>NC_070615.1:5010000-6260000 GCF_027172205.1 Podarcis raffonei
CAATAACTATCAAGAGGACTGATTGGAAGAAAGATATTTTTGTGTTGAAGCATGATATGAGCACAGATTTGAATGGAAATCGGTACCCCCAGGGTCACCTGCTATGAATCCAAATGCTGAAAAATATAAATATGCCAAATCATTTCCTGTCATCAACAGAAAGGAGTTATATTGGAACAGGCAAATAACTAACTGCATGCAGAGCCCAGGCAGTAGTGAGACAGTGCTGACAAATGCAACCTTCACAATGTCACATCAGTACAACAAACACAAATACTCATGCAGCAACCACCAGTACTAGAGAAATGAAAGTCTAAGCAGTGTGTTCAAATACTGCCAGCCAAACCACTGCAAGCATATAGTGTGTTGACCTCTTTTGTTTCTGCGCAGTGGATTTAGACATACTGCTTGCTGGACTTTCATTTCTACCTGTCCAGATGGAGTCTGGATCCAGAGACTCAGAGTTTCCGTTATCTTCCATCTGTTAGGCTGAAAGTTAATTGCAGCAGGCATCTTCAGCATCCCCCAGAGGTTAAAAATCAAAGAGAAGTCCAACAACTGTAAAATGAACGTCTCTGAAAAGCTCTTGACTGGCTTGAGAGCCACCTGCGGTCTTTTGAGGGTTTCACTACAAGGAAGCTCAGAAGAACCTTCAGCAGAGCCAAATTGATACATACTTTAAAACAAATGCATTTATTGAATGCTAATCTAGAATACTTTTAGGTGGTGTACCTGTTCCAATGCCCACTGCTAAATGTGCAGATTCACAAAACATTCCTTCACCCCCCACATTACATTCTAGAGAGGTAGCCCTGTGAACTGGTTGTGGCAAAACCAACCCCCCCAAAATGTGTAGCAGCTTCAAGACATGCACATCTATTTTAGAAAATGCTTTTCTTGGCCATGTACCACAATACTCTGCTTTTTAAACGTAATTTCTCTTGTGGAGAGAGAGATGCAACTTATTAATCTAGAAAGTGAAATAAAAAAATACGGTATGTATGCCTTTTTGCTTTCCTGTTGAATTGAATATATATTATGCAAATATAATATACTATCGTGGGATCTCAGATGAATCTAGAACCGTGCTCCTGGGATTCTACCTAGAAAAAATACAGCAAATGGTCAATTTGAAAGTGACAATCCCATATCTGTGTTTTTTAAGTAATTCTGAAATTCCAGCCCTCGAGTGCCAAGCATTTCACCCTCGGCCCATCCTTTGTTTTCTGTTCCTTTTCCTTCCACTGTTCTTAATTTAATAAATAGGGATAAAGACTTCTATGATCATTAAGATCTGCCATATTGTTATTAATTCAGAATAGATGTCTTAGAGATATAGAGCATGCAGTGTTGGTGGAATTGCTGACAAGTGTCAGCAAGTGTCTTTTCTGTAATGCTTCTTGAATATGCTTTAAAAATTGAGAATGCAGTGAGGAAGGCCAATTGTAAAGATTTAAGGCTATAGCATAGATTACAGAGCCAGGCTGGGACCATGACAGCTGGGTTCACATCCCACAGCCAGGAAGTTCACTGAGTGGCCTCTGGAAAGGCATTCTTTCAGCCTGACCTACCAATATCATAACGTTGTTTTCCAAATCTATGATGCAACCTCACTTGGAATGCTGTGTATAGTTCAGGTCACTTCACCTGAAAAAGGGGGGGGGCTCGTTTAATCTCACTGTAAACAAGTGGTACAGTGACAATAAAGTATTTCTATTTCTATGTTGTACTGCTGGGAAAAGGTTCAGAAAAGGGCAGTCAGGAGGTTCAAAGGGTTGGAGCAACTCCACTGTGAGGAAAGGTTACAACATTTGTGGCTAGAAAAAAATTGTTTAGAATTTAGAGAAAATGTGAGTAAAGGGGGACATGATAGAAGTGTATAAAATTATGCATGATTTGGATTCTCTAATACTGCAGAGACATCCAATGGAGCTGAATGTTGGAAGATTCTTGACAAAAGTACTTCCTCACGCAGGACATAATTAAATTAACCCCTTTTGAGGTAGCAAAAAGGGTTTGTGTTAGGCTTCTAAAGTGCTACAGGGCTTTGAGTGTGACGGCGCTGCAACAGACTCAGGACCGAGTGTGTGTGTGTGTGTGGCCCAGCTGAGTTGAATTGATAGGAGGCAGGCACTGTACCTAAGCTGTAGGCGCATTGCCCATGTTAATTCCCTTCTGGCATATATGTATGTGTGCCATCATAGTGTATGTATATATATGCAAAAGTAACCTTGAGCATATAGACTGGCACCTCCCCCCCCCACACCAGCAGAGTTATTGTCCCTTCAACTGATGTATGACAGACAGGAATTCAGCAGGTCAGAACCAGCATTGTGAGTGTTATTCCTTGGAAAGCTGTGGGTTTTAAATTCCCACTTTTAACTGTTTGAAAGGGTTGCAGATCCCTTTGTGTGCTCTCACTGACTTGAATGGGACAAGATGTGTATACGATTTCAGACTTGGGCATGCTTGGATTTGAACTTGCTGGAACTTACAGTTTGAACCATGCACAGTTTGAAGTTCAGACTTTGACCCATGTGTCTTTGTTTCAAAGTAAGTCCCACTGGGACAGCTCAGCTAGCCCTGCCCCTTTCCCTGTATTTCATCAGCAGTGTCCGTGTATAATAGCATGGTCCTATTCAACTGAGAAATGATGGAGGCTATGAGCTTGTCAACATCCTTTTTGACACATAGTACCTGGAATTTAGATTTTACTAGTAGCATGGCCTCCTAAGATGCTAAGAACGCTAATTTTCTAAGTTCAGTTTTATTTTTGCTCCTTTGAATGAAGGATTCTGTACAAGGCAGAGCTTAGAGCAGTCTTTATTACATACAAATCTGTTATGTGACCAATTGAAAAATACAATATATAATAAAATTAGACAATCTATTTGCCACCTCAACGCTTATTATTTCAAGAACCACTCACTGCTTCTTTCTTTAGGGAGAGAATAAAGAACCTTGTTTACAGAAAAATTAGCCATCTTTTGCCTTTGCTTTTCAAACAAATTTAAATTGGTGTTAATTTCTAAGGCAGAACACTGAGCATGTCAGATCATTTGGGACCTTTTCACACATTATGTCGCAACAAACGTAGGACTGTAAATGTGTGTACATATGATGGGGAACTCCAACCAATTCTGATGCTCTCTACCTGTATAATATGCATGTGTGCCCCATTCACATGTATATGTACAGGTGTACATGCTTGACTGGGCTTCCACAACTGAGTTCTACAGAACAGAGGCAAGCTCAGCTTTCCCAGTTTAGTGGATTCTTAGGTCTGTATACACAGATCAGAGCACATCTTTGAGTGTTTTGTGGGCTTGGGAATGGGCTCTGCATCAGCCAAGAATCTAAGAACAGCACACTCCTTTTCTGATGCAAACATGTCCGACATTGACGAGTACACACAGGGCCACCGTCCTCCCCATGAAGGGGAGGCTATTACAGAAGTCCACCCAGAGGAAACAGCTGTTGGTAAACATTTATGATAGAAGCAGAGAACTTGATTTGGACTTGCTTCTTTTGAGTTGGGAGACTGGCACTACTGGGCCCTTGGCATCTTGCCATAATTTTGATACCCTAGGTTTTGACAATGTCCCCACCAAAGTTGCCACATTATGCACTTGATTTATTCTGCATCCCAGATATGAACTTTCAAAGAAATTAACACCCACAACATTTTATGGATACCATAGTGCTTGGTTGGTCTAGTTAAGTGCAAAGGATAAATGAAATGTAGCTTTCATGATATACAAGTTTGAAGGCCCATGAAATATCCTGGGTTGCGAAAGGAAATCTCCCCGTATCTCTTTCTTCCTTCTTTCCTGTCTTTGGGAGGGTCAGCTGTATAAACTACAGCTTAGTTTATAAGTTACATGCCCTAGTTGAATAGCAGATGGGCAGACAAAGAGGTCCAGCCTGCCCAGCACAGCACAGGCTTAAAGACAGGGGTGGCATAAGGCATAAGGCACGTATCCCTGAAAGTGCTCTCTAGTGCACCTTGCGCATGAAGTCTTCTGCCAGCTGCTTGGTTCATGCTCCATGTAAAAGTTGTATTGGAGCATTTAACTGCTGTTTACCCTGTCAGTGCTATATAAATAATAAATAAGGTTTGGGGTTTCCCCATATGATTTTAGAGTACTACAATTTCAGACCTCTTCAGAAATCTAGTGGAGAATCCCTCCTGAGTTATTTATACAGTTGCAGGAAACTACAGCTGCAATTCTATGCAGAATTAACAGAATAAGCTCCTTTCGAAACAGTGGCTTATTTGAAAGTAAACATGCATAAGACTGCATTATGTATACTTTCTTTGCTGTAAAGCAACAAAGTTTGCAGTTCAGTTTGCAGAAAAGAAGCCCTGTGACAGTAATAAAAAACATTACTGATCCACAGTAAAATACAAGGCTTTCCTCCCCTTTTTATCTTTTTGACAGAGGTCATTGTTGCATTGATTTGCCAATAATTTAGAACCATATAATAATCTTCAGCCAATTATTTTTGCCTTACATTTCACTTCAGTCAGATGGCTAATTTTTCCACTCATGACGGTGGGTTTTTTAAATCAATCCAGCGTTATGAGTCTTTTTATTACGTGTCAAACTCATTCTCCTGAATGGCTTCATCGGATCCTTTGAAACTCCCCAGAAAGTGTCTTCCTGCAATGCAAAGTTGTGGTTCCTTTTAGATGCAGATCATCAGACAGCAAAATACCCTTGTCTGCTGTTATATTGTGCAGAGCCAGAGGAGAGCTCACAGGGGCCCAGATACTCAGGTTCCCAAAGAAAGCTGTCCACACCACACTGCCAGGTTTATTTAAAGGAAGAGCAAACTCACAGCCCCTGCTTCCAG
Source organism: Podarcis raffonei (assembly GCF_027172205.1). Classification (NCBI taxonomy): domain Eukaryota; kingdom Metazoa; phylum Chordata; class Lepidosauria; order Squamata; family Lacertidae; genus Podarcis; species Podarcis raffonei. The sequence goes on from NC_070615.1 coordinate 5,014,858, forward strand.
CACTCTGTGGGACAAACTCCACAACAAGGAGATGGCTTGTCTGCACCCAGGCAGTGGCACAAATGCTTTTTATACAGCAGAGCAGCCCACAGGTGGCCATGATCTCCACCACACCTAAGGTTATCTTGAGGATTCAGCTGGTGCCAGCAAAGCTCCTGAACCACCTCACCTTTGGTTCAACACATCCACTTGCTGGTGCTTGTTGCAACTTTAGCCTTTTAGGAAATACAGTCGGGCTGCCCCAACAGAAGGCAAGATAAACAAACAAAACTGTATTTAATGACACCCCATTTCATATCATGTTAAGGGGGAATGTTGCACACCCAACAAACTGTTCTTGGCTTGGAGATGTCTCTGGTGCGATTTATAAAGCTCTAAACTCTGCATAAATTTGAAATTTGAATCTTCTGTTGCTTACCTTGCCGGAAGGACACGGAAACCAGCCTTTCATCAAACTCCTGGACTCTCCTATAGTTGTTCACCATTTCAAGAGGGGCTGGGTCACTAGGCTGTGTGCAGTACAGAGTGCTTTCCAGGGCCAGCAGCTATGAGAAAAGCACAACAGTTTTAATGATATCAGAGTGGCAGGAAAAGCATGCTTTCCTTCCACCACCAGTCCTTATTACAATTGAGACATTTCTCCCAGTATCTAGTTTAAATGTTTCTGTAGCTGGGATGTATTGACTCTACAGTACTAGTCAAAATTCAAGTGACTGAATTCTCCAATCTGTTAAGGTCACTTGGAATTCTGATTCTGTCTTCTGTACCCCTCCTAGTTTAGTGTCATCTGCAAACTGGATGAGCATCCCTCAAGTCCCTCATCCAAGTTGTTTATAAAGATGTTGAACAACAATGGGCTCAGGGCAGAACCCTGCAGTACCCAACTTGTCACTTTTTCCCAGGATGATGAGGAACCATTAATGAGTACTCTTTGGGTTCAGTCCACCAACCAGCTACAACTCCACCCAACAGTTAACTCATTCAATCCACATTTTACTAGCTTCCTTGCAAGAATATCATGGGGGACTTTGTCAAAAGCCTTACTGAAATGAAGATACACTATGTTCACAGCATTCCCTAGATTCATCAAGTTTGTAATTCCATCAGAAAAGCAATGGTTTGCCTGACATGACTTATTTTTGAGAAACCTATCCTGGGTCTTAGTAATCACAGCATCCTTTTCTAAGTGCTCACAGACAAACTGTTGAATTATCTGTTTTAGGACCTTCTCTAGTATCGATGCCAAGTTCACCAGTCAGTAGTTACCTGGGTCTACTTTCCCCCCTTTTTGAAGATGGGGACAACATTTGCCCATCTGCAGTCTACAGGGACCTCACCTGTTCTCTTAACATGCAAACCAAGTAACAGAAGGAAAATGTGGAAATGGTGGTATGATTTGCAGATGGAAAGTATGCACTGTGGAAAGCTGGAAACCTCAGGAAGGGAGAGTGCTCTTGTGCTCAGATCCTGCTCGAGGGTTTTCCACAGGCATCTGGGTGGCCACAATGAGAACAGGATGCTGAACTAGATGGCCCATTGGCCTGATCCAGCAGGCTCTTCTTATGTTCTGTAAAGCAGCTGCCACAGCAGACTTGACTAAGCCAGAGGCACATGCCCCCTCCCACTTTGAAGAGACCTGGATACCCCCACAATTAAGGAGAATTAGCTCTCTTCATATGTTTGATTAGGGCTGTTTCAAACAGCCACATATGGGGCTTGTATTCAGGCTTGACAGCTTTTAAAAAAAATGTCTACCCAGATCAACTGTGGGTGTTCTAATGTGGCTGAGTGCCAGCAGAAGAGCATGCCTTCCCAGTGCCCGGTGTGCATGTGCCGGGGGGGGGCAGGGCTTGGAGGGCACCACGAGGAGGAGGCAGCAGGGGAAGTGTGCACCCTTCCAGTCAGCCAGGTGGGGGCTGCACTTACCAACTCAGTGAGGGAGAGGGGCGGCAAAGCTGCCGCTGCCTCTTCTCTCTGCTGCTTCCACCCCAAGTCAGGCCTGCTTGGAGCTGTGCCCTTCCCCTCCCTCTCAGCTAGCCGAGGGGCACCTTGTTGTACCCCCTAAAAATGTGCCTGGGGCCACGGCCTCCCCCATGCTGTGCCACTGCTGAGTGCATTGCCTGGATTGCAATTTAGTACATTACTGTTTATCCTTCAGGTGGTTTGGTTTGGTTTTGCAGAGGATACTAGGCCTTTGATGGAATGTGTGGGCAATCATTTCACTACATTCAGCACACATTCTGGTCTTGCCCAAGTTTCTTAAATGTGCCCCAAGATCTCTTGGGTTGCAACTCTCATATTGTCCACTGATTGCTTGCACAGCCCTGGACACACTGATGACAGAACAATTTCATTTCATTTTTCACATTGGGTCAAATGAATTAGCCCTGTCTGTGTTTTCCATGTCTCAAACACTAGGGCGGAAGTTCAGTCTTAATCTTCAGTTTGAATCCAACACAGTAAAGCTAAGATGGTAGATAGGAGTCTAGCCTGTGCACAGCATCCATAAAGGTGTAAGTAGGTGGGAAACGAAGAAGAAGAAGAAGAAGAGGAGTAGTTTGGATTTGATATCCTGTTTTATCACTACCTGAAGGAGTCTCAAAGCGGCTAACAATATCCTTTCCCTTCCTCCCCCACAACAAACACTCTGTGAGGTGAGTGAGGCTGAGAGACTTCAGAGAAGTGTGACCAGCCCAAGGTCACCCAGCAGCTGCATGTGGAGGAGCGGGGAATCGAACCCGGTTCACCAGATTACAAGTCCACCACTCTTAACCACTACACCACACTGGCTCTCTCAGAAGGCAGGTATACACTTCATGCACAATTACTGGCAAGATTACCAACTTTAACTGAGAACATATGTTTTATAGACCCTTGCCTGTTCCTCTGAAATTTGTACTGGCTTTCGAAAAACCGTCCAAAGAACACTTGGGTAGCAAGGAGGTGTGGTCAGGGATCCTTCATAGCGGTAATATTCATCCAGTCTGTCTGGGAGCAAATCTTGGACATTGAAACCTGGGATGAAGGCTTCCTGATCTGAAAAAGATCACCCTTTTTTAAATAACTATATTCTTGCCAGCCCAACTCTCAGCATATTTTTGGATGCAGCATTTCCTTAATTTTTTTACTTTGCCCTCTTTTCCATTATTCCGGATAAGGAGGTTTCATTTGTGCATGCAACAGAATGAGCACTTTCACCAGTCAGTCCGCCTGATGCTGTGCATCTGGCTAGAGAAGCAAAGTGTTCTGCTCTAAAGGTCACAGCTCTGACAGCCAATCAGTGTGGCTGGCTGCTGCAAAACACATACTTTGCTGAGCAACAAAAGTAATCCAGTATTGTCATCATGACACATGCTCAACCGCAGGTTAGCTAACTTGTCTAGGTCAGGGGTGGGGAGATGACAGTGAGGCAGACAACAGGGTGGGTGCACGACAAGCAGAATGTATTTTGTTATGCTGCTTTTTAAATTTTTTGTTTATGCTGCTTTGGGTTATCACTTGCTTATAAACAATTTAGTACCACATACAGCAAACTAAGGGTGGCGCTGTGGTTAAACCACAGAGCCTAGGACTTGCCGATCAGAAGGTCGGTGGTTCGAATCCCCGCGATGGGGTGAGTTCCCATTGCTCGGTCCCTGCTCCTGCCAACCTAGCAGTTCGAAAGCACGTTTTGAACGGGAAGGTAAACAGCGTTTCCGTGCACTGCTCTGGTTCGCCAGAAGCAGCTTAGTCCTGCTGGCCACATGACCCGGAAGCTGTACGCTGGCTCCCTTGGCCAATAAAACGAGATGAGCGCCGCAACCCCAGAGTCGGCCACGACTGGACCTAATGGTCAGGGGTCCTTTTACCTTTACCTTACAGCAAACCAACCTCACACTGATCTCTAATGAATTAACCTGCACTGCAAGCACATCCTAAATTGACAAAGTCTTCTGATTTGACTACTTATGGATGCAAAATTCCAGTTGAAATCCTGTTTCCTACCTTTGTATTTCACATTCTGAAAATGACTGAAGATCTTTTCAAAGGATGGATTGAATGCGCCTGTCTGTAACAAAAAAGGAGAAAATTTATTTTCTAAGCCATTATAATTCTGCGTAGTTTTAGGTTCAGCAAGTACTTGCAGATCTTTATTAGGCACCATTAATGGTAATGGAAAGAGGAGAGCCCACCAAGGGGCAAAATCCACCAGGAAGGTCTCCTGCGCAAGAACACAGTAGCACAGCTCCCATCCACTTCAATGGAACTTGCACAGGAGAGCTTTGGGTGGATGGTTTCCCCATGTTTACTCAGTAGGGAAGACCATGTGGATATTTTGGGCACCCAAATGTTTTGGTCTGACCTTGTTGTTTCAGTTTACACCATCATTTGTTGGCGATATAAGCCCAGCCACAGATTTAGTGGGCTGAGGTCATTTATTTTCAGGGCACAAATACATTTGTGTTTCAATAACCGCAGAGCTGCTCTCATTAGAATAATGGCATCTGGTGGTGAGTGATTTCTATAACCACATTCTAAAATACTTAATAGCCATGATTATAGTTCACTAAACCATTAGCAAAATAGCACTGGAAAAGCAACCCCAAACATATTTGGTGACCAAAGCATACTTTGGGGAGGGAGATAATGTTGTTTGCATTGTAAGATGTATGAAACAGCTTTTAACAGGGCAGCAATCCTTCATCCACAAGGGCAGGCAATCAACAGAGCCTTGGAGCAGGGGTGGGGAACATGTGGCCCTCCAGATGTTGCTGGGCTACAACTTCTGCTATCGCTGAGCATTGGCAAGTGTGGCAGGGGCTGATGGGAGCTGGAGTCCAACAAGAACTGGAGGGCCAAAGCTTCTGCAGCTCTGGGACAAGCTTGGAACCTGGATAGAATCATCAACTGCCAAGAGCCAGATAAGACCCAAATTATATTAAACCTCTGGGTGGACTTCAGTTTTTGGACACTTTTGAGGGAAAGAGCCCCTTACCTCAATCAGGATTGCCAAAACTGCCAGTCCATCTGATTTGTCCATTGCTGAGTTCACGTCCAGATATTTGTCAGAGTTGTAATGTACAATGTGGAGCTACAGAGGGGGAATAAAATGCAATCACCAACTGAAGGCTTAACCGCTGGTGGAGGAAGGCAGGTGTGGGGGGGGGGTGCGGTGCGCACCGGGTGTCAGCCGTGAGGGTGGGTGACATCACTGCGCCACCCCCACCCCATACTTGCGGGCAGCTAGTGGCGCCCCCCCCACTTGCCACGCGAGCGGCAGGCAGCTAGGGACGCTCACCGTATGGGCAGCTAGCCCTGCCCCTGCGCCGCTTTGGGTCCCGAGGCAGGTAGCTCTGCCCCTGGGCTTAACAAATTTACAAAGCTTGCAAAAGATAACCTGATTTACTGGATGCCTTACTGCAGTATAAGTTGCCTGATTAGGAAAACTGACTCACTCTCTCTCTCTCTCTCTCTCTCTCTATATATATATATATATGCGCCTGAATGGACCAGCATGCTGGATTTTACACACCCCAGGCCTGGCCTAGTTATAATAGAACACAAGTGCAGAATTTGGGGCCTGGGGGCTTGACTTGGCCCACCAGGCTTCCCCATTTGGCAGGTAGTAGAGCAGGTAGACATGAGGCTTCAAAAGAACCATGAGCAACAGATTATTCCTTTGCAGAAACCAGATGTGCTCCCCTCCCCTTCAGCTGATGTGTGGTAGGAGTGTGCCTTGCTCAAGGAGGGGAAAGCAGTTTCTATTCAATGTAAACCACTTTCCCCTCCCAGAGTCACTCTTTGAACCTCCAAAAACTGATTTTCAGAGGTTTACGGAGCAGTGTGGAGCTGCTTGCAAAGGACTTTAGCACAGCATTTTGTGAAATCACTGTGATGTCTGGTGATTGACATGTGGACAGCCTTGCCCACTTGTCAAATCTGGCCCACTGGCGGGGGAGAGAGTAAGATCTGGCCCACCAGTCAGAAAAGGTCCCCTGTAACAGACCATCAGAATTACAGCATTAACTACAGAAGTGGAAGAATGGAAGACAGGGGAAATCTGTCTGATGGGTACAGTCCACCAAGAATATGGTATTTTAATGAGGTGGCTTATGTGGGACAGCTTCTGGGCAACTTGGATGCCCCGTTAACAGCAAGGAATATGGGATGGGGAAGAGTGCCAACATCACACCATTAGGGTTTTCTGCCTCAGGAACCAAAATGTATTGCTGCAGCCTTGCGCTCTCAGTCCCTTGTAATTGACCTTGAATTACATGTATACTTTATGGCAGGCATCCATTTGTTCTGCTAGACTTATAATTAGTGCAAGACATGAAACAGCTTTGTGGTTGTGAACTGAAGGAACTGAACATAATGGCAATTCCTTGTGGCGTCCACAGAACAGTGTCATAGCTATGGGGGGGGTAGCTAGATTTTTGTCCCAGGGAAGCCTCCAGAGGGGCGCCACTGAGGTTCTGTTATGTACTGAGTTGAATAGGATCCAAAGGGCAGCAGTCTGATTGGTCCTAGAACAATAGGATCCAAAAGGCAGCAGTCTGATTGGTCCTAGAACAATAGGATTCAGAATGCAGCAGTCTGATTGGTCCTAGAACAATGCAGCAGTATGATTGGTTGGCAGGAACTACCCAATCATGCTCCAGATAGAAGTGAATCCACAACCTGATTGGCTTACAGTAGAATTCCGGAATTAGCCAATCATGTGCAGCCCATTGTGTAAATAATGTATATAAAGCAGATACTTTGAGGGGACATTCATTCATCCCTCCTCACCACTATGAGCTGAATAAAGAGCATGAAATCACTTTGTGACTCTTGAGTATATTTCAGGTTCCCAGCCTCTCTCTCTCTCTCTCTCTCTCTCTCTCTCTCTCTCTCTCTCTATGCATGCGTGTACACAAATGAATGGGTGTGCATGCCAAACTGAGTCTTTGACCCAGGTGAAATAAAGCCTAGTTTGACCCTTGCATGGAATGGATTCTGGTGCTGTGTTCAGATTGGTCCTCCCAGGCAGTTCTGTAGAATAAATATCTAAACTAGGATTGCAAAACCTATTAGCATATTTGGATCAATCAGCAGTTCTTAAGAGCACCCTCATCCCAGGGTGGCCAATGTGGTGCTTGCCAGATATTGGTGATTACAACTCCCATCATTCCTGATCTTTGGTCATGCTGGCTGGGAGTGATGGGAGCTGTAGTAAAAAAATAATAGTTACACTTGGCATAGATTTCTCCCTGCTAACAGATATGATAGTTCACCATGTATTGAATCTTTAAGGAAAAAAAGGTTTTTCTGGTATCATTTGGAACTTGTTTGTGTTATGATTTGGTGCTACAAGATTTGTAAATGTGTTGCTTAGAGAAGGTGGGGGTTGTAGAGTTTGTCCTGAGGAAAACTATATCAGGGAATGAAATAGAATGCAACTTCTTTAAGAGCTAATAAACTTTTTTTATTATTAAAGTTGTGAAACTCAAAATATATTTTTCTGTACTTAGTAAGTTTGATTAAAATATGTATATTAAAAATATTAGCTGCTTTTCCACCTGAGAAAAGGTCCTAAAAGTGACGTACAAAACTTGTGATGAACAAATCCAGCTGTGCTGTGCAGTAGAGAAGAGCAACTAGCAGTCTGCTTCTGCCAGCCTCATAAGGAAAAGGAAAAATAAGGCAGGAAATTTAGTGTATTTTAATCTTGCCTTTCAATTTTAATTGTTATTGGATCTTAATTGTAAATTGTCTTGGGTGCCCTTTGTAGGGCCAAAACGTGGCATAAAATGTTTTAATAAATAAATTAATAAATAGATATCTGAAAGGCGCAATAGATTGAATGCCTAAAAATCTTACTTCAGCAGCAAAATGCCTCCCACCAATTGTGTGTTCAGAGCCTTCCTGCTTGTTCCGGTTTCCCCAGTGTAAATGGAGCTGAGCGGCAGAATAGTGGGAAGGGAGGCTCCGGATGCGCATGCTTTGAGAAAGACTCATTCTTACTAGGAGAGGACAAGATGGGAGAGGGAGACAACACGACATGACAGTATTAAATGCAGGGGCAAAACTCAGTGCAGGTCCATGACACATATTTACATAAAATTGCATATGCTAATTTATATGTACAGAGGCAAATGAATTCTGCCAGTTCTGATCTTAGATGTAGCTTCCCAAGTTAGGATGCACCTCAGATTGTTCTCACCTTTTGGGGCAAGATCTTAAGCCCTACATTTAGGGCTCCTAGTACTAACATTGGCTAATATCACAGTCCTCAAAGGATTAATGTTGGGGTGTTAGTGCATTTTAAAAGGGCTATATTTCACACTGGTGTAGAGGCAACAAGAAACTTTGCAGCCATTGAAGGAAGAGAGTTATTTTGTCATCAAACCTGCTGCAAAAGGGAATAATTCACAATACTGTAAAGACATTAAGGAAGTTCAGATACAACTTACTATGTGTGTATGGATGGAGATTACTAAGGAAGGAAATTCTGAATATCATGTGCATTTTTGTTGGGATGAGGAAACTAAAGGGATGACAAACTAGCAACGTTTTGAAGCATCTTGTGCCTCTGCTAGTTGTATTTTTCCATATTCTGACTGCTGCCAATATCCAGAATATGAAACAAAATACTAAATGCAGCTCATCCCCCTAAACTTGGATGAAGAACATTGTACCTTGGTTGCCAAGCCCAATTTAACATGCTAGGAGGTTATTATTCACTGTGCTGTGGTGAGAGTTGTACACCTTGTGGTTTTAGAGCTATTTCGTCTATTAGTAGCACTGTATTAAGACCGTCATAATCGTCACCAATAGCAAGTCATTTAACTTGTAACTGAGGTTCTTTGAGTGGCCACCTGTGTAGACACACATATGGGCACAGAACCAATATGTGTGACAACACCTCCACACAGGAGGGAAAACTAGATCCAAAGTTATGTGCCAAAATAAATAGGCAGTGTGGTGAAGACTGTAAACCCAACCAAATCCTATCTATGCTGATCCCTGAATGTCTGCAAAATGGGAATAAGGCTGGGCTATATTATCTTTTTTTTTAAAAAAAAGAGATAATAAATTATTAGAAATTATTATTATTGCGAAAATATATATTGAGAACAATCAGAACACTCTAAAGTCCTGTACAAGTGCTAAATAGTATTCTTTGTCATTATGTAATGATAGTAATAGTTCAATTTTCTCTGTCCATGTTAGCCTCCCTTACCTGAATGTCCATTATTGGTCAAAATAAACTCCTCAGTGGGGGAGACATTGTAGCCTTCCAGTTCTATGGGCAGAAGAGTTGAATCATACTGGAGAACGTCATTGTGAAAATCAATTGGAGACTGGAATACTCCTCCACAAAAGGGGAACATCTTGGGCCACACTCGCTCCCCATCAGAAGAACCTCAGGGAGACAATAAAGGAATCCAGATTCGAAACACAGGAAGATGCATGGCACAGGGTCAGACCATTGGCCTGTCTAGCCCAGTAGCCTTCAGCCTCTTCAGACATTCGAGAAATATCTTGAACTCAAACATCCATTTAGGGACCCATTTGGAAAACTACTGTAAGCAAGTGAAAAGGCTAGCAGGATGATTGTAAATTCAACAGTATAATTTAGATTAAGATATAATGGGAAGGGGAAAACTAGATGGAAGAAATAGAATATGCAGCTAATTTTGAAAGTACATCGGAGGAGGAGGAGGGAACTCGTTGGATGTATTGTTTGATATTTAATTGTGGAAAATGTGTACCTGAAAGTTTGTTTGTTTGTTTTTTTAAAGAACCTTGGACATGTGAATAGGCAGGTATATGTTGCCCTGGGAACTATACAGACAATTGCTTCTTGAGACAAGCCTTACGGCCTGCCCAGTGTTACGCTCATTCCATGCCTTGAAAGGGTTTGAGCGGTTTCCCACTTCTCCCCCACTTTCTAAGAACAGGTCTGAGTGGTTTTGCCCTGCAGCTTTCCCTTGAAAAACCCACTCTTTACTGCTGAATCAGAACAACCAGCAATCCGCAGAAAACCTAATTGCCATTTGTTCCAATTCAGTGGTAAAGAGTGGGTTTTCCAGGGGGGAAGTAGCGGGCCAGATGGATGAGTCCTTATTTGGATTAGGAGCAGGGAGAACCTAGGTGAAAATCACTGTTCAGTCATAAAACTCACTTTGTGACTTGTGCCCCCCCCCTCTCTCTCTAAGCCTAGTCCACCTAGTGGAGTTGTGAGGATAAAAGTGGAGTCGTAAAAGCTCCTTGAAAGATAAACACCTAATGGCAACAACTCCCTCTCCTCTCCTTGCCTTGCCAGCAGAACAGAATTGTCTCTTGCTGCCCTCTCTGCTACAAGGACCCCCACAACCTTGCCCTGACCTGTTAGAATCACATCCTGCAGACGAAACACCTTTCAACAGCAATGTTATATACCTGAGGTGCCTGTGTGTGCACGCACGCACGATTTCTACATCTTTAGAAACAGTGGAATGGTTTTAAATGTGCAAAGGTCTTCTGCAAGCTTCCTACATGGAGGGCAGGACCGGGGTGTGTGTGTGCGGGGAGCTCCTTATCTGACTCAGATAAATGGAAATGTCCTGCAGCAATAAGGAAAGGAATTGAGAGCTGATGCTTGCTAAAGTTGGACTGGGAAGCTCTTACAGGAGAGAAACAAGCAGCTTCAGCAAATCATAACTCTACACAAAGATGAACTGTGTGGGGCTGGGCAGCGGAGACAGCAAACACTCTGCATCATTTCCCATGTGACACAAAGGTCTCTTGAAAAAAACAATAATTCCAAGACAGATTTCCCCTAAGGGGAAATTGTGCCATGTAGCTATTTCGCTTTGGAGGCTACCTTGCAGCAATTCACTTCCATAAGTGTGTCTTACAAGGGCAATTTCCCTGTGGAGAGAGAGTATGATATGGGCATATGTGTTTGTGTGTGCTTTTAATATCTGCATATTTACAAATATAAAAACACAGCGGAACAGCCATGCACTCAGATAGGGCTTCTCCTGTTATTGAATATTCATCCTAATTTGCCTTGCACAAAGCTTACACCGAGGGTTAACAAACAAACAAACAAACAAACAAAGATAAAATAAACCTAAATTTCCAGAAAGCCCTTCTACCCCTCCCACAAAATACTGGCAGTCTGGAAGTGACCATAGATATCATGCCTGTGTATAAACCTGCATCAGTTCACCCCACATGCAAATGGCATATCCTTGAAGCCCCTTAGCCAGCTGCAGAATTCAGACTTAACTGTCTCCTTTGCAGCCACATTCCAGCTCTCAGAGTGTTTCTACCCAGCAAAGCAGGTAAGGGATGTCCAGTAGCTAGTAAACACCAGCCATCCAAAGTCAGTAAAGAACCTTTTCCAGCTCTTCACTTGACACAACACATTAGGATTTCCATTCCTGGGCTTTAACACGTGGTCCTTGAAGGTGAGAAAAAGAGGCACCGGAACTCACCATGAATAACTCCCTTGTTGTCTTACAATGGCAATGGTAAGTTCCTGCAAGTTCTGGGTGAAAAAAAGCCCTGGTCCTTGAGACTCAACATTAAGGAATTAAACACAAAGATGTTCCATTTATACAGCACAACGTTGCCACCACACAATAAACCTTTGCCGCCAGCCAGCCACTGCCTTCTACCCCAGCTCATTTTCAGATACTTGTGTGGCCTGTCACCTAGCAGTGGCCTGCTAAGTTCTACCTTCACTTACTTTTTTGGTCAACCAGTTGACCTGGTAGTTAGCCAAGTGCTCAGCCTACCTCTTTGAACAAGAATTGATTTCATGTGACACAACATGTTCCTGTGATATCTGTACCACATCATGGCATCACATGCTGTTATCACCTGATGTGCCCTGTTGTGTGGATGAATGGAAGGTATGTAGACATTAGACCAACAAAACAGATCCTGCTATTGACTAAATGAGACCTCCCTAGATCTAACCTGACATTAAACAAATAGGATAAAGAATTACAATTTAATGTATTGACCTAAAGTCACTACTTACCCATATAAGACCAATTGGACCCTAGAAGGAAAATAAAATAGATATAACTTAGAACACATAGAAAATAAAGTACTATAGCTAAACATGTGTATAAAAGTATAACATAAAATACCAACCATATATATATATATATATATGTGTGTGTGTGTGTGTGTGTGTGTGTGTGTAAAGGTAAAGGTAAAGGTACCCCTGCCCGTACGGGCCAGTCGTGACCGACTCTGGGGTTGCGCGCCCATCTCGCTTAAGAGGCCGGGGGCCAGCGCTGTCTGGAGACACTTCCGGGTCACGTGGCCAGCGTGACGAAGCTGCTCTGGCGAGCCAGCGCAGCACATGGAAACACCATTTACCTTCCCGCTAGTAAGCAGTCCCTATTTATCTACTTGCACTTAAGAGTGCTTTCGAACTGCTAAGTGGGCAGGAGCTGGGACCGAACGACGGGAGCTCACCCTGCTGCGGGGATTCGAACCGCCGACCATACGATCGGCAAGTCCTAGGCGCTGAGGCTTTACCCACAGCGCCACCCGCGTCCCATATATATAAAAAGGTAAAGGTACCCCTGCCCGTACGGGCCAGTCGTCCGACTCTAGGGTTGTGCGCCCATCTCACTTAAGAGGCCGTGGGCCAGCGCTGTCCGGAGACACTTCCGGGTCACGTGGCCAGCGTGACAAGCTGCATCTGGTGAGCCAGCGCAGCACACGGAACGCCGTTTACCTTCCCGCTAGTAAGCGGTCCCTATTTATCTACTTGCACCCGGGGGTGCTTTCGAACTGCTAGGTTGGCAGGCGCTGGGACCGAGCGACGGGAGCGCACCCCGCCGCGGGGATTCGAACCGCCGACCTTTCGATCAGCAAGTCCTAGGCGCTGAGGCTTTTACCCACAGCGCCACCCACGTCCCCATATATATATATATATATATATATATATATATATATATATAATTAACTAGTAACTAAGAAATTCAACTAGAATTTGGTTAATTCTTTCTCTCTCTCAATCTGTTTTTCCCATTGAATGATGTCTTTCTAAGATTGTAAACCTGAGAGTAGGGACTATGTTTAGTAATTTGAAAGCTGTTCTGGGAACCTTTTTTTTTTTTTTGCTAAAGAGTGGGGACCTTAAATGAATGAAAGAATGCATGAATAAATGAATGAATAAATATTTCCTCAGAAATAAACCCAAAGCATATAGTGCATATATATACATGCACATGTATGTGTGCATAGAATGGCAGCCTTATTCCTTAACAGTAAACTCTCTCTCTCTCTCTCTCTCTCTCTCTCTCTCTCACACACACACACACACACACACACACGTACCTAGCGATATCCAATGCTCACCATACACAGAGCAGTCGCATTGAAGATAATGGACAAGATTAACTTGTCCATTCATTAATTTCAGTGGGTGTGTTGTGAGTAGGATTGAGTACTTAGGTCAGCCTCCATTACTGAGGACTGGAAATGTAGCCAATGTACCACCAATGTTTAAAGAGGAATCGGGGGGATCCTGGAAATTATAGCCCAGTTAGTTTAATGACTGTCCTGGGAAAACTGGTAGAAGGTTGGATAGCTCAATGAAGATGGCGACCCAGTGTGATGCCTAAAGGTCATGACCAACACTTTGAACTGAATTTTGGAGTCCTGGGTTCAAATCCCCACTCAGCTATGAAGCTGAGTGATTTTGGGCCAGTCACTGTCACCCAGCCCAGCCCAGCCTCATCCATTGTGAGGATAAAATGAAGATGGAGGAGAACCATGTATGCCACTGTGATCTGCTTGGAGGAAAGGTGTGGTGATGATAATGATGATCATAAATAAATAAATCCACTGTAGTCATCTTCATGCAAGAACAGAATGAAGGTTGAGGTATGTTTGCGCTCTCTCTCTCTCTCTCTCTCTCTCTCTCGTGTGTGTGTGTTGAAAACCTCTCATACTTTGGGTTTTTAAAGGTTGTTTGCAGCAAACATCTTGTGTTAGTACCATGCATGGCGTACGTGAGAAGAAGGAGCAGCCAGTGCCCCTCCCTCTCTCCCTTCCCACAGAAACCTCCTAAGAACACACAGGTGTCCCTGCCTCCCCCTCCTTTCACAATATAACTTCTGTCTCTTGTTTCAACAGCAGAACTGGTGTGTTTAAGAGGGAGCAACCAGAAGGTTTTTGTATTAAACACCAAGGGCTTTAACACAACTGAGATACTACTCTTACTGCCCTTCTTTATTTCTTTGATTCATTATTTCAAAATTTCTAATCCCTCTCTCCAGTTAAAACTGCTCCAGGCATTGAGCTCAGTGGGCTTTGGGCTGTTGCAACTTCTTTTTTTAAGCAAAGTGTGGAGGAATAAGGCAACAGAAGCTGTTAAGAATTCACTCTTTTTCTGAACAGCAGCATTATTCAGCAGCCTTTGACGTTACAGTGAACACCGCTCAGTTTCTGTAGGTGTGTGTTTGGGGTGTGTGTGTGTTGTCTTTTCCTAGATTATCTTCAATGAGTGTAACTTGCAGCAAAACAAATAGGAATTGCAGTGGCCCCTGCTTGCTAGGGGCTGTAAATCACGCATGGGGAGCCTCTTGCCCTCCAAATGCTCTTTGCCTGCATCTCCCAACCCACCACCTCAAAAACAGGCCATGTCTGCTTCGGCTGGTGGGAGTTGGGAGTTCAACATCTGGAGGACTTTAGGCCGAGCAACCTTGTTTTACACATCATCATCCCTATTCTGACTTTGGGGAGGGGGAAGATCTTGGAGCGTTGCCTTCATCATTTTGTTTCTGTCCACGCACCATGCAGCTCAAGGTAGTGTACGTGCAGAGGCCGATTTAGGGGAATGTGACCTGTTTGGTCGCCCTGGGTGTGGAGCCTTGGGAATGCCACAGGGGTGCCGCAAAATATGAATGCGAGAGGAGGTGGTTGCACAGGGCGCTGCTGAGATTTGAGACCCCAAGGTCCTCCACTGCGTCTGTGGTCCCTGCATTTTGAGCTCACAACAACCTTGTGAGGTAGGTTAGGCTGAGAGATGGAGACTGATTCAAGTGAGCTTCACGGCTGAGTAGGAATTTGAATTTGAATTCTCAGGGGCAGCCAACATGGTGCCCTCAAGATATTGTATCCAACTATCTAATCCAGGGGTCAGCAAACTTTTTCAGCAGGGGGCCGGTCCACTGTCACTCAGACCTTGTGGGGGGCTGGACTATATTTTGAAGGGGGGGAGAATGAATTCCTATGCCCCACAAATAACCCAGAGATGCATTTTAAATAAAAGGATACATTCTACTCATGTAAAAACACGCTGATTCCCGGACCGTCCGCGGACCAGATTTAGAAGGCAATTGGGCCAGATCCGGCCCCCGGGCCTTAGTTTGCCTACCCATGATCTAATCATTTGCCATGGGGCTGGAGCTGATGGGAGCCGTAATTAAGCAGCAACAGGCAGTCTCCACGTAGACCCCCTCTGCTCTACCATTATACCACACAGGCTCCTTTTATGACATTTCCTTACTCACAGTTGCCATCCTACTCATAGGATGCCTGTACTTTCCCCAGACCAATAGCAGTTAAATATCTGTTGGATGCATTTCCTCCAAGCACTTAAGCCTACAAGCACACATACGTGAGCACTAAGGCAACATGCTGCATAGTCTGTCATTGCACACACTACTTATGCCAGTATTTTCAGCTTCCAGTACAATCACCCTAAGTTCTTGATTCAGCACAGTGTTGTGGTGGTGGTGAACTTTATTACCTGCCCTTCACCAGGAGATCCCAGGGCAGGTTACAACAATTAACTTCAGAATTAAAACCAGTTGAAACAAATCACAGGAACAGGGACTGTTTATTGTAGGAGCTACAGGTGTGAGCTGTGAGACAGGATAGCCATTTTCCAAATCTCACAACCAACCAACCAAGACCAGGTTTACCTGCTGTCTCCAGGGCCCCAGCCAGAGGGCCTTTCTTTCCATCACTACCTGTTCCTTTTCACTGTGTAAGTTAGGGTTACCATACATGCAGAATTTCCCGGACATAGCCAGGATTCAGCTGTTGGAAAGTGTCTGGGTGGAAATTGCTGAAATGTCCAGGAAAATCCATAATGGCAACGCTGTGGGAATCAATATACCCTACAAATGTCAGAAGTGTAGATTATGGCCATAAGCTTTATTACCATATTGGCCTGAATATAAGCCTCACTTTTTCCCCAAATTCCAACCATAAAAAGTTAAAATTGTGGCATATATCTGCAAACTTATGGTATGCATCCAGGAGTGCGGGGCAAACAGCACGGCCGCCACATGCATAGGTCCCCCTCCCCCCCCCCGTCCTCTCCCCCAAGGCAGGGAAGGGAGAGAGTGAGGAAGGGGAAAGGTCATTGGCAATGCAGCGCGGCTCCCACCCCCCCCCCAAAGTATGCAGCCAGGAGCAGCAAGGATTGGAACAGCTTATATTCAGGTATTTTTTTCCTCTCCCCCCCTCCAATTTTAAAGGTGCGGCTTATATTCAGGTATGGCTTATATTTGGGCCAATACGGTATTTTTTTTACAAGAAAAAGCTCACCAACTTTTCTATATGGGATTTTCACTTTTTGAAATATGGCAACCCTAGTGCAAGAGCTTTTAGGAACCTTGTACCACTGTTGTCTTCTGCTTTTGGTTTTTTGTTTGTTTCTATCTGTGACTGTTCTAAACTGGTTTAGATTTCCCATTCTATTTTGAATTTTATGGTTTTAACGTTTATCTTGCAAACAGTCCAAAGAACTTCACTTATTTGGGCAGCATAGAAATGTAGTGAATAAATAATGAATCACTAAAGAGGTGGCCTTAAGCAAGGTGCCCTTCTCCCACAGCATCAGCCTCACAGCACATCTGCAAAATGGGCATATTATTACTAGCCAACCTGACTGGGCTGCTGTAAAGATGATAATACATGTGAAAAAGTTTAAAACACTGGTGTATAATATTATTAGCACAGCTTGTGTGGTCTGAGCTGTTGGTCATTCCTGTCGGTTTCTGCAGTCCCTCCAGGAATATATTCTTTATCAATATTTCTTAAGCATTTGGGTACTGCCAGCAAGCAAATGCAAACACTCGTCTTTTGCATGCACTTAAGAACATCAAGTGTGCCCACTAAGACATCTGAAAGGAACTTCCAAAGGAGCAACTGTACTGGTTTCTTGAAGAAAAACCAACAGAGTCCTGCAGCACCTTAAAGACTAAACCGTTTATTAGAGCACAACTTGCTTTCATGCAATAGGCTAGAGTCCACTTAATCAGCTGCCTGGAAAGTTGTTCTCATCAGGCTGGGGTGTAGTGGCTGGGTGGGGGAGAACGTAAAAGGTAGGTTGAAATGGTAATAAAATGCAAAACATGCAATTCGGTTAGTGCTTAGCTTCCCAACTGCCACATGCATTACTGCTACAGTACTTTAGGAACAGGGAGAACAGGAAAGAAGCCTGGAAATGCATTACCGTTGACAGGTGCTTGTGCAGAAAGGTGAGCCTCTAGGAAGAGAGAGAGAAGAACAGCTGCAGTTGTGGCCAACATATCCAGGGAAGCCTTTTGACTCCTATGCAATTCACCCAGGGCTGCCTGCCCTTCCTTCCGTGGAGCAAGCTGGCTTCAAAGAGACGCACACGCACACCACCAGGCACTCCTGCTAATGACTTACGGGCTCTCCACCCTGCCAGCCTTGGCTTCTCAGCAGCTCAGCCCCCAAACAAATGATGTCAGGGATGGACCTGCCTCCCTGGTTACATCTCAGAGCTGCAGAGCATACTTAGTGTGCTCTGTTTGGGAAGCATTCCGTTTTTATTTGAAAATGAAACATTGCAGTGCACAGCTCTTGGGGGAAATCTCAGCCCTTGCTCATTAAGTTCAGCAATGTGCCTTTTACTTTCAGGCTCCACTTCCCCTACACTGAACTCACTTTTGGGGTCCCCAAACCAGCACCTCGGAGGCCAAACTAGGCACACTTTCCATGGTATGGATGCAGTTAATATGCACATGTGCCCGTCTCACAAATGTGCTTGCCTGGTGGTGGGAAGCAAAAAGGTGGTCAGTGCTGGAAAAGGCTCACTGAGGGCACTTGGCGCAAGAACACTCCCCCCCCCCCAATCTGGAATGAGGCCTGAGCCTAACTGAAGATTACTGGGGAGAGGATTGAACTTGGCACCTTCTGCATGCCAAGCATATGTCCTGCCGCTGCCTTATGTGTCCTCCCCACCAACTGAGAACTTGACATACCACCTTCACATTTTCAAGAACAATCCAAGGGTTCTCCTCCTTATAAGGGTTTGAGGAGAGAAGAGAGAGACCTTGGGAGACCACATTATACAGCACAGCGGTCCAACTTTCCATACAAAGTGGGCCACAAGACAACCAGTAAATTAAATTTCCATCCTGTAAATTAAAGTGTTTGTAATTAAACACACAATTAATAGATTTAATTATTAAACAAATTTGATGCAGAGAAAGATTATGTTCTTTTGTTAACAACACATGACAACAATATTTTGTAAGGCCTTAAGGTGTTTTTTTCTTGAATGTTGCTGAAGGCTGACCAAAAAGGCTTCGCGGACGGATGTAGCCTGCAGGCTGTGGTTTGGACCACACTGTTATACAGTCTTCAGTAGGGTGACAATGGCTACTCAGAGAATGAGGAGAAAACAAGACAGAAGAGAGACTGGACAAAGAAGGCCTTGTAATGATCTGGAGCTGCTAGGTATAACTTTTTATTTCGAAGAAGCCCCACAAGCCACAGGTGCAAGACCCTCTATTTTCAATAATACTAATAATACTAATACCAATAATATTTATACCCTGTCCATCTGACTGGGTTGTGTACTCTTGCATGTGGCACAGCCGGTGTGCTTGGACAGTTTCCTTCTATTAAACTCCTGGCGCTGGGCCACCCAAGTCCCTCCCCACCTCTCACTGTAGTTTGCCATAATTGGAGTTGATCATAGGCTAAGCCTGTTAATGATGAGGATTTTCATCTGATTATGTTTGATCTAACCCATGTCTTGCTCTCTGACTTTTTCACCCCAGCCTCTCTTCTAATCTTTCCTCTCCAGCCTAGTTTTCAGACAGAGATTTTGCAGCAGGAGGGGTGCTTTTATTTGTTCTTTTGTTCTTTTAAATGTTTACAACTGGCTTTTTTATCATAATCCTCAAAAGTGGGTTCATAACAGTGTCTTGTTTCTCTCTCTCTTAAACTGCAGTCCTATATATTCCTACTCACAATTAGGTCCAATTGTTCTAAATGGAACTTCCTCCAAATCAAATGTGTAGGGCTACAGGTTTAAAGTAGTCCCATCTCAAATCAAGAGTTGTTTAACATTTATGGGGAGCAGTAGCTGTGGTAGCCCCTGAACTGTATATATAATTATTTTATTTCAGAATTCTGTAATGCATTTCTGTGGGAGGCTGTTACCCTACAATGGAGGGTGGAATAAAAACACTGACCCTTCAGCTGGATAAATGCATTATAAACAAATGCACTGCACAATATGCACATTATAAGTGCACTGTTTCCCCTGGCAGTCCTAAAGCTTTTATGCTCAGGAAGCACTGAGAGCCTGAGAGCAAGGCTAGCCCAGATCCCCCCAAAAAACAACCAGCCGATTTACAATTAAGGACCGGGAACATTCCCCCCCCTACCACTTGAGACAACGCATAACAGACGATTAAAAATGCACAGTCTTAAAGTGGGGCTCAGAGCCCCCAGTTACCCTAGGGAATCTCAAACAAGATCCCAGACTGAAAAGGGCAATTTTTACAATTTTACAGTTTAGGTTAATGAAATATACTCGGAGTCAAGAGTTGATTTCATGCTCTTTATTCAGCTCATAGTGGTGAGGAGGAATGAAAGTTTCCCCACAATATCTGCTTTATATGCATTATTTACACAATGGGCTGCACGTGTTTGGCTAATTCCGGAATTCTCCTGTAGGCCAATCAGGTTGTGGATTCACTTCCATCTGGAGCTGGATTGGGTGGCTCCTGCAGACCAATCATACTGCTGCATTGTTCTAGGACCAATGAGACTGCTGCATTTTGGATCCTATTCAACTCAGTATATAACAGTTAAAAGTTGCTGGTAGACAGCTCTCTCTCCATTAGACATTCCCGCGCTGCCCCTCACAGGAAGACACAAAACTTGTCCCTGAAACCTTGTTATCAGGTTTACAATACAAATTACAATATAAACAGCAGTTCCAGAATATCCACTACACCAGAGGCATTCAAGATTTTTGAGTCCACGACTCCCTTGACCAACTACATTCTTTGTGCGGCACCCCTGTGGGGCTCAGGAGTCCAGTTATGTCACCCGCTGCGTGTCAAGATGGCAGCCTCTCACCCTTTTTCAAACACCCTCCCTTGTGGAGTGCTCCCTCAGCCTCCTCTCCTCTCTCCTCTGGAGTCCTCTGGGCAGCTGCTGCTGACCCCCCTGGTCTCTGAGCTGCCCCCAAAGAGAGGTGCCTCCTCACACTGCCCCAAAGGGGCCTGGGAAGCACCCCCTGGCCAGACCCAGAGGCATCCTTCACCTGGGGAGCTTGTAGTCAGAGCTGCTGCACAAACAGCTGTGCAAGCCTTTGGGAGGCAGAGAAGAGAGGGCATCAGAGGAAGGGAGGGAAGGAAAGAGGGACAGAGGCCAGTGTTGCCCATGGCACTCCTGACCAACATTCAAGGCACCCCAGGGTGCCACGGCACAATGGTTGAAAACCACTGCACTACACCATAGCCATATTAACTCATATTTTGCTCAGGACTAACATCAAACAAATTACAGTTTATTCACTTTCAGGAAGCTTCCTGCCAATCTAATCCCCCAAACAGGCTAAGCACATTGTAGGCAAACAGAACACAATCCTCCCTTCCCGCAGTCCTAAAGATGACACCAAAGGACCTTTCCACAAGGGTGAAGTTTGAGCAAACAGCACAGCAAGCGAGCAATAAATCAGGCAGTAAATGCCTGAAAACAGGGCTACTTTAGCCCCAAATGAACCAGCCTATTTACAATGAGAGAGTCCTAAGCTACATATTTTAACCATTGTCTTTCTACTTACAATCACTTTCTGGCAACTTTCTACAACCACTTGCAGGAAACCTTTCTATGACCACTTTCAGAAAAACTTCCTGAGGACCTTTTGTCCCTTCTGCCACAACTCACACCTTTCTCTTCCTGACACTTCAATCCAATAGCCTCAGACTGAAGAAAAAAAACATGAACCAGCTTGGGAAAGTTCCTGGGTAGCAGGGGACTGGGTGGGTATCAGACAGACACGATTCCAGCAAAACTGGCAATAGAATGGGGACCAACCTCTTGAATTGCATCAGTTTGTAATCTGACAACATATTAGGTTTCAAAGCTAAACAAAGCAACAACATACTACAGCCCTGTGAATTCTGGGTGTGTTCAGTTATTAGTGTTACCAGAAAATAGGGGGGTGACTTCTGATGGCCCAACTCCCCAAATTTGTTACCGGTCAGAGATTAATGAGCTGAGGCAGAAATCCGGTGAAAGCAAAGCTGATCTTTTATTATCTGTTGCAACAGAGTTATCTCCCCTCCCCTGTCAGAAGGTGAAGGACCCCGAACAAAGAAAAAACAACTCTTTTTAAAGGTTTGCATTTTGGCATGGAGGACATCCCCTTTTGCAAACGTCAGAAATACATCACACGTAAGAGGCTCAGGCGGGTCAAGGTGTGACAGTCCTGAGGATTAGCAAGTTGGTTCCAGATCCTTGGAACAGTCACATGCCCAAAGCCACACAGTTCAGCTAGGTCAGGACAGAAGGTGTTTAGTCTCTCGTAAAACACTTGGTTCATCTGGGGGAGGAAAGCACAGCATCATGGACTCTCCTCAGGTTCCACGTTTTTGCTTGCCACAGCTCCACAGGTGGAATTTTGGTTTTCATTAAGAGCTCCACCCTTTGCAGACATCCTCATCCACACTATGCACTGATATCAGTTTTATACCATGTTATTTATTGTATTAAAACATTTTTTTCCAATCTACTGCCTGGTTGATTAATCACCACACCTTTTTAGTTGATCAGAGTTTGGCTTCTCAATCTGTCTGATCAATCAATTAAAATTTACAGCCATGTATGCAGAACCATATGCCAGAAACACCTTTTAAAGGGGTGCAACAAAGTTTGATTCAGAGTAGACCTATTAACTTATCGCCTTTTAAGGTGGGGGTGTGGATTTTGCTTCTTACTATTTTGCTCCTTACTTTTTTGGTTTTATATTTTAAACCACCCTGTGATCCTCAGATGAAGAGTGGTATAGAAATACAATCAATCAATCAATCAATCAATCAAATAGTCATGTTCAGTAACTTAAGTGTGCAATTAATGCTGATTAAAACTTAGTTGAATACCACAATCGCTTGGGAGCCACATTTTGCATTTCTTTAAGCTTGACATTATTCATTCTCAAATTATTCATTTGTCAAACCGTGATCTGTGCCATTTGACTCTGGAATGCCATTCATTTTCAAACCTGACCACAGGGGACCAAAAGGCTTGTTTCAGTCCCCAAAGCTGTCTGTGGGAACACAATATGAAGTTCCAAACCATGTCTTCAGGCTTCCATCAGAGGGACACATCCGGATTCCCACAATAATCAGCTCCCTGCATCATGTTTTTAGAGAGGGGATGTTTGTTGAACTGGTTTATCTGTCAACTTATTGGAACAAAGGTTTGTTTGTAGATTCAGAACATGCAATTGTGTTATTGCAAGGGTCACAAGATCCCACACTGCAATGAAAGTCCTTTTCTCTCCACAACTGTGGTATGCAAGGCTTCCCTATATATCATTTTACAACATTTCTTCTGGACACAAAGATACTTGTCCTAGACGCTATCAGCAGAAAGCGCCCCCTCCCTATCTGCTGCCACTCCTAGCAGCCCATCTCAAGAGCCAGCCACCACACCCTGCTCTCCTGAAGCTCCCAGAGGTAGCTGGGTTTGCTGAGGGGACCTTCATGTGGCTCGTTTCCCATTGCTCAAATTGGTCAAACTCCCACTTGACGACCCTTTGGTTGCATGGTTGCTTATTGTAAAGTCTGTACTCTCCCTAGTCTCCTCGCGTTGACTGAAAACAAAACAATCCATGGGCATAGGCAGTGCCGGATTTACACTTAAGCTAAACAAGCTATATCTTCGGGCACCACACACTTGGGGGCCCCTAAAAAAATTAAAGGAAAAAAACACCTGGATGTAATGTCCAAAATATAAGATAAAAAACAAATAAAATAAAGCCTACATACACCAACCGTGTTGTGTGTCATGTAGGCTCCTATGATGTGAGTCATGGGCCCCGCCTGCTAGCCTGCTCCTAAAATATCACTGGTTTGCTCATTTCTATATATAGGGTGCCTACGTTCTGCTTGTCTAATAGCAGACAAGAGAACTGGACTGAATTAAGCATAGACTGGTTGCTTGGAAACATGTGCAAATGGCTTGAGATACCTGTTAGGTCCATCAATTACCATATAGCATATACGCAACACAAAAAACAGCAACCGTTTGTTGTGGACAAAGGACAGCTGGACATAGAAAGGGCGCCATGACCTTCAGGGCTCAGGGCCTCATCAAACCTAATTCCGGCCCTGGACAAAGGCCGCCCAGCTTAGTCCGGGGCCCGGGCGCAGGATGCCTGCCTGGCGCGGCCCCGGTGCGTTTAAGTCTCCCTCCCCGGAGCCTGGCTCCAACGCGCAGCCACAGCTCCGCTCTTGGGTCAGGTCTGGCCTGGGAAGCCAGAGGAGCAGCGTCGCGGGGGCGCAAGCTCCGCCGCTGGGGTGGGGGGGCTGACGTCGGGCGTGCGCGGCCCCGGCTGCCCCTTGCTGCCCCGCTGCCCCTTGCTGGAGAATGTTGTGGGCGCTGGAGCAGCGGCGCCTATGAATGGACAATAAAACATTCAGTAACTTTTAAAAGAGAAACGCGAGAGGGAAACACCAGCAAGCTAATAGCAGACAAGAGAGCGGGACTGAATTAAGCATCTACAATATTGTGAGCCGCCCTGAGATCTTGTGGTGAAGGGTGGTACAGTGGTACCTCGGGTTACATATGCTTCAGGTTACAGACTCCGCTAACCCAAAAATAGTACCTCGGGTTAAGAACTTTGCTTCAGGATGAGAACAGAAAACATGTGGCGGCAGCACAGCGACTGCAGGAGGCCCCATTAGCTAAAGTGGTGCTTCAGGTTAAGAACAGTTTCAGGTTAAGAACGAACCTCTAGAATGAATTAAGTTCTTAACCCGAGGTACCACTGTATATAAATCTACATGCGTCCAACCTCAAAGGAATCCAAGCAGCAGGGAGGCCAATGATGCCCATCGCCACCTGCTCCGTGAGACAGCCCTGAGCTGGATAAGGTTCTCTGTGTGGCCAGCCAACTGCCTAAGGAGTAGGAAGATAAGCAATCCTCCCCATGGTTGGAAGCCAGTCTCCATCTGTGGCCTTGTATTACTGGACTCCACTTATCAGCAGCCCCCGCCAGCATGGCCAGGGATGGTGGAAGTTGTCATTCAGCAGGTTGGATCATAAGGAAAATAAAAAGCACAAAACTGGAAGCAATAAAGTAATCTCAGTTAAAAAGCCCGAGTGGGGTGGATGGTGGGGAAACCTGGAACTGGAAAGCAAAGCAAGCACCCGGCAGCTCTGCTTGGGGAAAGCATTCCATAAATGGGGCTACCAACAAGAGGGCTCTCACCCAAGTTGCCCCTCCGATGATGATCTCAGCACAGAGGCAGGCTGGTGTTCGTTCAGGTATTCTGTTCCCCGCACTTGGAGACTTTCAGCACCAGTACTTTGAGCTGTCATTGCTTATGATAATTGCAACCAGCCACCCTACCCCCTCCATCCACCCTCATCTCCCCAGTCATGCAGGCACTCCTAGACATGGCAGTTGCTTGCAGCTGAATATCTGATGCTCAAGGTGGGCTTTATATGGAACACAAATCATAGGGATGCACTGGTGAAATCACTATATTTGCTCTGTCTGCGTGCGCTGGAAAGGCTGGCCGTCTAGTTAAAAAGGGAGCAAGTGAGGTAAGAGAGAAAGGAGAGGTCCGGCTTGGATTTCTCACACACTGTGCCTGGCTATCCCTCGCCCTGAAGCTGGATCCCTCCATAAATAGCCTCTTCTGTAATAACAAAGCTGCTTCTATGGCTTCAGTTCTTTTTTTGCTGTTGTTGTGACATGTTTTCTCTTGCCAATGTCAGTGGGGATGCTGAGAGGCACAGGGCTCATCCACACTTGTTTGTCCCATGATTTCTAGGCATGAGTCCCCAAAGTTTTTCTTTTTGCGTGCCAAGACCCTGTGACCCACTCACTCCCTGTACGATGGAAGAACCATACAAGACAGCAGAATATAGGTTTTGAGTTCAAATAGGTCACAACTTTATTGGATACAGATGTGAACAGTTTGGCATAGGCAAAGCAATTTAATCAACTCTAGCCCGTCTGCTGGGAGTGTATCTAAGGGTAAACCACAACATGGGGCCCCCTAAGACTTACATCAAATAGAGGCACCCCCTAAGGGGTCCCCGCTGGAGGAGTTCTATGTCCCTAACCCCCATCTCAGTGTTGGACAAACGCAAGTCCTCATGGATCCTTTTAATGGAACACCCTTAACCAAGGTAACCCTAATGTCTCAACAAATGAAACTGACCTATGGAAAATGTAACTTGAAAAAAGAGACATTGTGCATACCTTTGTAAACCAAGAAAACTTTAACAAAAATATTTTTTAAAAATACAACAACCAAGGAGCGGCAGGTGGAGGCTACAACCTCCCCTCCAGGCTCCAGCCAAAACTAAGGCTTACCCAGTTCCTAACCTCACAAAGAGTTGTGATGATTGCTATGAGGTAGGTGAAAAGCAAATGGCCAGTGCCAGTTTGCCAAATGGAAAAATTCCTGCCCGGCTCTGAATACAACAGCCAATAATGTCTATAGCAAGGTCTTAGGATGAAAGAAAAGCATATGAAATAGGGGAGGAATGGTGGGAGATCCAACAGAAAAACTGAGGAGGAATGCTGGGCTTACCTCTTTTTGTTCCCCAGGGGACGAATCCAAGCAAGGCCCATTGGCTGGTTGAGCCCGCCCCCTGGGGAATCCCTAGACCCAGCCCTGCCTGCCATAGGCCAATCTGCAGGCAACCTGCAGCCCTCCCCAGCGGGCTGCTGGATCGCTGACCAGGCACATGGTCAGGCCACAATGCAGGCTGACCATTTAGGGTAAGTGGACTTGTCCTGCCACTTTCCCTGGGAAAACCTGCTGACCCAGAACAAATGTCAATCAGGTTTTCTGCAGAATAATGTTTTGTTCTGATTCAGTAGTAAGCTATGGGTTTTCCCAGGGAAAGTGGTAAGACAAAATAAAAGCCTCTCAGATCCCTGCTGAGAAATCACAATGCAAGCAGAAAAAAATCCTAGGACAAAGAGTAGTGTCGATGAGCCCCCAAGGTCTGTTTTTTGCTAGGCGACCATAGGCTACATCTCTAGGTTGATTGCTGCTCTTCTTAAGGGCATTTTAGCCTTGAAAACCCACCACATTGTGAAGCTCCTGTTCAGTCACAAGAGCTAGAGTCCTGTTTTAGCAAGGAGGGAGGGAGGGGCTGCTCAGTGCAGAAAAACCCTCTGTGTTTGCATGCAGGACCCCTTATTGTTGGTGTCTGCTGAGTTTTTTGTTCTTGGGATAAGACAAAAGGCAGGTGGTGGGTCAGGAGGAGTTTGGATTGGGTTGACCTTCCTGTTAACATAGTGCCCGGGCCAGGCTCATTTCTAACCAGCCACTTGAATGCAGGTAGTGTCGGCAGGTTGGCCTGGACTGTAGTGAATTAGGTGGGAAGAAAACTGGGTTTGTACATTTTGGCTCCGTGTTTTAGGAAGAACCAAGAGAGAGGTTGCATTATTGGTATCCTGGAGTGCCAACTCTTCCCAACTGGCTTAAACATAGACTGAGGGTCTTCTTTCTTAGACCTAAGAAACGGTTCCTTTCTCTCAAAGGCTCTTTTGAGGATTCAGCTGGTGATTCGCCAACTAGGACATAGTGCATCTATGTACACCCAGGCAGCTCAGCTGTGTGCAGAGGGGAAAGTTAGCACCCCTCTCCAATCACAGGGGTTCTGTGTATCAAGTTAGGGTCGCTAGGAAGTGCTGTAATGATTTTGCCAAATGTCGGGTCCTGGGGATGTGCGAATTCTCCAGAGATGGGGGTGTGGTCAACATGGTTTCTAGTTTTGGGCCAAAAGGTCTGTCCCTGTCCGAAAGGATGGGATAAATGGAGTGGACTGTGGATTTAAGAGAGTTCTAGTATAATATGTTTCTATACTCAGTGTAAGACTTGCACAAATGATTTTGTGAGCCATGTAGGGCCCCATTTTAGACAGGAGGACCACAATAGAACCTTCTCCCAGTTCTTTTGCATGGCAATCTGCATCTGGTGCTAATAATTCAGGCCAGGTGTCTTTGAGCAGCAGGTTACTGGACACAGCCAAGCACAGGAGAGGCAGGTAGTTTGGGAGAGTGCACGTAACACATTTGGGAAGTTGGTGTCCAGCTTCTCTCCTGGTCATCAGACTTTCCTTAGACTTGGTGGAGGGAGATATGACTTCTAGAGCCTGGGAGGTGAATAGATTGAGAAGGTAGACAGTGGTGCCTCCACTCAGTGCCATTCAGTATGTTTCTCCCACAACAGAACTGAGCATGTGGATACAACATTGAGACTTGGTGGGACCACAACATTCCCTTGCCTGGGTTCCTGCAACAACTGGTGGGTCTGTTACGGATTTTAAATTTTATTTTTAATAACAATAAGGTCAAGGCAGTGAGGTGAACTTCTGGGTGCTAAAATCTATATTCAGTATGTCTTCCTGCTTACCAAGTTTTTGGACTGAAAAGGCCAAAGCAAAAAGCTTTTGATTCTGAGCAAAGGGGGTGCTTTACAAATGGTGACCCAAAACTTAATGTGGCTTTCATTTGACATTTCCACAGCTTTTCAAAAACAGACAGCAAGGGAAACCGAATCCCACAGCCAAGGGACCTTTGCCTTTTTATAGCAGGGAGCAAAATATGGGCGGATGCTGAAAGGTAGACCAAGTTATTCATTCAAGGTTTGGGGCTTCTGGCAACTGTTATTACTAAAGTGTTGCTTGGTCAAAAATGGGCTTCGATGAAAGGCTTGCTGTGTGGGTCGGCTGGAACTCTCAAAGGAAGGGATTCTGGCACCTGACTGTGCTGAGGCATGGGAGGTGGCCAGGAAGACTCCCAATATGGCTGGTTTGCTCATGAGCACAAATGGACATTATTTCAAGAAACAGAGCTCTGTGAACAGGAAAGACACATTCTTCATAGTCACTGCAAGTAAAATAAATTGCTCTAACTGGCCACAGTTCCGCTTATTCAAATGAATGGGTTTGAGTGTCCTTAAATCTGTTTAAGGACACTCAAATTCATTCATTTGAATAAGCTTATGTGCATTCAATAGTACTGGATTGTGGCCCTTCTGTTTATCTGATATTGTTTTACTGAGCCCACTTTTACTGTTCTTTAAAAGTCTCTAGCTGCCACTGATCCTGGTATACCACCATCCCTATTTCTCCCTATTTTTACATTTCACAATGCATCATCATCATGATGATGTCAGGGGCTAGCACTGTAATTCTTTAGGGTTCAGTTCCATACCCTGGGTTGAACCCTGGTGTTTAGCACGTCAGTGTAAGGTGAATGTGCGCTTGTATATTTCACTCAATACAGCTGCACAAGTATAACGTAAGGACGTGTGATAGCATTTTATAAGAGCCAACTCTAACTTTATACAGAGTAAGATGGCTGCTGGGTTGCAAGGAGCAGCAGTGAGGTGTTGGGAGACAGAGCTGTGTGTGCCATTCTCCCTCAGGTACTGTGGGGGTTGCTGTCCTGTTGCCAGCATTGAAGATTCAGCAACCAATTAGACAGTTCACTTTTTCTTCAATGCAGAAAATAAGCACCCACTTCCCTTTGGAATCAGTAAAGGAGGAACACACAGCATGCAGCAGACAGTGGAGTAGAAGGGAAGAGCCCGGCTGCAAATCGTGACATGGCAATGGGGTGTATACAAGGGCATCCCTATTTGCATCCATGAAGCACTGGAGGAGAGATGCAGGTTTAGGATATATTGGTTTTGGCACAGGTGTTCTGTGAAAATCGAGCTAAAACAGATTCTTTTTTAGAACGTGTCTTGACTTGGAGAACTGAGTGGTTTCAACTCCATTGGAGGAATGTCTCGCTAGCATTTGATTCATGTAAGGTGGATATAGTCCAGCTGCTGCCATAATCAACTGGGCTGTTGTCACATGGATCTCCAAAGCACAATGTGGTTTCTTATCTGTTGTGCTGTCATGGAATAGTGCCTGGTCTTGTGGCAAAGGTATTGTGGCCCAGCAAGTGTTTTATTGATTACTACAGCAAAGCTGTAGGGATGCGGGTGGTGCTGTGGGTAAAACCTCAGTGCCTAGGACTTGCTGATCGTAAGGTCGGCGGTTCGAATCCCTGCGGCGGGGTGAGCTCCTGTCGTTCGGTCCCAGCTCCTGCCCACCTAGCAGTTTGAAAGCACCCTTAAGTGCAAGTAGATAAATAGGTACCGCTTTATAGCGGGAAGGTAAACGGCATTTCCGTGTGCTGCGCTGGTGCTGGCTCGCCAGATGCAGCTTAGTCACGCTGGCCACGTGACCCGGAAGTGTCTTCGGACAGCGCTGGCTCCAGGCCTCTTGAGCGAGATGAGCGTACAACCCTAGAGTCGGACACGACTGGCCCGTATGGGCAGGGGTACCTTTACCCCTGCCCATACGGGCCAGTCGTGTCCGACTCTAGGGTTGCGTGCTCATCTCGCTCTATAGGCCGTGAGCCGGCGCCGTCCGAAGACACTTCCGGGTCACATGACCTTTACCTTACAGCAAAGCTGAAGAGTCCAGTTTGCAAGGTTAACCACAGGGAAGCACCTCCATTAGTGTTCTCTTTATTCTGATCTCCAGCTAGCCCCCTTTCCTCACCCCACACATCTTTCTGTACCCCATCATGCTAGTGACAACTAACACTCTCTTCTCTTTGCAGCCTCTCTTCATTTTTCTCTCCACCCCACCACCTCACAAGTCTCTGCATGGCTGAGCTTTAGGATAAATGTCCTAATGGCAAGAGTTGTCCAACGCTAAGTTGCCTGACTGCCTTGGGAGGTGGAGATAATTACTTCACTTGAGGTAATTAAAGGGAAGCTAGGCCAGAGATGCTGTAGTTGCCTTTCTGCATTGCAGACCCTTCACGGAGGAAGGGGCTTGGACTAAATGTCCCTTCCAATGTCCCAAATGACCAAATGCCCCATTTGTATGATTATGTGTTTCCAACTGGAAAGTGCTGCGAACTTTACCAGGCACCCCTGGATCCAGAGAGAGGAGCAGCAATGCAGACACAGGCATGCAGGCATTCTCCCACCCTACTCCCACATTAGGTGGGCTTAAGCAGCCCTTAGATGTTCCCACAAAGATGTGAGAAAGGACTGCAGATTCAAGGGGTCCTCAGAATGGTGCCAACCCCCCCCTCCAAAAAAACCACACGGTAGGATGAATGCAAGCTGAGCGGGCTCATGTTCAAAAGAGGCACCATTACTGGAAACACCCGGGAACTTGGTGGGGAAGGCTGTGAATGGTGGCATGGCTGGGTTGGACCAGTGAGGCCCTTCCAAACCCCTGGGTGCCTCAGCCAGGGCCTGACTGAGGATTTGAGGATGGGGTTGTAACTGGCCTGCTTTAGCACCAGCAGTGTCAAATGTTTCAAACACAACACAGGGAAGAGCTGACTGGTGAGTTGGCTAAACAAAGAATTGAACCAACACAGTCCATGCTGGCAGCCCCTGTGGTTTACAAGGAACACATGGCTACAAAAATAGCACTGTCTGTAAGAGTATTTTGGCAACAGTTTTGTTTAGGATAGAGGAAAAGTGACCAAGTTTGTATATAGGTGCAACTCAGCCAACTAAATGGCTGGTGTGTGGTTTTTAAAGGGAATGCAACATTCTTCTGTCTGTCTTGAATATTTTGGGTGCTCTTTACAGCATGTTGTACGCTGAAAGAAAATTATATGAAAATGATGTACCGGCGGTATCTGACTCCTACTGAGTTATCCAAAATGTATAGAACAAGCACCAATATTTGTTAGAAGTGCAAAGAAAGGGAGGGTACCTTTTATCATATGTGGTGGTCATGTAAGATAGCAAAGTCTTTTTGGGAATTGATATATAATGAATTGAAAAAAATGTTTAAAATAACATTTGTTAAAAAACAAGAAGCATTTCTATTAGGAATTAAAGGTTCCGATATCCCCAAAGACCAGAAAAGATTATTTATGTATGTGACAACAGCTGCAAGGATGCTACTAGCCCAAAGATGGAAAGAACAACTAGTACCGACCAAGGAAGAATGGCAAGTTAAATTGCTAGAATATGCTGAAATGGCGAAACTGACTGGGAGACTCAGGAATCAAGAAGATAATGACTTTAAAAAAGAATGGGAAAAATTCATAACTTACTTAGGAGACCATTGAATGAATGAAACTTTATTTGCGTCAGCCATAGGCCATAGCAACAAAAGCACATTGCAATATACACAGAACAGAAATAAAAAGGCGATTATATAAAACACAGATTATATAAAACACAAATAGTGGATCTTATTCTGATTGCCCCAGCTAAAAACCCTGCAACCTTTGCTGTTACCTGCTCATCTTGATCTGCCAAGAGAAAGGACACTGTGGCAGTGGTTGGGTGACCCGGAATGGACAATAAAAAAGGGGTGATAATCTCATTCCTCAAGTCTTTATAAAGAGTGCAAGTCAGTAACAACAAAGGGAAACAGTAAAGGGACGGTATCCGCAATATACAAAATACTACTCCAAAATCCCACAAACCCCCTAGACGCAATCAAAAAACAATGGGAGAATGACATAGGCTATGAGATTAACCCCACGCAATGGACCAGAATGTGGTCTAAACCTCCCTTTAAATCCATATCAACGAAAAGAAAAGAACTCACACTGAAACTCACCTACAGGTGGTACCTAACACCAAGGAAACTAGCGCTAATACGCCCAGGAACCTCACCAAAATGCTGGAGAGGGTGCACCTCCACAGGCACATACCTCCACATGTGGTGGGAATGTCCCAAAATCCAACTATTCTGGGCAACAGCCATACGAGAAATATGTAAAATAACTAAACAAGTATTAGATATCACCCCAGAATTGGCCCTACTAAACATCTTCCAAGAC
Organism: Podarcis raffonei; assembly: GCF_027172205.1. Taxonomy (NCBI): domain Eukaryota; kingdom Metazoa; phylum Chordata; class Lepidosauria; order Squamata; family Lacertidae; genus Podarcis; species Podarcis raffonei. Next base: position 5,047,151 of record NC_070615.1, read on the forward strand.
AACAACGCCCATTTACACCACAAAGAACTCATAACCCACCTACTTTCAGCAGCCAGAAACACCATAACCAGACACTGGAGAGACCTGTCAGGAGTAAGCATGGACCAATGGTACCAAATAGTATGGGAAACAGCCCTACTGGAAAAATTAACTAATAAACTGAAACTGACACGGGGACAAACAGAAGAAGACACCTTCACCCCGGTATGGCTCCCCTTTATCACATACACAGCCCAACAAGACAATGACAATAATCCACCAACAGCATACAAATCAATATGGCTAACCTGATCCAAAACACCCACCCACCTCACTCACACACGAAAACAAAGATCACCACAGCCAATCACAAACAAACAATCACACCCTACGCCAACCCCAAACTCTCTCACCACCAAAGGAACACAAGTGAACAACACAAACAACGCTGACACCAAACTCTACATACACTAAGCATAATAGAAACACCACCACCTGACCCCACCCCCATCCATCTTCCCTCCCTCCACCCCCTTTCTTTTTCCTTTTTTTTTTCTTCTCCCCCTAATGCCTCAACAAATGAAACGGATTTGTAAAAATGTTACATGGGGGAAAAAAAATGAGGCATTACACTTCTGTAAAACAAGAAAATCCTAAATAAAATATAAAGAGTGCAAGCCAGAAGGGCATGCACCACCAATTCGGTGCTGCCATCTCCACAGGGACAGAAGCGTTTTTCGTGTGGAATCTGTTGGAATCACCCCTCAAGTACAGCCAAGGGCAAGACATTCAATCTTGCGAGAGTAAAAGCACGTCTATATTTTGGAATTGCTAGGTTATGCAGATAGGGCACCAGAGAATCAAAATGGGAAGGTGGATTTATGGCATGCCTTTCTCTGGTCTCATTACAGATAAGGAGTGAGCTGTACATAGCAAACAAGCAAAGGGGAAATGGCTGCTGAGCTGCACCCACCATTGTGAGGCCTGAGGTGATGATGATGATGCCTCTCCAGCTGCTGTTATTGGCTGTAGACATCCTGTGATGTCACATAAGCACATGGAAGCTCAGTGGCTATACAAAAGCAGCCCAAGGGGAAAGCCCAAGGCAAAAGCTTGAAGAGGACACGGTGGACAACAGCTGTGTTATTCAGTACTTGGTGGTCTCCTTCCGCATGGAGGTGAAGTGGCAAATGGAAGGAGGCCATCATCCATCAATGAGATGCTGTGGAGCAACGAGAAGGTAAGTGTACCTGCTGAGCAGGACCGTGGCTTGAAAGCAGCAGATGTCCATGGTTGGAAGCTGGCGATGGACCTGGCAGAAGCTGTGATTAGCATGTGGAAGCCCGGGATGCCGCAGGCTGAAGGAGGCTGAAGTTTGTGCATGTAAGCTGGTTGAAATTCACCTTCAGAAGGCCATTGACAAAAGCTGTGTGGATATTTGTGTGTTGACGCTGGGGTAATTATGAATGGAGAGATTGGACATAGGTCACCCACCAGACATGGTATGCCTGGGAATTGCATGTTCAGATAGCAGTGTAGGCTTCCCTCCAGGCTCTGGGCGAATGAACCACTGGATATTCATGGCTGGAAGCCAGCAGAGGTTGGCAGGCTGGCCAGTGGAGGTGGCTGAATGATAACTGTTGAATGAGGGCCATTCCCCTCACCATATCTGTGTTTGCCTTTCATGGATGCTACAAGCCGACGAGGCTTTCCCTGAAAGCAGCAATGAAGGGAACAGCAGAGCTTAAGCAAGCCATCTTTTACTTCTAAATCAAGGTATTTCTAAATGCATCTAAGTAACGTTCATGACATTCCCCTTTCCAGTACCAGGATGGGAGGCCGTGCAGATGCACCCCTAAGCAGTTGCCATGGGCTACAAACTTCCTGTGATGTCACAAATGGACAGAGTGGCTGAGAGGAAAGAGGAAGTTACTAGTGGGAGGTGGCTGGAAGACATGAGAAACCCCAGTAGAAGGTTCAGGGGCAGTTGGGGTAGGTAGGCAGGGCCAGCTGGATATGCATAAGTTGAATATGGGCTGACTCCCTTCTGACTACTTGCGTTGTCAACATTTTGTTCTCTCAGGGCTCCTGTACCTGTCTTGCCTAGATCGCAAGTAATTTGAGAGAATCAAAGCAACATAAAACAATGCAGGCATTTAGGAAATTACACATCGAAAAGCTCAGCAAAATTCCGAAGCGAGAAAGGAAACTCTCAGATCTTTGCTTAAATCTTCTAAAAACAATTTCATAGCTGCTTTCTCAAATGCAGCTCCAATAACCAGTATGGGTTGATATTTATTCATGCAAAATGCTCTGCACAACTGCCAGAAAACTAATATATTTTATATAATTACTATTAAAAATATATATGCAGAAACAGCCGTGTGCACCTTGGTAAGAGCCCCAGCCCTTTAACGGTTCCTGCATGTCTGCAGAGCGCCAAAAACCGTGCTGGAGACCATTGTGAACAAATATAAATGTTAGCTGGACTTGTAAAGAAATGAAAAATAGGGATAATTTAGAGCGATGAAAACTGTGGAGAACGTAATGATATGTAGTTTTAGAAAAATTATGTTAAGGACCCTTGCAGGGGATGGGGGAAAGTCATGGGATTCAGAGAATCTCATATATGGATATGGTAAAAGTTTTTTTCTTTTTATTATTTTGAATTTGTTCTTGTAAAAAACCAATAATTTTTTTCCTAAAAAGAATATTTTGGGTGCTCTTAAAAATGCCAGAGTCAGAAACTGACCCAGAGTCAGAAACTGACTGCTTGGATGATGACCTGGACCTCCTCTTGGCCCAAGACCTGGGAGAGCAGGCAGGGCCCCCTGTTGCTAGCCTTGAAGACCCTATGAATTTGGGGGGGCCTCCTTACGGCCGCCTCCAGAGGATCCAATCTAATTGTCAACAGATTCCCAGCACATTTAGATGGAGAGGCTGAGCCACACCCGCCCCCAGCCCTCAAGAATGCAGATGGAGAAAGGTCCAAGCTCAGGCTGCAAGTCAATGACAAAATCCATGCCTGAAAGCCCAGTTGCTATGTTGCTCCAGAATAAAGGGCTGCTCATGAGTAAGGGTTCTTCTCAGGAGGAAGGATTCTCTGCCGCTAAGGTTGAGGATAGGCGGTCCCTCCTTTGAGCCACCTGGTTGCTGGAAAGGTAAGACCCCTGGCCCCTGAGCATAGCCAGGACAAGGACTCCCACTTGTCATCATCAGATTCGGAATGAATTGTATCAACAACAGTTCCAAGGCAGTCCCTGCAAGTGCGCACTCTCAGGAGAAAATGCTGGAAACCACGAGAAGCTTCCAGAAGAGGGTTACCTGTGATGCAATTTGTGAGTTCACAAAACGCAGCCTATCACTCAGTTGGGTTGCCAGATGTGTCACTAAAATGTGCCATATCACCACCCAAGTGACCTCAGTGAGCATTTCAATTTCAAGCGTTCTGATTATTTCTACTTTTAGTTAAGTATTTTTATTTATTAACTTGGGGGGGGGCAGCTGCCCCCTGGCTACACCCATGTTCTGGTTCGCTAACTGTGAAACCTGGCTCTTTTGACTTATACTTAGATTTGATTTCCTCAGTTGTTTAGTCCTAGGCTGTCTTTTCTCGTCCTTTATTAATACGATATCTTTTTCATTTACCTTCCCAGTTACTTAGAATTCTGTGTAAAACAGGCATTGGCAAACTCGGCCCTCCAGATGTTTTGGGACTACAATTCCCATCATCCCTGACCACTGGTCCTGTTAGCTAGGGATGATGGGAGTTGTGGTCCCAAAACATCTGGAGGGCTGAGTTTGCCTATGCCTGGTGTAAAAGCTGATTATCAGAACAGAATATCTGAAAGTGTATTCCAAAACCAGAAATTTCAACTTACCAAACAGTTTTCAATGACTTTCTAGACCATCTTGTTTTTCACAGATTACCACTGAAAGATGCAGAAATAACAGCAATGCACAATGAATTAGTGTGTTGTTAAGTGAAGGCATTTCAGTATCTAAAAAAAGTATGAGTTCTGGAGCATGTGCCTGGCGCCCCCTGGTGCTCAGCAGTGGAAATAGTATGGGAGAAAATTTATTTTCTTTGGAGACCAATGCCCACAGCTACCATGCATGAAAGGCTTCAAAATTAAGCTGCTGGAACTGAAGGTCCTCTCCTCAGTGTTATTTCAAAAGGTCACTTCCTCCGCTGTGATTGTATTGGTTCTAAATATATATCACTTTCCCACAAAAAACTACCCAAGGCAGTTTACTCAGGGGGGGTTGTAGCTCAGTGAGAAAACACTTGTTTTGCATGCAAAAGGTCACAGCTACTCCAGGTAGGTCAGCATAACTGGGTGGGTGGGAAATCCCTGTAATGGAAGGGGAGGCAAGTAGAAACCTCTTAAGCCTTTTTTTTAACACAAAAGTGCCTTGCACAGTAGGCCAGTTACACTAAAAAGACTGTCCAGTAATGCTGGACCCCTACAGCGCCCTCTGAGAAAGATAGATTTTTGGACCCTAAGCAAATATTTAACCAGGGACCCTGAGATAGCATCTAGTATACTTAACTTTCTCCAGGGCAAAACAAAACTTCATCAACATTGCTCTCCGCTTATAAACAACCAGCTCTCTGGATCTGAGCAACCTGCATTTCTTTGGCATCCCCTTCTGTAGCATGAACCAAGTGACTTATGTTCATGAGAGATTTTACATTAATCCTGCAAGTCTGCAACAATATATGCAAGATCCCAAAGCCAAACTTTATGTACGGTAGTTTATTAAGAATGAAGAAGAAAGGAAGATGACACCCTCCTGGTCAGCGTCTACACTGAAGCTCCAAAGTCTGACCCCATGTGAGAGATTTATATAATTTGAACCCGTAGCTGCCGTAGCTGGCTGGCCTAATATCTAAATTCCTCCCACCTGTTAAGCTAGTCCAAAATACAGGGGCCAGCATACTTAATTAACTCTGCAGTTGCACTACTACTGGCAGGCACTCAGCCTCCAGCCGGGCCATGTGGATCTTCCCAAACCCTGCTGCTACTTATTAGAGAACAAACAGTACATCAAAACGATAAAGCAAACAAAAAACCACCGACAGTCCCAAAGAGATTGTACCAATAAGCAGTGAGGTGGTTGGCATTCATTTGTCCCAAGAGACAATGAAGCGTGCCTCCAGGGGTGAAGCCAAAACACTGTGTTAGCAACATTGAAGTGACCTCCCTGGGGCTCAAGCCTGGGCAGTGCGTAGGAAGGTCCTGGGCTGTCTGGACATCAGTCTCACTGATGTGGTCCAAAGGAAAGCAGAACAATACATTTGGCAGCAGCCTGTCTGCAATAGTTGTTGGACGGAGGCATACAAGAGGCCATCCAACTGTCTTGGTGACTCCACTCCATGTAGTGTTTACTCCCCAGCCTTTCTCTCTCTCTTGAAAACATCCCAAAAGGCATCAGAGGTTTCAGATCAGATTTTCCTTCTCCTAGATTGGCAACTTTCCCAGGTTGATGAGTCGCATTTCTCCCTAAGCAATGAGGAAGAATTGTATAAACCAATTGACCTATCTCCTCTAAATACAAATTTTTCCTGGCATAGGTTTCCCTTACAATTGATTACTTCAAGACTTGATTACTGCAATGAGCTCTATGTGGGGCTTCCCTTGTGCTTGATCTGTAAGCTGCAGTTTGTGCAGAATCACTTCAAAATAAAACTTTTATAAAGTAATTTTTAGATGGTACTTGCCCCCCCCCCACTATGCTCAATCAGTGTGGCGTAGTGGTTAGAGTGCTGGATTAGGACCTGGGAGGCCAGAACACAAATCCCTATTCACGCATGAAGCCCACTTGGTGACTTTGGGCCCGTCACTCACTCTCGGCTTCACCTACTTCACAGTGTTGTTGAGAGGGAGGAGTGTGTATGCTAGGTTGACTTCTTTGGAGAAAAGGAGGGATATAAATGTAGTAATAAATAAAATCATAAAGTCATATTTGTCAAGGTTCAAATGATGTGTGTTGTGAAGAAGTGCAAGTGGGTGTCAGGCACACCTCACTGGGGACATCATCAACAACAAAAATGTTTGGTTTTGTGCCTTCTGCTCAACCCCTTTCATTGATTTGTTTTAGCTGCTAAGTTATTCTGCTGCTGTTTTCTACTTTTGGTAACTTTAATTACTAATTGGATTTTTGTTGTTGTTTAGTCGTTTCCGACTCTTTGTGACCCCATGGACCAGAGCACGCCAGGCACTCCTGTCTTCCACTGCCTCCCGCAGTTTGGTCAAACTCATGCTGGTAGCTTCGAGAACACTATCCAACCATCTCGTCCTCTGTCGTCCCCTTCTCCTTGTGCCCTCCATCTTTCCCAACATCAGGGTCTTCTCCAGGGAGTCTTCTCTTCTCATGAGGTGGCCAAAGTCTTGGAGCCTCAGCTTCACGATCTGTCCTTCCCGTGAGCACTCAGGGCTGATTTCCTTCAGAATGGATAGGTTTGATCTTCTTGCAGTCCATGGGACTCTCAAGAGTCTCCTCCAGCACCATAATTCAAAAGCATAAGTTCTTCGGCGATCAGCCTTCTTGATGGTCCAGCTCTCACTTCCATACATCACTACTGGGAAAACCATGGCTTTCACTATACGGACCTTTGTCGGCAAGGTGATGTCTCTAAGATTGGATTTTACTGCATTTTAAATTGTGATTGTTTTAAGTTGCTTTGTTGTGCATGTGTTTGTGTGTGGGAAATGTGTTGACAATCATTTTCAGCTACCATTATAAGGCGACCACTAGCAGCAATTGCGGAAATTAATAATAATTTAAAAAGGGAGAAGTTGATTGCGATGCCTTCATCTCAGGATTAGCGCAAGGCGGCAGCGATGGCAGCGAGGACAACGCGCGTTTTCTGCTCCGTCCCCCTAGCGGCGAAAGGAGGAACAGCAGGAGCTGCAGCCGTCGCTGGGAAAGCCGAACTAGGCGGTGGGAAGACAAACCCGGAGCCTGGATTCTTGGGCGAAGCGAGTGGTGGGGAAGGAAGGGGCGGGGCCTGAGCGCCGTCAAACTCCCCGAGAGACAAAGCCAAGAGCCGCTCATTTCCGGTTCCCATTCGCGCCACATAAACAACATCAACAGGCCGAGCGGGGAGCTGCTCTACTCGCCCCCTCAAACTCTGCCTTTTTGGGGCCGAGGGCTCCTTTCGCCTCGCCTTCCCGTAACCACGATTCCGGAAGCTCCGTGAGGCGGCGGCGGGGGGAGCTCTCGAAGTTGGGGGGTTGGGGTGGTCCTCCGGGACGGGGACTTCGCCGTGAGAAGCGGCAGAAGGAAAGGGCCGCCGCCGCCGCCTGTGAGGAAACCCGCGATGGCGGCCGGGCGACTCGAGGGCTCCCGGGCGCTGAGGTGCCGGCCGGCGCAGGCGCAGTAGCGGCGCTACCCCGCGCGCGAGAGAGAAAAGGCGGAGCGAGCGCTCCTCTGCCGGGCCCCGGCCTGCCCCCTCCCCTCTCCTCGCCGCTCAGTCCCGGCCTGCGCTTCGCCTCGCCCGCCTCACGTCGCGCCCCGGCCCTTCGCCGCCGCCGCCGCCATGGAGTGCCCTCACCTCGGCGCCAGCGTCTGCCTGGCGCCCGACTCGGCCAAGTTCCCTCAGGGCTCGCCCTCCTCGTGGTGCTGCAGCGGTGAGTGGGGGCGGGGGGGGCTGACAGGCACCTTCCTCTTCCTCGTTCCCCTCCCCCCCCACCCCGCTCCTTTGTTCCAGGGACGCGTCCAGGCCCTTCGCCCGCCCGGCTTTATTTAAACACCCGTCTCTCGAGCTCTCTCTCCCCCCCCCCCGGCAACAAAAAGATCTCTGGGATTTTGCTCTTCCCACGACCCCTCCCTCTCTCGAGTCCGTCCTCTTCCTCCCCCCTTATTCCCCTTCACTCTTGCTTGAGGGGCCTTCGCTTTCTCCCCTAGCTTTGCCTCCTCTTGCCCCCCGCCCCGCCCTTTCCTGCACCTTACACGCCAGAGCAACAAAGGGGGGGCAGCACCTGAAGAGGCAGCGCGTCTCCCTTGGTCTCGCTTGGGCTTTTCCGTGCCTTAAAGTTGTGGTAACCCTTGACAGGCTCTGCCTCGTGGCCGTTGCCTCACTTTCCCGGTTCTGTGTAAGGTTTCCTGTTCCTCTTCTTATCCCCTCCCGGTGAGACTCCGCATTCGGATTCTGCCCTCCTGATCCCATCAAACCATTTTCTCTGCTCTCTCGTTATTCTCCCACTGTCGTGCGCAAACAACAGTGCATCTCCTTTTCGTTATGCATGTACAGTACTAGGCTGCCTCCTTATATAACTTCCCACCCGAAATCCTGAGCTTCCTTCTCATTTCCTTTGTGGCCTTTTTCTCTCTATGGTCCACTGATGCTAAGGCTGGGGGGGGGCAAGGAAAGGAGCAGGAAGTCTTCGATTTCAGACCCTTTCTCAGCAGGGGACCATCCTGGGCCATTGCTGGAGATGTTGGAGGGATCACATTTTCTACTCTTTTTAGAAAGATGGATCATTTGCAGCACTCCTACCTCCCAAAGCTCAGGATACGTAGTTTTTGCATTCATCTATCCGTGAATATTTTTGCAGGCCTCATTTTTCTCCTTCCCATTCTGTGGGCTCAGGAATGCTTGGCCTCTACAGTTCTGCCTAGCTTGTCTTACTTTCTTAGAGAGGGAAGTCTAGCAGATGTGATCCTGACCATGTGCTGGCAGGCAAGGCATTGTCCTGGAGAGAGGAGGTGGCCAAGGGGTTCCTTGCCTTCAAATGGGAAAGAATGCAGAAATTTCTTTCTAGCTTCTTTGTTCCAGTGAGAGAGCAGTAGCAAGAAAAACAGAACCCACCAAGGAGGAGGCTGAAGAGGCTGTGTTTCTGTTGCTAACTTTGCTGTCTGGTCTTCGACCGCAGTAAAGATTGGTTGGTTGGTTGCTGAAGAGGCTGTTTGTGTTTAATGTGCTGGAAGGTGCCTCTTGTATTTTTGAATTTAGGCCATGCCAGTGAACTGGGCCACAGTATGCTGGAGGGTGGATATAGTGCAATAAAACATATGGGGAGGGAAAGTTTCAACAGGAAATGCTGGGTAATTTGATTCCTCTGTGTGTACACATGGCCTCAGTCAATATTTACATAATTGAGATGTGTGTTGTGGTGCAAATGTAAGACTTTCCATGTTTGGCCTTTTGTTCGTTTCATGGTGGTAATAAACATTGAGACACTTGCTTTACATTTTCAGTACGCTCATGGAAACAGAGTACTGTAAGTTGTGTTCAGTTGTTTCACTTTGAGTTGTTTTCACCTTTCCAGTAGGAAGTAAATCAATAGTAGGGTATTTTACAGTGTTTCAGCTGTGCTCTTGTAACTTCTCTTTTTCTCTAAAATGTCTGAGTTGTACTTGAAAAGCCTCTCTTTTGAATTTGCAAAACTCAGTCGGAGTTTTGCAGTTCAATGGGTTGTGGATTGCATCTTGTCACTAAAGTGAGGAAACGTTCTAATGTTGTTTTCTGAGGTTTCCTTCTATGGAGGAAAAGCTACATGGCTGTTCTTAAGTGTGGTGTTTGTGTTTGAGAGAGGCTGTTAGCTTGCTTGAATCTCCTGTGCAACTCCATCCTGGAGCTAAGGTGTGGTAGGTACTACAGCTGCCTTTGGCTAAACCAGTTATATTACTCTGTAAAACATGCAGTGTTAAAGCAGAATTTATTATACTATGTGTTGTTGCAGGAGAACTAAAGTGTAAATGAAAGCACTGAAAAAGAAAACAAACTTAGTCATAAGGGGCTTATCTATTAGCTCAGGCAAGTAAATCTGTTAGGCAAGATCATTGGCATGAAGTTCCTCTTCCTCAAGGAAGGTCAGAAAGATAACATTACCAAAGGTAATGTAGTAAAAAGTATCAGTGTCAGTATCTTGCAGATTATAAAATTATACAGTGGTACCTTGGTTTAAGAACAGCTTAGTTTATGAACAACTTGGATTAAGAACGCTGCAAACCCAGAAGTAGGTGTTTTGGTTTGTGAACTTTGCCTTGGAATAACAACATGTTTTGCTTCCTGTTGAGTGTGTTCCATTTGTAAACTGAGTCCCCCGCTGCTATTGGGAAAGCACACCTTGGTTTAAGAACAGACTTCCGGAATGGATTAAGTTCATAAACCAAGGTACCACTGTACTGTGAGCTGTCCTTAGGGCCTGACAAGCTAGTTGTCTGCATGGAAGTGTTACTTGCCCCTTGCAAATGGCTTCCTGTAAGTCTGATGTTTGTATAAATATCCTGACAATGATTTGGGGGAATTTGCTGCAAAATTGAATTAGTTTGGAAGATGTTACAATTGCACTCCTAAAGAGTACAGTTGAAGTTGCTGTTTTGCTGAGACAGGGCCAGATACATCTTTGTCTATTGTATATGTAAATTAACATAAGTGCACTTACACAAATGCAGGAGTGTTTTACAGGATGCCAGAGTTTTTCCGTATGCTTTGTTTGATAAAGCTCCCCTCTCATTACCACCTTCCCCTCCCTGCAGTCTCAGCCCTCCCAGGGTTCTTCCAGTCCATAAAACATCAATCATGCTTGTAACGCTCTAGAAAAGCCAGGAGTTTATGATGTACTGTATTGCAATGTGGATTTCCAATAGACTCGTGTGTGTGTGTGTGTGTGTGCGCGCGCATATTTATGTGTGGCTGTTACACTCCTTTGGGAATACCCTGTTGAACAGAGTTCAGCAGAGGAGGACGGGAGTTATTTTTCTTTCTATAATATACTATAGACATATAAAGGGAACAACTGTGGGAACTTTCCCCCTGTCCTTTTGTGTTTTGTATTAGAATTATACAAGATGACAAAATATTCTGGGCTGGTTTGTAAACATTTCTAGTGAAAACATATTTTTCTGCCTATATTGGATGTCATTAATTGGGTATTCTCTTTCTCTGCTACTGCTGTTCTTATAGTGAGACAGTAATTTTAACCTCTGCTGTTCTTAATTATTTTTTGCTGTTTCTTTATGGTTGTATTTTACTGCTTTTTAAAGCATTCATTATAATTGCTCTAGTGCTGTTTTTAGATTGTAATGAATTTGTGATTTTATCTTGTTTTAATTCTACTTCATATGACATATAGAGAACTATAATTGAATTGGGAATCTTAATATAGTCAATGAAGTTAATGAGCACAGTTGTGACTACATTCCTTGGCACTGTTTGGTGATGCTGTACTTATTCCTCATTTTTTGTGGTGTTTAGAATAAAGCTTTTGTTTAACCAGAGGCCTCCAAATTATGTCCACTGATGAGACTCGCCATGGGATCCACCTTCTGGCCAGTGTTAGAAACTGAGATATGAAAACTAGAAGCTAAATGGCACCTTAAACCTTAGTTGTAGGTACAACAATGAAATGAATGTCTAGGTGCTCTTTTTAATAACAAGAATACAAAGCTGAAAATGAATGAGCTGCAGCTAAAATATTGTGTTCATTTTTCACAAGGTCCAGTCCTCATCTGAAGACTGCAAAAAAAACCAAAACAACAACAACAAACAAAGCCATGCTTCCCCTGCCCGCCCCACCAATATTCTTAAGAGGGTCTCTTCTCCAGTCTTCAGAGAGCGGCTGGAAGTGGGGAGGCAGAAAAAGGTCCTCCTTTCTTTCCATTCTGCAGACAAGCCATGGATTTTCCCTACACCCCCTTTCCCTCATATAAATATATATATATATTGGCACTACAGTTAACACATATTAAAGGCCAATACATCTGATGGTAGAGACACCCACCTTGAGTGTCCAGTTCGCAAACCTAAGACTTAAGTGTCCTACAATGATCCTACTCCAAAATTTGTTCTGATTTTAAGCATCCCTGTGAGAGTCTGAAGTAGATAACACTTTAACATGCGCTACTTAAACCATCATAACTAACTGGCTAGTGTATTTCAAATTAAAAGCACATCATACATTAAAAGTACATTAAACAAGGCAGCTAAAACCTAAACAAAACATATTGAGTTCAAAAGAAAAGTTTTCAGGTCCCCGATCCATGCATATTTTACTTGAGAGGAAGCCCCATTGAACTCAATTGGGATTTACTTCTGAGCAACAGGCAGATCCAGATCAGGATTGAAAACCCTTTCCCCCCTAAATTGTGCCCAAATTGCTTCTTTTGTTTCTTATACATTGCATTTTATTGTATTACAGTTTGAATTCCTTAACATTGTAAAGTACAGTGCATGAGAGTTGCTAAACAGAGAAAAATATTTAAGTGGTCCACCAAGATGCTCAGCAGTTTTCAAGTGCACTGTGCATGGGAAGTTAGAAAACCACCGCTCCTGTCTAGATCATTCTCCCTAGTTCTCCTTCCATCTCCCACATGTGTGAAATTCCACCCAAGGTTTAATTTCTCCTGTGCAATTAATTCTGTAGACAAACCCATTCCTCCAGCAGTTTCAGTGAAAGCTGATGGGTGGGGGAGAGTTTCACAACTCTTGAGGAAAGAGCCAGACAAGGCAGTGAGAGCTTTGCTCCCTGTCTGTTTTCAGTGGTTGAGACAAGATGGGAATGAGATGGATGGAGGGAGGAAAAAGGCAGCTGTACTCCTAGCCTAAGGGCAGCCAATCCAAGGCTTCTGAGAGCGAAACACTGCCTTTCTGTAAGGCCAGCTGAGAGGTGGAACCTATCAACTTACCTGATGCTGCAGCAATCTCTTGGAAGTCTAGCGGGAAGGAATTTCTCCTCCCAAACCCTCAGCAGTGGCAATTTTAATATGAAATATTAGGTGCTTCCAGAGTTCAGAAACCGCTCGTATTTATGAAATTCCCTGTTGTAAAATGTGTCTAGAACACTGGGAGTTTCGAACATTGCACCCAGTGAGAGGTAAGTTGGGTGATTGTGCTATTGGCCCACCTCATGGTTTAAGTGAAAATTTGCACCTGAGCGCCCCCCCCCTGCCCCGGCACCCAAATTCTAGTCTGAAACTCCACTAAGCACTCACTTTTGCCACTTAGGACTTGCTTGTGTTCCCTATTGGAGAGACTTGCAGTTATAGCAGGTAGCCAATGAGAGAAGCTTTGTAATGCTGCTTGATTCGACTAGGACTGCTGCCAGTGTTCAAAACGCCCATTCTAGGTGGATTTTGCTACAGGGAATTTCATCAGTGTGAGCTGTTTCTGAGCTCGGGGCACAGTACTGTGCCTAAAATTTCAGATTAAAACTGCAGAGTGGAAGGAAAGGAGGACCCTTTTCTGCCTCCCTACTTCCAGCTATTCTCTGAAGACTGGAGAAGAGACCCTCTTAAGTATATTAGAGGGGTGGGCAGGGGAAGGAATAGATCATTTGAAAAATGAACATAATATTTTAGTTGCAGTTTATTCATTTTCAACTTTGTATTTTTGTTATTTAAAAAGTGTGCCTAGACATTCCGTTGTTGTGCCCATAACCTAGGTTTAAGGTGCTATTTAGCTTCTAGCTTTCATATCTCAGTTTCTAACACTGACTGCTAGAGGGCTCAGCAGCAAGCATCCTTCATGAGTAGCCATTTTAACATATGGTAACCATAACAAAATAAAATGATAGTGGCATTTTTGAAATATAGGCATTTCATTGAGAGTATTTGCTGGATCAGTTTATAGGCAGGCCAACTCAGCTCTAATCTCTTGACTAATAACAATGTATTCAATTATTGTACTGAATGTTTATTATGCTTTTTCAATTACGTTTTTAAAATGGGAATATTTATTGTGTTACCAGCTTGACCCACATGGCTTAAGGTTTTTGGCATAACTGGAAGTTGCCTGGGAGACTTACTCTCATCTAGATGAGAGTAAGAGTGATTCATTCTGGGGCAGCTGCTGAAGAGGGGTTCTTTGTATGCCTTGTTTGTATCGACTCAGTGTATAGATCATAGGGCTGGAAATATATGTTAGATGCCCGGTTGCCATAGCGATTGAAATTTGGTTCTATTGCAGTGCTTGGAAAACTATTCTGTCAGCTTGTGAAAATCTTTGCACATGTACCCAGTCTTGGTTATAAATGATACCAGAGGATGATATGTACAGGACTTGTCAGTGCAAGTGGTCATAATTCCTCTGTCACAGCAACTGTCATTTGAAATAAATCATTCTTATTTTTATCTGCTTAACAAAATTTATATACTGCTTGATTATAAACAGAATCTCTAAGTCATTTACATAAACTAAAACAAACAATGAAAGGCAAACTTAAAGTTAAAACATAATTAAAACCAACTGTTAAACTAAAAGCAGATTTAAAACACATGTCAATTTCTACATGTCAGAATATTTTAATACCTTATTTCATCTTGGCTACACAGAGAAGTAGCTCAGTGATACTGTGGAAAGCTCTGATACAGTTTAGGCACAGTTTATCATGTAACAGCCAAACCATGGTTTGGTATCCCTACTTAGGTGCTCCTCTCACATGCTCTGATTTCCTCTGATTTGAGTAGCTTTCTGTTTGCTGTGATAGCTGAATTGGGAAAACTAAGGTTTCTATAAATGGCAGCTTGTCTCCAAACAAGAACTAGAAAGTAGTTTGAAGTTGAATTTGAGGTTATTCTTTCATGCAGTCTGGTCATTAGCATAAAATTGTGGTTGAAGGTTTCCTGTAAGGAGCGTGCAGTATGAAAAGGCAGAACAAACCACAGCTAAATGTCAGACCTATACCTTTGCTTCCCTCGTAGCTGGCCCAATTTTATTAGCAGTTTTTTTTATTATGATGCTTGGCATGCATTCTTTATTGTTTATTTTAAATGCATGTGATTTTTATTGTATTGAGTTGTAAGTAATTCTTTTCAAAAATGAGACCCTTAAAGTAATTCAGTGATACTGGAAAATGATCATCCAGCCATAGGTGTGTGCAGGTAAGGATTGTTGCATCAGTGAAATGCTGCTTCATCCTCCTTGTGTTTTGATTTGGCATTCATGCTGCTTTTTAAAACAATTTATTTATTAAATTTTCCAATACTGTATACATTTTCCACCTTTAAATATACAACAGTACATCCAATGACTTCCCATTTTTTCTCTTTGTTTTCCCTTGTACTTCCAAAAGTAGCTGCATATTCTATTTCCTCTATCTAGTTTTCCCCTTTCCGTTATATCTTAATTTACATTATACTGTTGAATTTACAATAATCCTGCTAGCATTTTCACTTGCTTACAATTGTTTTCCAAATATTCCACAAATAATTTCCATTCCCCTTTATACATACATTCTTATTGTTCTCTTACCTTGCTGGCTAGGCCTGCTAGCTCTGCATAATCCATCATTTTCAGTTGCCATTCCTCCTTCTTTGGAACCTCCCCCACCTTCCATTTCTGAGTTAACAAAATCTGAGCTGCTGTCTTTGCATCCATAAATAGCTTTTTCTGTCCCCTGGGTACCTCTGTCTGTACTATACCCAAAATAAATGCTTCTGGTTTGTTTGTTTTTTGGAATATTCTTGTAAACCATTTTTTTCATTTCATTATAAATCCTTTCCAAAGCATCATTAACTATTCGAATGACCACCCATATATGATAAAATGTTCCTTCTGCTTCTTGACATTTCCAACAGGTACCTGTTTCACTTTTATACATCTTTGCCAATTTGGAGTTAGGTACCATCTATAAATCATTTTCATATAATTTTCCTTCAATGTGCAACATGCAGCAAATTTTAAATCCGTCTTCCATGTGGCAATCATGCTTCAAGGTAGATTAGGGAGGGGTTTGTGGCCGTGTGTACTTTCTTCCTCCTTGCTCATAAGTGCAAAAACAACTTTCTGTGTTCTCGCTCAGCCAGTGCTGATATCATCTTGATTACTGAATGGAAACCAGGCCTCATCTGGGTATTTGCATAACTTAAGGGGTATGACATTGGGTTTCATGCTAGGGTGGAGTAGAAGAAAAACAACTTTTAACGAAGCACTTAAAACAGAACAATAAAGAATACATTAATAAGGTATCTTTATTTTTCTGTCTCTCATTGATTCTGTTATATACATTTTCATGATTACTTCAGAATTTCTGTTACCTAGAAATGCAGGCATGTTTGGTTCCCTGTGTCAACAGATCTTGTTAGTCTCTACGGCTACAGAAGATAGTCTTGTTTGCTCTTAGTAGACAGGCTAGGTTTGATGAAAAGGGAACTATATCATATACATGAATTAGTAATGTTTATATGTAATAGACTTGAAACTTGGCTGCCATCCGCCTGTCTGCGTAGTTGTTTCTCGGGTATTGGCTTAGCTGCTGTGGCTCGCTGCTTAGGGTGACTGTGTCAGCAGTAGAACGTGGAATTTTTCCTGAAGGGATAAGTAACCTTGAAGGCACAGAGTAAAGGGACCATCAAGAGAGAAGTGCCAGAGGAAGAAAGTTTCTTGCTCATGGGCAAGGATTTGGATTGCAGGAAGGGACTTGTGAAGTTGGAAGCCAAGAGTGCAGTGAGGTCAGTGATCAGAGTTGGAGGACAAGCAAAATTCAATAATTTAAACTAGCCAATTGTTGCTTTAGTGCAGGTCTTTTAGTTGTCTAAGAAAATGACTAATAAGTTCTTGGAGAGTGGTGAGTTGCCTTTAGAAGTGTATTGTTTAAAGCTACCTTGGGCATTATCTTCAGTCTCTTGACTCAGCTGTTCTCTAAAGCCCATTTCCTGTTTGTCTGCTGTTTCATCCTAACTTGACTTTTCTCTTTTCTTGTCTGTGAGTATGGAAGCTACAGATAACTTCTTACTCACCTTCAACCCTCTTGGTACCAGCCTGGGTTTGAATATGATATCTGAGAGGTGGTACCCAGTACATATGGGACGCGGGTGGCGCTGTGGTCTAAACCACAGAGCCTAGGGTTTGCTGATCAGAAGGTCGGCGGTTCGATTCCCATTGACAGGGTGAGCTCCCGTTGCTTGGTCCCTGCTCCTGCCAACCTAGCAGTTCAAAAGCACATTAAAGTGCAAGTAGATAAATAGGTACCTCTCCGTCAAGAAGGTAAACGACGTTTCTGTGCACTGCTCTGGTTCACCAGAAGTGGCTTAGTCATGCTGGCCACATGACCCGAAAGCTGTCTGTGGACAAATACAGCTCCCTTGGCCAGTAAAGCGACGTGAGCGCCGCAATCCCAGAGTCGTCCGCGACTGGACCTAACGGTCAGGGGTTCCTTTACCTTTACCGTTACCCAGTACATAGCAGACAAAAACTGAGAAGTTCTTGGTTTGAAAGTCATTGCAGCTGACTAAAAAATGATAGGTGATCTTTGGCAAGCCACTGTGTCATTGCTTCAGCCCCATCCCCCTGCAACATACACATAATAGTGTCTACTCCACAGGGTTACTGGAATAGTTACTGGAATAACATGTAAAGTGGTTTGAACATTTTGCTTTTATGAATTGGTTTATATACCCCCAAAGTAGCTTGCAACAAAACCAGCTGAGACACAGTCAAACAAATGCATTCAAGAAGCAGAATAAAATGGTCAAAAACTTAAGAGCAAATGAAAAGCTAAGCAGAATAAAAAGATCTCAACAGCTCACCTAAAGCTTAGAAAGGAGGGAGCCAACTGAGGGGCAGACTAAATGTTGTTTATAGGGTGAAATATTTTGCTCTTTAAAAATAGAGCAGTTAATTCTTTGCAGGGAATGGCTGTGCCCATTGTGTAAATAAGGAACAAGCATTGCAAACTCACTTCAAGTTACAAAGTTGTAAACAACACTATTCTCCCTCTTCTGTTATGCAATGGCAAATATAGTTTCCACATTCCCAAATTAACAGGATGTTGAAGAAAAGAGACATATGACTCATTTCAGATGGCCTTATGGCATCTCAGATTCTTTTTGGCCAAATCCTTCCTATATGAATGTCTTTCATAATACTTGAGGCCATTCTAAAAATACAGCTGGGTAAAACTGTAGGTAATTGCTGTTGCAGACACTTTAGCTAAAACTTGCAGAACAGTTCTGTTTATTTCTCTTTAATGTGAGCTGTATAAAGACTCCCCTTTTCACACAAAGAAGAGCTTTGATTTTGTAAAATTGGTTTGATATTTTCAACATCTAGATAGATACTAAGTTCAGTTTACAGGCATAAGTATATTACTTTGCCTTTGAAGGCTTCTCTGTACCTAGAAGCTGGAGTACTAAGCAGCCAAGCAACTCTGAACAATGGTTTACCTGAATTTTCAGAATTCAGACATCATGCTTGGGTTTTAAGCTCTAATTAGTGCAAACTATGGTTTGGTTGTATGTCTGAGTTGCACCAGCATCTCACCACAGTTATGAAGGCTTATTTTTCAGGAACTATAGCTGTATGCCATCAAATACACTAATTGGGCTGTCAGTGTTTGGAGAGAGTGGCTGCATTTTGTAGCTTGCATGGAACTGAACCTAAGATTTCATGGGCATATTTCTTAAAATCTCTCTATTCTAGCATAGAATGTAATTGTGATGATAGTGTGGCCCCAAAATGCAGTGTTTTAGCTGTTATGCCTGGGCTTTGAGGAGCTCTTTGACTCCTTAGGATGTTGGAGGCTGGAGATACAAGAATAAAGAGAATCTAATTCAGCACCATCCTCTTGTCGGGAGGACTTGCTTATCTTGTTAATTGCACAGTGAAAGCCTTCCATGGATCATCCAGCCTGTGCTTGTGACTAGCATCTGTTTGCTCCCAGGGGAAAATCTTGTGAAAGAGTTACTGGATTGCAAGTGAGCTGGGACTGAGCAAAAATCTTTGACAGTTTCTTGTGGCTCTTGTGATTGGAGGGGGCGGAGAGAGAGAGAGGGAGAGTGCAAATGCAAATAGCTTGCTCCACAGGGCAGGTTCACATGCTCATCATTGGGGGGGGGGATGTAAGGGATCCCATCCCCTTGCTCTCTTTCTGAAAAGAACTTCTAATTACTTTCAATGACTATCAAGTTTAAAGGATTCTCCCACTGCTTGTAGGTAAGTCTTTCAGTGCCGTATGAGTTTGGGATTCGTGTCTCATCTTGGAAGTCAGACAAGGGAAATAGCTAAGCAATTTGCCACTATGATTAGCACAACAGCTCACTCTCTGATGATTTAGTTTAGTGCAAAACATAGCCTGTGTGGATTTTGTTTTCTGTGGGAAGCTATGTGGCTATATTTGGGGGTGGGAGATGTATGGCAGAATCCTAATAAATTAAAAAGTTGGTTATTCCTATTGGGTAATCAGAAAGAATAAAAACCTCACTCCAAATAAGTACTGTATTTAGCTAATTAATCTCTTTAAGCCAGGGATGAATCTTGGGCACAGAAGGATGAAATTATAATAATAATAAACTACTATTACTATTACCAACATTACAAAATTCCAATAGTTTTCTATTCAGTCTCCACCAATCTTTCCACCAATCAATCCACCAAAGTTTTGCTGAGATGTACCATTTCAAATTACAAGTAAGAATAGCATGTTTGAACACTCTTTCATATAAAAAGCATTTTGCATATATAAAACATGCAAGCTCGGGACACAATTGCTTTTTTTTATTCTGTTGTAATGGAGCAATTTTTTTCCTATTGTCTGGGGATAGGCAATAGCTCAGTGGTAGAGCATCCTGCTTTGCATGCAGAAGGTTCTTGGTTCAATCCTTGGCACCTCCAGATAGGACTGGCAGAAATCCTTATCTGGAATCCTGGAGAGCTACTGCCAGATGATGCTTTTGCAGTGTCAGGGAAAATCAGTGGGCTTGTTTGGGTGAAGACTGTAGCACCTTTAATGAAATAGACCCACTGCAGCGTTCACCAAGAAGCTTTGGCCACAAAGAAGATGCCAGACTCACTAAAGAAGGTACTTGATGAAATTGTCCAGATTAGTAATTTTATCAAATCTCAAGCTTTGAATCCTAGGATCTTCTCAAAATTGCGTGAAGAAATGGGAAGCCAACATAAGCAGTTACTTTTACATACAGGAGTGCATTGGCTGTCGGGGGGGGGGGGGCGGGATATTGAAGCAATTCTTTATGTGATGAAGTACGACTTTCTTTGACATTCAAATTTCCATGTGATCAGTTGAGCAACTTTGCATGGTTTTGTATGCTAGCCTACTTAGCAGACATTTTCACATACTTGGAACAATCTCAACAGAAACCTTCAAAGTCGTCATGTGAATATTTTTTTATGTTGAAGATAAAATTGAGGCAGTGATTTTAAAAATTACGGTTATGGGCAAGCTGATTAGAAGGTGGTAGCCTCACTAACATCCCAACACTAGAGACATTTCTAGAGGCCAATGACGAAGAATTGATACCGAAAGTAAAACATTTCATCACTGAGCACCTGCATGATTTAGTGACTAGCTTCAGCAATTACGTGCACCAAATCTGGATTACTGCACGAAATCCTGAAAACTTGTGGATAAGGAATCCTTTTGAAGGGTGATGTACAACTAACAACTCTTATCTGCGGAAGAGCAAGATGCACTTGTTGACATGACTGGTGATGGTTCATTGAAATCATTTTTCAAAGAATGTAGACTTGACCAATTTTGGGTGAAGGTTTTTGCTGATTATAAGGTGTTAGGTGGAAAAGCTTGCTTTCAGGCATCTAGTTCCCTTTTGTTCCACATATCTTTGTGAACAAACATTTTCATTGTTTTGTTTTATGAAGAACAAGCATAGAAATCAGCTTGATGTTGAACCAGATTTGAGAATAAAATTGGAAATACAGAACCAGATGTTGAAGGAATTGTTTGGGACAAAAAGAGGCATGATTTCTCCCATCACATTTAGGTTTAGTGTTTTTAACATTTTGTTGGGAGGCATCTCTCTCTCAACAACAGCAAGAAGAAGAAGAATGGTTTAGAAGCTCCTAGAAATGTCAGAATTTGTTCACATGTACTAAACATTGATAAAATCAAATTTGTCTCTCCCCAACTAAATATTTGCCATTTTTGTGTGGAAATATCACAAATTTATGGTCTTTTTAGCATACTTAAAATCTTTGCTTATTAGGAGCTACCCCACATAATCTTTAAAAAATTGCTTTGCACAGGCAGCTACCATAGAGTTACCAAAAGTTTCAAAAGTCTCTGGCTTAGCTTTTGAAAAATAGGGGATCCTCAATAATTAGCTAATTGGAAACCACTGTTTTAGCTGTGAAGGAAGTCGCTGACCTTTTCCTCATACTCAAAATTAGTAATTGTAATTTGTGATTTCAGAATCTCAAGTGATGGCCACTGTATTGTGGTCCTCATGGATTGGCTTTGAAGTTAAATTGGAGATTGTGACTAGTGCAAAATGAGCTGTTTCTTCCTTTCTAATGTACTTAGTACATCAGGAAAGTGAGTGACTCAGATCTTCAAATCAATCAAAGCAGGAGTGGAAAATCCTTACTGACTACCCACTAATCCTTATCCCAAACACTGCAGAACAGACTGCCCTCTTTAGAAATGTATGGCACCCGATCTTTACCATATGGTTTGCTTACTTTGGTTTCTGATTTCTTTCCAATAAATTGGAAGTTGGTTCTAATCACACTTATAAGTGGAGTGTATCATGCCAACTGCACCTCAGTGCTTCACATAACAGGATTTTATAATAAACAAGTGAAAGCATTCCATTTTTTAGTTTGGTTCTGGTTCAGTTGCTGATTGTAGATGTTCCAGTTTGGTTCTGGTTCAGACCAGTAAAGATTTAGTATCCAGTTTAACTAGTGTTCGAAATCTGCCAGGTGCATTTTGTGACTTGCATGGGTCCAATTGTGACCATGTGGGGATCTCTGGATGCCAGGTTGGTGACTGACATCTCCATCTGGCTGACCCCTCCAGCTTTCTTAAGTAGGTAAGCAGAATAGCTTACTTATTGCATTTATATCCCACCTTTATCTCCAAGGAGCACATGATTCATCCCCTCCTCAGTTACCCTGTGAGGCAGGTTAAGAGGCTGTGACTGACTGGTCACTGGTCACCCAGTGAGCTTCATGACTCTGGGTATTTGAACCCTGGTCTCCCAGGTCCTGGTCCAACAGTTTAACCACTACACCACACTGGCTTCCTAGAGTACAGTCGTACCTTGTCATACGCCTTGGTACTCGGACGTTTTGGCTTCCGAACTGAATGTTCCTGTTTGCGAACGTTCTTTGGAATGGAACCCGAATGTCCGATGGGGCTTCAAGCCACGCTTTCCGAACGTTTTGGAAGTTGAATGGACTTCCAGAACAGATTCCGTTTGACTTCCGAGGTATGACTGTACTTATGGGGTAAATAAATATGGGGAAAGCAAAATGCCACTTAGAGAAAAGGATCTGAAATATTTTCCTTGAAGCTTGATTTTTAAAAAATTCTGGATTGTTTTATTTGATGTTTTAATGTGTACACTGCTTTGAGATTTTTTATTTAAAATATAAAGCTGTATAGAGATGATGATGATATAAATTTCACTGCAAAAAAATGGCACCTAGGCATTCTGTTGTGGCAACTGTAACCATTTAAGGTGCCATTTGGTGATTAGCTTTATATACCTGAGTTTCTAACACATTTAAAGTACAGTAGATCAGTTCAGGATCATGTCAGAAAACAAGTGTTCATATTATGATGCAGGTAAGTAAAATGTAGAACATATGATTGTGAGAAATATACTGATGGAAAATATATGTTTACATTTTAAAATAACCCACCCATTCTCCAACTCTCATATACTGTCCACCTTTATTCTGTCAACTTCCTTCTCTATAGTTTACAGGAGCTACCGACTACCAATCAGTTGATGTTGTATAAATATCATTGTGAGAAATGTTGTATTTCATATTATTTCTGAAAAAGAGATATTTGTAACTCAAAAAACTGGCTTATGTGATCACACCACACAGTCTGTTTAACTCAACTTCTCTATTTTTTCATGCTCAACAGTGTGCCGGTCTAATAAAAGTCCTTGGATCTGCCTGACTTGTTCAAGTGTCCACTGTGGAAGGTGGGTATATCTACATTTGACCCCTCCTGAAATCATATTTAGGTAAAACATGTTTTAGAATGAGAAGACTTAGAGTTTTTCTCTTCAATTAAAATGACAGGTAATCTGGGCGGTATTAAAAAAAAAAGTCTCTTATCTGAGAGTTTCTGGTGTTTTTTATTGGACTGAAACCATAAAAAGGCTGTTAAAAATGTACAAAGGTGAATGTATGCTTATTCTGTTGGAAGACTTCCAAAACCTACTGGGTATCTGCACTTAGAATCTGCCAAGTAATTTAACATTCAACAGCCCAACCTAGTTGATACTGTTGCAGTTGTTCATACAGTATGCTTGTTTGAGATGCGTTAGGCATTATCTTGGAAAAGGAGGCTCTTGAGAACTTGCTATCTTTCCCCTCTTCCTTTCAGATATGTGAATGGGCATGCAAAGAAACATTATGAAGAGGCCCAAGTTTCATTAGCTAATCACAAGAAAACTGAAAAGCAAGAGAAGATTCAACACACAGTGTGCATGGATTGCAGTAGTTACAGTACATACTGGTAAGGTTTTTTAAGGCATATCATCAGTTAGTAGTTGTAGTTTAGATTTTATGCTTTATGCCTGTTGAGAGTGCTTCACATTATCTTGGCAATACCTTCAACAGTCCTACGAGATAGGCCAGAATTATCCCAATATAGCAGCTGGTAGGTGTACACTGAGATGGTGGTTTATCTCAGGCCCTGTGGTGGTAAGAACTGAACTTGGGACTTCCTAGCTTACAACTGATTTTCTTAACCACTACGCTATACAAGTTGAACAGTTTCCTTGTTTTTTATTTCTATGTTCATCCCATCTTGAGGGTTTGGGGTAAATAATGAAAGCAGCAACCTTCACCTGTATGGAATAACCTTTTGCCCAGTTCATTTCAATTTTCTCACCCTTTTGCAGAAGAGATATATAAAGCCAAAGGCCAACTGAAAGAAGGAATTTTTTTGCAAACCACTGTAGTTAATTTAAGAAATAATTCAAGGAGAAACACTACCTCAGTTCAAACCGGTGTTTGAATCAAGGTTTGCAATTTTGTCTTGAAGGACAAAACCCAGAAATCTGAGGCGAGGGAGCGTCCTCATTGGAGGCGTCTTCTAGACTTGTAAATCAGCATTATGAATGTGTGAGCAGAGCCAGTGTCATGTTCCAATCTCAATCAGGTCTTTGTCAAGTTTGGTTTGAGGTCTATCTCTTACATGAGTGCATGTATGCTTGCATACATAGCTGTCCTGAATCTTCACATGTCCAAATTTTATGGCAGTGTGATTGCTATCCAAACTGCCCCCCCCCTTTTTGGTGAATTTGCATAGGATTGGTGTGGTTCTTGGACTGCTTCCACTCTTTGGGTAATGTGTATATCTTCCTTACATGGTGAGGGCAGATTGTGTAGTTATGGGTCATGCTGATAGCAGTCAACCCTTTGTGGGTATGACAGTGTTGCCAACATGCTATATATAGCAGCATTCTTGGGCCTTCTCCTCTCATGTTGTCAGTGAGATGTTATAAGCCTGACTTGTGAGTTAAAAGCAGCTGTCCTCTTCCCATCCCACTCGCCTCCCTTGAGGCTACCTATGCCTCACTTACTAAGCTAAACATACCCAGTTAACTCAGTCTGTCTTCATTCATATGGCTTGCTTTGTAAACTCCAGGGAAGTATTATGCTGGATTAAAATACCACATATCTGTTTAACTATAGCCATTAGAAGCCAACCAAAACAGAAAGGATACCATGCCTTGAAACCATGTTTGGGCTCAGAATTTGAGGAAAATATACAATGAAAGAAGTTCACAGCTGTACAGCAGCCATAGAGAATGTCTCTTGATGACACAGCAGAAATGCAACTTTAGTGTTCCAGCTCTCTGAAAAGTACAGTTTAATCTCACTTATCCAGCTCATTATGCATTCCAGCCTAACTTTTGGTCCTAAACAAATTGGTGTGTGGAGCTGTTGAAACTAATCCTTATTGCCGGGGTGGTGGCGGCCAGCAAGATGAGCATTTCAGTAATGTTTCTTTGTTTTTAGAATTCCAGATAGGTCTTTAAAGGGGATCTTGAACTTTGTATTTAGTAGCTGATTTGTCATACTTTCATCTCCTCTTGTTTGATTTGCAGTCATTTCTTGACTTTTTCAAAGGCTTCCAACACACAGTACAATTGTGGTTGTTCCCCTTTCCAGCAGAAACAGTGTGCAGAGGTGTTGAGCCCTTCCTATAGTTAACCACTCTTTCTGCTGTGAAGCTAAGGCTATGTACTTCGTAGTGTTATAATCACAGAAAAGCCAGCAGTGTAAGCAGAAACAAAAGCAGAATTGCAGTTAGCAGGTTAGTCATAGCTGCACTGTACCAAAACTCTTATTAATTGCAGGAATATAGATCGCGGATGTAGTATTATTTCTAATCCCATTATCTCACTAAAATGGTTAATGCTTAGCTCTAATGTTGAGAAAATATTGTATTGCGATATGTAAAGTTTTGTACTTTAAATATGCAATCCACTAGAATTTGAGCTACAAAACAATAACCTTTTTTAAAAGCAAAAGCAATCAAGTTTCTTGTGGTACCTTCAAGACTAGCAGATTTATTCTGACATAAGCTTCCATAGGCTAGAGTTACACCATCAGATTCTTATCCTGCCTTACAGAAATGTATACTCATGGTAGTGGTGGCCGGTGGTGGATGTGGAATTGGAAGCAAAGATAACTGATTTCCACCTCCACCTCCGTCTACTATATGTGTAACTGAGGGTAACACTGAATGCATCTGATGCAATGGTTTTAATCCATGAAAGTTTATGCAGTAAAAATTTGTTAGTCTTTAAGGTACCATATAGCTGCCTGGCTGTTTTTGCTGCAAGAGATTAACATGGCCTCCAGAGGAAAATTTTTGTGGTCATATTAGATTGAATTTTGCAGATAACAAATGTTGTCAATTGATGCTTAATTCCACAAAACATGTAATCATGATTCATGCAGGTGACTGGTAGTGAGATCTCATAAGGGGCATTATAGGGTAAGGATTGATATAAGCTAATACTGCAGGGAAGGAACAAGCAGAAAGTGATATATCAGATACTGGAATGTTTCCTTGAATTCGTGTTGAGAACCTTTTCCATTTTAAAAATATACCTATTATATTTTTAAAAATCTGTTTCTTCACCCACAAGTGCTGGATGCCTCCCTTTTTATAATGAAAAAGTCTCTTAAATGACTGAAGTACTCTGTTGTAAAGAAATCGGTTGAAATGGCAGCATACTGAGCAGCACATGCCATTGTGTATGGTGCTACCAACTCTGGGTGTTGCCTGTAGGGCAGGCCTGCTGCATGGTGCTGAGAGTCAGTACTGATTGTTCATGACTGCATCTCTTGCTTAGGAATGTGACAGCTATAGAGTTTTTTTGCACTCTTGAGCTGCTGAAGTGTAGGAGTAGTCCAGGGGTGGGAAACATTTTCTGGCCAGGAGGACCAGTTCTTTATCTCCCCTAATCCTGGTGGGCCAAAATTGACAGGTGAGTGATGCTTCCCTTTGAAGCCCTGATTGTGAGAGTGCAGCTTCAAACATTTTCTTCTTCAAAAAGGCTGCTGCTTGTCCATTGTGAGAACAGAATGCTGAACTGGTGGGGACATTGGCCTATTCCAGAAGGCTTTTCTTATGTTCTTAAGTTATGTAAACCTGCAACCAAGTGGCTCTATGAAGCAGTTTCCCCTCCTGTAAACATCTCTCTAGTGATGCGTAAAGGCGGAGAGAGAGACAACTTCAGAAAGTAGTTTGGCAAGCCACTTTAAGACAGTCACTGCTGTCTGAGCAAATAGGAGCAGAAGAGCTGTCTTAAAGCCTTTGGGAAAGCCTCATTGAAGTAGCTCCTGTGGGCTGATACTCGGGATTAAATCCTGCTGGTTTGGCTGCAGGATCTTGTTCCCTGCTGGAAACAGGATCAAACAGCTAGTGTTTGAAACTTCATTGTTCTAGGTGCATTTTGCAACAGGGAATTTAATTAGTGTGAGCAGTTTCTGAGCTCTGGGCACAGTACTGTGCCTAAAATTTCAGATTAAAATTGCAGAGTAGAAGGAAAGGAGGACCTTTTTCTGTCTGCCCACTTCCAGCTACTTTCTGAAGACTGGAGAAGAGACCCTCTTAAGTATATTAGGGGGTGGGTGGGCAGGGGAAGGAATAGACCATTTGAAAAATGAGCATAATATTTTAGTTGCAGTTCGTTCATTTTCAACTTTGTATTCTTGTTATTTAAAAAGTGTGCCTAGACATTCCATTGTTGTGCCCATAACATAGGCTTAAGGTGCTGTTTAGCTCCTAGCTTTCATATCTCAGTTTCTAACACTGCACCCAGCCAGTGTAGGATTAAACCCTATCCTCTCTCTCATCCACTGACATTATAAGTGATGTCCTCTGATAGGCAGGGGTGTGTGGTTTGAGGAAAATGACATTGAGGACCAAATTGGATCCACCCTTGGAGCAGTCACTTTTAGTTAAGAGGAAATACATGCTTCGAACTTGTATTTATCTTCCTAATACAGTGGTACCTCTGGATGCGAACGGGATCCGTTCCGGAGCCCCGTTCACATCCTGAAGCGAACACAACTCGTGTCTGCACGTGCGCGGGTCACGATTTGCTGCTTCCGCGCATGCGCGTGAGGTCATTTTGACCGTCTTAGCATGCGTGAGCGGTGAAACCCGGAAGTAACGTGCTCCGTTACTTCCAGGTCACCGCGGAACGCAACCCAAAAATGCTCAACCCAAAGCTACTTCAACCCGAGGTATGACTATAACAAACTCTGGTAGTGAGTGTTGAAAGTATTGGCATGCTTGAGGGTGCTCCCCTCCCCAAAACCCCAAAAACCTAAGGGGAAACCCCCACAACAATCCCTAAAGAGTCTAGTCATATGGCAAACAGGGATGGAGAATGGAAGAGTGCCCTGCTTTATCTCCATGCAGCTTATTGTATCCTGGAAGTGGGCACAGCTGGCTGATAGGAACTGTGAATAGGAAAACTGCTTCTGCTATGCGGGTGAGGCTACATCTCCCCCCCTCCCCTGTAGGACCCACTTGCTTGCTTCCTTTTTCAATGTAGCCTGCTTGGATCATAAGGGCAAGACAATTTCTGTACCTCTTCATCTGAAAGGAGGTGTTGAATACAGTTTGCATTTTAATTCTCTTAGCACCTAACTTTTTGCTGTTTAGTTCAAGAAACCCATATTTGCTCAACATAAGTCTCATGGTGGTATGGCTGTGATAAAGTCTGTCCATTTGCTGATTAATGTGTTCTTACTGCAGTTATCGCTGTGATGACTTCGTAGTCAATGATACCAAGCTTGGCCTGGTACAGAAAGTCCGAGAGCACCTCCAAAATTTGGAAAAGTAAGCTATATACTTATATGTGTTTTTCTGAAAGTGGATGTTGCTAGTTTAGCATTGTGATGCCTTTCCTTTTTAGTAGTTTGTCCTTTGTATGTGAAAGGACAGCATGGGTGCATGCTGAAAATCTAGAGGCACGCTAATTGACATGGAACAAAATCCACTGGGAAATTCTCCTGTGTAGGCTTCACTGTAATAAATAGGAGCTGTGCAAGAGCACACTGTGGTTTTGTATAGTTGCTGTTTATTTCTGTGAGCCTTGCATAGCAGAACTTCCTGGTGTACTGTATCCATACGTGGGTTGGCCTTCCCCTGTGCTGCATTAGTGGTGCCAAACACCTGTCACCACAGTGGGCTTAAACTGCAAAAGCCTGCTGCTGGCCTGGAGTCCATTGATGGAAGTCTGTTGAGGTTCCAGATGTAGCATACTTTCAGTTGACTACTTTGGCAAGCTTAAGTTTCATGTTTAGAACAATGCTTGTAAGAGCAGAGATGGACTCTTGTGGGGATACTCTACCAAGTAGCCTTTGATCAAGAAAGTGGAGTTCGTTATTTTAGATCAGAAATTTTAGTTCTAATTGGGGCATGCTCAAGGGTGCCTGCTGTAGCATAACCTAATCAGATTAATTTGGGTATTTTATAATTGCATGCTATTGAAAATAGAATAGATTTGAGTGTGTGCTCTGAAATTATTTTAAGATGACTATTTTGTATTATAACTTCTATAACCAATGATCAGTCTCACTGTTGTATGTAAAGGAATCATTGCAAATGTGACTATGCAGTTGTCAAGACATTGTGGCCAAGATTATCTTTGGTGTGTTCTCTTTAGATTTCTTAAGATGTCTTAACCAATTTATTCATTTACTACAGTTCAGCTTTTGCAGCAGACCGACAGAGGAAAAGAAAACTTCTGGAAGACTCCTCCCTAAACAGCAAATTGTTAAAAATAAATGTAGGTACAACATAATTTTGGAGCAGATTTCATTAATCAGTGGAGCTCATTTAGTAAATGTCTTGGTCTGTTAGCATACCTCTCTAATACACTCTTGCCTGCTGGTTCTTGAGTGACACTCCAGTGTTGGTGGGGCACACACTTTTAATTGTGTATTGAAATAGGCTCATTACCTTACCTCGTTTTAAATACCAAAGCCTCCAAAGAGGTCACTATTCTGACTGCCCAAAATATTTTTAATTTGAAGCAAGTCTTATTTTTTAGGGTACCTGATCTTGAGCTACCATTCTGTTCTGAGCATGTGGAGACAAGGATGACAATCTTTTTTCTATCAAAGGTCATTGACTCACCAGGTGGCCAGTCAATTAATAGAGATCCCAGTTGATTTTTTTTCTTGTGAATTAATGACCTGCGGGGGTCTTTTTAAAAGTCTCTTTCTCTCTCCCTCCCTCCCAACTCCAAGATTTCTTAATGCTGCAGGCTAGAGTAGAACTGTGGCAGCCTTCATTTCTTTGCTGGTGCTCATACTTGCCCAAACAGGGCAAATGAAATCCTTCATGCACTGCCTCCTTGCTAGTCACGGAGAAAAGAGGGAACAGCTTTCTTGTCCCAGCTGCTTGCAAAAGCAGTAGAAACACCAAGTGCATGTGATCCTGCTGATAAGGGGAAGGGAATGCAAGAACCATTACAGTATCTTCTCACTGCTGCTGTTGCTGTCGTGGCTTTGCTGGGCCTTGCACTTGCCTGTGCAATTGGGCACTGTGCCTCTGCCTGCTCAGGGAGCCTAGAGCAGGCTGTGGTGTCTGATAAGGCCTGGAGAGCCCTTTGGACTGGAGGCAAATGGGCTGCAAGTTTCCCAGACATGGCCTGGAGGAAAGCTGGGTTCAGCATCTATTCACTCCTTCCTTCTAAAATTCTGCCCTGCATAATTTCCTAAAGGAACCCAAGCTAGCTAAGAGATCAAATGGCAAAACAAATAGCAAATAAAATAATTCCATGCTTTTAGCATAAAGCTCCCCCATGTGATCTTGAACAGCATATCCTGCTCTCAACCTAGCATACGTTACATGCAGAATCGAAAATATTAATAAAGAATAAATACTATTTTGCTTGCACAAGTGGACCTAATAAGAGAAGTCTTATTTTTAATGTATTATCTTATATTATTTATTATTTTATTTATTTATTATCTGGGTCACTGGTGGTCTCAGCCCAGCCAGAATTAGGTGTGAAAATTTGGGTGCTTTGTTCCTCTGGTGGGCACACAGCTGTTCCACTTGTGCAATTTGTGACAATCCTTTCACAAGCTGTGTTAAAGCTTTATGGGTTTGATTCGAATCTATCCTTCTGTGTGTTCTGAATTCTGTGTGGCATACTCTCATTGGATGAGAGTATTTATATGTAATACTTTTAAAACTTGATGTAGGCATGTAGCCCTCTGTTTCAAAGAAAGCAGGTGGCTGGAAGATGATGTATAGCCTATTGTAAGATGTCTCTGGTTCACAGGGAAGCACCACAGCCCTGTGTGCTACAGGCCTTCGGAATCTGGGTAACACATGTTTCATGAATGCGATTCTTCAGTCACTCAGGTACTCATTGCTTTATTTTTAAAAATCCCACTTCTGTAATTGGCTTCTAGGCTAAGTGTTATTGTGCACCCTGTGATGTATTGAGAGAGTAGGACAATTCACTGAGGCTAAAATATGTGCATCTGAAGGGTCTCTCTACACCCATAAGAACAAGTTTTGCAGCTCCATTTATGTCAGTTTGCATTCCCACCAGTAGCATATCTAAAACTGACAAAACCCTGTAATATATTTGCAAATAAAACTCCCTGTGATGTTTGAAAAGAGGATCCATAAGACCGACCTCTTACTGTGCAGTTTAATTTCAAGTGTGTTAACATGCAGGTATTTGAGAGGCAATTGTAGAATGTTCAAGTTACATCTGTGTGTGCGCTTTATAGCTGCCCTACAGCTATTCATTGCTGGGTTACAAAGAAAACAGTTAAATCCTTTGGTTTCTTTTCTGTTCCTCTTGGTACATATTTCTGGTTCACATCTCTTTCTTTCAACAGTAACATTCAGCAGTTCTGTTGCTACTTCAAAGAATTGCCGGCTGTGGAGCTTCGGAATGGGAAGACTGCAGGCCGGAGAACTTACCATACTCGAAGCCAAGGGGATAACAGCATGTAAGTCTAAACACAGCATGTATGCCTATATACATATATATATACAAACAGCACACCTAGTGTTTATCTGTATCCTTCCATAAAACTATAGAGTTGGAAGGGACCCCGGGTCATCTAGCTCAGCCACCCAGCACACAAGAATATGTGCTGGTGATCAAAATGGGGATCAAAACCTGCAGCCTTGGCGTTAACAGCAGCAAGCTATTTCCACCTGTAGCACAGGAAGTGAGACGTTATACTATGTGGGTATCAGTAATACCCTGTGTATTGGCATAATAAGTACCATGCTCTAACCACTGAGCTATCCAGCCTGTAATGCTGGGGTGTGTGGTTGTTCCATATGGTTGTTCCATCTGCATCTTGCAAAGGATCATAGAATTGTAGAGTTGGAAGGGACCACAAGGGTCATCTAGTCCAACCCCCTGCAATGCAGGTAACTTTTTGCCCAATGTGGGACTTGAACCCACAACCCTGAGATTAAGAGTCTCATGCAACGCTGACTGAGCTATCCAGCCACACATGCTATCACCATCCGGGGATCCGCCCCTGCTCCAAGCCCCATGCAGGGAATAAATCAGCACATCTGGCTCTGTCCATTGAGCTATGCTGCCTAAAGGGAGCGCCTTCTATACCAGCGCATAAACTCATGCAGGCCCTATTCACGCTTAAATGCAAACGTTTTAACTATGCAAGCATCCCATGTCTTAAAGGCCCCAGCATTTCTTAAAAGGCTCACGTGAACTTCACCTATAGATCTAGTATACTAATAAATACATGCAAACCCCACTTGTGCTGAGAATCAGGCGCTACCAATCATACGTGCATCCAGTGCCTTAAGAGCCCCATGAGATGCTGCTTCAAAACATGGCAGACAAAATGTAAACCCTGAAATTCCAAATCTGAGATCTACAGACAGCCACACAGATGGAGCATTTTGAGAATCGGGCACAAGTGCTTCCACAACTAGGGCAGACCCACTGCTGGCATTACAGAAAGCACTTGTCATAATACGGTGCTGTACTTACCCCCCAACCAAGATCCAGCAGTGTGGCCACATGCACGCAAAATGGCGCGTGCCACGTGCGAGCAGCAAAGCTTGAGAGGGGCAACTCCAGCGATGGGGCCTGTTGCCTGGGCGCTCCTCCGAAAATGTGACAAACTGTGGGCTAAAGTGCTGGCGTGTCCCTGTGCACTTCCAACCCTTCCAAGGGTTAAAGGACTCCGGTGCTCCGCCACACCTGGGAACTTCAGCTGACTCCAGTGCTTGGCTCGGATGAGCTGTGCCTTGCTGCCAGTGCTCCTCTGCACTTGGGGGTCTCCTCTGACTCCAGTGCTTTTACCCAATTGTCCCATGACGCTCCTCTCGCTGTGTCTTCTTAGTCTTCTTCTGATGACGCTCTGGGGAAAACTGCACTGCTGGTATCAGTTCCGATCCCCTTTTCTACTTTTGGACTGCTCAGATGCAGTCCTCTCCTCCTCCCCTGCCCCCCAAGCCGCTGCAGATAGGGCAAATTTGAATTTGGGTTTGGCGGAAATCCAGCAAGTCCCGTGGTGACCAAGGGGTGGAGCGGTGTGGCTTTGGGAGGATGGCGGGGCCGTGCGCCAGGCCCCAAACCTTGCCCACCTCCAGACCCAGTGAGCAGTCTATATCTTCATCAGTTATTTATACTCTTGGTTGTTAATATTTTCTGGTGTATAGAATACAGTTCATGGTGTTGCTGCCCTGTGAAGTTGGCACTGTTCATTCTGCTACCTGCATGTATAGGAGGGGGAACCCTTTGTGACCAAGTGCATGATTTCACTCAATAGCCAAAAACTTGTATCAGCATTTAATTTGAATTTGGGGCACATGACAAGCCATTTACGTGGAGTTTCAAAAAAGAACATGGAGATCTTCTAGATGGTGGACTTCTCAGAGAACATATGGGATTGGGTGGCTAGTTAAATATAGGGGAAAAACAAAACACATAACATGGAGCCAGGGGGAGTAACAGAGGTGCCAACTTGTGAGGGAGATGGGGGGCCAAGGTTGTGTGTGGGATTGATTCATGGTGTTGGAGGAGGTAGGAATGCGGCGGCAGCACAGCGTCAATGGCTGCTGACTCCTCCTCCTCTTGCTGCCACCACTGTCTGGGAGCTGCTTCTCCTCTCCTTCCCCTCTGTGGCAGGAGGAGGAGAAGGAGCTGGCCACTGAAGGCACGCCATGCTTGGCCTTGATTTTTCAGAACATTGGGGGGCACCCCCAAAAATATTGGGGTATCCAAAAGGATTGGGTCCCCAGGAGTTGGCACCCTTGGAGAGGAAGATGGTTCACTGTGTATTCTTGGCACTGGAAATTCAACCAAAACCAGCAAAAAGAGAACTCGTCTCATGCAGATTAATCTAGCCGTGGTGGAAGGATTTAAGGGAAAATTACAAGAAGAACTGTATGCTTCTTCTATCTGGGATGGTCATCCTCTTCCACTGGGTGTGCAGTTCCGGGAGGGACGCACATGGAGTGGTGAGGGACACCTGCCTAGCCAGCCAGAACAACCGAGTCAACCCTGGCGATCAATGGGGTGACAGATGTCTTAGCCAGATCACCCTCACATCCGATATAAATGGACCCTTGAGCACTATGAACTCGAGCAAACCTGTGTTTTCAAATATATTGGAGTATTTTTCAGTGAAAGTGACTTGAGGTGGTACATCAAGGTGATGAAAATCAGAACGCAGAGAGTGACCAGGGCTCTGAAGAAGTTTTACTTCATGAAGGGCAGGAAATAGTTTGATCCCACGCTGAAAGTATTTGGCAGTAAAGTGATCCCTCAAATGCTTTATGGAGTCAAAAACTGGGGTGAGGATGAGAGTGCTGTTAAGGGGTTAGAAACGGTACAAAACCAACTTCTCAAGATATTATTTTCCCTGCTCAAGGGAACAGCAGTTGCACTCTTATGTACAGAAGCTGGATAGACAACGTTAAGTGCAAGGGCGGACTGTACCAGATTTAATTACCTGAAAAAACTCCTCCATGCCATGCGAGCGCTTGCCAGCCTTGTACTATGTGGAATTGGAGAACAGCCAGTGGTGGAAATCTAACAACCAATGTAACTTGAATTCTTATTATTTCCATGAGCTAGAGGAGATTATATCCACAGACAAACGTCAATTAAGGGATTGGTGTCATTGGACAGAATCACAACGCAATCTGCAAGCGATCAAATCCTCTAAATGTTCTCCCTGGTTCCCCCTTCTAAAAACAGTCCCTTTTAGAGCCAGTCCCCTGCTGAATCTCTGGCCAGCCTCACTAAGAATCACTTTAATCGAGCTGCATTTTCAAGCTATGCCCTTCGCCCTCTTGGATGGACAATACCACAGGGTATACTGTACAAAGACAGACTCTATATGTGGGCAACTGCAGGTGGACAACATCTTGCACTATTTACTATATTGTACTATATTTACTACTATACACACTGGACCTAGGAGGCGATTTCTCACCCAACCAACTGTACAAGAAAGCTGTCTCTCCCTTCTATAGCTTCTTAGTGATGTAAACACTTTAGTGACTTGCAAAGTTGCCCTTTTTGCTCTGGTGGCCAAAAAGAGCAGAAAGAAGACCCTGGACAATATAGCATTGAACAATATAGCACAGAGATCTAAACAGACTATTATTTGTGGCGAAGCATCCCTTTATTTGTGTATTTATTTTTGATTCAGATTTGTTATGGCCAATCGCTAGAACAATAAAGTTATTTGGATTGGATTACAAGAAGAAATTCATGTAATCCACAGCTATCATGAATGGTCTTAGAGGAGTCTAATAATCTCTGTGGGGTTAGGAATGTCTTTTCCCACAGTGCAAGGAAATGTGAGCTGCTACCCTCACCACTGAGGAGCAGAAAGTGGTGTCTATGTATGTGGTCTAACTCTTCCCACCTGATTGAAAATTCCCCGTTCTACCCAGTAACCTGAGATGGTCAGGAAAGCCCTACATTCAACTAAACATGATACAGCCTGGTTTGTTAGCTAACTTTCTCTCCAGAAGAGATTCGAGCCCTGAAAAGCCTCAATCAAATCACGTCCGTGGACTCATTTTTCCATCTGTGAATTGAGAATAACACTACTTTGTTTGTAGGACATCCTGGACTTAGAAGGTCATGACTTAAAATTCAGCTGGCATGCATGTTTTTAGTATGGGAAGGTGAAAATTTATAAAAGTTTTATGAACCATATTCTTAGGAAGAATCTGTATAGAGTTTGGGAGAAATATAAAAATCTTCTGGAAAGGAAAACACTTTTATGGCCATCTCCTATCGAGGCTATTAAAATTAAGAGAATTAATATGGATAGACAGTGCACACTTTACGGGGGTGGGGGATGACCTAAACGGAAATCAATTGAAAATGTAAGGAGCCATGTTACAGATTGATTACAATACTATCAGGTTTTTTTTAACCAATTTAAAACATTTTTATTAAAGATTTCTTGGTTTACAAAAGTATGTGCAATGTCTCTTTTTTCAAGTTACATTTTCTACAGATCAGTTTTATTTGTTGAGACATTAGTGTTACATTAGGGAGAAAAGGGGGAAAGGTGGAGGGGGCCATAGTGAGTGGGGGTGGGGCTGAGTGGCAATGCTTCTATTAAAAACTTTCAATTTTCTTCCGCAGTTCATTGGTAGAAGAGTTTCGGAAGACTCTGTGTGCTTTGTGGCAAGGGAGTCAAACAGCGTTCAGCCCTGAATCATTGTTTTATGTTGTTTGGAAAATCATGCCAAACTTTAGGTAAGTCCTATAAGAAAAGGAGGAATGCTGTTAGCAACTCAGTGACTCTTTCCAGAACGATGGCATTTTGTTGTCCCTGAATGCAGTGTTACCTTGCTCTTGAGAGCGTCTAGCTCTGTAGGAATAATGCCCACTGTGTGCCAGCAGGCTCTTATTCTTCCAGTATAGAGGAAGCAGTGTTAGTGGTTTTTGAGTGTTTTTGTTGTATTTGAGGTCTAGGAGGGCTAAGTCATGCCAAGTTCTTAGTCTGTGCAACATGGCTTAAGTACCTGACAGAACCCAAACCTTTGCTTTTGGCAAGGACTGTGCTTAAAAATGTACAGCTCTAGCAGGTTCAAGCAAACATACTGGGCAAAACTTCCTTGATTCTCTCAATATTGAATTCGTTTCTGTCATTGTAGTTATAAATAAGTGCTGCAAAGAGAATAAATCTATGTGCAATAGGCATTTTGCACCCAGGCTGTCAAAAAGAACAGTTCACACAAGTAAATCCAAGTGTCATTCCTCTCCAAGGTCTCCCTGTCCTGGCCCCTGAACCTCTTTCAAAGGAGCACTGAACCCTATTAGGATTAATTGTGCAGAAGGTAAGTTGCTCCATATTTTCAGGTAGTAAAGATGTTCTGTTGATGTATTAATGCCTCTAGCAGTGCTGAAAAGATGCTCTGAATGCACACCCAGAGCCTGTGAAGTGAGAAACCCAGGCCATTCCTTTCCTTCTTCCAGTAACTGTGTGTCTATCCCTGGCTGATGAGAATCAAGGAAGTTTAGCACCAGTAGTTTCAGGCAATGGGCAAAAGTCATAATCGTGCTTCCTACAATACTTTTGGCCAGTTATCCTCCTCAACAGTTGTTTGAAGTCAAAGTAAGAGCTCTGCTCCCTAAGTTGGCTCCAGCAGATTTTCAGCACTGTGGGTTTGTTTGCTTTTAACAGAAAGGGATGTTAATGACAATAAATATATTATGGCACTCGAATGCATTTCATCAGATGGAGGAAATGTTATCCTTGGTTGGCATTGCAGGTATATGTATACCCATGGGAATCAGAGAGTGAAAAAGTAGACAGTGAGATCAGAGGGAAAAGAATTTGAAAAAATACATACATGGACAATTACATAAAGTTTAAATGTGTGAAAAATAACCAATATTCATAAAGCATTTTGGCATTGCTAAGCTAATATAAAATGGGGGACACACCTTGCCATAGTCTGTCTTTTTTGCATCTTGTTTCCCTCTGGTCTCTTGTTCTTTGCCAACTGAGACTATTACTTCACGCATCTGAGGAGCTGGACTCTCACGTCTGTTACATCTTTAAGGCGCCATGAGACTTCATTTTTGCTCTGACAGACTAACATAGCTCCCCCTTTCTAAAAGAGTGTTGCTGTTGCTCCGGCTCTCTGCTGATTCAAGCATGCGACTGCACTGAAGAGTCTTGTTTCTGAAGCAATCTCAGATAAGGGCTCTGCTTGTAGTGATGGATCTACAATTCTGTCTCTTCCTCCCGCCCCCAACAGTATTCTTAATATGTGCAAGTCATCATTAGATGCTCTGTGCTTGAACCCGCCTTGAGTTAGGCTGAGAGAAAGGCTGTTTGTTTCTTGGAGACTTTACAAATATTTCCCTGTTGAGAAAATATGAACAATATGGACCAAACCTTTTCAGGCGGCTTTGTTTGGCATACTCTGTTCTGCTGACACTCATTTGAGAAACTGTATGCTTGGAAGGCTTTTCGTGAGCAGTTTTCAGTTTGTTTCCCATTTTTCAAACTGTGGGTGGATCCAACTCAGGCCCAAGTTTCACGGTCCTCTAGCCTCGCTTCCCAGTCTGAAAAAAAGAACTCTGAGGAAAACAATGAAATCCTTAGTGAGATTGTCTTGATTAGGAATGTTAATGATTCCAGATAATTTTGTGTACTTAATAGCACATATAATACCTTCTTTGCCAAGAAATATAATTGTATAAAATCCTGTACTGGAGTGTAAAACACTGACATTGCTTAGAAGCTTTGGTTTTGTACAAATTTCAGGCAAATCTGTTGTGCCATTTGTTTGTTTAACCAATTTATAGACTGTCTAATATATATATTTAAAAGCTTCTAAGTAGTTTAACAAAGTAGAAGTTATAAAATCAAAAGACTACAGCAGAAAGTAAAACGAAATACATGCCGTCAATAAAAATCCAGTCTAAAAACATAATTATATATTTGCTCTGATTAGAAAGCTAAACGGTAATTTTTTTGTTTTCTCTATTAATTTCTTACTTGTATCCCTGGGTAAATTTAAAAATGGATTCATATTGTGCACCAGGAAATGACCCATCTAGACAATGAGAGGCTTCTCTACACATTTTTATCAACACATTTATTTCCTTTTCCATTCCTTCTCCCACCTAGGTTTCAGTGTCTTTTTCTCCTTCCCCCAAGTCAGTCCTCATTTTGCTGTTCTGTTCTGTTTTTTTGTTTTGTTTTGTTTTTTGGTACTTCTGCCAACCTTGGGGATACTCCAAAATGTACTGATATGTCCCTGTTTTGTGTCTGGTGGTGCTGTTCTGACTCCATAAGTTCATTAATTTTCCCATTGAATGCTGAGAATGGGACACACCATAATTAGCAAGCATCCTCTGGAATTTGGTGGGTGCGCTGGATACTGTGCTGAAAGCATAACCCCAGTTTTGCTGCATGATTACAGCAGCAGCCATAAAATGATATCCAGTTGTAGTTAGAGCACACAAGAGGCAAGAGAGCAGTAAGGATATTGCTATTATAGGCAGGTAGATGCCACAGCAAATGTCCACATACAGGGGATGTACACTATTCAGTTGATTATTTTTTGTTTTGTTTTCCTATATCTCAGTTGGGCAACCCACAGGCCCCATAGCACACCCACTGACCCACTCTCCCTATTTCTTCCTGTCAGTCCATTTTCGGCTCATGCTGGTTATGGGTGCTACAGAGCTGGCTGCCATGTTTTCTTACATTAATGTGCATGGGCACAGGGGTGTAGGAAGGGGGGCGGGGGGCGGTCTGCCCCGGGTGCCAT
This sequence comes from Podarcis raffonei, assembly GCF_027172205.1. Taxonomy (NCBI): domain Eukaryota; kingdom Metazoa; phylum Chordata; class Lepidosauria; order Squamata; family Lacertidae; genus Podarcis; species Podarcis raffonei. The sequence continues at coordinate 5,086,336 of NC_070615.1, forward strand.
CTCTGAGGGAGGTGACAAAAAGGCACTCTGCATGGGCACACTTGTCAGCCTGGGCACTTTCATGAGGAAACATTGCTGCTGGTCCTGGAGAAGCAGGCAGGAGATCCATGAATAGGTGGATTCCTAAAGTGGCAGCTGTTGCGATGGGGTGCTGGTGGTAGCCAGAACCCATTCCCCAACTTCCGTGTGTGCTTGATTTACTTTTGAAATAAAATACGTTCCCATGTGTTAGGGCTACAGTACAATATTAGTTCATATTGCAGATCATTTGCAATGCCTGCAGTGTGTTCATTTTAGAGTTGTTTTCACAGGGTTTTAAAAATATATAAATATCCCATCCTCTGTCTTGAAAATAAACCATTTAGATAAAGTAAATTGCACTACAAGTACAAAACTCCCACCGCCTTCACAACCTTACCACATTGGCATATTTCAAAATGTGTTTCGCATTGCTGGATTTTCTTTCAGCTCCAAATGAGTTTTGCATTTGAGCTATTGTAGGGAAGCTTGTTGGCCTTTTGTTTGGTTGTAAAACTACAGGGCCATATATCTGTCTGTCACAGTGGCAAGAATGATCACTCTGAGCCTTTTTTATTATAAAGTGATGCATCCAATGTAATTGAAATTTCCTGGTTTGTAAGCCATGCCATGCAATGTGAATTATGTACCAATGTAAGTAAGCAGTCTGTATATTCATTGATGTGTTTGTGTTAAGGGGCTACCAGCAGCAAGATGCCCATGAATTCATGCGTTACCTTTTGGACCATCTGCACTTGGAACTCCAAGGAGGCTTCAATGGTGTTTCCCGCTCAGTCATCTTGCAAGAGAATTCGGGTCTTTCTGGTGGCAGTAGATGCTGCATGTAAGAAGAGAGGTTTTTAATCTGGTTTCCTCAAACCATAATATCGGGATTGTAGGGCAGAAAATGCAAATTATGTAGTTTCTAGACAACAAAGATTGGGAGTGGCCGTTGGCAGAAGTTTGTCAGAAAAATGCTCACACAGGTTGGGAGCCAGCATGTTAGCAGCTGGCTTTGGCTTGCAGCCTCTGATCATGCTGAAGGCAGACTCCTGGGAGCTGACATGTTATCCTCAATGGATAATTATTTCCCACCGCAGCTGATGCACTTTATTGGTGGGGCAAGCAGAAATTCCTGGAGAGTAGCCCGGCATCCCAGCTCCCCCTCCCCCATTACCATGTGACATTTTTTTGCGTCATGTCCAGTTTCCTCACATTGCCCTTTGTATTCCAAGAGGTGAGGTGACACATGGGGAGTATATCCCTTGGAAACATGGACCTCTTGTGCCAAGTAGATGAAGTGGGAGAGTGGCCAGTTAAATGGAAGCATCCTCATCTGCTGAAGTGGTGCTCCCATGCCTCAGCAATGTGTCTGCCTTTGAGGGATAGTTGAAGGGAAGTATATATATATATATTTTTTATTAAATATTTATTAGCATTTTCAAATAACACACAACAAACAAAAACAAAGAATAAACAAAACAAAAAACACAAAAATACATAACATTCAAAACTAAACAAAAAAAAAATAGAAAAAACACATAAAATTTCTAATACTTATTATTCTTAACCTTATTTCTCAGACTTCCTCACACCTCCCCTTCTTGTATTCCAATTTAAATTGTCAGTTCAGCAAGTCCTTAACTTATTTCTTTACCTTAGCTTAAACATTTGTTCTAACATACTATTGCTTTACTTTACTTCTTTTTTCCATTTCTTCAATTTATTTTTAACAGCCTTATTTTCAATTAATTTAAAAAGAAAAGAAACCAATTTTACCTTATTGAAATTACACATCAATACTTATACCTCATTAATTATTCTTAAACCTTTTTCCTAAAGTCGACCAAAATTTCCCTTCCACGATTTACCCAATTTCCTTACCACTAACAAAAAATATAAAAAACAAATTATCCTTATGTACCCTTTGGATTCCCAACCTCCACCCACCCTTTTCCCGGTTCCAGTCCCCAACCAATATCCATCAGTCTTTATGTTATTTATTTAGCCTGGAGATCTCACGTCCGAGGCCCTTATATCTCTCTCAGTTCCTTTCTGCCGGTCTCTTTGATAGTCCTTGATGTTAAACCCCAAGTCTCGGAGGGGCTCCGGCCCAACAGAATCCATGTCGCTTCCAGCCAGTCCTCCATACTTAAAGGCAAAGCCTATGGGGTGCTCCAACTCTTGTTTCAAGTTTCTTTCAAATCCAGATGTCCCCAAAGCTCCAACTTTCACCAACAAATTTGTAATCCTCAGGTCTTCAGATCTCCTCCAAAAGGGATCTCTCCATTTTCCAGACTCCCATTCAGACCAGGCTTTCCACATCCAATTTTTATTATCCTTTTTTATCATCATGTCAGGCCTCATATTGTAACTCTCCTTTGACTCCTGCAAATCTCCTGCTCCTCCTTCATTTTCTTCAAAAACAACATATTGCTCCATCGTATCTACACTTTCAGTTTCATTTATTTGTTCAGTTGAATGGGCTTCCTGTTTCAAGTCCTTATCAGGCTCAAAACTGTTGTTTACTGTCCAGTGTAGTAGTGATACCTTTGTAGACAAAGCATTGTACTCATCTTGCAAGTTTCCCAAGAGAACGAGTGCTCTGTCCAATTCTGCTTGGATTTTACATACTCCAGCCATTTTTGTGATGTAATGTCCCTATTACCCCTCTAGGGGGATTTTAGTTCCTTGATGTTCCTTTCAGCTCAAAACCAAAAGTCCAGTTATTTTGTATCAGCCCTCCTTATTTTCCACAAGTTATACCAAGTAAACCAGCAAAAACAGCAGAAACAATGTTCTCTTTTTCCAGCTGACAACTAGCTGACTAGCAGCTCACTTGACAGCTGTCAAAATCTTCAATGCAACAGGCTTTCTCATAGGACGTTCCCGGGTCTCGGGGGGGGGGTGAAATTTCAGCTCCCAAAATTCTTTTTATCCTCCAGTAAGTCTTCTTATAGTGTCAAAACCGTGAAGTCAGGATCTTTCATTAAAAAAACAAAAAACAGATTCTCTCGACCTTAGCTGCCCAGTCCTTTGTTTTAGATTGTTTACAAAGAGGGGGGGGTGAACTTCCTTTTTAGCCCCTTCCCGCTCGTTCCAAATCCAAAATTAAAAATTTTTAAAGTTCCAATCTCCGTATTACTCACGGGTTTATATTTTAGAGTCCAATCGGTCTTGGAAGAAGTTGGCGCTCTCTGTCAATGGCTTGCGGCTTCACTCCGTAGGCGAGGGAGTACTCTCAGCACCACGCCTCACCCTGCCTCCGTTCCGAAGCCTTTAAAAAGGCTCCGTCGCGGATTGGGGGGGCGCAAATGGTGCCCGCCGAGTCTCTGTGTTCACAGGCATCCGCGCCTGTGATTTTAAGGGTCCCCGCTTCGCCGCAGCGGCCAGACCCAGACGCTACGGAGCCGATTCCCTCCGGAGCTCGGAGGGAATCCGCCATTAAACAATGGCGCCAACCCGGAAGTCCAGTTGAAGGGAAGTATAAAGGTTGAGCTTTAGGGTTCAGCCTTTTGAAAGTATAGGACATGGGTGCAGTACCCCTCTCCAGCCCTCTCCTGATCCTAGAGGTAGAACACAGCCATCATCAATAACTAGTTGCCATTGGTAGCCTTATGTCCTTCCACAAATTTCTTTAATCATCCTTTAAATTCATCCAAGTTGGTAGCCATCACCACATCTTGCTGGAGTTAATTCCATAGCATAACTATGCACTCTGTGTGTGGAAAAAGTACTTTTCTTTTTTCTGTCCTGAATCTTCCAGCATTCAACTTCATCAGGTGTTCCTGGGTTCTGCTGTTATGAGAGAGGGAGAAAAATGTTTTTGTACAGTATACTCATTCTCAACCACAACTGGTGCTTCTTCATTTATTTATTTGGGGATACTTTTTGCCACCTGGACAGAGCATGACATTTATGTTGTATTTGGGGCAATATTAGTAGCTCCATTTCTGAATGTAAGCACCTCTCCATATCTGTTGTAAGAAACATAGATGACCTAAAGGATGTTTTCAGCATGGCTAGAGGCTCTTGGTGCTAGTTGAATGTGACCAGCTGTGCAGTGCTGACCCTTTTCTCCTTGTAATGTTATCTTCAGAAATGGCACGTCTACTGTTGTCACAGCCATCTTTGGAGGCATTCTGCAGAATGAAGTCAACTGCTTGATATGTGGGACTGAATCCAGAAAGTTTGATCCATTCCTAGGTAAATCAAGCATCTTGAAAAGTTTTATGAGCAGATGTTATGTTTTTGACATTAGAAACTAATTTTGAAATTGCCTGTGTCTTCTTTAGACCTTTCTCTAGATATTCCAAGTCACTTCCGAAATAAACGTAAGAACCAAGAAAATGGACCAATGTGTACATTACCAGGTAGGTGGTGGTGTTTTTTTTAAACCCTTGCCATCTGCATATATCAATTGCCTTTTTTCCCTCTTTCATCAGTATTTTTATTTAGATCATTAGAGGGATGAGTCAAAAAGCAGAGGAAATGACTTTAATCATGTCAATTCAATTGTTCTAGATTGTCTTCGCAGTTTTACAGACCTGGAAGAACTTGATGAAACAGAGCTCTATATGTGCCACAAATGTAAAAAGAAGCAAAAGTCCACCAAGAAATTTTGGATTCAGAAACTACCAAAGGTGAGATCTAGGAGTTGAAATTTGTAAAAGATTATGGACCTCAGCCTTCTGTAAACTGGTGCCTCCCATATAATTTGGACTACAGCTCCCTATTCGCCTCAGCCAGCACAGCTGGGTTTAGAGATGAGCAGAAACGACTTACCTGATAATAAGGAACACTCAAGATAGAGCAGACTCAGACAAGAGGAATTATTTAAAAATTAGGATTCAAGGGACTGGAGTTTTAAAGGAAGGGTCTTAGTGAGAGAGTGATTTTGATTGGCATAAGGAGATATTCATATCACAAGCAACCCCCCCCCCAAAAAATAAAACCAGCCACCACTCTTCCAGTGTTACTGCTGCTAAGAGAATGAACTAGCAGTGGGAAATGGAAAACAGTGGCACAGGTCTGTCATATTACTTTATCATCCTTCCTATGTGATTGAAGACATTCCTTGGTTGGAAGTTAGAGCTGTCAGTCACAAAATGCACTTCTCTTTCATACCTGGCCTTTTCTATTATGGAGGGCTGGTAGAGAAAAGTTTAAACTTGTTGCCTGTTCCTTGGAAGCTTTGGAAGAATCCTGATTTGCTTCAGAGACGGTCCAAATCTTTTCAAAACAAGCCACTTTGAATGTGCACGCTTTGACCAAAGTGAATGCACACCCCAAACCTGAAGTGGGATGTTGCTTTAGTGTTCATTCTGCAGTAAAATAGCTTGTATCTCAGAGCCGCAGTACTTTGTTGTTTTTGCTACTACATATGGGCCTTTTGGGGGGAGGAGGGGAAATGTTTTATTTCTGGAATTTTATCTTTAAGCAAAAGGATCATGTGGATATAAATGTGACAGCTACTTTGCTATGATATGCTCTTCACATGCAGAGGAGGTGGCAGGTCTGTTGTTTTTAAAGTACTCCTCCATTAAGGAATTTGTGGCATGTCCTTCGGCTTATGTGCCACTTTTAATTCCACAGGTGCTGTGCTTACATCTAAAACGCTTTCACTGGACAGCTTATCTGAGGAACAAAGTGGACACGTATGTTGAGTTTCCCCTGAGAGGCCTAGACATGAAATGTTACTTGCTAGAGGTACAGTGACTTGTCATGGGGAGCTGCTAGTCAGGGGCCCTGGAATGCTGCTGGGAAATTCTCAATTCCTCTTCTCTCTTGTCTCTCTTCCTTGTCCCCCTCCCAATTGCAGCCAGAAAACAGTGGTCCAGAAAGCTGTCTGTATGACCTTGCAGCTGTGGTGGTGCACCACGGTTCAGGGTGAGTATGACTGGACCCTGAAGGCTCTTGCCTTTCCGAGTTGATGATTGAAAGGCTTCTCTGCCGTAAAACCTGCATCACTCCACTGGGAACCAGCCATTACAGTGGTGCCTCGCAAGACAAAATTAATCGTTCCGCGAGTCTCTTCGTCTTGCGGTTTTTTCGTCTTGCGAAGCACGGCTATTAGCGGCTATTAGCGGCTTTTAGCGGCTATTAACGGCTTAGTGGCTATTAGCGGCTTTAAGAAAAAGGAAACAAACTCGCAAGACATTTCGTCTTGCGAAGCAAGCCCATAGGGAAAATCGTCTAGCGAAGCGACGCAAAAACCGAAAAACCCTTTCGTCTTGCGCGTTTTTCGTTTTGCGAGGCCTTCGTCTTGCGGGGCACCACTGTAATTGAAAAAGAATGTATGGGAACGACTGGAAGTGGTGACTAGAGAGGGAGCCTTGCTGTGTCAACCTAATCTATGCAGAATGACCTTGTTAGCTTTGCTTATCTTATTAATTCCCATTTTAAGTTTAACAAATCAATAAAGAGATGCAATGCTTTGCCTGAAAATATTGTCTGTGGTCCTGATTGAAATTTTATACTTCACAATCTTATTTGAGTTACTTAAATGAAATGGAAATCCATTTAATTCCTACATGAGAGGTAGCTGGTCACATTTGATTTTTTGTTTAAAAGTGCAGTCATCCAGGTAAGAAGCAGCTTGTTGTCAGAGGAGCTGTTATTTTTTTCAAAAGGAGAGCTCTCATATCTAGAAGACAAATGCCTCTTGATCTAGATTGGAGTCAAAATAAATTAACACACAAAAAGATAATTCAGAATTAGAACTATTTAAATGTGGTTTGGGATCTTGGTTCTTTCCCAAGACCCTGAATGGATTACAATCCAGCTGGCTTCACATTATATGGTCTGACTGTAACTGACCAGGCTACACTCTCAAAAATGATGTAGGCTGATTAGTGGCTGGTCTCTTAGACTTGGGCCTGAGATGTGGGTTCCACTTGCTACGTGGCCCTGGGCAAGTCCCATGACCCCAAAAGGGCTCCTGCTTGTATTAACAGAAAAAGAAAATGCAGTGCTGAATAGCCTCTGGCAAAAACAGGGCCGGAGGTTCTTCCTGAATAAGCCAACAGCATCAACTAAATAAGTCATATTTATTTTTCTCTATGACATGGGGAGAGGTAGCCACTCTTGCTTCATGCACCAGGCATTGTGGAGACCCTGGCTGGTTGATTATGGGCTAAACTGCTGGCAAATTTAAGGAGACGGTCATAGAAGTAGACGGGAATAGAAGTAGAGAAGTATTCTAGTCAAAAAGTAAGGCAGTGAAGACCAAACTAATGAAGAGCACGCCCAATGGATGAGCAGACTGGAGAGGTGCAGACTTTTCCCAGTGGATGCTTCAGACTTGCATAAGCCCAGCCTTGAGAGTGAGCAGGAGGAGAGAACCTCTTCCACCAACAGGCTGCGTTTATCTTTGCATGGCTATGTGCCTAAGGCTCCTGAGCATTAGAAGGCATTCTGGAAATGTTTCATATCAGTGTTTGCGTTGGACGTATCCAATGCAGGAAAAGGCATTTGAAGTATGGCAAGTATTTTAAGATGAGGGAAATGGCTAAAACCAGGATCCTTCCCCATGACCTTATTTTTAAAATAGAAAGCAGTGAGTTAATTTCCCTCATGCTATGTTTCTTGATGTTCTCAGGGTTGGCTCTGGACATTATACAGCCTATGCGACTCATGAAGGCCGATGGTTCCATTTCAATGACAGCACCGTGACGCTGACTGATGAGGAGACGGTGGTGAAAGCCAAGGCTTACATCCTCTTCTATGTAGACCGGCAGGCCAAATCAGCATCTGATAAACTTTAATACCTCTTCCTGCCCTGTGCATATCAAGTCCATCAGACAAAACATTTCCAATCCTCCACAGATACTTGATTCAAGACTCTTGATTTCATTGTGCACTTTTCATTTTTTTTCTTGTGGGTTCTGGTTTTATTTTGTCAGTAGTAGAGTATTTGATTTGTTAACATGGACACAAGCTAACTGTTGTTAGTCATACCAGGAAAAAAAAACCACCTCATTTGCTACTTCAACCCAATTTTTATATATAGTTTCAAGAGCTACTTTAGTTGTTTGACTTTGTATATCATTGTATATCAATGTTGGAGTTTGCTTTCTGAAGGCACATTTACATCAAAGAAACTTGAATCCTTCTAATAAGCACATTTGTGTATCTAATTATGAAATAGTCTGGAGGCTTTCAGCTGTCTGGGAAGGCTTTTTTTCTTAAGATCAAGGACTTGTACCAAACACTTTATGTGTGGACAGTTGTTTGGCTGCCTGTAAAAAGAAAAGGAGTGTATGAATTGTGGCCTCATTCAACAGGCCATGTAATCGCTGCTACTCTTTGTCTATGGAGGCTGCTTTCTTTCAAAATTCTCTGTACTTTAGTAGCTGGCTTCATTGTTTATCATAGGAATTTGCTCCATTTTTTCATTTCTCCTTTAAAGCAAGAGGAAAGATTAGTGTTCTACAGCGATTAAGCTATAAAAAATCTGAGAAAATTCAGGATTTGCTAGTCTTTCCGTTAAGATTAGAACTGTGTGTATAATCCATCTCGTAATACTATCATGCATCCTTTTGTCTTGTGATGCCTTGAAGGTAGAATGGAATAGGTAAAATTGCCATCCCTGTATCATGGAAGCAGCAGTCTTGGGTGACTGCAAATGTAGAGACTATAGTCTTCACTAGTATTAATAATCCCTGTTGCAGCATTGCAATCCTGGGTTCCTTGTTGGCATTTCTTTGCTCTGCATCTTGTGGTTTGTTGCTGCAGATTTGGTTTACAGTTGTAAGGAGCTCAGCCCAGCAGGGATTTTGGCTCTCGCTGACTAGTTCAAATGAACAGAAGGGTGCTCTCTTGCAACTCTGGCTATTTTGAGGAGAGGCTGGCCCCCTCAGATTGTGCCCATGTGCTTTACACATACTTGTTTGCTTTTTCACACACCCAATAGGAAATTATAGCACCATTTTGTAGTGCTATGCTCACCCCAGGGTTTCAAATTAGAGAAGAGAATCAGGTCGCTGGAGTTTGTAATGAACCTCAGTGATGCCCAAAGGGTCCATGGTAGGGTTATGATCAAGTTCCCTGGGATTATAACCCTGAATTAGCATCTTCTTAAGTGAGGAGGCAGAGCGAAAACATCAGGTCACATTATGTGCTATATTTCCTCAGCACCAGCTCCTGCTGGAATTAAGGAGGAAGCTTCAGAAAGTAATGTAAATGTGCCTTTCTTAAAAATTGGCTATGTTAAATAGCTGGGTCTGGTTCTCATTTCTCCCCTTTCTCTTCCACCTTTTGCCTCCCTCTTCCCCTCCTCCTTTTGTCATGGTATCTTTCCCCTGTGCGAAGACCTTCTTTCTTTTTGGAATGTGGCAGTTGAAATGCAATGCACTTACTTGTTCCTGTTTTTGAAGCCGGCTGTGCGGTGGCTCAGGCATGTCAGTTTGGACAAAGAAGCCTTTTCCTAATTTAGCTCCACCCACCCCTGCAAACGCAAATGTCTAATCAGTGAGTTGTGGCAACACAAGTTATTTCTCTTCCTGGTGGAGATTTCCTTATCCGCTGGATTATACTCAGTGAGTCGTGTCAAAGTGACAGATTTGAAGCAGTCAAAGTGTGTACTGCGCCTGGATTAGTATTTTATTTTTACCCTTGTTTGTATAACCTGAGTCTAAAGGGGAGGGTGGGGGGACTTTTTCAGTTCTGCCACCTCAGCTGCCAGGTGTAGCACTGCCAGCCAGTGAGAGTTATGGGCAGGAATGTACAGCTGGTAATATAGGTAAGCACTAGAGATGCTCTCTGAAAAAGCACTGGCTTAGTTCACGCTAGTTATCAACACTTCCCAATTAAAGGTTGCTCCCCTGTGTAGTTGTTAGGAGCCATGCCCTGTCTTACCCCCCCCTCCACCCACCCCATTTCCTGCAAGATGAAGCCTGTCTGCTTCACAAATGGTCCACCACCACCACCCCAAAGGTGCTCTGCCTAGGAAGTTCTGTTGATGGACCAGAGTGTTTCCATTCCACAGACAAAAGGATTAGGCAACTAAGACCCAACTACAAAGGTAAGAGGCAGTCAGACTTTCAGGCACTTGTGGTGACTGGTTGGAAATGGCAGTGTGGGGCTTTTCTCTCCTCCCCCCCCCCCCCGTTCTCTCTCTTTCACTCTCTCGCTCTCACTGGAGTGGTGATATGCATCTTGAATACCCTTTGGTGCCTGCGTGCATGAGAGGGGCCTTGGGGTTCTAGTGCCATAGCTGTGATTGTTTGCCATTAAAATATTGTGTGTAATCCTCGGTGAGGACTGTTGAGCATTTCGGAAGGGGATTGTTGGCCACAATTCAAATTCCTTCATAGAACATATTCCTCTGAAAGATTTGCCATTAAAGTCTTTTCCCTCTGTGCTCATTGTGTGAGAATCAGTTTTCCTGAGCTTCTGGAAGAAGAGCCCTTTAATGAACTAGATTTACATTTTTGATCAGGGCAAGTAAGAATTGACAGACGTTCCTGGAAAAGCTCCAGGAAAGCTGGCAGCGAACTTTTTGTAAAAGCTGGTGGAACAGGTTTTTTTCAAGGCCGGAACTGGATCATACTTGTATACCAGGATTGCCATACTTTGAAGAGCAAAAAAAGAGGACACATTCCTTAGGTTATGCTCCTAAGGAAACATGCATACATTTAAGTGGTTAACATTTTATTATAGCACAATCACGTATCAAAATATGTACAATTACTCAAAGAAAAACAGTATCCTAGTAATGCTTTGAAACTGTTGGAATATAACATTTAAACCACATTAAGTAAGCTTTCTTTATTTTTTAATCCTAAATATTATTTCTAATACTTTTAGGTTATTGGGAAATCTTCCAGTGTTTGTGTTCATTATGCAGAACATGACATACTTCAGTTTTGTTTCCTAAATGTAAGCCAAAAATGTTAACTTCCAATCAGTTTAAAGCACTGATAATTTTCCAGAAAACTTCACCACTGCTAAGTTAAGGAGGGAGACCAGAAGGACCGAGAGGCCACATGCCCAGGGCCACATGCAGCCAGGGGGGCAGGGGAGAGGCCAAACTACAGGAGCTGCGCTCCAGCGGAAGATCCTTTGCAGCCTCAGAGCCTGGCTTCTCCCTCTTCTCCCCCAGGGATATGCCTGCCTCCCTCCCTCACTCTGGAATCCCATGCTCCACACGCACAAACGATGTTTCCTTCTTCCCTAAGTCTGACCAGTGGAGGGTGGTGTGGAAGAGGAGGAGGAAGTGGCTTTGGCGTTGCAGCTCTAACCTGCCAGCCAAGTCCCGGCAAAGCACACTAGCTCCAGCAGGAGCCCGGATTTGACAGCTCCTTTTTGCTGCCGCTTCTCCCCTGCTGCGTGCACAACTCCTCGCTCCAGCCAGCCGCCAAACCCGGACATTTTGCCAAATTTATAAATTCTGCCTGGAGAGAAATTTTGACCATGAAAAAGAGGTCGTGTCCAGGAAAAACCAGACATATGGCACCTCTATGTACGCAGAGTATGTTTGGCTAAATGTTTCTTGTAGGTTCCTCCCCTTTGCAGACTCGATACAAAGATTGCATTATTTCTTTTAGTCAGCTGTTGTGTGTTTGCATCCTTGATTATTTAGAACAGCTGTGTGGAGCCTTTCTGTAGAACAGCCCTGTCCAGTCAATGACGGCCTCTCATTCCCCCAGCAGGGGGTCTTGGAAGGGGCTCCAAGAGGAACGGCTTCCTTTCATTTACATTCTCCTGTACCTCCACTGAAGTTTCTGTTCCTTTTTAAGGGAATAAGTTTCACTTGGGGCTATGGGTTGTGCTTCATGAAGAACCCAGATGGGCATTTGCAGGGCGTGTGGTCAGTGTGTCAGACTAGCCCATGAGTGACCAGGGTTCAAATCCCCACTCAGCAGAGAAGTTCCCTGGGTGACTGGGCTACATCACGATACAATAATCTTTATTGTCCCATGCAGCACAACGAAATTGAAAAAATCTACACCAGACATTCAAAAACCAAAAAGCCAGCTATCCCAGCCTGGTTAACGCCCTAAAAACTCTGATACCCCATAATTAAATACAATATACTCCCATAGAGACCACCTTACACTGCATTTAAAACCAAAATCACATTTGGATAGAAACAGGGTGCTTCTGAGGGTAAAAAGAGGGCAAGACAGTTTCTTGAAGGAAATGTGAGATATAGATGCAATAATGAATCAAAGAGGACACAGGGAGCGATACGGCTGCCTCCCCTCCTCAAGATACAAAGGAGCTGAATGGATGAATTTTTGCCCAGATCTTTTCTTCTCACAGGCTGGGTCTGTCTGTCCTTGGAGATGTTTAAATATAACAAAGGCCAAGCTGGAGCCTTGGGTGCCAGAGCAGGTGCCTTAAAGCAGCTTCTGGCTGGCAGTAGCTCGTCACACCCAAGCAATGGGAAGGTGGGCTTCAGTTCTGTAGTTTTTCATCCAGGCAGGCAGCAAGGTAGGAGGGCAGAACTACTTCACAAATGACTGGGTGAACCTTTTAACTCCTAACCAAGCTCAGAGCTCTCATCATTTCTTGGAAGGCTCTGGAAATTTCCTCTACTTATCATCTCTGTTTAACCAAATACATGAACTATGTAGCTGAAGTGTCCCATTCTGCAACATGATGTAAAAGGTAAAGGTAAAGGTACCCCTGCCCATACGGGCCAGTCTTGCCAGACTCTAGGGTTGTGCGCCCATCTCACTCAAGAGGCCGGGGGCCAGCGCTGTCCGCAGACACTTCCGGGTCACGTGGCCAGCATGACAAGCTGCATCTGGTGAGCCAGCGCAGCACACGGAACGCCGTTTACCTTCCCGCTAGTAAGCGGTCCCTATTTATCTACTTGCACCCGAGGGTGCTTTCGAACTGCTAGGTTGGCAGGCGCTGGGACCGAGCGACAGGAGCGCACCCCGCAGCGGGGATTCGAACCGCCGACCTTTTGATCGGCAAGTCCTAGGCGCTGAGGCTTTAACCCACAGCGCCACCCGCGTGATGAGGTGATGAGACCTTCACAACAAAAAATAACAGAATAAGAGACCTTCACAACAAAAAATAACAGAACCTGCCCCCCCCAAGCTAGCAATAACCACTCCATCATTTGAGAGCTACTGACTTCTAAGTAATGACTGCATCCAGCTGTTGTCCAGCAAACTAGGTGCTGCTCATCGAGAGCTTTGAAGCAGAGAGTCTTAAACTTGCATTGTAGAATCTCGGTGGATTTATATAGTGTGTAAATCTTAGCTGTCTCCCCCATGTGGGCTGCCTTTGGTGCACAGCCATTCTTTGAAATCAGGAGCTGCCCTGGTATGATCTGAACCAGCTTCAGACCTTTTACAGGGGAAGCAGTGGCTTTATCCATCATGTGACATAAACAGATGGGTGGGCTGGGAAGCGCTCTAAACAAGCAGAAACCACCTCCTAAACATGAATAGTCTCGGAGGCAAATAAATCCTTTTAAGGCAAGATTTGACTAAACTAAGCCATTTTGCTCCTGCTCTAGCCACTCCACGGGGAGAAGAGATTGAGTCTGCAGCCAGCCTCCCCTTGATCCTTGCCCTTTTTTGAAACGCCTTTGCCAGCTGGCAGCCAAAAATAGCTTCCATTCCACACCATATTTGTGCAAGAGACCAGAAGTGACTTGGAAGCCGTTCAGGCCTCCTGTGTTGCTGCTGAAACATACCATACCTTCTCCCTACAGCCACTCAGTGGCAATGCATATCACACAGATGAATTGGGAATGCCTTCTGCACATCTTCTCCTTTTTGGATAAAAAGAGCAGGAAAAATTTAGCCCAGACTTGTGTTAAGTTGTTCAGGGTCTTTCAGGATCCCTCGTTATGGCCTCTGCTGCATTTTCATTCTCCTGCAGAACTGACCAAGAACAACTTTGTTCTGGGACCAGCCTTGCGCCACCTCTCTATCTGCTGGCATTCCAGCCAAGTCAAAGTGTGCAACGTTGAGAACTGGATGAAGAGCACCTTGCAGCAGAACATCTGCAAGACCCACGAGCACATAGTCAATAACTTTTTACAAGAAGTTTGCAACAGGTAAGTTCTTGGGCAGTGAAATGCTTCATAAAACGGGCGGCTTCTGTAATAGATGGGTGTTGCATAGGCTGCAGTTGTACGATCTGACGCCTCTTAGATTTTCTGCAGTTTCGCATCAGAATCACAGTACTTTTGTTTACATGCATTTCTTGAGTACTCTTCAATCATTGTAACAGGCAGCACAACACAATATTTCTAGTAGGGTTCTTCCTATTCTTATCCCTTATTTTCTCCCTGTGGGACCATTCCAACATATTTTTAAGGTGAAAAAATCAAATCAAGCATAACAGCCTTCTATGCTTTGGAATTTCCAGCATGTGCTGTACCTTGGCCAGCTATTCCAAGCAGTTTTCAAATGGATGTTATTGCCGTCCAGCTAAAGCAAACGAATTTTGGGCCCCTCCTTCATTTCACTGTAGGAAGATTAACTATTGATAGCCTAAGACAAGGTACAAATAATTCCACAGCTGCAAAAAGGACACTCCTTCCAGAGTGTGGGAAAAATACAAAAACCTGCTGGAAAGGAAAACACCTCTATGGCTTTCACCCATAGAAGCAGTCTCCTTGAAAAAAAAACAAAATGTGGACTGAGACTGGGCAACACAGAGTTTTTGAACTTTACAGACCAAGAGGCAAAGATTAAGAAATAATGAGGACATTACAGAAGCATCGAGGGATTGGTTACAACTGAATTAAATTTTCAAAATAAAAAAAATGGTTTTATGAATCAAAGCTCACAATTGAAAGGCAACTTATAGAGAACACAGAAAAATTGATTTCTAGAATGTATAAGTTGTTATTGGAGTGGGAAAGAAAATATGTGCTGGTAAAACCAGGAACGATACATAAGGCAAGGGATATAGGATATAATATTGAATTGAGTGCATGGGATAAACCATGGAAGTAAAATTTACTGCATGTTATACATTAAAAGAGAATTATATGGGGAAGCGAGCCAGATGGTGGGGTATTATTATTATTATTAATAATAATAATAATTTTAAAAGTATGAAAATGATATATAGGTGGTATCTAGCACCTAGTAAGTTGCCGAAGATGTATAAGTCAGAACTAGATACTGCTGGAAGTGTAAGGAAAATTGAGGTACCTTCTACCATATGTGGTGGACATGTAAAGTAGTGAAAGGCTTCTGAGAGATGATTTAAAATGAAATGATTTTTTTGTGTGAAAAGGTTTTTTATACAAAATACCAGAAGCTGTTATTTTAGGAATAATTGGTTCAGGTATACCCAATGATCTGAAAAATATTTTAATGTATGCAACAACGGAAGCCTGAATGGTGTACGCTAAAAAAATGAAAGGAGGGCACAATACCAACAAAGGAAGAATGACAGATGAAATTAATGCTAGACTAACTGATAGAATAACAGCAGGAACAAAAAGTCTTTAAAGAAGATTAGAAAAAAATTATGGAGTATTTGAAAAAGTATTGTAAGCAACTTAAAATGTTAGCAGGATTAGAATAAATTTAGCAGTAAAATTATAAATGGAGGAAAAACTGAAAGAGAAAGAATAAGGAGTAATTAAAATATGCAACAGTAAAGGAGAAATTGGAATGAACCATGGAAGGGGAGGAAGGGAAGTTGACGTTTAATGTAGGGTTTGTTGATAGATACACATTCGCGCAGTAGTTATTGCATACATGAGTACAGTTTGGTATTTCCTAGGTATTTGTTCTAAGAAGGCTTCTGGTTTCTTTTAAAATGTGAGCTTAAAATTTTTTTGAGTTCGTTATATGCCATCTCCCCTTTTTTTTCGACACATTTACAATTCACACATATAAATTAGCATATCCTCTATTTCTGAACACTTCCAACACAAGTTGGATCTTTTCTTGTACATTCTAGCGATTTTACTGGACGTCAGAAACCATCTGTAAGGTCATTTTTTTGGATATTCTCTTTAATTGTGTAACATGCCAAAAAATTTATTGTCTTCCAGTTTTCCCCATGCAGATAGCTCGATATTATGTCCAATATCCGACGCCCAGTGTATCACTGCTGCCTTCACTAACTCATCTTTTGTTTCCCATTCTAATAGGATTTGGTATATTCTTGGTAAGTTTCTTGTTGCTTCCTAATAGTGTTTTTTCAAACTCTGACCTGCCTTCCACAAACCCTCTTTCTCCTCACTTTCTGCCATTAAGGTTGTGTCATCTGCATATCTGAGGTTGTTGATATTTCTTCCGGCAATCTTAATTCCAGTTTGGGATTCATCCAGTCCAGCCTTTCGCATGATGAATTCTGCATAAAAGTTAAATAAGCAGGGAGACAGTATACAGCCTTGTCGTACTTCTTTCCCAATTTTGAACCAATCAGTTGTTCCATATCCAGTTCTAACTGTAGCTTCTTGTCCCACATAGAGATTTCTCAGGAGACAGATGAGGTGATCAGGTACTCCCATTTCTTGAAGAACTTGCCATCGTTTGCTGTGGTCGACACAGTCAAAAGCTTCTGCGTAGTCAATGAAGCAGAAGTAGATGTTTTCCTAGCTTTCTCCATAATCCAGTGCATGTTTGCAATTTGGTCTCTGATTCCTCTGCCCCTTCAAAATCCAGCTTGCATTTCTGGGAGTTCTCGGTCCACATTAAGTCTGCCTTGTAGAATTTTAAGCATAACCTTGCTAGCGTGTGAAATGAGTGCAATTGTGCGGTAGTTGGAACATTGTTTGGCACTGCCCTTCTTTGGGATTGGGGTTGTTCTACACAGGATGGATTGTTCTACACAGCCAATCTGAGGTCTATCAAGCAATTCTCCCAATTCCTGGAGCAGCTGAAAGACTAACAAATATTAACTTGGTCCATTCACACAGATTGGTATTGAACAGCAGAAAAGATTCAGTAGCCAATCTGTGTATGCACCCTCCTCTTAGGTTGCTGAATGGTGAAGTCTTCCTAAGTCTTGCAAGGCAGAGAAGTGGCCTCCATGCACTTGTGATGGCTATATTCTGCCTCTAGCTACCAGTTATTAGGAAACATCAGGAGGGCTTCTGCTCTCTTGCTGGGCAGAATGCAAGCAGGGAATGCTGTAAGATGATAGGTCTGTGGTCTGATCCAGCAGGTTCACCTTTGCATGACTTTACCTCACTTAAGTTGGAATAACCTTCCCAGTATGTTTAACTAGCTTATATTTGATATGTTCTAAATATTTTGAGGTTAGCTAGATTATAGTATTGGGAGATGCTGCAGAGGGATATTCCCTATTGGTCCGATGCTGCAAACACAACAGTTTTGTGGAACCTAATGGATTAAAATTTATTCTGGTGTAAGCTTTCTGGAGCAGAGCAGGGAAAGGGAATTCATGGCCCTCTAGCTGTTAGTGTAAATAAAAAATTATCATCATCATTATCAAACTGAAGCTCCCAAATTAGCCACCCTGGAATTAGAAAGTCCACTTGATTAGATGCTTGAAGCATTATCCTAAGTTACATCCATAGCTATACATACATGGTTTGGAGAGGGTTTTGTAATAATAGTAATAATAATAATAAATAATTTATTATTTATACCCCGCTCATCTGGCTGAGTTTCCCCAGCCACTCTGAGCAGCTTCCAATCAAGTGTTAAAAACAATACAGCATTAAACATTAAAAACTTCCCTAAACAGGGAAGTTGTATGTTAGAGGGAAATTAATGGCCATTGTTACTGCAATTTATTACTGTATTCTATGGCCTGTTTGCTCCTAGAGAACATGGTCAGTATAAAGTCTCACCTGAAATAGTGCTATGTTTTCTGCTTCATATAGATATGGACCAGAGTTTGAATTGGCTTCAGTGGAGTGAGGGGTAGAGGACTTTAGCACTGTGTGGCTTACATTTTACTTTGCTAACCTATGGCATTCATTCTTTCAGATGCCCAAACTTGCTGTCTTTGATGCTGTCTGGATGTGGCCATGTCACAGACGACTGTATCACGCTGCTTCTGATGAGCTGCTTCTGTCTGAACACTCTCCAACTTGAAAACTGTGTCCAGATAACTGACCAGACTTTGGAAGCTGTAATCCTCTACGCTAAGTCTTTAGAAATTTTACATGTGGACTTCTGCAGGAATATAACTGAGGCTGGTTTGCAGCAAGTCCGTAAAAATCGTCCATTGCTCTCTCTAAAAGCAGAGAGAAGTGCAGACATGATCCCAGACAAAAAGCCAGGCAGCAACTCGCCTGCAGAAAGAGCGTTCAAGAAGCTGCTGTGGCACTAAGCCAAGAGAGAAGCTGCCGGGCTCTGTGCTCTTTCTGTTGTGAGATGGTGACCATGAACATACAGTCACCTGGCTGTTCTCATGCACAAACTCACTAAATGGTGAGAATGGCAAAGCCCTGGAGTTAGGTACTCAGAACCAGCAACCTCACAGCTGACTGAAAAGTTTGCAGAGCCAGAGGAATTTGGGGTGTGTGGAACAGTTCCTGATGGTTTGGGAACATTAAGTGTTCAGTTTCATAAAGTACTTTGGCTTTTGTGCTTTTTTTTTTTTTAGGTTACTTAGTAAGATCCAGAAAGAACCCGCTCTTGATGTTGTGAGAATGCATTTTTTTCTCCATTTGGGCAGGGAACAACTGGGTCCCTCCAGCTGTTTGACCCCCAACCTCTTCCCTGACCATTACTATACTGCCTTGGGCTGGTGTGAGTTGGAGGGTCACAGCTGCTTTATTTACTGGAATCTCAAAAATACCTCAAAAACTGACAAAGGAAATTGCTACCTTACAGTGGCTTAAACTCTACCGTCTCTCTTAGTGCAAATGATGTAAATCTATTAACTACAATTCTTCACTACTCTTTACTTTTATACTACCTTTCTTTGAAAGCCCTCTCAGATTACCACTCCTCTGGCACTGGAACAAAAAGTAGCATTACATCCACAGCTGCACAATTAAGACTAATTGTTGAGCCATAGACAAAAGTGAGTGAACAAAACACATGTCCTGTTTTGATGTTCCACCTCTCATTGGAAGTCCTGTAGTTTCATGTGCCAGATTACAGAAGCCTCCATCCCGGTTTCAGCTGTCAGGAAACTAATATACTGTGGAAGATTAGTTTTTAAAGACTTCTTACGACAAACTGGAGACCCAAATGGCAAGCCACAGTTCTGGGTCAGCACCATGTCAAATATTGACAAAACCACAATTCAGTTCTTGAATTTGCTTTATTTTCTCTGCATAAGGAACCCTGGACAGGCATTTCAAATTAAAACAAAAATAAATATATGAATATTCATGTAAAACTGTCCTTTCTAATGAACAATTATACACAATGTACAACTCTTCATGTTCACTGGGAGGGTTTACAAAATGTACCATTCCCAACAAAAATGCACCAGAAAGGCTCCATGCAAACTTATCAAAAGTGAACAAAAATATGGGGGGAGGGGGAGAAAACCCTTACTGATCTCACTTTTTGCATTTTTTTTTGTTTACAGTCACAAAAAAATAAACACATCTAAGTTTTGTTACATTTAGAGTAACTAAAAAGGTGGCAGCTGTTTATGTTCCTAAAACATCTATTGTTACCATAAAATGGTGTCAACATTGAAATCTGACATGGGCGAAAAAGGCAGATGATTTTTGTCCACAGAGTTAATAATCTGTGTCTGAGCCCTCAGCGTTGTCCACATTTCGGGACAGCATGTAATTGTCCATATCTATAGACCTGCAATTGTTGATTGCATAGCGCAAACGCTCGGCCATGATTAGCTGACTGGAATAGGGTGGGAGCCTCAGTTGAAAGAAACAAGTCTGTGAGGTAGGCAAGCTGTCGTAAGGCTGTGGAGAGGAAGAGAAAGGAAGAAGACTGTTAAGCAGAAAAGGAAGCAGCACACTTTGAGTCAGAAAGGCCCAGCCAGGCAGGCTCCCTGAGTGATCCTCTTGGCTCCAAGGTCCCTCTTTCCCAATATTAACAAGTGGCAAGGTGAGAGGAAATAGCAGATAACACTGTATTTCCAGTTCTGTGCAATGAAAACTTCCAAACATACTTGGATCCTCTACTGCTGACAGAAACTTTGGGGACCCAATCTTTTTTATTCTTCCTGGTATTCTTATTGTTAATGTTAATATTCAAGGGCAGGGGGAATATCTTCCCTTGAACAACCCCAAAGCTCGGGATTCTTCTGCTCAAGATTCATCTGAATCCAGTGTTCACTTCTAAAAACCACCCTTCTCAGAGTTTGCACTGGCAATGCAGGGACAGCTCAGGCAGGTCTCTGCCTCACATCCTTTCTTCCCAACTCCCTCACTTTGCAATACGTACTGGAGGACGGAAGCTGGCAGAGGAGTGTATGGGGACCAAGATAGCCAGCCTGAAACTCATAGGGGGGGCGGCAGTGTTGAGTGTGGGATTTCCAAACTGGAAATATGATTTGTACTACCTCTCCCCCATTTCAAAAAAATACACCCTAAGAGAGATGCCTACAGCCCAGCTTCTAAAGATCACTTTCTATTCTATGGCGAGATCTAGATCCATCCTATACAAAAACAACAACTAGCTGTCATTGTGATAGGATGACAGGAAAGACACCCCCCCCACCCCACATTCTCCTGTAGATCCCCATCAAAGGCCTTTCACCAACACCACACATCTCTCACCTCCCCAGTGGTTCCACAAACAGAACACAGGAGGAAAAGATCTCAATGGAACCAATAGGGGCTCTACCACTAAAAAAAGTCCTTGTGGGCTGGTGTTTGCTGCCCCATTCCTCTGCTGGGGAACTTCATTAGTCCTTTGAATAGCTAAGTTTGGCACGTTGCCCCATCAAGTTGTGCTTCCCCACAACTGGTTTTTCTCAAGGGAGCCTTGTTTCAAGTGAGAATTGAATGCCTTCATCTGCAGCATGGAGGAGGGAACCTGTGAGGGCCTCCCAAATGTTGCTGGGCTCCAATTCAGAGCAGCCGCAGTCAGTATGGCCAGTAGCTAGGGGTGATGGAGACAGACAACATCCGAAGGACCGCAGGTTCCCTGACCCTGATCTAGAGGAAGTTCTTCATCCACTCTCCTGCACAGGCATTGTCAGTTCAAGATTAGCATTTACATAAACATTCTAAGTCAGTTGAGCCAGATCTAGTAGGCTACCTTCAGTTTCAATATTACTTGTTCAAAAGTTTCAGTGTCCAGTGATTACTAGCTTTCTGTTGCCAGACTGAGGCAGGACAGCAATAAAGAGGAGGAAAAGTGGGACCTTACCCGGTCGACCTTCATTATTTGGAAACGCTGAGAGATATCCGCTGTGTTAGCTGGCAGGCGAGATCTTCCTGACACAAACCTCATGAAAAGGACACGCTCCTCATTGGAAAACTCTTCCAGGGTGTGCCAGAACCACTGAACCAGCTGGTGCTGCTCATCAACCTCCCTGTACCGTACAACCTTCTTCAGAACTTCCACAGAAATTTCTGGCATTCCGCAGACCATCTGCTCCAACTGCTTAGCAGTCAGAAGAGAAAGCAAGGGGACTGGGACGATCCACGACATCCCTTCTCGCACTGCAGCCACCTGCAGCCCAGAGAGATGGATTTCAGTAGCGGCACACAGATCTCTACTTTGCAACTAACACAATCCAAAGTACAGTCAGTGAAAACACATTTTGGGATGGGTAGCTGGTAGCTCATGTAATTAAAATACATCTTCAAAAAGGGAATGCTGGGCCAGAAATGGTGTGACTTGTGTGCAACTATGGCAGTGTTGTTAAAAGTCGCCCCCCCTTTTTTTGTTGTTCTAGCTTTTGGGGGTTTTTTTGTATCTATTTTAGATCTTTTTGTGATTTGTGTGCAACTTGTTCAGTTTGGTTGTCTATTTCTTGATATTTGTTTATTCTAAATATTTGTGATATTCCAAAAAAGGATGTGCATTGAGTTCTGCACGTGTTTTATGGAGTACTTTCCCTAAGAGAGAACTATATTCTTGCAATCGTAGACTAAAAACACTTTTGGTTGGCTCAAGTAACGTTAATGAAGTAGCATAGTGTGTTGTTGTTGCTGTTGTTGTTGTTAATTTCATATAGTATGCTTTTGAGCTTCACAGAGCTCACTGACAGGAAAAACTAGTCTTGATGTGGAACTTAAGAGCTTGCATACTCCAGCAGCACAGGTTAGACTAACCATGAGGTATCTTGCTAGATCTCTTCCTCCACTCTACTGTATCATTTAAAAATATTTTTCAAAACTATATTCCGGATGCATCCAGATGAGAGCCTATTTGACTATAAACTTTCAGAGGGCAAACCACTGGACCCCTGCATGCAGCAAAGTGACAACACAAAAGTCTTCATAATAGAAAGCAGTCACAAAACTAGGGAAAATTTAAAATTATAAACAGCTATTGAAATAAATGAAAACCTTATAAATACATCTGAGATTCTCACCTGACGGTCAATTTCATGGAGTCTGTACTCGATGGCCCTTTCCACGTACTCCTTTCGGTTTGAAAAAGTAAGTGGGATACTGTTCCCACCAGGGATTATGGGAACCATCTTTCCATCAGCACTCTGGCCAACAAATGAATCTAAAGGAATCATCTAATTGGAAAGAACAAGACTTTTAACACTGGAGTTGTGGCCAACCTTCCCAAATGTCCATATTTATCATTTCACTACTAGGTATGGACTGATTTCCACCTTAGCTTAGATTTCAACTATGCATTCTTTTTACTACTCATTCTACAAGTGCCCCCAAACAAAGTATATGACTTTCAACTCCAGGGCCATGATCTTGCATGGCAGCATCTAGCATGCTGACTTCAGGAGGTGGAAACAGTTGGACAGAGGCTTACTGCTTATCTTACCTCATGGAAATTCTCTTCCGTAATCCCACTGTCTTCAATGTGAAGAATGCTGTTGAGGGTTTGCACGTAGAGAAGATCCACCTCCTCCAAGTCCTCCAGAGTGAGTGGGATACAGCACAATTGCTTCCAGACCATGGGAGCCAAATGAAGATCTAAAGGCTTCTTGGTACGAATGGCCACACCCATCAGAATGCCCAGGAACTTGAACTGCATCAGATGTTCATCTGAGCAGGCAGAAGGGTTGAAGAGGAACCTTGAAAAGATACAATGCACAGGAGTGATGTCCATACAGAGGCTTCACTAGAATGGTTACCCAAAGAGTCAGGATCCAAGCGTGTATCACAGGACTCAAGGGACTACGCATCATTTAAGTGCAGGTTTGTGCCCAGAGATAAATACAGCACCTGCTTGCCCACCAACTCAAATCCTTGAGGCTGTCATGGGCCAATCTGGTGGGGAATCTTATACGTTGCAGTAAAAACTCCAAACAAACTTGTTCAAATTATTTTTGAAGCTATTTGTGGAATATGCCCTGAAATCTGGCAAAAAATAATATGAATAACCATTTTTAACATGCTGAAGTTGACGTAAGTTTATTTTATTTTCAATATTTTTATGCCATTCCATAAACACAAGATCACAGTGTCCTTTGATTCTGCCATGTTGAGCTACCTTTTACAATCCAGTTGTCTACCTTTTACAATCCAGAGCCAACATCCAACATTTTACTCCCCTTAATACCTAGGTGATTTTACTAAGATCACAGGACTTCCCTCACTCATTTCAACTTGAATTCCTTGAATTCAGAGACTAGCAGCCTTTAAAGAAGAGACTTACCGATCTCTGTTGTAGCCGACTTCAGCTGTTGCGTTTGGGGAAGGAATTAGGAGGTCTACCACACCAGTTTCAAGTTCCTTATAAATTAAGAAAGAGGGACGGAGAGAGAGCATTTAAGGCATTATCAAATCTGCCCAAGCATATAAAACTACATGTTTCCATACTAGCTACAAGAAAAAGGGTCTTTGTAGCCCTCACACGCACAAAATTAGTAGTGATTTGATTTAGAGAAACTCCGTCTCAGTGCTTCCAAACTGAATCATGGGACAGGCTTCATTTTCATTAAAAAATATTATAAAACTGTAATTCCATGCTAATGTATGGCATGCTGTAACTATGGAGCAGTAATAGCAGGTAGTGCTATTAGACAGGAATGCCTGGCGTGCTCTGGTCCATGGGGTCACGAAGAGCTGGCCATGACTAAACAACAACAACAACAGCAATAGCAACTGCTTGGTCCCTGCTCCTGCCATCCTAGCAGTTCCAAAGCACATCAAAGTGCAAGTAGATAAATAGGTACTGCTCCAGCGGGAAGGTAAACGGCGTTTCCGTGTGCTGCTCTGGTTCGCCAGAAGCGGCTTAGTCATGCTGGCCACATGACCCGGAAGCTGTATGCCGGCTCCCTTGGCCAGTAAAGCGAGATGAGCGCCGCAACCCCAGAGTCGGCCACGACTGGACCTAATGGTCAGGGGTCACTTTACCCTTTACCTTTTTAAGGTCCACAATAGACAGGGTCAATACAAAGTATTTTTCTGGCTGGGAAAACGCTTGCTGCACCCACAAGAAGCCAGAATTTACAAGGAGCAAAATCCAACAAGGAAGTTCTCATGGATGTGAGCCAGAGCTGCAGAAGCACACTTCTCTGGGATGGGGCCATGTGGTCTCCTCAAGTAAGATCTCTCTGTGTTTCTCTTTGCTGCCTTTAACAATATTGATTATTCTGTAGGAGTATTGGATCCCACATGGTGCTGGTGCACCCCACCTGACCTTTTTAAAACCTCATTTTAACTATGTTGAAATTGGGTTTAAAATCTTTTTAAAAATCATTGGCCTGCCCCCTTTCAGGGACAGATTTGGGGTGGGTGGCCCCCAAGGTGGCCCTGAGCTAATCAGCTTGTTCCAGGGAGCAACAGGGCAGATCTGGGAATCTGTGCATAGCCCTGCTGAACAGTCACCTATTTCTGGTAAACAAACAGGGCAGGGAGCCTCTATATGCAAATGGCCAGTTGCAGAGATTATGGAGTTTCCAGAAGCACCTTATTTGAATAAGTGCAGGTGTCCCTGGTTATGAGGAGGGCAGATCCCACCGAGAAGCAAGCCATACCTGCCCCCTCGTGGGGACGCCACAGAGTAGTATGCAAGAACATGGGAGACACATTTCTGCTACCTGACTGGCCAACATTATCACAGCCTGGCTGCTTTCAGTCCCATGGAAGGTCCTCTTATCATAGACTGCCATACTTTTTATTAGATCTATATCTACCAATTTGTTAACCTGCAAAATACCCTCACTTCACACATTTCAGAATCCTGCCATAAGTAAAAAATGCTGGACTATAATATCACCTTCCAACTCAACAAACCCATTTCCATTCCAAAACAGGCTGGCATTTAAATCAGAATTTTGATCAGGCCAAGGACACATGTGCAGGAGATAAGATTTTGAGGAAGAAACTGAAACCATTTAAAACTCTATTGAAAATCAAATACCTGGCACATTTCAGTAATTGTGTCATCGAAGACACCACCTGCATCATCAGCACCTTCCCCCACTAATTTCACTTTCCAGGCACGAGAGGGCAGGCGAAGGTCCGATGCATTCAGCTTCACAACTTGCCTTGCGATTTGAACAAAAATAGGCTTACATTTCCGACCTCTGGGGGGGAAAAAAAATCTGTTAACTTCAACCAAACTTGCTTGGAGGAAAACAAAAACTACAAGCACTGATTCAGATATGAGGCTAAGCTAAACCATGACTTTGCTTGGGGTAGGGTAGCAGCATGACCAGAGGGAAGAGAAGTAGCTGCCGTCTTTGCTCTGGGCACCCACGTTTGCCCAGTTGCCCTAAGCCATGGTTTTGCATAGTGTTACATGCTGACTGGGTCCCTCCTACAACACCAGAAAGAAAGAAAGAAAAATGCAGCCTGACCTTGTTGAGATCCTTTTGACGGTTATCTGTGGCCCATAGTTTTTCCCCTGAACCATGGTTTTTCCAATGGAGCGGACCATAGGGAGGGTGTAAACTCTCGGTGCAAGTAGCGGCCTCAGTTGCCCTTGAACAATACCCCATGTCCCAGCATTGTAATGGGATGTGCTGTTCTGTAAGAAAAGGAGGACCACCTGCTTGAGGTCAACAGGCTCTCCAGCCCCAGTGCTTCCTTCCTTGCCTGCCTGCCGGCCAACCTCCCTCCCTCAGAACAGCGGACTGGGCTGGAGTCCCTGCTGCTCCTGAAAGAGACACCACTGCAGGAGCCACACACAGCAAACATCCCCTTCACAATACTGGCAAACCAAACAGCAAGTTGCAGGAAGGGGGCTCCCCGCCCCCAGCTTAGCCCCTTAGCTCAGCCTGCAGCCAGTTTTCCTCTATGGCGTATGAGGCAAAGTGCTTCTGGGACTGGGCAGACCAGCCTCTCTGGACAAGAATCCTGAGGGTGGGGGGGCTGAATTGCACTTGACTTCTCTCTCCCCCACCTTCCATTGTAATTATGGTGACCTCCTTAGAAACGTTGCGTAGGTGTAATTTATTTCCAAGCCTCACTTTCCATTTATATATTTAAGCAAAAGCATTTAAAGATATTGACACTTCAAGACTTGGCTTTGACACCAAAAAGCACAATCCATAGAAGGTTTGCCTATATGAGCTTTCATGATGTGAGCTGAGGTTGTGCAAGAGACAACACAACTGTGCACCTTCACAGCCCCCAATCACACTAAGCAGAGCTTGCAAGCTGCCCAATGGATTAGCTCGTTCGTTTAGGGAGGTGTGAGTGGGATGACTAGCTGCTAAAAAGATTACTATACAGAAGAGATTATGAAGCAGTGTAACTAAGGTTTTATTGGAGTGAGATTTTATAAGCTTAAGAATACACCTGTGACAAGGTTATAAATTACGGAACTTTACCTGGTTATTGGGACTGAGATTCAGCAGCCTCCATGAGGAGTACATGAGGTCTGAGAAATGGTACAGCAGCCGCAGTCTTGCCCTTACGGTGTGGATGCTCACTTCCTTCAGCGCCCCATACTGAGGCGGGATGGCATCTGGCAAGCCAAGCTGCAAAGGCACTGAGACACCTGCCATCGGAATTAAGAGAAGGGACGTGTGTGATCCTGCAGCCTCAAAGGCCTTGTGCACATACAACCATTTCTGACAGGCCTGTAATGCCAACAAAATGGCACTGGTGGATCTTCAGAGGGGAAAGGACAACAAAGTGCATGAAAGCACCTTTTTGTCAAAATATGACACAATATTATTGCTCATAAATCATATTGGTTGTGTAAATTACCACTAATTGGTGCTATCCCATCCTGCTCCTCTGTCAGCATCAAAAGTCTGAAGGATTTTAAACAGAAGAATCAGGACTCATGTAAATATTGCTTTGCCCCCCAACCTGGGATTGGCACTGCAGGGAAATGGCCAGTACAGTCCTTGGCTGTCAGGTTCACTCCCAGCCTCAGCATCCTTCTTTACCTGGAGCTCGTGGTGGAACAGGTGGAGCTGTCCATGCGGCACTGTGGCATCGCCCTGCTGAAATCTGCCGGATGCTCTTCCCTTGCAAGAAGGTAATCAGAGTTGGCTCCCGGATGTGGTTGGTATGGCCCAGTCCAAGCTAGACACCAGGAAGAGATTTGGAGAGGAGGAGGACTTATGTAACCATCTAATGCATGCAGAAGAGCTGTCAATACACAGTTGGAGTTCTGGACTGGGAGCAGGTGGATAGGGAGATGCTACATTCAAATAAATGTGTATCCTGGTTCAGGCATTAGATTGTGTGTTTGGTGAAAGGTGGAGGAAGCAAAGGCTCATATACCTGGGACCGTTCCTTAATCTCACCATGCAGAAAGTAGGGACAGTAATCTAAAATGAAAGAATGTTTAACTGAACATAGACTGTTTTGTGCGTGTTCAATTGCTGCGTGACTGCTGGTACATGAGCAGTTTTGGGCCTCAAAAGGGGGAGGAATGGGGCAGCGGTGGAACAGCTCTGGGGCAGGCTTAGGCGCGCTCCACCAATGCACACAATGACCCAGAACACAACCCCTGTGCAAATAGGGAGTTGCCTGTATTTTGCTCTTTTCATTCAAATAGCAGAAAAGGCAAACTTTTGGTGGTAAAAATTAGACTCTTCTCCTTCCACAGACCTGCCCTTCCGAGTTGCTTCCCCAGGCATAGACGTCCCCAGAGGCAGAGAGAGCAAGAGTGTGTTCTGCTCCAACAGCGACATCTTCAATGAAGACTCCTGACAAAGCTGGAACTTGCTGTGGACGGTTGTGGTTGCGGGCTCTCCCTTCTGGCAAGCCGATCAGCCGGTCTGGAACAGTACAAAATCTGGTCATGTGTCACAGGAAACAAGAGGGACTTCAAAGGGCAAAAGCAGAAAGAGAGAACTGTGGGCCTCTGGTCAGATCCCAGTCTGCAGCCTCTCCTCAACCCCACTATCCTTGCCCTGCCTCCCCCAAGTTTCTCCTGTCTCAGTGCAACTTCCATATCTGACCACCACCAGAGAAAGAGAGAGGAGAGAGGAACAGCAAGCAAGCTTGAAAGCAAAGAAAGCTGATCACAGAATCCCCAGCAGCAGTATCCCTCAGAAAGATGCTTTAGCCACCGAACTCTGAGGTTTGGACTCCAAACTGGTACACGCATCCTTGCCTCCCAGTCTTCTCCATGCTGTTTGATCAGGACTGGCCCTGCCATTAGGCAGAGTAAGACCACAGCCTCAAGCAGTAGATGTCAAGAGAGGCAGCAGCCCCCATATCACCCCTGGCTCCCCCCAGCTAACCTTCTCTGAGCCCCCTCAGCCAGCCTGCTGCCCTCAGGTACAATGAAGGAGGACATCCCATTCCCACTGTTGATGTCTGAGTGCCAGTGTGTATGTGGGATTCTGTATGTGGGGTGGGGGTAGGTCATATTGCCATTTCCCTCAGGCAGCAAAAAGGAGCACATGGCCTTTTTATGTGGGGGGGGGGGTAGGGAGAGGAGGAATGGATCTTTGTGTGTTTGTGCATATACTAATGGAGGGAATAGGTGATAGAAACAGTGTGGGGTGACTCTGACCCTGTTCATCACCTGCACGCTGCTGCCACCCTTGAGAGAGCTAGATTGCAGGGCAGGTCCTTTGCTTCTATCTTGAAAAAGCAGTGTGTGACACTGGCAGAGCAAATGCCTGTTGTGATCTAATGTGCATGTGCGGTAAGTGTCTCCAAAGAGACTGCAAATCCCACCCAATTTGTGCTCAGATGATGTCCTGAAGAATTTTCTGAATGCTTTATCATTAAGCGAGCCAGTTTAACACACAACACATTGTTTAATTTTGAGGCTAAAATCCATTTGAGAAGGTTTGACAATCACTTTCTTACAATGGCATAACATCTCTTTCCAGGCAGACCACCCTGTGACTTCTAAGCCCTGTGATCCTTGGATGAAGGGCAGTACAATCAATCAATCAATTAGTCAATGATGGGCTATGGGAGGATGAGTGCTCTGAAGTGCATGGAAAGTTTGCAGTATTGAGTAAGCGCCAACTAAGCTTACCTTGGCCAAATGTATAGACATGCCCGTCTTTCGTCAATGCAACTGAAAACTGGGTCCCACAGGCAACCTTTTTTATTCCAATTCCACATAGAATATCTACTTTCTATGAAAAAAGATTAAAAGGTAAATTACTGCCATACTTTAATAACAGATCCACAGTGAAAAAACATAACAAAAACCAGACAAGCAGACAGTACTACTCAAACAGAAATTTAATTTATTTATTACAATCTTTATAAACCACCTTACAGGGCACACTGCAATTCAATCTCAATTCATTTTAAAATTCCAGCATCATACAAGTATATCCTTCTGCCCAATGGAAACAGAACTGCTTTGCATGCAAAAGCGATTAAGTTGCATTATCCTAATCTCAAAACTACTAAAACAAAACCTGAATGCTCAGAAGACAGAGGTATTATGTGTGCCAAGGTCTGGAGACCCTGTTCTGGGCAAGGTTGCACTCCCCTGAAATGAGCAGGGGGAGAAGACTCTAGCTTGTGAGTACCGCTCCCTCAGAGGTGGATCTAGCACCTTCACTGTATAGCTTCCAATGGATGATTTTATGCAGACCTTTGATACCTTAGATATGTGTTTTCAGAATCCATTCACCCTGTTCCTGTGACTAGTATATTTTAATTGTTTTAAATACTGAATTCTAAATTGTTGCAACACACCCTGGAACCTGCTAGAGAAGGGTGGGTAATAAATTTAATAACACTATAGCTTCAGTATTTGTTTTTGTTTGCATGTTTAATCTGGGATGCATACGCATGACTCTGCAATGGCAGGCCGAGGTCTCAGATACTGAACTTGATTTTATGGTTCTGGGGTAAGGATTAATGGATGTTGCAGATATAAACTACTGTTAACCAACACTGTATTTTAGTTTTTGTTGTCTTATGTGCAGATTAAGTTATCACCACCCTAAATGCCTTTTAAACTTGTGTTTGTTAAATTAACTTTGTCAACAAAATGAGTTTTCTTTGGAAGCAAGCCCTGTTACATTCAGCAGATTGACTTCTGGGTCAACATACAGACGCTCAGATATTAGCCAGGGTTACTCATTTGAACGTCCCACTTTGAGATCCAAGGCAGGTAAATGCAAATCAACAAGTTCTATTGCTATAACAAAAAGACATGCAGAAAGAAAAGTATTGGTGTGTATTCAGAGCATGCTTTTAGAGATATTATGGGAGAAATTACACAGAGGATGCTAACCTGTGGTGAGGATTTTGCAGTTGAGTTTCCCAAGCCCAGCTTCCCGTAGTCACCATCACCAAAAGCCCAAACCATTGAGCCATCTGTGGACACTACTATGGTGTGGTTTAGCCCACAGGCAACCTAGTATTGAAGAGTTAAACTTGTAATTAGGTTTCTACCGAAAACAAAAACAAGAAGTCTCAACTAACAGCTGTTTTGGGAAGAGGTTTTAGGAATATTGCTGTAGCAGGTTCTTCCCCAGCCTACTTTCAGCAGGAGTAGTGATGACGCCACAACCAGGGCCACAGGGGAGAATGAACTGCAGCAGGCACCAAAGTGAGGACGTGGGAGGACGTGACATCAATGGCCTAACTATGCCACAAGACATCAGGCACATAAGGCCTACCCCCAGGACGGTAGAGAGGGCTGCCTCAAAAGCTCCAGGGCAGCTGCTCTGCAACCTAGTCACTGTGGAAACAGCAGCATTTTAAAAAGGCTAGGCAAATGCTGATGCTGCTGACCCTACAGATATTGGAATCCTCAGAGCAGCTGAGTATCTCAACCAAGACACACCAACATTCCTTCAGGGAGTGCTGGTGGCCATATTCTGATCTCAAAGCACCTTGTACACAAAGGTGGAGGTAGAAATGTGAGCTACTACACGTGTAGAGTTTTTTGGGGGGGCAGGCTAGTAGTGGATTGTTGCTGCCTGTACACGTGCTTTGAACTACCTAACGTTAAAATATGGGAACATGGTTGGGCAGGAATTTCCTCCTTCAAATTCCAGCCTGTAAAGTAGAAGTGCCTGTGGGACTGTGACCTAATCTGAGAGTGCAGTTATACACATGAATGCAAATCAAGCCTGACCTCTCCTATCTGATAGCCTTCTAGTGCTGTCACTCTTTCAGGAAGCTTCTTGTTGGATGTGTTTCCTAATCCAAGTCGGCCGTAATCCCCATTTCCAAAGGTAAACAGTTTGCCATCTGCAGTCACCACAGCTGAATGCTTGAAGCCACAGGACATCTAGGGGACAGGGGAGGGGAGAGTGAATCAGAAGATCTTATGGTGAATGTCCTTTTTATTTATGAATATATCCAGAAATATTTAGAAACAGGGTCTGCAACAGTATACAAATATGTTATTTCCAACAGAACACATGGCCTCAGGGCTTCAAGAAAAGGAAGGTGATGGATTTGTAGCCTTCACCCACGGCACTCATTGTCTTTAGCTGTAAAGCCTTTTCTCAGATTTAGAAAACGTCTTTTCTACTTACTGACTCAAACCTTTGGAGAATGTATCTTATGGATACATTTCTCAATTCCAGGACTGCATTTTAACTTTTGGCCCATCTGTTATAGTTTTTTTGGGGGGTGAGAGGCAGTAGCTCATTGGCATGGGACCTGCATAAGGTGGCTTATGAACATATTGGAACAAAGTGGTTTCCACTCTCAGCAAGTGTGGGCTCAGGTTCTACATGCAAATATTCTGCCTTACTACAATGTAGCAGGCTTGATGTGTGCTTGATGTTTAGGCACGATTACCATGTTCTGACATAATCACGTGGTGCATTTCTCTGTCCTAGCCCACTTACTGGCTGCCACCAACATGAAAACAGTAAGGAAAGAATTGCTGAGAGAAGATTGAGAAGTGGAGTGCAGCTTTCAGTTGTCAGCCTGTGGAAGGGATAACACACCTGGTTCTATCCCAACCAGGTAAAAGGAAATCTTGACTCATTACCCAATGGGCCTGAATTCAGATTAAAGACTCCATTAATGCCTAAAAGAGCAATTGAGTCGATGCGACATCTAATCTACTTTAAAACTAGGGAGAAATAACTGTTGCCTCAAACCTGCACCACTTCTTCTCCTTGCAAAGCCTCTATTTGTCTGGGTCGGCGCTGCCGGTCACTGTTTCCGTGGCCCAGTTTGCCATAATCTCCATCCCCCCAGCTGAAGACTTCACCACTCTCTGTCAAAGCCATGGAATGCCCATCAGATCCGCAAGATGTCACCAGCTGGGTCACAACAAAACCTACAGCACAAGAAGGAAAAAGTGTCAGAATTATCCCAAAGCATAAGCAGCTTGTTGAGCCAAATGACCAAATAAGGCACAGCAGCATTCAGCAACCTGGTGCCCTTCTGATGTTTTGCACCGCAACTCCTATCAGCCAAATGACCGCAACTCCTATCAGCCCCAGCTAGGCCTGTGAGCCTATTTGCGTTCCCGCCCCCCCCCAGCCCATTTTCCCTATTGTGTAACATTAGGGGACTACCACCTAATGTTGTTGTAAAAGTGCATGAAAAATGCTTTGAGCACCTAAGAAAGTGATTATTATTATTTCGGCATTATACGTAGTTTTACTTGATCTTGATATCAGCAATTAGGCTTTGTAACGTATCTCAACAACAAGCAAAACAGAACTGATTTGTCAAATTTGTGATACTGACAAAGTGCTCAATGGATTTTGTTAAAATAAACCTATAAATCATATTGCTGCCTATTAAGCTCCCAAAATGAAATGCTGGTGTCCCAACGAAAAGTGAAACCATCTCAGTCTCATCAAATTAGTGAATAATGGGTTATGTCCCCCATTCAGTGGATATATTTTTTCCTACTCACCTTGCAATGCTGAAATAACAGTGAGGACGTGAAGATCATCTGAGTTCCCTTGTCCCAGCCGACCATAACTTCCTTCTCCACAAGCCAAGACTGTTCCATTAGCTTGAATCACAAACGTACAGTTCTGGCCACAAATGACCTAATGCAATTAAGGAAAATGGAAAATACATAATTTAAAAAACAAAACAAAAAAGATCCCATCCACCACTAAACAGCCACAAGCACAAAGACATTAAGCTGATCTGTTCCTAATTCACACATTGACCATAAGCAGCATTAAAATCATATTTGGAAAGGACCTCAGAGCACATCTAGTCCAACCCCCCCCCCCGCTGTTGCAGGATATAATAACCACACCTTGTAAACATGTGAGGGAACAGGGCAGCACTAAAGCCTACTCTTAGAAACCTGAATTGTGCACCCAAGTAACTTTTTATTGGCTCTTACAGACTTAGGCATCAGCACAGCCTAGTTTCTAGAGCTTCCTTGTTTATGAAAAAGGTGGCTTGTATGCTTTGAGGTTATTTTGCTTTGCAGAACTTTCCTGCTGTTGTGTCAAATATGCTCCAACAGCCACTCCAGCCATTTATGGAAAGCACAGGCAGACATAACGCCTCCTCCCACTCTCCCTCAAAAAGTGGTAAGGAAAGGCTTCTGGTTTACCTGTTGAGCTTGTGAGAATGATGGTGCTGACACAGGCACCATGACATTGCGTCCAGCCTCAGCTAGCTGCCCGTGCCTCCCGGCTCCCCACAGGTACACGTCACATTTTCCACCAAGGTGCCAGTCCTGAGGATCAACGTAAGAGAGATTTTCAGAATGGATTACTGGTTACTTATTGTGAATGACTGTTAAGGGTATTGGGTGGTTGCTCGAGAGCAATCAGGCAAGATGCCTCACTGGTCTGTTCTAAAGCTTTATTATTGGTGCTAAAAACCTTTACGATGCAGAGCGCCTCTATTCCATG
Organism: Podarcis raffonei; assembly: GCF_027172205.1. Lineage (NCBI taxonomy): Eukaryota > Metazoa > Chordata > Lepidosauria > Squamata > Lacertidae > Podarcis > Podarcis raffonei. The sequence continues at coordinate 5,120,539 of NC_070615.1, forward strand.
TCTTGCTCATTCACTGGCAGAATCTGAGAGTGGGCGGTCCTTAAATCTTCCCCAGCAGAGTAGTCTCCTGGCCCCCAGTCTACACCTCCCCTCTCTGCGTGAAAGCCTACTGCGCAAGGAAGGCTTGGGTAAAGGAGAACCTCCCTCCTCCCCGCTTTGCTCAGGCAAGGTGCCTTGCATCCTCTGAGCCCTGCATCTCCTCCCCACTAGAGCCGTGGCTTCCTTCCTCTGCTGAGGAAGTGCTGCTTCCCACGATCTTTGGGGGCTCTCTGTAATCCATCCGCCCTTTCCCCTTTCGTCCCTGAGCCAATGGCAGTTCCCTGACAATGACCTTTATTGGTTGACATGTGGATGTGATTCACCCAAGGTAGGGACATGTGACGAGGTGATTTGAATGGTTTCCTTGTCTTGGTTCTTCCTTCAGTTAAGTCTGTGGCCAAGCTTAGAGCATAATAAGATTTCCACATTAGCAAAAGAGTCCTTAGTAAAAACAGCAGTATCAATAAAACATGGTGATGTGAGTTTATACTGATCAAGACCCAGGCCAAGGGCTGATCTGAGAAAGGGTTTTCAGAAGCTTCCCTATCATTCAATATCAGTATCGTTTGCTGGGCAGTTCGAAGTTTGTTTTTGTTTTCTGTCAAAGACAATGGAGGTGTCATCTTTTCATAGTCTGGCAGGAAAACATGCTCCAGCAAGAGTCTATTTTACTTGGTGGGATTGTTCCTTGCCATATGTTAGGCACCCCGCTCCCAACAATGGTAGGGTTTGGTAGGGGCAGCCTTATCTGCTTCTGATAAGAAACACTGAACTGGAGCTGCTTGATTTGACATGGAGCGGACACTCAGAGAAAGCTGCTCCGGCACCTGAAGGCTGTTTGGAAGCCTTTTGATTAACGACATTGACGTACTGTGCTTTTTTGGCATACAAGCTTACTAGACTGGCTGCCAGTCAGAGCCATTTCACTTATGCTGGTGAGGGGGCGGAGGAACAAACTATTTATTTTTGAGAGAGACAGAAATACAACAGGGGGAGGGAGGTGGACATGGAAGCTAAAGTGGAAAAAGGCAGAAAGCAACCTGAGCACAAATGAAGAGAGGAGAGGAGTAACACTTGCTTTGGGCGAAGGCAGGGACTGAACTAAAGGAAATGCCAAGAGAGGGAGACTGCATTCAGATGACCTGGTCACATGTTCCCATCTTGAAAAGCACAGGACATAAACTCTCAAATGGATGCCTATCAGAGAAAGGGATCACCACATTGGGCTGCTTAAACACACCATTCACTATACTAACCTCAGGCCGTGATGTTGCCCAGGACATAATCTGCTCATCCATCCCATTGATCCATTTGCAGTTATCCTACAAAACATGAAATGAATTATATTGAGGCTAAATGCATAAGCTGTTCTCCATCCTTCCAGGGCAGTTCTTCTCTCTCTGTCAGAGGAGTAATTTCTTTATGTTTCAAAAGCTACCAAATGGTGCTTCTCAAACTGTGGTAGGTCCCAACGTATTCCTGGGTGGGCTGCACAATGATGAGCTTTTTTCTTTGCAAGAACTGGAAGCATCAGGGCATGCACAAATACTTTTAAACTTCCAGTCAAGGATGCTACTCGCTGAGCCAGCCCCCCCCCCACACACACACCATTTTACACTGAGCATGGGTGGGCTAGCTGAGGTAGCCATTGAGAGAGCTGCTAGACTTGGCTGTGGTGCAAGCCAATCAACCAGCCAATTTTGGGTTTGTAAGTGTGGGATTAGCTTACAAGTGGATCCCAAATGTTTATGCAAGTTTACAGGTGGATTCCACTTCAATTGTTTGAGAAGCACTGCTATATAACTTGTTTTCTGGAATGGAGAGAGAGGAGTGTCTGAAAAGGAAGAATGAGTGAGTGAGTGAGTGAATAATATTAGCAGCAGGATCCCATCCTTCCTTCAGATCCTGACAGTTCATATACAAATTCTCAATAATCAAATTCCTCAAGCATCCTTATCGTCAACAGAGAAATGATAATACTGACCTGTCATAAAGGGCTCTTAAAAGCATCTCAATATGTCAGGCACTTGGATAATTAAAGTATTTATTATTATGATTATGATTATTATTAGGCACAAAGCTGGGGTTGTTTTGGGTGATATTGCCCTGAAAATTTATTCTAAGCATAAGTGGGGAGGCAGGTGTGCTACTGTTTTGGTGCCACGGAAACAGTACTAACTCTCTCTGCCCAACCCTGGCAAGTGCTCCACTGATATTTGTAAGTTTTGTCACACCACCAACCTGCATATCTTACCATAAGAAGGACTAGTTCATCCTCTGGTACAGGCTCCAGATCTGGGACCGTAAAAGACTCTGGAAAAGTGGCTCCTCTGGCCAGCGCCTCGGCAGCTTTAATTGTCGTCGAGAAGCACTCCAACCAGGCCCACTCTGTTGGGTTCCAGGTCAGAGGATCGGGGAGGCAGGTCTGGTGATGAGGTGGGACTGGTGGGCTGCACAGGAGCTGATCCAGGTGAAGCCCCACGGCCAGCGAAGCTAAGCATTGCATATATGGACTATGAACAAGCTGGTCTCCACAAACTACATGGGGCTATAAAAGAGGAAAGCCAACATTTACAAAGTCCTGGAGTGGGTTAGTCAATCTAATCCACCTGGTACTCACTCACTGGTTTTCTCCTCCTGCTGCCACCACCACCTCTGACTTTTAGGAGTTACTGTCCACTAGCAAAAACTCACAGCACAACAGATGGTACAATCCATTGTGCAACAACGTCACCAGCAACCTGCTTATGCCTTCTCTAGAACAACAATGTTTTGCCAGAGAACACTTTGCCAGCTATATTGCTCTGTGACTTTAATTTAGGACTACATTGTATGCAACCAACATATTCATTTGAAAGTTGACTGTGTGAAGGTTGCTGGGGTCATTTAACCAGTTTTAAGTACGTCTTTGTGTTCTCATTTCTCATTTCTGAGTCCAACAATGAATACAGGCTCAGTTCAATGAATTATCAGGCCTTCTTGGGGACACACACACACTCCACAACTAATATCACACCAATAATGAAGTTCCCTCACTCTCCATGTTCCCTCAATTCTTTCCAAACATCTTCTTAGGAAAAGGATTCAAATGGTCATAAGATGACATCTTACGGATTGATACAATCAACCTACACACAATCTAACTTCCATCAGCTTAATGAAACTCTTATGAAATCAAGCGTTATACAAAGGAAGTTATTCTGCCAAAAAGCAAGATAAAATTGGTCAAATATTTTGCCCATATCCCAACAATGCCAGAGAATATTAATTTCAAGGCTCTCTTTTCATTTCTTAAACAAATACTGGAGAACCAGAAGTGTGTGGGACATATTATTTCATGCAAGGTAAGATAAGCATTTCTGCTCACATCTTGTGTTAAAAATGTTTTGTTAAGCACTATGCACAGTTAAACAGCACTGTGCAGCTTTCTTGAATTACTAACATGTCACCTTATTCAAGTCTTCCTCTTACCTTTTCATAAGCATACTGTTCCTGAAGCATTATGGGCAGACGCTCTAGGAAGGCCCTCATGCAGGGAGCCATGTTTAACCCAAGAATCCCCTGTTGTTTCAAAGCAGTCCTACAGGTTGCAAGGATATGGTTGGAAGAGATCCATTCTGATGTGCAATTCACCACCAACACATCCTGAACAAAATTCAAATATGTCCAATTCAGGAAAGAAAGGAGAAAAACAGCTTGCTTAGCTTTTACAAACAGATAGAAGCTTGATATAAATCTGGTTTTGTTTACTATAATTATTTGTATTTCATCACCAATTTTATGTTGCTAATTGCAAGCATTCCCCTCCCTTTTCTCCCTTCTTTAATGTATCTGTTATTTTTAATCCACTGAGGGTAAACAACAAAGAGTCTTGCGGTATCTACCTTACAGACAAAACATTTATTCTGTAGCAGAGGTTTCATTGGCAACAGTCCATTTTGCCAGATGCACGAACTTTTAGTTTGAAACAGCAGAGTCCTCAGCATGTTTTCTCACAAGTAAGGTCCACTGTGTTCAATGGAGCTTACACTCCCTAGTAAGTATATTTAGGATTGCAGCCTTGCAGCACAATCCTATACATCTCCATTCAGAAGTGAGTCCCATGGAGTTCAATGGGGCTTATTCCCAAGTAAATGAGCGTAGAAATGCAACTTGGTAAGTTTTTAAGGTACCACAAGGCTTCTTGTTGCATTTAAGTAACACAGATTCCCCCTGTAGTGCTTGCCATTAAGGAGATTATTATATATTGCAATATAATGATGCTCTAATGTGTTGATAATCTGTTAATATAGACTATATTAACAATATGGAAAACAGCCTTCTTCTACTAGAAGAAAACATTAATTACTATGTTACTATTTCCAATTGTATTTGCTCCACCAGTGGTTAGAAATTACAAATTTCATTATTTGTCAGGCAAGACAAAAGCAAGTCTCCGCAGGTGTTTTGGAGGAGGAGAAGGTGCATCAGCCCTACTGCCAGATTCTTCATTATGTGCAAATTTAGACTAACTATTCCATGTAGCAAGCCTGAAATCAGCTGTCCATTACTGTACACTGCCAGTAATTCCTGTACAAACTTTTATGAGATACTGGCTGAGAAACAAGTTTAGTTCATTGCTTGATTCAAGTTCACAGCTGTCACTAGGATGGCACACTTGGTCACCCACAGGACTGAGCACACACAGTGAAGGCATGGATTAAAAACTTGGGCTAGCCCAAACCCACAGAGGAGAGAAGATGGGCATTCAGAATTCCATTCAAACAAGATGAAAAATACCTTTGATCTACTAGAACAAGCAGCTACTCCAACCTCAGGGATCCATACGGTTGTCTGAATGGCTCCAGAACCTATCACAACACTCTGTAAAACAGATCCATCCTAAAGGAAAGACAGGATAAACCCACAAAAGCTGATTACTTAAGCCCAGCTAATTGTTCTCTCGTGGCTACATTCAGGTCATCAGTAAAATAACTTTTAAATATTTCCTAATCTTTAGGGTAAGTGCAAACTTGTGTGCCTATGCAGGAACCCTAAAAGAGCAACAACATGACTACAATGAATGAAAGCAAGCTTTACATTTCCTTAAATAGTGTTTGCTTACCCGTAAAGACCAAATGTTCACAAGCCCACCAAGTCCACCTGATACCAAGGTTAGTCCATCAGAACTGAAGGCCACTGTCCGAACAGGCGTGATATGCCCTTTCAGCTGATAGATGCACTTCGTTTCAGCTACTTTCCTGTATGCATCCTAGAAATTAAATACCATCATTAGGGCATATTTTGTATTAAAAAATACATCAAACGATTTTACTACTCTGCACTTACCTTCTGCAGCTCCATCCCTACCCACCCAAAAATATTTGGAAACACAGCAGTTTCTTCAACAAACATAAATTAGACGTAGTGGGTGTATTTATGGACACCTTGCTAGGAATAAATATTGAGAACATGCTGAGCAAGTATTTTTAACTATTACAGACAAATAAGAGTGAATTGTTTGTTCACTCCCAATCATCAGCACAATCTAGGTCTATTTTGCCTCTGTCACCCCAAGACAGATGGCTCCCTAAATCAGATATTGTTGCTTTCAGGACCACACTCCTTCTAACAAGGAAGGGAAGGATCTAGATTCCTTGCTACCTATGGTCCTCTTTACCTTGCCATTGGCTTCCTCATCCCACCATCCTTCTGAACAACGCAGACTGGAATGCAGTAGCTCATCTTGAGGAACAGTCCAAACACAAAGCAAACCATTCTGGCATCCTCTAAATAAAAATTAAGAAAAGCAACATTGAAGGGCCACAATTTATCAGTCAACAAAGTAGGGCAAGTTGGTTAACAATATAATCATGTTTGCACTAAAGGTTTTGCTTTTCAGTCCCCGGAAATCTTGCAAACTGCCTTCTCAGAACTTTCCCTATATTACAAAGATGGCAGAAGACAGGAGTCCACAGCAGAGGGGAACAAAGAGATGAAGCTTGTCTCTCCTTTGATCTGGTGCCTGCTTTGAGTATGTGGGGGGAAAGTACATCCAGAGGATGGGTTCTACTACAGAAACTGACACAGGTACTGGGAGGAGATGGTAAAACTGTGAACATTGTGTCCAAAATTCTGACACTATGATGCCATTTTGTACTTTTATATTTAACAGAAATAATGCAGAACCATTTAGAATCACAGAATCATAGAACCATAGAGTGAAGGGACCCCAAGGGTCATCTAGTCCAACCCCTTGCAATATACAGAATCATAGATTTGGAAGGGACTCTATTTGGAATTTAAAAACAAAACAAAACAGAGGCAATACAGAGTTCATCCATTTGGGCTTAAATAATAACTATTTTTAAAACGAGTAAATGCAGGGGGGAATGTCCTAGAAATCCATCAAAAAGCAGGCCTGTTTTTGTTTATGGATAATATAAGCCTGAACTACTGAAAAGGATTATCAGCCAGTACAAAGATGAACCGAAGAATTAAAAGCAAAAGGTCAACTTACGTAGCCAGCAGGAGCTGTGGTTTGGGGCCTTTCCCTAGAAGGCTGCACCAGGCTATGGTATTCACAACAGCCTGGTGGGAAAGCAAGTGCAGCTGTCGCCAGCAGCTCCCCATGTAACCCCAGAGCTTGACAGACTCTTCCTTGGCACAAGTCATGAGCATCTTGCCAGTTGGATCCCATTTCATGCTGACAATGGTGTCCTGAAGAATTGGAGGAGCAAGAAGGAAACACACTGTAGTAGGGCTGCCATACATCTGGGATTTCCCAGACATTACAAGGATTTGAAAGGAAGTGATGTCTGGGGGGCATTTCCGGAAGGCAGAGCCTTGTCCTGGATCTTTGGCAATCACAAGAAATCATTTTTGTAAACTTTGGGGTTTGTTTGTCTTAAAAAAGTTCAACAACTTTTGCGGTGTCCTGATTTTTACTTTTTGAAATACGGCATCTTTACATGGCACGAATGCTAACGAAATAAACCCATTTGAAAAAAATAACTCCCCCTGTTTAAATAGATAGATGGGGAAGCTAACTTCTAAGAAGCAAGAGCAATTGGAAATGCTTCTCTAGGTCCAGGGCGAAGGTATATGACAGACTCCAGATTGGTGAATTTGCCGCCTCCCCTGTGAAAACACTGCAAGGGCCCACAAATACAGAAATGGCATCTTTGCTCCTAAGATGATTCCCTATTCTTTCCCTGCTCTCTGGCCGCTAGCAGTTGTACTTAGGGGTACTTATACTTTGCTTCACAAAGATCATTTAAAAAGTCATCAAAAATTAAATGACAAATAATGCAAAGGACCACTACTTTAACTGGTGACCTTAATGACAGAGGAAGACATGACTTTATATCTGTGTCACTAAGTAATAAAGTAATTTTAATAACCTAACAGCAATTAGAATGCAATGCAATTTCAGAGTGAGCAATGATTTCCCTTAAGAGTACAGGCTGGCCTTTTGAAAGAGTTGTCTCAGACTTGTGCACATAAACTTAAAGTTTATTTCAATTCTCAAGAATTTTTCTGGGGGAAGCAGGGTGATGATAATGCCTGGCTTTACCTTGTGTGCATCCACTAAAACAATTCCTCCTTTATCGAGTGGCTCTTTCATGCCTATCAGCAACTTTCCATCCACATAGCCTATTGCAAAAGGTTTGTCTTCACTAAACCATGCAAGGCAAGTAACAGACACTAAGGAAACAAAGAGGAAAATATGGATAAGCAAGTTATAATTTGCAGAATTTTAATTAAACTTCTTTGTACTGGAGAAAACAAGAGCAAAGCTGAATAAAGCGTAGGGGGACGTGAGTGAGTGCGCTCTTCTGATAATACCTATCACTTCCAATTGTGCTACACAATTTACTTCAAGACTTCTAAGTGCCAAGAAATTTTCAAAATCAAGGACTAAGACTTACTAAGCACATCAGGTTTTTTTCACAGATATGGAAACAAATGTCCACATTTTTCTTTAATAGGTAGTCATAAATGTTCAGAGCTGAGCATATTGCACACCATAGGGCATTAAAGAACATAAATCCATCAGGCGTGGCCTTCATGAATGACATGAGTGAGAAACAGAGATCAAGTTCAGGCTGGCTCCTTGCAAGTCATGATTTTCAGAACAGCAACTGGCCTTGAGGACATGTGCTCTATCCCTTTCGCCTATCGTAAGCAACTCATCCTTCCCAGCATTAACCTTGAAAAGGGCACCAATGCAAACCAGAGTTAACCACAAATCAGATTATTCCAAAACACTAGCTGGCATAACCACTAGCTGGCATAAAACCATGCAGATTATGGTTTTAACTGAAGGTTAACTGAAGCTTGTGATTAACTCTCAAGACAAGCCTTCCAAAGCATTCTAAGCTTTAAAACGCAACATTATTTTTTTTAAATAACCACCTTACAACATATCAGCAGCAGCTACTTACCATCCTTTCTGTAGCAGTGTTCCAATTCAATTCTGTGCATGGCAGAAACATCTAAAACTTCAATAAGTCCAAGAGATCCATCCATACGACCTACAAGGAGTGATTCTGGAGCTTCTCCTGTCCATGTTGCAGCTGGTCCTTCTTCTGGCCATGCTAGAGCAGACACCCAATGTGGCTGAACATCCAAGAGTCCTTTTCCTCCTAAGAAAGTAACATGCGCCTAATTTTTCTCTATATTTTAATACCCACTGATTTCCATAATCCCAAAAGATGAAAACACATCCAAGAGCAGCACTGTCACTTCTGTAGCATTCTCCCCAGCTAGGCACTGCCAAAGCACTCTGGTAATTTTAACCTGTGATTGTACAAGCTATCAGATAGCCCATTCAAAGGCTCTTTTACACAGCAGGAGGACAGACTTTAGTTTGCTGCTGGTTGAGGATGCTTGTGGCTGGGGATCCCAAAAGCTTCCCCCTGCAGGTGTCTTGAAGGTTTGCCCCCACCCCAGATGAGCCCAACAGAAGTTCTAGCATGTTTCAACCCAACTGTGAACCCATCTTCAGTTATTTATCCTCTTTCTCTCAGCTGCTGTTCCAAGCAAAGGTTAATTTTATTTAAAATCCTTTATTAGGCATAGCAAACCACACATTATCAAACAGACACTGTATACAAATTGTGCAAAATACGAGCTCAACATAACAAGGTTTGTCTCAGTCAGATCTTTAACTCCAGAAAAAATCAATTTGCATAAATAATACAATACAACACTACCACATCACCGATCAATTAAGAACCACTAAATCTCTTTATAATGGCCCAGTCTTTCTACAAGGACAGCACTCAAAAATTCAGCCACTATTAAAGTAATTTGATCATTCCTGTCTGAGAGCAGGTCCTGAACCATGGGTAGCATAGAATTGAGCCTGTTGAGTTGTAAGGCCTCTAATAATTGTCTTCAGGCATAAATGCCAAAATCACAAGAAAAGAAAATATGCTCCAAAATATCAGGTTCCTGTTTACTACATTTGCAGATACACTCTGATTCTGGGAGAGCTAAATATCTTCCTCTTACTATCACTGAGGGAAACATATTAAATCTGGCTAACATAAACAGCCTGAACAATTCATGAGTCTTCAGATTTGTCATGTATCCCTTTTGAAAATCTCTACGCAAAGGGAGATTTAAATAGAGAGGAGACCAAGTGCTGAGCTTTGCAACCTCAAGAGTGAACACTTTTTTCTGTAAAATTCTTCCTGATAAAGGGTTAATTTTAAAAACCACTGTTGCTGAAGAAGCAGCTGCTGCCAATCCCAGCTTTTTTATATAAGACTTCAAAATCTTAGATGTCTAAACATTCAAAAGTACAAAGTGTAAAGTGGCCCATGGATTCCGGGGGAGTTTAAAATTATATGGATTTTTAAATGAACGATACCTATTAATCATGCGCTAGATACCTAAATTAATCAGAAAGCAAGTGGTGCTACACATCTGGTATTATTGGCCCACAAAGTACACAGAATGATTACTTTGCTTTTAAAGACAAACTACTCTTGCCACTATGTGATCAAGCAGGACCAGCCCTACCATTAGACAGAAGGAGGTGGTTGCCTCAGGCAGCTCACTTTGGATGTCACTATTACTTTTATATTTATGATTGTATTTCTATTCCCGAGAAAGAGGTGCTTATGGGATTTCAGCCCTCGGGCACCATAATAACTTGTTCAGCTTTGGGTAATATGCACCTTTGTTTTATTCCATTTGCTGTTCCACTCTGGCAGAGATGTGTATCAGGCCAGTTCTATAATCAAGTTACATTCTACCCCACCACAATGAGGCTGGCTCCTTCTGATGACAGGTATGCAACATTCAGTTTTATGTGGCTCATACCATTAACTTGCCATATGTTCACCATCTTCTCCAGGGCTCCAGCCAGGTACTTGCCACTGACACTCCAACAGGCAAGTGATAAGCTAGGATCGCTAGGTGACCCCAAGTTCTCCTCTTCGTCCCCTTCCCTGCAATATAATTTTAGCTTTCAGTTAGAGGAACGTAGAAGGTAAGGCATATTTGAAACAAGTCAGTTTCTCAAACAGATCACTCTATGTAAGCCATACAATAAGTGGCTCTCAATCATTGGTCCAGCTTTGATCATACCTTAACAGCAAAATCATTTTGGAACGGGTATAAATGAAGCTCCACTCCAGACACTATTATTCGTGCAAAACTTAAACCCATCTATTGTAAAAGCTACAGCAGGGATAATAAACTTATGGTTTAGGGACAATAAACTTGTACATATTTTGTCAGGCTGCAGCTCCCATCATACCTGACCACTGGTTATGTTGCTTGGGACTATTTTTCTAGAAAAAGAGGTGCTGGAACTCACCATGAACGCCTTCCTTGTTCTCTTAGAATGGCAATGGAGCCCACCTGGAAGTTGCCAGAATCCACCTGAGAGGTGCCGGAACTGAGTTCCAGTGAGCTCCAGCTGAAAAAAGCCCTGGTTGGGACTGGTGGGAATGCCCTATCACCTGCCTATGGGGTATTTTATGGCATGGTAGGGCATTCAATAAATCCTAATGCAAGTACGGTCATCACTTCCCAAACTGAGATATAAATACTGTTCTAAGCTTGCATCCTGTTATTAAGGCTCCAGGAGCTTCAGTCTGCGATAAAGCCAAGCCAGTTTCCCTGTTTTACAATCCCTCTTGCATAGGGACCCTCATGCACTGTCACTGTGACTATTACACTGTTTCCTGTAGCTAGCAGCAGCTTTCCCAAGAAACACAGCTTCACTGAGGCTCCTTTGCAACACTTGGACATGATGCAAGATATGAGTACTTTTTCTAAGCTGTTACACATTGATCGCCATACATCCTGCAGCACCCACATCCAATTCTTAACATAGCTAAAAAGAATAAAAATGGGGTGTCAATGCTTTAATCAGTACGAACTTTTTGACAGTAAGAACTGTTCAACAGTGGAACAGACTCCCATGAGAAGCAGTGGACTCTCCTTCCTTGGAGGTTTTTAAGCAGAGGTTGGATGGCCAGCTCTTATGTATGATTCCTGCATTGCAGGGGGTTGGACTAGATGACCCTTGGAGTCCCTCCCAACACTACAATGCAATGGTTCTATGCACGACTTAACACCTTAGTCTCTAGGCAGTGTACAGTATGGCTTAAAAATACAATAAAAATAAAATCAGTTAAGGCTATCCATAAAATAAAATAAATAATGAAATAAAATAAAATAAAAATATCTTCAGTAGGCACTGTTAAGTTCAACAGGGAGGAGCCCTATCTGAACTCAGCTGGGAGGGAGCTTTACTGAGCTGGGCCCACAATATTGGTTATAATGTCCCTTGTGGATATGAGCTGTGCATCCAAGCTATGAGTGATCAGGCAGAGATATGAGCAGTCCTTAAAGTATCCTGGACCAAGGACTTTGTAAATACATTTCTGTAAGTGCAGGGGAGAAGCTGGTTGCAAGGAATATCCCATGCCTTTGGGAATCAGCAGGCAGACTTGAATGCATCTGAACAAGGCTGTTTGTCATGGTTACAATGAAATCAAAGCAAAATGGCTGCCATTAAAATAACACATGTTTAGCAAGCAATAGTATTAATATAGTTTAATAAAATGGGATAGAGGAAATGAAGTTGCATTAAGCATGTAGAAAATTGAACTTACAAAACATGCATTTGAGTAGGCCCTTGATAACTCTCCTAGCTAATATTTTACCTACAAAGCTGGCACATTAAGCTGACTGAATCTAACTTCTCAAAGGATCACTTACAATTTGTTGAACACACATGTTTGTTGCAATGAGTACTGCTTCTTCGTAACATTCCACACCCGAATTGTTCCATCATTGCCACTTGTTGCTAATAGCCCTTTTTTGTTGCACCACACACACGTCATTACCTACAGCAAACGACAATAATAATTGCGAAGTTACAAGGCAAGCATTTAAACATTTGTACTTCAAAATACAAGTAACAAGCAATTCTCTAATGCAGCCTTTGTCAGCCTCCAGATGTTTCAGACTACAACTCCCATTAGCCCCCAGCCAGCAATGGCCATATGGTGCTGGGGCCGATGGGAGCTCCGCTGTACCAATCTACAGCTGTGCCATGAGAACAAGTCCCATGCTTAATGCACAAGACAGTAGTTTAACAAGCACCTCTTGGAGAAATGCCATTTAAAAAACAGTGATGTAGATATTCTGAAAGGATTATTACCCTGTTCTGGTGAGCCTCCAGCTTGATGAAGGAGCATTTGCGCAGATCCCCACCCATATCTGCAAGGGTCTGTGGGCTGGTTTGATTATCTCGATCTTGAGCTGCAAGAGTTCGGACAAGCTGCTGAGCAGCCCACTGCCTATGTTGCGAGGACAACCTTGAAGAAAGGCAGCAAGCTGCTAGTGCATTAGCCAGCTCCAGAGGGCCTACAGTAGAAGGATCATAGGAAGGATGGGCATACAAATGGGCAATTATACCTGCTTAGACAAAACAATGAGATGATGTCTGGATGAGTGACAAGAACAGATAAGGTTGAACATTATTACCCACAAAACAAGAATGGAAGGAGGACCCAGCCCACACATCTGAAATCTCCAAGGAGCTGAAAAAAACTCAAGTTTTCATGTATCCCCACACCTTCACTCAGCACAAAACTGGTATGCCTTCTCCACCTGTTTCCCCAAGAACGTTGCTAGAGCACATTCAACACCATACACACTCCCCTTTAAAAGATTTCTCTTAGTATGTTAGAGCACAGAGTGCTCAACACCAAGTTGAATTGCAATGGCAATTTTGCACTGGAAGAGACCTGCTTAACCAGGCCCAAAGCCTTTCTAGTCCAATATCCTCTTTCCCACAATGACCATTCTTATGGGTAGCCTACAAGCAGGCTATGAGAACAATAAACTTTCTCCTTCCAGCGTTGTCATACAAGGTATACAGAGGCATGGAAGTAATATACAAGCATCGTGACTAGCAACCATTGATGGCCTTCTCCTCCCTGAATTTCTCTAAACCACTTTTAAAGCCATCCAAGGTGGTGTGCATCACTACAGCTTGAGGATGCAAATTCCACAGTTTAACTGCGCACTATTTGAAGAAGGAATTCCTCCTGTCTGTCCTGGATTTTAATAGTATAAGAATCTAATTTTTCCTAAACTGAAAATCCCCCAACATAATCTTCCCTCATAGGAGAGTTGTTCCAATCCCCAACCACTTTGGTTGCCACTCCATGGCTGTATAATATTCGTTTTGAGATACAATGACCAGATTTGCAGGACCCAAACACAGATACAAAAGCTTTAGAAAATAGGTTCTCAGGTTCTCCCTGAGCCAGTGCAGGTGCAACACCACCAAAAGCTTAAGGTGCCTCTGCCATTTTTTAGAAACCCCCCCCCCCCACTGCAGCACAAAAGCCCACTCCACTTAATAGGCTCCTCCACCCTTTATGGGACTTTTTCAAGAGGCAGGGTTCTATGGTGAGGAGTTTGGGAAGGCAGTTTTAGTTATGCATGCTTAACTCCGGGTCTAACTAACTATCTTTAAATTTTAGAAAATAAATCCATAGCCACATTCTCACTCATTTTCAATTGGTCAAGAATGTTTCATTTCATGTGGCTGTAGCTTACTTTTCCTTCCAAAAAGGAAAGGCAAAGCAGCCAACGACAACAGAGGAAAGCAAATGCCATAATACAAAAACCAAAAAAATATTCTCATTTCTGGTGCCTGTACTTAAAATGATGCCCTGTTAAGAATAAATACCTTTCTTTTCAACTTCTGTTTTATCATAATTTGGCCTCAGTTTGGCCCCCTTGTCTGCCAACAAGGCTACTAACGCTTGAGTCACAATAAAGTTGGGTGATGTTACAAGCTTATTCTCTTCTGCTATTCCTCGCAGAAAGCTTGGCAGGAATTTTCGTTGCACTGGATCATCCACTGTAGTCAAATTGACACCAGTTGCTGCGGAAATCAAGTTCTAAAAAACAAGAAATGAACAAAACACTGCAATAGCCAACATAAGTATTTTCAATTATACACATCATTTCAACTGTACAGATTTTTTCAAATAAATGCAGACACCTAAAAGGTAGATATAATTCTAGCTATTAAGCTGTGTCTATTAAAGAGATGCTATTGCTACATATTAGGCCAAAGGCCATTAACAGTATCTGTTAATTTAGGGACAAAGTGTATGTGTGTGTGGGTATTTACATGTCAGCATTCACGTGCAACAAGTCAGACCTGGTTTACCTGCAATGAGTTAGTGTGTTGATACATGTTGCCTGATCACATTGCTGGTGGTTGTTCATCAGTGGTTAGGAAGAAACCAACCATAGCCCTTACTTTAGATACAGTGGCAAAACAAGGCTTCCAGATGTGTTTATCCCACTCACAGCAGAGCAGGAGTGATGTGGAAGCAATCAGGCAGAATGCACCACTACAAGGGCTGTTCCAGATAAACCACAATTAGCCAGTAAGTCTTACTGTTATGTGTGAATACAGCAATGGATTGCTCTTCCATGTTTATATTTGGAGGAGAACTAGACTGGATGAACTTTCAAAGTTAAGAGAAGTGACCTCAAATGGTTGGGGGGGGGGGGGGAACTAAGCCCTGTGCCACATGCTCTCCAGCCATATACTTCACTGTCACAGAAAGCAAGATTGTTCATTACCTTATTGGTTCCAGAGTTTAAAGGTATTATGGACTTTGTGATTCAAATAATGTTCAATTTAAAAGTAGTCACTCTGCAATGCATAAGCACACCATGCTCCTTTTATACCAGATGCCCGTTTTCAAAATTCTCATTTTGTCTGGTGTTATGAGGTTATTGTTAAGTATGTTAGTTATCTAACATACTGCATGTTAGTTATCACTACTAATGTGACATAATGGTTAGTCCATATACATTGCCAAGTAGAGCACACTGAATGAAAACTAAGCCAACTTGCTCAAAGTTTTATAACAACATCACTCAATGCCAAAGTCAGAGGAGCGGGAGAAACTGGGTATGGTAATATACCAAAAGAGGATTGCTCACTTCTACGCCTTGCACCGAATCTCCTAAACCCCATTTCCCTTGGAAATACACAATATTTCAGAGATTTTCTTTTTAAAAAAGCCATTTTTATATGCCATTTCTTGGGATAACTTCAGAAAGAATACATTTAGTACCGGAAAATAAAAACCCAGAGCAGAAGGATGGTTGATCCTACCTGGGTACACAGTTGAACCAGCAGTTTTGCAGCACTTGGGGTATTTGAAGCTAAACAACCAACAGCTGTGCTCAGATAGGCCAAGCAGGAAATGGGCTTGCTCATTTTGCTATGCACTCCTCGAGATCTCTCGGAGGAACCGGATACAGTACAGGGACTTGTGGAGAGGCCTGCTCTCCCTGCTGCAGCCAGGCACATCAGTCGGACCAAGGTTCGGATATCGGTTAAGCCCAAGGACTCAAGCCCAGCTGCAAGACTGCAACTAGACCCACTGTTGAGGAAAAAAAGGTAAGTTTTTTCTGCCTACTGACACCCCACACAAACACAGCATTCACATTTCAAGGCATCTATTATACATTGCAGTGGTCATAAAAAACCAAAGGACTGCAGCTCAGTGGTAGAGAATCAACCTCCAAGTTGGGCTAGAAATGTTCCCTGCCTCAAACCCTGGAGAACTGCTGCTAGTCAGGGTACACAATATTGATCGAGTTGGTCTGACACAGTACAAAGCAGCCCCTATGTCTCTAAACCGAGTCTAGGATAAAGAGTACAAGTTATTGTTCTTCTGTCAAGGAGAATATTAAGTCAGTCCTCAGAAAGTCAGTGTCAGAGCAGCATACCATCATTATGTCTGCAATCAGGACCAGGCAAAAGGAAGGAAAGGACACTGGCAATCTACATCTGTTTGCTGTGGATGCAGGAGAACATGAGCCCTAGAAGTGGGAGGTGCCTCCTAGTAAGCCCTGCCCCCTGGTCAAATTTTCCTTTGTTTCAATAGACTGTTAATGGAGAGTGTCCCCAAATTTGGACCACTGGATAGAGCAATATGAGGGGTAGCCAATGTGGCATTTTCAAGATGTTTTGAACAACTCTCCTCAGCCCCAGTCAGCTTGGCAAATTGTCAGGGATAATAGGAGTTATAGTTCACAACATTTGGGTGGTACCATGCTAGGTATCCCTGAGACACGGAGAGATTGCCAGTGTTCAGAATTTTTTCTTGTTAGTAAAGAAAAGGAATTATCTAGAGGGGGAAAACTTGCTTTGAAATTAACACATGGCTACTTTGGAAAGCTTGCACCAAGATGGGAATTAGCCCTACTCTCCTTGTGTTACCTAGCAGATTTTTTACCATATTCAAAAGTTGCTTAGTTTCTATTTTGCTTTGGATTTTGTCTCAGATAACACCACAAGCTAACAATCACAGGGTCATTGTTCAAATCAGGTCCTCTAGAGCTTGACAAACCTGACAGAAAGGAGTGAGAGGGCTCTCATGACCATTGTTCTTGCCAAGAGGACTTGAGCTGCCGCCGTCACCCTTCTTAAAGCCATAACACGGTCGTGTGGATTTACCAGAGCAGCAGCTTGTTCTCCCAGAGTAATTCTGCCAGAAGAACTTTTTTCTATGGAGCCATGGCAACCTTGAATTCAAGGAGTGACAAGAAAAGGAAGCATTGCAGCATGTGCAAATTTATACCCAAATAATTCTATGTTTTGCAAGTCACCTTGAACATTTTAAATAAAAAGCTAACTCATCAATGTTTAAATGTTTTTTAAAAGTGACGGTAGTTGCAAGTGTGAGACCTAATACAGAAGGTTAACCTGCACTTTCTCCAAGGACTTGAGTGGCAGAAGTTAATGCTGGGCAGTTCAAAACCCTCTCTCACTCCCGTTTCCATCTACCTCACCTCAACTGATGGGAGCACTGCACTGATATCTGTATATCATTCATCATCCCACTGACTACAGTTGGAAACAAAACGGTGGACTAAGTGGTCCTTTGGTTCAAGCCAGCATTGTTCTTGCATGGAAGGGGTAGCTGAATAACTCCACTCACTGAGTCAACAACATACCTATGATTTCTTCAGAGGATGTCCCTTACATCATCTTATGTACCAAAAAAAGCCCTTCTGCTTTTACTCAACCCTACTCTCCTGCTTTCCTTTCCCAACACCGCATTCCCTGCAGATCCTTAAAGGGCGGAGGGAGATGGGAATAAGTGGTTTTGAAGAGGAAGCTATGAAAAAACATCTATTCCAAAGTAATAGTACCACCACCTAAAAACAGATGAAGCCAATTAATTTGGCTGCAATTTCACAGTGAGTATGTTCAGGATAATGACCAAGAAGAAACAGTGCAAGACTTCAGGCAATTATTTCTCTATGTAAAGTTTACCTATTTGCATCAGTGTTTCCTCCATACTATTGGTGGCTGTGACCATGGCAACTGAGGCTCCCAGTGGATCACTATCCGGGAACTGAACAGGCTCAGGTACAATACGGCGATCATTCAACCCAAGGGGTCCAGCCAACAGTTCAAATTCCTCTTCACCCGTCAGCTTTTCATCCTCGTCAACATCCAACATGTCCCAGTCTTCTAGCATGAGAGAAGTAAATTGCAGTTAGGTATACTATTTTAAAGCAAAACTTGAACTATGCACTGGTGTCATCTGAAAAGACCTACATAAAGAAGTACCTTCATAGACACTGTCTTGCTTGCCTATCAGGTCGGGTGCCTGTCCTTTATATCTGCACCAAAAAGAGAACACAACAATCTGCTGTTAAATCGAACACCACATCTTTTTCTTTTTTTAAGTATTGTAGTCTTTTCTTGATTTTCTTGTTGTTGTTTTTTTGTAAAAGGCTTTGAGTGTTTTCTCTTTCAAAAAAATCAAGTGGTTAATAACTTTTCTGAACTAAATGAATAAATAATATTAAGAAAGGGGTGAGGAACATGTGGCCTTCCAGGTGTTGTTGGCTAGCTGGGGCTGATGGGAGCTGGTCAACATCTGGAAGGTCAGAGGCTCCCAACCCCAGGTTTGTGAAAATTGAATTATAGCTAACGTGTCTGGGAAGAAACAATCATTTTGATGAAATATAGATTCCTCTTCAATTTTTCAACAGTCTTATCAAAGATGCACCACAATATCTTTCGAGATGCACCCCAGAATCTTCTGACACTACCAGTTCCAAGCAATAGCTGGGCCAAAGAACTGAGAGTCTGTATGTGATTTTGTGTCAGGCATTGAAACCCAAACTTTGTATAAAGCATCAGAATGAAATGCTGATTTTGAAAACATTATCTTAACAGTCTAATATTTGATTTCATAAATTATTTTAAAATGTGACAATTTTATTCTTCTCCCTCATGCAAAGAAGTTACACAGGACTTCATTAGCAGCTCACATTTGAAAGTCTGGAACAAACAGGACTGCCAATAAGTCTTGATGCTTGTGTATTTCTAACCTTCCTCCATATGGAGGCACCCTTATATCAAGTCAAACCACTGACTCCACCTAGTTGAATAGTCTCTACTTCTGGACAGAAAATTCATGGCCCTCCAGATGTTTTGGACTCCAGTTCTGATCATTCCAGATCATCAGCCATGCTGACTGGGGCCAAAGGGATTTGGAGTCCAAAAATATTTCTCCATCTCTGCTCTAGCAAGGGTTAGATGCTATCTCCTCCAGATGTTGCTGGATTACAACTTCCATCATTCTCCATTGTGCTGACTGGGGCTGATGGGAGTTTGAGTCCAACAACAATCCTAACCTAATTGGCAGCAGCTATCCAAGGTCTTAGACAATTTGTAAACAATATTGGACTATTAGTCAGTGTAGACCAATACAGTCTACTCTGACTGGCAGCGGCTTTTGAAGGTCTCACACTAGGGTTGCTGGGGATTGGACGCAGCACCTTTGCCATTCAGAGGATATGCTCTGCTTCTGAGCTGTACCCTTCTAATGATGTCAGGAGGACCCTGTGACAGGGGTTAGGATGAGACTTGACTTGCCCAAGGCTACCCAATGGAGCCTTCTGGCCATGCAAGGATTTTAAACCAAGCTTTCAGTATCCAACCCAACACTCTAGTTACTGTACCATATTGGCTCATGAAGTTCAGCTCTTTTATGATAAGTGCTTCCTTTTTCCTTTCCTTTCTTTCTTTTTTCCAGCAAAGGGCATCACAGGCTACACAGTCTTTGGTACCTTTCCGAGGAAGATGTCTTAGACTTGCTCTTCAAGGTCAAGTATTTTTCTCGGCAGCTGCCACACAAGAGGTAATAGGGATTCCCACTTCCACATTCGCCACCAAACCATCCATCCACATAGGAGCCATTGCTGCGGTAGCCCTGCCGGTTTGCACTGCGCCCACAGCCAGGGTGGTTTCTTTTCATGTGTTGATTGAAGCTGACAACGCTGGATTCACACAACTCACATACTACCACTTCTTCTCTGTCTTCAGATTCGCAAACATGCTGCACAGTGTAATCATGCAGTTATAATCATGTACACACAGAAAAATCTAGTATTTCTATTGTATTTTAATGGACTGTCATAACCACAGCTGACTCAGCAGTTCTCAGTTGCAGCTTATTATGGAGGCAATAAAAAAAACCTGGAAATGCAGTGGATTGTCATAGGTCAACCTTTGCATAGGTGCCCTTCAGATGTTTTGGATTACAACTCCAATAAGTCCCAACCAGGATGGCCAATAGTCGGGGATGATGGAAGTTGTGGACCAAAAAAACTAGAGGGCACTAGGCTGGCAAAGGCAGCTGTAGATGAACAACTTCAAATATATTAAAGTTAGCAGTTCATACTTTATTGGCAACCTAATGGCATGAACCTTTCTTTGACAGAGCCAAAGAAAAATTCATGCCAAAAGTTCAAAGTCTAAAAATCAAGAGTCTAATTTTCTGCCTATAAACCCCAAGTTTCTTGAGGTTTAAAAAATGGCCTACAGATGCTTAATTCACATGCTCTGCATACTTTGCAAAGCTGTGCAAATAGGTTTTACAAATTAGTTTGCTTTCAATTTATTTTATGAGGAACTCTTAAGGAAAAGGTGGGGGGAGAAAACAGGAAGGATTGCTGGTTTTATTGAACAAACAAATTCACCCTAATATTAGCAGGAAAAATACTTTTTTTCTCTAGCTCTTGCAATTGAAAGGAAAAGCCTAAAGTAAGAACTGCTCTATACATTTAGGCAAAATGAGGATGTAGATGGTGGTAGAATTCTGGACTGTACCACTACAACTGCAGGGTCATATTTCTGGGGGAAGGGTGGTCCATAAAAAGCTTCCTCCACTTAGTAAATTAACTCACAAGGAAGAAAAGTTTAGCATCTTTCTTCCTGATGAACTAATTTACTATAAGCATAGAGCATTCAAATACCTGAGGCCAGCTCCCTGAAATTTGAGGCAGTCTAGTTTGCCACCTCATTCTGTGTAATGTGCACATTGGCTCAAAAGCCTCATCATTCTACAGACACTACTGCACTATTTACTTTTCCTTGAAAGTGATCAGAGAGCACCAGAACAGAGAAAGTCAGACCCACTAGTCCATCTGTCTCAGTATTGTCTACACTGACTGACAGTGGCTCTTTAGGGATTCAGGCAGGAAGTCTCTTCCCACCCTACCTGGATATGTCAAGGATTGAACCCGGGACCTTCTGCATGCAAAGCAAGTGCTCTACCACTGAGCTACAGCCTAATAAATTTGGGTGCATTTGTTAGATCCTAATTCAAAATAAGGCCAATTATGTCTTCACTACTCAACTATAGCACTGGAAATCTTTAAGAGTCTAAAGCCTATAGTTTTCAGCACCTTCAGCAAGATGCTAGGCCAAAGACACCTGCTTACTTGAAGAGGCAGCAAAACATATATGAACACTGCTGTGAAAACATCAAAGCGCACAATGATCATCTCAATCTGAGAAGCGCTTTAAGCAGCAACTGTTGCATTGAAACTATACAGGATATTGTAACTAGAAGCATTTTAGCATATTCCCAAAGCATTAAACAAGGTACAATCTTCAATGAATTTCTCTCACACTGGAGAGCTCTTGCATAACCGTCATTCTGTTCAAAATAAAAGTTCTACAACAGCCTTCCCCAGTGCAGCCCTCCAGTTGTTAAGGGTAACCACGCTGGATGAATTCAGTGGGAGCTGTAGTCCAAACCATCTGGAGCATACCAGGTTGGATATTATTATTTTTTTTAAAAAAAGAAAAGTACTGTTCCAATGTAGCCAATTCCAACTGATGTTTGGGGCTGCTCTTTGAGGCTGATTCTTGGCCGTGTTTGGATGATTTCAAGCCCCCGTTTGTCCCAGCCATGACTTCACCCGCCCCACAGCTGACATCAAACGTGACATCAGGTGTGGGGTAGGTGTGCATGGCCAAAATGGCCTGCCTGGGGGCAGGGGTGCTACTTGGGCCTACAGGCCAGAGTTTTCCCACCCCTGATGTAGGGGAATATTAGCCACTCATCATCTCTGATGAATGAAATCATGAAGCTGTCTAAAAAAATTTTTTTACAGCTTGCCTGTTTTTCCTTAAAATGTCAAGTGACTTAATTTGCAGAAAAGACAGTTGGCAAATAGGAAAGCAGTCAAAGTAAAGAGAAACTGTTTCACATGAAATGTACCAATGAGAACTACATGACAATATTCACTTGTGCTGTTAAGAGCCTGGAACCATCCAAATAAGGGTTAGCAGCAATAATGTTAATAAAACAATTGCTTAGGTAATGCATAATGTTATTTCATTTCCTAGAAAGCAAGTAATAAGCAAAGCAGCCCCAGCTGCAATCACACACACCCAGGTAGGCCAATCCAATACCTCCGGGATCCACATTCCTAGAATGTCATTATCACTGGCAAGATCCTGCCCAAACATGGCTTCCATGGCTTCATCATCCAAGTCAATTTCTAACTCCTCATCCAAGTTGAAGTCATACAATGCTCCAGGGTCTTGTGGCAAGGAGATCCCTTCTCTCCGGCTCTGATTCCTGTGCGCCTGTACAGAGCGGTACAATCCCGCTTAAATCAGAGAGAGAGAAAACAAGCACACAGTTTGTTTTGCGGGTTAGTAGTAGCAGTACATGCTAGCTATGGTCAAAGCTGCAACTTAGCAAAATGGGTGCTGTGATGGATAAGGACACTTACAACTGCAGGACCTCTTAGGAGAGATGTCATTCACGCTTCAAAGTAAGACACACTGTGCTACTCTCATTCACTGGCCAACATCAGCACCACCAGGCCCCAAAGAATAGATGTCATTCACTTACATGGGGAAGCAGGGGCAAATATAAGGACTATACTTGGTCCCCTGACTCCAAAAGCAGGGCTTCCTTCCCTAGCCCCAACAGTTTGGGTTGATGGCACCTCAATTTACATTGTCACACGAAACTTATCAGCCACCAAAAATCTTCATCATTTCTATGTAAGTCCCACTCTGGGTTCTGTTTCTTAACCGCACAATTCTGACAAGATTAGAAACTGGTATATTATACACACACGTATGAAAATGTTAACATACACACTGACACATACAAGGCTAGCAGAACACATTTAAAGTTCTGTGCTACAGAGTACATGCCCTCTTCAGCAGGGATGAAAAGAAAAGGGTGTTGAAAAATATTTTCAAACACCTACCAGCACGGGCTAGCAGCGTCCGAGCAGCTAAGTCAAATTTGTGCCTCCTGGTCACTGCTGACCGACCCCTTGAGGTGGGTCCACTTCCAGATGCTGCATTTTCTACGTGTTCCATACTATCATGGCTGAAATGTACAAATAGTTTAGAAATGCTGAAATGTGTCAAGTATTCATTAACATTAATCCAGATTGGACATCGGACCAAGAAGGGAGTAATGTTTAAATCGCCTAAGCGCTTGTTGTAGATAGCCTCTCATAAAGCATAGAGGCCTTGATTTCTACTAAATTAGGTCCCAATCGCCAGTTATTTGCTCCATTGTAGGACTGCTCTAACTAGAATTGGAGAAATGTATAGCTCTGCTTTTATCTCTAACTTCTGAATGTATAACTCATAATACGCTCAGTCACTTTTGCTTTACCACAGATTAGGGTCTTTATTTAGATCAGGAATGTGAATGCATTAGTTCTTCTACTGTGAAAATTGATCTCCATATGCTTTCTTTCTTGTAATAAACTTGGTGTGATTATGTTTGTGGAGAGTAAGTATAAGTTAGGCACATGTTAGAACAGCACTTGACTGATCTCTCTCTCAAGCGACAGGTTTCTGGGGTTCTTATGTAGGGAAGAGACATATAGGGATTCTGCAATATAATGCCTTTTGTGTCTTGCCTCTTAAGACAGATTTTTCAGAAAATACTTGAGAACAGAAGAGCCCTGCTGAGCTAGTCAGCACTTATTTCTCACAGCAGTCAACAAGCCTGAGCTGGCTGCGGCTGACAAGGCTTGTAGTTCCAAACATCTGGAGAAACCTGATTGGGTAACACTGCACTGAACCATTATGACTAGCATTGGTTAAAAGACTTAGCCTCCATGGATTTGTCTAATCCCATCTAAGATAGACTGATTTTTAAAAACTAATGCATAATTTAATAATAACCATGTTGCATATTTTAATAGCAAACATGGATGAGAGCCAACAAACTGAAGCTCAATCTAGATAAGACTGAGGCACTGTTGGTGGGTGGTTCCCTAGACCAGATGGCTGGGAAGTTGCCTGCTCTTGAAGGAGTGGGTCCTTTGCTGTCACATGAGGCTCAGGCGGCCTCAGTGGTGCAAAGTGCCTTCTATCAGCTTTGGCTGGTGGCCTAGCTGCGCCCCTATCTGGACAGGGATAGCCTAACTTTTGTAGTCTATGCTCTGGTAACCTCTAGGTTAGATTACTGCAATGCGTTATATGTAGGGGTGCCTCTGAAGACAGTTCAGAAATGGCAGCCGGTGCAGAATTTGATTGGCTAGGCAGCTCACCGGGGCAACATGGTTTGAGCATATTACGCCAATCCTGGGCTGAGTGCACTGGCTGCCAAATAGTTTCTGGGCCCAATTCAAAGTGCTGGTTTTGACATATAAAGCCTTAAGCAGCTCAGGATTGCAATACCTCAAGGACCACCTCTCTCCATATGAACCTACCTGGACCCTGAGATCATCCTCTGAAGCACTTCTTCCTGTGCCTGCTCCATGAGAGGTCTGGAAGGTGGCAGAATGAGAATGGGCTTTTCTGGCTCCCCATGCTCTCCCCAGGGAGAATTGGCTGGCAGCTTTATTATACATCTTTAGGCATCAGGTGAAAATGTTCTTCAACCAGGCCTTTGGCTGATTGACATCTGATGCCCTTTTAAATGTGTTGTGGGAGGGACAATCATTGGTTTGCTTGTATTCTATTTTTTATCATGTAATTTTAAGTTGTCAGTCACCCTGAGATCTATGGATAAAGGGTGGTATACAAAATGAATGACTCAAATAGTTTTGCGCTGGGGTGTACCATCGTGGGGAAAACTAATACTTACAGTCCCATTAAGGTTTGAGACCTGAAGAAACCAACATTTTACCTTTCACTAAAACCTTCCTCCATTTCAGTGGCATCAGCTGAAGGGATGTCACCGGGAGACTGCAAGTAACACTGATCACTTGACTTCCCGCTGCCCCCAGAAACTACAGTGCCATGGAGGGAATCGGCTGTTTCTTCTGACTGAGGGTCTTCGTCTTCCTCATTCCCAGGATGCTCTATCATCCACATTGCTAAGACTGTAATGTTTTGAGCATCTGCTTCTCCTCTTGCACCTAAGAAAGAAAAATCTTATGAAATGACACCCAGTTATGAAAACAGGAATGCCCGGTTAGAAATGGATAAGAATTCAAAAAGTTCATGACAGAAACTCTCTCCAAAGTTTTGTTACATGCAGCTTGATAGCTGATGCAACAGCCAACATCCAGAGCATCTTGCCTTCACCTCTTTTAAAGGGCAGTCCCTCCTTCTTACAACTGCAGAGAAAAGCTTGAGTGTGCTTGGAAATCCGAAGAAACCAAGAATTTTTGGTGGGTGGTTATTCAGGACCTTCTACTATTTGATCCTGGGCTCTTATTCCTTGAGCAACTTCAAGGGAGTGCTTGTCCCCATTACACTTTACAGACTAATATTTGACAACAAAGAGCAAACCCTTTCATGAAAAAGAAAGCTATGACACTTCAGAGCCTAACTGGCTTGTTACTTGTGCTCACTCTCAAACATGCGCTCGCTCTCTCTCTCTCTCTCTCTCTCTCTCTCTGACAAAGCATATTCCTTGACAGCAGAAGGATTACCTGTGGCTTCCATTGCTTTCGCAATCTGCCGTAGGGAGAAGCCCATTTCTAACAAGGGCACAGCAATAGCTGGTGGAGGAGGGGAAGTTGAAAGGCGGCTGCTTGGGTCCGACAAAGCTGTGGATTGTGGAAAAAGAATGAATGGCAAATCAGCACCATCTCCTTCATAATTCATCCTGCAACTTAGTCAGGCTACAAAAGTTCAAAATCATTTATTTTGGCTGCATTTCCCCAAACACATACATATATGTATGCATTTTTTCCTAATATGCTTAGTCTTGTACATAATTGTTCAAAGTTCAGTTACATCTTTTTGTTACTACAAAAGGGGGGTGGAGGTAGTAATATCTTCCACATATCTGCCAATGAATGTTTTAGTATTAAGAGGTTAAGCCATTAGTATTCCCTGGCATTGATGCCTTGACCAGCTGAGGGCACATACAGTGATAGTAAACACACAAATTTCAGTACGGATATGAAGAGAACAAAATTGAGTTGCAATATATATATATTTTAAATAAACCTTACTAAGGCAATGGACGAAACCTACCTGTCCGATTGGCAGGTCTTGCAGACTGAGAATCAGGAGAGGTCAGTGATTGTCTCCTGCCTACTTCATCAGAAGGAGATGTTGGCAAAGAGGATATGGGAGGCGTTTGGGCACGTCTTGTTGGGAGTACAGTAGTAGTTGGGTAACTGGAGAACATTTGCCTTTTAAAAATATATAAATAAAAATGGTAAAGCAATGGACAGCAGTGCAAGGCATGCCAACAAACAAGATAAATACCTGTATTTCTAATATTACACGGTGATAGCTGTAACCCACCAATGGGATATGTATGGATGTCAGCAAAGGTAGGACCCATTCCTCACCATCTCTCCTTCCTAAACAAGCCTCCTTCAAATTTAAAAGGAGACTTGAAAACAGCCTGAGGGTTCAATGGGCACAACCTCTTCTGTGAGTGCTGACAAGCCAACTCAACACTTTTACGTCTGGCACCATCAGTCAGCAAGTAAAAAAACACACAGTTTTATTGTTGAAAGTAGGAAGGGAACAGCCTTTTATAAAAAGATATACTGCTTCTTGCTACTCTAGTTAAACAATTTGCAAACATTTTCAGAAAATGAAATCTATCTTTCGGAGAAAACTTATCAAGATACAAAATGATTACAAAGTTGACTGGATTGTTTATGAGAAGCAAGATCAGAAGTCAATCCATACCTAAGAAGGCTAAGAGGCAAAACACCAGGGGACTCAGAGGCAGGCACAGTTTCAGTATCAGTCACCGGAGTGGTGGCAGTTGTTGTATCTTCTAGAGAGCTGCTCATGAAAGATGTTGTACTAGAGGCTGAAGGACTCGTCGTCACAGGTGTCTGGGCCTGCTGAGCTTGGTCGTTTTCTTCTGCTTGCTGGTCCACTTCTGCAGAACAATTTAATGTTTTTCCGTATCATTTAGCTTTTAAAAATTTCATTTATGACTTGCTCCCTATAAAGCACCTTGAAGCAATTTCACAATACAACAAACACATACTCAAAACAATGGCATTTACAAAAAGTTTAAAATATTGTGTACATTAAAAAAATCAAATCTAGTACAGACACTGATTGGAATAAAAATATAGCTATACAGATACGCTTATTTTTACAGGCAACTGCAGCACACCTGGGACTGAATACCTGTGGGCCTCCTGAAGGCATCTTCTTAGCAAACAAGGGAAATAGGCCACTTTGCCTTCTCCTGCAGAACTCTCCTTACATTCTTATATGTGGTTCTAAAGTTTTGATTATTGAATGAAGGGTTGGGTGGCTGATATTTATTCTGTTAGAACATGCCATATCACAAGGAATGATCCCTTCATACCTAAACTTTATGGAGTACCCTTCTTCCTAATATATGGGCTGGTGCTATCATTATTCATCATTCTACACTAATTAAAGGCATGCTTATTTGCCCAAGCTTTCAGAGGGGGGCAGCTGAAAATGAATTGACTTTTTTGGGGGGGGTGTTGTACATTGATATTGTACACTTTTATTTTAAATTTTAAATGTTTTTATGTGAATTATATTGCTGTAACCTGCCCTAGGATCATGAGCTGATGAAGAGGGGTCTAGGAACCAAAATAATAAATAAACAGTAAATGATAATCAAGTATTCCAGCAGTAGCCAGAATGGTATCCTTGGGACACTCCAAAGCAGAATTTGAAGCCAATTGCCACTGTGCCCTCTGCCAACTCCCCACATGCTCTAGCACAATGCAGGCAAATGCTCCTCAACTGGAGACATGAGTGCTGAAAGGACAACTGCAACCTTAGCTCAGAACACAGACCAGGGGGATTCTTTGGCCCAGCCTTTCATTCACAGATGGGTTCTGTGGAGACAGAAACAACTCCAGTCCATCACTGGAGAAGCCTGAAAACAGCAGCCATGTGAGAGGCCTTCAGGGGAAAACAATGATTCAAGGCAGAACAAGATGGAACAATACTGTGAGTACAGGAGATAATTGCTGGGTAGGAGGTGAGTACTTTTCCATATCCTAAACACATTTTCACAAGTCGTCCCCCACCCCAACCATGCATCAAAACCAGACCAGCTTGGGGGGCGGGGAATTTGCAGAAGGCATTAAGTACCCCCCCCCTTCTGAAATTTCTAGAGGAGTACTGCCTATGACGACCGGCAGCAGCTCTCTAGATGTCACGTTGGGGTCTTTCCCAGCCTCCCCCAGGAGATGCCAGGGGCTGAACCTGGGGCACTCTGCATGCAAAAGCAAATGGCTTTACCACTGAGCTACAACATTTCCCCAAGTGGTTGCAACCACTTTTACCCAGACATCTAGTTCCACCCACATTCCTTATGTTGAAACTGCTACTCAAGACTAGTAGCAGTTCTCCCAAATTCTCAGGCAAACAGATGTCTTTCAGAGGTCCACTACCCAAGATCTTACAAGTGGTGATGCCATGGGCTGACCATGGGGTTTTCTGCATGTAAAACATATGCCCTTGCAAATAGGAACCACCCTCTACCATATAGAATTAAAATAACCAAAGAACTTTGTGATGTACAGGTAAAAGGGGGAAATTTTCAATTTCATTGTTCCGCAAGGGACAATGACAATAAAGATATTGTATCGTATCGTATCGTATGATTATTTGTGCAAGCACACTCAAATCATGCTATGGTAGTTCACACTATTGTTAAAACACTGATGCTCATCTAGAGGAGCAGAGATCAAGGGAAGAAACTAGGGAGGGTCACAGGAGCTGCTTTGTCTCCACAAATCTTTGTCATGTGATGTGATCCTACCACTCCTAAGCTGTGCAAAGAGTGAAGTCATTGTTTGCAGACACCTCCTGCAGGTTAGCCAGAGTATAAAGAGTAACTGCTATGTTGAACTAACTAGAAGAATTTTAGAAAGCTGTCATTTAATGCAACAGCCAAGCTTGTGGTTGTTGGTTTTTTTAAATGACTCCTTAAAGGTAAAGGTAAAGGTACCCCTGCCCGTACGGGCCAGTCTTGACAGACTCTGGGGTTGTGCGCCCATCTCACTTAAGAGGCCAGGGGCCAGCGCTGTCCGGAGACACTTCCGGGTCACGTGGCCAGCGTGACATCGCTGCTCTGGCGAGCCAGAGCCGCACACGGAAACGCCGTTTACCTTCCCGCCAGTAAGCGGTCCCTATTTATCTACTTGCACCTGGGGGTGCTTTCGAACTGCTAGGTTGGCAGGCGCTGGGACCGAACGACGGGAGCGCACCCCGCCGCGGGGATTCGAACCGCCGACCTTTCGATCGGCAAGCCCTAGGCGCTGAGGCTTTTACCCACAGCGCCACCCGCTAAATGACTCCTTAGTTTTCTTTAATTAAGCTAAAGGACATGGAAAGTGAATGAACAAGGTAAGGCTATTGGTCAGCATGATAACAGCTACCTTTAGTTATGGCAGAGACCAACAAGACAGACTGACTAATGCAAAGCAAAGCAAATGGCAAAACTGCACACCAACTGCTGTTCTTGTACCAGTGTAGCACCACAATACACAATATCATACTGGCTCTGCAGGAACAACATAACAGTATTGCTGGCTTTTCACAGGCACAAATATTAGGAAAAGGGTATCCAGCTACCACCGTAATTGTGTTCAAATTAACATCTATACACTTGCATAATTAAAGTGTACCTTGCTTAATTTTGCTGCCACACTGGTCCTCCAACAGCCCGTGAACCACTAATTTGTAGATCATTGCTTGTGCCCGTTCCAAATCAGCCAGTCCTAGTGCCCTCTTGATAGGTGAGCGCATGACTGCCCGTTTCACCATATGGCGCATCAAGAACTGCAAGGCAGCACGCATTTCCACATCTTCGTGAACAATGGGCGAACTCGCACAATCAGAATTATGGCCACTCTCTGCCAGGACCTTTGGTATCAGTAACAATTCAGCATATTTACTACAACTAAGGAGAGTGCTAAGCGATTTCATAGCACCAAGGTAAAGATAAGACAACTGCACTGCTCTGATTTCTGATTGTACAGCATCGTGATTCTTGGAGGCATGTTCATGAGTCTTCCTTTTGCCTTCGGCATTTGGATGCTGGCTCTCCACACCCAAGGAAACAGATTCTAAGGAAAACGAAGCAATTTCATTTTCGGATTTTGAACTTGTAGCTCCATGGCCTTTGATCTCCTCAGTGCTTGGCACCGACCGGGCATCTGATCCAGAGTCACCTTCTGTTCTCTGGTCAACATCTCCTTTGTCTTCTGCATCATGCTTGTGTTTCTTCTCATGTCGCTTGACGCTTTGCTTCCCCATGTCTTCATGGATGCCAGTCAGGAAGGTGAGGTCCAGCAACACAGTGGCTGTCAATCCACGGAATCTTGCAACATCAAAAGGCAGCGGTTCGCAAGGTTCCAGATTATACAATGGCGTGTCACTAGGCGACCAAAAAGTTGGGAAGCTTTAATAAAGATCAGAATGACACAGGAAGAAGCAAGTGAGGGATAGACAGGAGGAAAGCACGGGAAATAATGTAGGCAAAATAAGACATAAAATATATTTAATCAAAATCTAAATGAATTGACAGTCTAAAAAATGTAAACCGGGAGGTGGGGGGTAGGAGGGAATGAGGGTTATGATCAGATAATGGGGAGAGATGATACTCAGTGCAGAAGGTAACAAAAAATGAGTGTGCTGTTTCAAACAAAACAGTTCATTCCAAATACCCAACAAAGGTAATCATAAAATACTGAGGGAGTTTTTGCTATATTAGACACGTTTGTTTTGGAAAATGTTTCCTAATGGACGAAAGCACCCTGGGATCTCAACTGGGTTCTGGCACTAAGTAGGGAGGTGGCATGCCCCCTAAGATATTTTCACAAAATAAAAATGCAAAACATAAACTTAGCAGCACTTTAAAGTGTTAAAAAAAACCTATTCTGGCAGAAGTTTCTGAGGGCTCACAGAATATGCCACAAGAGATGTGTTACCTTCTAAGGTGCCACAAGGCACTTGATACCATCATTCAGACATTACTTAGCTTACAGTCAAAATGTCATAAATAACACTCCCTAATGTTACAAAGCAATGGCCTCAAAACCCACAGTAGCAAAAGGTTACAAGAAATTTATTTCCAGGTTGAGCTGTCTGATATTTAACTAGCTACTAGTATTAGCAACTACTATCTCACATTTTAAAAGTCAGTGACATTTCCTAAGCACTAACAACTGGCAACTTGTCTAACACCAATACTGAAAACACTATACCTGATTGTAATCTCAGCTTCGTCCCATTGCACCTTGGCAGACGTGCTGCCTTCTTTGACCACTCCAAGCAAGGTGGCATGCCGCCCAGTTTGCCTGTGAACACAGCGGCCTCCAACTCTAAGTCCAGCATCCACTCCGCCAATCACTGCCAGGACTGGCCACACCTCCACACACAAGGTCTTCAGCTGGAGCTCTGAGAGATCTGCCAGCCCATGCCGACTGCCATGTCTGCCTTTCTCCTCCTCCTTGCTCTCCTTCTCCTCTCGTGCCTCATTCTCCTCTCGGCTTTGAACAGAGCGGCTTTTCTTCAGTTTCTGACCTGCCTCTTTAAGGCATGCTTTGAGCTTGTGCAGCCGCTCCATCATTTTCTTATTGATGCAATGTGTCCACCGGTCTGTTCGATGGAGGATGCGGATAAGCTGAATTGTGGCCTCTGCAAGCACAGCAGCAACAGGGCTGCAAATGGGGTCTCCTGGCAGCAAATCCCTCGGGGTGCCACGCATCTGCATGTCACAGATTTTTACCTATGCACACAGACACACAAGGAAATTCACTCAGCTGGATTCTCAGGTTTTTGGTAAAATTTATTTGCAAATTAGAAATCTTCTAAATGAATCAGAAAGGGTATATTTTTTGTAATTCTCACCGATATTGCAGATCTGCTACAAAAAAGACTTCTATGAGCTTTTGTGGGAGGTTGTAGCAATGAGGAAGAGTTTACCCAACTATATTGACAAGCACACGTGAGTCAATTTTTGACATCTCAGTGATTCTTCCATGCCGTTACAGATGATTTCAAAATATAGAAATATTTACAAACACGTAACGACTTATTTAATTTTATATCCTGCCTTCTTTCATCATGGAAACCAAGGCAGAATGCATATGGTTTCCAAGCACTGACCAGACCCAGATCTGCTTAGCTTCAGCAAAGGCCTTCAGACCATACCCTGGGACATTTAGGTTTTGGAAGCCGGTTATGAAGGTGTGCTTCTCTGTCGACATCAATTCTCATCTTCCATCATGTCCCAGCACTCTGTCTTAGTATAAGTGGAGCAGAGGGGAGGTGTATTGAGGAAGCTCTGTGGACAGAACCTTCCCCCTAATTTGCTATTCCTGCCAATGTTGGACTTGCGAGTGCTCTCAGCTCAGCAAGGACAGTAGGACAAGTTGAGAGATGTCAGGACTGCCCAGGCTTTATATTTTCCCTGACCTGCCAAGCTTGCTGTATCCAAATGCTGACAGGAGTAGGGAAGAGAGAATGAAGGGGCTAGAACAAGCTTGGCTGAGGGTGTTGGGGGTGTTGTCTTCTTGCATGCAAAGGAATCCCTGATTCAGCCCTGGCAAAAGAATTTCAGATAGCAGGGCTGAAAAAGACCTCTGCCTGATACTCTGAAGAACATCTATCAGTAGCAACATAAAATACTGTTTAAATAGACCAATTCCATATAAACATGTATGTATGTACACGCGCGCACACACACAGCTAAAAATGCTCAATTTATTCCACATATTATACTCATAGACCCTTACCAAAACAGCATATTAACCTTCACCACTATTGCTAAATATCCACCTTACCTTTTCTCCAGGATTACTGCTATAAAACATCACACATGGGTATAATTCTGCAGCATCCACATCTTCAAAAGCCAGTTTTGGTTCCTGGGGGGAGGGGGGGGGAGATAGTAGACAGCAAACTGATTATGTCAGTCACCCATTTTGCAAGGAGCACTTCCTTACTGATTACCATCAGGTCATGATTCATTTAGCATCAATTTAAAAGTTTAGATAAGCCTTCCCCAACCTGGTGACCGCCAGCCGTTTTGAACACCATCACCTATCAAGCTCAGCTTGATGCTGGGGCTGATGGGAGTTCTGATCTACGACCTCGGGAGAGTACTAAGTTGCCACGTTCTTCTTCTGATGAAGAACGTGGTCTGTTCAGTTGTGGCACCTACACTATAGAATTTGTGTTCCCCCGAGGTCAAGTTGACACACTCCCTACCCTTCCTTTCAAAATTTAGAAAGATTTGTTTCATTGTGCCCTTTCATTTGATTTCAGTTCAAAAATTTAGAACTTTGTGGTAGTTTGTATTATGCCTTTGTTTTGTCTGCTGTACTGCTTTTTTGTAACTGCTGACTGAATGTTGTTTTACTGTTGTGGACAGCTTTGAAAACCATTACAGGTTAAAAAAAATTTAACAGTATACAAATGTCATAAATAAGCAATAGAAGATTCATACTTCTCCATTTTTTCCAAAGGAGATAGTTCTTGCTTCCATATCCAGCACGCATGTTATGAAGTCCCCTTGGGTAAAACTGGTCAGTGTCAGCGTCTGCTCCCCATTATGGTAGAGATTGCCACTATATGCTCGGTACAGCCACATGTCTGAGGTAGTGCGATGGTTAAAATCGTGAACTGGCCAACGAGACACTCCAACGCAAGTCCCTTCATTGCCTCGATTTTCCTTCACAATATAGAACTAGAAGGTGAAGAAAAACCATCAACGCCCATGGGCTACTTAAAACATCAGGAAGCACAAAGACATATAAAAGTAATGGGGATTTGAACAGTCATTTCAACCCTCAAATTAATCACTATTGAACTGCAAAGGGGAGGGGAGAGGCTCAGTAGACCCACGGACATCCAATAGGCTATCTTGTCAAGGTGTACTTAGCAATTATTTAAAAACAGCAATAATCTTTTATCTCTACCATTTTGCGGGATAAAATATTATGAAGAAAAATGAAGTATTCCACAGAATGATGGAAACAAAAGGATTGTTGTTTTAAGATCATTGTTAGGTGGAGCTTCTGATTATTTCTCCCCCCCCCCAAAAAAAAATTATTTAGATTTGACATATGATTTAGGTTTATATCTGGCAGAATAACCCATAAAATTTCAGAGTGTCCCGTGAGCCTCTCTCTTCCCCATACAGTTTACCTGGCCTCACAAGTCTTTGCAGAAAGATATAAAATCTAGTGCAGGCAAAAGTATGCCACTGATCTGTACTGCTCAACCCACAGGCTTAGAGAAGCCCAGCAAATCATGAACAAAACCTAAAAACTGTGGACTCTGGAAGTCCAGCTTGCAAGGGCCAGAAATCCTGTGCAAATCTAGGGAACAAATTTAGGCAACCTGAAAAAAATGCCATTAGAACTAGTGTTCAAATACATTCCCCCTATTTTGAGCAGTACAGTTTGTGGGTTAAGAACACAATGGGTTTATCTATACACCTTGCTTCATCTCTATTTTTAAACTTGGTTTTCCACATACCTTCCACTGGTAACACCCAGAAGTGACTCCAGTGGATGCTAATCCATATCCCTTTCCGCCGCTCCCATGAGTTAGGATCTGACCATTCTCTACTAGGCAGCACTGAGCCTTCTCAGGGTCAAACGATACTTCCTGTATAGGGAGATTTTCATCTTCTTCTTCAGATTCACCCTGTTTCTTTCAAAAACAGAATATAAACACCTCACATTCTGGTCAATTAAACAGATGGGGGGGGAGCACAATCTAGAAGTAAAAAAATAATAATTAAGGGGTAAAAGATGTATAAAAATACAAAATACCTTTTTCAAAAATAACCATAGATACAAACACTCCAATGTTAAAACTTGATAAACCAAATCCCATATGAGACTGTAGCGGACTCACCCCACTAACTGCCCCCAATTCAATACAGCAGACCCACTGTACAGCACGCCAACGAATTTCTTCCATTTACCACAGGCTATCTTGTGTGAGGGGAACTTTGTTTCAGGGAGTCTCAGGCAGGAGTTGATCAAACAAGGAAAGTTTTATTTACAAAAAGAGATTGGTGAAACAAAGTTGGGCTAGGAAGAAGTTAACTTTTACTTAAGCTAAATATAAAGATGTCACAGGCTTAAACACAGTAGTATATGCACCTCTTTTATTAAACTTCAGTTGCTAAATATTGGTTGCTGTACTTCAGGTAAATGTTCCAGTTTCTAGAATAGGTGGTGAAATGCTTAACTCAGTTTCTCTTGTTCCTTTACTTGGCTATGACAGGTGTCTCAGTTAAATACTTTGGACACAGCACAGCTTCCTTCACAGCTTAATGCTCTGTCTCGTGATCTGTTTCGTCATTTATCCCCTCTCACTTCTGAGGTATAAGAGACTTTGGGATCCTCTTAACTGGCTTGGGAGTCTTCTTTTCCTAGAAGAGCTCTCCCCGCCTGACGGGAAGGAGACGCAAGGGAATTGTAGTCCCACAGCTTCTCCCTCCCCTGCTTAGACTCAGCCCTCCAGGCAATTCCTGTGTCCTCACACGGTCCTCCTCTCCTCAGTACGAGGCTCATTTCTCTAGCTACAGATATTCTCTGCAGAGCGGATGCTAAACTCACATTTGAACCCACTCTCTTGGACAAACCCATTCCTAATCCCTTTCTCCCATTTCAAACCAAACTCAACCCTGTCTCGCTCCAGCTCTTTCCCTTCTCTATCCCCATCTCAAGGCTTCCTCAGAAGCTGCTCCTTTTATGTGCCCCCCATTCAGCTCCTCCCCCTTCTACAGCCAGCTGACTTTGTAGCCAATCAGAGAGAGGGTTGGCGCCTCTGGCAATGGCGGAATTCCTCCGATCGGGAGGAACCCGCTCCGTGAGAAATAGGGTCTGAACCGCCACGGCGAAGGCGGAGACCCCCAGAAATCACAGGCGGAAGAAGCCTGTGAACTTGGGATTCGGCTGGCACCTTTTGCGCCCCCCTACTCGCGGGGAGACCCGGCAACGGGAATCCAGAGCGATGTGGGGTGAGCGGCGCGGTGCTTTGAATCGGCCGCTTCTTTCACGGAGTGAAGCCGCATTGCCGCTGTCGGAGAGCGCCGACTTTTTTCCTGTGGACAATTGGATTTTAAACAACAACCCGTGAGTAGAACGGAAAATTGGACATTTAAATAAGTTAATTTGGCACCGAAGGGGGAAGGTTCAAACAGGAAGTCCACCTCCCCTTTCTGTAAATAGACTGAAGCAAAGTACTTGCTAACTAAGGTCTTGGAAAGTTTTATGTAAAGGATCCAAAACTCCACTGATTGAAATTACTTAATCCCCCCTGGAAGCGGGGGGAGAACCTTTAGGAGAAGGTGGAATTTAAAATTGAAGCACCACGTCTCTGAACCTGGGAGCGCTTTGTAAAAAGCCCATCTACAGTGAACAGGATAAATTTGACAGCTAGTCTAAAAGAAGGACATTGTTTCCATTGTCCGCTTCTGTGCTTAAAAAGAAGAAAAAAGTAACTAAAAATTGTTACTAAACTTACTTTTGGAATTGTGCTGGAAAGGATTGATACAAATGAAGTCTGGCTTCCTCTAGAGGGAGCATTGGGACATTATTACAAGAGTGCAGCTGCTAAGATAAAGACTGTGGGAAACTAGTTTTGACCTTGAACATCTCAAGAATGTCGGCTAAGGAAGAAGTAATCTCTGCACTGAATAGGACAATCTATTTGTTGGGAAAGTTGCATAAACAGATAGATGTCATGGCTACCAATATTGACATTTTGGGAACAAAAGAGGGCAGCAGTACAGAAGTGGACAAGAATCCGGCACAGGAATCTATTTTAATTGAACAAATTGATGAATTGGAGAAGGAGAAAGTCGCTGTTGTTGAATATAATGCAATACAAGGGGGAGCCTTAACCTTACAGTGGCAAATGGAGGATTATAAATTGAAGCCCTATATGACTGTAACTAGGAAAAGCCAGATTGTAAAGATGGGAGCCTGGCCTGGTTCGGAAAAGGAAAGTGGGAAAGACCCCCTTATGCAGGGATCAACCGGCTTTTGGGGCATGGATGTGGGCCAGGAGGAGCTTGGAGCTTTTGGGGCTTTTGGACTTGGAAGATTTGTGAAACAAGATTTGGAAGACTTTGTGGGCCCTAGCTTCAACTATGGAAATCTGGTGGACTGGTTAAGAAGGAATCTAAGCATTGTTGGGTTGGAGCTCCCCCGAGATCTGTTTTTTAGCATCAAAGATTACCAAGAAGATCGGCAGAAGGGACGTCAAGAAGAGTTAAGAGCCTCGGATATAAGATCTCCAGGTTGATGGACTGTTGGAGGTTGATGGAACTGACGGCAGGGGCCGAGACCGGGGAGGGGAGACGGCGGGAAAAAAATTGGGAATTTAAAGTGTATATATGGAGATTTTTTCTTTTTAAAAAAAAAATTTAATGAGAGAGGGAAAAATCGTGGAATGAAAATTTTATGACCCTAGGGGAAATGTCTTAAGAGATCAAGTTCAAATATATTAGTTTTAATGAGAAATAAGATTATTAAATAAAGTAAAAATGGTTGGTTAATTGGTGAAAGAAGAGAATGTAAAATTGCAGTATATTAGGATGGATTATTAGGTTAGAAACAAAGATGAAGGATTTGCTGAAATATTTAACTGAACTGGAATACATAGAGGGGGTGTGTGAGGAGGTCAAGGAAATAAGCTAAAGAAAGAAAGTTAGGTAAAGGTTTGATTTGTTCTTTTTTTCTGATTGTATTTGTTTTTCTCTTTATTTTTATTTTTATTTTTTATTATTATTATTTTTTGATGTGACTTGTTTTTATGTACTGATTGTGTTTCTTTTTTGTCTCTCTTTGTAACCTTTAAAACTTGAATAAACATCATTTTTTTAAAAAAAGAGAGGCTCCAACCCCCTGGTGGAACTCTGAGGGACTGCATCACCAGGGCTCTGCTTTCCGTCACAGGCCTTTCAATATGAGCCAAACATGTTTCAACACAAAGGACTTCATCAGTGGCTGAAAAGAACATTATGAAATTGATCAGAATTAAAGCTAGTACCTGCAGCTTCATTTCTTTTTCTTTCTCCTTGATCTGAATTATGTGCTTGGCTTGTGCAACAGGACTTTCCCACATACAATCAGACAGAAGGGAGAACAACCGATCAATAACCTGTTCGGGAAACATGATTGAAGAACATTTAATTCCAAATAGTCACAGGTAATTTTTAAGGCTGTATTTCCCATCCTGCTTACACTACAGATAACAAAGCAACCAGGGGTTTGAAGCAGTCAACTGAAGACAGTTTTCTCTTCTTTTTAAAAACACACCTCTGAAAACCTGTGATTTGGTGCAATCCAGGTCTGATGAAGTGGCTATGGGGCCAGGGAAAATACCTCTGCCTTGTTTCCTTTTTTAATGCCTCAACAAATGAAACGGATTTGTAAAAATGTTACATGGAAGAAGAAGAAAAAATACGAGGCACTACACTTCTGTAAAACAAGAAAATCCTTAATAAAAAATATTTTTTAAAAAAATTATTTGGGGGGGGGAATACTCCCGTTACCCAACCCAAAGGCATAGTTCATACAAGCACTGAAGTGGAGAGAAAGTTGCTAATATCAATATGAAGGAAAATGTTAACACAATCATATATTAAGGAATGTGGCAGAAACAGTTCGTCCTATAGCGTGTGTTTTTTCATGTGTTGAATGAATGGCCACCAGTCTACCATAAAAGTCTCTTGGGCATTTGATCCTCTAGCCACACAAAGGTTTTGCATCACTTTTCCAGAAAGTGCTATGTCCCAATTTACCTTATTCCACTGTTGTACATTTAAACCCTTTGGTTCTTTCCAATTTCTAGCTATCAATATTTTTTCTGCCATTAACAAGCAAGCATTATTTAATAACCATTGGGTTGTTTTAGGAGGACTTTTTTTACAGGTTTTCCCAGTATTTTTGTTATTTCTACAAATATTTTATCCCAGAACTGGGTAACTTTGGCACAGTCCCAGCACATAGAGGATGTGAAGGAACTGTGAGCTATACATCCCCCCCCCCCTTTTCCAGGTGAGCATCAGTTATCCGTTTTAGCTACTTCTGTAGGCATTAAGGATCATTTTGGTATTGTTTTCAAATAATTTTATTTTAATCTAGCTAAAGTTGTTTTACTAGGACTTCTGGCCTTGTGACCTTAGGCAGCCATGGTCACTTAGAGGAGACTGTTGTATGTTGGGCAGATCAGTGATCAAATTGTCAAAAAAGCAGCTTCATTATTTTCAGGCTGTTGCTGAGGGCTGAGAAGTAACTTTAAATATTTAATTACAATTTTCAATTATTAACAAAAAAGAAAATATTTCACCAATCAAGCAACAATAATTCTGACTTTATAAATCTCGACTTCCCTCCCCATCTTTCTGTAGTCCTTAAAATAATTTTATCTTTCCCTGCATATCCCAAATCGTTTCAATCTATTATTTTTATTGTTATTATCTGTTATTACAATAGTCCTGCTAATGTCTTGATCTGCTTGCAATATGTTTGTAAATATTCAATAAACCATTTCCATTTCTTAATAAAAAATTGTTATCTTGATTTCTTATTATTTCCATAAGTTTTGCCATTTCTTCATATTCCATTAGTTTCTGCAACCATTCTTCTCTCATCGGGACTTTTTCGTCTTTCCATTTTGGGCAATTATTATTCTTGCAGCTATAGCTGCATAAATAAATAAGTTTCTATATTGTTTAGGTAGCTCTGATCCCATTATCCCCAAAAGAAAAACTTCTGGTTTTTAAATAAATGTTATCTTAAACATCTTTTTCAGTTCATTATATAACATTTCCCAGTAAGCTTTAACCTTACTGCAAGACCGCCACATATGGAAATGGGTACCTTCTTTCTCTTTACACTTCCAACACTTATTTGACTTTGCTTTATACATTTTTGCCAATCTACTAGGTGTTGGGTAGCATCTATATAACATTTTCATATAGTTTTCTCTTATACCATAGGTAAAGGTAAAGGTACCCCTGCCCGTACGGGCCAGTCGTGTCCGACTCTAGGGTTGTGCGCTCATCTCACTCTATAGGCCGGGAGCCAGCGCTGTCCGCAGACACTTCCGGGTCACGTGGCCAGCGTGACGAAACTGCTCTGGCGAGCCAGCACCAGCGCGACACACGGAAATGCCGTTTACCCCGCTATAAAGCGGTACCTATTTATCTACTTGCACTTAAGGGTGCTTTCGAACTGCTAGGTGGGCAGGAGCTGGGACCGAAAGACGGGAGCTCACCCCGCCGCAGGGATTCGAACCGCCGACCATGTGATCAGCAAGCCCTAGGCACTGAGGTTTTACCCACAGCGCCACCGCGTCCCACTCTCTTATACCATAGGATGCTGTAAATTTCATATCCATCTGGGCTGAGAAGTACCGGTAACTTAAACCGAACCACAGTTTCTAAGATGCAAATGCCACCAAAATAGTCACTGTTGCAAACACAAAAACTTAACACTTTATAATATTGTAAAGTATGAAGACCTGAGCCATCTGGTCATCCTCCACACCCGATTCACAAGCAGGCAGCACAGCTTCCAGAACATGTAGTGCAAGCAGCCTGGTCCTCAAGTTGCCAACCAAAGGTACACCTAGAAATGGGACCCAGAAAGAAAGTTGGTGCTACCAACACATGCTAATAACGTACCAAACAAAGTTAGAAACCAGTGGTGTGTCTATAAAATGGTGTAAAATATCCAGAATACACAGGATAAAATGGGCCGCCCACTTAAATACACAAAACATGTATAAAGAGTTTCTGTAATTATTCATTTGATGGACATGGTGCAGGCCAAATGATAAACACACTCCCCACACATCAAAAACAAAGACCATAGGACCATACCTGAACAACATTTCTGAGAAGCTATGTTCAGGAGCACCTCTGTCCACTTTGGGGATGCCATTTTGGACTGAATGGCTTTTGAAGAAACCACCCTTCTAAGAAAGACTAAGAAATCGCCTAGATGCAACTCTGCAGCGTGCTGTTTTCGAAGAGCCACTGTGGATTTAAAACAATAAAAAATATTTTTGCAAAAAGGAAAGGGATTCATATTTTCAAAAGGCCTGATTTGCATATGCTCTGCCTGGAGAGTGCCTAGGAAAAGATAACCAGCTGTCTACCCTACCTTCTACCAGCAGGTGTCATTGCTGTTTTGCAGCCAAATGATTAATCTGCTCTGCTTTTATTGTCCACTGTCTTTATCACTGTCTTTAATTTTTTTATTGCTTTTATATAAGGTGCCCTGAAAGCTTTCTCAGCTGAAGAGCAGGGCAAAAGTATTTTTTTTAAAGTAAAAGAACAAATAATACACAACAAAGCAGCATCTTAACCTTTTGTTGTGCAGCAAAATTCTTCTTACATTAACTTTATTTCTGCTCTCTTGGACCAAATTTAGATTTATTCCATTTCATGGGTGCCTTTTTCTGTACCAGAAGAGAATGATTTGCAAAATAGTTCAATAAGAAGCATCAATAGGGGCTGTGGATAAAGATTACAACAGAGGTGGAGAGACAAAATTCTCAGCAGCACTTAAAGTCCCATCATTTTCTATAGTGTCAAAATGTAAACAATGCCCCCCCCACTAATTCTGACACTGCTTGTGAAGATGTTTTCATGTTGACATTGTCCACTCTCATTTGTTCATTCTCAAATAAGATCATTTGCCCTCAAATGATCTCATCTCATAGCTGTGTTGTTCTGTTCACCACATGATCTCTCATCCACTGAGAACAGAGATTGTGTAATTTGGATTTACGGATGAAGGGTAGAATAATAATAATAATATTAATAATAATAATAATAATAATAATAATAATAATAGTAAAACAAATAGAGCATATAATATTTATATTTACTTGGAGAAACTTAATTGTGGTTACCTTTTCTGTACTTCTAACAACTAGGGCAATATTGTCAACATAGGTCAAGCTGTCATCTTTTTTTGACTCTGCCATTAGCATGCATGTACAAATCCCATTAATTGTTTACTGCAATAAGTTTCCAGTGCATAAAACAAAAATATAGAAGTCTCTGAGGAATAATTGGGGATGTGGGCTCTTTTCTATAGCACAAAGCATGGAAACAGAGAGTACATGCAGGTCCCGCTATCCAAATACAATGCTTCCCAAGAAATCATTAGTTAGGTGAGTATTCACATAGCAAT
This sequence comes from Podarcis raffonei, assembly GCF_027172205.1. Taxonomy (NCBI): domain Eukaryota; kingdom Metazoa; phylum Chordata; class Lepidosauria; order Squamata; family Lacertidae; genus Podarcis; species Podarcis raffonei. Next base: position 5,163,037 of record NC_070615.1, read on the forward strand.
CTGATGATTTGCATTGTTTCCTATGGGAACATTTCTAATCTGTGATTTGTCCGATCACACATCCTCCCTCCAAGGTTTCTGCCCAAAATGGCTGCTGCCATCCACCAAACACAAACCAGTAAGGAAGTGGGCAAACTCCAGCTGTTCAGATATCTGAATCAGCCATTCATGCAGTGAGCTTTGGCTCTACATCCCTTCCTCCCCTATCCCCTGCCCCAGGAACTCTCTTTTCTTTAAAAAACAAACCAACAAAAAGCCAGAATGAGATTACCTCTGAAGTCTTTCTTCTCACTGTCTCCATTTGACTCTGCCTTTTTTTCTTCCTCCTCACCATCTTCTTTTTCCTCAAATGATGCCATAAGCATTACACCAGCTTGGGACAACAGGTTTTTCAGCTGACTACACAGCAGATCCAGCAAAGACTGGACCACTTTGGGACTCAGTTTATCTGCGTAAGTTCTGGGGGGTGGGAATATGAAGCTCAATTAGCAACTATGTGAAGAAGCTTGGCATTATTAGAACAGAACCCGGAGGGTTTTGCAGAAAAAGAGACAGATGTGTTGTGGGGGGCAGATTTCATGTTCTTGGGCCTGAATGATCCTTGTTACAGACTGGCAAAATAGTTGCTGGGCAAATGGTTTTCCTAATGGAACAGAGAGGAAGGACTGTATTTTCAATATGTGGTAAAGGGAGAAACAAAACAGCTCTGAGGGAAAGGGAGAGGTAGGGGTGTGTGTGTGTTTGTGATAGAGATTTTAACAGGTAAATTATATTCAATTAGAGTCCATCTAAGTACAGCAAACAAATATTAACACATCACACCAACAATTCAACTTTATAGTCCCAGTGCTACTTTCTGAAATATTTAACTGTACAAATTTATTCTAATTGTTGTTAAGGTAATGCTGAACTGAAATGAAAAGCGAGTTATAAATGCTCGAAATAAATAAATAAAAACTGTTTCCCAACTGACTAAGGTTTTATCATATCCAATTTACTACCGAGTTACACTGCAAGTACACTGCTAGTCTTGAGGAACTAGGTATGGGGAAAATACTGCTTTTAAAATATTTGGGAGAGCTGAGAAGATGAATGATCATTCAGAAAACAGAAAGTTAATACTCACCCTGTGGTAATAGCTAGGATCTGAAGTAATCTAGTGCTGGCTACTTTTAAAGCTGTGCTGAGCTGGGAAATGCCACTTTTGGGCAAGAGCTGCAGTGGCTGACCAAGCATGGTGTCTGTTCCACATAATTGCGACAGGACATTTAACAAGCCAGTGGAAATGGCCAAGGAGACATCAACTGGCTGGTAGTGAACACTCAGGGCGAACACAGTTACCAACAGGAGACGCTGCTGTGCCTCTAATACACACATGTACACAAACACACACCAAAATATAAAGAAAATACTTAGAGACTGTCCCCATTTCAAGTCTGCTCAGGAATAGAAAAAAAATAATACAAGGAATATTTGACTTGTTTTCTGTCGGCAGCAAAAACACTTGCAAGATCAAATGTGATCCTCTTACCTATGTGATGTTTATTTGCTTGGAGGGCTCTTTCCAAAGTTGCAGACAATTGCTGATAGATCTTGTGCACAGCCACTTGGATTTCAGTCTGGATATTTCTCTTTGCTGCCCTGATGCCATCCTATGGAAAAATCAAATACTGTGAAACCAATCCATATGGATATGCACTGATGTCATGCTACTTTTTAAGGTATTTACCATGTATAATTCAGGAACTTTTCAAATTTTATGAAAGGTTGCTAATGTGTAGCATTGGCTAACTACATTTAACTCCTTTCATGACTTGCCTTCTATAGGAAACAACTAACTTTGCAATACACAGTTGTCAGCACAATGTGGAATCTCACAACACTAAGAAAATCTTATATTTATAGGATATGCACATATTCTGCTTCCAGTTGTCTTCTACAGTGTCTATTTACATTAGTACACCCCATTCCAGACTTTAATCCACTAACATTCCCTCTATATCTGATATTCAGAAACTCTCCTTTATCTGAGGTTTTAAAACAAAGTTTGGTCGGTCATCTGTCAGGGATTCTTTAGCTGTGATTCCTGCACTGCAGGGGGTTGGACTAGATGACCCCTGAGGTGCCTCCCAACTCTACAATTCTATGATTCAAAAATTCTAAGTGCCACTGCTTATGTGGCCAAATTGGCACCATCTATTTTGTTTAAATAAGCTATCATCAGGCTTGGTGACAACCCTAAAGCTTGCAGAATGACACCCCCCCACACACCCAATAGGAAAAGAACAATACAGCACTTTGAGAAGTTTTCAGTTTTAGACATGGTCTGCTTTAAACTCAGTTGACAGAATTCCAACGTTTGGCCAAAGCATCCCTTACCTGATAATGATGCAAACGGATACTCTCTCCTTTGGAGCCTGCATGTCCCACAGTACCCAAGCCAAAGCACCCGGCCAGGAACTGCAGCCTCACTGATGTGAGAAGCGAAGAGGACTGAAAGCCTGGGCCTTGCCGGCTTCCTATGGACAGAGTGCTGCCTTTTTCTTCCATCCCAGAAAGCAACACGAGGATCTGATGAAGTGCCTCCAGCCGCAACTAAAGAAAATGTGTAAAAATAGTGTGCATTTTACCCCTTGGAAGACAAAGTCCTTCAAGTGCATTGCTACAAATACAGAGTATAAGCCTGTATGACCCCCCACATACAACAGATGAAAGTATTTTAGGAACAGAAAAACAATCAAGGAAAATAAAGGAAGAGATGTGGGGAGACACTTCGCTTGCACAGCCAAAATTGCTTTCCAAAAGCAACCCCTTCCTTCCTTCCTGGCTGCATATGCACAACCCCACATGTAGTATGTGTGCATTAGGAACACCCATACAATCCGACTGACTGACTGCTATAGGCTGGCATGTTGCTCCTTTGATGCCTAAGCAGGAAGAAACAAACATGATGTGCTTTGGGGGTCACACCTACTTCCTCCAAGGCATGCAAGTGATGACAGAGAGGCCATCCTAGAACCTCCCTTTTGTTAAGTAACCTGAAATGATTGCCTCCCCACAAGTTACAGTTGGGCAAAGCATGTAAACTGATAATTCAAAAGCATCTTTCATTCTACAATTATTAACTGGAATATAGGTAATTACAATACACACCTCTGCCCTCTGTTGCTGCTGCTCCATTGCGATAATATAGGCCTGGGGGCTCGTTGACATGCTTTCTTCAGGCTCCTTGAAGCCTGGAGAGCTTCCCACATCTCCGCTTACAAAGCTAATAACATTTTCAATCAGAGTATGAACTCCAACAGATTTTGTAAAATCAAAATCGGACTCCCCAAACAAACACATAGAGCTATACAGCCAATCTCTGTGCTTCAGTCGAGTCCATGAATCACTTAGTGCTTCAATTGGGCTGTGGACTGCTCCTAGAAACACACAACAGAACTTCATAAATTCCAATGCAGTGATTTTAAATAATACTGACAAGTAGTACTGAATGGGCAGCTTTGCAACAGATGGTAAAAGGTATTCCTATCATCTCATGCACACAGTTAGCAAAGTATACTATTACTGAAGGAAAATTAAAGGCAGAAGCCACTCAAACCGCTGAAAGCTTATATACCGAATAAGATGGTAACACAAATAAAAGAAAACAGAGAGTGGTTGAAGGAAAAGAACAGTCTGCCACAAAACAAACTGAGCACTCAATTTCTTCTTTAACATTCAATTGTAAAGCAAGGATTGTGACTGACCAGCATTATTAAACTATTAAGGGCAAAGCAGGGGGATGATACATAGCTTGCTTTGAATGAAAACTTTACGCAGGTAAAGGAATGGGTAAAGGGCAAGTAAACTCACACAAATTATTTCTTTTCTGCCTTCCTTCCAAGCTGTTTTCTATTCATTTGGTGTAATACAGCAAACCTCTTTTTGAAAGCATACCACCTGTGGAGAGTCCAATTTCAAGGACTCTCCCACACCCAAATTTCCAATGGGACTGCAAGCAGTTTCTGGTCCCACCCAAATTGCTGCATATGTTGATCAGTTAACTCATCTGGTAGCAGCATGCAGCAGCAATGCAGGGTGTGCATAGCTACTGACTGTTCAAAGGAGGAGGCGGCACAGGGATAGCCAAACAGATGACGAGACCTACTCCAATTATCAGATGGCAGCTATGCACACCCTGCATTGCTGCTGCATACTGCTACCAAATGAGATAACTGTAAGCTTGCATGGAATTATAATTAAAATGGAAACAGTGCCGATGCGGTAGTATTCTGTGCATTCAAAATTTGCTGCCTGTTGCACTGTTCAGCTGAACTGCTGATAGGAAAAAGAAAAAAGCTTTGGTGTATCGGTGATTCCAAGGTCTGTAGCTTTTCTGTGGAAGTCCCCTTTCTAATGGATTGAATGCCCTAGATGTACCTCCTCATTTCTGATGCTATCATGAACCAATACAGCCACACACACCAAGGCAGCACCATCATCCAACAGATTCCTTTCTTTCTCTAGTTTGGTTTCTTTCTCAGAATGCCTCTTGGTACACTAAACTCTTGCATTCATGAAAATGTACACGAAAAACACTGTTTCACAAAGTTTAGTGTCTTTATTTAACTTGTGAGAATTGGCACAAAATGCAGCCAAAAGCAAGCTTCTGTCTTGAAAATATGAAAGCTAAAAAAATTCTGGGCAGGGAGGGGAAATACCATCTTGGGTGTGAGTCCTGGAAAACTTGCTTGCTGTCTTGCAGACCTTTCCCACTTGGCCTGGGAGGGTGAGCATCTGACTGACTACAGTTACAAAAGCTGAGACTGCTGAACAGACTCTTGGGCTCGGACACTGTTTGGAATTTTGTTGGGGAAGGTTGTTGATGTTGGGGTTTTTGTATCTTTATTTTAGGTTTTATTGTGATTTATGAGGAAATTTTTCAGTTTGGTTTTATATTTTTTAATGTTCTATTTATTGTTTATGACTATTCTTGTTATGTTTAATTATATGGTTTTTCATGTCGTAAGCTGCCTTGAGCATGCTTTGAACTATGGATTATCTAAATAAAATCATGTCTGTATGTACCACACACAAGTGTTCAATTCTCTAACAATAATTTTGTTATGCTATTGCTCAAAGTACATAACTGCTTCATATTTTTAAAGCCCATATTCTAATGAGTAACCAAAAACGCAATCCAAACAAAAAATCACTTAATATATTTAAATTGTGGGTTGGAATTACTTTCTCTAAAATCTCAAAACCAAGTACAGATCTCCATGCAAATTTAAAATGACTTTCTTCCTTAAGCCCTCCCCTTTAGATGGCATGTTGTGTGATCAGCACACTTCAGTTCTCCACGTGCTTTGAGAAACTCCCAACCATTAAAATCAAAGAAGCTACTACACAAAATGCAAGCATGTAAAAGAATTTGTGGTTTTTAAAAGTTTTCTTTAAAAGTGATCAAAAGAGTGTTATTGTGAAGTGGCTCTGAAAGGACAAGTGAAAGAGCTGATGCATTTTTAAAAAAGATGGTCTGAACACATCTAGCGGGTATTCAAGGCATCCTGCATATGTGAGCAGAACAGAGCCACATACTAGCATGACCTACTCTTGGAAGCTTAAGCTCATCTGCATCAGGCAGCGGGCTGCCGTGGTTACAGCAGTGGTAGACAACATGGTGGTCAGGGAGAATGGGAGTTGTACTCCCAACAATATCTGGAGGCCACCATATTGCATAGCCCCAGGTTAGAAAGTTAGGCAGGACAATTAAAACCCAGTTTCAAATCCCTACTAATCCATGACGTTCACTGAGTGACCTTAGGCTACCTGTTACCTTTTACTTTAATCCACCTTGGGTTGTTCCAGGGATAAAGGGGCACGGAACAAAAATCATGTATATTGTCCTGCACTCCTTGGGGAGAGTGGGATTTTTAAAACAAAATAAATTACAGGATTATCATACGGGGCGGGGGGGGGGGGGCAGTTTTACTATGACATTACTGTGTTTGCTTTGCCTGGATTTTAAAAACTTGTTTACTCCCATTTTAAGCTTCTTCACTAGGCCCTTAACAGCTTGGGAGGAATTATCCTGTGCAAAAATGAGTCGTATAGAGGACTGAAAGTGGAGCAACAAAAGATAAAGTCAGAGAAGGAATGCTTCTTAATACCAATTGCTGGAAACTATAGGAGGGGAGAGTGTTCTTGTGCCTGGGTCCTGCTTCTCGTTTGCCACTGTGAGAACAGCATGCTGGACTAGATTGGCCTGATCCAGCACCACATTTCTTATGTTCAGATGAAGACCAGGTGAACTACTTCCCAAGGAACAGTATTTGACAAGCTTGGGATTGCCAAACAAGGTGGTGCAGCAAATAAGAGTATTAATGGTAGTATGGTCCTACTTTTGGATTAAGTTAACAAGACTCCTCAAGAAAAGTTGGGGGAAGTTGCCTGCTTTGGTTTAAACAAGCTATTGTATTACTTGTAAGTACAGTATATCAAATCAAACCCTGTAGTTTGCCTTTCTCAGTATTAAACTGGCAATGAGGTCCACTCTCTAGGGCAGCTTTCCCCAACCTGGTGCCTTCCAGAGGTTCTGGACTATAACTCCCACCAGTCCCAGCCAGCACAATGGTGCTGACTGGAGCTGATGGGAGTTATAGTCCACAAAACATTTGGAAGGCACCCAGCTGATGAAGGCTGCTCTACGGTCACATACAGTAGTCTTTTCGCAGCCCTTTCAGTGGAGATGCCAGCCAATGAACCTGGCTTCTGAAACATGCCAAGTACACAATTCATTGATCCTCTCAACGCTGATCCCCTGAACATAAACAGAAACATGCTAAATACATTCTTACAACTTGAATTTCTAGTGAGCCGTTATGCCTCTGTCTACCTGCCAACATTAGATGGAACAAAAACCCCACTGTTTACTTGTCCTTATATGCCAGCTTCTAGTAATGAAATTTTCAAAATGAATGTGGAACGACTGCTACACATATTTTATGTTTTATAAAGTATGTAGGCAAGCTAGAGAGAAAATAAAATCACAACATGCCGTCATGTACTTGCTTGGAGCTCTTCTTTTTTCTGGGGCTCAACTGGCCAAAAAGGAGTAAACACACTACCACACAAGAATCAGAAGACAAAGAGAGACATTGGGTACAGAAGACAACATTCAATCTGCATTCTGTCCATACATGGAAAACAGCTTTAAGAGTGGGAAATGTTTGAGCAACCTTCATGAATGTGCAGCTTCTCAAACTTCCTGCAGTGTAAGGAAGTGATGGGGTATTATTGCACCACTTCATATCCCCTTACCATGTGAATGCTAAAGAGGAGTTATGCAATAATTCGTGAGGTGACTTCACATTTGAAAAATCGCAGTGTGTTCTAAAGATAGAGGGTCAGGCAGCAGGCTGAGCTTATCAGATAAGGTAAGAGCTGCCCCAAGAAGATGCCTCTCCACAGGAGTAATTAGAACTAGGAGTAACTAAGAGCTGGGAATAAACTCACTCATCCAGCCAAAGCCTGATGAAGGGTTCAAGTCCCAAAGATACTTTCCAAGGAAAGCAGAGCAGGGACAAGGGGAGCAGGCATCAGCAGAGAACTGAAACAATTTTTTGACCAACCTCCCTGCTGATTCTTCCATCCTAGCTCTGTATTGTTTACACCCCATGGCAACGGTTCTCTGGATCTCAGTCAAGGGTATTGTCCAGCCCTACCTGGGATAAATCACCCTTGCAACTTGCCCACTCTTTTGGGTCCAGAAGCAGGCAAACAGTGAAACTGCCTGCACTACATGGCATTACTTGCTGGAGAAAGCTCTTGTCGTTCTTTACCTTCTATTACAGGTATGTCAAAGTGTGGGTTTTCAAACTGTGTTCCAGAGTCATGGCAGACAAGATGCTCAAAAGGCATCTTACCTACCATTACCAGTATTCTCCTGCAACACAGAACTGCAGAGGCAACTTGACAACACTCTGGAGCACACACAGATTCCAGGGAGTGTGAACTGTGTGTATGTCCATAATTCCCTGCAGTATAGAGGGGCTCTGTAGCAGACCAATCAACACAGAAAGATTTTCTGAGGCTTAAAAGTTTCAAGACCGCTACTCTAGAAAAACTGGCTTTTCTACACAATTACCTCTCTTTCTATGGGATGATGCCAAGTCCAAATCCACATTTCGTCTTCCACTCTATAGTGAATAAAAATAACCAAAAAGAGTGTTAGTGTTATACCTTATTTATTACATTTATACAATGTCTACCAATGTACTCAAGTTTGTTCATGTTGGCTTTCAATTTAACAGACACAACACAGAAGGGACAGGCTTGGAAGAGGAAAGTAAGCAAAGGCAGATATCACTGGCTACTGTATGGGGAAGTTCTGGGAAGGCATGAGCCAAATGATCACAGAGAGGCCTTCACTGTCTTGTCTCTCTCTGATACTGTGAGATGGAATTCCACCTAACCAGCAAACAAAAAGGCAACTCATTCATTTGTAAGTTATATGCAGCAGCTTACCACCAGAGTAAACAATTCCAAATATAGTATACTGAATATAGTGGGCACTCCCGAAAGACAACCACCTCTATACTTCTGGAGGGATTCCGTGCTGAACTTGAACACGTTTTTCCACAGGTCTCTCAAATTTGAAAATCATACCATGGGCCAGTTCTCACATAATCCTAGACTATCGCATGCTGCTAAGTGGATAAGCAAAGTGGTTGGTCTCACATATTCCTGCTTCTCTTCTCCTACTCTTGCATAGCTGGAAGGGAGACTTCTGCTGACTTTAGCATTGCCTTTAAAGAATCTTGGTCCCAGCATTACATACAAACCAGGCATCCAATTTTAAAACAAATAAGTCAATTTACTTGACATTTGCTATTCAAACCTATGGTGTGAAGTTACTTTGTCATGAGACTGACCAGCTTGGGTTCATCATGCTGCCACTTACACAACTTTAACACTGTCAAATATTCTTCTGTAATCTGTGGGATTGTCTATATTCTTGATTTGCCAAGTTCTTTTGAATGTCATGTCTTGTTTACTCCCAACAAATTTTTAAGGTAAGCAAGGCAGTCCTTTGCACAATGTCATGAGTGGCTTTTCAAACTCCAAGGGAATTTTAAAGTCAACTTATGATTAAACAGAGCAGGGAAAAGAGGGCTGAAATTAAGCAATGGCAATAATTAGATCCCGCTGCATGTAAATTCCCCAGGCACACTTTGGGGGCGATGGTTTGCCCCAACCTACCCATAAAGTCCTGAGCTGATGTGAAAGCAGATCCCACTGCAACACAGACTCACAACCTCACATCTTCAGCAGCTGAACCAGAAAGAGTAACATTATGCAAAGCTTTAAAGTATTTCACCTACCAGTGAATAACCTTCTTCATCTGATTCAGGCTGAGATAAATCAGATTCACTCCGTGATTTCATCAGTTTGTAACTTGAACTAGAATGGACTGAGCGACTCTCTGCAGTAAGGCTTTCACTTCTGTTTCATGCAGATGCAAAAAAAGAAAAGATAATAATTGAAGATGATAATTGGTCTGGAAACCAAGCCTTATGAGGAAGGAACAGTTGAGGGAATTGGGTATGCTTAGCCTGGTAAAGAGGAGATTGAGAGGAGATATGATAGCCATCTTCAGATATCTCAAGGGCTGTCCCATGGAAGGTGGAGCAAGCTTGTCTTCTCCTGCTCCGGAGGACAGGACCAAAACCAATGGATTCAAGTTACAAGAAAGGAGATTCTGACTAAACATCTGACAGTGGAACAAACTCCTTGCAGGTTTTTAAGGAGAGGTTGGATGGTCATCTGTCATGGTTGAGATTCCTGAATAGCAGGGGGTTGGAACAGATGACCCTTGGGGTCCCTTCCAACCCTACAATTCTATGATTCCATAAGAGCAGACAAAGTGCAGCTCCTAGGGTTTAACAATATGCACAGGGAAGTCTGATGTGCCAACAGAATGCTCTCTCAAACAAGGACTTCCCCTTTCACCAGAGACAAAGCCTGGCATATCCCACCACCACCACCCCATCCCTTAGAGCTCATTGCACAAATTTGGCACTACCAAAGGAAAGGGCCTGACTCTAAGACCTGCCCAATGTACCACTAACTGCTCTGGAACAAACAGTAGGACCTCTGACGCCTATTGTTAGGATTTGGCAGGCTCACCCTACCTTAGCAGATTACTGAGGATCTACTCAGCAAGGTTTCAAGAGCTGCTGGCTGCTCTTGTGCACAGTTCATTAATCGCACCTGGTCATGAGTCCAATCCCTTCTGCGGTACCAGTTGATGGCTGTTGCAACTGCCCTTCCTCTCTTCGTTTCTGCAGCTCCTCAATAACGGGGCTGACTCCCAGAATCAGCAAAGCACACCTATGGATCACAGAGTTGCAGGCAGCTGTGTACACATCTTGTCCTTCAGGAAGGTCTCTGCTGACTCTGCGTTCTTGCTGGGACTGAGGGGCCTGGTCATCCATTCGAGCCCCTGCCCCACCATTTATTCTCTCTCGGTCTCGACTGCGAGCTACTTCACGGGCTGATAGGAAACATTGAAAGATTTCTGTAACATGCAACACAAAAACAAAGGTCTTAACTTCTAGGCAGAGCTCAAGGGCTGTAAAAATTATTCAGGTGACTTTTTTTCATCACAGATAAAACTCCTATTGAAGGCCCCATTCATTTCAATGGGACTCTCTCTGAACAAGCTTCTGTGGAATCTTTTCCAAACTTTACTTACTGCCAGCTGTCATAACTTCATGCTCCCTTTCTTCCTCTTCCTCTTCTTGTTCCGGGTGCCCCTCTTCTCTTTCTCTTTCTGCCTGCTCTTCCATCTCTGCTTCTTCATCAATGGTCCGAGTAAAGGGGTGCTCTTGGGCATCAATGTCCAAAGAGTCTGGATTTTCTGACATCTGGGATAGGGGAGGAGAGAGGGTAAGGTTCAAAGATATGAAGAACTCATTGCTTAATAAGAAGTATGTTCTTAAATCAAACCAAGGGCGAGGTTTCTCAGGCCTGGCGGCCAAATGCAGCCTTCTCTCTGCCTGGACCCTAGGATTCTTCCTTAAGTCACACACCCTTTCCCGCAGCACAGCTGGAATGTGTCCTTGAACTATGATAGCACTTTGTTTGCCTGGAGGGTAAGTAGAAACCTGACTTTTGTATGGATGGAATACAGTGGAACCTCGGGTTACATATGCTTCAGGTTACAGACTCCGCTAACCCAGAAATAGTACCTTGGGTTAAGAACTTTGCTTCAGGATGAGAATAGAAATCGTGCTCCGGCGGCGCGGTAGCAGCAGGAGGCCCCATTAGCTAAAGTGGTGCTTCAGGTTAAGAACAGTTTCAGGTTAAGAATGGACCTCCGGAACGAATTAAGTACTTAACTCGAGGTACCACTGTATAGTGTTCTGTACGGAGGTAAGAATCACATCCACCCACTTCTGCCTCTGACCCCATCCACCACTGGCACAAGGCCCCCGGAAGGTTGGCTTCAAGCTGGGAAAAAATCTGCCCTTAAATTAAAACAGGAAACAGTAGTGATTGTGCTGAACAGCAGCTGACTCACACAGTCCTTTCAGGCTGTGGAGCTGAATTCATAGTAAAATGGTAGTGGTAAAATTGCTTCACCATAAGCACAGGTCACAGGATGACTGCCCCTGCAAAAATTTATGAAGCGGTGGAGTAATAATTCCACTATCTGTGCTTGTGTGAATGGATGCAGACAACCATTTTATACTTGTGACAATAATGACAAGGCTTTTTGTGGAACCTTCTAAGGGAAGGGACAATGCAGGAGGAATGGCACCAACATGTCAAGTCTGTAACTGCTTTGACAGGAGCAGAAGAACAGAAAAAGATCCACGATGAATCAAATCAGGAAACAACAACTAGTCCAGCAACCTCCTTCTTAAGAACAAGGAAGATAGGAAAGCAGGCAAGAAAAGCCTCCCTAGTTTAGAGCTAGAAGATCCCTTTTCCTCCTTTGACCAGGAAGCAGAGAAGCGTCTCCCGAGTCCAGTTAAAGGAAGAAACAGCTACCAACATAAGCCTTATAAACCACTCCCCCACAATTCAAAGCAGTAGGCAAATTAATTTAAAAACACAGTTTTATTTGTGGTCCATAGAACCCACCCACCCCCAAAAAGTAAAACATGCTGTAAAACAAAGGAATGTTTTTTTTTAAAAAAACAAAACCCTAGCTACAGAGAAAACAGAACCAAGCAAAAATTTGAAACAGAAATAAATATACTGGGCATATCTAAATAGGATTGAAAGTGAGCAAAACTGTAGACAAGGGCTCATATAATTGTCGGCCTCAAAAAAATAATCAACTATGCAGTCTTTCATGTTAAACCAATTTTCCTGCACTACGTAAGAAAGAGGAGCAGAAGTGCCAGTCTTTAGTCTTACCCATCTATCCCTTGAAGATGACCTAGTCTGAATAAGTTCCATATTCTTGCAAGCAAGCAAACGACTCCGCACTTTATACACACACCGATATACTTCTACTAAGGCTTTGCCAGGCTGATACCTAAAAGACACAAAAGTTATATAAGGCTAAGAGTACAGGAAATCTCTCTAACACAAGGGGGAAAGGTCTCAAAATGCTTTTTGGGTACTTGCCTGCTCTCACCACTTGCTTGACTAAGCAAATTTGTATGTTTCAGGAGGGCAGCAAGAACAAATCTAGACACAGTATCCAAAAGCGACTCACTACTCAGGGTGGCACTATCCCAATCTGAAGAGGTAGGGGAAAAGGAACTGATCAGTTTCCTGAAATAGTCACAGTTAAAACAGCATCAAATTATTCAGCCATATTTCAATAAGTCAGCCTGCATTTTTGCCTTAAACCAGGAGTGGGGAATCTTTTTCACCCCAAGGGCTGCATTCCCTCAATGGAAAACCTTCTGGGCATGCATGCCAGTGGTGGGCGGAGCCAGAGGTAAGAGTGGGCCCTAAATTCACTTGAAGCTCTGCTGTCTTGCCAGTGGGAAGTTCCTTTTTTCATTTTGCAATAGCCATGTGGCATGATCAGTGAGCAGAGCTTGCTAAAAGCCTCAATAAGGACTTCACTGCTCTGACACTGGGCAGTATTCACCCCAAAATATTGCACTCCTACCCACCCACACCATGAAATAGCACCAAGTTATATGAAGTGGGCTATCAAATTGGGATGGGTTTTTCAGAGTAATGGCAGATACACTTCATTGCCATGAGGTGTGGTCAGCAGGCAGAAGGTTATGTAGTTCTATGCTAGTTTCTATTTATTATGTGTCTAAAACTGCTTTAAACAATATGGTTTTGCCAGCAGATGTCCAATGTACAGTTATTTTAATAAGCAAGTTGACTACAACAGAAATGCAACTAATTTCAGAAAATACATGTGCTTCCTAAACTAAAATGGCCATGACAAAGTGGTTTCTCAAATGGTGTGCCCCAACCCAAGGAGTTCACTGAAATTTTAAGAGTTCTAGGTGTATCCACACCCTGGTTTTTGTTTTTGTTTTAACTAAACAAATAATGAAAGAGCCCCTCCTCCAAAATGAGCACAGATAAGCTTAATTATTGTCACTGTGGGAGGTGGCTCTTTTGCTTCCAAGAACTTACCTTTACTCACTGCATAGTCCTGCATGCTGACCCAGAGGCTACGAGCAGGCTCCTTTGCACACCCCAAAGCCAAATCCACAAAGACAGAGATTTCTGGGCAAAGCTTGTAATCAAATGGCTTTTGTTCTTCATTTCCAGAAAGAGCTACCTCTAACAAGGAACTCATGGACTTGTCTAAAATGAGATGAAGAGTCATGTCATTATTTATCTATTTAGGTACTTGCAAGTGGGGCCTGAATCAAAAGGGTTCCAATAAGCCAGCCATGTTGTTTTCTACTGCCAGCATTCTACTGCCAGCACCCCATACATATACATCTCCCAGCAACCCAAATACATCAAGCAACCCATGGCCAGCGAGCATGCTCAGTCCTCAGGAGGTCCTCACTTTTTTCTGAAGCCTTTTTTGTACTTTCCCCACGGCTACTGATACCTCCTCTCGTGTGTGGATGGTGTTTTGGCTACACAATGAACAGCACTCAGAGAATGCTATTAGTGTAGATCAGCCTTTCCCTACCTGGTGCCCTCCTGATCTTCCGGACTCCAGCAAGCAAGGCCATATTGTGCTGGGCTGACAGGAGCATGGCTGTGCTAGCTGGGGCTGATGGGAGATGAAGCCCAAAACATCTGGAGGGCACTAGATTGGCAAATGATGTCTTTTCAATGCAAAAAGTATTTGTACAGCAGCAAACAATACTACTAAGAAAGTATAAATAAAAACCAGTAAAAAAAATTCAATTCAAACAACAAAATAAAAATAGAAGTAAGCTAGCAATTAAACAAAGCAATTGATAAATCTTCCCAAAAACGAATACACTCTTTTTTTCTTTTGAAGGAAGGAAAGGGTCTGGTAAATCTCCCACAAATATGGGGCCATAACTGAGAAAGTTCTGTCTCTGGTTCTCATCAACTGGGACGTTATTAATGACAGGGCAGGGAGAAGCATCACCGATGACAATCTCAAGATTGGGGTAGGCTTGTGTATAGCCCCTAAGATAATCTGGTCTTAACCATTTATACAGCACCATCAATGTGCTTGCCACTTTAGAGAACACAAGACAACAGGTCCGTGTCCTGAGAATCTTACAATCTAGAATTCAATATAGAGGAAAGGAGGGGATGGAGACAAACAAGAGAAAGAACAGGCATTTATATTGCAGTCACATATGCTTCAACACAGTTACAGTAGAACATGGTGGGGAAAGAGACAATACCGAAGTCTCCTGAAAAAAGTGGGTTTGGAGGAAGAATTTGAAGAAAGTCAACAAAGTGGCATTGTGCTGGTGTTCCAAAAGGAAATTTTAAGCATAAGTGCAGCAAGGAAAGACAGCTTTAAGTTAAGACAAACTCCACCCCATTTAGAAGAAAGTCATTGTCCTTTTGGGCACAAAAGCAAATTGCTCTCTCTGCTACTAGCAAAGTGACTGCACTACTCCCGATATGGGAATGATGTCTTCCCACTTTCTCAGTCTAGACTGAGAAAGGAAAAGAGAAAAGCACACCCAAAGTTTGAAATTTTGCAAGCCCATCACTTTCTCACCCACTGAACCATCCCTCTCATGTGGAACTCTCCCTAAAGCCCTGCCTTTTGGGGTTTAAAAGCCAGAAATTCCCTGGTCCTCTTGTGAGATTCTCAGATGCATCTGGCTACCCACTCTGAAGAGACAGGATTCTGAACTAGATGGACTTTTGGACTGAGTCAGCAAGATAATTATTCTAACAAACCACAACGCTGCATCCACATGTGTGCCCACTAATTCACACATCAAAAAAGCAGTTGAAGAGATTACCTAACTGGGGAATGTCCATTTCAACTCCATCACTAAATAGTGGTGTTTTCAACCAATAAGCAGTATCTTGCTCTTCTGGTGACACAGGTGATCCTTGAAGCATTCCACCAAGACAGCGTCCAATAAGCAGAGCCACAGTTCTCTCAAGGTCAACTAGCCACACCCATGACTGTGCAGGCTGTGGTAAGGGCACCCCAGCTGGATCAACCAGTTCAGGTCCACCTAGAAATATTAATAGCTGAAATATTAATAGTCCATTTTTTCTGAGCCAAGATGTTTTGACAGAATATGCAAGCCCACCCACCTATCCTGTGATCTGTACTGAGCATGCAAGTTCCGATGTCTACACAAGCTCCCAAAACAAATTCCTCACCCATTTCAGTGGCAGGAACCAACGTAAGGATGTATTCATTCACATACAGTTACCTCCACTGAGCTGAATGAAGATCAGGATGAAAAACATTTGAAGGCACATGACCTAAATTGAAGAATTCATTTCAGAGAAAACTCTTCAGCAAGGGAGGACCCCCTTGGGGATTTACACTCAGCGCAATTACCTTAGTAATGTCCGAAGTGGTTAAAAAATACTCCTTAAAATGTCTACAGCAAAATGTACCAGGGATCTGATTAGGAAAAAACAAGGCTAATTCCCAAGGGGCTGGTGCTCATGTTAACAAAGGTCGTGGGTATAGCAGCAGCAATTAGCCAACTGGGCCTCCAGATTACTTTTTAGGCATCACAGAAGTCCTAGAGCTGAACCTTTGTGAAAGCATACTGTGAAACTGCTATCCTTTCTCTGTACTCACAAGTAACTGGTACACCAGAACTAGGAGGTGATGCTGTTTCTGGTGAGGGCTGACCATAGAAAAATGTGGGGGGGGGGGAGTGGGCACATAAACCAAGCTAAGTTCAGGTGAACAACACATTTTACCCAAAATTCATAAAGCATATTTGCATTCTACAATTCCTATCTTTCAGAAGGCAGAAGTACTGCACTGAATGCCTTACCATGAAGAGGCCACTGTAACTCCTGATCTTCTAAGAGAACAGCAGCTGGCAGCAGTCTGTTAAGGCGATCCAGAGGTGGCAACAGATCCAGCAGATAGCTCAATAAAGGTCGGGCTACTGATACAGGCAGTAAGAGCAAGGAATTGACAATTTGGCAAAGCATGCTTCCGGCTGCAGAGACATAAATTACATCTGCAATGGAGGGGGAAATGATAACTTCATTAATAAATTCCAAAAGGGGAACCATGGTTGGATTTTTCAACAGCAGCAAATGATGTGGCATCTTAAAGACTAACAACTGTATCGCAATATCAATTTTTGTGAGATTCTTATTGTTAGTCACCCCGCTTTGTGGCAAAGGGATAATGAGGGTCTCCAAAACTGAATGTAGTTCCCAAACAAGGGTAGGCTGATGGAGCCATTTTAATTTATACTGAATTGACAGGCTATATCCTGCCCATTCACTGTGGCCAGCAGGAAAGACTCTTCTGTGTTCCCCACTGCACCACAATCTGAGGCGCTGTTGGTGGGAATGAGGGCAAGGGCCTTTCTATAGCAGTGCCATAATGTGGAACTTCCTGCCAGAGAAATTCACCTCTTCCCCTCCTGGATAGTCTTAAGTCAACCCGTAAAGATCTTTGGGCTTGACCACTGCCCCCCCTTTTTGGTGTGCACCCCCTATTCTGGTTTATTCTTGCTGTTTTTTTCTGTTGCATTTTTACTGGCTTTAGGGTAACTGTATAACTTGTTTTTATGATGGAAGGGACCTGGAGAACTCCCAAAAAGGAGTGGAAAGGTGAGGAAGAGGTCTTGAAAGACATGTGCTGTTTTGTTGTATTTCCTTCTAAGAGTTGATACCTAAATTCTCAGATTGCAAAGACATCTAAATATACCAGTACAAGATCTGGCAAAAGAAGAGACAACTGGCAAAAAAACCTGAGCAGCAAATGGACTCATTTAAAAAACAAACTTGTTCGGTTCTGCTGCTCACATTGCTTATATTACACATGATCTAATAAGAAACACACACCTCTTAGTTTTTCCCCAACACTACCATTCCAAGAACTCTCCTTCAGCAAAGTAGCAGAGCGGGAATAGATATCTGTAGCATGAGGCAGTAGAAGTTGAAGGTGCTTGTGCAGGAGCGACACACTACTTGAATTCTGGGAACAAAAGAAACATTCTAAATATGCTTTACAAATGGAAACCTGCAACAATAAGTTACAGCATGGAGTTTAGGGTTCAAGCCAACTAGCTATGGCCCTACTCCTGGAGACTCCATTCCATTACTTTGCCTCCCACACAATTTCTCCATTTTCCCCTCTAAAAGCTAGGCACCATTCTCTTGCCACTGAGTATGATCAATTCTCGCTGGGATGATTTGGGCAGGGTTCTCCCCCTAGGTTTAAAAAAAAAAAAGTTTTTTTGTACTGCAAATCTTGGGTTTTCCCTGAACTTGCTAATACTTCTCTCTTGCGCGTTAATTGTGTTGTTTTGGCTGCATAAGCACCACCACTTACCTCTGAACACTGAAAATAGGAGGGAATGATGAACTTCTGTTCACAGAATCAGATTTCTAAAAGTCAGAGCCAAATATCCTTATTGGTCCTTTTTGTTCCATCCATTATGGAGCAAGTATACTCATCAATACATATGAAAAGTCACAGCACTAACCTCACTAACACTGTTGATATGACAATATGCCAGAAGTTGTTTCTGCAGGGAACACAGCAGCTCATGTAGATGAGCAGGCTGGCTGTTTTCTGATGATGATGTTCCAAGTAAAAATTTGTCACTGTTCTTTTCCAGCTCCCCAAATGCTTGATCCTAGACAGTTACAAGAATAATCATGTACATTTCCATATCATTCTCATCTTTCTTATTTTTATAAACTATGGGTTCAATTAAGTCCCAGTCAAAGTGAAAGATCCATGGACCTAAGTTAGTCATGTTTATTAACTTCAATGGGTCTAGGACTAGCATTAGATACAACCCTATGCTTTTGTTAATGGAAAGCCACTGGTAGTTTCCAGTAATAACTAAAAGTTTCAGTTTTGCCCCCCAAAAAGCTGAAGGAAGAAGAGTCCAACTAATCCAACTAATACGCAGCTTTAAAAAGGAGCTGACTAAAGAAAAAAAGGACCAAGCAGCTGGTAGCTTCTGCATATAAAAATGAGTTTTCAAGAACACAAAACTTTTCACGCCAGGTTTGTGCCTCTATTGACAACTGCTTCAACACAATTTTTAAAGAATACTGTCATATTTGTGCTGGCAACATGATCCTAGCCAATCAGGAATCATGTAGTCAGTGCAATGATACTGCAGCACTATATTAGTTGGATATGATTACATGGCAATGTCAAAAAGCCAATTCAGAGTGTGGACAATTACTTGCGCCCCTCACTCTGAATGGGTGATGGTTGTTGCATAGTTTATAGTCCCCACTGAACGTTGCTGTAAAGTGAGGGCGTTTTGGGGATGGGCAAATCCCTTTCCAATTCACCTCTGTCCGAGTTGGTTGTATTAAATCAAGTTTCCAATTGGTTAAGTGCTGTAGACCCCCTATTTTTCAAAAGTCAAGCCATGGATCTCCTACTTTTGAAAAATTTGACCTCACTAGGGAAGTTTTTGTGAATGGTGCCACAGACCTCAGGAGGTCCGCAGAGCACCAATTGGGAACCACTGTATGAAACAATTCCAACTTAATTGGTATTCAGAAATAAAATTCAAAGCTTACTGTATAAAATCCTAAATTTCGCAGAAGGGTCTTCATTAAAATTTCAGCCAGATGAGTATCTGGATGATTACTCTGGACATCATATGTTGGATCAGCAATAGTCCCATAGGCAATACAGAGTGAGGAAACATCTGGAGCATCAGATGGTGAGCTATAGCCAAGCAAGGAGGCTACATGAGTATGGTCCTGCAAACTCGTCAGAATAATATCCAATTGCATTCTCTGAAAAAATAAAAAATAGGCAATTTTCTTCATTTATAATTCTTAAGAGAGAAAAACCCAATTAGAAAATCAAGATGAAATTGTTTTATTTTCATGAACATGAAACTTGTCCAGGATCGAAGGGCAAACTGGAATATAATGGGCAACCGGGTAGCACTTAATTTATATATTGTCACTGTATGCAAATAATATAATTTGTGTATCATATTTAGCAATGTTAACCTAATGTTTTGAATGATTGGGACATAATACTGGTAAATGTAACTTGTTCTTATAGTTGACTGAAAATAGCAAAATTAATTCTATAAATAGGAAAGTAACTATGCGCTTGAAGAAGAAATATAACTGTGCTTTCTTTCACAAGCTTCTTTCTATCATTCAAACCATAGTTAGCAATTACATCTGAACTGCCAAACTATGGTTTAAGCGATTGTCCCAGAGTAGGATCTCATAATGGTTTAAGAAAAACCAAAGATACATTTCTCTGTATCGCAACTAGACGATGTTAGTATCAAACTTGTCCAGTAAAACTCTTTATTTACAAGCCCCACCTTGTTCCTAGTAGCGGTGTAGAGAACAGCTTCAGAATGGGAGCACAGTTCCAATACTACCCCCCTCTCCCAGCCTGCTAGAGTCTTCAGTCCAGCATCCTGTTGTGTGATATCCCTGTAATTCAGTTGGCCACCAGCAAAGTCACCCATTGTCCCTCTGACCCACATAATTACATCTTACTCTGAAAACAAAACGAAGATTTTTTTTTGCTTACTTATCCCCAACCTACACACTACACAGCAGCATAGAATTTATGTCCTCAGCCGAATAACACCATGTTATCCTCCATAGTGGCTACTATGGAAGCATGTTCAAGCAAATGCTAATTCCAAGAGACTTTTTACCTGCCCCTTTGACAGGCTCTCCCATCTGTCAGGACCTTGGGGTAGAAGGGAATGCAGCAATTCCATCCTCTCTCTCAATGGAGGCAGTAGCATTGTGGCTCCAACTGACAGAGTTTCAATTACAACCTAAGAAGTGGAATGAGAGGTTGCTGAGACTATTTCAACTTACCCTGGAAAGCATTTTTGAAACATTTCACCTTATGCATTTTGAAATTATAGCTCTGCAACCACTCTACACATTAGTTTCAATATATCAACTGAAAAGACTAGGTGCCGTTAACTGCTATAAGCTGTGCAACATTTACTTCCTTCCCTATCTCCTGGAATCATAGAATTGAGGAGTTGGAAGGGACCCCAAGGATCATCTAGTCCAAACCCTACAATGCAGGAATCTCAACTAAAGCATCAATCACAGATGGCCATCCAACCTCTGCTTAAAGACATCCAATGGCAGACAGCCCACAACCTCCTGAGCGAGACTGTTCCACTGTTGAACAGCTCTCCTGCACAAGAGTAAGCATTCAGTGTACAACGGGGTGCAGGAGCAGTTATGTGTAAGTATTTTTGTATTTTAACAAACTTTGGGAATTCCCTAAGTTGGAGGGTGATTGTGAGTGTGGTGTTGCTTTGGGAACAAAGCTGTGGACACACACACTTTAGTTTCAGCTTAACAAAGCGTGATAAAACAGTCAGGTAAGTTAGAGAACTTGTGGCAGAATATTGAACTGAGTTTCTAGGTGTCAGATTTTTAGATTGCCTTCCCAACTTGAATTAATAGGGCACACAACCTAAAAACACAAGCAAGTGTGGTTCACTTTGGACATTTACCTCCTGTATTTCATCTGGAACAGAAGAGTCCATCAATCTAAACAACAGATTCCGAAGCGGGCCAGCCTGCCTTCCAAGTATGCTTGTGGCTACTCCGCCAGCTAGTGCAAGCGCAAGGTGGTTAGAGAGCAGCTTCAGGCACAACTTCAGGAAATTGTGATGCTCCCTGAAAAACAAGGGATTGCCATTAACCCAGGCTTACCTGTGATCTCCAGTTATTGCTATCAGGTACATTTTCCCTTCTACAGTACTCATGCCCAGCATCTGAACAAAAAGTTTCACATATCACAATAGTCTTACAATGGTTTAGTTGGTGTAACTGTCACAATACAACCAAACAACATTCAGGGCTCAGCAACAGCACAGACAACGAGGAACACACCCCTTGAAAACCCACCAGGCCCCTTTGCTTTTAGCATTCAGGAGAAACATAGCCTTTTTGTTTCAGTGTGCCTTTGGCTTGTGGCTTTTCTGCTGTTCTGCTGAGACTGGCTTTTCTTCTGCTGTTTATTTGGTTTTGTCCGGTTTTATCTACTGCTGATTTCAACTGCTTTGCTTAAGAATGATTTTGCATTGGTTATTACTTTATTGTTATTTTAATTCTTTATCGTAGCAAACCTAACACCAGCTGGGCAGCATGGGATGTGACAGAGCAGTATAGCCACTGCTACACCCAGTGAAATATTGTTATGCATTATGCTTAGGTTTGATAATAATGTTTATCATAAAGAAAGAACACCTCTGATTAAATGTGTATATATATAGTTTCAACTGTATTTTCAGATTAATTTTCTTGAGTTGAGGTTTAAATGTTTTCCCTACAAACATCAAAATGCCAATACCCTGAAAATGAGTTTTAAGAGGAGAGACACTTTACAGTTGAAGAAGTTTCTAAGACTTTACACACAGAGCTGATCAAATGTTGTTAGTTTTTCCTCTTTCCCAGAAATAAGCTGACTCATTGGTCCTTCCATCCAGCCTGACGTAAAGAGCTACAGTAAAACTGAAAGAACCCTTCCAATTGCCATTGGCAACCAACACCATATTCCAAGTGAAGGAAAGATCCTGCTGGGTCCACACAGGCCGCATGCATTTGATGGCAAATCCCACCAAATGGGAGGTTTCAATTGCAGAGCTGCTTCCAGAGGTAACTGAACCAATATATCATGATGTCTGAAATAATGATGGCGTTATGCAGAAGCATTGGCTAGCTTCACAGTTTTTCCTGCATCATGATTTTTGCCGGTGTCTGCTCTTGTGATTTGATGACCCCTGCATAAGGCAGGGGAGAGTTGAGCTGGCAGTTAACAGGGGTTGCAGGAATCAAGAGAAGCACTGACTGCTTTCATGGTTTTCCCACAGTGTGATTTTTGCATAGCACAAACACGGACATGGACACACACGGACACACATATCATGATCCGTGATATATTGTCATGTCAAAAATTATGAAACTGATAAAACTATACAGTGGTACCTCGGGTTACATACGCTTCAGGTTACATACGCTTCAGGTTACAGACTCCGCTAGCCCAGAAATAGTGCTTCAGGTTAAGAACTTTGCTTCAGGATGAGAACAGAAATCGTGCTCCGGCGGCGTGGTGGCAGCAGGAGGCCCCATTAGCTAAAGTGGTGCTTCAGGTTAAGAACAGTTTCAGGCTAAGTACGGACCTCCGGAATGAATTAAGTACTTAACCCGAGGTACCACTGTATTGACTTCAAACCAGTTTTGGATGATATACTGATATATATTGCCCAGCCCTAGTACTGTTGCACAAATCTGAACTCTCATTCTGGAAATGCAAGCCAAGACTTTCCATGCATGAATGTGCCAATAATAATAATAATAGTAATAATAATAATAATAATAATATATAAAAAATCAACAGGATAGCATATGCCATATAAACAAATACCTTGAGGATGGGAAAGGAAGAGGAGGAATCTCACTGTTGATTTTGTCACAATACTGCTCAAGGAAAGAACGGAGGTGAGAGAAGGTACTTTCTTCAAGATCCACACAGTAAGGTCTGTGCCAGGCAACAACTTGTCTGCAAATCAAATAGAAGATGACCATGGAGCAAAAATTTAACATCAATCAAAATAAATAATGACTCATTAAAAACAGAACAAGCTCTTCTTGCCAAGAATATATAAGTGAGGGGATCTGGTTAAGCACAAAGCATTGTGATTCAAAGGCACCCTCACGTGATGGAGCCAAGACCCATTCCATTAGGCATGCATAAACGTTAAATGGTTTGGTTATTATCAGTATATAATTGCTTACCTGTCTCTGGGAAGGGCTGTCCAGGCAAGACTATGGGATGTTCCAGCTGAAATCTGCTGAATTGCTACTCCATCTAAGCCACTCACTTTCTTTGGTTTTGTAATGGGACCTGTGGAGTTCCCTTGGCCACACTGTCCCATGGAATTGTTACCCCAAGCATAAACTTCATTATCTAAACAAAAAACAAGTAACAGTAAGAATAACAGTTTTGAACACACTTGAAAACCAATGTGTATTTGCCATAATAAGCTTTAGTATTACATTATAGTTTACCATGAGAAAGTGCCAAACAGTGGCTGTCCCCAATTGAAATATCCACTATCCGCGTTGCAGCCAGCTCTTCAATCAGCTTGGGCCTGAGCGCTGTAGCTTCTGAAGACCCACATCCGAGACATGCACCACAGCCCCAAGCGTACACCTGGATCAAAATATACAGAATTTAATACACAAAATATCATTGTTATTACTCCAAAAGCCCCATCTGCAATCCGGTTAGGATTGTCACACTGTTAAAGAAATCTTGGTCACTAACTGATGACGAGTCAATTAAATTTGCATACAGGAAAACACAATTACTCTGAAGCTGGTTATATTCTTTGTCTTTAGATGAAGCATATGAGTCATAGCAGGCATCATCTTGGAAGAGCTTTCTGCCCAATGTGAAAGACATCAGGGAAAGCCTCTTTAAAGGTGATGCATCTTTAGTGGTACATCTATGAAAAATATTTTAAGAAATAAATTAACTTGCCAAGCAAAGACAACCTACCACACCCTAGGCCACCCCAAACCTCTATCACCACCAAGGAAATATAATAAGTGAATAGAAAGAGAACCCACACAAATGATGCTTACATAAAACCCCACACATTCACTAAGTAGAAAAAATAGAAGTATTGTCACGCCACCCCACGAGCCATCCCCACCCTCCCCCTCATTCCCCCTTTTCTTCCCAACCTAATACTGCATGCAACACTAATGTCTCACAACAAATGAAAATGATATGTAGAAAACACAACTTGAAAAAAGATGCAATGCACATATTTTTGTAAACTAAGAAATCTTTAATAATTTTTTTCTTATAGTTAATACAATCTTTATCAAACCAGTTATACTTATTTGAAGGTTTGTTGCTGAACTGAGGGTCTAAAAAAGAAGAAAATAATTCCTGGATAGTCTTATAATAACAATCATTATCCTCCAAGGGCATCAATTTTTGGTTAGCCACAGGTTTGAGAATAACTGGGTTATTTTCAAATACTGCTAATAGATCCTCCCTATTTTTATCACTTATATAAACTCTTTTGGCATAGATAGTCTTATCAATACTAATAAGAGGACTAATATCATTATTTCTAGGATTCCTGTACATCTCTAAAACTATTGGGAAGTGGTCACTTTCTGAGCGAGGTACAACTGTAAAAGAGGCAACTTCATTTAACATTTCAACGGAAACTAGAGAATAGTCGATTACGCTCCTACCCCTTTTGGAGCTGAAGGTAAAATTTCCTGGAATATCCAGCCACATTGAGCCATTCAAAAATGAGAGGTTAAATTCTAAAACCAATTGTAAGAGTTTTCCTCCCGCTTTATTAATAATGATGTCCTTTGAATTCCTCCCTATTCTCAATGGAAGTGGGGCATCTTCAGCTAGATTTGAGACATAGTGTTTATAGAGAGCTGTATTATCTGATCCAATTCGAGCATTGGTGTCTCCCATTACAATCAGGGGGATATTTGGGGATTTACTACGTATTAAATACAACTCTTCAGAGACTATATTCCAACCATAATCTGGTCTAATTTCTAACTCTAAGGGAGGAAAATATATATATTTAAAAGAAGAATTTCCCTGTAAACAATGGAAAATGATAACAGTTGTGCATACTGTCCCAATATTTCTGATATATTTTTTTTAAAAAAGAAATAAATTCACTTAAAAGGTGAATTGCAAGGTTTTAAAACTGCTTAGTTGTTTCAGCAATTAAAAGTTGCACTCCTACACCAAACCATATATGGTGCTCAAATTCAAATGGATTTCCCATCCTCATTTCACACCAATGGAGAGAGAACTCCTCATGGGCATCCTGTGTAAGCACAGAGTACTGCAACCAAAGACCCTCTGTGCATAGCTTTCAGTTTGCATACTGGGAATACTGCAAGCAACTGCTAGGTTTGGGAGGTGGTGATTCATAATTTCTATCTACAATCAGTAAAATCCACATAGCACTAAACTGCATTCTTTTTCATTCTTCACCATTGAAGTGGAGGCTGACCGTTTTCTCTTACGAGTTCTTACAGGAAAATCTAAGGTTTCAACAATGTTTCCCTTTGAAAGGATGTTAGATATGAACCATGTGCATACAGCTGCTATTTAGGATGTGAGTTTTATTAGACTGCAATACAGTGGAACCTCTACTTATGTTCACCTCCGATTATGTATCCTTCGGGATACGTGCGTGGGAAACCAGAAGTATTTTTCCAGGTTTTGCCCTGCACACATATGCAGAAGCACTAAACCGCGCCGCGCACATGCGCTGAATCAGCACCTCCGGATACGTACACCTCGGGATCCAACCAGAGCTCTGGAACAGATCCCGCACACAACTGGAGGGACCACTGTATTTTAAGACTTTACTTTCTATTCTTTGATTTTTTTTAATACAGTGGAACCTCGGTTTTCGAACGTAATCCATTCCAGAAGAACATTCGACTTCCAAAACGTGCAAAACAGAGGCGCAAAAGACAGTTTGGCAGGTCAATAGAGAAAATTGTGAAAAACAACAGATACACGCAGCGAAAGCCATTCAACTTCCGAGGCGAGTTCGAAAATGGAAGCATTTACTTCGGGGTTTTTGGCGTTTGAAAACCAAAACATTTGGCAACAGAGATGTCCGAAAACCAAGGTACCACTGTATATCACTTTGGCTACTTTTAAAGTATAAAAACACACAACAAAGAAAGAAGTACAGCAAAACACAAATGTCTTATTGTCAAACTTGTAAACACTCCCTTGCCTACAGTGAGTAGGCAGAGAAACGTTTGTAAACTTACTTAATTAATTTTCTTTTTTCCTCAGACTGCTGATAAACCACAAATGACTTGCACTGTTACAAATGGATAGTAAGAATGGTTTCTGGGCTAGGAACTTTTGTGAAATTGGCAATGCTGCTTGCATCTTACCTGCCCCGTTGAGGTTAGAGCAAGTGAAGACTGACTTCCTGCACAAACTTTCCGAATGAACATTCCCTGTAGGGCTTCTATAACTTTAGGTTTGTACACTCTGTTGGTGTCACCATGACCAAGTTTGCCTGTTGGGATCATACACAAGAGATCAATAATGTTTATGTTGCCTCCTGCACCTCTTGGGCCATTCAATGACCACAAATCTAACATAATCTGCAGTTTTAAACTGGAAATATTTAAAGTGAACTGCATACAAAATTTATCATAACAGCTACAATTTAACAAAGAAACCTCTCCAAATACATATAAGGACATGAATCATTACCACATACTAGTTTACTGATTTAGGGCACAATCCATAAACTCAAAGAGACCACACAATCTTCTACCACGGCCAGCAACACACACACACACACACACACACACACACACAGAGAGAGAGAGAGTTGTGAGAGGAGCCTTCACAAACAAAGCCTGCAGACCTAAGCATCATAGCAACAGAGGTTTGGACTATCAGCCACAGCTCCATAAACCATGGTTTATGAAGCTGCAACAGCATGTTCCTCCCACACCCAGGCTTATATTAAGCCCTGTTACATTTGAATGTAGGAATGCAAGATCCTGGCTTCATCAAGTCAGAGTTGCCTCTCATGGTCAAACCAGGAAACTATGGATTGAACTGAGATAACAAACCAGGATAACCAGCCAGGATATTAGCTGAAATTGCCAGAGTCCCCCACTTTAGACACAAATAGGCCTAGCACAAGCTGGTGTGTGAAGATAGGAAAGGAAGAGTAGGGTGAGAAAGGAGCATGTGACTACAGCAAATGGTCACCACTTTGTCAACCATGGTTTCTGAAACCATGGGCGACCATCCAAATGCAGTCATTGGCTTTTTCTGCACTTGAATATGGCCAGAAAGGCAGAACAAGACAGAACATGGAAGCAGAGGTTTTATGGACCTTCTGCCCCCACCATGCCCTTAACAGATGATGTTCTGTACAATCTCAAGCACAACCTAGGAGATATTGCATGGAAAAAACATTACCATTATCTCCTCCTCCAAATGACCAAACCGTTCGCCCATCTTTGGATAAAGCTATGGTGTGCGAACTGCCACAAGAAACCTCTCCGACGTTGCTAATATCTTTTACTAAAGTTGGAATGTTACGGCTGTTGCTGTCTCCATGACCTTGGAAAGAAAGAAAAAAGAAACATTATTTCTGCATTAAAGAAAATAATAATTATTTCTGTCAACCTGAAAACTTGGGTTATGCAGTAAAGAAAATAAATTTCTCACCAAAGATGAATGCATTACACTTATTATCATCAGCACCAGCACCAGCATCTCTTACCCGCCCTTCACCAGAAGATCCACAGCATGTTACAGCATATTAAAGCACAATTCAAACAGTTTAGAACTGTTTTAGTGAACACTTTGTGCCAGTATACATGTATACTTTATCATAAACTTTTAACCAAGTAAATGTTTACTCCTTAAACATAGTTTAAAAAAACCTGGAAGCCATTTTGGGAAGAAGATAACAACTTCTATCACTAAAGAAAAAAATTATACTCTGAAAATGAAATGCCTGATAGGGAGAAAATAGGGACAGTGATAGAAATATAAAGAAGAAAGAATTAATTTATTGGAGGTTTCAAAAGTTGATAGTCTTTTCAAAACAAAGATATTTTGAGTCAAGTTAATAAAAACAGGAATCTTTTGCCTTTTAAAATTATGCAGTTAAGAAAGAATGGAATGGCAGTGAAAGGAGAGCTGAGAGACAGAACATCTGAAACGTATTATTCAGAATTCTTTGAAAGAACAGATAGCAGTGGTTTGAGATGGAGTCCTATTGCAACATATTGAAGCAAAGAAAGAAGAATATTTGGACTCCCAAGAAACAGTTTTAACAATTTATTATTATTTATTAAATGTGTATACTGTCCTATCAATGATCACCAAAAATAAAAACCCTAGACTTATGAGTAAAGATACAAGAAACATGCATGATAAATAGTATACCATTAAATCAAAGTGTGTCTTGCTACTATTTAGCTCTGTCCAATTATTGGGTTAAAAGTCTGTAGTAAAGTTTATTTTGTACAGGCAGCGACCATTTTGCATGG
This sequence comes from Podarcis raffonei, assembly GCF_027172205.1. Taxonomy (NCBI): domain Eukaryota; kingdom Metazoa; phylum Chordata; class Lepidosauria; order Squamata; family Lacertidae; genus Podarcis; species Podarcis raffonei. The sequence goes on from NC_070615.1 coordinate 5,191,726, forward strand.
GGGTCCTGTTCCCAGCCCCCATGTGTGTCGACAGAGTGCATATAAGCATGTCCCACCCTGTTTCACCCTCATTTTGCCGCCTTCCGGGTCCAAAAGGACCCAAGTGATTGAGCATCAATTGGACGTGCCTAAAATGGTTGCCGCCTGTACTGTCTTACGTAAATCCCAGTACCTTTCTTTAACGTTAGATTTTATTTCAATGAAATATTAATTATATTCCTAAAATCACTGGGCAAGTCAAACTGTTTCCATTACCTAGTCTACCAAAGTCTCCTTCTCCCCACGTATACAATTCACCATCTTCTGTGACAGCAGCACTGTGCCGGTATCCAGCTGACACACATACCACAACCTGCATTGCATGCAAAGGGGAGAGAGAGTTAAAACTAAACTGGTGCTGGAAATGCTGCTTTCAACACAGGAGACACAATGAGACTTTCCTCATTCCTTTCCCCTTCTCCTTGAACTCTACAAGGAAGAGAGACCTGAACCAAGGCCTTGTAACTGCCACTAATCACAAAGCCTCAAATTTCAGCTGAAGTCGGTCCAAATTCAGAAAAACCACCCGAATGCCAAACCAAACAGGAAAGTCCCTACACATCCTTCTGTATGGCTGCACTCCAAGCAGCAGGTGTCTTGGGCTTGCCACAAGCATCAATCCACTCAAGGTGAACATCCCCATGCCAGAGCCAAACTCTCACAGCCATGACTGGCACCATCATTCTACATGCCTGGCCTGACTCAAGTGGCAAGTCCAATACCAACATTACACCATTGTCAGCTGGAAACATTTTTCGCCAGCCTTCACACAAAGTGAATAACCTACTTTGTGGTTTTATGATAAGCACATTTCTTCTGGTATTTCTAATTCACTGTAACCCCTCGCCCACAGTATATAAATGTTTTAAATAAATAAATTAGTATGACTGCAGCTTTCTAGACAACACCAAAAGCTCGAGTCATGCTTAACAGTTGGGTTAGGGTAGTCATTTCTTAACACCCAAAGAGGATGTGGAAGGTGCCTCCTAAGCCAGCCCCCAGCTCAATCTTGATTCTGGAAAACATTCTGCCTCCCTGTGGATTGAAAGGAGAGAACTCCACTGTTTCCACCCAATGGTCCACAGCAATAAGGGACAAAGGCAAAAATGGATAACAAGAAACCCTAAAATACATGAAGTCTCCAAAGCAACACTATGAAAGAAGGAAAGTGCCATTCAGTTCCTTTGTGTAAGCATACCTTTCCTTGCAAAGGGCCCTGGATAAGTTTTGGATATTTCTGCGTTGAGCTATTTCCATGGCCCAATTTTCCATAGTCACCATCACCCCAGCTGAAGACTTCTCCTTCTGTTGTGAATGCTAATGTGTGGCCATCAGAACCTTTAGATGATGACACCTTTTTGATAGATCTGTGAGGCTCAAAAGTCAGCTTCTTCAGTGTAGATTGATTGTTGGAATCGCCCAGTCCCAACCTGCCATAACTGCCTTTGCCACAAGCTCGAACAGAGCCATCTGTAGATATTACAAATGTACAGTACTGGCCAGCTTCAATCTATTGTGGGAAGAAAATTAGAGATCATTAAAAATAATTTATTTAGAACTGCCTATCAAGGGTTATTTTAATTTTTAGAACAAGGGATCCCTATATAGCTCAGGAACCACAAACTTGTAGCATGCATTTTTCACATTTGGCAGTGATATACAAAGTTTTTCAACAGTGAAAGCTTCATCTCTTCTTTTTCACTACACCGATAACACATGTAAAAACAAAAACCCCAGTCACTCACTGTCTGAGCATCAGAAAAACTTGGAGCCAACTTGGGCTGAAGAATTTTCTCTTGTGTTCCTTCCACAAGTTGGTGGCTGCTGTTACTGCCCCAAACATACACTTCACAGGTCTCAGAAACAACAGGAGCATCACCCGTCTGAATGCTGTCTGGACTGGCGCATGTCCTAGAGTAGTCTGAAGCCATGCGACAAACCTAGCAAAATAGAAATACATTTCAAGAGACAGAAGGAATGCTGTGCTCAACTATCATGTTATCAATTTATTTCAAGCACCAAGTCTAGATTCAAATGGGACTACATGTCCAATCTGTAAATTACACACAGTATTCTGAAGACTAACAGCTAGCAATCACAAGTGGGGTGAGCGCCACTGCCCTCAGTTCCTGCTTGCCGGCTTCCCAGAGGCATCTGGTTAGCCATTGTGAAAACAGGATGCAGGACACTGGGCTGTGATCTTGTGTTCTTGATCACAAAACTGAATATGATGGTCCAGGATGGGAAATTAAGATATTACAACACTTGGACTAGGTGGCACTTGGGGTTCCTTTTCCCTCTATAATTCTGTGATCTGCTGTTTAGCTTTCCACTTCATGCTTCCCTTTTGTAGAATGGGAGTCACATATTATACTCCGTTGCTTCCTCGCAGCCCTCAGCATGAGCCAAGAGCACCTTCCTGACCAAATCAAACAGCACAGGCACATCAACAGCTGTTCTCTGAGACTGCCCTCACCTCTGAAATTCCTTTTTTTTATATATTTTTATTCTGCTACTCTTTTATTAAACTCATAAATGCTTTGAGCCTTGGATAGAGGTGGGACAGAAATTCAGATGAACAGCAAAACAAAATATAGGGTAGAAATCCATGGAAGCACTGGGACAACATCAGTATGACTATTTTCATACTTCCAAAGGAGTGAGAAATACACAATCTGAAGAATGCAGATTTAAAGAAAGAAACTACTCTTTAATTAAAGGTTAGATAGACATACCTCCTCAAAGAGGCACAAAGCTGCCTCATAAAGAGAGCATAAACCTTCAGATGTTCTTGTTGGCTCCCTCCATTGACTTCGATCAGCAGATGAGCCCTGCAAAGTAAAACATCACAGAGGAAATAATGTCACTGCACACAGTTATTTTATCTTCTATGATAAGATTAGACGATTTCCCTAAATAAAACCAAAAAGAAAATGGTTTCCTTCAAAACAACTACTTTCTTGGTACTTTCTCAAGTGCTGAAATAAGCATATGCACATTCCTGCCATCATCCTTAAGGCAGGTTATAAAACCCCCACATTACAGAGAAAGGTGAAGGAAAACACACAAGGTGGTATGGGCTAAAGCTACCCAGAAGCTTCTGGCTCAGAGTCCCCTTGTCACAGGTCAGGCTCTTAACTATACACCAAATACACCAAGCTGCTCAAAAGGAGCAGTTTAGAAGCATTCCTGCTAGTAAAATAAAGGCAAAGAACAAAAACATCCCAAGATAGATGTTTAATTCATGTTTTTGAAAAATGAAAAACAAGCCAGTTACTAATAAAATCTGCTTCACAAATCTTGCATACTTTAAAACCACTGGGGGGTCGTATAAGATTACACATCCCCCTCCAATTGTTGAATACATTTATCCATGCACTGAGCTGAAACTCACAAAGAAAAGTGAGCCATTTGACAAACATTTCAAAACAAAGGGGCAGGTCAGGGTTGAAAATGTGCACATATGAGGAAGGGGGGAAAGGATTGCAACCACTTGCTCAAGCCACTGGATGCTTCTGTTTAAGTCTGCCTAATATCTTCATATTGGGAGTGAAAATTGGGCCTACATATGGAAGTGCCCTTTGAGTGTGATCTCATTCCCTATTCCCAACCAGTATCTCACAGAAAATATAAAGCCACAATTGAGTCCCCGTCTCCCCAAGCAATGAAACTACACAGTATGTGGGTAACCATTATTATTTCATAGTTTAAGAATAAGCCTTTAATTTCCAGCCCTACTACCAACATTTTTAAGCTAGTTACAATTTTGTTGGATCTTTAAAATAGTACCGTGAAGGGAATCACAGGTTTGAATTAACAAGTGTAATTTTCAGAGCAGAATGGAGCAGACAATTAAGCTTTAATTTGCTTCCTCTTAAGCAGAAGTGGTGGGAAGAAGTATCACAGAAAAAAATCTCAAGGAAGTATTTTTTAAAAACAAAAATCTTAAAATCATTTATTATTGAATTACTGGATTGTCCCAGCTAGCTTTATTTGCAATGAATAATTACAACTACTTAGCAGTGTTACAGGGACACGGGTGGCACTGTGGGTTAAGCCACAGAGCCTAGGACTTGCCGATCAGAAGGTCGGCGGTTCGAATCCCTGCAACAGGGTGAGCTCCCGTTGCTCGGTCCCTGCTCCTGCAAACCTAGCAGTTCGAAAGCATGTCAAAGTGCAAGTAGATAAATGGGTACCGCTCCAGCGGGAAGGTAAACGGTGTTTCCGTGCACTGCTCTGGTTCGCCAGAAGCGGCTTAGTCATGCTGGCCACATGACCCGGAAGCTGTACGCTGGCTCCCTCGGCCAATAAAGCGAGATGAGCGCCACAACCCCAGAGTCAGCCACAACTGGACCTAATGGTCAGGGGTCCCTTTACTTTACCTTAGCAGTGTTACAAGTTGCTCTTGACATTGTCTATCATTTCTGTTTAATCAAAATGACTGAAGTTAAAGCGTATACAATTATTCAAGTATGGTAAAGTTAAAGACAAATCAATCCCAGTTCAGATATTCCTGATACTGTCATGCCACTCTGGCCTCATGCAGACTTCCTTTTGCGCTGTGCTTTCCTGACACAGGTTCGTGCTTTAAAGTGCCATGTCAGAGCACTTTTTTTTCATACTGGCACTTTACCTGGGGAAAATCATGTTACCACTGAATCAGAATAAATGGCAATGTATGGAAAACCTGACTGCAATTTGCTCCAATTTAGCACTAAAACGTGGGTTTTCCCAGGGAAAACACTGGAACCGGGGGGGGGGGGACGGACACGTTCACACACAGAGCTTTAATGCATGGACCTGGGCTTAGAAACATGTCATAAAATGCAGTCTGGATGAGCCCTAAATATCACTCATGGCAATCCAGGCACACAGGGACTCCAAAACTTCTTTAAATCTCAATGATGCAGTGAATCTGTTAATGGAAGTAAGAGCCAAGAATTAAGAAAATCAATTTGAAGTATACATTCTGCATACATACCAATGACCGCCTCATTTGCATCAATATGTTCATGAAACAATCAAAACTGATCATCCCCTCCTGTGTATGCAGCATTTTGTTCTTCTCCATTGTGTTGACCACGGCTGATGCACTTAGTGCCATTTCAATCCATTCCAGGAGATATCGAAGTGACCCACGCTGAGCAGCCAAGCCAAGCAGCAACTCAGAAGCTAACCTCCGTCCAAGAGTATCTGCTCCAGAGTTGGGAATCGTTACTCCTTTAAGAAATGTTGTTACCTGAGACAGGCAGTCCAGACCCATTGGTGGGATTTTACTTTCATTAGCTAGAGATAAAGGTGGCAAAGAGCTCACAACCTCTATCGCAGTGTGGATAACATCATTGCAAAGGCTAATACCAGGTCCTGAAGCAGGCATCATCCAGCTTTGCCGTAACAGTGCAAATAACAGGCTCAGTCCAGTCCGGACCCCCATTTCTATTAGCGCGTCTGTACTTGACCTTGGCCGCTCACTAACGGAATGGATGTCTGTTGACCCAGAACTGCTTTCTGGAGAATGCTGCTGCTGTTTCACCTTGCCTTTATCATGATATTTATTAGAAAGTGCATAAAAGATGCGTTGTAACACAAGCAAACGTTTGCGAAGTGCTCCAGCAAATGGAGAGTCTGAGCACACCATCTTAGCCAGAGCCAGCTGGCTGCTAAGAAGGGCATCCAAATAGTGGTCCTGTTCATCGCTTGATAAGGACTCCCGTTCAAAATCTGGTAGCTGAGGTCCTTTGAGACAGAGAACCTGTTGAGGCAATGGTACTACTTCTTTATTACTGACTAATTTAGCATATAAGATGGAGACTCCTTCCCTTGTAGCAATAGATTCACTATCTTCTGTGATCCAAGAGCTATTTAGATGTTCAAGCCATTTCAGCTTCACTGGTGGAACCATGGCTGCCATGTTGGTTTATTCACCTGCCATTAGTCCTACAAACAGAAGAGAAGATATTTATTAAACAAACAATTGCCTAGTACAAAAATCCAGTTTTTAAAGATCAACACTAGACACAGGTCCATTAAATTATCTGCTTAATGCTTATTTAAAGTTGAAGAGAAAAGGGTCTATGTTACATGCCACTGTTCTCCCTGAATTAAGGATTGTTGATATTTGAAGCTGAGCATAAGCTCATCCATGATTTTAGGGAAATCTTCTGTGATAGTATGTCAAGCATTACCCAAAGCTTCTTCCATAAACATGCACAATTTTGTTCCTCAAAAACCTACCAGTAATGCCCTCAAAAGAATGAGTCAAGATACACATTCACAAGAGGTTTTTAAGGACTATAATTGTTAAGTATAGCAAGCAATGTTCTAGGAATTGGTAGCAATAAAGAGCACCTTCTAGTTGTAAACTCTAATAACCTCCAGCTACAAGGATAACCACATGGATAACCACATAGCGCTCTTTCCAAAAAAAGATTAAACAAGGCTTACAATCACGAAGGCATACCACTGCAGCAAAAAGACAGAAGAACAGGCTTGCTGGATGAAACCACATACTGGTGTCCTGCTTCTAGTGATGGCTGGACAGATGCCTCCAGGAAGCTAACAAGAAGGGTGTGGAGGCAACAACCCTTCTCAACAGGCTGCCTCCAGGTTCTGGTAGTTCAGAGGAACAATGCTTCTGAAGGCAGCAATTTCCTTGGTACTATGACCAGTAGCCACACCCAGATCTATTCTCTATTCATTTCCCTACTCCTTTAAGTTTACCATTAATCAGAACCAACAGGAAAACCTGAATTCATGAAATGAAAACTGATAGTCAAGCAACTTTTGATTATCACTTTCCTACAACTGGCACTCCCATGGCTGTCAAGCAAAGAAGCAATGACCAAGAGTGGACTAACAGGTACCAAGTCTCCCACTTTCTCTCCCTTGGTGTCCCTGATGCCTAGAACTCCCACCAGAGTTCTATTTGATGCAACTTCTTCCAAATCCCTCCTCAAAAGCACCCTTCTTTTGTGGCTTCTCTGGCTCTTAATCCTCAAAACTCTCCACCAAGTACACGCAACTGAATTTGCCTCTCTCAGTCCCACTGCATATGCCCCCTTTCCTCTCAGTTGTCTTCTCCACTGTCAAATCCAGATTCTAAGAGACTAAAGGGATCTGCTACCTGTTCTTTTGCTTTTGATACCCTACTAACCCTATGTGCCATATACATCAATGGTGCTATAAAAATAATTATAGCAACAACCACTATTACTTTAGCTCTATTTTGATTTCCTTCAGCTAACCATAAAATTATAGCAGTAGTTAATGCAATATACACCGAAGGGAGTACTAGCTTTATTTTTATATTATTTTTGTTATGACAGCTTACCGTAACAGAATTAAACAAAAGAGTTGCTGGAGACTGAATACTTTTATTTGCCACCTGCTTGTATATGACCAGAGTTGAGCCCTTTCCACCTCTTCCTAAGGTTCTTCTATCAATTACAACAGCCTTTGCTAGCTGAGAATGATGGGAGTTGAAGACTAAAACATCTGAAGGACACCACGCTGTTGAAGGCTTATCTAGAGAATGACTTCTTTCCTTTAGCAAGCAAATGGAGAAAAGCACTTATTTTTCAAGCAATCCTGAAAATTGTTCCCTCTTGATTTTGGAGCCCCAAATCACTAAGACACTCGGCTTAACTTGTTTAGGCACAGTTCCACAGAAATCTGCTACTTGCTAACCTCCTGCTATAAAGGACCCCCTTCACCCTATGAAGGGAGTGAAGTTGTTGTTGTTGTTGTTGTTGTTGTTGAAGTTGTTGTTGTTGAAGTAGTAGTAGTTGTTGTTGTTGTTGTTGTTGTTACTATTACCCCAGGAGAAGAAACAAGTATTTTAATACTGTTTAAGGAAGCCCCACCCTACACACCAAAGTTGTTTGCTTCCTATTAGAAATAAGCCCTGGATGTGTTTATCTAGTGCCAGAGCCCTACGTCCTCCTGCAGGTTCTCTCAGTATTTAGTCAGAAGGATGTACTGTCTGGTCACAGATATCTTGCCTGCTCTCTATCTACTCCCAGCTTTTCAAAACTTGCATAACTGGCTCATTTAAATTGATGTTTACTAAAATAAAAGCCCACTAAGAGATTTATCATTCCTTTTTTGAATCTGATATTTTAACATAAAAATATGGGACTGGGTACATATTAAAACACATGAATGACAATAGGGAACCTGTTGAATGGTTGAAACTATGGCTCCTGTCATTCCTGATCACAGCTGTCAACTTTCCCTTTTCTTACGAGGAATCCGATTCAGAATAAGGGAAATTCCCTTTAAAAAAGGGAAACGTTAAATGTGGATTACAAAATTTTTGCTGACATTTTGGCCAAGAGATTGAAAAAAGTACTGATGGAAGAGATTCATAAAGACCAAGCGGGCTTTCACCTGGGAAGACATTTGTCTGACAATTTGAGGAATATAATTGACATTTTGGAAAAATGAGAAGTGAATATAAACACTAAAGCAGTTTTGATATTTGTAGATGCGGAGAAAGCTTTTGACAAAATCTCTTGGAGTTTTATGAAAAAGGACCTACAGGGGATGGGGGTAGGCCAAGGTTTTGAAAATGGTATAGGTGCAATATACTCTGAACAAAAGGCTAAACTAATTGTAAATAATGTGGTAACGGAAGAATTCAAGATAGAAAAAGGGACACGACAGGGGTGCCCAATTTCCCCATTGCTTTTTATTTCGGTCCTGGAGGTTTTGCTGAACGTGATTAGAAGGGACCGGTTGGTTAAAGGTATACAGGTCGGAGCCAAACAATACAAACTAAGAGCATTTGCAGATGACTTAGTATTGACGTTACAGGAGCCAGAATCTAGTACTAAAAGGGTTTTAGAACTAATTCAAGAATTTGGTCAAGTGGCAGGATTTAAACTGAACAAGTTAAAAACTAAGGTTTTAGAGAAAAATTTAACATCGATTGAAAGAGAGAGGTTTCAGAATGAGACAGGTTTGACTGTGGTTAAGAAAGTGAAATACCTGGGGATTAACATGACAGCTAAAAATGGGAATTTATTTAAAGATAATTATGAAAAATGTTGGACGGAAGTGAAAAAAGATTTAGAAATTTGGTCAAATTTGAAGCTTTCCTTGTTGGGTCGAATTGCAGTTATAAAGATGAATGTATTGCCTAGAATGTTGTTTTTGTTTCAAACATTGCAAATTGTGGACAAGATGGACTGTTTCAAGAAGTGGCAGAAAGACATTTCTAAATTTGTCTGGCAGGGCAAGAAGCCCAGAATAAAATTTAAGATATTAACTGATGCAAAGGAAAGGGGTGGATTTGCCCTGCCAGACTTTAAACTTTATTATGAATCAGCAGCATTCTGCTGGTTGAAAGACTGGCTGCTTCTTGAGAACACAGACATTTTGGATTTAGAAGGTTTTAACAACGTTTTTGGGTGGCATGCATATTTGTGGTATGACAAGGTTAAAGCACATAAAGCATTTAAAAACCATATTGTCAGGAAAGCATTGTTTAATGTTTGGATAAGATATAAAGATCTATTGGAAAATAAAACCCCAAGGTGGTTGTCCCCAATGGAAGCGAAAGCTCAGAAAAAGCTCAATATGGAGGCCAAATGGCCGAAATATTGGGAAATTTTGGAACAAGAAGGAGATAGACTGAAACTGCAGAGTTTTGAGAAACTAAAAAACAAAGTGCGAGATTGGCTTCATTATTATCAGATAATGGAGGCATATAATTTGGATTAAAAAATTGGCTTCCAGGTGGAAAAATCAAAATTAGAAACAGAACTGTTAGAATCCAAAACTAAGATTTTGTCAAAGATGTATAACTTGCTGTTGAAATGGAACACTCAGGATGAAACGGTGAAATCTGCTATGATTAAATGGGCACAAGACGTTGGACATGACATTATGTTTGCTGACTGGGAACAGTTATGGACCACAGGTATGAAGTTTACGGCATGTAATGCCTTAAGAGAGAATATTATGAAAATGATTTACAGGTGGTACATGACCCCAGTCAAGCTTGCAAAAATTTACCATTTGCCCAATAATAAATGCTGGAAATGTAAAGAAAATGAAGGTACATTATTTCATCTTTGGTGGACGTGCCCTAGGATTAAGGCTTTCTGGGAAATGATTTATAATGAAATGAAAAAGGTATTTAAATATACCTTCTTGAAGAAACCAGAGGCCTTTCTACTGGGCATGGTCGGCCAATTGGTGTCAAAGAAGGATAGAACGTTCTTTATGTATGCTACAACAGCAGCAAGAATACTCATCGCAAAATACTGGAAGACACAGGATCTACCCACTCTGGAAGAATGGCAGATGAAGGTGATGGACTATATGGGATTGGCAGAAATGACTGGCAGAATCCGAGACCAGGGAGAAGGGTCGGCGGAAGAAGATTGGAAGAAATTTAAAGACTATTTACAGAAATATTGCAAAATTAATGAATGTTAGAATGATGTCGGATAGAAACTAAGTGGTCTCCAGCTGTAATGCCTTAAGAGAATATGGAAAAAAAGCTTTAGAAATAGGTTTAAATTTATTGATAAGGATTTGCTGAACTAACAACTTGAATTGGAATACAAAAAAGGGAGGTATGAGGAGGACTGGGAAATAAGTAAATGAAAAATAAGTAATGATATTTTATGTGTTTTTAACCATTTTTATTTTTTTGTACTTTTGTTATTTTTTCTTTTTTCTTTTTGATTTTTATTGTATTATTATTATTGGAAACTTTAATAAATATTCTATAAAAAAAAAGAAATTTAAAGATTACTTACAGAAATATTGTAAAATTAATGAATGTTAGAATGATGTTGGATAGAAATTAAGTGGTTTCCAGCTTAAGGGAACATGAGAAACAGGTTTAGAAACAGGTTAAAACTTAATGGTAAGGATTTGCTGAACTAACAATTTGAATCGGAATACAAAAAAGGGAGGTATGAGGAGGTCCGGGAAACATGTTAAAGGAAAATGAGAAATGGAAAATCTGCATGTTTTATTTTTTTTCTTTTTTCTTTTCTTTTTTCTTATTTTTTTCTGTATTTTTGTTATTATTTTTTACTCTGTCTTTTCCTTTTTATTGTTATTGTATTAAAAACCTTAATAAATATTCTTTAAAAAAATAAAAATAAAAAAGGGAAACGTTGACAGCAATGTTCCTGATCCTTGTCCATGCTGGACTCCAACTCATACCAGCCCCAGCCAACAGCATCTGGAGGGCCACAGATGCCCCAACCTTGACACAGATATATACACAAAATGCCCTAAACATGGCTAGCCTTTGAAATATCTGTCTGTCTGTCTGTCTGTCTGTCTGTCTATGGTTTATAAACCATAGTCACCAAATGGCAGAATAGCAATGTGCTAACTTTTTCCAAATCTCACCAATACTAATCAACAAAAGATGGAGGATGGGGTGCAATAATTACATATTCATCATAAGCTCTATTTAAAAACAGGAAGAAAGAAGAAGAAGTAAATATTGTTGTGAATAGCACTCCATTTTCCATCTTCCTACCACAACCAGGAGACACTGGTTAAAAATAAAAAATACAAACTGACAGAGCAATGTCTATTACCAAATCAAATGTCTATTGATGTAAGTTAGCAAGCTTTCAAACAAAACAGAAAACTGCATAACACAGAAATATTTTTCCAGGTCAGTCCAGAGCCTCCTATGCCAACATGTGACAATAAGGGTGGCTTAAATCCTTGTTTTTAATGGGAGGCAGATGGTCATTTTCAAAGTTATATACATGTGCTAAAAGAACAGGTTCCCCAGAAGACTATGAATGGCTACTAATCACTATGGAAATATGCCAAGATGGACCTTTGGTCTTATCCAGCTACAAGGCTCCTTGAAATAACCCTTGAAGACCCTGCGGGTGGGTGTAAGGGATTCCTGGTCCTGAACGGGGTAACCATGACCCTGAAGGACCAGGTGCGCAGCCTGGGAGTCTTTTGGACTTGCAGCTGTCAATGGAGGTGCAGGTCAATTCTGTGTCCAGGGCAGCTGTCTACCGGCTCCATCTGGTACACAGGCTGAGACCCTACCTGCCTGCGGACTGTCTCGCCAAAGTGGTGCATGCTCTGGTTATCTCCTGCTTGGACTATTGCAATCCACTATACGTGGGGCTACATTTGAAGGTGACTCGGAAACTACAACTAATCCAGAATGCAGCAGCTAGTCTGGTAACTGGGAGCGGTCGCTGGGGCCATATAACACCGGTCCTAAAGGATATTCACTGGCTCCCAGTATGCTCCCGAGCACAATTCAAAGTGTTGGTGCTAACCTTTAAAGCCCTAAACAGCCTCGGCCCAGTATGCCTGAAGGAGCATCTCCACCCCCATTGTTCAGCCCGGCCATTGAGGTTCAGCCATTGAGGTTCCCTCACTGAGAAAAGCAAGGTTACAGGGAACTAGGCAGAAAGCCTTCTCGGTAGTGGTGCCCTCCCTGTGGAACACCCTCCCTTCAGATGTCAAGGCGATAAATAACTACATAACTTTTAGAAGACATCTGAAGGCAGTCCTGCATCGGGAAGTTTTTACTGTTTGATATTTTACTATGTTTTATATATGCTGTAAACCTCACAGTGGCTAAGGAAACCCAGCCAGATGGGCAGGGTATAAATATTATTATTATTGTTGTTGTTGTTGTTAAGCATCCCAGTATGCATTTCAACTATCAGAGTGATTTTGTAGTTAGAAAAATAAGGCATCAAAAGGTTTAACTACAATATATATGTCTGTATGCTGCTCTATGCACACACAAAATACCATAAAAGAAAAACATTACATAATACCTGGAAGCAATACCAGAGCAACTTATTTTACAGTCTCACAACATTAGCCTCCTTTTCCTGTTTTCTGTGTGTCCTGCATACCAACACTTGTCATGAGAAGCTTACTGCAGGATGAACAACAGTCACATACATTGCTATAGCAACACTGCGGTAAGAAATCTGCAATTCAGTCCTCAAACAGTTCAACCTGGACAAGCCTCATTACCTCATTTCTGTTTTGTGTAATGGAGAGTGGGGGTGACAGTGTATGGGAGACAAAATCAAAGAAGTCTAATATTTCAGAAAACTGAAGGAAGATATTAGACCTGAAGGACTACATGATACTAAGGCTGTCCTTTTTCTTTTATCTGTTTTTGCATTGTAAAAGATGGCAAATATTTCAGAGAACCATCTAGCCAGAGAATGCCATCTAGCAAATAAATATTTGAAATAACTTCAGCAAACCAGAAAACTACAATCAATATTTGAGCAGTACCATAATAGAGATTTCCTGCTGAAAAACAGAAGTCATAAAAAGGCAGACACACAAAAATTGGAAAAGAATGATATAAACACAATCATCTCTAAATGCTGAAAAGCAGCCAAGCTGAACCACACCCAGCTGCCTAGAACTCTATCCATAATGGCCAGGGAGATGTCACACAGTAGATAAAATAGGAAGAATTATGACCACACTGTCCCTCTGAGTCTTTCCCACCTTCCCTAATCTAGATGTTTTCAACTGCAATTCTCAGGAGTCCCAGTCAGTTCTGACCAGTACTACGGGGCGGGTGATGGGCTCTGTAGTTCAAAACATGCGCAGGACATCCTTGCCAACTGGCACAGGAAGTTCCAAGGCCTGTGAACTCTTTGTTACAACTTATCTAACCAACTCATGGCCAGAACTAGATGAGAAAAATCACTGTAGTCATATCTTGGAAGTTGAACGGAATCTGTCCGGAAGTCTGTTTGACAACCAAATTGCGGCTTCTGATTGGCTGCAGAATGCTCCTGCAGCCAATCAGAAGCTGTGGAAGCCCCGTCGGACGTTCAGGTTCGCAAACCATAGCAATCACTTCTGGATTTGTGGTGTTCAGGAGCCAAAACATCCAAGTTAGAAGGGTTAGAAACTGACAAGCAGGGTTAGAAACTGAGATATAAAAGATAGGAGCCAAATGGCACCTTCAACCTCAAATGGCACCTTCAAATGGTCACCACAACAATTTTTTAAAAAACAGGATTACAAAGCAAATGAAGACAATACGGGGTATCTAGCTGAAGATGGAATAAATGCTGTGCACAAAAGACAATTTCTTTTAAAACACAGAATTTATTTTTTTCTTTTTGCAATCTGTGGTACAGTGGTATCTCGGGTTACATACGCTTCAGGTTACATACGCTTCAGGTTACAGACTCCGCTAACCCAGAAATTGTGCTTCAGGTTAAGAACTTCGCTTCAGGATGAGAACAGAAATCGTGCTCCGTGGTATGGTGGCAGCAGCAGGAGGCCCCATTAGCTAAAGTGGTGCTTCAAGTTAAGAACAGTTTCAGGTTAAGAACGGACCTCCAGAACGAATTAAGTACTTAACCCAAGGTACCACTGTATTTTGAAGGTTGTAACCAGCCACAGCAAAACAAGTTATACAAAGAGGATAGTAGGACTTAAATTTAGGCATGTATAGGATAGTAACACCCAGTAAACTTCATGGCTGAGTCAAGATTTGAACCCTGGTTGCCCAGATCCTAGTCGTACAGACACACACTAACCACTACACCACACTGGCAATCCAGCCATATGGGTGGGGTATAAATAATAAAATTATTATTATTAATCTATTTATTTATTTATTACTGTAATTTCACCGCATAATAGTCGCACCCCTCTTTCTGGCCCTAAAATTCATCCCAAAGAATAATCAGTGCCGGAGCAACAAACAAGACAAGTGGGGGCCTCCCGCAGGTTGAATTTAGTTGAATTTACCATATTAAAAGGTTCAACTGCACACCAGCAGGTGTGGTTAAAGGGTATTTTTTTAAAAAAAAATAGGGTAGTTGAGAGGAATCATGGGAGTTGCAGCCTCTGGGAATCATGGGATTTGTAGGTAAACGACAGGAGCAACCCCCCATGTAAAGGCTGCCTTACGCTTGAGCCAATGTACTTTGTTGTTTTGACAGGAGAGTTGTGTGTCTGCCCCTCCCCGTCTGCCAAGGGAGCCTTTGCTGTCTTTGAACCTCCAGCATCTTGTCAGGAAAGTGCCTCTCAGGTCCACTAGGCTGTGCTGCAGCGTAAGGGGGGGTTTTTTGCAGGGCGGCGTGCAGGACATGACTTTTTTTAAAAAAACTTATTTCTTCCTTTTTATTTTCACTAGTTGCTGATGCTGCAACCCAGCATCACCCCCCACCCAATGTTATCACTCCTGGCTGTGAGAAAGGGTTTGTTTCTTTCTCTCCCTAGCAAGAAAGCGTATCCTTTGATAATTCAGCGCATAATTGTCACACACCCCATTTTTTGAAAGAAAAATCAGCATTGAAATGTGACAATTATGTGGTGAAATATGGTGGTGGTGGTGGTGGTGTTATCTCTCACTGGGGAGAACCTTTTTCTTTCCATATGCAAAGTCATAGCTTCTGTGAGTAGTGGAGCTGCCAGTGAGGGACATAGTCTCATTCTGTCCATTCATGCCCACACAGAATCATAGACTACTTGTAGAGTTGGAAAGGCATAATGCGATTATTTTCCAAGTTATATATCAATTTTACTTCTGTGAAGGAAAGGATTTCCCTGTAAATGGTACAGGAGATCTCAAGCAAATCTTTAAAAAAGCAGGATGCTCAGCCGAACTCACGGAAACACACTTCCGGCACCTCTCAGGTAGGTGCCATTGCCATTCTAAGAAAACGAGGGAGGTGTTCTTGGGGAGTTCCGGCACCTATTTTTCTAGAAAAATAGCACTGGTGATGCTCCACCATTTCTTTTAAAAAATCCAGCATTATGATATCCTTTAAGAGACGTAGCGACCAGAATTGGACAGTATTCCATGTGAAGCTGCACAATAGGCTTGTTATGGTATTTCCAGTTCTGTTTTCAATCCTTTTCCTAAAGGTCACAAAACTATAATTCACCCATTTTACCACTACCACAAGCTGGATCAACATCTTAATTGAGGTATACTCTATGAGTCTAAGATCTCATTCTTGGTCAGTCACTGGCAGCTCATACCTCAATAGCATAAACGTAATGTCAGGATATTTTGCCCCAGCATGCATCACTTTACATTTGTTAACACTGAATCAGAGTTATCATTTTAATACTCATTCACTCAGTTTGGAGAGATCCTTTTGGTTTTGGAGCACCTCGCTGTTGGGATACTGCCAGGGAGAGAGAGTCCATCTGAGCCCCCAAGCCGGCTGCCGGACGATCCATCGATCTCCCGTAGACACGCAGTATCAGCAATTAGCGACACGAAGCCTCAGAAATAGCTTGCCACATTCTTGGGCTGGTGCACACTCTATCAGCAGAATTCACACAGCGAAAGATGCACAGCAGGAGAGCATATTTACAAGTTTATTCAGCGTTGGTCAGAACAAAGAAAAAACATGACTGCCTGCTTCGGTATGCTCAGGCAACAACAGAAACGAAAGCAAAAACACAACAGAAACATCCTGTGCAACAGGAAATACGCAGACTCTGTGACTCACAGCCTGCTCCCTTTTAAGGTGGAACGGAAATATCCTAACAGCCTCTTTTAGTTAAAAACTACCCCGAACAACTTGGTGTCATCAGCAGATTTTGCTAACTCATCTCCAGAAAAGGCTAGGAAGATGTTCTGTCTCATGCTGCAGACTTGGGTTCACAAAGCAGAAAACCCACATCCATTAAATCTCACTGTCACAAATGGGCAAGACTGGAACAAAGAACTAGACCTGAAAGTGTTTCTTATCTATTTCAAGAGATAAGAATGTTTATTTGACTTACACACCTCAAGAATGTTTATTCGACTTACACACCAAATACACCATCAGATACACAAAATCAAATTTCAAAATGGGATACACAGGAAGGGAAACCTCCCTCCCCATCCTCCTTTTTGTTATAATTTCCAGTGTGGTCTCCCCACCCCCATGTTCAACCTGCATTCCTATTAAAAAAAAAAAAAGATGAATCCAACCTTTATTCTTCCAAGCAAGCCAGCAAAAATATTATTATGAGACTAAATGTAAGGCAAAGCAAGAAAAGAGGCACTGCTTTACTGCTAGAGCCATTTCACTTTTGAGAAGCAAGGTCACCGTTAGCAGACCCTTAAATAATCGGCCAGCATAGGAATCAGCATCAGAAGCCCCACAAGTAAAACCACAACATGTCTCACAAAAAGACTGAAGGGAAGGGATGAAAATTAGCCAGATCTCCCTTCCTGCTCCCCAACCTCCGCAATAGAGAAACAATCCATTTGTTTGCAAACCACAATGTGTTTCTATCTGCAAAGTTTGAGATTTAAGAGGAGGGGTGAAAATCAGCCAGATCTCCCTTTCTGCTCTCCACTGCCACTGCAATCCATTTAACTCTGAGAAAGAGCTTCTTTTCAGTTTACTTACTTATGCAAATCATACAGCAATAAAAAGGTTCTGTCTTCCTCAGCACATCTCCTTCCCAGCCAGAGGTGGTCTTGGTAGCAAACCATGCAACTGGAAATCTCTGTTTGGTCACCAGGGGTTACTCCTGAGTCGCAGAAAGCAACTGGCAACTGGTTAATTTTGAACACTGATGACAAGGACCTTTCCAGCAAGCTTAGCCAGGACTAATTGCCATCAAGAGCCTCTTGCCACAGAACTGTCTCCTGCAGCAACCTAGTTATACAACTTCATTACAGTATGAAACAGCTGGTGCCTGTACCTGCTTATATTCCTCTTCCCTCCCTCTTCCTTTTTCCTTTTGTATCATGTCTCTTAGATCATAAGCCATTATTTATAAAATGCAAACCATCTTCTGTGCAAGAAAGATGGTTAAAAATGTGGCAAACAGAACATACTTCTGAGTATATTTATCCGGGGGGGGGGGGCTTAGTTAAACAAAGAGTGATGTACTACAAAAATAAGATTACTTGATGAATAAAAGGTTAAGGAAAACAAAGACAAAAAAGTGTGTGTATAGTTAGCTACACATCGGGATAAGTGAGCAAAGATTACTATTATTTTTAAGGAAAATAACACATTAGAGGAGAAAATGATATTTAAAAATACAAGCATACAGTTAGTATTTCATTTTAGTAGACTTGGATTCCAGTCTAATAGGAGCTCGAGAGGACATCAGGATGGTGAAGGGTGAACTAGACAATAAAGGAAACACACAACTGAAAGCATCAATCCCTTATCTCCTCTAGTGAAGTCTAGGAAAGCAAAAGGCGTGATTGTGATATGATGGCATCACTTCCCACATAGAACTCACATCCCATGCTGACATCACATCACATGTTCATAGAATCATAGAATCATAGAGTTGGAAGAGACCACAAGGGCCATCGAGTCCAACCCCCTGCCAAGCAGGAAACACCATCAGAGCACTCCTGACATATGGTTGTCAAGCCTTTGCTTAAAGACCTCCAAAGAAGGAGACTCCACCACACTCCTTGGCAGCAAATTCCACTGTCGAACAGCTCTTACTGTCAGGAAGTTCTTCCTAATGTTTAGGTGGAATCTTCTTTCTTGTAGTTTGGATCCATTGCTCCGTGTCCGCTTCTCTGGAGCAGCAGAAAACAACCTTTCTCCCTCCTCTATGTGACATCCTTTTATATATTTGAACATGGCTATCATATCACCCCTTAACCTCCTCTTCTCCAGGCTAAACATGCCCAGCTCCCTTAGCCATTCCTCATAAGGCATCGTTTCCAGGTCTTTGACCATTTTGGTTTCCCTCCTCTGGACACGTTCCAGTTTGTCAGTGTCCTTCTTGAACTGTGGTGCCCAGAACTGGACACAGTACTCCAGGTGAGGTCTGACCAGAGCAGAATACAGTGGCACTATTACTTCCCTTGATCTAGATGCTATACTCCTATTGATGCAGCCCAGAATTGCATTGGCTTTTTTAGCTGCCGCGTCACACTGTTGGCTCATGTCTAGTTTGTTGAGATTTACTAGACATAATCAGAGTAGGAGAACCAAGTATGCATCAACACTTTCTCCTAATCATCTAGTTTTGCCATAAGTATCTGCATGAGCTCACAGTTAGGCCACAAATACAAGACAAGGCTGTCTTTTTTGCTATCTTGCTCTGCATCTACATGGATTGTGCTATATGAACAAAAGAACCACCATCAATTGTGTGTTCAACACAACTGCCAATATTTGCTGCCACGTTTTTAAAATTTTGGTTCACAAATGTCTAAATGCAATGCAAGGCCTATTGTTACTGCTGTTACTGTTACGGTATTACTTTTGTTATACTTTATACATTTTAATTAAAAATTACAAGTCCTACTACAGAATCTATAGCTTCTTGTTTAAACACTGTAAGGCTTGAAACATGCATCTGAAGTAGATGGTGAGTGTTCGCCTTCTCTGGGAGTATTTGCCTTTTGCTGACGAACAAACAAAACAGCTTCCCAAACTGTGAATGAATACAAACTTTAAATCTGTCATGCCCCAGTGTACAAGGCTACAACCCAAAGCTTGCTCCAACCACAGCCCTTAGAGGTAAAGTCCATGCACCACCCAACCACGGCATTCCTTTGCTCTGCTCAGGGCCAATTCACATGAACAACGACAACATAGTAACGCTCAGATGAGTTGTGAATTCTGGGGGCAAGATCACACTTGTGAACATTCAAACACAGTGGTGACATAACTGCAGAACACCATTCAGCATTTTCTGAAGAACAGTCAACAGGGAAGCTGAGGCACACAGTCCCCAAGTCTCAACAAACTGAAGCAGTCAGACAGTCTCATACGCCATCTCAAACTGGCTACCCTAGAACAAATCACAGTCTTACCACCAGCAACAACCAGGGAGGACTGAAAGAGGGGTATACTAGCAACATAATCTTATCTTGCTTTCCCGCTTATAATTCCTAAAACTGTGACCTTCTCTTTAATCTTCAATGTGAGACTCTTGCAACAGACAATGACTTTAAAACTGAAAAGCAAATAAAATCAGTTTTGTGATTCTGGAAATATCCAAGCTTCTAGTGGTAGCTGTGTGCATATTTCAAGGGTTCACAATTGCTCACACCACAGAAGAGTTGGACTCTAGAACCCTTGTCGTCACCAGCAAAACAAACACTTATTTAGAATCCAGTATGCTGATAAGCTGACAAAAGCTGTCACTTCTCCAGAAGGTTAGAAAATAAATTTGCTGGAGATATTCTCCATGCAAAATCAGAAACACAGGGATATGTTTTGAGAGGAGCAAGAAAAATAAACACTTCAGCAGCCCCTAAAGATACGTCCATTTTTAACTGTTGTCAGCAGCTCCTTGTTAAACACAGACACTCTCTTAACAAGCTTGAAGAAAAAATGTTGTCATTGTGGTCTGTTGATTGCTCTATCACTTGCTTAGAACATACTGAACTTCTGGCTTATATAAAAATACTATTACATCTATTTCAATAAAGGCACTTGGCTGTTGTTCATTCAATGACAAGATTATAACATTATTAAAGGTGCTTCTTCAACTCAAAAGAAAACTAGAAGAACAGCAGCCAGCGGGTCATGGAACATAACAGAAGGGACAGAATATAGGGTTGCTGAGTTTCCAAACCCATCTCAAATTGGGGAGATGGAGGGGGAGATTTCCAATGGCAGCCATAAATACCTATACTTGCAGAATGGACACTAGACATCTACCAAGACTATTATCCATTTCATCTCAACCCGCACTACCTAACCTGAGGAAAATATATCTTCCAGCATCTCAGGAAGAGGTCTCTCAGCCCTACTACATTGTTCTTTAATGGGACACGCCAAAGATTGAACCTGAAACCTTCCATATTCTGCTATCATACTTTCACTTTAGCTGTTAGACATTATAGTCCCTTCTCTTAAGCACTGACTGTGATTTTTAATCCACATGTATCCAAGAGACCTCAAGTGTCCTAAAATTCAGTTAATAAAAGCTGGCAACCCTTAACTTATAAACTGCACAGGTTTCTAGACCCCTTTTTAAATTATTTAATGCTACTGTACATAACCAACACAAAGGTGCATTCAAAATGTCACACTACTGAGCACAGGCAACAGATTGTGCCACAAGTGCAAACAAACATGGGCAATGCAGACTCTTTAAAATACAGTGGTACCTCCGGTTGCGCACAGGATCTGTTCCGGAGCTCCGGTCGGATCCTGAGGAATTCGCAACCGGAGGTGCCGCTTCTGCGCATGTGTGTGGTAGAGTGCTTCTGCGCACGTGCGCGTGGCGAAACCCAGAAAAATACTTTCGGGTATGCCGTGTTCGCATCCTGAAGGATATGCAACCAGAGGTCTGCATACCCAGAGGTATCACTGTATTATTGTACAACATCTCCAATGTTCCAGAAAAGAACACTCTTACTAGAGTTGCCTGGAAACATTCCAACTTGTTCAATGACACTGGATCAGTCATAAGAGGCAGCCATGGTAGACAGGCGGCAGTTGGCCTAGAAACACATAAAAAAAAGGACGTCTGGATGAGCCCTAAACCATACTATAATGGCACAACATTCCAGCAACCTCACAAATAATTGTCAATCTAGAAACAATGCCATGGTTTGCACATCACATTAAGCTAAACCACGGGTTAGTGTGAACACTTGGGCTCCCAGATAGGAGATTGTGGCTGCTTAGTTACTCCACAGTCATTTTGCTGTTATGCTGAGCTACATCATCATTTGGCTTAGTGTGTGGTCCATGGCTCATGGTTTAGCTCTCTCCAAAACTAACCACAAGCTGTAACCAATATCTGTCCTATGATTTACAGTTTGTGGTGTGTCAGGAAGAGCTAAACCATAAGTCCTAGTCTGGACAACATACTAAGCCAAACTAGGACTTAGTTCATGGGAGAGAAGCAAAGCAATCAGGATCTCCTCTCCTGGACCCCACATACTTTTGCTAAGCCATGCTCAAGCTCAGGGCAATGTGCAAACCAGGCCATATAAATGTTAAATGATCACAGAGATGTTAGCAAGTAATCAATGAGCCTGAGCCTAAATCAAGCATCGCACTAGCAAACTTCTTTAAAAACAAAATCCCTCCTATTTATATAAGAAAAAAATATTCATTCAGAGCAGCCTTCACCAACCTTGTGCCCTCCAGCTGTTTTGAACTACAATTCTCATTAGCTCAAGCCACTGCAGCCATATGATGCTGGGGCTGGTAGGAGCATGGCTTGTTGTGGTCCAAAATATTTGCATGGCACCAGAGAAATATGGTTAGCTAGAAGACTAGTAGTGCACAGATCAAACTGGTATCAAGCTGTCAATCTAGTCCCTTTATAGGTAAAGAAATATCCTCACCACAATAGACTGAGTTTGAATTAATCATTAAAGCACTGGTCTTAAGTTGTTATGTTGTGACCAAACCCCCATCATAATCAGTCCCCAAAGTGTGTGGTGTGTGCAGCATACACAGCACATTGCTTTGTTCAGTTCAAACCATTGTTTAATTTAATCTGTAGTTTAAAGCAGGTTTGGGGAACCTTTGGCCCCCTGCGTGTTGATTAAATTCTATCATAAGAGTGCATGTGTATTTGATATTAAGTAGATGTCTGCTGGGTGTTTTTTAATAAATATTTTTATTCATTTCCAGATATCTGTTGGAAGTGATTTTGGGCACAGCACACTGTGGAAAAGTGGCGTATAAATAAAGTTACTCAATCAATCAATAGCTGGCTGCTGGCCCTACTTGCTAGGTCTGTCAGGAGTTGTAGTTCAGCAACATCTGGAGGGTGAAAGGTTCCCCACGCCTGGTTTAAAGTGACATGGAAGACAGACAAATCCACTCAAAAAGTTTAAACAACTGAAATGATAAAAATTGAAGTGTATGGTGGTTTCACTAAATCCATAACATCGTACTGGACAATATGACTGATTTTACGTGCAGTATAACATACTGTTTCTGTTGCCTTTGTAAAGTTTGCTATCTGATAAATAAAGCGTTCATTTTCTTCACAAAATAAAATCCATGGTATCCACTACTCATTTATGAGCTGAAATAAGTTACAAAGAACCTGATCCTATGCTTGTCTGCATGGAATATGGAATATAAGTTCAATGTGACAATTCCAAGCATGCATGCAATCCTTACGATCATTCCCCTGTATGAGACATGGGAATTAATCAAACCACAAAGAAAAGACTATACCACTGAGGGACATGGAAGCTGCCTAGGGTCATCTGAAGAGAGGAAATGTCCCAGGACTTTGGTTGCCTTTGTACCTATATAGTTATGATGCTTGTACATAGATATGGGCAATGTTGGTGCCCAAAATTCTGGGTCCAGTTCCTAAATATGCAGCGCCAGAATAGGGGTACTTGAAGTTATTTTCCAGTTACTTAACTTTGCTACAAAAAGGCTTGCAACTACAGAATAGCCTAGAAAAGAACCTTCAGTACTGTATATGAATAAGTTGGGAATATTAACCCAGTTCATAATTGTGCTATTTATACTAAGAAGCTTCACAATATTATGAAGGACTATCATAGGAACACACAAGAAAAATAACCTGTCTTGCCAATTTTCTGACACCATAACACTTGTTACAGCTTTGTGTT
Source organism: Podarcis raffonei (assembly GCF_027172205.1). NCBI lineage: Eukaryota > Metazoa > Chordata > Lepidosauria > Squamata > Lacertidae > Podarcis > Podarcis raffonei. The sequence goes on from NC_070615.1 coordinate 5,215,274, forward strand.
GGACAACTCAAATGTTTCATTTCACGCCAAACAGGTATATAAGGCCCAGTGATGTGTACAGGAGAAAATTAGAAAAGTAACAAATGTATATATGGCACATCCAGTGCTTTTTTCTGGGGGGACGCAGGGGTATGCATATCACTTAACATGTTATGAATCTAAGCTTGGTCTCACTGAGGGGCAGTATTTCAATACGAGTAGGAAAACGAGAGTCCCCCTAAACATTTTTTTTTAGAAAAAAAAAACACTGGGCACATCTAACACAGCCGTTGCATTCTGGAAAAAGAGGAGAACTAGCCAAAAGAGCCACCATATTTGCTCTGTAATGCTGTGGAATAACAAACAGGTCCTCAGCAATGAAGGCCAGCTCACAACAAATTGACAGCTGGCTATTTCACACTTCACATATCCAACAACAGAGAAATCCTGTGCACACAACGGACTATAGCAACAGGTGGGGTGTGTGCCAATTTTGCTGGAAAGACCCAGATATGTAGGTCATTTAAATCAGGGATGGTAGATACCTGGGTGATTTGCAGGAGAACTTCTGACTCCCAATTGTTTTAACAACAATGCCTCTTTTTCCTATCTCAGGCCACAGAAATGAATAAACCAGGAGTCAATGACTGAGTTCAGTTCATTTCTGGTACCTAGGCCCAGAATGTTCTCAAAAGCAACCTGTTCTTTAAATTCTAATTGTATGTCTTTTCAACTGGCTTTGGTGGAACTTGAGGTTCAAGTAAACAACAAAGTAGATCTGAATAACCGCAAATCTACCCACCCCTGGTTTAAAAAGCCTCCCTGCCACACAGGAGCTACTTCCAGCTGCAGTAAGGCTTGGAGACTGTAATGGGGCACTTCAAGGAGCTGTTCAAGGGTGGATCACTTATTGTTCTTTCATTATATCTTTATGGGTGCAATTATACTGCTCTGCTTTCACAGTGAGATCTCAGTGCATCTCAGATTAACCACTGCAAAATAATACACTTTTGTGGGAAGATGCACACAAACCCTCATGGCCAGCCATTCCCACCATCCCCCATCCATGCACATGGCTAGATGAGCCACCCAAACTGCCCATCAGAAGCAAAAGTTGCAGACCCACATGCCACCACTCAACACATGCCGGGGTGCATTTACTGATGTGGGCCTAATTGCAGGTTTTGCTTGCGATTTTTATTTCAGACAACCCACTTATGGGACACTTGATGTAGCCTGTTGAAAAGGAAAAAATCGAGAATAACTCCACGTGGTTAAGCAAATTGCCTTTTTAGGCTCCAAGACGGGAAGCTGAGGCAGGGATTTTACTGCTGAGAAAACAGAACAGAAGAAGGCATCAACAAGCTCCTGTTCAGCCCTAGAAACCATCCTCTCTCCCTCATGATTGATTTCAGATTGTATGGGCCTAGAGGGAGGGGAAAGGGCCGTGTGTGTGTAACGTTGCTTATAGATCTGTGCAAACTGCTATGCGCACTGTCACACATAACAACAACCACCAGCATCAAGAGCAGCAGCACTATCGTAATATGGATGGCACTGACACAAATAAGACCACTAGCGACGGCGGCGGAATTGCCGTAAGAACAGCCAAGTCCAAGATCTATTATTACACCAGCAGCATCATAATAAATAAGAGATAGTTAGCGAGATGAAGAGCGGCGGCGTCACGGAGGGCGATGGCAGGAGCGCCCCAAATCATGGGGGAGGCGGGAGTCCCCTCGGGGCCGGGCGGGGTCGCGGGGGGCGGGCCCCTCCCCTCCCCGCTCGGCGGGGCTCCCCTCCCCCTCGCCCCTCCCCGGCGGCGGTTGCCCCTCCCCCCTCCCCTCAGGCCTCGCCTTCCCTCAGCGCGGGCGCCGCGGGGACGCCCAGGAGCGCGCCGGGAGGAGACCCCTTTACCAAGGTGCGGTCCGGGCGAGGCTGGCGGGGCCCGCGGCGGGAGGTCCCGTGAGGCGGCAGAGGCAGCGGCAGCGGCGGCGGCGCCCCCGTCCTCCCCGCTTCTCCTGCTTCTCCGGCAGCAGCTTGTCAAAGGGGAGGAAACATGACGCGGGGAGGGAAAGAGTCGGCGAGATCTCGCGGGACTTCCTCAGGGGCCTCGCGAGATCCGCCGCCGCCTCTTTCTTCTGTCCCCCGCCCCGCGCACTCGCCCGCTTCACTTTTTCCTCTCTGCCTTCCCGCTGTTTGCCGCCCCCTAGCGTCAGGCGAAGGAAGGGGCGGCGGGAGGGGCTGGCAGCGCGCCCCCTGCTGGAGGGCGGTGGGCGCCTCCCGGGTCTCTGAGACCCATCAACAAAATCCTATTTCTGTCATAGGCTTGGAGAAGCACAATTATTATCATCACAATAACCAATAATAATCATAGTTGTTTTCTTGCTTTTATACTAATAGTGGTTTTCTGGTTCTTTTGTTGTTTTTTAATTTTAATACATTTATATTTCACTTTAGGGTGTGTTTTTTTAAGGAACCGTATCATCAAACAAAAAAATACAAAAGAATCCCAAACCCCAGACACCATGTTGTTGGGAAAGCACTTTCTACTCCTGCAAGAAGCTGAGGGGCAGCTCCAGTCCAGAGGTGGCCCAAGCTGCAGCAGTAGCAGCTCCGCTGGAGAGCACTTCCTTTGCATGCAGAAGGTGCCAAGGCCAGTCTCTTGAAAACATCTCCGGGTGGGCTGGGAGAGCAATTAACTGCTATTAATTTATCACAGAATCATAAGAACATAGGAAGAGCCTGATAGATCAGATCATCAGACCATCCAGTCCAGTCGTCTGTTCCCCCAGTGGCCCACCGGATGTTCCAGAGGGAACCCCAAAGGCAGGACCTGAGGGCAACAGCACTCTGCCCACCTGTGATTCCCAGCATCCGGTATCCTGAGGCAGGGCTTGCCCAAGACATTTTAGCACCTGAGGCAAACCACAAAATGGCCCTCTCCACCCAGCAGGGAAGAACAGGTGAGTGAAGACCTACATCGGGAACAGGGGGTTGGGGATAAATATCTACTTTGGGAACAAGGGAGGAGTAAAGCAATGACAACAGTGGACAATGCATTCCTTAGAGGCAAGATACGCTGCCCTTGTACATCTTGTGGCCTGAAGCAGCTGCCTTGCTTTGCCTCATGGGTAGGCCGGCCCTGTCCTGAGGTATACTGCCTCTGACTGTGGCAGCAGAACATGGCCATTGTGGATAAGGCTTGTTGATCATAGAGTTGTAGGCTTTCTTGTATCCTGGCTAGCCATACCCTCTGCTCCATGGAGGGAATCCAGAGCCATTGTGTTCCCAAGCTGTTCTCTTTCCTAGGCCTCCCAGGAGAGAGAGCCCGCCATCCTTCCAGGGAAGCAGATCCCTTGGCCAGCCTCTCTTACTCTCATGAAGTTTCACCTAATGTTCAACCCAAATCTACCCAAGCTCTTAGATCTCATCTTGCCCTCTGGAGCCACAGCAGAAAATAAATACTTGGCTTCTTGTGTGGGATACCCTGTTGGGTATGTTTCATGTCAAATGCCTTGGCTAGCCTTCCTCAACATGGTACCCTCCAGATATTTGTGGGGCTCTAGCTCCCATTAACCCCAGCAAGCGTGATCAACAGTCAGTATGATGGAAATTGTAGTGATGTATATCAGCCCCTCCAAGTATCCCTATTTTCCAGGGACAGTCTTGGGATTATAGAAGCTCTCCCGCTTTCTGATTTGATCCCAGAATGCCCCACTTTTCCTTAGGATGTGGAATTATGTGACCCCTGAGCCAAGGAGATAAGTAACTATGGAAACTTTAGAAGACATCTGAAGGCAGCCCTGTATAGGGAAGTTTTTTGACGTTCAGTGTTTTATAATGTTTTTATATATGTTGAAAGCTGCCCAGAGTGACTGGGGCAACCCAGTCAGATGGATGGGGTATAAATAATAAAATCATCATCATCATGGAATAAGCTGTCTCTGTTTCATTGGTGAAAGGTTGGAGGACTTTATTTACACACACACACACAGGGCTGTACCCCTGCTCACTCAACTCTACAACCCTCCCAGCCATTTCTCCCACATTAACCCCTAGAGCTTCCCTTTCCCACCCCATGCAACTACAATTTTCCTGGCCTCTTGGGTTTTTCTTCATGGAAATCCAACATTGTGACGAGGGACTGCAAATCGTCCAATGGGGGCTTCCTCCAATATGGGCAGCACCAGGCTGGGGAAGGGTGCCTTATGTGGCTTCTGTTTCCTCTGACCACAACAGGCTGGCAAGTATCGTGTCTGCCTGATAATGAAGCAGTAGTGTGTCCAGGAGTTATGAATAGCAACAGCACTGCTGTTTACATGTTGTGTGCAGAGAGTGCTGCTTTACATGTTGTCCTCCTTCTCGTCCTGCATCACTCCATTCTTTCAACTTGTCTTCAGAGGCCTGACGTTTTCCATCTTCATTTCAAAAACTGGACGCAATACTCCAGATGAGCCCTGACTAATCTGAAATAAAGGACAACTCTGACTTTCAAGTTAAACTTTTGTTAATGCTGCTGAAAATCCCATAAACCATTTTTTGCAGCCACATCATACTACCGTCTCCTGTTCAGCCACTGATAAGACAGTCCCAGAACATTGCTCATATAGACTATTGCCAAGTAGTACTTGTAAAATAAATAATAAATTATTATTATTACTAGAAGCTTTTATTCCACTAAAAAAAAGTCCCTGATTGATCAGGTGAAAGTACCCTGACTGATCCAGCTTTTACAAATATTATTTTTATCTCAGTTGTTTATTTTAAAAAGCATTGCATAAAAAAACCCATTCCCTTTCCTCTGTCAAAGGAGCAAATGCCTCTTCTATCACAATGCAAGCAGGTTTGTTTGTTTGTTTGGCTTTCGAACTCTTGGCTTACAAAATTAATCACTCAGTTAATCCTCGTTGGCTCCACTCATCTGCATATCCTTACATGTGAGTGAGGCTCATTTAATAAAGTAGGACTTGATTCTGAGTAAAGTGATATTGTCTCTCTGCTGCTTGGGACTCCAACTCCCATCAGCTCCAGTCAGCATAGCTGAGCTGGCTGGGGCTGATGGGAATTGCAGTCCAAAACACCTGGAAGGCACCAGGTTAACAAGGACTGAGGCTCAGAATTGCTCGAGGAGATTTATTTACTGGGTTGACGGCCCTATTCATCCCCACCCGCCCCCAATCCCTCAGGCACTCTAATTTAAATTGGGTTTCATATTGTAATAAATCTCAATGCAATTGTTTTGTTCAACAGGGTGGACAATGACACTCCTTGCTGATATTAATTGGTTGCTTGTTCTGTTTGATGCTGTTTCAATCATTTTTATTGCACCCAGGATTGGTTGTTTTATGCTGTTTTTATTGCATTGCCTTCCACATTTTATTAAAGAAATGGGACAAATAAATTTCATTTTATATTCATTTTTGGACCAATTCTACTGTATATCACAAAATACATGTTTATTTGTACAATATTTTTGACTTTCAGCTCCTCAAGAACTTCAACCATAGCCCCATCAAAATTGTACCCATTTTACAGCTAGTGGCTAGAAGACAAAGGCAAGGTGGAGGGAGTGCACTAGAACCCAGGGCAAAACTTAACTCCCTGTCTAGTGCTCTGTACACCTGCTTGAGCTTCCTTTGGCCCAGCCCACAGGCATGCCTTGGCTTTTGAAATTTTGGAAATATCATTCCTTTGCAAGTGGCTGAGGTGTTTGAGAAATTGAGAAATAAATGAAAATAAACAGTTGCTGCCTAAGGAAAAGCCTTGGGAACTGAATATTCCATTTGGCTTCCTCATACCATATTATAAGCACCTTGTTCATTTGTTTTAACATAAGGTAGGACTCCTTTCCCCATCAAAAAAAATTGAAAGTGGGTATATAAAAGAGGACACTAACAGCCTTTGCTTTGCATTGGCCAGGCCTCTACATCTTCATAAGGCCTCCATGACATGCACATGAGCACACAGACCAGAGTTGCCAGTCCCCACTTTGGGGTCCTGATATGGGCCCCAAGTAATTTTTTACTAGACCACCAATTCTGGCAACCGTAGCAAGAGGAGGGAGGTAGTGCTAGGTGATTAACTCCTCTCCTTAGCTGATTTGAACCCATCCGCTTGGGGGTGGGCTGTGTGCCTGTGTGTCTCCCAAGTATCTGTGCATGTGAGAGTGTGAGATAACCACACTCGCCTTGGGACACAGCCACCCACCCATCGGTTTGCCATAATGAATATGATCCTCAAGCAAAAAGGTTTAGCCATCCCTGACCTCTTGTATCCATGAGGTCTAGTAACATAGCACAGTCTTGTTCACAAAAGCCTTGTTGGCCTAATCAGCTTAATTGTCTTGAAGGTGCCACAGGACCTTGTTTCCACTGCAACAGACTTAACACAGCAATCCCACTAGAAATGCATTTTTTTAAAATGAAAGTCTCCTAGATTGCATTTGTGGTCAAAGAGGCACACACACAGGTGATGTGACAGGTCAGTCCCAAGGGGCCTGTGCTAGTAAAAAGATGCTCCCATATGCTTGGGCAGTCAAAAGCAACAGACTGTGAAAGGTTGTGCTAGGGTTAGGGCAGGGATCCATCCTAGACTCCACTTCCTCTCCCCCTCTCTCCCAGCAGTCATGATTTATACTTAGCCTTTGGCTCTCTCCAGCCTCAGCCCGGGGTGTGGGGTTGCTTCAGAAATGCTTATTCATGAACTTCCTGCAAAATTATGTCCCAAGGCAGCTGAGAATCAGAGAGCTTGCATCAGCAGCAAGAGAAAAAGAGTGCAGCACTTCAAGATCCCCAGATTAGAGTCCTAAGAGGTCCAAGCAGGAGATCTATTACCCCAAGTCCCATGTTTTGAAACATACCTTAAGAAGCAGCTGGCAGCAGCCATGTTCAGAATTATACCAGCTTATTTTTTAAAAATGCATACACTGCTTGATTGCAAATATAGTATCTAAGCAGGTTACAAAAATATTTGTCCTGACAGTGTGGCCAAGATGTTCTGAGCTACAAAGAATTGCAACCAGGTGTAAAGGGGGTGGGCATGTGTGCACCCCAGGTCAGTGGAAGCTCCCATAAAATCTCACCATCACAGTCTCCCCTGTTAGACTGGGACTCTAAGCCCTTAATGTCGTTACCACAAAGGTTCATCCAACCCTGTTGCAGTTAAAAGGTACCTGCTGGAGAAAAGGTACCTGCAGGATTTTTGTTGAGGGGGCAGAACCTCAGATTTGTACTGATTTAGGGGGGACAGCTGCCCCCTTGGGCTAAGCCCATGGTTGGAGGATGGGAGGTTGGCATGAAAAAACGCATGGGCAGCTGCCCCCCTAGATCCACAAAGCATTGAAAGTACTCAATTATCTGAGGTTCTGCCCCCCCCCCCAACTTTGGCTGCCCCCGCCTAAAAGAAATCCCCGCCCATGCCCCCACCCCTGCTGCCCTGGTCCTATGTAATTATGCAAGAAAGAGCTCCCACGCTTGATACCCATCATCCCAGGGCTGGGAGAGACTCCTGGGCGAATCCCTGGAGAGCCAGTTCCGGTTCCTGGCCTCGACGGACCATCAGCCTGACTCGGGATCAGCTTGCTTAGACCAGGCAGAAGAGCTATTCCAGGGGGAGGATTATTTATGAATGTATCCTGGGGAAGGAAAGGCGGCGGCGGCGGCAATGAGAAGTTCTGCAGGGAGGAGGAGAGAGAAGGGGACAAACACAGGCAGAAAGAGGAGGGGGAGAGGCATCAAGGGTCGGGAGACCTAAGCTAAGAACTGCCAATTCCAATTTGAGCGGAATAGCCGGTGGTCGCCTGGCGGGCAATCCCCTCTGCGCCCTCGCCGCGCCCATTCCCGCTCCCACTCGCTATCACAGTCTTATGAAGCTGCTGGTTTGCCTCCAGTTTGCGTCTGCGCCCCTCCCTCCCGGCCATCCTTGCCCGGCGCCCCGAGACAGGAAGAAGCGCTTCCAAAGCGCTGACACCAGCAGCTGGGGAGGCGCCAGCGGCAGAGTTGCTGTCCAGTTGCTGAGAGCTGATGCAGAGCTGCTGCTCCCTCGCTGACAAAGGCGCCATCAGCCAGAGCAAGGGCAGCTTTGCCTTGGGACCAAGAGGCGCGTGGCGGCCAGAGGGGAGCTGTCCAGTAGGAGGAGGAGGAAAGAGAGAGGAGAAACCACCGAATCAAAGATGCCAGGAGACTGGCGGGCAGCCAAGGCTCAGACACGCCCTGCCTAAGGTTCTCTCCGAGGTTGTCAGTGTCAGGAAAAGGGTGTGGCCAAGAATTCGTGCCATCTTTCAGTCTCGCGAATTTTCACTCTTCCGTGAAAGCAAACGCCCAGTTCCGATGTTTGGCACAAATATTACTTCCTCCTTGAGAATGTAAGGACACACGGAGGGACCATCTGGATCAGATCCCCAAAGACCCAGCTAGTTTAAGACCCTCTTTCTAACACCCGCCTGTCAAAGCTTCCCATAAGCAGGACATGAAGATAATTGCCTTCCCTCTTATTTCCCCCCCACACACCCCAACAGATAGTCACTGCCTCTGAACAATAAACTAGCATATTAGCCATGAAGATTAGTAGTCACTGACAGGCCTCTCCTCTTCTCCCAAGAATGGCTTGAATCCCCTTTCAAAGTCAACTTGGCCAGCGGCCACCACTACCTTACAATTATGCTAAGTGGGTTTTACATGCAGAATCCTTTGGAAGATCAAGGTTTCTACAGGTTTGGATGAAGTGACAGAGCTGGGGCTGGATGCTGTGCCACCCAACTGAGGCAGAGCACCAAATGAAGCTGTCTGGCCACACCTGCAAGCCCAGCTGCACAGTCCTGGTCATGCACCGAGATGGCTTTAAAGAACCATCTGGTGACAGCTCAGTGGGTAGATCAGAGGCCATCCACCCCACTGCCACCTGAATCCTCTTCCCAGAGAACTGAAGCAGGGCCAGAGATGAATATTTGCCACAAAGGTGTGGTGTGGCATCCTCATGGATTGATGCCGGCTTTGTCCATTCCTATCCTACTTTTCTCTTTTGGTGGGTTTGCTGAATTTACATCCACCGCCTGATTTTAATAATAATAATAATAATAATAATAATAATAATAATAATAATAATAATAATAATATTTTTTTATTTATACCCTGCCCTCCACGGCCAGAGCCAGGCTCAGGGCGGCTAACACCAATAAAATTACAATAAAACATATTGGGGGGGACACAAACAAAAATAACAAAAAAAAAGTTTATTAAAATACAATTTAAAATGCAGCCTTATTTTAATAGTAGCCCATAAATCAAAACCATAAGGGGAGGGAAACATAAGGGTCAGACTGAGTCCAAACCAAAGGCCAGGTGGAACAGCTCTGTCTTGCCAGCCCTGCAGAAAGATGTCAAGTCCCGCAGGGCCCTAGTCTCCTGTGACACAGCGTTCCACCAAGTCGGGGCCAGTACTGAAAAGGCCCTGGCCCTAGTTGAGACCCTAGTTTTACCCATACTGGGGGAGCAGAGGGTGAAAGGTCAGTGGGGGCTGCTACAGCTGCTGTCACCTCCCCCCATCTACTGCTTCACTTGGGCTGGCCCTGTTGGTAGGGCCAGCCCTGGGAACAAGTGCACCAAGACCCACTTTCCCTGACCCAGCTCCATCATCCCTTCCCCTGCACCCTCACTTGCATGGATTGCGAATCTCCACTACTCTTTTGCAAGTGGCTGAGTCGCTTGGGATGGGTAGCCCCCAGTTCTTTTCCAAACTACCACCCATTCTATCCAGTGCAACCTGAACCTTGTCAGGACTTTAGCTCCTTGCACTTCACCAAGTCCTACCTTCAAAGCAAGCATTAAAACCAATAGGTGGCTTTTCCGCTGCACCAACGCTAGACTGAGACAGGAGCTTTTGGCTGCAGAGGCCCATTTCATCACCAACACATCCTGTGCCCACTCCATCCATGCAAAGGAGGTATCAGATAGTTAGCAGAGGTAGCTGCTATTGGAAACATGCAGACCCCAGATCTTTGCTGTACCCTCAAAAAGCAATAACTGTGACTTGGCACAGGAGACAGATTCTTAAAGAAAGGGAAGAAGTTTCTTTTGCCTGGTGGAACATGCATGTAGGGCCAGCCTGAGTGCACAATCACATCAAGAGACTGTTTTGAATTACTGTTTTTTAAGGCGGGGGCATCGCAACTGTACATCTAGCAAAGGTGCTGCTGAGTGTTGCAGTGTCAGATATGCAAGTGCCACAGTCGGCTTGGTTCACATGCTGGCATTGTGGGATGTGCCTCTCAGATCATGCAAAGCAGCTACCTGGGTCTGCAGGTAACTTGCTTTTTCTACCCATGGAATGAGAAGGTGGTTATGCTGAACATGCTATGTTAGTCCCTAGCCAATTCAGGACCATAGCTCAGTGGTAGAGCACCAGCAGAAGCTTCCGAGTCTAATTCATATTAAGCATCCCTGGTTTAAAAAAAAGATCCAGGGGCAAGGTGATGGGAAAGACCCTCCTCTCTCCCATGATCCCTGTGGAGAGTTGCCACCAATCAGAGGAGACAATGCTGGGCGAGATGGATGAATAATCTGACCTTTAATAAGGCACCATTGAGCAGGTTTTAAACAAAGGTAGCAATTTTAAACTGCAAAATGCACATTTTGTAATAAGTCAAAGCTTTCCACTGCCTCAAACCCAGAGATCGAAGGCAGTTTGTGAACTTTACATTGGAAACAGTTCAAACATTTCCCATTACTGCAATGAGCTAAACTCCTTTGCAATGCAGATTGCATTGATTTGGTTTATGTAGCTGCTGAATGCTGAATGATCTCCCGTACAATTAATCTCAAGTGATGCTACGCATGTTAAAATCACTGATGCAGGGGATCAAGATTACGGTGCCAAGTTTAATGTAATACCATGCACACAGTTTCTCCTTTCTGCATTATGACCAGCTGAACATAGCAAACCTGAGCTTTATTTCCTGCATTCTCTATCCTTTAAGTGTCCTTTGCAGATGGAAGTAGGTGCAGTTGTTCTATGTTAGTAGGAGTGAACAACTGCAACTTGCTTCCATGGAGTGGATGAGCCCCAGAATTCCTGATTTCTGCAAATCAGGTTTTTTTTTTAACCTTCTGTATATTCTTCAATATGTACTACAGATCTAATGCCCAAATACAGTACGGTGGAACCTCTACTTACGGACATAATCCATTCCAGAGGTCCGTACGTAAGTTGATTCGGGTCGCTGGTAGAAGTGCTGTTGCGCGCAGGCGCATTGGGCGGCAGCACACTTCTGCATATGTGCAAATGGCAGAAGCCGCTTCTGCGCGTCCACGAATCACAGCAAATCCAGTATTTACTTCCAGGTTTGCTGCGGTCGCAATGGGATGCAGGTGGCGCTGTGGGTAAAAGCCTCAGCACCTAGGGCTTGCTGATCGAAAGGTCGGCGGTTCGAATCCCCGCGGCGGGGTGCGCTCCCGTTGTTCGGTCCCAGCGCCTGCCAACCTAGCAGTTCGAAAGCACCTTCGGGTGCAAGTAGATAAATAGGGACCGCTTACTAGCGGGAAGGTAAACGGCGTTTCCGTGTGCGGCTCTGGCTCGCCAGAGCAGCGATGTCACGCTGGCCACGTGACCCGGAAGTGTCTCCGGACAGCGCTGGCCCCCGGCCTCTTGAGTGAGATGGGCGCACAACCCCAGAGTCTGTCAAGACTGGCCCGTACGGGCAGGGGTACCTTTACCTTTACCTTTACCTTGCTGCGGTCGCAACTTGGATCGGGCCCAAATAGAGGCGGTCGTAAGTAGAGGTTCTACTGTATCAAGTTTAGAATTTTTAACTCATTATCTCCTAACAAATATGTAACTGTTTTATTCTGGAAAATGTTCCTCAGGATAAGAGGGGTGGTGCATTTGGTATACAGCTGATAATAGAACACAACATGAGAAAAGCAGATATTGAGGGGCTGCTCAATAGGTACAAATGTTGCAATGTGCAATGATATCGGATTGGGGGGAAACTGTGCCTCGAGGACAAAAGGAATAGCAGCTTCAAAACGGAAGAGCAGGCAAGGAAAAGAGCGTCCTTGTCTGAATCAGATTGCATTAGCGTTTCTTCTGGTGAAAGCTGAGATTTAACATGTTGTGGAGTACTTTATTTTTTCCCCCCAGGATGTGACAGATCACAGATCTTGCCTCTTGGATAATTTGCTACATCAAAATGAATGTAAGAAGTTGCCCTCAAACATTTAACTCACTGGTGTTTTGTCTTTGGAGAGGGCAATTCCAACAAACGTACATTGGAAATTTTTGCAACACACACAAAAAATGAAAAACAAAAACACAGCATACATCATAGTGAATATCAAAACCCAAAATACAAGTGCATAAGCAAAATGCTGACCATAATGAGGTTTGAAAATATATACCCACACACAACCCTTGAGTAAAAAACATGGAGATCTGGGCCAAAGATGGAGATACCACAGGGCCAAAGGACCACAAGGTAGTCTCAAAGCACAGCAGAGTGATTTTTCAACATGATACAACTAACTTAACTTATTTCCAAAATAATATTGAATATGTTAGTGGAAACAGCAGTATGGCTTATAACTCACTGGGAGCAAATTACTGTTCCCCCTTTTCCCTTTAATAATATATGAAAAGACATGTAAAGCTGTCCCAGCAGGCTTGTCTTCATTCCAGGCAGGTGATGAAGGCAGGGAAGAAGAAAGAGGAGGAGAAACCAAGAATTAGGAACATACATTTTGAGAACAGAGCCTCCATAGGCCTATCCCAACAGGACTCAGGAAGCAGAAACATGTGGTGGATGGGATGAAATATATTGGAATGGAATAAATCGCACAGGGGAGGGGGAAGAACATCAGGAATTACAGCACAAGTTTGACCATATTGACTCAAAGGACAACAGATGACTCATTTTCTAGAAGTCTTGAAATCTCCATTGTTTGCCCTTCCTTTTTTCCTAGAAACCAGGATGCATTTTCCCTGAGGTGGGTTCCTCTCAGATCAGGTAATCCCGGCATAACAGGTGCATGACAATGTTAAAGAATCCGCTATCCAAATGGCAAATGCAAAATGTGAAAACTTTGCAAAGAGACTTAGGCATGTCTCTGGTTGTGCAGGAGCTGATGTTTAGGTGTGTCAGGAATTCACTTGACCAAACAATGGTATATATATGTCTACTTCAGAAGCAAATCTCTTTGTGTTTAAATGGGGCTTAGTCCCCAGTAACTGTGTCCAGGATGGCAACCTAGGCTTTGGTTTAGGGCCATCACGGGGGAAAACAGGGTTATTGTGCCTTTAACAGCTGTATCTCTGCCAGCAGAACAAATCTGATTTTCCATAGTAACCATGAGCTTGGCTAGAGCAGGGGAGGGGGAGCAGCAGTATTGACTGCACTCTCAAACTTTTTGAGTTATGCCTGCTGCCCACGGCAACCATGTTTGGCCTGCCATCTCCACCTGCCACAGGGCAGCCATTTTGTGTCTCTCTCTAAATCTGAAATGTGCCCCCTGCTGAAAACATTCCTTTTAGACAAACCTACCTAGATGCTTTACAAGGGACGTGGGTGGCACTTGCCACAGAGCCTAGGGCTTGCCAATCAGAAGATTGGCAGTTTGAATCCCCGTGATGGGGTGAGCTCCCATTGCTCAGTCCCTGCTCCTGCCAACCTAGCAGTTCGAAGACACGTCAAAGTGCAAGTAGAAGGCAGGAAGGTAAACGGCGTTTCCGTGCGCTGCTCTGGTTCGCCAGAAGCGGCTTAGTCATGCTGGCCACATGACCCAGAAGCTGTACGCTGGCTCCCTCGGCCAGTAAAGCGAGATGAGCGCCGCAACCCCAGAGTCAGCCACGACTGGACCTAACGGTCAGGGGTCCCTTTACCTTTACCTAGATGCTTAGAAAGTTGAGGTCATTTTAATCTGTTTCAGTATTTTTTAACTTTTTGTATGTTTTTAAAGTAGGGCTATTCATTTTTCTAGATTTTGCTGTTTGCTCAAACCGCTTTGAGGGTTTTCTTTTAACAATCAAGCAGTTTATAAATGTTGTGAAATAAATAAATAAATTGGTGACTGCTCCCCTCTGGGCTAAGGTGTCCTGCTATCGGGGGGCGGTGGCCAGAAGAGCGCAGGGGTGCCATTGACTAAGTCACTTTGATCCTTGAGAGGGGCAAGGCAGGGGAGGCAGGATGTGTTTGCAGAAGGACGATGCAGCAGGTGCCAAGGAAAGGAGGCTTCTTCCTCTGGCCTTCACCAGGAGATGAGGGCCGGTGCCCAATCACTACATTTAACTGATTAGGATCAAATGTTTGCCAAATGCACCCAACTCTGCAGAGACTGGTGGGAAATGTAGCTTGTCAAAAAGGAACACCCTGCAGCCTGCTTTTGCTTTTCCTGTCCGCTGCCTTTGATAGAAACAATCTCCTGTCTCTTTGCAAGAAAGATCTGGGGGTGGGTTGCCCTCAAGGGCTTCGAAGAAGAAGGGGGAGGTTGCTCTCACCTACACAGCGCCCAAGATCAGCTGGCTGCCTGCCTGGGGGGCACCTGGAATGGACACCATTCCTCCCTTATCGTCCTCCTGCTCCAACACCTCAGTTTCCTGCCCAGCTCTTTCCCCTGGATCACCAGCTCTGCACACACTTGTCTTACTTCTTATTTGCAGTTAAAATAATGGAGTCAACCCCCCCACCAAGAAATGACACCTCGTATCCCACAGTCCACTCCTATCTTGGCTTGTACATGACAATTTACAGTGCACCAAATGCATCTGGGACTTCATTGTGGCTTCTTCCTGCCTTGGAAGATCCAGAGTCACCAAGCAGCTACACGAGCCTTTCTGGTCTGTGCTTGCGTATAAGTTGGGGGTAGAAAGAGCCCCCGAGACAAAGTGTTCAGTTGTGCAAGAGCTGCGCTGTTAGGCACTTGGAAATCTCAGTCCGACTCCCGTTTCTGTTTGGTGGAGTTAAGATATACTGCTCCTCCTCCTCAAGAGATGGTGAGGTGCCGGCCGGCTGGGAAGATCTTCCTCGTGGTCACTTTCACAATTGCGCTGGAACAAAGGAGAAAATAGGTGACGTTTCAGGCAGGGCTCAGCATTTGCAGACATTTCCTTGCCCCTCTTTTTATACACAAACCAATTATTATTATTATTATTATTATTATTATTATTATTATTATTATTCTATACAACCATCTGAGGAACACAGGGCAGTTTAAAATATAAAAAGACCTAACATAGTAATAAACAGTAGCAATAACCCTGCCCGCCAAAGGAGGAACCAACACACATGGAGAGGAGCACCGGGCCACTCTGGGGGTGCTGGCATGGGGGGGCATGCTCTCCCCCCGGGGCAGGTGGCGCAGCACATGTTTTTTGTGTGCCACCATCCCTGGATCCCAGCCTTGCAAGGCTAAGGGGGGGATGCGACAACCTTGCGCCCTTCGATCCCAGCATTGTGCAAGACTAGGATCGAGGGGTGCATGGCTGCCACATCCCCCCTGCAGCCTTGCAAGGCTAGGATCTGGGGAGGGTGGCATGAGGAGGGTGCAACAGCCATGGCTGCCAGGGCTGGTGTCGCTCCAGCTCCAACAGGGGCTGAACAGGTGCAGTAGGGTCCATTTGTCCTCAGCCCCTCAAGCCGCCCCTGGAATGGGGGCATGTGCCTGGGTGCACCCACCCACCCTGGGCAACATGGAGACATGCTCCACTGCTGGGTGGGCAGACTTCCAGCTTGCACGATCAACTTTGTTTTTCATTACAAAACCCAAGGTCCAGCAAACAGAGAAGGTACAAAATAGTCACTCAAGGGGATGAGCATTGAATTACACACTCAGCTCAGGAATCTCAATATCTCTCTCTCTCTCTCTCTCTCTCTCTCTCTCTCTCTCTCTCTCTCTCTCTCACACACACACACACACACACACACACACACCCCCTACATCAGAGCCAGTGTGGTGTAGTGGTTAAGAGCGGTAGTCTCGTAATCTGGGGAACCGGGTTCGCGTCTCCGCTCCTCCACATGCAGCTGCTGGGTGACCTTGGGCCAGTCACGCTTCTTTGAAGTCTCTCAGCCCCACTCACTCCACAGAGGGTTTGTTGTGGGGGAGGAAGGGAAAGGAGAATGTTAGCCGCTTTGAGACTCCTTAAAGGGAGTGAAAGGTGGGATATCAAATCCAAACTCTTCTTCTTCTTCTTCTTCTTTTTCATCCCCGGTTGTCTTGAAAGAATTGATGCTTTTGAATTCTGGTGCTGGAGGAGACTCTTGAGAGTCCCATGGACTGCAAGAAGATCAAACGTATCCATTCTTAAGGAAATCAGCCCTGAGTGCTCACTGGAAGGACAGATCCTGAAGCTGAGGCTCCAATACTTTGGCCACCTCATGAGAAGAGAAGACTCCCTGGAAAAGACCCTGATGCTGGGAAAGATGGAGGGCACAAGGAGAAGGGGATGACAGGACGAGATGGTTGGATAGTGTTGTCGAAGCTACCAGCATGAGTTTGACCAAACTGCGGGAGGCAGTGGAAGACAGGAGTGCCTGGCGTGCTCTGGTCCATGGGGTCACAAAGAGTCGGACACGACTAAACGACTAAACAACTAAACAACAATCTAGAAGGGGAAAAGCCTTCTCATTACTATGGTTAAGCTACTGAGAGTGGAGAACTTTTGCTGCTCTACTGCAAATCACTCCGTCATCTTCCAGCCAGATTCCCATCTGTCTTCTGTCTGCCCCTGCACTGAACAACCCAAGCAACAAAGACGTTCCCAAGTGGGGAGATGGAGGAGTGGGTGAGAGGTAACTCTTAAATGGCTCAGGAGTGCCATACCTCAACGACTGCTTCTCCTCAGTCACCTGCGTGGGGGCGCCTGTTTCATGCCCCCTCAAAAATCCATGCACGGGGCCACAGCCCCTCTGGCACCCCCCACGCTATGCCCCTGTACCCCCCACCTGCAGAATCTAGAGCTCTGCTCAAAGCTCTTTAACTTTGCCTTGCATAACTAACCATGATGTTCAGGATGCGCAGCAGCAGTGCCGAGGTAGCATTTCTGTATTCCTCAGCATTCGTGAGAGAGCATGCCAATATCAACCTCTTGTTCCTCAGCAGCCCTGTTTTGGCTCTATTTCGGATGGCGCTCACCTCCTGGTGTCATTATTAGGGGGAGCGATGGCTCTATGCAGCCTCCAGGCACAGGGACATTAGGCCCCTGAATGACAAATGCTAAGAAGCAGCAACGGGAGAAGGGCTATTGCATTGCATAGGCGTCTCAGGGGTTGGTTGGCCAGCCAGCTGCTGAAGGAAACAAAATGCCGAGCTAGGTGATCCTTTGCCTGATAGAACAGGGCTCTCCAGCAACATTTGGAAGGCATCGCATTGGCTGCCCCTCCTCTGTCGCAAACAACTGGACACGTCGACTTTCCACTTCCTTCGCCCCCATGTACTTACCAAGCTTTCATCTTGCATTAGGCGAACCTTTCTCACCAAGGTGCGAGATAAATGGTTGCACAGTGCAACAATACTGTAAGTAAGCTGGGGGAACAACAAAGATATTGTGGTTATACTCTTGAAAGGCAGAAG
The DNA here is from genome assembly GCF_027172205.1 of Podarcis raffonei. Taxonomy (NCBI): domain Eukaryota; kingdom Metazoa; phylum Chordata; class Lepidosauria; order Squamata; family Lacertidae; genus Podarcis; species Podarcis raffonei. The sequence goes on from NC_070615.1 coordinate 5,232,814, forward strand.
ATGACCCTGCAGAGCCACTGATGGGATGTCCCCCAACCAGCAGTGCATTTTATGGGCACAACCAAGGGGCACCTTCTAGAACTGCCCTGCCATCAGCCTCCAATACACAGGTGAGGTTTGGAAGCAGCACCAGGGAGACCTTAAAAAGCTGCATGGGGGATTTAGTGAGCTAACAAAACCAGGAAAATGTTATACGTTAAAATGCAGCAATACAGAAAAGATTCAGATGGACCCTATTGTCTCTGGTTGACCCAGTTCACTGTGAGCTCACCTGGGTCAGAAGGAGGCAGATCTCAGTGCTCAGACAAAGTGCTCAGTATAGCTGAAATGATTATCGGGAACTAAATGGGGCTAACCCTTGAAGACAGTCTGAACTGGGACAGGCAGCTGTGTTCCTCAGCAATAAGAGAGGGTTGGGAAGCCACCCATCCCCTGCTCCTGAGAGCTGCTTACCTCTGTGGGGAAGGTGATCAGAGGCCAGAGGCCAGTAGTGGGCAGGATCAAAGCATGCACACACGCTATCTATCCTGTTCTGGGCTGAGTCATACTTCCCCCAAAGGAGCAGGTACACAGTGTTGAGGTGTTCCTGGATCCATTTCGGCCATTATAGGCTCAGATTTGATATCAAGGAGTGCTTATTTCCTGCTCTGGCTGACTTGCCAGCTATGGCCATTCCTGGTTTGATGTAGCCTCCCATCTTGACTACTTAGGGACTCCCCTTGGAGACGGTTTGAAAACTTCAGCTAGCGAAGAACAGGCCTGGTGAGAGCTGTAGTCCAAAAAGATCTGGAGGGCACCATGTTCAGGAAGGGTGGCCTAGGCACCTATCCAAATGACGCATTACTCTATAGTGTGGTTTTATGTTGAGCTGCAAATTGTTTTACTGCAAACTGCTTGGATAACTTTATCGATGGGTAGTCATATAAATTTAAAATAATAATAATCAATAGTGTTGATGTTGACAAGACTGGAGATATCTCTGAAAGGTACAATTTATGTCACTTTAAAAAAATAATGTTGTTTCTTTAAAATGGCGGTGGGGAACCTGTGGCTCTCCAGAAGTTGCTGGAGTAAACAACCACCTGCTCCAATATCATTTGGAAGACCAAAGGCTGCCCATCCCTGCTTTAAAACAAAACAAAACAGAAGTCTTGCTTCTTTGTAGAGAGCACCACACATGCATCAGTAACCACACTCCAAGTACAATACCTTCCACCGCCTCCGGGCATATTGCTTTTTGAAGTTTTCCAAGTTAATGACCGACTCCCGCCTCACCAAGGCCTGGCATTTGTCCTTTGGCTGGGAAAGACAAGAGAGAACAAGGTCAGTGCTTCAGAAAGCCTGGGCCATTAAATATACATTATATGGGTTGTGCGCTTTAAGTACAGGGCGAGGGAGGGGCAATTGTGGTGCCATCCAGATGTTGCTGGACTTCAATTCCCATCCGTCTCAGGCAGCACGGCCAAGTATCAGGGAGCTGTAACTCAACAGCATCAGGCAGGCCACAGGCTCTCCATCTGGACCTCAAGTCTTTGACATTATCATCCTCTCTGTCTGAAGGGATGAGACTGGCACAACCAAGTGTAACAGCAATAAAATGGTAGCAAGTAATTTACATCTTAGGACTTAGCTGGCTCCAATGGGACATCCAGTTATGCAGAATTCAGACAGGCCTCAGGGTACCTACCTTATCTCACACGAGTGAGAGCTTCCAAGCATATTCAAAGCCGACCCACATGTCAGTTTGGAAGCTACTTTCTTCAAACCTTGGAAAAAGGTGGACTTCCCTGGCTTGAACCCAAACCAGTACTTAGCACACCCCCTCCATCAAGTGACAGCCTCATCTTGCTGAGACCATCCCTAGAAACAAATCAATAGCCAATGGGCAAACACTATTCACTCAACCAATCCTAGGGTGCAGGGTTTGGGACCATCAAGAAAAGGTGAGTAAGGGGCAACATGACAGAAGGGCAGAACATTATGCATGGGATGGCGAAAGTAGTTAGAGAATTCCGTGCCTCCCACTCCACCCCGGCCCCGCCAATAATACTAGAATTTGTGGGCTTTCAACTGCAGCTGAATAATAATAATAATAAGTATTTCTTCACACAGCACATAGTTAAACAATTATGGAACTCCCTCCCACAAGAGGCAGTGGTGGCCCCGAATTTGGATGGCTTTAAAAGAGGATTAGGCCAATTAATGGAGGATAAAACTAGGGATGCGTGTGGCACTGTGGGTTAAACCACAGAGCCTAGGACTTGTCGAACTGAAGGTCGGCGGTTCGAATCCCCGTGACGGGGTGAGCTCCCGTTGCTCAGTCCCTGCTCCTGCCAACCTAGCAGTTCAAAAGCACGTCAAAGTGCAAGTAGATAAATAGGTACCGCTCCAGCAGGAAGGTAAACGGCGTTTCCGTGCGCTCCTCTGGTTTGCCAGAAGCGGCTTAGTCCTTCTGGCCACATGACCCAGAAGCTGTATGCCGGCTCCCTCGGCCAGTACAGCGAGATGAGCGCCACAACCCCAGAGTCGGCCACGACTGGACCTAATGGTCAGGGGTCCCTTTACCTTTAAAACTAGCCACAAAGGCTATGATCCCCCTCCACAATCAGAGGCAGTAATGCTTCTGAATACCAGTTGCTGGAAACCACAGGAGGAGAGAATGACTCTTGTGTTATAATCCTGCTTGCGGGCATCTGGGTAGCTGCTCTGAGAAGGACCAGACAGGCCACTGGCCTCATCCAGCAAGCTCTTATTATGTTCTTTTGTGTGGCATACGGACAGATGGTGCTGCAAGTAACCACACTGTATTAAATAAATATTTATTTTTTCTATAAGTGTGGAATTAGTTACACATTTGAGAAGATCATTGCTGCCCAGGCAATGCTCTTCTCTTTCAAAGGCAGGAACAAAAATGTGCATAATTCAATTATAACTCACCCCCCACACACACACTTTCCCCTTCTAATAATCTGAGTCAAAACAGCAACAAAAACAAAGTCTCAGGTTCCACAATAGGAGTCTTCAGTCATCTGGTTCCTTCACTGGACCATGTTCTTTGCTTGAGGTGGGGTAGACTGTCAAGTCTCTTGACAATGCCTTACGCATCACCCCAGTCAATATGCTGAGTATAGAGTTGATGTTAGAGCTCTCCATTCACTCTGTAACACATTCACAATTCTGGTTTTCAACTGAAATGCCTGCTATTGTTTGAAGTAGACTGCGGTCAGGATTGCAGAGGGTGCTGTGAGCAAGAAAGAGCTTCTCCATCTGAATCCATCACTATTAAAAGCACCAGTCATACTGAGTTTCAAATCAATGCATTCTTACTGCTGACTCTTTCACAGGACAGCAATAGAGGCTGTTAAGGATGCTTAACTATCTACAATCAGGTATTTAGGAGGTATCTCATGGTAACAGTAAGCTGCTTCCATCTTCCAAAATACAATGACAGCAAAGGCTTTCACTTCTAAATGCAAAGTATGCTCCAGAAAGAGAACAGGGTGTTATTCAAAGGAATTTCAATTCATTTCTAACTGGCAAATTCACAGCTTCTCTGTTAAAAAGGTAAAACAATGGCAAGAGTTCATATGCCCTGTGTCGTGGCACATATATTTTCAGAGTTCAAAAAGCCAACTGCGACAGTGACTGTCAATTATGTTTTTCAGAAATAAAGTGAACAAGTGGGGCGTCACCATTAGTATGCAGGAATCTTGAGGTGGCATGAATAGATAAATCTGAAACGCCATTTTAGACAGAGTTACTGACTTGACTTTGCAACACCTGGGTTCAAGGCAGCTAGGAATTCTTCACAGCAGGATCTATTTAGCAGCTCCCTAAGAGAGTCATTTATATCTTTGTTAAAGACGGAGCCAAAATTTCCAGTGATGTAGGTGTCACTTCCATCTTCCAGCTGAGAGCTGCCTGTAAATTCCTGAATCCACTTGAGTTCTTCGGACAATTCCTTACTCAAGGACTCGTAATGTGACTGCCGGTCCATGTACTTGCTGGCAACCCCAGTGAGGCTGCTGCCCACAAGTCTGATGTCCTCCTGCAAGTGCTTCTTCAGAGATTCAATCTTGCGATACTCATACTTCAGCTGGGAAAGTTCATGTCTCACGTTTTCATGTTCTTCTTTGTACCAAGCTTCTTTCTCGTTGTAGATGGAAACGAGGGCGTCAATGTCCTCCTGCAAAGCATCATGGGACACAGCCAGAGCACTGAAGTTCTGCTCCATCCTGGAGATGTCTTCCACCACATAGGCAAAGCGCTCAAAGTTGATGTACGTGTTGTTGGGTGGCATGCTGGAGTGGCACTTGATGGTGTACTCCTTCAGGCGCTTGGTCTTCAGTTGCTGGTTCTCAGCCCTTTTGCTTTCTGGGACCTTCGTTTCTTCCTTGGGCTGGTGAGTCTTCAGACAGAAGTAGTAGGGCATGGTTATTACTGATCCGCAGAATCATGCAAACTGCTTCTATAGACACCACAGCATCAACCACAACACAGCAGGCAAAAGGAAGGCAAACACACAACATATATTCATGGTGCTGGGTGAAAACAGGATTCCTTCATGCATGTCACAGGCATTATTTTATTTTCACAAAAAAAGGTTGGTGGAACAAAAACATCCCTGTGAGCACTATGACTGACTGCATGCTGGCATCTGTGCATTTACAGTTTCAAAAGTGGTCAGTTTTTGTAAAAAATAAAAAAATATTTCAGAAAATACACTATTGAGCACTCTCTCTCTCTCTCTCTCTCTCTCTCTCTCTCTCTCTCTCTCTCTCTCTGTGTGTGTGTGTGTGTGTGTGTTTGTGTGTGTACTGGGGTCACCAAAGTCTGTAGCAATCCTGGAAAGCAAGTTATGGGACAAAACAAACAGGTCCTTTCTAAGTGATTTCTATGAAATGGGTGTGAGTGTTGTGTGGCTATTTTTCCTGTTACTGAGGAATGCTCCCTGTTGCTATTTGAAAGCAAGAGTGTCAGTGTGTTTGTGTATATTTATATATAAAATTAATATTGTGTGATCTCAACAATCAGAGCCAGAAGTACATGGCTGACCTCCCACAGTAAGCGTAAGGTTGATGGGACTGGCCACCTCTCTAATTTTGTGCTATGCCCCCCACAGCAGCTATTTGCAACTGGCGCCCCAGCACTCTCTCAAAATGTGCCCACTGATCCAAAAAGGTTGGTAGCGCCTGATTCATTGTGATGTGAAAAAAATCTTAAGAATCCAGCACTCCAGATTCCAGCATGCAAAGACCAGCTGCATATATTCCATGTTACAATGGATGTCCAGTACTGAATGAATGTTTTGAGTTTCACCTGTAAATAATTGGCTATTCCAGATGAACTTAATGGATGCCCCATATTAATATCGCATATCACTGTGTTCTCAATTCTTCACAAAATTTGTCTGGGGTCTTCAACATTCAGATGTGAGTGTTGACACTGGGCAAATGTAGGACATCCACTGTATCTTCTACACAGCAGAACACCACAAACACAACACAAAGAAAGACACAGAGAGGCGTGTGGTCCACTGGGTACTTCTAGGCTATAGCCACCCTTGAAAAGCTGCTCAAATGCAATGGAGTGTTTTTTACAACCTCCTATAGATTTCAAGGTGGACTGGATGGAGCAAATTCATACCAGATAGAGCCCAGCCAAACACAGTTGGAATGCGGTTTATGTCTGTCCATGCAAACAGTAGGCAGATGTATCACCGTCACACAACACATTCCATGACGGAAAATTGTATGCTTGTCAACACGCATCTCAGCATTGCATATTTTTTATCTCTTGCTTAAGACAAGAAAGCATTAAAAAAGGCAACATGTATTATTATTTTATTTTGTAAAGATTCTGACAATGTTTGGCAAAAATTAATCTCCCTCCCCCAGTGAGGTTAAAACTGTGAGAAACCAAACTAGAGGCCATTGTCATGCTGCCGTAATGTTTAAAGTCAGATATGCAAAAGCAAATGAGAATTATGACAGGTGACATTTAAATGCCAAAATGCAGAACTCCATACAAAAAACACCCCCTTCCCCTGTGACACCACATACCCCACTTCCAGGCTTACCGTGATCCAGGGGTGAGTGAGAGCTTCTTGAATGGTGAGTCGTTTCCTGCAAAGAGAGAAAATTTGTTAAGTAAGTGACCCCTCCTTGCAGGGAAGAGCTGCTGGTCACAACTGTTCTTGAAGTGTGTCGCATACTGGCTGCAGAGACAGCCCTGTCCATCTCCCTCTTTAAAAGCATCCTTAGTCTAAAGCTACCGCAAGAGAGGTCGGAGGATGAGCTGAAGAAGAAGAAGAGTAGAAGAGTTTGGATTTGATATCCCGCCTTTCACTCCCTTTAAGGAGTCTCAAAGCGGCTAACATTCTCCTTTCGCTTCCTCCCCCACAACAAACACTCTGTGGGGTGAGTGGGGCTGAGAGACTTCAGAGAAGTGTGACTGGCCCAAGGTCACCCAGCAGCTGCATGTGGAGGAGCGGAGACGCGAACCCGGTTCCCCAGATTACGAGACTACCGCTCTTAACCACAACACCACGCTGGCTCTCAAGATGAAGGACACATGGAAAGAGAGCAGACCTGTGCCCGTGAACTGCCAGGATGGGAGGCCACCTGAGAAGAAGATGGAAGTGCCCTTGGGCTGTGGTTCTCAGGCACCCAACAACCAGCTGTTTGCTGGGGCACTTGAGACTTTGACAATTGGGCGTGACAACCCACTTGTCAATCATCTGATGCCATAATGATGTCAGGTGATTGACAGGTGGGTTGTCCCACCCACCTGCTGCAATTCGGCCCACAGAGGTGCTGACAGATAAGGATTTAGCCTGCTGGGCCAAAAGAGGTCCCTATCCCCAACCCCTGCCCCTGCCCCTTTATAATGGTCCAGATTACACAAGATTATTAACTGGGACAATATTTCACTGTGCTCTGTAAGCGACATTGGCTCCCAGGTTCATTTCCAGACACAATTTACCTTCGAATTAAATTTTAAAACATCTTAGGACTAGGTTACCTGAAAGACTGCCTTCTCCAATATGCACCCTGCCAAAGCTTCAGCTCTGTTCCTCAGGCCATGTCCTGAGTGTCCCTGTGGCACATGCAACCAGCAGGGAGACAGCCTTTTTGGTAGTGACCATTCCTCTCAGCTTATGGAACAATCTTCCCAGGGAGGCTTGCCTGGCACCATCCTTGTGGTCATCTTGGCTCCAGAAGAACTTTCTGCTTGCCCAGCCCTTCTAAACAACTACGTAGTAGTTGTGGTTTTTAATTTTTGGGTTCAGTCTGCTTTGGGTCGCATTTTTTGTACTTAGGACATTTGTGGTTTCATGGTTAACTTCATATTTACATTTTTTCCTGCTATTTACTGTAAGCTGCCTGGATAAGTTTATGCCGTGAGGCATAAACCAATCAACCCAACCATGGTGGGCAGGACCAGGAAGCTTGAGGGCCTGGCTCTACCTCAGCTTAATCCCTCCCGCCTCCTTTAATTTCCCCTCATCCATGAAGCTTACAGATTTTGCAGCACTCTCCCCCAACTACTGCTGCCCCACACTTTCTCTCCCCTAAATCCATAGATACCCTTTGCTTTGAGGGTTAGAGTTATGCTTTTGAGATTTTTTTCTGCGGTTGTATTCTCAAAAATTAATCATATTAAAAGAGAAGAAAAAGAAGATGCAAATATGAGAGCGACATTGATTACATAGGGAATCTGTGGGCTAAGGGAGCAGAGAGTGTGAGACAGCAGTAGTTGGAGGAGAATTCACTGTGGAAGAGGGGGAATGAAGGCGGCACGAGGGGGTCACCATCCACGCTAAGCCGAGGTATGGGTCAGCTCTGAGATTGGCCTTCCTCTCATCTTCCTCCTGGCGGGTCATTTGGGGCTCACCGGGTATCTTTTACCAGAAGCTTCCGAATGAAATCTTTGGCGAGGTCACTGGTGTGGCTGAAGAATTCTTCGTCAAATTCATAGTTCACAGCTGTGATGTTAGCCAGCGTCTCCTGTTTGGTATCTCCAAGGAATGGCGAAGCCCCGCTAAGCCTAGAGGGACCATAGGGAGAGAGAAGGGTCATTAGCCTGCAGAGAAAAACGGGGGAAATTGGTCTCATTCCTGACCCCACAGCAGAGAATGCTATGCCTGCAGTTTTTCTGCCTGCTTTAAAGCGGACCATGGGGGCAGGACTGAATAGTGTATTGACAGCTTCTGAAGGAAGGGAGAGGGCAGGCTGAGCCCATGAAACTCTTAGTGGCAGACTCCATCATGGATTAAATGTAGGGTCTTATGAAGAGCTATGAATAGGAGACAGAATGATCTGATCTTATAGGGCACAACACCCCGGGAATTTCTCCTGTGAAATAAATGGGAGCTCCTCAAGAGCAAAACATGCGCTTGTGGAGCTCCCATTTATTATTGAGAGCCAGTGTGGTGCACTAGCTAGAGTGCTGAACTAGGGCCTGGGAGACCAGGGTTCGAATCCCTACTCAGCCATGAAGCTCAGGGCGTGACTTTGGACCTAACCTACCTTGCAGGCCTGTTGTGAGGATAAAAGTGGAAGGAAGGAGAAACAGGTATGCAGCCTTGAGCTCCTTGGCGGAAAGGTGGGATTTAAATGCTAAAATAAATATATAAAATAAATAATGGGGTTTGCACGGAAATAAATCACCAGGGGATTGTGCCCTATGTAAGTTAGTGCCATTTGGACTTCCTATTTCGGGACAAAAATGTCTTGGGCTCCTCCTACCCAAAATTCGCTCAAGACAAGGGGTAGGAAAGATGCAGGGAAATCCAATCCAGGAAGCCCCTGGTGCAGGAGGAAGCTATTTTTCTGAAGGTTCAGCAGCTGGCCTTGTTTGCAAGGAAAGAAGGCCTGCCTGCCTGCCAATAATGCAGAGGGTGCTCAGCAGTCTTTATTTAGCCTGGGAGAGGAGCCTGGCTTCTTTCTCAAACGCCCTTCACTGTAAGCAACGTCCTTTGCTTACCTTCTTTTTTAAATAAAATGTGTCATCGCACTTTCTTGTCTGTCTTTGAAGAGGGATGCTGAGTTGTGAAATCAAGAGACAGGGAAATGCTGCTCCTGTCCCAAGGGCTGAAACAGTCTCCCACTTCCAGGTCTATAACAGTCACCTTCCATATTTAGGCTGTGCAGCTTAAATGCTATTTATAGGGACGGACCTTAGCTCAGAGGTGGAGCATCTGTTTGGCATGCAGAAGGTCTCAGGTTCAGGCCCCACAACATCTCCAGGTAGGTACGGGAACATCCCCTGCCTGAAACCCTGGAGAGCTGTTGCCGGTCAGTGTAGACAACACTGAGTGAGAGAAACCAATGGGTTGGCTGATTCCTACATCCCAACATGTTTGTGGCAGCATCTCCTGACCATAATGTAGGAATCATGTCCCTCTTACAGGAAAGGAGGTCATTGTGGAGGAGTGGACAGAGGCTTCACCTGGAACCAGGGAGACCAACTCAATACTGAGGAGGGGGATGCTTAACCCTTCCCCACTGAGTCATATTCTCACTCTGCATCAATACAGAGCTTTGAAACCATTCTCAATAATTTGGAAGGATTTTTGTGTTGGTCGGTGTAATTAATGGGATTCTATTTTACTTTCTGCATTGCAATGCATTATTTCCAGGGACATACCTGAAGTTATGCACTATTTTGCATAGAACTGAGCTGTTGTTACACTTAAAAAACAAAACCGTCCAGCATTTGAGATTTTGGAAGACTTTATGGTATATTGTTGGTCTTATTTCTGGTTAGTAGTCCATAATAGTGTGGATGGCGCTATCATAATTCTTCTTCTTCTTTACTTTATGTGCTGTTTCACTGCAGTTGCTTTTGTGCATCACTTTTGTTTTTCTGATTATGTAATTTGCTTTGTAGGGTAGGCCAGTCTCAGTATCTGCATATTGCAGCTGTTGGGGAAGGAGGCAGAGAGACAGACACGTGGTTCACCTAAGGTCTCAGGGCTTCATGGCAGAGGCAAGATTTGAGCTGAGGACTTTCTAACCACTACCCAACACTAGTTCCATTTGAGCAAGGTTTTTTTGTGGGAGGGGGGGATTTGGGAGATGATAGGAAAAGAACACCCAGGAAAAGACTAGACACCGGGGACACACAACTTCATTGAGACTGAGGAACATTCCATGGACACAGACCCTCTTTGTTTGCTTTCTGCAGACTCCCCCACAGTGACTTTGCACAAATTCTACTCCCAGCCCAAGGACAAGGGTAACAACAGCTTGCATCAAAGTGTTCGAAGCACACAAGAACCTAGTGCTGATTTTGGGGGTGGGGGGGCACAGAGCTCAGCATAGGAAGACACTGCACTGCCACCTAGCAAGCAGCCTTGGCAACTGCATTGTGGAACTGGAAGCAGGCAGCTGTGGCTCAAGCAGATTCTGAACTGGGGACTAGAGAGATGCTGGGCTAACAACTGGGGTGGGGTGAGGGTGGCTTCCCCTTGCCCCATGGAATCCCTGCCAATGGCCTGATCTTGGATATGAACTTGGGGCGGAGGAGAAGGGGTGATTCCAGGGAGGGACTGCTCTTTATCAAGGGTAAAATCGACTGAGTTCTACCTAGCGTTCTCTGCAACAAATCCAGTAACTGGGAGTGACTTCTACTTTAATTTGCTGGGGGCCAATTTGTGCGGATAAAATGATGGGGTGGGAATCATGTATGTCAAATTGAGCTCCCTGGAGGAAAAGCAGGGCATAATAGCAATACAAAAACAGAGATATGATCTAGTGAAGTACTTACAGAATGTAAGTGATAACTCCTATACTCCTGAAACAAAGCAAAAGAAAAAAGATGGAAATATTTAAACTAACACTCACTATTGTGTAATCTACTGGCATATGCAGATGGAAAGTGGGAAAAAGAAAGCCACATTGGGACCTAACTTTGACACATAAACACATTTTATACCATGTTTGGTTGTTTTTAATAATAATATAAGAGAGTGTTGCCATTGCTGGTGTTTTTCCATAGAACTTGGCCAAACTAGTTAAGAAGGTTTTGAATATTTACCAACTTATAAAACCCCAGCAGTGGCTCTTTCACTTGACGCAACCAAAGCTTTTGATAAAGTTAATTGGGATTTTCATAAAGAATTATTAAAATTTCAAGAATTTGGCACCCAAAGTTTACAGGCATTATTGATCAGTGTTATAATAGCAATTTAGCACATATTTGAGTTAGTGGTAGAGATTCTAATCAATTTCCAGTCTATAAGAGAACAAAACAAGGTTGTCCACTTTTACTCTTTTTATTTGGAACCACTTGCTGAACTAATTAGAAATGACCCAATAATAAGTGGAGTTCAAAGCAGTCATATGCAAAACAGTATGAGAATGTTTGCAGATGGTATCTTGCCTTTATTGACTGATCTCGAAATATCATACAAGAAGTGATGGAAAGAGCGAAATCCTTACCACATATCTGCAGCCAGCCCAAGAGGCTCGTAGTTCACTATTTCTGGTGCTGAAAGGAACAGCAAGAATCAGCAAGAGGGTGAACCAAGGATTTTAAAGGCAAGTACAGAACCACAAACCTAGAAAGCAGGCGTGCGCACACACACACACACACACACACACACGCCCTCTGGAGCCCCCAGGACACAATTCCCCTCCTCCTTCCCAACCCACACTCTCAGCGCCACTGCTCATGCCCCACCTCCACAAACAACAAGAAATTCCCGGGGCATAACTCACACCAATGGCTGGTCTCCTTTGGAAGGAGGTAATGGGAGGGCTTGCTGGCATTTCATAACATTTGAGAAAATTTTCAGACTTGCAGGTGGATCTATGTGAAGGGGGCAAAGCTTAACCTAGGAATGGAAAATGTGTGGCCTTCCAGGTGTTGATGGACTTGGGGTAGCCTCAGCCAGCAGAGCCAATAAGCAGGGAGAATGGGAACTGTAGTCCGCCAGCATCTGGAGGGCCACAGCATCTCGACCCCTCCAGTGCAGGGACCCCCACAGACCAGTTTCCATGAAGCACACGTACTTTTCAGTCGCTCTAATCTAAATAAGTGGCAGCCATAAGGAATGCCAGTGACTGTAGTATAAACTTTGACTGACTGGTTAAACAATCAACAACTAACAGTGAAATGGCTGAGACTTACCCACAAATTCTGGTGTCCCAAAAATATTTTTAAACTCAACGCCATCTTCTATTTCATGAGCCAGACCAAAATCAATCAGTTTTATGTGTGGGATGGGGATATTCTTTTCTAGCAGCATAATATTCTCAGGCTTATCGGATAACAGGGAAGACACACATACAAAGAAATAATAAAGTCAGGTTTGTGGATTGATCCAGCCCTATTTTTTAACAGGAATATAAGAATCTGCCTCTTACTGAGTCAAAGCAGGAGTCAATCAGGCTCAGTATTTTCTACACAGCATTTCAGACACATACTCCACCCAACCCCACCCTGGAAATGCCAGGGATTCAACCTGTGAGCATCTGCTTACAGAACAGGTACTAAACCTGTTATCTGTTATCTTCCCTAACCTAGATTCAGGTGGGCCTATAGAAAAGGGCTCCTCTGATTCCCCTAAAACAGATGCAAAATGCAATTCAATGCACCAAAGCAAATGTCGCTGTGTCATGCTGAGTCATGGTCTGCAGCTCTAGCAAAGGACTCAGATGACAGCTCCAGCATCATATATTAAGAGACTTATATTTTGACAGCTGTCGTAATTTCAGTTTACGCTTTCCCCCTCAACTGCACAAGACAATGGCAATACAAAATCTGGCAGCTGCAGAGTTTCATAAACGGAACTTAGAGACAGGACACCTGCTTTGTATACAGAAGGTCCCAGGCTGCATCTCTGGCAGCATCTCCAGTTAATAAAGGCTCGGTTGCCCAGAGATGGAGAAGACTCTCTTCTGCCTAGACAAGCAGGGAAAACCCCTTGCCAGTTGGGGTAGATGGGCAAACAGCCCAACCAGCTGCTAAAAGGCAGCTTCAGGTTCTTAATGATCTTTTCCCAATTGGTAGTTATGTTACTCATGTTACAGGCCTCTCTCTTGAATGCTTAAGACTTGGGGGTTTGTTTGTTTCATTTTCTAGTACATGCAAAACCATTCCCCACCACTGTTTTTGATTAAGTACCCCACTTGCTTTTCCAGTCTGAAACAACTGCCACCACTTTCATTCATGAAAAATTCCCAGTCCTACATTCCCTAATGGAGGTACTGGTGGTTCCTTTCTCATTTAAAAATAGAAAAGGGGTGGGGAGAGATTTGATCCTCAGTCCAAAGCTGTAAACACAAAGCCCATTTAACCTGGATAAAAGTGGTTGGGGGGTGGATAAATCAAGCCCCCTGATTCTCCTCTTGAGGAGCTGAGTTACAGACTCTTAACCTCTGTGAAAAGATTCTACATGCTCAGTCAGAGAGACTGAATCACAAAGGGAAACCTGGGTGCACAGTGGTGTAAACTGCAGTGGAGCATTCTGTGCGCGCGCGTGCAGAGTTACCCTATTCACCTGCCCCTTCTTACTTCTTACTCTGAGAGCTGCAGTCAGGATTCCCTCCCTCCCTGCCATTTAACCTGACTTTTCTCTTCCTGAAACGCAAAGGCACTGCAAGGTCCAGGTGAGGGAAATGCCAGAGGTGAGACAGAAGCAAATCACATTAGCTACCTTTGTTCTTTTCCTAGTTCAGTTTACAGGGTGGAGGGTTGCTACACAAGAGGCAGGTCAGTCCCCAAAGAGGAATCTTCCACCATTCACAGCACAGCAAAGGGTGGGAGGAACTCAGATTTTGAGATTAGATTACAGGCTGTGCTTGCTTTGACAGTGAGCACAGTTCCAGTGTATACAAATCAGCTGAGCTCTGGTTTATTTGTTTATAGAATTTCTTACTTGCCCTTTCCCCAGAATGTTGCAAAGGCTTACACGTCCACATGGCACAGGAGCCACAAAAACCAAGCATGTTTAAACCACACCCCAGCCTTGCCTTTCCCAACCTGGTGCCCTCCAAGTCTTTTGAACTGCAACTCCTACCAGTCTCAGCCAGCACAGCTAAAAAAGGCTAAGGGCTGACTGGGAGTTGTAGCTCCCAAAATATGGAGGGCACCAGGCTGCTGAAAGCTGGTCTACAGTCAGCTGCCAACACGGTCGCCGACTTGGGACCCAGATTATGGGTGCCCAGAGACACATGTGACATAATGTGACGTCATGATGTCACGGTGCGCTGTGACATCATGACATCACATTACGTCACATGTGTTGCAGAGGTGCCTGGGAACCCTGGAAGTCCTAGAATCATAGAATCATAGAGTTGGAAGAGACCACAAGGGCCATCGAGTCCAACCCCCTGCCAAGCAGGAAACACCATCAGAGCACTCCTGACATATGGTTGTCAAGCCTCTGCTTAAAGACCTCCTGTCCAAGGCCCTATGGTCCAGCACCCACAACAAAAGTTTTGTGGGTGCCCGGTCCCCCAGGGCCCCCTAGAGCTGGCATCAGTGGCTGCCAAGCCCATTCTGCTTACCTTTAAATCAAAATGGGCTATTTTCTTGTCGTGCAAGTAGCTGACACCATCTAGGATCTGCTTAATGAACTGTGTGGCTTCCTCTTCACTCAGCGACTCCTTCTGGGCCAGGAAATCAAAAAGTTCTCCTCCAGACACACTATAAAGCCAACAAGAAAGTATTGTGATAGCTGCATTAACAGCAAAAGGATGCAGATTCATTGTACTATTCTGCTTCCGGTTCCCTGGATTAGTCTAATGGATGTTTCTAACAAATTGCTACTGCTGTTTGTTGAATAGAGCATTCATCCTGAATTCTTTGCACAAAGCTTATGAGGTGGTTAGACTGTGTCCAATCTTTATTTTTATTTTGGAAAGTTTCTGGTCTTTATTGAGCATTTGTTCCAATTTGTTTAAGCAGTGATTATATGATAATGAGCACTAATCCTGCATTCTACCTGATTTACTTGCTGAGCGTTTGTACATAATCTGGTTAATCATTTATTCACCCCACATTTTTAAATGCATTTGCCCATCACTTTCCAAACTGCAAAAAGTCCATTTTTTAAAAATAAGATTTGTTGCCCTAGGGCAATGCAGCATTTTAATCTGCTTTAAATGTACAGTCCTAACATTCTGGTAGGCTCTATAATCCCTCTCACAAATTGCTGGCAGTCTGGATGCACCCCTAGGGAGTCAACAGCTGCACTTTGTGGATAAGGCTGGGGGGAAGATTTACAACACTCTTTTTATTTTTTGCTTTGTCCCATAGTTAAATATATTTTGATATACTACATATGCATATCACTTATGCATTTATTTAATTTATAATCCTCACCTTTTATCCCATATGGGACCTTTCTGGAAATGAATGGTCAATGGCATCAGCAGCATCATAAAATCCTCAAACCAATTACTGCACAGAAAGGACAACTGGGATGTACCTGAGCATGCTATCAACACTGATGCCTCTCCACCCTAAATTGGCACCTTGCCAATTATAAGTTTGTTCCTTTAAGGATCTAACTTTCTTAAAATCCAATTTGATTTATGTCTTACGCTGCAAGTGTTTCCTATTGCAGCTCAATTCTTGATTTAGAATAGGTGAACAAACTGATTTTATAGCCCCTGTGGTCCAGGAACCTGGATATAAGTTAAATAATGAAGCAGTTTACTGCCCTGAACAATGAGCCAGGAATGAGGTGTGTATGAGACTCATCCACACACCAACACTGATATATATATGAACTTTGCCTTTGCACTTATTCAAAATCCAACGTGCCACCAAAGCTGGTCACTGAACCTTGAAATTCTAATGGACAGCTAACATGTTGCACACAAGTTCTCCACAAGGTGGCCCTCAGCACCAACACAAAATCCCAAGAATCTGAGACTGCTAGCGGGGAAAACAAGAACAGAAGAGTCCAATCCCAGTTGTGGTTTTAAGGGCTAGAGGGCTTGGAATTCTGCACTTGATGAGCTCAAATTTGCACACAAACAAAGGAATAGACGGAGCTGACTGGATTGCTTTGCAATTATTCAAATAATTTGCACACTTTCTCTCACTCTGTTATTAAGCATAATTTAGTCTGGTTTTACTCTTCACAGGGAAACCCTTAGTCTCTGCCCACAATACTTTATTCAGCTCCCCAGTGGGCTTCCGATATTTCAACAGATATTGCTTGTGCATATTCTAGCTTATCTTAAGAACTAGAAACTTTATCTATTCATTTGTTTTAAAAGTGCATTCCTGTGCATTTCAGCACATACGCAGCCTCTCCTACTCACAGCTCGAGGATAAGGACCACATCAGTCTTGTTCTCATACACATCATGCAGCTTGATTATATTGGCGTGAAGGATCTGCTGCAAGATGTTGACCTCCCTTTCGATCTCCTCTCGCCGGACTCCACGGCGGCTAGCACGGCTCTGTCGTTTCTTGATAAATTTGGCGGCGTATTCCACCCCCGTGACCTTCTCCCGGCATTTCTTCACGATAGCAAACTGGCCGCTGCAAAGAAGAAAGAGGAGTTGAAGGCAATTCTCCCACACCAGGGAAACTGGCGGTCCTTTGGGAAGTCAGGAGTGGGTGCAGGAGACGGGTTCAAATTCCTGGAGTAGCCCCACTTCTGGCTACAGACACAACATAGATAGTTGGATGCCAAGCTAATATGCTAAAATGCATTAAAATGTCAACAGAACCCTAATATTAATATTAATAAATTATTTATACTGCACCCACTCTGGGCGGCTTCCAACAAAGTATTAAAATACAGTAGTCTGTTAAACATTAAAAGCTTCCCTAAACAGGGCTGCCTTCAGATGTCTTCTAAAAGTCTGGTACAGTAGTTGTTTTTCTCTTTGACATCTGGTGGGAGGGAGTTCCACAGGGCGGGTGCCACTACCAAGAAGGCCCACTGCCTGGTTCCCTGTAACTTGGCTTCTCACAGTGAGGGCACCACTAGAAGGCCCTTGGCTCTGGACCTCAGTGTCCGGGCAGAACGGTGGGGGTGGAGATGCTCCTTCAGATATACTGGACAGAGGACATTTAGCACTTTAAAGGTCAGCACCAACACTTTGAATTGTGCTCGGAAGCATACTGGGAGCCAATGTAGATCTTTCAAGACAGGTGTTATATGGTCTCGGCGGCCGCTCCCAGTCACCAGTCTAGCTGCCGCATTCTGGATTAGTTGTACTTTCCGGGTCACCTTCAAAGGTAGCCCCACGTAGAGCGCATTGCAGTAGTCCAAGCGGGAGATAACTAGACATAAGAATGTAAGAAGAGCCTTGCTGGATCAGGCAATGGCCCAACTGGTCCAGCATCCTGTTCTCACAGCAGTCAACCAGATGTCCCAGTGGGAAACCCGGAAGCAGGACCTGAACACAAGAGCCCTCTCCCTGCCTGTGTTTTCCAGCTATTTGTATTCAAGCATCACTGCCTCTGAGCTTGGGGGCAGAGCACCCACAAAGCACGAGGAAAAGATTTAAAGCTTTGAGTCTGCTTTCGAATAATGCTTATTTGGTTTGTCTAAAAAAAAATATCTGAGCATAGAAAGGGTTTTCTTAGCTCAGAGTTTCAGGGCTCCAAGAAGTTAGCCTTGGGTTAATGTACCCCTTTGGCTCTAGGCAAACTTATTTAAAAAATAAAAATAAAAAATCTCCAAGGCTTTTAAAGTATTAACTTGTAAACTGTCCAGATTTGCTATGCAATTCTGGCTAGTTTTTGCTATTATGTTTGTGTTATTTATTACACTATATAGAAATTTATAAAACCTTCACAAATGAAAAATCTTTATGAAATCCTCCTAATACAATTTTTTTCTAAACTGATTGCAGAGTTATGAAGTCTACAAACGCAATTTTTAAAAAACCTTAAAAGTTACAGGAGGGATTATCCCACCTCCCAGTCAAATG
The DNA here is from genome assembly GCF_027172205.1 of Podarcis raffonei. Classification (NCBI taxonomy): domain Eukaryota; kingdom Metazoa; phylum Chordata; class Lepidosauria; order Squamata; family Lacertidae; genus Podarcis; species Podarcis raffonei. The sequence goes on from NC_070615.1 coordinate 5,250,725, forward strand.
CCTTTATTTAATGTAAATGTTTTAGCACGCTACAAACTTTTACAACTTGAGACTATTCTGAAATGTCAGCAGGCCTGTCCTGACTGCAGCTGCTGCATTTCAAGGTTATTCTTCAACCACCAATTTTAGTATTTCCTCCATAGCTCAGAAAAAGGAAACAAGTGCTGCATCCTCTAGTATTTTAGTGTGATGGAAGCCCCCCTCAGATCCAGGTATGAAGTAATTACCGTAGTCAGCAGAGGAAGGAAGCAGAGAATTCCACATAAAGTACAGTGTGGATGAGATCACTTTGCCGCTTCCTGTCTTCTTCTTATAAGCTCAACACTAGGTATGATTTGAATGCAGAGCAGGTGTTGGAGGGGGAGAGAGAGAAATGGCCTTCTCACAATTTCCAGGCAATGAACCCAAGTCAGGCAAGGCGGAAAAGAGGCCTAATTCACATGGTGCTTTACAGCAGGCTTTCCCAAAACTGGTGCCCTCCAAATGGTTTGGACTACATCTCCCATCAGACCCAGCTTGGGGAAGGCCGATTATTATTTTGCATTTATACAGCACAAAACACATTGAATGTTGCACTGGAGAGATACTGGGAAGTCAAGGAGGAGGACGTCACTGCATCAATGATAAAGTGGTCACAGGACTTTGGATACGTTATATCAATGTCCCAACAGGAAAATCTCTGGAAGAACAATTGGAAATTTACTACCTGTTACGCCATCAGGGAGAACTTCCTAAAAATGCAACACCAATGGTATCTAACACCTCAGAAACTAGTCAAAATGTATAAAGGAGTAAAAAGTAACTGTTGGAGATGTGGAGCACAACAAGGATCCTTTTATCATGTATGGTGGCAATGCAATAAAATCAAAACGTTCTGGGAGGATATCCACTTAGAACTCGAAAAGATGTTAAGAATCTCCTTTAACTTCAAGCCAGAGGCATACTTATTGGGTATTATTGATACGGACTTTCCTAAAAAAATTAATGACATTTTTCTCTATGCAACGGTGGCAGCAAGGGTTCTTTTAGCTAAAATGTGGAAAAATTAAAAAGTTCCCTCAAGACAAGAGTGGGTCAAAAAATGATTCACTATGCTGAATTCGATAGCCTATCCGAAAAATTAAAGAACAAACCAAGGAAATAATTCATTTCAAAATGGGAAGTATTTAAAATATATTTGAAAATTAATAATACTGACTTAAAATCCGTAGCAGCATTTGAATAATTCCAGCAATATCGTTCACTAGTTATATGACTTAACATATTTTGAAGTGATTTGAGATGACAGTAATAACATGTATTGGCAGCAAAGAATGGTAATTTGATTTATGGAGCAGATAGAAAGTCGGGTTTAAAAAGAAGAGACCATTACAGTTTATGGATTATGAAATTTATATTAATTCTCTATGTAAGGTGCGACTGATGGTTTATTTTGTCCTTTTTGTTATATGTTGAGCAAATAAAATAAAATAAAAATTAAAAAGGGGGGGAAAGAATGTTGCATTGGAGAGTAACATAAGCAAAACAGAGAGGCCCAGATGATCTTACAATCTAAATGTTCACAGTGGGGAAGAAAACTGCAATGGGGCATAGATGCAGCGGAGATATGTGTCCTTAGATTTTGTTTCATTTGAGGTTGGGGACACGGGTTTGAAGCCAAAGGCTTTGTGAAAGGTGTAGCAGGTACCATGGAGGGAGAATGCAGGACAGGGCAGCTCTGTGAAAGAGTCATGGCACTGTGTGCCGGAGGAGGAGCAGTAGCAGGGCAGTCAATGAGCTCCACCTGCTCTGAGAAGGAAATAAAGAGGCTTCCAAGCTTTACTAGTGCTTTACTACTGCTTTACTACTGTTTATGATCCAGCGCACTAGCCTTCAACTGGTGGTGGTAGGGTGTGGGGACCCACAAGTAGGCCTGTGGCTTGGTGCAAGGTGGGTCGCAACATGAGCATTAAAAAGGTAAAGGTACCCCTGCCCGTACGGGCCAGTCTTGACAGACTCTAGGGTTGTGCGCCCATCTCACTCAAGAGGCCGGGGGCCAGCGCTGTCCGGAGACACTTCCGGGTCACGCGGCCAGCGTGACATCGCTGCTCTGGCAAGCCAGAGCCGCACACGGAACGCCGTTTACCTTCCCGCTAGTAAGCGGTCTACTTGCACCCGGGGGTGCTTTCAAACTGCTAGGTTGGCAGGTGCTGGGACCGAGCAACGGGAGCGCACCCCGCCGCGGGGATTACTATCACATTAATATGTGGTAAAAGATTACAAAATGGGTCTAATAATAATAATAATAATAATAATAATAATAATAATAATAATTTATTTGTACCCTGCCGATCTGGCTGGGTTTCCCCAGCCACTCTGGGCGGCTTCCAAAAAAGATTAAAAATACATTAAAATGGATGTTTGGGTCAAAAGCAGGTCCTGGCTCTGAATAAAGGTGGAAGATACTTGACCTAGAGAAAGTTAGGGGACTGGTCAACACAGCTTCCTGCATTATGGGACACTGTGTTGTGTAAGTACCAGGATAGGGGTGGGAGTGGGGGTGTCACGGCAATAATTTACCACTCCACTACAGGGAAGAGGCCAGCCTGGAGAAAGAATTTGAAGAAAGATATAACTGTGCTTAACTGATTGATTGTTACTTATTTATTATGCATTTATATCCCATCTTTGCTCCCGACAGCTCACAGTGGTATGTGTGGTTCTTCGCCCTGCCTTTTTTCCCTTTTTAAAAAAATTCTCTCAGCAATCCTGTGAGGTTGCACCACAGAAGCAATTCTGCGACAGTTTCAGGTGAATGGATGCAGCAAAATATGAAGGGTTTCCTCCTTTTGCATCCGTAACTCCACTCACAGGCAGACATTCTACATGTTGTTTGGAATAATCCACATATTCAGATCTGCAGACAAAAAATCTGCTCATCAAGAAGATGAAGCAGCCTGAGGACAGCTTTCTCCAAGTTCAGGTTTTTTTGTCCTCCTCCTGTCACCTAGTGCCAGCAGGGGCTGTACAATTCAGGATGCAGAAAATCCTCTCTAGGGCACCTCTCAACAGAATCCCATTCAGAATTCCAGACTGATTAAAATTACAGGGTTTTATTTACACAGCAGAAGCTCTGAGCTATAAACTTTCCCTCTGTCATTAAACACATTACAAGTATAGTAATTACAGTATATGTATCCAGAGGGCATACATTATGTGGCATATCCTGCAATTAAATGCCATATTTCCCAATGTAATACTAAGAGTATTATATAATTAACAGAGAGACCACAGCCAAAGTCAGGTCTAAAGTCTCTCACACGTCCATAAAAGCCCAGAAATCCAGAGATAAGGCTCACACTTGACCTTCACATGGCCTGGAACGCCTTGGGATTGCGGTACGGACCCTCAACCACTAATTTTAGTTCTGTGATTGCTAGCCAGATCTACGCACAAAGATGGGTTATAATCTGCAGTGTCATTCCAGACCATTTCATCAAGCGCTGAGGGATTATGGACCAGGCAAGGGATCTGCCTATACATCTTGGGATCCGGGTATTTAAAGAATTGTCTGATTCCATACAAATGTGTCCAATTGCCAAGATCTTCCACTGAGGTTCTTCTCTGGGTACCTCCATTCTCCAGTTTTAGGAACACATGAAGTTTCCTTACATCAATTCAGATTGTGTGGATAATGTCATTATATGATTTAGGCACTAGGTGGCAGTGGACCTAAGTGTATCTGGGTGGAGTTGGGTTTTCAGTGCTGTACTGTTCTTCTTGGAGACAATGAAGTTCTTCTTTAGCTTCCCAACATGGAAAAGGGTTGTGGGAAACAAAATCTAAGATTTGTTTTTAAGATTGAGGTAGTCTTGATGTTTGGTGTGAATCTGAAGTCGTCATTTGATGCCAAATTGTCAACTAGGGGCACAGCTTCAAAGCATTGCCCACATCTCCCAGCTGGCTGGAGAATGTGGCAGAGCAGCTCCACCTGAAACCAACACACCTGGCTTAGCCTATCTGGATGAAGCCAGAATACTTGAGAGGTATTAGTATGGTAATATTACAACTGCAACAGACGGTTCCAAGAATTTCTGTGTTTGATCAGGTGCTTCCATAGGACTTTGGAACTTGCAGCAATTTGGTTGCCTTCCGTATCTTCAATTTTGTTTAAGGATGAGTCAGGAATTTGATCCCCACATTTGTTTGTGCAGCAGCTGAAATGTTGGACTCCAGTGTGGGAAGCCCACTCAGCTATGATCCCTCACGTGGCTCTTCTGGGACAGACCGCAACTTCTCAGTCTAGCTAGTGCAGCTGCACAATCCTGCCTCCAAGTGTAACAGGACTCAGAAAAACATTCATCCATACCCACTGCGAGGAGCCTTGTAAAATGTCAAGGCCGCAGCTGCACTATGGACTTAATGTAGTATCATACGACTTTAAACACTTGCAGCTTCCCACAAAGATTCCTGGGAACTGTAGTTTGTGAAGGGTGCTAAGAGCAGTTAGGAGATACAATTCTGAGAGTTCCTGGGGCAGAGAGGCTGGTTGTTAAACCATTTTGAGAACTGCAGCTCTGCAAAGCAAACAGAGGTCTCCTTAACAACTCTCAGCACCCTTAGGTAAAGGTAAAGGGACCCCTGACCATTAGGTCCAGTCATGGCCGACTCTGGAGTGGCGGTGCTCATCTCACTTACTGGCTGTGGAAGCCAGTGTACAGCTTCTGGGTCATGTGGCCAGCATGACTAAGCCGCTTCTGGTGAACCTGAGCAGCACACGGAAACGTTTACCTTCCCGCCGGAGCGGTACCTATAACTACTTGCACTTTGACGTGCTTTCAAACTGCTAGGTTGGCAGGAGCAGGGACCGAGCAACGGGAACTCACCCCGTCGCGGGGATTCAAACCACCGACCTTCTGATCAGCAAGTCCTAGGCTCTGTGGTAGCAAACTACAATTCTTTGGGAGAAGCCATAACTGTTCAAAGTGGCATGATACTGCTTTAAATGTATAGTGCTAATGGGGCCTCTGCTATTATTTTTTATGTGTTTAATTAATTATTTGCATTTCCTTTTGCATTTGAGTATAAATCAGCATTAATTTGACATTTTGCATCAGTGTAGATAACTTTATTATCACTTTTTATTTCTGTCCATTTTTATATGTATCTATATATGTGTCTATGCATGTACAACTTTTCTAGTTTTTCATCTTGGAATTTATTGGACTATATGAATCATAAAAAGAAACAAACGTTAACAATAAATCATAAACGAGTAATGTATGGATGTGTGAGGGTGAAGACTAAGCTATTTTATAGTTTAACAGACTAATACAAGTAAAGGAAGGCATTCAGTCCTTTTCCTGCGGAATATTTACCTTGTACATGAGTGCTTTTTGAATTATTCCTGTGAAAGGTCCTCTTCAAATGTAATTGTTGGACTCCAACTCCCATCAGCCCCAGCTAACAAGCAGTCAATGGTCTGGAATGATGGGAGTTGAAGTCCAACAATATCTGGAAGTCCATCCTTGCACTCCTGCACCCACAGTAAGTTCAGCTCTATCTTGGGGGAGAAAGTTTGAGACACCCACATACCCAACTCAGCTGATTTGTTGGGCTTCTCTCAGAGAACATGCTTATTTCTTTGGCATGCGCAGGATCAACAAACAGTGCCTAAGAAGATGATAGCATCATCCCTGTTGTGAAATACGTGGTCCTGCTTTGGTCCTCACCTTTGCTCAAGCCCCCAAATCATAGCAGGACAGAGGAAGGACTGGAGCTGCTTGGAAGATTCCCCTGACACCATACAGCATCCTGGTTTAATGACTTTCAGAAGAAGCTGCTCAAAGGGAAGAGACGAGAGGGAAGGAGGGAGTGTGTGTATTTGCAGGTCAATCCTTAAAGAACTTGTCAAATTATTCTCAGCTTGGAAGCTGATAAAATGTGGTGCGCAGGGCAGGAACTTTGGGAATTTTCTTAGACTCCTCTCGTGGGCCCTCCTCCCTCTTCGCTTGCAGATAAATAGACAAAGGGCATGTTCAGCTGCTCCACCACAAGCTGGGGGGGCAGGGACGGGACTCACCAATCTCCATTTAGTGATCTAAAAAGGCAGCTACCAGGCACTCACCATCTGCAATGTAATCTTTATTTCTTGCTGGTGATCTTTTGCTGGTGATCTCAGCAAAATGCCCAAGGGGCAAACAAATAAATATTCTGGTTACTCATTCACACACTAGAAAACTGCCCTGTTCATCTTCACTGCTTTCCCTCCTAGTCCTGGAGACAGAGCACAGTCAAACTAGGCTACTGGCTGAACTCTAACTGGGACAAGACCAAACAGAAGCAAGCAGGCTGGTTGGACACTCAAGGTGGCTGAGGAAGTAGAAACGGAGGGAGAAGCATCCAATATATACAGGTCCAGCACTGGAGCAGCATGGAAAGGTTTGGGGAAGGAGAGAGAGCAGGCTCTGTAATGCTTACTCTGAAAGCAATAGGCCCACCTCCATATCCTGGCTTCCTGGACAGGGTGCACTTTCTCCATCTAACTGAGGCAAAAAGTCTGTAGAAAAACACATCATGAGCTGGAGGCAGAAGCAACTGATCCACCATCAAGGGTGGGAGGAGGGGAGTGACTTTCAGAAGTGGCTTCAGCTCCCCTCCTCATCTGGACTTTAGGAAGCAGAAATGTTGAGCATGTGAACATGGTGGGATATTAGCAGCCAAACCCAACAAATGCATTTTATGGCTACTTAGCATGAGAAGGGGCTAATACCACAGAGCTGAGACAACTACGTTAACCCAAGAGAAGTCCTTAAGTCACAGCCCAGATACAACAAAAATGGCCGCCTAACCCCGACGCTCTGAAGAAAGCCATCAATCAACAATGCCTGTACAACTCTATAATGCCACAACATCCAAGAACCACCACACCAAAACACCGAACCACAACATCCCCCCACTTCAAAAATACACAGACTAGGCCACCAAGACAATAGAAATGGCACCAACCAAGGAGATGGCGAACGACAAAGAGATCGCAACATCCTCCATGATGACAACTGCCCAACATCAAAAAGGGACCTGAGGGAAATTGAACTGAGAATAGCAGAACTTTTGAAGAAAACAGTGACTCCCCTGAAGACAATAATCAGCGACCTGACCTCCAAAGGGGAAACCCTCACTGTCACCATCTCCACTCTAGGAAAAGAAAACCAGATGCAACTAAAACAAATAGAGCAACTCTGAGAGGAAAACACATGTCTGAAAAACAAATTAGCTGATACGGACAACCGCCAAGAAAGAGAAAGCATGGAAGTGAGAATTAAACTAGCAGGCCTAGAAGACTGCAGCAGACGCTGCAGCATCCGCTTCCGCAATTTCCCTGAGAAACTCATGTAAAAACACGCTGATTCCCAGACCGTCCGCGGGCTGGATTTAGAAGGCAATTGGGCTGGATCCGGCCCCCGGGCCTTAGATTGCCAACCCATGAACTAAAACAACAGCCCCCACCCCAATACCAGCAAACAGGCTAAAATCTGACAAATAACTAACATAATGGTGGTGCCAGAGCATGCCAATACTCACATCCCTACCTTATACCTCAACAAACCAATAATGCTATTAATGATACTGACAACATTGTTTATAAATCTTGTGCCACAAAGGCACTTGACACGGTCTCACTGACTGACCCCTATCGCAAGTGAAAGGGGGGGTGGCCTGTTCTCAAAAAAGGCCCTCCATGCCAGCTGAGACACAGGACCAACCGGCTGGGAGCCAAATGGTCCAAGCTACTCCAAACAAACACCTATATAACTACATATAGGTGACCCTCTATAACCTACCCCCCAACCCTCAGCCCATCTCTAACTCTAACCCCCCTTCCCCCACCCACCACATTATATGTCAGCACAACACACTGGGTTCGATAGACAATAGAAGGTGGGAGACACCGGGCAACCCAGGCGGGTTGGCAGGGAATCATCCTATAAGGCAGATAAGCAAGATGGCGAGCTTAAAAGCAATTACACTAAATGTGAGGTGCTTAGGAAGCCCTGTCAAAAGAAAACACATCACCTCGTACATAAACACCATGAAAACACACATTGCCTTCCTACAGGAAATACACAACCCGCCCAAAGGAAGCAAACTCCTGAGCGAACCCCGCTTCAGTCAACAATGGGTGGTACCTGGCTCAGGAAAGGCACACGGAGTAGCCATAGGACTCAGTAGAGACCTACATTATAAAGCCACAATGGTGCAAAAAGACAAAAGAGGCAGATTCGTTTTCACCAAAGGGATACTAGATGGCAAACTAAATTGACAATTGGCTCCATCTATGCTCCAAACAAGAAGACACTAAACAATCTCCTTTCCTTCTCCAAAGGGAAAGCAATCCTAGGAGGTGACCTCAACCTAAATATGAGAGGCACCTCCCTAAAAGACATGTATCCTACAACCCCCTGGGCAACCTTCCTCAGAGGGACAACTAGAGACTCTTACAAACTACTGAAAATGCTAAGAAATGGAGGCCTTTATGGTATCTGGGAAGAAAAGAACCCAGGAGACACCAGCCACACATTCCAGTCTAGATGCCACAGCACAATATCCAGACTGGACAGTATTCTGCTCACACAAGGCCTGATCCCCCTGGTAGAAACAGCAAACATTAGTAACATTAAAATCACAGACCATGCCCCAGTAGAAGTTACCCTCAAAATAGGAGAGGAAACAGAAACTACCCCATCGTGGTCCTTCAGCCCCATCCTAATCACAGCCAACTAGCTAGAAAGTGTCTCTTGAAAATTCTCCAAAACTACTTTAAGGACAATGATGTGGGCAACATAACAACCCCCCTCCTCTGGGACACAATGAAAGCAGTCACCAGAGGAGCCTTCATCAAGGAGACAGCATCCCTTAAAAAACAAACCTCCTCAAAAATTGGTAAATTAGAACAATAAATTATGACCCTCTATACACTATAAACAAACAGGAGCAAAAAAACTTCCTAAACTCATGAACAAAAAAGAAGGGAAATTGACTCTCTAGAAATCAATAAAACAATGATTAACATCCTATACTCTAAACAACACTTTTACAAATAAGGAGGGAAGAACTCCAGACTATCAGCAAACAGATACAGGAAAAAATCACTCAAAACAAGAATACACCAGGTCACACCTTTATTCCCAGTCTTTCTACTATTACAAACTGGAAAAATGCTCATCTCAGCCTCCTGCACATGAGGTTGCCAACTTTTTAACCAGCCCTTGCAGCTGTGCCTTTAACAGCAAAGCACATAGATCAACGAAATTGGCTTTTAGTGGTACTTGTGCTTAATGGTTCTATTGTATGATGGCATGAATTTGCTGTATCCTGCTCTTAGTACAAGCAGAATAAAAATAAATGTTCAGCATCATGCGTGCACACACAGAGGGAGCTGCAGAGCACAGCCGCAGAAGTCACTTGAAAAGTTGGCAGCCCAAGCTATTTAGACGTTCAGCTACAGTGTCACAGCCTGCCTTGCTCTGGCTTCTGAAGGAGAATATGCCACTAAACTACTAAGCTGGTAGTAATAAACTAATACTCAAAGATGAAGCTGTGGAGCACCATGTAAGGCAGAACTTTCCAAACTGTGTGTGTGTGTGTGTGACACATTAGTGTGTCGGCTGCAGTGTGTAGGTCGCACAAACACTCCTCACCCTCCTCCTGCGTCTGGAAAGGGGTTAGCTTAACCTCTGGTTTGCTAGTGTCACGAAATGATGCATGTCTAAAGATTGTGTCACCAACATGAGAAGTTTGGAAAGCTCTGGTGTAAGGAAAACCAGCCCAGCTTAAGGTATTCCTAAAAGGAACAGAGTGGGGCCCTGCCTTCCTGAGCATTCCCTGGTCAATGAGGGCTGTTGGAGGGCATGAGCTTGTCACTGCAGCTGTCAGGAGCAAGGTGTCAGGAGCAGGTCAGGAGCAGCAATAAATCACACAGCATCAATGAGGTTAACTCTTTATTCAAGGAAATGAGTTCGACTCAGGAGGCCAGGCTTAGTGAGCACAGCAACTCGTCCTGATAGAACTTGCTGCTATGATGCAGTTGCCCAAGTCTACACATCCTTTGGGTCCTTCCCAGGCAATTGGAGACTCTATTGTCTCATCTCTCTTTGCTCCTCCCTCTTCATACCTTTTAGGGTTCTAGAAGACTAGGGGGATGAGGAGCTGGTCTCAGCAGGAAGGGGAGACCCCCATGGCTTCTTCAGCAGCCTGCTTCATCTCTGTCTCTTGACCCCACCCCCTTCCTCTCTAGCCTCCACTTCTGCCTCTGATTCTGGACTGCCCTCTGCCACAGCCTCTATCTGATCACTAAACCATGTTACCTCTCCAGCTTCTGACACCTCCTCCTCCCAGTCTGCTCCCTCTTCTCCCTCTTCTCCCTCGCTGTCATCCCACCACCCCTCCCTGGGCTCTGGGCCTTCTTCCCTTGGGGGTTCCCCAGCTGGTGCCTCCCATCGCTCCTCTGCACTCAGCCAGTCCATGATAGCAGCTGTAATGCACACACACACTCCTAAAGTGGCCTGCCGTGTCATCTGCACACACCCCTCCCACCTGTTGTGTTCACTTCAAGCACGGGCTCCAAGCAACAACAGATTTGTGCCCTCTGACTGAAAAAGTGAGTGTGTGGAAAGTGCAGCCTGCTAACAGCTGCCTTTTAGAGACTAGGTGACACCTCCCTCCCCGGTGGCCACTGGTTTTATTGTTGTTTGGGGTTTTCCGCAGCAAAGCCAGAGTTAATTTCCTCTTGTCCCGTGGTAGTTCCTGTTTCACTGCATAGCTTTCCTAAAGATAGAAAGGGAGCCAGAGCAATTATGCCTGGAATGACAAGCAGCTGCCTTTGACGCCACACAGATATGAGGGGGGGGGGTGCAGCTGTGTGTGTGTGTGTTTGTGTGTGTGCAGAAGTGACATTTAAGTCCTGGAGAAAACTGGAAAGTGGATGCTGCTTGGAAGCGGGTGGCAGAATTTAAAGGGGTGGCTGGTGCCAAGGGGGCGGGGTTCCCCTGAGGTGCAAACAAGAAGCTTCAGAAAGGCGGTTTCTATTGCAGCTGGAGGGGCAAAGAAGGAGTTGTGCCCCCACCCCACCCCTCCAGTCCCAAGGGCACTCAGAGGCTTTGCTACATCTTCTGTATCCATTCAAGCAGAATATTTACATTAATTTCAATTATTTAGGAGGCTTCTGTCCCGCCCTTAATTAATAGATTCCAGGGTGGGGTTCAGTACACCATTATAAAAGGCTAGCTACTATAAAAAGAAGTTCAAACAATCAAAAGTCATCATACAACGAAGGGGCACCAAAGGGGCCTCAGAGACCCTACCCCTGGTGACCACCATTCAAAACCAAACCAAACTAAGTGTTCATTTTTTTTACTTGCTTCCCCCCCTTTTTGTTTTTTGGTGGTAGTGGGGGGCTTGTCTGATTGTGTCTGTTTTATTCATTTGGGAGTGCGTAGAAGTGTTTTCTCTGTTTGGGGGAAACAGGAGGTTCTGAGCACCACTAGTTTTTTCTCCAGTGAAATTGGTATTTTGTACCACCTATGACCACTTCTTAAGGTTTCCGAAAGTGCCCTCTGGCCCAAAAGGTTAATGAAGGCAACTAAGATAAGAAGGAGCCTGGAGAACTGTTAGAACGGCAGGGCAGGCTATGGATCATCCAACAGAATAAAATCTTATGACCTGGAAAGGGCCTGGGCAAACAGATACATTTTTGCTCAGCGCCAAATGCTATAAGTGGGATTGCACTCATGTCATTCATGACAGCCCTGACTATTTTATCAAACAGTTCAGTCCCCCAGAGCCTTTGGCCCAAGATATCACAGGCGCGCTGAACTATTTCTAAAAGCAGCAGTCATTCAGAGGATCATAGACCCACCACGGAGGTGGGAGGAGAGGCTCGTGCTTCTGGTAGATCATGACACTGAGGAGGGGGCCTTCCATTCAGTCCTACTGAAAGCAATGTTTTCAGTTTGCTCACTTGTGGCACCATTCTGGGGGACTGAACTGTTTGATAAAATAGTCAGGGCTGTCATGAATGACATGAGTGCAATCCCACTTATAGCATTTGGCGCTGAGCAAAGCTCAGAAGGCTCAGAAGGCTGCTTGGAGGAACTGTCCTTTCCCTCCTCTCCTGATGTGGCTTCTGAGCAGACAGGGAGCTAAGATAAATGACCAGAAGATCAACCATTTGCATAGGGACATGCAACAATTGCTTTCCTTTGTTGTGATGATGCTACTGCCCGGAGGCACGGCACACTTGTAAGTGACCTGAACAGCGCTGCCCATTCTGTGTCTCAAAGGCTGCCTTTCCTTTCAACAAAAACGTTTCTGTGACAAAAACAGCCCCACCCAGCACCTGTGGGGCAGGAAAACAGCTCCCATGAGGGCTGATGGATGTAGAAGGACATTTTTTTTGCTGAAAGGTCCAGGCAACAGTGTGGATTCCGATTGTTATTATTTTTTAAGATACAAATGTAGAAGTGCAAAACATTCAGCTTGCCCTAGCAACATGATGGATAATGCTCCCCGCACACTGTCCTCCATCAGAGAATCCTTCTACCCAGAGACATGACCATTTTCAAAAAGCGCTTCTACAGATTTGTTCTCTGCAATAAATGCTGATTCAATGAAACCTTTGGGCCAGTATCCTTTTGCCCTTGCCTCTCCCATGAATATCACACCCTGCCAATCCGCTCAGCCTCAGCCACAGATGCTTCCTCAATATGAGACAGATTTTTCTTGACTGTGGATGACTGACTAGCTATTGAGAGGAGGGACTTGAAGTCTTATCCTGTGGAATGTCAGCTGTTTCAAAACCCTAGTTTGAAGGTCTGGCACAAACCATACTTGGTTGGCTTGGGTGAAATGGCAGATTAGGTTTCCATGGAAGTGGAAGTAGCTCATAAAAGCAGTGCACACAAATGGGATGGTGGAAGAGCATATGAGCACAGGACAGCCAGAAATGCCAAATCAGCTTGTGTGGAATTGCACTGACTCACATCCATCCCAGGCCCCTTCCCACTCTCCACTTTTTTTATTATTGTCAAGAGCAGGGATATTGTCATTTTTCATTCATGCTGTTCTGAAAGGGGGGGCGGGGAGGCCAAATGCAGCTCATCAAGCTTATCGTGCCCTCAGGATTCCCTTCAGAATCACGCCCTCACTGGTTCTGCTCCACAGCCTCCTAAGCTGCACTTGCATGACAGCAAATGCGTCACTGAACCATGACAATGTCTCCTGAAGGGGACACCTGAAGGCAGCCCTGTATAGGGAAGCTTCTTAAGGTTTAATGTTTTACTATGTCTTTATATATTCTGGAAGCCACCAAGAGTGGCTGGGGCAGCCCAGTCAGATGGGCAGGGTACAAATAAATTATTATCATCCTGCATGCCTGGAGTGTAAGTGTTTGAACTTTTGCATGGCTGGAATGTAGCCTACTGTGCAAAGGTGATGAGTCACACAACTGATGCTCCACCCACTTTTACTTTTGGCCCCGCCCACCATTGGCCTGCGGTCCCTGCAAGGGCCCATGAGGGAGTGCAGCCCTTGGGCTGAAAAGTGTTCCCCACCCCCTGCTGTAAAGCTTGGTGTTTGTTGGCAACCATTTGAATGGATTCTTCATCCAAGCAAAGGACCCATAAAGTCGAGCTGTGATTGTACATTTCACAGTAACTTTCTCTTGCTGCTTTCACATTCCCTGATCCCCAGCAGGGAGACTGTGTTCTAACGTGGCCTCGTGCCTTATCTTCCCTCAGTCAGTTCCTCCCTTCAGCAATATGTCACACTTATCTCCACTTTTGGTTTGCCAGGTCAATATTTACCCAACAATCTCACTTCTGCGTGTATTACACATCGTTGGTCAAAGTTTCATTCGCTCCCCTTCAACAGCACTGAAGATCATCAAGTTGATTTATATTACTATCCAAAGAGTGAAGCCACCCAAAAGGGATCCCAATCAATTCAGCATCAGTTACTGTGTGGGAGCAGGAGAAGAAGGAACCTGGTGTCTTCCAAATGTGGATGGACTACAGTTCTCATCATCTCCAAGCATTGCCCAGACTGGCTGATGGGAACTGGAATCCAACAACTTCTGGAGATTCACATGTTTTCCAAGTCAGCTCTGCATCATCCAAGATCCAGCAAATCCAGCAATCAGAAGCACTGAATTAGAATATGATTTCCACACACAAAGGTTTTGCTTTACTGCAGATGTACCGCAGTTGGGATGATATCCCCATCTACGCATGGTGTGGCTTATTAGGCTGAAAATAGGGATCTCGTTTTAGTTACAGGTGAACACCTAGTTGAGAACTATGAAGATCATGTACTGCAGAGAACAACTTATTACTTAATAAGGGACTCGTGGCTGAACAGGCGTGATAAAATTTAAACGCAGATAATAAGTGCCCTGCATGATGCATTAATCTTGTAAAGTAATTATGTTTTGTGTATTAACTTGGAAAATATGTAGAGTAAAACAACAACATCTCCTTCTCTTATTACATATTATTAATCACTTCTGATAACAGCACTATGCAGCAATTTAGTTATGTATTACATATCTGAATATGCAATGTATGTATTATCTACCAGGTCCCGATCCACACAGGTGCTTCCCTTTCTCTCAAACAGCCTCACAGGCAGCTAGCCGGGTACTTTGGCTGAAGCTCCTGTCTCACTCACTGTCCCCCTCTGCTTCCAAGGCCTGTGCAAGCCCAGAGTCCCCCATGCAAGGCACACAGTCCATTAACTCTCTACTGACACTAAGTAGGTTTCGGGACAGTCAATATCTAGACGGGAACTCCCATGTTTTATTATGTTTTTATATTCTACTGGAAGCTGCCCAGAGTGGTTGGGGAAACCCAGAGAGATGGGTGGGGTTATTATTATTATTATTATTATTACTACTATTATTATCTTCATCATCGTCATCGTCATCACCATCCTGAGCTCCATCGTAGAAGAAAGATGGGCTACAAATTAATTATACAAGTAAATCTCTCTCTCTCTCTGTGTGAGAGAGAGAGGGGGGGCGGGGTATCCCATTACAATTTACCAACTCAGGCGCCAAAATGTCTGAACTGGCCATGGAGCAAGTTTTATCCTGTAATAGGATTTCTGCTTTTCAGAGATGAGGGAACATCAATTTGTCAAACATAGGGCACAGTGCTTATGACAGCAACTGACACACCCTCTCTTTTACCACAAACAACTCGTCAGCAGAAGCTTAACCCCCCAAAAGTATTACAGAACCTCTGGGTGTCTGCCACTGGCATGGCTGCCAAATAAGGACTTCTAGGTAGACGGGACTTGATGACGGGGCTGGAGGATGATTTTAGATCCCAAGGCATTAGTCCTGTCCAGAGCTGACAAATCATGTCAAGCTCCCAGACACAAGCACCAGTCATTTCAATGCTGCTGCTGCTGCTGCCGCCGCTATTCACAGCCCTCCTGACTTTTCGTTCCAGACACTGTAAAAATCAGCTATCAGCTACTCAGAGAAGTTGTCAATATTTCCAAAATATTAGTGCAATGGCAAAAGCAATTATTCCATAAAAATTGGGCCTCAAGAAGCCATGCCGCTGGAATATTTTTTTATTTACGGGCTGAGTGGCAAAAGAGGATGCTTTGATTCCTCTTTCTGCTGCTTTATAGGACATCAGAAAAGCCCTGAATTAGCTGGATCAGGGCCAAGAGAATCCATCTAACCCCGCAGGACTCAAGTCCAAAACATTTGAAGAGCACCAGGTTGACAAAGGCTGCTGCTGAAATGGAACGAGAATCAAATCTTTATTGTTGTTTCTTGCTTTAGACATTTTTAGAAAACTTGTTGTAAAAAATCCTATTATTGGAAAGAAATTAAATATGGCTCATGCACCTTCCAAATCAAATTAAGGCAATCATCTCTCCTGGCTAGCCCTCTGCTTTGGCGGGGAGTGCACACTTTTATTTAATTAAGTTTATTGTGCTTAAATGAGCAGATTCTACAACAGTTTAATTGACAACCACCACCTTGGGTGCTTTTAGCAGAAAACTCAGAAGCAAAAAAGCAAACAATTAAGCCATTTCATTTTTGATAGGCTGAATCAGATGCTGACAGACATCTCAGCAAGATTACAAGTTGAAAGGGCACTTCCTGCCACAGCTTCAGCAGGGATGTCCTGTGCGAAATACATGGCTGAGAGGATGAAGCTTAGAGGGACCAGGATCTGATCTAGGGCTGGCCTGGAACATGAAGCTGCCACAGGCAGAGAAGCATCAGAACAACTCAAGCCTCCAGCCCAATATCTCAGGGCTCACTTGCCCAGAGTAGCAGTAGTAGTAGTTGTAGTAGTAGTAGTAGTAGTAGTAATACAGAATCAATGACAGAGAAGCTGCTTCTGTGATCTGGCATCTTGGCCACCATCAGCCCCAGTTAAACCAACTGGCCATAGAGTCACATCCACATCTGTTCTCTTGGTTGCACAAACCACAGGATTTCAACCTTTTGGAGTCCACGTTTCGCTTGACCAACTACATTTTTTCTGCAGCACTCCTGTGGGGCTCAGGAGCCCAGTTATGTCACCCATTTTTGAACACCCTCCCTTGTGGAGTGCTTCCTCAGTCATCTCTCCCATCCCCTCTCCTTGGGAGATATCCCAGCAGCCACTGCTGCTGCCCCCCCCCCAAGAGAGGTGCCTTCTCACACTGCCCCACAGGGGCCTGGCAGAGGATGCCCCCATCCTTAGTGGCCCAAGGTGAATGTGAAGCCAGCACCTTATTCCCCTTGGGAGGCAGCAGTGAGAGCAGCGGGCACTGCTGGGTCTGCATGGCGGAAGGGCTCCCCTTTGGCACCAGGCACTCAACTCCCAGGCAGGCCTTGCATACAGCAAGCACAAGAAAGGCCAGTGGGGCACCCGCTTGCCTGCCTGGCCTCCCACTTGTCTGTCCATTCCCAACAGCCAGGGCTGGTGGATTGACTTGCTTGCCTCCCTCACCCGCTCACTTGCTTACTCCAAGCCCACCTCAGCTCCTGGCAACCAGCACCCCCTGGTATCATTCGCCTGGGGATCTTGTAGCCAGGGCTGCTGCAAGAAACAGTCGCACAAGCCTTTGCCAGGCAGAGACGCGAGAGGCATGAGAGGAGAGAGGAAAGAGGGACAGAGGCCAGTGTTGACTGTGGCACCCCGGCCATCATTCAAGGCACCCCAGGGTTCCACGGCACACTGGTTGAAAACCACTGGCATAGAGCTATAAACATCTCCACCCACACCAGAGCAGTGTCATTTTTTTTTAAAGGAATCTTCTTGCAGCGGAGTCCTGGGGGAGACAGGGGAAAATAACTGAAGGCCACATCAGCCCCCCCCCCCGCCCCGCCCCAAAGTGAGGTATCAGTATCCCTGAGGCAAGCTTACTAGGGAGGAGCCATGTCACATCTATACAGTAGCCAACACATAACTGGC
Organism: Podarcis raffonei; assembly: GCF_027172205.1. Taxonomy (NCBI): domain Eukaryota; kingdom Metazoa; phylum Chordata; class Lepidosauria; order Squamata; family Lacertidae; genus Podarcis; species Podarcis raffonei. The sequence goes on from NC_070615.1 coordinate 5,268,187, forward strand.
CTAAAGTAAATCTTTAATAAGCAGCATTGAAAAGGAAAGCTGCAGCCACTCCCTTCCTGCAAATGGCGGCAGATCAGTAGGGTAGCAGTTTAGTTCTGCCTGTAGAACAACAAGATGCAGCGGGGTTTTATAATCCCTGACAACTGTTTTACCAAAAACCTGTTTTGTTCCGTGCAAGTGATGCATATTCTGAAGGTATCTTGACATAAGTCTCCTTAACCACCAGACACACCTGTCAGCACCTTGAATAGTTTCAGATGCAGAGTGAAGAGCCTGTGACCTGACAACAACGTAAAACAATCTGGTTTACAGAACTGAAAGTATGAATGAAGCAAGCGACTGCTTGCCTCGGTCACGCCCTGTGCCCTCACAGCGCGTCTCAAGGTGGGCCTTTGTGACTGGGTCCCTGCGCATCGGGGGAGGAAACATGGGGCTAGTTCACACAGGCATTCCCTATCGCTTGATGCCAAAGTTATATCACAGGTTGTGAATGAGAGATGGGAAACCAAAGAGCCAGAATTCCAGTCCCCTCAAATGTAGTTGATTCAGTGCAGTGCATTCCCACAGGTGAGTTATCAAGCAATACCTCTTGTCCCACAGAGTTTGCTTGTTGCGACCCAAAGATTCTTAAATTATGACTAATTTACTCTACGTTTATGCATTCATATTCTGCTATGCTCAAGTCTACTTCAGAAGATAAAGCCACCACAAACCTTGATGAAATATGTCTGACCATGGCTTCAGAGAAAAGCTAGGCAGACTAAAATCAGTTCATTCATCCTGACTTTTTAAACAGGTAAGCAGGAATGAACGGGAGCTTCCACACACCTGGCCCCATACAGATAGCAGGCAGTGGGTCCCTGATGCAGAATAGGACTGCAGCAGGGGGCAAAGGGTTGAAGCCCCCTCCCCTTCACACCATGGTCCCAACCCAATTTGTTCGTTCTCTCTCTCTCTCTCTCTCTCTCTCTCTCTCTCTCTCTCTCTCTCTCTCTCACACACACACACACACACACACACACAGCCTCCATGTGACTAAAGTAACATATTCTTTGGCCCTCATGCATAAACCAACTGGTGTTTAACCAGAAATTGAAATGGAGTATAAACGGTACACCTCTATGCAATGTATTTTACTGACACTGCCACAAACTTTGTCTAATGTTAGAACAGCACAGTTTGCATCTGTTTGTGAACACTCCATGACATCGCAGCAGTGCAACCAATGGCTAAGGGAGCTTGCATGTGACATTTGCACAGAGTAGTAGGAAAAGTTCAGGCTTACCTTCCTAGCTCTTCGCCAATTTCATAAATGTCCTCTACTTTCTGTTGTTTAAACACAGACATGCCTGGACTCCTCATTGATGTACGCTGGTTAATTTAGCTGGGAAATGAAATAGAAACAGTCAGAGGACAGCTCTGTATACGTACTGTGGTCAAAGACTGCTAACCACAATTTCTAAGAAAAGAATGATTATGCACTACATTGCCCACAGTGGCCCCCCAAAAAAATTTCCAGTCAAAAAGATGTTGCAACATATAACCAGAATCAAAGCACAGTATTGTATACCAGTTAATTAAAATGCCTTTTACACACACACACACACACACACACACAGAGAGAGAGAGAGAGAGAGAGAGAGAGAGAGAGAGAGAGAGAGAGTTTTCTAGATCTTGTGTAGAAAAAGGGTAAAGGATCCCTGACAGTTAAGTCCAGTCGCAAACGATGCTGGGATTGTGATGCTCATCTCACTTTACTGGCCAAGGGAGCCGGAGTTTGTCCGCAGACAGTTTTTCCGGGTCATGTGGCCAGCATGATTAAGCCGCTTCTGGCAAAGCCAGAGCAGCACACAGAAACGCGAGTACATTCCCGCCAGAGCGGTACCTATTTATCTACTTGCACTGCGTACTTTCGAACTTCTAGGTTGGCAGGAGCTGGGACTGAGCAACGGGAGCTCACCCTGTCATGGGGATTCGAACCACCAACCTTCTGACTGGCAAGCCTTAGGCTCAGTGGTTTAGACCACAGCGCCATTGTAGCTCAATTAGACAGAGTTCATGATCTATCAGCTGTTCATTCCTAGGTTGTTTCATTTCAGTAGTTAAAGATCTCAGGGTTTAGAGGAAAGGCTGGGCTGGGCCTTCCTTGCACCTTGAGGGTGTACAATTGAGTGGTTTATCTGGTTGCATGCCATCCCAATCTCTAAGCAGGGGTTCCAGGCACTTACCCGGGTTCCTGTTTCCTTTTGGAAGGAGGCACAACAGAGACTGTAGTGTCTTTATGATATAGGGTTTGTTTACACATATATACAACCTGAGCCTACAATGGAGGGGCTCACAGCATCAAGCCCCCCAAAAGGTCCTGCTTCTCATACAGCCCCAACTTTGGATTCCAGCAGAAATCTGGCTCTCCAGCATGCCTGGCTCTCTGTCTGACTTCCCAGCTGGCAGCTTTTGCATCTGGCTTCCAGCTCACATAACTCCACTCTGAACTCTGACCTTTTGTCTTTCTAACTGGCCAGAGAGGGAAGCCCACCCATTTGTCCTCTGGCACAGAGCCACTCCCTTTGTTCCCTTAAGGACTCAAATTTAGCAGACCATTACCAGGCAGGGCTGGCTATTCCAGCAACTGAATCCATGCTGGATCCAGGCATTCAGCCTCACCCCTCTTCCCCACCCCACCCCAGCTCATAACAAGAGCATTCTTATGAAATAAATAAATAAATTGCAGCCACAGTTCCTTTTGCAGAAATACTCTCAGGACCACATCATGTTTAGAGGGATAGAGCAGCAGGAAAGTGCCTCCACTTTTGCAAGGCATTGTTCTGCAACAGATGCTGCTGCCACCAACACACCTTTGGACTTGGCTTCCTCATTAGGGAAAGGTGTGGATCTTTAAAAGTTGGGGGCCGGGCAGAGAACGCCTCTGAAAGAATCCTGGAAGGGAATATATTTTTTAAAAAAACAAGAGAGTGGTTTATAAGCCTCCTGGGAAGTTGGCTGATTGCTCTGTTGACTCACTTCTCTAGGGCTTTTTGGAGGAGAATGAAAGGATTCCCGTTTGTCATATTTGCATAAACCTCACACATAACAATGCTTAGCATTTATATAATGTGTCTTGGTTTTTTGAGTCAGATTATTCCACTTCTGTGCCAATTTTGGGTTGCAAGAATACACAAAGGCGGGAGTTGTTTGTGATGGGCTGCCGCAGCACCGTGGAGCTCCCTCCTCTTAGGGTCACTACAAAGTCTTGTCTAATCAGCTGAGCTTCTGGGGGCTGGGGGAAGGCTTTTCACTAGGTGGGGAGTTTTCGCCATGTCTGGATTAAAATTTTGATATGCATTTTCATATTGTGACCCACCACAAGTTCCAGGAATTGAAGAAGTCTAAATAAAAATAAACTAAGGATTGTATCCAGCATTAGTCATAAATGAAACTGAAATTATTAATCAACATGGTTAAGTTAGGTCCATTAATTTTAACCAAATCAGCCTGAGTAGAACATAGCTGGGTTCTGTGCACCTTTTGGATCACTGCAATTTACAATGCAACCATCATGAGAACTAGGAACTTAACTAAAACAAGGGTCTCGTTTTTCCGAGAAAAGCACAAGTAGCCAGTGAATATGGAACACACAAAACACAAAGTCTTAGGTTCCCAATCCATAATCTATAAAATAGCCATTTGCCTGACTTCAGAGAGGACAGCCCTCTATTTGAAAGGCTGTCAATGAACAGTTCTCTGTTTGAAAGGGTTTTACATAAGAAAGGCAGGGAAAGCCTTGAAGTGGCCCATCCTTGGACAGCAGACTAAGTAGGTCCCTAATGCCTAATGTCTTCTCCACAAGGGTGAGATGGATTGTATGTGTTATGTACTGAAGTTCTCACCCTGGGCCAGTAGGGGGATACTGTAGATAGTTATGCAAATAAGGGATCGAAAGTGACGTTCAGTGATTGGATAGTTTTAGGAAATTGTTACAGTTACGTTGTACTGGAGCTCTATATAAGCAGGCTGACTGAACCCTTCAGTTCAGTTCTGTTCTGGCCTGTGAATAAACAAGAGCTGTTTGAAGAATTTCTGTGTCGTCTGATATGTTCACCCACAACTTAAGAGTATGTCTATTTTAAATTATAGTAATTATTTCTAAATTCGCATCTACACATATAAATTAACATATGCAAATTTATGCAGTGATGTATTTTCCCATTTTTGGCAACACGTAAATGTATTCTGCAGTATTGTTCAAAGCTGATGAGGCTCAGTTCCAGGAAGAGAGCGCCATCAGCTCAGGCACTGTTCAAATCCACTTCCTTTCCCAAGGACTTTATAATCTAATATCTAACCCTTGATATAGCTATGCTTCCCTTGGCTATAAAAAAGCAACTGCGAACATTCTTTATGGCTCTCTCTCTTCACACAATCCTCCCCAACAGAATATTGAAGATTTTAGCCGGGATCTGCTCTCATTCACCTGACACCCCAAAAACAGTTCAGATTGGACAAAGTAAGTTTCTAAGGCTGCAACCCTATGCCAAGTTACCTGGGAGTGAGCCCAATTGGATTCAATGGAATGTATTTCTGAATAGGCCTATATAGTATTGCATGGGATTCATTGCATAGGATTGCATTGTAAGAAAGTGCAATAATGCTTTGTTTTGACTCCTTTAGAATCAAATTTCTCATGGGAGACATGAACTTGCTTAAAGGGAATTATTTACAATAGGAATAGGAAATTATGACCCTTATATCTTTATCTCAAAAAATATCAGACATAGAAAATGAAAAGAGCAATATATTTTAGTGCAGGCATGTCCAACAGGTAGATCGTGACCTACCGGTAGATCACTGGAGGCCTGTGGTAGATCACTGTAAAGGTAAAGGTAAAGGTACCCCTGCCCGTACGGGCCAGTCTTGACAGACTCTGGGGTTGTGCGCCCATCTCACTTAAGAGGCCGGGGGCCAGCGCTGTCCGGAGACACTTCCGGGTCACGTGGCCAGCGTGACAAAGCTGCATCTGGCGAGCCAGCGCAGCACACGGAAACGCCGTTTACCTTCCCGCCAGTAAGCGGTCCCTATTTATCTACTTGCACCCGGGGGTGCTTTCGAACTGCTAGGTTGGCAGGCGCTGGGACCGAGCAGCGGGAGCGCACCCCGCCACGGGGATTCGAACCGCCGACCTTTCGATCGGCAAGCCCTAGGCGCTGAGGCTTTTACCCACAGCGCCACCCGCGTCCCTGGTAGATCACTGACTCCCCCCAAAAAAAGCTCAACAAGATTGCCCTGCACCCCTAAAAAACAGGGCTTTCCTTCTCCCTAAAAAAAGCTCAACACTGCCAGTTTTTAGGTCTGTGAGTAGATCGCAGTCTCTTGTTTTAGTGGACTGATAAAACAAAATCTTCCAGTCACAGAGGGTTATTTATACCAGATATCTTCAACCTTTTCAGACTCAGGACCCACGTTTAACCCAAACCTGCATTGAGGGACCCATTTCTTAATCATTTGCCATATATTTGTGTGGTGGTGGCGCTCCTGTTGCAACCCACCTTGGATCAGATCAGGCCGTGACCCACTAGTTGAAGACCGATTTATACCACCTAATGGGAATAAATCTGGGACCTAATTTTCTCAGGCTCACTTGCCCAATCTGCAAAATGGGAGTGGTTTCATAGCCCAGTCTTACCCAATCTAACACCCTCCAGATGCTTTGGAGTGGACTAAACTCCCATGAGCCCAATCAGTCAATGTGGGAGTCTATGGGAGTTTTATTCCCAAACATTGTGAAGGCTGTACCCACTTTATAAAACTATTTTAAGGATTATGGTCTGAGATGCAGAAGGTCACATCTGCCCATAAATGTAGACGTTAGCTTTGGAAGCACAATCCTATACATCTCTTCGCAGAAGTAAGCTCCACTGAATTCAGTGGGGATTATTTCCATGTACAGGACTGCAGCTGAAAATGTTTTTTCAGAATTTTCAAAATGTTTTGTCAGAGCTGGGTGAGATTCTGGCAGCTAGGACAACAAGGAGTCCTGTGGCACCTGAAAAACTAACACACTGATTACAGCAGAAGCTTTTGTGGACCCCATTTTGTCAAACAAAGTGGGCTCAAGTCCAGGAAAGTTTGTGCCATGGTAGATTTATGTTGTTTTAGCCTAAAACAAGTAACCACATAAGCTAAATGGGAGGGAATTGCATCCCCAATAAATGCTTATTTAATTTCTAATACTTGTTAAGTCTCCCCTCTGCAAGAATATTCAGAGTTGCATACAGTAAAGCAATGAATATATCTGTTGAAAATAAAAATACTTTTTCAAACAACAATAAACTATCAATTATTATTATTATTTAAATCTAAACTTTCCCCATTAGATGCGGCCCTCTTTCTTATTCTCTCTCTCTTATTAAAAATGTATTTTACTAAGATTTGGGTGTTTATTAAGATAAACACCAGGTATTTAAAAAAAGGTAAAGGACCCCTGACAGTTAAGTCCAGTCACAGACGACTCTGGGGTCGCGGCGCTCATCTCGCTTTACAGGCCCAGGGAGCCAACATTTGTCCACAGATAGTTTTTCCGGGTCATGTGGCCAGCATGACTAAGCCACTTCTGGCGCAGTGGAACACTGAAACCCGAGCAGCGCACAGACACGCCGTTTACCTTCCCACCGGAGCGATACCTATTTATCTACTTGCATTTTGACATTATTTTGCTTTTGAACTGCTAGGTTGGCAGGAGCTGGGACCAAGCAACGGGAGCTCACTCCATCGCGGGGATTCAAACCGGCGACCTTCTGACTGGCAAGCCCAAGAGACTCAGTAGTTTAGACCACAGCGCCACCCACATCCCTGGTATACATACATTCAAAGAAGATTTAATCTAGAGAATCATCACACCTTTAGCAACATAATTACTGCATCTACCAAAACACATCTGGCTTTCTGGTGCCTTTCACCCAGCAATTTTAGGGCCTTTCACAACTGTGTTGTGTTCATCAAACTGGAAGGCAAGCAGAAGACCCAGGGAGTAAAATTTAAGTTACTTCCCCTTTTGCCCACTGGTTCCTAAAAATGTTATGTTCAGTAGTTATTTTGCGAGTGTGCCCCTCAAAGCAGGGCGGCATTGCCCAGCCAAGCTCCCCACTGTCGGCCAGGCAAGTGGCACACTGCAGCCCCATTTAGCTCGAGTGGCCGGGGGTCATTCTGACAGTGCACCCCATGGTGCAACGTGCCCCATATGTGCACCAGCAAGGAAAGCTTTGCCAATGCCCCCCACAGCAGCCATTTTCTACCAGGCGCCCACAGCACTCTCTGAAACACACTAACTGGTCCAAAAATTATCAATTATGGGATGCTGGGAACCATGTCCTCAGATGTGGGTGGCCAGGTTGGGTAGGAAGAGAAAACACACATCATGGAGCTGATAGGATCTCCTAAGAAGGCTTGGGAAGGCTGCCCATCTGCGCGTTCTTCAGTAAACTCTTCAGCACCGTCACATAAATCCTTTAGTAATCATGCAAACATTGAGGAGATTACTGCAAGTCAAGGCACAATGAAATTAATTAAGGCTTCACATACTATGAGGTCACTCCAGGTAAGCAAAGAGGTGCCAAGGCAAGTACTTGATTGCAAGTGAGGAACTCTATCTTCTGCATCACCATGTTAAACTTCTAGCCCCAGTTAAGTCCAGCAAAAGATATTGCTTCGTATAGGAACACAAGGAAGCTGCTTTATACCATGCAGGGCCATTGGTCCATCAAGTCCAGCATGATCTGTTTTGAGGGTGCTTCCAAATTGAAGGGATCAGCCCTCATGCATAAATGTTTTCTGAAGCGTCTACGCATTGTTGGCATCAAAATGCCATCCCATTTCCCCATTCAACACCACTGCTTTTAATATGGATTGGAGATTCCAGGGACTTTTTATACAAGCTGAGCCTAAGCAGCTGTTGAAAAGTAATGTCACTCCAAAAGCAACAATAACCCTTACAAGACATTTGTTGAAAAAGACAAGCTTCTCATTCTCTAGTCGGATTCACACCAAAAAACTCTCTCCTTCAGCAAGTCAGAACGAACAGAATGAATTAAGTACTTAACCCGAGGTACCACTGTATATTCTCTTGTTTCTTGGACCTGCTTTGATCATTAATTTTTAGCTTGTTGTTTCTTCTTAAAAAATTGGTTTTATTGAGGTTGTTATTTTGTATTTTATACTTTGTATTTTGGCTCATTGGCCAGCCGGCTGTAATCAACACAGGACTGATAATAAAAGTGAGCAAAAAAAGCCAATCAAGGAAAAAATTACCGTACATTTTGCCTAACAAGGAGACTCTGCTGTGGCTTAGTTTCATCTTGAGATCTCTCACTGCACTGTTGTATTTATAAAACCATTTTAACACCACCATATCATAAAACATAAAGATGGTATAATATGTCAAAACATAAAACACAATTTTAAATATAAAGATACAGATAATCGCTAAGATGACTGGCCAGTCAAAAATAAAAATTAAACAGGTGCAAAAGTCCTGTCCACATAAGAAGGACTTCAAGAGACACTTGGAAGGTCAAAGGGAGGCTTGTGTCTGTGACAAGTCTCTGCTGGAGGACAGTTCCACACAGCACAGGACTGGCAACACTAAGCGCCCAACTTCTAGCTGAACCCGGGCAGACATCTGAGGCATGGGGAACAACAAAGCTCCCCTGGATGATCTCGGATGATCAGGCTTGGATACAGTGGTACCTCGGGTTAGGTACTTAATTCGTTCCGGAGATCCGTTCTTAACCTGAAACTGTTCTTAACCTGAAGCACCATTTTAGCTAATGGGGCCTCCTGCTGCTGCCGCGCCGCCGGAGCACGATTTCTGTTCTTATCCTGAAGCAAAGTTCTTAACCCGAGGTACTATTTCTGGGTTAGCGGAGTCTGTAACCTGAAGCGTATGTAACCTGAAGCATATGTAACCCGAGGTACCACTGTATAAGGGTGGTCCTTAGGGCATCCTGGACCAAAGTTGTTCAGGGCTCTGTATATCAGTACAAGAGCCTTGAACCAGGCACTGCCTACCGCCAGCTGGAGCTTCTGGATCAGGTCCAGGGGTGGTCCTACACAGACCACATTGCAGTCATCCAGTCTCAAGGTTACCACTGCATGAACTACATTGGCTAAGCCATCCTGATCCAGATATGGCTTGGGAGACATGTATCAAGGTCGATTCCACTGAAGTTCACATAACACCACTTTATGGCAGAGTGTCCTTTATTGCCAAAGCATTTTCAAGTGGCCCTAGTTTTCAAGCATTCCACTCCCAGATTCCTGTATGCAGGCTACCTATCTGCTTTTGCAGCCACACCTCTTTCTAAAGAACATTTGCTGTGCTCAGCATCAATCTCACAACAGGTACGCTTGGGCCAGGGCCAGATATGCTTGGGTCAGTTAACTTGGGTCAGGGCCATCAGCTGCTGCCACCTATTAAACGCCTCAGGATGTTAGCTTACACAAGTTCCCAGCCCTCAAGATTACATATCAAAACCTGGAAATCTGATTTGCCTGTCTACTATTTTTTAAAGTTTATATCCCACTCTTTGACTAAAACAAAGAGCAGCTTACCAGAAAGAGGAGCCAAGCAGATCTCCAAGGGGAGCTCGTTCCAAGGTCTTGGAACCACCACTAAGAAAGCTGGGCTCTCATGCTGAAACCTGCCTAGCTATGAATGATAGCACGAAAGAGAGGAACATTTGCAAGGCAGGCCTGAAAGGCTGGGAAGCCTGTGCTTGTTCTGCCTCCGTCTCTCCCCTGCTCCTTATCCATGGTCCCATGCTGGCTCTCCAATAACAACAACAACAACAACAACAACAACAACAACAACAACAACAATAATAATAATAATTTATTTATACCCTGCCCATCTGGCTGAGTTTCCCCAGCCACTCTGGGCAGCTTCCAATCAAGTGTTAAAAACAATACAGCATTACATATTAAAAACTTCCCTAAACAGGGCTGCCTTCAGATGTCTGTTAAAAAGAAGATAGCTGCTTATTTCTTTCACATCTGAAGGGAGGGCGTTCCATAGGGCGGGCACCACTACCGAGAAGGCCCTCTGCCTGGTTCCCTGTAACCTCACTTCTCGCAATGAGGGAACCACCAGAAGGCCCTCGGTGCTGGATCTCAGTGTCGGGGCTGAACGATGGGGGTGGAGACGCTCCTTCAGGTATACAGGACCGAGGCTGTGTTCCCCTCCAGAGAAAGCTTTCCAAAACTTTGATGGAAGAATATGTCAGGACAGGCCAGCTACCACCAAAAGCCCTTCCACTGTGCACAGAGCTGTAGTGCAGGGGAATGCAAGAGCCAGTGTCATGTAGTGGTTAAGAGCAGTGGACTCGTAATCTGGGGAACCGGGTTCGCGTCTCCGCTCCTCCACATGCAGCTGCTGAGTGACCTTGGGCCTGTCACACTTCTCTGAAGTTTCTCAGCCTCACTCACCTCACAGAGTGTTTGTTGGGGGGGGGGGAGAAAGGAGATTGTTAGCCGCTTTGAGACTCCTTGGGGTAGTGATAAAGCGGGATATCAAATCCAAACTCCTCCTCCTCTTCTTCTTCTTCTTCTTCTTCTTCTTCTTCTTCTTCTTCTTCTGGTGGAAAACGAGGCTTTTGAGCATCGATTGTAGCAGATCAGCATAAAGAGGACCAGAGAATCTAGTGGGGCTGCATTTTAGATTCTCCAGGGGCAGAGGGCACCGTTATGGAGAACTCATACGTTTCAAAACTTACCACAAATACTTGCCACCCATAATGGAAAGAAAAAGAAAAAGGTAAACTCTGGGTCAAGCAAGGCTGGGTTGGACATGACGCTTACCCAAAGATATGCATCACATCAAAGACTGGGAATTCCTCAGACAGACAATTTATGTAATGTGCCGTGTCAAGGATTCTTGTGGCTTTGGTGTGGAATGTGAGGTCACCCAGGGGCAGCCTTTGTCAACATGATGCCCTGCAGATGTTTTGGACTTACGGCTTCCAATCACTTGGTCCAACAAAAACATCTGGAGGGCACCAGGTTAGGGGCATATTCTCTGAGGTTACTCTTCAGAGTCAAGGTCAGGCAGGCAGGAAGCTTTTGTTCAGTGGCTCAGGGAAGCCATCTTTGTTAAGGGGCAACCTAGTCCTCCTCTCCTTTGACTCTTCTCTGTAACTAATTCTCAGTCAGGGAGACCAGCTATTTGCTGGGGTTGCCACTATAAGCGATACCCAGGCCTTCAGAAACCACAGGCTCTGTGGGGATTAAAAGCATGTGTTCCTGGGGTAGAGGGAGAGGGACAGCCCAAACAAAAGAAAGCTCAGGCATGTCTCCCACACTCTCAGAGTGGGCCTCCCTAAATCATTCCAGTCTCCTCAGCTGCAGCCAACTTGTCATTGTACCATGGAAGCCTTTGGACATGTCTACATAGCAAAGTGAAGGTGGCTTAAGCCATCTTTCTCTCTGACAGGAATCCACCAGGAACTAATGCTGTGTGAGGAGGGCTAAGGACCCCCACTGGAGAATTTTCAGCAGCCCCAGCAAACTATGGTTTCCAGGATTCTCTGAGGGTACAGTTAAACCGGTACAAAAATGATGTGAGTTTGTGGTGTAGTCCTCATGACAATTAATTATGATAATAGGCAATTAAGCTTAGAATAATGTCGGGGGATAGCTAATTAGTTTCCCCCTGTAGCACAGATTACCCCATTGTTGTAAAATTGACACATTTCCAGACACCTGGAATTATGCTTGACCTCCTTCTCCTTGTTCATAAACTGCGGCATTGAAAATAGTTTAAATAATAAATGCCTTTTCAAAAAAAGGGCACAGGGGGCTGTGAGCTGTTGTGTCCTTTTCAAGGTGTCCTACAGCTGGAGAGCAGTGTGAGAAGGACACAACAGGACAAGGCGCAAAGGGAAGACGAGGATGGGAAGATGGTGATTAACAGAGTGAAGGAAATTTCTACCGTTCCCTTGTCATGGTCAGATCATTACAGGTGGGGGTTTAGATTCTCTGGAACTGAGAACCTCTCCAGTTGGTGGGGGACCAATTAAGATGGTCTGCCCCAGAAGTTTCCTATTGCCTTGGCAGGTGATTCTGTCAAAGCCCTGGTGGATCTCTGGAATGGCGGTTGACATGATCACTCCTCAACATCCCCTCTCGTGAAGTGGAGCTGAGAGAGGTTGTCTGGAGTTTTGGGATTTGGTGTCACCAGGAAGCTGTCTCAGGAATGGATTGGATGAGGTTGAACAAATTGAAAGTTAGTTCAGACAAGACAGAGGTTGAACAAATTGAAAGTTCAGACAAGACAGAGGTACTTTTGGTCATTTGGAAAGCAGAACAATGACTAAGAATTCAGTCTGTGCTGGGTGCGGTAACTCTCCCTGTGAAGGCACAGGTTTGCAGTTTGGGGCATGCTACTGGACTCCACCCTAAACAGGGATGTCCAGGTCTCTGCAGTGGCCAGGAGTACATTTGCACAGTCAAAGCTAGAGTACGTCTGCACTGTGAAAGTGAGTGGCTCCCTCCTTTCTATCCTTGCACTGGCAGGTGAAGTCTTTCTTGTTCTAACAGGCTTTTGGGAACTGACTGCTCTTAATGAAAGGACAGGTGCTGTGCTCTTTTTATTGTAATTATTTGTATGTTTTAAACAGGACTTTAAATGTATGTGTGTAGTTTTCATTCTTTCAATGTTTTTTAATTATTGCTTTTTCTATTATTGTTTAGTGGTTCTTTTCTATAAACTGCCTTGAGTCCTGTCAGGGGAAAAGGTGGGGTATAAATATATGTATAACAATAGTAATAATGAGATGGCAGGGTGAAGAAATGGGTAACAGAGAAAGACAGACATAAAAGACAGGGGGAAAGAGAGAGCAGTTGGTCGGAGAGAAAGATGGGCAGAAAGAACGCAGCAGGCTTCAGCATCCCTAGCTGTGCACAGAATCTTGCTCCTTCACAGCCACGAGTGACCCCCTGGCCCCTCACTCCTCTTATTCTGAAAGTCAGGTTCAAAACACTTACAATGGATTTCTCTGTTTGCCGAAAAGTATTGTTTGATCCACCCACATTCCTCTTGAACAATAATGAGAAAGGAGAGCAATGAAAAATGGACAATATGCAGGAGTAACAGTCGCTCAGCAGATTGGCAAAATGACAGTGTAATTAACTTACATCATGCCTACTTGAACCAGTCTCTAACATAGCATTATTCTTTAACTTCATTCATTTTGATTTGCTGCGCACTTATCATTCTACTGTGACCAAGCTGGTAATTTTATTGATGTCAGCTAAATCACACACAGATATATATATATATATATATATATATATATATATATATATATATATATATAATGATGGTCGATGATGATGCTTGTGCTGCAAGTGGGTCCAAATAATCCCATGTTTCTGTATGTCTGAAAATTCATAGTCTGTTACACTGATAAACACAAAAATGCAGGTCCCTGCCCACAAGAAGCTTACAATCCAGACACCACTGAATGGTTCAGCAAACTGTCACAAAATGAATGACAGAAATAAATAAATTCCTTCCTTTTCATCATAAGACACAGGTCTTATTAAATATAATTACAGATGTTCATAAACCATCATTAAGCCAACCAGACCTAAGCAGTATCTTCTCATTACCTCACTAACACACACACGAACATACATACATACATACATACATACATATGGATATAACAAGCTCAGTCTGGTGCCTTTCAGCCATTTTGAACCACAACTCCCATCAGGGGTGATATTAGTAGTTATAGTAGTTATTTTAATTGCTTGCTCATCCTTCACTCTCATTACATTAATTAAAGCATATTGATAAAAGCAGTTAAAAACAACGTACAGCAATACCTAGAGGGTTCCAGGCTGGGGCAGAATGGTTTCCTTCTCTTTACTTTCCTACTGTTTACTTAAAAAGAGAAGCAGCACCATTCTGTGCCTGTACTCCTCCTTGGAAATTCGCAATCAGTGGGACTCCTAGGCTCATGTTACAAGGACTCCAAACGCAAGGAATTATCTTCAGTCAGTAACAAGAGCCAGAGCAACTGTGGCTTCGTGGCAGAGCACCTGCTCTGCATGCAGAAAACCCCCTTTTTCCATCTCTGACATCTCCAGGTAGGGCTGGGAATGCCGCCAGCATGAAACCTTACGACAGCTGCTGCCAGTCAGTGTAGACAATGCTGAGCGAGATGAACCAACAGTCCAACTCAGTATGAGGCAACTGAGTTCCTATGGAGCACACTCAAGCTTTGGCCTGAGAGATAGGAAAAGATTCCCTTCAAACATTCAGGTAAAGAATCTCTAATAACACCCCCATTCCCATTTACTTTGAAACACCACCAGAAGAAAGAGCAGGTGTTCTTTGCTGTGCATCCCATTATTGGGTAATCTTTTTTGCAAGCTAAGAATAAATTGATCTGCTTTATGTTGGCTCAAACCTTTAGCCCACCTAGCCCAGGCCCAGGCCCAGCTGCTGTGATGGGCTGTGGTTCCCCAGGGTCTTTCTGAGCCCTGAGGTTCCAGGTTTGAGCCTGGGATACCAGCACTCCAAGCCTGTGCTCTGCTAGTAGGGAACTCCAGGAAAGAATCACAGTTGCTGGTGCCGCCAATCAACTGGAAAGTGCTCCTAAAATGGAAATCGCTCACTTTTCTTCTAGAATCAGGGTTAGTAAAGTTAAGTTTTCAGAAGTAAATTTATCGCTGTTGTACATTTTATAAGCATGTACATGAAATTAGGATTCCTGTTCTTATTGTTGCTCCTTTTCCCCACAAGGGACAAAGAAAATGTAATCAGAACTTCGTGTAAACAAGGGTGCTCTTTACACTGACAAGGGCAAGACTATTTCCTGCTTCCTGTTCCAGCATTCTTCAACCCGGTGTCCTCCAGATGTTCTGGACTACAGCTCCCATCAGACCCAGTCAGCACAGCTGTAGATGCCAGGGCTGACAGAAGCAAAGGTTGCACTTTTGGGGGGAAAGTTGTTTTGGGGGAAGGGGGCTGGACGGGCTTGGGCAAAGTTGTTGAGCTTTGCTGGCACAGTTGTGCTTCTGTTAGGGTTGCCATATGTCTGGATTTTCCTGGATATTTTTGTGATTTCCGCCTGAACACCGCGGCTGAGCACGGAATTCTGGATATGTCTGGGAAATTCCAGGTGCATGGCAACCCTAACAGATGTACAACTGTGCCAGCTGAGACTGATGGGAGTGGAAGTCCCAAACATCTGGAGAGCAGCAGCTTGGTGAAGCCTGCCCTATTCCAACCCACAGACTTCCAAGAAGATGGCTACAGGAACAGATGGGTGGATCCCAGGCCCACCTCAGCATAAGATCCAATTCACACAACCGTGGTGTCTGCTAGCTTAAGTTAGCCATATTGATTTATATGTTGTCAGGGGTGGAGTGGGGGGTCGGTCATTATCTTGGCAGCCATCCCCTGGGCCCTCTCATCTCTCACTCCACCCGCAAAAATAAGACACCCATCCATGTGACACTGACCAAAAAAACAAAACACCACTGATACTCTGCAAAAAAGGAAAGTTTACCTTTCACCCCCTTTCTCCTTTTTCTCCCCTCCATCTCCCCACTTCTCTTACCCTACCTCAAACCCCACATTGCCTACAACAAAAATGTCCTAAGTTGACTGTAATTGGCCTGTAACAGGAGACCAACTCCTGGGGGCTGAGTTGTTTTGCCCTCCAATATATTTTGGGATGGAGCCAGGGCCCCCCAGTGTTGAGGGGGTGGAGGAGGCTGAGCCAGTGGCGTAGCGTGGGGGGTGCAGGGGGGGCCGGCCGCACCTGGCGCAACCACTGGGGGGGCACCCTCGCCGCCTCCGGAGTCGCTGAAGAGCCTCGGGCGCAGGCTGTAGCAGAGCCCCATGTCTCGCGGAACCGACGAGCATTTGCCATTCGTATCTTATCTATTTAAAGAAGATCAGGTCATGGGTAAGTCCCACAATTCATGGTGAAGTGGACGACTCGTCATGCAGTGCAAACAACACCAGCTCCTCATGCAAGAAACTATGTCTCATGTGTACACCAAGGCTACAGTCCTAAGCACATGTGCCTGAGGGTAAGCACAACTTACTTTTGAATCAACCTATACGGGACTGTACTGCAGATTTCTTTCCACTAATCTGCTAATCTCAAGTGCATTTTCAGGCAGCCTGGTGCATCTGAGAGTAGGGTTGCCAAAAAACTGAATTTTAACAAGTCTATTACATTTCTGCCTCATATTTGCTTATCAACAACAAGGGAACGGAGCATTCTCGCTAACAAACCTTTTTTTAAAGCTGGTGCCCTAAAACTCAAGCATCCAATATCTGGATATAAATACCCTGTTGAACACTAACTGAAGATGCAGTGATTGTCAAGGTCCCTGAGAGAACAAAAATTCCAATACATAGAAAAATATTTGATATATACATTTACCTTGGAACCCAAAGGAGAATTAGGCAGTGCTCAGAAATGCCTTCCCGGGCTAAGGATGGCTAGGGAGCTGGATGCATTGAAAACAATTTGACGTGAAGAAAGAGCAGAAGGCGGAGGTGCCCATTACTCTTAGTGGATGGGGGGGAAGTTAGGAGGCATCTATTAAAGCACCCATATTGATAGCTAAAGTATAGCCAGAAGTGCAGGCTAATGACCCCTCCCTCCCTTTTTAAGAAAACCCTCCCCACTGAAATACACTTTACAAGTCCTTTTGCAGTCATAATTAGAGTTATGAAGGCATTAAAAGGGGCAAACACACACACACACACACCAAGTATTGATGAGTGAAACTGAAATCCACATTAGAGATCAGCTAATTAACTACTGGACATGGGATCCCCGTTAAAAAACGGGAATTGCAAGAGCACAATCAATGCCATAGCTGGATCAGATCAAATAAGGCCCGCCAAGTTCATCCTTTTTCCTCCCTCAATGGCCCACAACCAGATGCCCTGGGGTGCCCCCCTGGAGGTCTCCGTTGCTCCTCCTCAACAACTGAGACGAAGGTGTGCTGCCTCTGATACGGGATGCTCCACACAATATCCATGTGTAACCTTCTCCTCCAGGACACGGCCAAATCCCTTTTTAAAGCTGCCCAACTCGACAGCTCTGGCGACAGCGATTTCCATAGTTCAACTGGACCCCGCATGAAGGAGGTTTGCCGTTTTTCTGCCCTCATCTCCCACCCTTTGGAGAGGGCGAAGAAAAGCTTCTCCCCGGCCATTTTCTCTGCTCCGGGCATCGCTCTCGTCCCGGCGCGTGGAGAAGAGACGGGGAGCGCGGCGCCCGAAGGGGCTGGCGAGGAAGGGAAGCCGCCTGGGCTCGAGGGGGGCTGATCCTGCCTGGGGCGGAGGAGCAGGGCAAGCAGGCGCGCGGCTGGGGGAAAGGGGCTACTCACCGGGGGCGGCGGCGGCGGCGGGGCGCGCAGCTGAACGGACGATCGGGCAGGCGGGCAAGCAAGCAAGGGCGCACGCCGAGGCTGCCTCCGGGACAGGAGCTCGTGCGCCGGGCAGGCGGGGAGGAGGCGGATCCGCTGCTGCTGCTGCCGCCGCCGCCGCCGTTCCCGGCTGCTGGTCCTGTGCTGCTGCCCAGTCCGGGGCGCCTCCTGCCGGCTTTTGGCGGAACAATCCCGGGCGACCGCGGCCAGCTTCGCGCTCCCACCGCTCTCCTCGGCAGACAGCAGGCTGCAAGTCTCCGCCCGCTGACCTGGAACAAAGAGGCCCGGTGGACAACGCAATGGGTGGCGATCCCGAGGATGCTCTAGAAATAATATAGAAGTGCGTTTTCCTTCTGGGCATCCTGCAGGCGCCTAAGCTAAGAAACCAGGGAGAGGCTCATCTTTGGAAAGGGTTAAGAAAGTGATCGATCACTGCAGATGGTGACAGCAGTCACGAAATTAAAAGACGCCTGCTCCTTGGGAGAAAGGCAATGGCAAACCTAGACAGCATCTTTAAAAGCAGAGACATCACCTTGCCAACAAAGGTCCATATAGTTAAAGCTCTGGTTTTCCCAGTAGTGATGTATGCAGTGGCGTAGTGTGGGGGGTGCAGGGGGGGGGCCGGCCGCACCGGGCACAACATCTGGGGGTTAGGGTTAGGGGGCGCAAATTACTTGCCTTGCCCCAGGTGCTGACAACCCACGCTACGCCACTGGATGTATGGAAGTGAGAGCTGGACCATAAAGAAGGCTGATCGCGGAAGAATTGATGCTTTTGAATTATGGTGCTGGAGGAGACTCTTGAGAGTCCCATGGACTGCAAGAAGATCAAACGCATCCATTCTGAAGGAAATCAGCCCTGAGTGCTCACTGGAAGGACAGATCGTGAAGCTGAGGCTCCAGTACTTTGGCCACCTCATGAGAAGAGAAGACTCCCTGGAAAAGACCCTGAAGTTGGGAGAGATGGAGGGAGCAAGGAGAAGGGGACGACAGAGGATGAGATGGTTGGACAGTGTTCTCGAAGCTACAAACATGAGCCTGACCAAATTGCAGGAGGCAGTGGAAGACAGGAGTGCCTGGCGTGCTCTGGTCCAGTGGGTCACGAAGAGTCGGACACGACTAAATGACTAAACAACAAACAACAAAGAAAGTGATCAGTGGTGGGTGGGTGGGAGGCTGCGACTCCCCTATGAAGAGAATTTGTAGCGTTTGGGGCTTTTTAGTTTACAGAAAAGGCGAGTAAGAGGCGACGCGATAGAAGTTTGCAAAATTACACATGCTATGTGGAAAGTGGATAGAGAAAAGTTCGTGTCTCTCCTAACACTGGCACTCCTGAGCACCCGATGAAGCTGAAGGTTGAAAGATTCAGGACAGAGAAAAGAAAGCCCTTCACACAGCACTTAGTTTTACTCTGGGCCTTCCTCCCCCAGGATGAGACGAATTCATGGAGGGGGCGGCTACTGGCCTCGATGGCTCTGCCCGGCCTCCACCGCTGGAGGCAGCAAGGCTTTCGAATAGCAGTTGCTGGGAACCACAGGCAGGCCGAGAGCTCTTGTGTTTCCCGCAGACTGCGAGAACAGGATGCCGAACTGGATGGGCCTTCTTTGGCCTGATCCAGAAGGTTCCTATTATGCTCTTATGTTCATCAATTTGTCTAATGCGTTTAGGAAGCCGCCTAAGCTAAGGGTCACCCATTTTAAAGGATGTCCTCACAAGTTCCACCTAACTAAAGAATCTCTCTCTATCTCTATTTGTATTTTAAAGGAATATATAAGGACAAAGTATTTTTAAAAAGGAAATTCTGTAGCAAGAATAAAAACAAGTCTTCCCCCTAAGGGAGTTTGTGAAATTGTAACCAACTCCAGGGAACTGACAGCTGCTACAGAGTAACCGTGGGAACAAGTATTTGCCCTTGCAGGACAATGTACTCAGAAGCCTTGGTGTCTGCTTTCTACAAAACAAATGCTCTACTGGAAGAATTACATGAAAAGGTGAACTGTATGGTGACCTTGACTAGAAATCTTGATCAGGCAGTGGGACATTTGGACCAGACAGTGAGAAAATATGTGGAGCCTACCCAGGATTCAAACCAGGAGTGTGTCTTGACAGAACAGGAGTTTGAGGCACCAAACCAGGAGTGTGTTTTGACAGAACAGGAGTTTGAGGCACCAAACCAAGAGTGTGTCTTGACAGAACAGGAGTTTGAGGCACCAAACCAGGAGTGTGTCTTGACAGAACAGGAGTTTGAGGCACCAAACCAGGAGTGTGTTTTGACAGAACAGGAGTTTGAGGCACCAAACCAGGAGTGTGTTTTGACAGAACAGACTCAACAGGAGTATGATATTGTGGACTGGACAAATGAACTTGGGAAAAGCCAGAGCTGGAAAGGGAAAGTTCGGCGTGGTTTGGAAATGGGGGGCTGGATTGACCCCCCTATGTTGGGATGTCTGGACTTTTTAAATATGTCAATGGGCTGTGAAATGTTTGGGACTGTGGGGGCTCCTAACTTTGGAAGGCCCTCGAAACATGCTTTAAAATACTACATGGAATGCAGCGAGGAATACGGAAAAGGATCTGATCTGTCAAGAAGGGTTAAAAACATTGTCAAGTTGGAGCTACCACGAGCAAGAGACGTAGCTAGGCTGGAGTTATTATGAGCAGGAGATAAGGGAAAGCGCAGTTACAAATATGAAGAAGAGCCGCGGAAGGGCCATGGAAGTGACTTGAGGGCCTCGGACATAAGGTTACGAGGTTAATGGGCTAGGCTGATGGGAACAAGGACTGACAAAACCCGGAACCAGGAGAGAGGGACGTTGGATAAAGATTGGATTTGTTTGTATCTTGTTGTTTTTTTCAGTATGCTTTACAAAGTTGATGAATGTTAGAAACATGTTGGAAGAAATTACTCGGTTTTAGTAAAGATGTTTAAAGAATTATGAAAGAATATTACGATTATAAGAAGTTAGTAAGGTCTAGATTTTAGCTTTTTAAATTTTAAAGTTTATTCTATTATAGAAAGATAAGACTAAAACAACTTGGGGTAATGTAATGGAAAGGATTTGTTGAGATAATTTATAACTAGGATACAAAGGAAGGGAGGAGGAGGAGGTCTAAGAAAGAAGGTAATGACAGTTAAGGATCTGAAAATAATGAATTTGTTTTTAAATGTCTTCTTTTTTGTCTTTCTTGTCTTTTTTTTAAGGGTTTGGGATTGTTGTATTATTGTCATTTTTGTGTCTCTTTTTATTTTGAATTTTTTCTTTTTTCTTCTTTTTTACACAGTGGGAAGGGGTTTGTTCTTTTATTATTATTTTCTTTAATGGTTTGCTTTTTTCATTCTGTAATATTTTGAAAATCTTAATAAATATCTTATTAAAAAACAAACAAACAAAAGGAAGAATCACAATATGACCATCATTTGTTACCAGCGGCACAGTGTAGTCTGCCGTTGTGCTGGTGTGTGGGCACCTGGCAGGGCACAGAGGGTGAACGAAGCCCGCTGCGTTAGCCCAGCTCTTGCTGCCGATGCCGGAGGAGTGACACCCCCCCCCAAACCATGCTGTGCCACCCACGCAGGTGGGAGCCCAGCTGGCTAATGCAGCCCTTGGCAGGGAAATCCCCCCCACACCTGTGGAAGGAAGTACCAAGTCTGGGGCCTTGCCTGCCTCCCTCCTTCCACGCTTGCTTACTGTCCAGGGAGCATGTCCAACGAGGAGCAAGCAGTGAGTCCAGGCTGGGCTCTGGGGCCAAAGACCCCTGGCGGCCGGCTGGGAAGGCCATGGGATGGGGCCCATCAGGATGCGCCTGGGTGGGGCTGGGATCCCTGTGGAAGCCACCACCTACATGGGGGCACCTGGTTTGCGCCCGGTTAAAACTGTGCACCCGGAGTCACAGCTCCACCACACGCTATGTCCCTATTTGTCACAGGAGGAAGGAACTGGAGGAAAGTCTCGAAAAGCTTGTGGTCACCTGGAAAAGGAATGCACCTTACAGAAGCCAGAAAATATAGGGTCTCCTCACAGCACTCTAACACAGCCATCCTACCATAAAAGTAAGATGTGGCAACTCTGGGCACCACAAATAGTGGCAGAGTGGATAAAACCACCATTATATTCTCCTGGCAGCCCCCAGCGAAATGAGTGGGCCTCTGTCTGTCCTACTGCAATCGGGCAGGGTGGGGGCTGAGGGTTTGTGGCTTGCATGATGCCACACAGCAGGTGAAAGGCTCAGGTGATGTCTCAAGTGGGGTCTTCCCCTCCCAACACAGTCTCACAGCAGCTGTTGCAGATAAGAGCATACAGACCAGCCCCATAACCTTCTGGCATCATTAAACTTCCTCTCAGTTAAAAATGTCAATGTTCACTGCACTGCTAGACCAAACAGCTGAATTGTGCAGTCAATCCCTTTAAGAAAAGTCATCCAGTTCCACAAAACTGTTCTCACTTTAAAGGATGAGCAGCAGCACACACACACCCCCGCACCAGTTATGGGATATTAATTATACTGAGGTTTTCCAGTGCAGCAAAACTTTATTTCACATTGATAACACAAAGGAAGTGTGTGACTGCCCTCAAGTATTTTTCCCACAGAATAAGCCGAAAGGTTAATCAAGGGCAGCCAAGCCACTGAAGTGAAATTTCAGCAAGGGAAGATGACTTAAAAAACCACATTTTAATTTTCCAATGTAACAGGCACAATTAGTGTGCATCTGTATGTAACAGCAAAAGCACACATCTTTGGCATATGCTGTGAAGAGAACCTGAATTTTGGAAACTGGCTGAGACACCTTGATGCCCTCTTGATTTACCGGTACTTCATTCCATTTCACTGTCTGCTTCACTCATCTAAGGAGTGGGCTGGCTGCATGGACAGAGCCGGGGGGGCCCAAGAGGGGCAGCTTCCCCCCCAATAAAAATAGTAATAAAAAATGCATAGCTAACTGAGGTTCTCCCCCCCCCCAATCCTGCCTATGCCTTTAGTTGCCTGGCTGATTAACGTTAACATGCATATAAAAGTCAGGAACAATGTATAGGATGGCAAATCATGTAACCAATCAGACATACGTAAAATAATACATTTTTACCTAAGTTTCTTTTCTATAATAGGAACATAAGAAGCTGCCTTATACTGAGTGAAACCATTAGTCCATCTAGCTCTGTACTGTCTACACTGACTGGCAGCAGCTCTTCAGGATTTCAGGCAGAAGTCTCTCCCAGCCCTACCTAGAGATGCTGCAGACTGAACCTGGGACCTTTTGCTGGCAAGGCTGGCACTCTACAACTGGCCCTTCGCATCATCACTTCTTTCTTTCTTTCTTTCTTTCTTTCTTTCTTTCTAAATTGCTTCTAAAGTGGTCTACAATAAGATCAAATACAAAAGATTACCAACTCAATAAACTGAAAGCACTAAAATCATTTCTACAACTGCCCAATCAATATTCCAGGGAAAACCTTCTTAAAGAAAAATGTATTTAATAGCTACCTACAAGACTTACACAATTATATTCTTATTATAAGTCAGGGAGTAAAGGTCTAATCATTAAAGTACACAATGATCAGCCATAAGGGTGTCTTCTTCTGTGGCTTATGAGTAACCATGCATTTCATATTAATGTTCCTATCCTGAAATGTATTTTCTCCCAAGAAAGTATTGTCACTTTGATAGGGTTAATTTTCAAATAAGCTTGATTAGGATCACATCCTTATATTAACCTTCAGACACCCACCCACCCAGAGAGAGAGAGAGATAGAGAGAGAGAGTGAATTACAGTTATAATTTATAAGTGAAAACTGCCTCTTTTAAGCAAACCACACAGGCCAAGCAACAAGGAAGGTGGGGAGGACAGAGAGAAGCTGCTTGTTTGGGAGGCCCTTAACCCTTCCTGTCACCAATTGGGCGAGATTAAGAGATAAAACAATACATCCTGATGGCAGAGATACTTACAAAAATCAAGTGCGTTCTTTATCTTTTGATCTTGCTTTGCAAAACAGCTTCTCAATCTGTGTACATCTTTGTGTAGGAAGCATGTTTAGCATGGGAAACTGTTGGATAGTGACACACCCAGCTTTAAAATGCCAGAGGGTTTTTTAAATACTTACCACCCCACCTTTCTTTACTTACCTGGTTCTTTACCTGGTTGAACAGGAATGTTTCGCCTGGCACCTAAAATATATAATGAAGGTACCAGGTGAACTTCTCTGGGGAGAGCCTTACATGGTTTCCAGGTATCTTCTCCTCTCCACAGAAAGGGCATCACACAGCTCAGTGGTAAAACATCTGCTCTGCCTGCGGAAGGCCCCACCTTCAATCACCAGCATCTCCAGGTAGGGCAGGAAAAAGGCTCCCATCAGAGACCCATTGCCAGACAGTGAAGACCATTCTGATCCACCGTTGTTGGGCTCAGGATAACTAAGCTGCTTCTGTCCATGCGTTTCCCATAGGTTGCCCATCCCTATTTTAAATTCACTCAGCTTTGTCACAGTAGGGTTGTTTTGTATTTGCTGCTAAGAAACTAGTCCTCTGGAACAAGCTAGCTTCAAAAATAAAAATCCAGCAAGCTTTATTCAAGTATATTATGAGTTACATACGGTAGTGTGCTCTGCTTCTACTTAACCTAAAAATTATCATGAGGCTGCTCACAACATATAAAAATTACAACCAGAGACAGTAATATTAGTGAATGTCTATGTGCTGCTAATTGTTGACAGGAAACTTTTAAGTCCCTTCCTGTTCTTCCTTCTTTTTTAATATTTGTATAGAATTTTTTCTTACAAAATATGTCCACCCTAAGACACAAAAACTTGAATACAGCCGGTTACAGCTACAAAGACATGAGGCATAAAAGGCCAGATTCTTGCATTTCATAGTCATGGTTTGGGTGGCAAGGGGGGGGGCTTGAATATCCAGGTTGGTGAGAGCACCTTAAAAACAAAACCACATTTTTTCTTTAGAAGACTATGCGTGCAGCTTGCATGTTTCAGCCTGGCAGGAGGTGATGGCAATTATTGCATAAGAATCTTGTGATGGGAAGTCTCCCCTCTCCAAATTAACCTCCGTCTCTAGAGCTCAGCGGTGAGGGACTGCAGAGGAGGAATCACCAGGGACCACCTTCTTGGGATGCTCCTGACCTGAAAACCCTAGTGCAGGAAGAAGCCCTGTTGCTCAGCCACAAAGTACTTCCTTGTGCTAATGGAAGTACTTTGTTGGCTACCATTTCTTAAACTGGGTTTGAACCCTATTGCTTTGTATCATGGACAAGCTCCCATAAGCCCTCGCTTCAGGGCCTTTTCTGTGGTGGCATGAAAACTTAGCAAAACTTCCTTCAGAAAGAGTCTTGCCAGCCTTGTTCTACTAAATTTTTAAAGAACTAAGTGAAAGCCCTGGGAAAAAGGCCTCGACTTGAAACTCCAAAATCACCAGAAGGCAGGAACCAAAATCCCAGTGTCTTAGCATCAAGAAAATGCTGGGCTGGAGGCCCCACTTGGCATATCTTTTAAAATGGTCCACCAGCCCCACCAAATTAACTGGCGCTACTGAAAAACAAGGCGTATCAAGCATGATGGGAAGTAAAATGGCAACGTTACTGCCATCACTGAGATGGCAACCCTACTGCTCTAGGGTTTCTTGTGCACCCTGACCATCACCAGCATTTAGATTGGATCACTCCTTCCCGAGTCTTCTCTCAATGGCAGCAGGTAACATTCTGGCACTGGGCAGAGAAGTTTAATGTCAGGGACTGGCTGGACAAGGAAGAGTGGTGCAGCCAGTGGTGCAGGAGGAACCTGAGGGGGAAGGGGATTCTGAACCAGGTTCAGACTGGTGGGAAAGGGAGGAATCATCGGCAGAGAGTGAGAGTGAAGGGGAGAAGTTTGAGTAGCCACAGACACTGGTAAGAGAAGGAGCAGGGGTTGCATCTCCTGCTCTGCAACAGAGTCCTGATTCCGCTCCTTTCCTCCCCCACTCTCAGCACAGGAAAGAAGGGTCGAGAAAACGCTAGAACATGGCTGTGTGAAGAATCTCAGGCTTCCTCCAAAAGGATGTATATGCTGGTCTTCCGCTCACTGTCATCACCACCGGCCACATCAACTGCTGCTCCCCAGACCAAGCTCTTCCCAGGCAGAGTAATATTTAGCTCCTATTGGTACTAAATGAGGCTTAACTACCCCCCAGAACCTTCCAGCCTGAAGGCCCTGGAAAGAGTCCCAGAACACCCACGCAGGATTTAAAATCGCTATTAGTCTCAATTTTAGCAGCAAAGTCAAACTAAAGCATTACAAAATTACTGATTTTTATTGTTTTTGGCAAAGATTTCCAGTACAGAACCAGGTTACATTTCAAGGATGCAACCCATTAATTGTGCCGCATCCCTGGTTGTTTCTAATACATAATACTTCCCAAGGGATGAGTTAAGAGCTGTACAAAAGTTTAACAACACCAAAAGAGAAACAAGTTTTTAAATTTCTTCATGAGGGACTAAAGCAAAGCATGATTATGAATGTGTTTGTCAAATTGACTAAGTAGTGGTTTGTAATGGCTCGGACAAACGACAAGCCTAATTCCTCGTGCGAATGCAGAAGACAACTACAGTGTAGCTGTAGGAAGAGGAAAGAGTTGTTCAAGTTCAATGTTTAACAAGGGACTTTCCACTAGGAACATATTCCATGTAAGCCCCACTCAAAAGAGGAAGGCTCATCCACACTTCCTATTCATTTTAGCCAGGCTTGCACGAAAGATGCTCCAGATCAGCCCTGGCCAACTCAGCGCCCTCCAGATGTTTTGGACTACAACTCTGATGAGCCCCAGCATTGTATGGGTGTGCTGGCTGGGGCTCATGCGAGTTGTAGTCCAACACACATGAAAGGCTCCAGGTTGGCAAATGCTGTTCTAGATTAAGGGCACTGGGCACGATCAGTTTCTGCCTACTGAGTAGCACTTGACAACTATAGAGAAAATCTGCCTACTGTGCAGTACAGGGCTAGGCATGTACTACTTGATCCCTATTCTCTCTGCCTCTAGTGTAATAAAAAATTGGTCTGTGACTTGGAAACTTGCACAAACGGCTTCAGCGGTGTGGATTATACAATACTTATAAGAGAAATCATGCATAAGATACTTTGCATATATAATATGTAACACATTTTGAAATTCTTTACAAAAAAAGAAAGAGTAACAGAAAAACCTCATTGCAGTAAATGAGACCTGAAAAAGATGGCACATATTGGGCGGCAGCGGGCAGGGGTGTGGGGAGGTTGTTCAAACTTTCTTTGTTGAACTCTGCTCTTAGGTTCTCAAATATTCTTGCCTTGTTCTATCCTACAGTTTGAGGCTTGGAATCATCTCACAGAACTGTGGTCTATCTCACGGGTTTGATTTCTAGGCCAGCATACAAATGTCAGGCAGCAGGAGCTGGTCATCCAATTTCCAACGTGGGTCCACACCCCCCCCCCCCCGGGAGAACGACGACAACTCTTTCACATGTGAGTTCAGGTGCACTGAACATAACCGTCTTTGCAGTGGGAAAGCATTTGCAATAATCCTTTTTTTCTGTTTAACTAGTCGAACATCCTTAACAATCTGGCACTAGTAGACTCAAAGATGCTACAAAACTGAGGAGGATTTGCAGCAGCCTACAAAATAACATTGGCACAATGGGTGCTGTCTCACTCTCCACCATCACCTATGTTTAGTTGTTTGTGGGAATTCTTCAAGCATATAAAAGTCGGGTGTTTCAACTACTATTCACTATCCAAATTAGGAGTTTCAAAGAACACAGATGGATCCCCTTTAACAAGCAAGTGCTAAAAAAACAAAAATATTCTACCCCACATTTGGTTTGAGACTCTTTCAGCCCTATCAGAAAACAGTTAAGAAAATCTGACAGCCTGGCATAAATTCAAGTAGTTCCATCTGTGGGTTTCAACACTCCTTACAACAGGAATTGGAGATACAGTACCTATAATACTACACAGAGGAATCTTAGTATTATTCAGGTACAATGTATTTAAAAACGGTAAGTGGCATTAATGTATTCCGAGGCCCATCTGTTCAGCTTGCACTGTATCTATCTCCTGTGTCCTCCCTTGCTTGCCCCACAGATGGTTCTGATCCTGCCATCAAAGGAGAGTGTTGCCTGATAGTACCAAGCTGACATGCCACATAAAACAAAGAGTGAAATAAAATGGTACACTTTTGCACTGCTATCAGCACAGGTGAAAATTTCATGGCCAAAATATTCCCTAGCTCCAACAACCTCACAATGAAATTGTCAATTAATGATACATTTTAGAAACCATCAGAAAGAAGATGGCAACAGTCTGGAAAAAGAGGCTTTATAACATGCTCACTGATTCTTGCAAATAAGTAGAGAGGTGCTCTTTCTCTCCGCATTCCCTGCACGCCACTCCTGCAAATGATCTCTAAGCCTTTGCTGTCAAGAGCAGCTTACAAGGTGGCAGGTGAGGAAACTGTTCTTCAGAGAAAGGAATCTTGACTGCAGGCCACTTGTTGGATGAAGGTAAACATTCTCAGGGCTGAAAAGGCCATGGCAACTTTTGGAAGGGCAGCATGTAAGGAAGGAATTCTTTTTTACATGAATAATAAAATTATTATTATTATTGCATTCATATCCGTGTCTTCTAATGAGGACAAGGTGGGGTATTATTTTTCCCTTCTCCCCACTGTAGTCTACCATTTTTTCTTGAGAATTATACTGCCTAATAAAAAGGCACATCAAGTGTGGGAAAGATGAAGGGGAGGGTCTCAGCACAGTCATCTTTAATAATGAAAAAGAACACCCATCCCTCAAAGTAATGAACCGTCTGCCTTCATTTTCTCCAGGTTCATCAACTGTATCTAAGATAACACATATTTCTGCAAAGGTCAGAATAATACAATAGAAGGAATCCACCTGTAATTTCACTGGCGTTAAGTTTCAGCAAAATGACAGGAGCCAAGCACCTAAAAATGTGCAACAGAAAGAAGTACAGAGGTGCAAAAAGAAAAAACAAGTTTAAATATTATCAGAAATTAAACCTTTCATAAGAGAAAGCAAATACACAATTCACATTGTTTGATTCTTCTAGGGTTAATCTATGCCAAACCTCTCTGTGGCAGAAAAATCAGGTAAATTTATAGCACTTTCACAGGTCATTAAGTGAAACCAACATGCTTGCTTAGTTGAGCAATCTGCCACTGATTTTTTAAAAAAAATGCTTCTCAATATAAATCTCCAAGGTCTAAGGGCTCATTGGGATTACATGGAGGGGGAAGCCCATCAGGCAAGAGCACCCTCACCTGGCCAGAACAGGTAGGTGCCGGCAAAACACAACATATCCTTCTGCCATCCTGGAGAGGGCTCCTATGCCTTTAAGAGTATCATGTAAGCAAGAAAGCACCATTTCCTTCATTCCTGTAGTATCCAGAGAAAACTTTTCCAGCAGAACTACTTCTTGCCTTCCAGTTCTTAAAGAGAGATAGACCAATGGTGTCCAAGGCAGCCTTATTAATAGTTCTCAAGGTGCTCACTTAGCACTATGTGAAAACAGACTTCAGCAATTCTTCTTGCTAAAAACAGAGCCACTAGGACTAATGGAATGATGTCTTCAGAGGACTTTGCTTCCTGGCAAAAGCACTGAAAGGCTTTTGACTGGCCTCATGTGGCCTCTTCACATTTTCATAGTTTTGAAGTACGTGCACAGATATGCTGAAGATCTGTCAATATTTGGGCTGGTTTTAAACAAACAGATGGACTGCCAATGCTAGTTGGCAAATGAAAAATGCCAGCTTAGTTCAATATACTCAAGGCTAATGAGGAGTGATTCTCCCAAATGGATTTTGGGGCAGGGGAAAGAGTGGGGAAAGCAACAGGGAAATAAGTGTAAGATGGTGGATATTAAAAAGATTAAGGACTTTGTGCTACTGCTTCCTATGTGTAGGCACTTCAAAAATGAGTCCTTCAAAGAAGGGGGAAAGTGGCAGCTGAGATGCAAGGTGCAAGAAAAAGTGCTCTTTAACACTCTGGCAAAAAAGGTAAACAGAAAGAGAAATTTTGGTGGGGGGTGGAGATTTCTGCAACGGCATGCTAAAAACTTGGAAATCTGTCCTGCAAATTTCCAGCTGACGTTGCTTAGTTTTGCTGGATCCGTAAGGAAGAGGCCACTCCACAAAACTTTGGTCAAGCTTCCAGAAAGAGTCTTGGCCCCTGGGGGTTCCTCAACCATCTTCTTCATCATCACTAATGAGGTCCCTTTTATCTGGGTTAGTTTCCCGCTCACGCAAGAAGTCTTCCCGAATGGCTTCAAGTTCCATGAGCTCCAGGCGGACTTTCTCCAGGTGGTAGGCCCTCCGATTTCTTATCTGGCGCAATGGAAAGGGATTCAGATCCCCAAAAGCAATACTGATGAGTTTCCTGGAATAAAAAAAATATATATATAGAAAATGCAGATGACCAACCAGATTCCTTTAAAAAGGGTTTGTTGTGTAATCCACCAAAGTTCAGTCCCAAACAGATTTCAGCAGTTGCAAGACACTCCCAAAACTCTTCTCTCAAGATCAAGAGCACAAAACTCATGAACAAATGATAACCAGGGATGAGGGAGCCTGGCCTAGGAAGGAAACAAGGTTGGAATGTGGCCATGGTTGGGAAAAGGTTGAGAAACACTGGGCTAGACTGTAGGAGGAGAGCCTCGCCTTTCCCACATATTGAAACAATATGGAATAGATGAGGTCTTAAAGTTTCTGATTTTCATGGAGCTGAAAAGGTACACAGAACCCTTTCTAAAGGGCAACGAAGTGTAAACCCACTAAAGATGTGGAAGGAGTGTACAAAAGAGATGATTTCCCCCCCTGCTGCCTAAGTTTGTCTAGTTAAATCATAGGTGGCATAAAGTAGATTGGGAGTGATCTGCAGTAGATTAGCAAGGATTTCTGACTCCCACAAAGCAGATTCTGCAAGTTAGAAGTCTGTTGACCTCAAATATGTATCATTCAGTGCAAGCCCACAAACCTACTTGGGTAGCTTTGCTAAACAAAACAAAAACCTCTCTCACGTTCCTAAATTTAACTGGACACACAATTTGCAAATTCAAAATTGCTCAAATGCTCCCAGCTTGTAGAAATTAGCTGCAGCTCCAAGTCTAGATGCAGTTTACAAAGAGAGGAAATCTCATGTTCCTGAGAAGCCATGCTTGGTCTACTCAAGCAGTGCTGCAGGTTCCAGCTGTTTCTCATCATTCTGTCTCCTTTGTTTATGATGAAACATTTCATCTGTCATGGCAGAGAGGAACTGGATGCTATTTGCTTATTTCCCCCTCAAAATCTGCCTAGAAGTATACATCATTTTCAAAGGTTAAAAAGAAACAAAGAACTACAACTTGAAAAAAGAAACAAGGCATGTACTTTTGTGAACAAAGAAAATATTCTATCTATCTTTGCCTAGAAAAAACTTCTTGCTGTTTCAGTGTAACTTCACTGTACTCAATGAACCTAAATGCACATTTATCAGGAAGATGAGCTCCTGCAGCATTTCCCCATAATTCTCCTATTACTTACACATCACAAAAATCTTAAAGAACTCATACTACTTTGTGTGTAAAATGGGCACGGCTAGTGTCTGTATTATAGTAAAAGTTTTGTATTTGCGTTAGTACTGTAATGTATGATTGGGGTCCACATAGTAGAGGCAGGAACAGCATAAACAATGACATCAAGTCTATGAAGAGTTCAGAAACCTGACTGTAGCTAGTTGAATTTAGTCGGCCAGGGGGTGTTTGGTCCACCGTCTGTGGAATGTTCTCCCCACTGCCAAATCTTATGTCTTCCCAGCCCCAGGTGAGTGGAACACTTATCACCTAACTAGGCATTTAATAATGTTGGATTTATCTATTTAATGCTGCTTTTAAGGTTTTAATTGTATTTATAAGCTGTCTTGCCATCTGTAGAATACAGTAGTACATTAGAAGTTGAACAGAATCCATTCTGAAAGTCCGTTCGACTTCCAAAACATTTAAAAACCAAATCGCAGCTTCTGATTGGCTGCAGGAAGCTCCTGCAGCCAATCAGAAGCCGCGGAAGCCCTGTCGGACATTTGGCTTCTAAAAATAGTTCGCAAACCAGAACAGTCACTTCCAGGTTTGCGACATTCAGTAGCCAAAACGTCTGAGTTCCAGGGCGTTTGACAACCAAGGTACAACTGTAGAAGGATGGAGAAGATTAAAAATAAATACTGTTTACATTTCCATTTGCCTGCTTATAGTTTAATATAAATGCTAATTTAAAGCTTTTAAAAGCCCAGGTTGTTCAAATTAGACCTAAAATTTCCCCCCCCCTTTTTTCTTAAGGCCTTTTCCTGTTGTGGCACCCATCGGTGGAAAAGCAAGGCATGTCAGGCCCAATCATTATACTGCTTTAGGTAGTTGTAAGAGTCTGAGTTTTTTAGGTAGCCAGCCAGATACCTGTTTAATTTGCTAGCTTTGGGGTTCCTTTTGGGTTAATATTGTTTTATAGATTATAAATGCTGTCTATAATGTGTTAATATGACATCTGCTGTAATTGTGATGTTTAGCTTATGTCAAGGCGGGAACTGGGAGCCGGTCAGCAATAACTCACCAGGTGTCAGTAAAGTTAACTCTTTATTCAAAGAAGAAGCAAAACAGTTCAGGCCTAGTGAGCACAGCAACTCTTCCTGTATTTCTGAAACAATGCCCAAAAGTGGTGTCTCCTGATCTCGAGGTATTTGCAGCAGTAACTCATTATATATCTATCTGAAATGTAGTGGCAGTGCAGAAAGCAATCGCTAGGTGGTGTGCTTGCTTCCAATGCAGCTTTGCTATATATCAGTCTATATAATGAGGGCTTCTGATATACAATTTATAATGAGCACTTAGCGCAAGATGCCACTATAAATCTATCAATATAATGAAGAAGACTATAAATCTACTTGCATAATTAGAAGTTAGCATCAACCAGAGGCTAGCCAGCTGGCCTGATAAGGAGTCAACTGTGCAACAGGCCTACCTCAACCCAGCCATGAAGCTGGCACCCAGACATGAACTTGGTCCGTCCCCCCGAAAATATGAAGGAAGGAAAATATACATCATTAAGAGCACCTGCACAGCCAGCTATTGAGCCTGTCCAGTGTCTATAAATGCTACCCATCTCAGCAAAGGAGGGAGTTCCAGAAGAAGCACTGAAGAACTGAGGAACCAGAGGGAGAAGAACTGAAGGTGAACTGAAGAGGGACTGAAGAATCAGCAGTGCAGGGACCAGCTCATTTACCACCTGGGTGTGTGACCTGCCCACCAGCCTGAAGGGTTGACAGCAGTCTCTTAGCAGCTGGCAGGGCGTGCAGTTGAGCTTATATGATTATTTATCTTTATCTGTCTCTATAACTGTTTGTATTTGTGCTTAGAGTCTAGCTTATAGTGTCATATTATTAATATTTATCAATTAATAAACTGCCTCCTTCTTTACCTGGTGCCCTATTGGTTCTCCATCTGCTGTGATTCAAAAGAACCTATTGCCTGCACCTTGCTCTAAGAACTAGGCTAGGCAGCTGGTAATACACTTCCCAGTAGGTCTTGCCCGAATGAGGCAGTTGCAAGGATTGAAGGTCCTTGCCTTCCCACTGCTCTCTAAGTCTCCTCCTCCCCCAGGTTCTTCTGAAACAACTTGAGATGACTTCTCCTTGTCTGTCTTTGCTCTGCCCTCTTCATAACTCTTCAGGTTCTGGGAGGGGAGCTGGTCTCAGCAGGTAGGCCTCTTGCCCCCCACCTTCTAGCCTCCACTTCTGCCTCTGATTCTGCACTGCCCTCTGCCACCGCCTCTTCCTGCTCACTAAACCCTGTTGCCTCTTCAGCTTCTGACACCTCCTCCCCCCAGTCTTCTCCCTCTGACCACTCATGGTCATCCCACCAGGACTCCCCTGGCTCTGGGTCTTCTTCCCTTGGGGGTTCCCCAGCTCGTGCTTCCCCCCACTCCTCTGCATCCAGCCCGTCAATGACAGCTTATTTTTTAGTTGCTGCTTTGCTAAGAGTATTTTATAGGTTGTAATTGTTTTATTGATTATTTGTTAATTGATTTATATTATTTATGCTGGATTTGTGATGTTATTGCTATTTCTTGTTTATAAGCTGCTTTGGGAATCATTTGAATAAAAAGCAGCATAGAAACACAATAAATCAAATCAAACGAATCAATTTTGATGGCTGTTCTGGAACTGTTGTTTGTTTTCAGTTTGTTAATGTTCGGTTGAATTATAGGGCTTCAAATGAGAATTATTGTTTGTTTTATACTATTTTGTTACCAATTTGTTAGCTGCCTTGAGTTTCTTTGGAAAATTAGGCAGCACAGAAAACTTCACACTAAATTGTTTTAATTTGAGCGCATGGAATGAAGGTCAAGTCAGAGACTTGAATAAAACCAGAACATAGATATTCTTTCTAAGCAAGCAGTTTCCAACTTCCAAAAAGGCCCTTACCTAGCATCAAGGACTGTGCGAGTGAAGTATCTGAGGTACTTGAATATGGACATCGAGTCTTGCTGTTTTAAGATTTCCTCCTCTTTGTATTTAAAGAGCGCCAAAGCAAACCGGAACATTACCTAAATGTTTGACAAACATCAGGTTACAAAAGAGAATGAGCAGTGTTTAAAATTCCCTGCCACTTCAGTTAACTGCATGGAAGAGATCACGAACTATTTAGGCCACAAAAGCCTCATCCCCTCAACTACTAGAAAATTATGGTTAGTCTCGCTTCCCACTCTGTTGGCTTCAGAAACTCCATGAGGCACTGCCCATATGCATTCAAGGCACAAGGACTAGAACCCTGGTTTTCACAAGGAAAGCAGAGATTGGTGAGATGTTTCATTATAGTGCAACAGCAGAGTCTCATGGAATTCACACAGAACTATTTGTCAATATCCTTCCAGAGGTAAATTTAGTCCATCCTATCAAATTCTCTAAGCAGTATGAAAGATAGTCTTCAGAAAACATTAACACTTCATAGTCTGGTTTGGACATAACACTCAACTATTGTGAACAAGACTCAGGCTGTTCATTCATTCCCCTTCCTCTCCTCTCCTCCCCTTCTCCTGGCTTGGCTGCAGTTTAGCATTATGTCTGAACCCTAAACAGTGATTAATCCGAACTATCTTATATTGAAACAAGTCAACTTCACAAACCAAGGTTTGAAGATGGTTTCAGTAAGTCATAGTTGACTGGACACAGCTGGCCAGGGTGCAGCCATAACATTAAACTGCAGTTAGTTAAAACAGAAACCAAAACTTCCTATCTCCTCGTGGCTGTACTGGAGGAGGGAACTGCCAAGTTTAAGGCTCATTCACATTATGCTAAATCAGGGGTCAGCAAACTTTTTCAGCAGGGGGCTGGTCCCTCAGACCTTGTGGGGGACTGGACTATATTTGGGGGGGGGGGGATTAACGAATTCCTTTGCCCCACAAATAACCCAGAGATGCATTTTAAATAAAAGCACACATTCTTACTCATGTAAAAACATCAGGCAGGCCCCACAAATAACCCAGAGATACATTGTTTAAAAGGGCACATTCTACTCATTTAAAAACATGCTGATTCCCGGACCGTCCGCAGGCCGAATTTAGAAGGCGATTGGGCCGGATCCGGCCCCTGGGCCTTAGTTTGCCTACTCATGTGCTAAATCGTAGCTTAGTCTGAACATTGCCAGCAATTCAATTTCTTTCCTCAAGCAATTGTTTCATCAGCAGTCATGAGAGATACAGAGCACAACCAAGAGAAAATTCTCCTACCCAAGGCACACGGAAATGAATGGGACAACGGAGCTATTGCACAGCTCCTATTCATTTCACTAATGTTTGGCAGGAGAACATCCCACTGGGTGGCATCTCAGCTCAGCTTTACCCACAGGTCCTACAAACATCAGGAAACATTCAGGGTTATGCAATGTACCTTTGGCCCCTCGTACAAAAAAGAGTCCCATATCTTGAAGAGTATGTCGCTGACCACACTGTCTACAAACACAACAAGGAACCAGTTGAAGGTGATGAGTGAGTAGTCCACTCTGTATTGCTCAAAGTGGGCATGCAGCCGAGGGAGTTTCTCACTCATCAAGTCCTTGAAGACTCTCTGGTCAACCTAAAGGAGTGCAAGACAAAGGAAAACTCATTCAGAAAAAAATGGAACAAACGGTACTATCTTTTAAAATAAAATAAAATGGCAGCCTCACAAGGCCTTAAAGGAGGGTGACTGAATCTCTAATGCCAGAGCAAACTGGTATCTGATTAAAAAGGTGGCACTTAAAAGTAGGGATAATTTCTATAGAACAAGAACCCCATATGCAGAAATATAATATACACTGGCAGAAGGGACATTTATCAGTGTGAAAGAGCAAAAATCTAAATACATACAAGCTGACTAGTATGTCTAATTCTCAAAAAAAGCATGTGGCTCATAACCAAAAGAGCCAGATTGCAGCTGGAGATTCACGTGACTGGATGTTTTTACATGCAAAACAAAAGGAAAGACTTCCTGTGTGTAATAATCCACCAAGTCAGGGCAACAGGTTCTAGCCTAACTTCCATTTCAGTATGTGAGTTTTCTATATGCAGGGATGTGTATTTGTTGCATGTATGGAGAAAGAGCTTATCACTTAAGCCCCTACCAAGATTCCTCTTCTGGTGTTTGAGAGAACTAGGCCTTTAGGGGCTGAATTTGCATGCCGGCACACTCCATACCTGGGAGCCTAGTAAGGTTTTAGTATAATAGTCCCGAGGCATGAAGACCTCCACTATTGTAACTAGGCACCAAAAGGCATCTTCCTGCTCCAAGTAGAGAAGCGCAATTGCCACCAGTCTGAAAGACAGAAGATAAAACAGAACAATCTCATATTGCAAAACTGCAAGAGTCTGGGTGCCATTAAAACTGATGCTGGTAAGTGACCGGCACTAATATATGCATCGACCACAGAGAAGGGCTAAAACGAGTGCTGCTTGGCTTGTTTAAACATACCGTATTTTTCGCCCCATAGGACGCAACGGCCCATAGGACGCACCAAGTTTTTTTGGGGGGGGGGAATAAAGAAAAAAAAATTATTTCCCCCCCCAGGCGCTTGTGGGGCCGGCAGCGGGGAGAAGCGCTCTTCTCCCCGCAGCCCGCCTTCAGATCAGGTCCGGGGACAGTGGGAAGACGCGCTGCGCCTCCCAGCTGTCCCCGGAGCTTGCGGGGCAGGCAGCGGGGAGAAGCACTCTTCTCCCCGCCGCCCGCCTTCAGATCAGGTCCAGGGACAGCGGGAAGACGCGCTGCGCCTCCCAGCTGTCCCCAGAGCTTGCAGGGCTGGCAGCAGGGAGAAGCGCTCTTCTCCCACCTGCCTTCAGATCAGGTCTGGGGACAGCGGGAAGACGCGCTGCGCCTCCCCACTGTCCCCGGAGCTTGTGGGGCAGGCAGCGGGGAGAAGCGCTCTTCTCCCTGCCGCCCGCCTTCAGATCAGGTCCGGGGACAGCAGGAAGACACGCTGCGCCTCCCAGCTGTCCGCGGAGCTTGCGGGGCTGGCAGCGGGGAGAAGCGCTCTTCTCCCCGCCACCCGCCTTCAGATCAGGTACGGGGACAGCGGGAAGACACGCTGCGCCTCCCCACTGTCCCCGGAGCTTGCGGGGCTGGCGGCGGGGTCTCCCTGCCGTCAGCCTCCAAACCACTTCGGGAGACAGTGGGATGGCGGCGTTCCCACTTTATCACTACCCGAAGGAGTCTCAAAGTGGCTAACAATCTCCTTTCCCTTCCTTCCCCACAACAAACACTCTGTGAGGTGAGTGGGGCTGAGAGACTTCAGAGAAGTGTGACTGGCCCAAGGTCACCCAGCAGCTGCATGTGGAGGAGCAAGGAAGCGAACCCCGTTCACCAGATTACAAGACCACCGCTCTTAACCACAACACCACACTGGCAACCCACTCTTAACGCCTTACCCATCCTGAAAACTTCATGGGCTCACATTAGCAAAATAAGTAATCTGTTTCTACAGCTGACCCTTTGAATATGGCATAAATGGCAATCACATTTAGCTCATTTGCGGTTGCCTTTAACTCCTATTTTAGATCACCCAGCCTTTTGCTTTAACAATAAATATCACCAGTTCCTATTGTGGTGATAAAGGGGAATCTCTATGTAATTTATGTTTCTCCTCTCATAACAAAATGACAATAAATATTTCTTTTTTAAAAAATAAACAAAAGTGAGACATGCCGAATGACTACAGAAAATGAAGAAAACAGATTCTACCTGTTGAGACCCTGGCAATATCCTATGTCTGGGTTCCGCCAAGAAAATGCAAGCAAGACATTCCGCAGCTTCTGCACTCCTTCAGATGTCAGAGAAGAGTAATGCTTGTTGTTGGGCAAAGTCCGCAGAAGATCTAGCTCTATCTGCTTTGAAGCCGGGTTCTGCTTCTTCAGGGCATTCTGAAGCAGTGATTGGAAGTAGCCCGGGTCCATGTGTTCTCTGAACTTCTTTACATGAAGGCCAATGCACCATTTCCACATCTGGGAGCGGTGGGCATGCGGAATCCCATACCGAATGAGGTTCTTGAGTTCCACAGAACGCACCATCTCCCTGTTCATGGTACTAGCCAGATAGTTCTCCCACTTCACCCCTGTGGACATCTCCTGGTTTTCAGTAAGGGAGAGGGATTTCAGATCCAAGGCCCGAACCTTCGCTACCAGCTTCTCTTCCTCGTCGTCCTCTGGGACTGTCTGAAACCCATAAATATCATATTCACTGTAAAGGAGAGAGAAATCTGATTAACTGGGAATCTTTAGGAATGAAAAAAACTCAAGCAAGAGAAAGATGATATTCTGGAAGTCTGCTATATCTTTTGTGAGCTCAGATAAATGCACTATGTCCCCCCCCCCCTCATTCTGTTAACTCATTCATTTTAGTAAGGGAGCAGATGGCACTGTGGTCTAAAACACTGAGCCTCTTGGGCTTGCTGATAGGAAGGTCAGCAGTTTGAGTACGTGTGATGGGATGAGTTCTTGTTGCTCTGTCCCAGCTCCTGCCAACCTAGCAGTGCGAAAACATATCAGCGCAAGTAGATAAATAGGTACCGCTGTGGCAGGAAGGTAAATAGCGTTTCCATGTGCTCTGGCACTTGTCACAGTGCCCTGTTGCACCAGAAGCGGTTTAGTCATGCTGGCCTCATGACCCAGAAATCTATCTGTAGACAAATGCTGGCTCCCTTGGCCTGAAGTGAAATGAGTACTGCACTCCATAGTCAAGTTTGACTGGACTTAACTGTCCAGGAGTCCTTTACCCTTTAGGTATGTGTTGTTGTTGTTGTTGCTGCTGTTTGTTTGTTTATTGTTAATTTATCAATCATCTTTTAAGCCACTGTCTCAAATTTGCATATAAGGTAATTATGAACAGTGAAAAATACAAAGCCTACAAATACATTTAAAACAAGACAAAAACCCTAGCAAATGGACAGTCATGGGAAAAACGTGGGAAAGCCTGTCAGAACACAAATATCTTCAATTGTTTCTGGAAAGTGTACCGTATTTTTCACCCTATAGGGCGCACCAGCCCATAGGGCGCACCAGCCCATAGGGCGCACTTATTTGGGGGGGGGGAATAAAGGGGGGAAATTATCCCCCCCCCCGAGCCCCAAAGAGCAAAGAAGCCATGACAGCGAGCGGGATAGATCCCGCTAGCTGTCCTGGCTTTGTTTTTAGCCTCGGGGCTGGGGGTCCAGGAGCGAAGGCGAGGTTGCGCAACCTCGCCATCGCTCCTGGAGCTTGCGGGGCTGGGGCGGGGGAAGCCCGAGCTTCCCCCGACCCCAGCCCCCAGAACAGGCTGCTATCCACAAGCCTTGGGAGCCCGGCGGGAACTCCCGCCGGGCTCTCAAGGCTTGCGGATAGCTTCCTGAAGCCTGGAGAGCGAGAGGGGTCGGTGTGCGCCAACCCCTCTCGCTCTACAGGCTTCAGCGAAAGCCTGCATTCACCCCATAGGATGCACACACATTTCCCCTTCATTTTTGGAGGGGAAAAAGTACGTCCTATAGGGCGAAAAATACGATAAATAGTGGGAGTCTGTCGTATCTCAACAAGAATACTATTCCATAGAACAGAGGTGGCCACTCTGAAAGTCTTGCTCTAAGATCTTTGGGTCTTGCAGGAGAAATTCTTCTGCAGACTACAGCAATCTATTGGATGTATAAGGGATAAGGTGGTCTCTTACACTGATTTAACACTTCAAAGCATATGTTACAGATTTAATAGCAAAATAATTGCCAATGACAATGCTAAGGATTTAATTACACCTGTGCTCGCCAAAATTATTGAATGCCTCACCAGAATGGTAATGCCATCACACTGTGAAATTAAAAGTTTCTAGTCTCACACATTTTAACCATTCTTTTCCAATGGCAAGGTATAGGACTCAGAGCTTGGAACTTCTCTATCCTCCCCTTTCCCAACAGCACTCAGTGATCTTCCTTCACCTCCAGTTTCCAGTCTCCTGTTTTAGAGAATATTTCCAAATATATTGTGAACCATCCTGAAATCTTTTGGTGAAGGATGTTTATATTATATTATATTATATTATATTATATTATATTATATTATATTATATTAGTTAAATACTTCTTATAAGTGTTCAGACAAAAAATTTCTCAAGTTAGAAAACATGCTGATTATACTTGAGTTAATTAAGTTAATCCAGGCTTTGCAACTAATTATTTAAGGGTTGGTACACCCCTCTTTCACACACACATTGAACCCACAAAATGTTTAAAAATATTTAAGGGGTTATCTTGCCAGGGAGGTTGCAGAAGTTCTAGCTTAGAGCAGCTCACCCTAAAAGGGTGTTAAATTCAGTCCCACTGTTCCCCAAAGAAAATACGATGCTACTGGCACCCATTCCAAATGCAAAAGTAAAGAAAGTATTTGGCATTGGTGTCTTAACATCACACAACAACACTTCACACAAGAACATAGGAAACTGCCTTCTACCAAGTCAGACAAATGACCAGCTAGCACAGAACTATCTAGGGCACATGCTTTGCATGCAGAAGGTGTTAGGTTATGCCTACAGCATCTCCATGTAGAGAAGGGAAGGTCTAGAATTCTGGAGTCATTGCCAGTCAATTTTTCCCCCTGGTAATTGCCTTTATGTTCACTTTCTAGTACACAAAATGCAGTAATAACAATAAAGAAAGAGAATAGATCAAAACAAGAAAGGAAAAGGAAGAAGGCTATGAGGAGAGAAGAGGGAGTGGTTAGTATACTAAAAATAGTAGAACTCCAGACAATTGTCCTTCATAAGCATATTATCCAAGAACTGCTGCCAGTCAGTGTTGACAATACTGAGCCAGATGGACCAATCTACATACACTCAGTGTATGGCATCTAAAGTCTACTCTACACCAATTCAGCACAAGCTCTCCAGGATTTCAGGCAGGGGATTCTCTCCTGGAAACTGAGGGACTGAACCCAGGCGCTCAACCACTGAGGTAGTTCCATAACTCTTACGACAATCCCAACAACACGAGTCTTGTA
Organism: Podarcis raffonei; assembly: GCF_027172205.1. Lineage (NCBI taxonomy): Eukaryota > Metazoa > Chordata > Lepidosauria > Squamata > Lacertidae > Podarcis > Podarcis raffonei. Next base: position 5,309,172 of record NC_070615.1, read on the forward strand.
TTATCCTAGTACATGTGTGCTGGTGGAGCATGCCTACTTGCGCCCCCTATCACCCCACCCCGATTCTGCCCTCTTTCGGGTCCAAAAGGACTGCCAAAGGGCAACCAGGCAAAGACATAGTTGCAGTTAAGAGATTTAAAACTGTGAGTGCCAGCTTAGTCCCTCAGCTGCTACACTGCACTAGCTCTCAGAAAAGGCTGTGGTGTTTTAAAATTTTACTTTATTTATATAGTTGTATCATATGTGAAGTAATCAAGAGTCTTCTGTTTACCTGACCATGTGAGGTTTGAAGTATGTCTGCTCCAGGTGCTCACTGCTGTCCACTTTCAAGGCATCTTCCAGGAGCTGGGTCACCACATCATGACAAGGACCCTGCTCCTCTGAGCAAACTGGGGTCTTCATCTCTTGAAGCAAGATAAGATACTTACTTTCCACTTGGCAGAGCTTGGCTTCAAGGCTTGTATACTGCAGAGAATACACCAAAGAATTCTTTCAAATTGGCACTTGCAGAAACATTTCAGTGATGCATGGGAATCCATTTCAATAAGCGAGTGAGTGAGTGAGTGAGTGAGTGAGTGTATGCACAAGTTGTCCCTCTCCCATGAAGATAAAACAGGGTTGAGAAACCTCAGTCCCAGAGGCCAAATGCCTCTCTAACTTTATGCCTGGGATTCTCCCCAGACCATAACACCTCCTCAAGTGCTTTTGCTTGGCCAGAATGCACGCCTCTCGGTTGTGTGGAAGGAGGATGTAGAGATCCGTATGTGCAGTAACTGATGATTTTTTGCATGGCTACAATCTCCTGCACAAAGGTAAGAGTCACATCCACGTGCATCTGCCCTGCCCATAACTGGTGTGTGTCGCCTGGAAGGCTGCCCATGAAGGAATGCTGCAAACCTAAGACTGAAAAAGAGTTCCCCACCTCTGAGATAAAACAAGGATGTTGCAATTCCAGAAAAAGACAGAGGGTTCTGCAAATCAGCATAACAATATGTTTTAAGTTCCTCTTTCTATATATTGCTTGAAATTTTCACTTCTGGCAATGAAAACTAGCAGGATTTTACTTCCAGTGTCAAGTGAAAGCTTTACAATGAGCATCTGTGTTAAGCTGACCTTTGTCATCAAGTCTCTTTCTCTGTTTTCAGCAGTTCTCCGTAAAGCAGACAGTTCTAGGATCTCTTTATTTAAAAATTTGTTCTGGTTTTTATAACCCTGAAGACTATCCTGTGAACAAAAGATATGGATAAATATAGGTTATTTTAAAAATATATTATGAGGAATACAAGCACTAGGGACTAGTGAAGCTTGACCCAAGAAGCTCCACTTTTCTTTTGCTTTTAAAACAGTATATTGACACAGAGGGGAGGCACTCCAGAATTACAGAGAAAGTGCTCAAGTGGGGAGCTAGATAGTCAAAGAACTCAAAGGCCTGCTATAAATCACACTCATTAGAACTTGACACAGTGGACCATTTTAGGGCTAGACCACTAGTAAAACTGTACTCTCCAATTTTATACAACTATAGGGAAAATGAAACTCTAATGACAAAACAATGATCTGACTCACTGACTTCCAACTGTTGCTCAATCACTCAAGATCATGCTAAGTTTCTTGAGAAGCTCTGCTTTAAAAATCAAATGTGTCTCAAGCATTAAGAAATAGGGAAGCAATGAAAGTTTATAAAAGAGTTCTATATTTTCAAATCATTAAGCTGTGACTGTTTCTGCAGGGCTCTGTCTTAAGACTCTTCAGGTCTGAAGGTTGTCAAATAAGGCAGCATCTTGCCACATATATTGTCGCTCTCTCTTTAATCTGTATTTGTATCATGCTATATGTGTTCTCATGTTGTTGCTCTTATGGCATTTTGTTACTTATTCATGGATGTGACCCCATTCCTTAAACCTTGTTTGCAACACCTGTTGTGATCTGAGAATTGGGTCCCCTACAGCTCAACTCAGATAGATGCAATGCCAAAACATGGTCTGGCAAGTCAGGGCCACCTTCAAATGATCCTTATTCCACTTCTCTTCCATTCGCATTCTCTACTTGATAGTTTTTACCAACCAAACTTAGCCCTTGTGTCCAATATTAGTGAAATGTGGTAAGTGCCTTGCTTCCAAACCAAGGTTCAAACGATTTCCTGAAAATATTCAGCCTACAGAAGGTCACATCACATGGAATTCTCAGGGCCTCCACTACTGAAGCAAAAATGTTCCTTACTTTCAGCCTGTCAAGCTCCTGCAGTTCTTTGTTGATGGAAGAAGACATGGGTGAATGGACTGATCCTCCACTCTGGCCAGATGACTGGCCCTCACATTCACTCAGCTCCCTGGAAAGTTTCATGATCACTTCATCTTTGGCTTGAATGGTCTCCATAAGCATGCCCAGCTGCTCATTCAGCTCGCCCACCTTGCATTTCAAATTCTTTACTTCCTGTCGCAAACTGTCCTTCTCCAGATTAAGCTTTTCAAGCTGGTTGTTGAGACCCAATATCTGATTGTCTTTTTCATGAAGCAGCTCTAACTTATCTTTGGGGGCTCCATCACAAAGATGCCCTACAAAATATTTGTCATACTGTGAAGATCTGACAGTCTGCTGCAGAAGCCGCACAAGTTCCTTTAAGGAGAAGGGAAAAAAGGATATTGGTGAACACGGTGGCATGCGCAAGTTAGATGTGCTTTACCTCTTAGCTACTGTTGATTTTAATTCCTCCTTTGACAGCTTTTATATGCTTGTGCTTAATTATTTTTACTGAGAATATTTTTGTTTTCTTCCTATATACATCATGTTGCATCACATTGCAGTTTGCATGGCCACCATGCCAACTCCAGTGTGACAAATGGCAGCCAGGAGGAAGGAGAGGTGCTTCACAGACTGGTTTAGTAAGCTACTCTGAAGCACCTGCCTCCATTAAATGCAGTTGCAACAAGCTTTAACCAAGCAATTCACAGAGGTTTAGCACAGCAGCTCTATTCTGAAGCAGGAGCAGGCTGGCGGGGGAGGGGGGCATTGGAAAGGGGTTGGCAGATAGACATGGTTGGTAAGTGGAGGGAGCAGAAGCAGTGGTCCCAATATTTTATATTTTTGTAAACCGCTTAGAGGTTTGCTTTACAATAAATAATAAACCAAATTTAAAAAAACCTATTTGGTTAAATAAAAGATAAACTAGGTCTGTGCAACCAAGAGGTCTCTTAACTTCCATCACTTGTGCATCTACCATCGTGACAGACATTGCACCAATTTTTAAATTGAGGAAAGTTTTAAAACCATTGGAACATGAAACTGAATTCTGTTTAAAGAGAAGAATCAAATCTCTGGGTAGATGCCAGCCTTTGGCCATACCTACAGTAGATCTTCAAAACGAACAATTAGGATAGCAACTGGAAGCATTTTTAAACCAAGCACATCAAAATTCTGCTGCAAGTTAATCTCTCTCCCCACACCAACAATCATTAAAAAAAAATTCTGGGCAGCTTAAGACTTTGAATTGGGGACAATTACAGGTAAGTAGATAACAGGTAGCCTTCCCCAACATAGTACTCTCCAGATGCTGTCAGATTCTAGCCCTAGCTTGCATGGCCAGGGATGATGGGAATTGAAGCACAGCAACATCTAGAACACGGATGGGGAATTCGCCCCACCAGATGCTGCAGAACTGCAACTCCCATCATCCATAGCCATTGGGCATGCTTGCTGGGGCTGATGAGAGCCACAGTTCAGCAGCATTGTGTGGGGGAAGACAAATGTCACCCACTCAAGATTTAGAGGAATGAGGGTGGGAAAGGCTGCACCAAGGAACAAGAACCATGTTGGGCTGGACAGCATTTTAAGCAGCCATCTCTGAGTTTCTATTCAGTTCTTGTGCATGACAAAAAACAAACAACCCCTCCCCCCAAAGTTCTTAGCAGCAGTGAGGCCTCTGTAATTCTTTAAAAATGTATTTAAGAGGTCAGCCAGCTATTTTTTTAAATGAAGAATGCACACTAGTTACTGTCTTCACATAGGCTACAGAGGGAAAACCTGGCCCGTCCCTGGGTCTGGCAACCGTACATTTGTAGTATAAAGAACTCAGGGCAGGTGTAGAATGCTTGGGGCTGGGTCCCAGAAGATGCACATACAAAAATTTGGGAGTATTTCATTACATCTTCTAACATGCCTCTAAGGAAAAGGACCCCTAGATGGTTACGTCCAGTCAAAGGCAACTATGGGGTTGCAGTGCTCATCTCATTTTCTGGTCAAGGGATCTGGCGTTTGTCCACAGACAGCTTTCCAGGTCATGTGGCAAGCTTCTGGCGCAACAGGACACTGTGACGGAAACCAGAGCGCACGGAAACGCCATTTGCCTTCCCACCACAGCGGTACCTTGCACTGGCGTGCTTTCAAAATGCTAGGTTGGCAGAACCTGGGACAGAGCAACAGGAGCTCACCCGCTTAAGCGGATTCAAACCATCAACCTTCTGATCGGCAAGCCCAAGAGGCGCTGTACTGTAGTCTAAACCACCAGCCTCTAATGTGTGCCAGGCAGGTTTTCCTGCACTGCTTGGCAAAACCTGCCATATATGATGCCAATGCTGGCTCCAGCTCCAGCTACTGTTCCTCTCTAGCTTGTAGACCAGTTACCTTTTGACTCAACAGCTCCTTCTCGAGACTCTCCAACTCTTCCTGTTGGCTCTGGAACTTCAACTGCATCTCGGAAGCCAGCTTGTTTCCATTACACTCATCAGAAGAAGACTCTGTGCTATTCCGGTTTTTGCTGCCTGCAATCATTTCCTTTAAAGGACGCCTTGTTCTGTGTGGAATGCGGCCAAAATCAAATGGAAAGGCTGGACCAGACACGCCTGCACAAGGAGATATATTTTTTTCCTCATTCAGACTAAAATGTATTTGGACACATTCCTTACTTTGTTAAAAAAACACAACTGTACTCAATCACCAAATCTGGAACAAAGGCTGAAGCAAGCACTTCCAAGTTGATTAATTAATTGTATGTCATCTGTTTCCTCCGGTTCTCTTCTCCCTGTCCCTTTAATTCTAAGCAAGAAATCATATACCAGGACAAAATTAGAACTGAAAAAAGAAGTGCCTGCTACTTCAGTGGATGTTAGTTTTAACTCTTTTTGCCACTACAAGGAAGTGAGCCCATAGTATGCGCTCTCATTTATCCTCTGTGGTTTGTGTTAGAACTAGGGTTACATTTGGAGACTTAGCCTCAGAATCCATTGTCTGTAGTGAGCTCCAACTCAATACAATAGTAAAGGAAACTGAGCAGTGAAGCACGTATTTCCTTCATCAGACTAACCACAAGTCACCACAAACGACTCTGATCAGATGGAAAACCTTCCCAATTTAAAGTTGAAAACATCTGTGCAGAAACAAACTCCTACCATTTTAAAAATCGTCACATTTGTATCCTATCCATTTTCCTCCTCAGACTTCAGACTGACCTACCTGTAACTGAAGTTTAGCCACAATTGCCATGGCTGAGTGTGGATTTGAACTCAAGTCTCCCCCCCAAACCTCTCTACTTGAATCTAAACCCCTATCAACTGGACCAAAATGCTGTATTCCTTACTCTCTTCACTCTTGCATATAGTACAATATAACCAATTTGCAACATACTGTTTAATAAAGAGGTACTTTGTGCTTAAAAGTACACTCAAGAAAATTGCCTTGACAACAGCATGGGTCTGATGGAAATAAGTCACAGCAGTGCAAGTTTGAGTCCAGGTATCCCAGTAGCTAAGACAGAAAAATCCAAAGGCAAATTATAAAAATCAGTTTCCAAGAAGAGATATTGTCAGCATTCTTTATCAATGGAGAACCCATTTTCATGGTGTGTCTTTAGAGTGGACTGCATTTTCATCAGCTCCTAAGGGTCAATGGTACAAAAATATAAAGAATCTTAGAAAGTACAATAGTAGAAAAGATGGGGACGGGAGATGTGGGGAGAAGGAACACTGGAGTACCTTTGCTCTGCTCCCCTGAAAACCTCTTCCGATCTTGAGCTATCGACTCCTCCAAATCCTTCGTATCTAGAAATTCCCACTCCTCTGTGTAAAAAATACTCTTACGGTTGTCATTGCTTCCTTTTCCAGTTCTTAGAGAAGACACAGAGTTCCTGCCAAGTACAGAAATTAAGAAGTAGTTATACAAACAGAGAGAAGTGTAATTTATAAAATAAAGGATACACAAGTGTAGAAATCAAAAGCAAGCAAAACTACTGTTTTGTTCAATTTCTCTTGGTTCCAAATTTACTCCAAAGCAGAGAATTTAGTTGATGCAGATGCCTACACTGCAAAAGTTTGTCAAATGTGCATTTAAATATCAAGGGCTAGGAGTTTAATTTATACTCTTCAGACTCAAAATTATTTCCAGGAAGATACAGAAAGGTGCTCAGCTGACATACACCAGCTATGGCTGATGGGAGTTGCAATCCGAAACATCAAGTGGGGAAGGCTGGACTACGCTTCAGACGTTTCCCACCCTGTCAATGACAGCCTGCTCCAAATAAGTCTCAGAATGCCATTTGTAGCATATGGTAATGCAATAAGTGACTCTGCTACAATCTATGACAGCAACAATGGATCACTCAAGGAATCCCTGAGGTTTTCCACTTAAAATAGTAAATCATTTCCTACTACACTTAAATTCAAAGTACAGTGGTACCTCGGGTTATGAATGCTTCGAATTACGTTTTTTCGGATTACAAATGATTTTAACCCAGAAGTGAGTTTTCCGAGCTCTCGGAGGCCTCGCCGCTGCCCAGAGCCAGAGCTGGACATCTGCGGGGCCTACAGAGGGTCCGCGACTGGGCTCCAGCCATGGGAGCTCTCTGAGGCCTCCGCGTATGGCGGGAGCCAAGCCGTTTGTGATTGTGGAAGAGGACCCTGAGCCCCCATCCAAACAATGACTATCATCAGCGCAGGTAAGAAAAATATCACATTTTCATTTTGTACTGTTTTATTGATTTCATTTTATGGATCAATGGCCTCGTTAGATAGTAAAATCTATGTAAAATTGCCATTTTAGGGGTCGCTTTTCACCGTCTGGTTCCTGTTGAGTGTGTTTCGTTTGTTAATTGAGTCCCTCGCTGCTAATCAGAGGCTTCCTGTTGAGTCTGCCAGCTGTGGAGTCCCGAGCACCCACGCAACACAGAAGTTATATTTGGAGGTTTTGTTTTTTAATTTTTTTGCATTTTGGTGTGGCTTTTTTGGTTTTTTGACTGTAGCTTTTTGTTTATTTTATGGGACAGACTTGTGACTTCGCTTTTGTGACTTGTTTTTGTGACTATGTGGAACCCAGTTCAGCTACTGTTTGATTGTGTGACTGCAGAAAAGGATAAAAGCCCCCCGTCCAAACTGACTATCATCAGTGCACATAAGAAAATTGAAAATGATAAGTAAAATATATTTTTTTTAAACAAATCAAGGCATGTAAAGCAACTTTATAAACACTATGAGGAAATGTATAAAGAGTGAAAACTGCCATTTGTTAGTTTGATATAAGAATTCCGGTTGCAAAATCTCGCCATATGATTACACCACTCAAGGGTTACTACAGTACATGCATTTAAGATACACTAATCTGCACCGAGCTTCAGGAAGTTTACCAGAACAGATGTATTTCGAGCAATCATGTTTGCCAAGAAATGAAGTCGTAAGTGCAGTCTTGAATTTGTGTAACACAATCTTGGTAACAGCAACCACTCTTCACTATGGATCTGCAACAACTGTACTAAAATTGCTCAGTAGCTGTTAAAACACATGAACACATATTGGCTAATTTTGCAAAGAGAAACATTCAAAGCACGTGATAAAACTGCTGTATTTCTGAAAGAGAAAGCCTGGCAATTGTGGTTAAGCAGTCAACAAGGGGGAACTTGGTAAAGTTAATGTTATTTCCCTTGGCTGACTCTACAATTTCCGCAAGATCTTGGAACTTCCTTCATATGTTTGGGGAGGGAGTTAGTGGTAAAGTACTTGTGAGAGATGCTAGACCAGCCTTTGTCAACCTGGTGCCCTCCAGATGTTGGACTACAGCTCCCACAGCTCCAGACATAAAATCTGGAGGGCACCATGAGGCAAGGTGAGGCAGTGGCCTTAGGGCGGCAGGCTCCACACAGCTGCGAGGAGCAACAGTTCCACCTCCTGCACTTGATAGCTGCCTCCTCAGCTGCACACCCTTCCCCTTGCTTTCTGGCTTTCCTCTTTTTCCTCACCCCCATTTTTCTTCTCCATTTAGTCCCCCTTGCTTCACCACAATGTTTCTCCTCCCCATTTCAGAGTCTTACTTCCCCTCCCTTTCTGTACCTCTATCAAACCTCTAGCCCACAGAGTCCCACTCAACTGCTGTGCTGTGTGCACAGCTCCCTCCCGACATGCAGGCTTCCAGCTTTGCAAGAGAGCAGCTTCAGTCTACAGCCAGTAAGCCATGGTGCAAAGGCAAAAGACAGGTCAGTCAGTGGAATGGAAAGAGGAGGCAGGAGGGGTTGCAGGGGACGGGGTGCTCTTCTACCACCACAGTACTGTCCTCCATCCAAAGAACCATTTCAGTCAGTAAACAAAACAAAACTTGAGGGTGCAAAGCAGGACTGGAGAGGGGTGGCCTGAGCCCCAGCATAGAGGCTTGGAAGGCTGCATTGGTCCCTTAGCCTGATATTCCCTATCCTTGCTGTAACCCAGCACCCTTAACAAACTACAATTCCCAAGGAGAGCACCGTTTTCTGGTTCACCTCAGGCAGCAAAGTATCTTGGGCCAGCCCTGGAACCAAGTTGGTAAAAGTTACACTAAACCATACAACAGTGGTGGGAAGCCTGTGCCCCTCCAGATCTTGAGGCATCAACCCATACTATCATGTAGATGTAGTCAGAGAGGATGGGAGTTGTAGTCCAGCAACATGTGGAGGGCTGCAGGTTCCACATAATGTCCACAAAAGCTTGATCCAGCCAAGAAAAATGTTCATTTGATTTCCTAAGTAAGGAGCACCATACAACCATGCTGGCTGGGGCTGATGGGAGCTGTAGTTCAGGACATCTGGAGGACACCAGGTTGGCGAAGGCTACTTTATGCACAACCAGTTTGCCACATAGGAACACAATTTGATAAGTAACACAAAACAGATGATGGTTGAAGTTCTGTGCAGGGCTGATATTTCCCTATGTTATACCCAAAGCAAAAGTTAACATTATAAACTAGGAGCTAAAAGTCATCACATGGAGGAAGGATCAGGAGAAGGCATCCCCAACCTTTGGCCCTCCAGATGTTTTGGCCTACAACTCCCATGATCCCTAGCTAACAGGACCAGTGGTCAGGGATGATGGGAATTGTAGTCCAAAACATCTGGAGGGCTGAAGGTTGGGGATGCCTGATCTGGAGTAATTCAGAGATGCCTTAGTTTTCCTACAAACAGTATGCAAGATTCAGAATCCCATTATGGACATTTTTGTGGTCAAACTGACATGCAGAGAAAAATTCTTAGACCATATTCAGAATTGCACATCCAACATTTTCCTTTCAAAAGCCTTTTTGTGCAACTAAATAGCATAGGGGTGGGGGTATCAATCACACTCATTGAAATCACAAGAAGGATGTGGTTTAATTTTTCCAGTGCAACCAAGGCAACAGTTGCCACATGTGCCCTGCTCCATAACCATCTGGAAAAGGAACCAGGAGAGGACAATCCTCCAAGTACTGAAGCTTCGCCCCCTAGAAATTGATGGGAGCTTGTGCTGCAGAAGTACTTGCAAGACTTACTCCCCTGGGCAGCCTTTCAGCATTAATGAAAGGGTGCGAGTGGGGATGGTAAGAAGAGAAGAGAAGTGATCGGAGGTCAGTTGCCACAAAACTGTTGCCAGAAGTTGGCCAAGGTCAAAACAGTGACTTCAGCAGCAGCACAAGCCTTATAAATGGTTACTTCTTAGATATTCAATGTGCCTTTCCCACTATTTAAAAAGAGAACACAAAGGCAGAGAGGTATTTATGGGGTGTTTTTCTTTACAATGTTTCAAGACTTTTGTTTTAAAGATGTATCAATCAATCTCTTTATTATGTTCAATGGCCAATCTTGTTTCAAAGATAAATGATCTAGAACTTTTTAAACAGGAGTAACAGTGTATTGTGTGAACAGAGTATTATGAGTGAAAGAGAGCTGGTGCAGCATGGTGGGTAAGACGCTACATTTCATCATTGCTTCAACTTTCTCCTTACCAGAAAGCTGAAAGGTACCAATGTATTTTTTATGATGAAATTACAGATCTGCCAACTAAATTCTGCTTCATGTAAACTGGTGGAAAGCATCAGTGAGGAAAAAATTGTTCAACGAACGAACCACCATTTGCTCATAACAGAAACATGGTGTGGAAAATAATCACATCATGGACAAAATTTCCTATGAGAAGAGATTTTTACTCAGAGATGCACCTTGTGCGGCAGGTTCTAGTACGTTCTAATCACTCCATTTCCACACCCTTGAGATGCTTTAGGTAGCAAACTGACATGGGAACTGGACTCCCATATGGATTTTCACAGGTCCCCACTGGTTTTAACTTTGTCTTAAAGTCCTGTTCCCTGATCACTGGCACCCCTAGTCAGCTTAACTCCATCTCCACAGCCTTGCTTAGATTTAGCCTACATGTTTCCCCTGAAACATAATAAAGTTATTATGGAAGCCAGTGGGCTGCAAGTTGAATGTTGCTGCTGGAAATCTAGGTCCAAACGTTACCTCTGCTAAATCATGAACAGCTTCAGTTCCAACTGTATTATTTTTGGGGAGGGGAAGAAATATCATCTGCTCCACAGGCTTAATCTGAACATAAACATTTTTGCAATCACATGGTAGTATTTATGCCAACCCCATTAGATGAACACTGTCAAGTAACACAACACACAATACTCACTTGATATCTGTACCCAGTTGCTTCAAAGAAAAGTTAATGGCACTTGGCTGGCCTGGGGCTGGCTGGCACGCTGCCTGTTCTCCCACCAGTTCTGTGCGCGCTGCCTCCACCATTAGGACATTTCTAGCTTTCTCTGCTGATGCATTTGAAAACATGGTGGTCCAATCTAAGAAGGGCAAAAAACACCACCAGTACTTAATAATGCAGCTGACACCCCAGCAGTCAACATCAAGGCTCATGGAGGGCAAATTCAGAGGACTTCTAACATGTCATGAAGGAAGGTATTGAGCTCCCCTCATAAGTACCCCAGGAAACTATCACAGTCCAACAACTATGGTGCTGAAGAGTTAATACTCCCCTCAAGGCCAGCTAAGAAAGTCATGCAAATTGGCTATAACTCACAGCATCTCATGCAGTTATTAAAGCAGAGCTTTCCAAACTTTTCATGTTGGTGACAGACTTTTTAGACATGCGTCGTTTTGTGACACAGTAATTCAGTTTTACTAGCAAACTGGAGGTTAAACTAACCCATTTCCAGCCCTGGGAGGAGCACAGGGAGCATTTGAGTGACACACCTGCACACTGCAGCTGACACACTAATGTTTAAAAAGCTCTGCATTAAAGTTTAGAGAATAAAACTGGAATTCAGAATGAGTGTGGGGAAGGGTAGCAGAAACCAACCAAGATAAACCAACAATTATGTCAGTCTCTCACAACAGATTCTAGCACATGCAGGTATTCTAATGCTTCAGGTACCTAAGGATTAGGCCAAACATTATTTATGTGTAATTGTGTAGCCCCCTCCCCACTAAATACACACCGGTATTTAAAGGTACAAATTCAAGAGTTTGAATGAGTACATACCATCTCAGGAAGTACAAGAGGTACACTCATAATGGGCCATATTCCTCCTCTGCTCTGTCAAAAGACCCAGAGCATGGAGAGGAGCTGGCAATCATTGGGCAGTCTAACAGTATCTTTACATACACCTTGAAGCTTCCTCACTTAACATGCAACCAGAAGTGGGAAAGCCCACCTCCAAAGTTCTGCAGGCACATGAAAGCCACAGGGCCCAGTTTTCTAAGCAAGGAGGCCCTTGCTTCCTTCACCTCCCACTAGCCCTCAGCGACATCAAGAGTGATAGATTAACAGGTAGTCCTTCCTAGTACTCTTCCCTCTGTCAGCAGCATTACACAAGAATAGAGCAAGAAAGAGAGAGAAAAGATTATTGAAGTTTTCCTCCTCCTTGCACCAAATTGCATACATTTGATGACTGCACCATATCAGGCTTTGTCTCCGTTAACAAGGGATATGTTCTGCTATCTGGATCTAAAGCATACAATGATTTACAAGTTTCAAGAAAACCACTGCTCCAAGGTGAGCCAAGTTTAGAGCTGCAGACACACCTTCAACCATTTCCACTACAGTACAAAGTTGTCAGCACTCTGCTAAAATGAGTAGTGTGTGAAAACCAGCAGGATGAAGCAAAGCAAAGCAATTCCCCTCCCCGACCAACATGGTCCCAGGAAAGAATGCTCATGCCCAGTTAACAAGACAGTTTGCAGAATGCCCACACTTCTTGCTGTTTTATGACAGAAATGCATATACAGTAATGTAAAACCACATCACATTTGTATGGATTCTCTTCTCCAGATCACAACCAGTATGAAATCCACAGGAATGCTGGAGTGTTGTGAGGACATTTACATAACCTACAATCAAGGACACAGTCTTTCAGCTTGGATGAAGCCAAAGATCTGCTTAACACTCAGTTATTAAAATTACATAAAACAGACTACAACCATCAACGATTAGGCAGGAAAAGCTATCAGCCAAATAAAATGCTACATCAGTGGAAGACAACCAAATAGAACCTTTCTAAGTTAAGTGAGCTCTGCATGTTCCCAAATATTCATCATGTAATGTGCCCCCACAACATGAAATTTCCTCACCTTCATTCTTGGGGTTGCTGTGATTAGCAAGGGAGGAGAGACTCCCAGGTTCAGACATGGCTTAGTGACATGTGAATGGGTTGATCCTCCTCCTGGAACTATGTGCTCACCTTCTCTTTCCACAAAATGGCTATGAGGGGTTTGGGAGCTTTCACTTTTTGTTGTTTATGGTTTCACCTGAACTGGGAAACTTGGGTGTTTCAAACAGGCTAGCTTGTTTACAGTGGGCTTATTTTGAAACAGACTATTGTCACGGTCAAGCCAAGATGACATGTGAAATCATAGTTAACTGAGAGTAAAGGCTTCCAAAGCCTTCCCCCCAACCACACAGGAGGAAGAGCACAGGAGCAGGATAGGCTTATTCACTTAGTGAAAAACCATGGTTTAGCATGATGTCGGAAGAGATCAACCCCAAAACTCTCAGCCTGAGAGTGCTTGCAACTGTGGTCTGGGCAGGGTAATTATGGGCTAGAAGGCGATTAATATTAAGTGGCATTCCCTACTGGTGACCATAGAAAAACAGTACGATGAGGCAACAAGTTAATCAACTGCTAGGAAATTTATGTTCCATTTACTCTTAATACAAACACTGGAAGGGAGTGGCTCATGTTGGAGCACAGACTTACTTTGAGCTGTTCATGCCCCATATCATCTGTCCATTGCTGGTTTAATCATGACTAGGACACCTGCGGCATTCTACTAGAACAACAGGCTCTTGACTGGCATGAAACCTTGCTTGGGTTCTCATCTGGGTTTTTTAAAAAACATCTACTCAGAAGGATGGTTTTGGTGTGACCTTACATAAAACTTTTACCAGCATGGAAGCTGTTTCAACAAAAGATACCTCCCCTGCTTATTTTATATAAATTATAAATAGAATTTAACCTAAATGAAAATGATGCAGTCAGAAATGTACTATTTAAATTACCTTATAATCTGATAACAGCACTCAATGAATAAATACAATTTCCTCAGTTATCTGTAATACTGCAAAGTTATTTATTGCTTATATTCACTCGCACATAAATATAGGAATGAAGCCAGAAAGACAAGACTCTGCACACAAAATCTACCATAAATCAGAGAAAGCTCAAAGCAGTTTTCAATTAGAATAATTTTCCAAATGCTGGTAGTACAATGGTCCCCATACACAACATTGCACTATATTTTATGCTCACTGCCCACTTCTTTGTAAACATGAACATTAGGAAGAAAACTACCATGAATGCCTTCTTGTTTCAGCTGGATGACAAACAGTACTGCAATATCACACTTATTGTAAATTGTAATATAAAGTTTTCATTTAAAATATTTAAAGTATCTATATCTTGACTTATAAACATGGAGTGCTGTCGACAAAAATTCAGTTAACAATAAATAGCTGCCTTGAAATACAATCCCTGAAAATATAATCCATAGAACAAGCAGCAAAAAAACCCAGCAATAGTAGATTGCCAACGTATCTGATTTTATTTATCTCAAAATTTTTGGTCTAGAAAGGCACAATCGTCATAACTGAATAACTATCATAAAATCAATAAGGTTTCTAAAAATGCTATTTCTCAAGTCAGCTTCAAAAAAGTTGTACAGTTGTACCTCGGCTCCTCAACGCCCTGGGAGTAGAATGTTCCGGCTCCTAAACAGAAACTGCAAGTGAGTGTTCTGGTTTTCAAACGGATTTCCGGAACGGATTCTGTTCGACTTCCGAGGTATGACTGTACTTATTTTGCAGCAGATTTACGAAATTTCGGGAGCAATGAAATTAAAAAGATTGCCTATTAAGTAGAAAATCCCACTTCCCAGATCAATTGTGTTAAAAAGAAAACTGCTAAGTAACTTTCAGAAGCTGAATGTTCAAAGCATGATACTAGTTAGGAAGAGAAAAGCAATCACACCCACAAATAATTGTATTTTGGGTAAGGATATTACTAAGATACCTATTTTGTCTCAACAAGATTTGACCAATTATAATTTGGCCTACTGGTCAGAACACAAGCATTTGGCAATGCACTTACAGAATTATTTTGGCCCAATTTACATGTACTTTCTTTACCTGATCTTAAAGATCCAATTCATGACTTGTGTGAGGAAACCTCACATTCTTATAGGGAAATTTCACTCAAGTTCAGTATTCAAAACCGGGGACAATGAAATGCGGCCATTTCTGATAAGATAACTCATAAGTTAACTCTTGAAAGGCACTGAGGACCTAGAAGCTCTCCCTGCTACTTGGTTGGGTTTTATTGCTTATGCCAATAATGCTGATATACAAAGTCTATTGCCAATACCGGCAAATAAAATTTGGAACTCTTAAAAAAATGTTACATGCTAGATACTTTCTGTTTTCTGTCACAATGTATGCTGCTGCTTAGAAGTCAGAATAGCATTTTATAGCTTTTCTAAATCTTGGTTTCCACATAGTTGATATGGTTTTTAAAATAAAAATCTAATTAAAGAACAGAAATTGTGAAAATGCAGTATTTTCTTCAGAAGACAAACTTCATTGCTACTGCAATGGTCTGAATGTGGCTGGATTACTGGCACAACTCCACTATTTCCATAGCTTTTTTATAATAAAAACACACCACATTTTGGAGGCTCTGTGCTCTACCTAATGTTCATGTACTTATATATATCTTTAACAAAAATGTGCAGGGGAACCAGTATTACTATTCCCACCCATCTATAACATACACATATTACACTACCAGCATTGAACATCACACAAAGGTTAAGACATATCTGGGGCAGCTTTGATGGATTGCATAAATAACACTGAGACTTACAGGGCAATCCTATAAAAACCAACAAGCGACTAGGATGACCTTTGAATTGTTTACTATCCTAAGATTTCCTGTTCCAAATGTTATTTACATGAGACCGATAGATTTATTTATTTCTTCTTTATTTATTTCTTCTCAGGATAAGAGAATCTAATGAACTTCACAAACCTTGACATCTGTGATGGGTCTAACATGTCAGATTTTATGTTTTAGCATATAGTGATGCCGGTGTCATGCCGGTGACAAATTAAATTTTTATATTGCATTTTATGCCATTTTTATATTGCATTTTATGAAATGTTCCAACTCACCCTGAGAATTTGGAGCAGGACAGGAAATCAAATTGAATATTAAATAAAGAAGCCACTAAAACTGAGTAAGCAGTTACAGCACCATCCATTAAACGTTATCAAGCACCCTCTCTGCACTTCAGCTAATTGTGCCCACAATCTACCTTTCATGGAAACTCAGCTGGGCTATGTGTAGAGTTGGCAGTTGCACTTAGACTTTGAAAAATATTATGATACTGCCACCAACAAAGTTATATGAATCACATTCTCGACCAGTCTCAACATTAGCTTACCAGTATTATCTTTGGCAACAAGCCCTTTGGAGGAGTCACATGGTGTCGGTGAAATTTGACTGAGTCTCTTAGTTGCATCATGGCTGTTACAATACTCCCATCTCCTCTGCTGAAGCTCCTGAAGCCAGTACTTCATATCCTGGTGTGTTGGTGCCTGTTACACACACAAGCAGAAATGTTGAAAACATTACAAGAGGAATACTGCACAAGGAATGGAAGGTGCCTGCATATGCATGGACACACAAAAAGGTGCCTGTCATCTGTTTGAAAATACAGAAAGGCTGCTACATTATGGCTGGTTGTCCATAAGCTGCACTAAAATGAAAATAACCCAACAACTGTGTTCAGGGATTTGCATCCTTCTATGCTAAATATTTGTTTACAAGATAAAAGATGCAGTTCTGATGTGTGTATGTGGCTCATGCAGTCCAAATTCCATCTAAGTTGGGGACCTGTCAAGCAAGCCTAGCTATTGCATTTTTTGCAATGGCTTGTTGTCCTATTACATGTCTACCTCTCTCTGTAGTTGACAACAGGAATCTTTAACTTGGACTGCTTTTACCATGTTGTTATTGGAAGGCATCAGCACAATGCTCTATGTGCCACACTTTATCCATGCTTGCCACTACTTTCTTCAAACTAATCTAGATTGGCCCATAATAAGAATAAGAATAATATTTATTATAGGATCATGTTTAGTAACAGAATGAATACTTTCAGAATAATGAATCTCATAAACAGAGCAACTTGGGGCAGATGGGGAGACCACAATGGACTCTTGATTATTGGGGTGTCCATTTTTCATGATATGGTTTACATTTTTCAGACTGCTTTTCCAAAACTTAAAATATTTGTCTAATGATGAATGTTTACAGTTTGTCTTCCCTATAAAGAAAACATGTTACATATCGATAAGATCGAGGAACAGGAAAGAAAGCTGAAACTTCAAAGAAACAGGCAACCACAACATATGCTGTGAGTTAATTCATCTTCCTGTCACAGCGAAAGCAAAGGTCAGCATCACTCAGGCAAAAAAACCTAAAGGTAAAAGGTAAAGGTACCCCTGCCCGTACGGGCCAGTCTTGACAGACTCTGGGGTTGTGCGCCCATCTCACTCAAGAGGCCGGGGCCCAGCGCTGTCCGGAGACACTTCCGGGTCACGTGGCCAGCGTGACAAAGCTGCATCTGGCGAGCCAGCGCAGCACACAGAAACGCTGTTTACCTTCCCGCCAGTAAGCGGTCCCTATTTATCTACTTGCACCCGGCGGTGCTTTTGAACTGCTAGGTTGGCAGGCGCTGGGACCGAGCAGCGGGAGCGCACCCCGCCACGGGGATTCGAACCGCCGACCTTTCGGCAAGCCCTAGGCGCTGAGGCTTTTACCCACAGCGCCACCCGCGTCCCCTGCGCCACCCGCAGCATCTTAAATACTAATGTAATAATGTAATAAGCCTGCAGCATCTTAAATACTAATGAATTGATTGTGACATTGGCTTTCATAGGAAAGAGCTCACTTTGTCAAAGGCATGAAATTATCTGGAAGAGACAGCGCTTGACTGCTAGTTAAGGGAAGGGATGTTCTGACTCAATAGGAAAAACCCACAAGAGGAAGCCAATTGTCAAGAAACTGCATTGCATCATGTTTGAATAACAGCACCATTCTCAGAAGTCCCACTGTAACCCCTGTAACTTATTCTCAGGGAGGTCTAACAGGTTTGGAGTTCAGTGGGGTGCATGTCTGGGTAAACAAGTATTCAATTAGGCTGTACAACATTTACTTAGAAGCAACTCCCACCAACCAGTGACACTGCAACAGACACAGCTTTTGTGCAAAAAATTTTTTACTGCGCAACTTTTCAGTCACAACTATCTAGCAAGGTTACCTTCATTTTCTCCAGGAAATAAAGAGCCTGTGGGTTCATATCTTAGGATTCAGGTTATGTCAGGCCTAAAACCATTTTGCTCTTTTCCTATGGCTTTCACAACCTCCAGCTTAAGCCAATATGGTTCAGAAAACATCATTACCTACATCACAGGAATAGCAAAAGCATTTTGCACACTTAACATTTCTGACCTTGGAACAGGAGGCTGCCAAAATGAATAGCATCCCAATGCAGCCAGAAGCCAAATATTGCACTAGTACAACAGGCCTGAAGTTGCATTACACGAGCACAGCACAACTGCTAGCTATAAAGTGGTGACTTGGAAAAACTCCCCAAAGGTCACAGATTTAATATTTCCAAGTCATTTCTTAGTGCTCCTATAATGTTAAGAATAATGGATGGGAGAGTCCATCCCATGATACATTCAGAAACTGTGAATCAGCCACAAGTTTAGGAATATTAAAGCATGTGAGCATGAAGAAGCCTATGTTTGATTTGACTTTCTTCCTTGAAAATATTGTTCTGCTCTTATACGGAGTTTTTCCTTGAAAGGATAAATCCAGTAAGCTTGAAATGTAAAGTACAAATTCAGTAATGGGCTCCATTTAATCCTGAAATAAATACTTAGGAGCACCAATGCCTAAACTAAACATTTGGCAGCAAAATTATTATTCTTTTAATAGGCTTTAGGAATCCTCTTCACACCCAAACCCTAAGAGCCAATGTAGTAGGACAAGATGCTTGGATAATCCAGGATGTTCTTTTCACAGAGCCATCATTGGAGTTTTTGCAAGATAAAGGAGGTTATTAGTATTGTGAACAGCTACAGAACATGAAACCATGTTTCATCCACCATAGTTTCCCAGCTTGGACAAAACAGGGTGCTATGGCTTGTTTGATCACTCCTGTGCAGAAAAGAAAGAAGAAGCAGCACATGAGTGAATAAGGTTTGTTCATTTAGCAGAATGTTAAGATGAAACACAGTGGCCTGAACACAGCTAAAGAATAAGTGTAACAAGTCACAGAAGGTGGCTCAAAGCCAGATCAGCAACATCAGAGCAAAAGGGATCGGAGCAAAAATGATAGAACTAACAATTAAGGATGAGCCAATTGTCCACCTTATTCTTTTGTCACTCCACCCCACCAAACATTAGTGCCACCTGATAGTGTGAAATTACTGCATTGATACTCAACTAGAAAAGGGAAAGGTATGCCTCTTGCAGTCACAGGTCAAGGCTACTGGCAAGGCAACATTCAAATGTTGTAGGCAGGTACATCCAGGGTGCATTTTAACATACTCCTCCTGGCTACTTAAGCAAGTCATCATTTTACAGTCCCACTGTAAGTATGTTTCCTCAGAAATAAACCCCACAATGTTCACCAGGACTTAATTCCAAATATATGTGCAAAGGACTGCTGACAGCTATTATACCACATGTTGCCTTCATGCTGTATACAGATTGCTGTTCAGACCCTCAGCTCCAACCTACTGGGCAAGATGCCATAATTTTCAGAATTATTTTGTAGGAGAGCACCTAATACCTACAAGAGAAAATTACTTATGGAAACTTAACACTGAAGAGCACAGCTCTCTCAGAACTGGTTAAATCAGAGAAACATTTTCATTTACAGTTTTAAATGCATTGTTTATTACAATATTTGCACATGGATAGCAATACCAAAGGCAGAGCAGTAAATGCAATTTCTATTTTTTTATTACTGTTTGGAAATGTTTTGGTATTGCAGTTACACGTGGCATGTGGCTTTAGGCACAGACAGCACTGAAATACTGTTTTATTAGCTTGTGGGGCTAGACTACTCTGCTGAAGAAATAATTCTGGTATGAATTGTGGAGTAAAAGGTCTAGCTCTGTCCTGCATCTCAGTTGTTTCACCTTGCTTTTCTTGTATTATAACTAAGGGGGAAGTGAGTTGTTCCAGCTCTTCCTCCAATACTGACTGATGGTTTCTTGGCTTACCCCACAGACTATCTTGACAGAGGTGCCATGTGGTCTTTGCCACCATCCCAGCTCAGCAGCTCTCTAGGTCCGGCCCACAATGACACTGTTAAGTGTGCACTTTAGCCATGCTTTAGGGTAGGTACCTTTAGATATGAAACTGGAAGGTTTTCCTTCCCTCAGTCTTTATTGCTTGGGTGAAAGAGATTCAAAACAGAACCAGAAGTTATCAAAGGGGAAAGAGAACAGGTGCTCCAGATTAGTTGATGCTGATTTGTGTGTGTGTTTTTAGTGTAATCGTCTTGGTAACACAAATACATTGGTTAGGCAAACCAAATTAAATTCTCCAACAATCTCGTCCTCTGATCCTGCATATAGATGGATAAGGATTTCCAAGGAAGTGCCAGACGATATGCCCAGACAGGTTAACCTATCTGGAAAGAGTATCTCTGCGCCAGAGAACATGCTTTGCATACAAACAGTAACAGGTATATCCAGGCAGGGCTGGGAAATACCCATTTGAAATCCTGGGGAACCCCTGCTAAGGAGAGTAGTCAACACTAAGCTGGATGGGGGAATGGTCTGACTCTGCTGAAGCCACTTGCACAAGCCTGTATGTAGAAGCAAGCTCCGCTTGAGCCCAGATGGTTTTGGGGTCTGGGTCCTTCAGACAGGGCAGCTGGTGGAGGAGCAAAGATTTGAGGGTTTGCTTTTTCCAACAATCAAGCTGTATGTGAACTTTATGAAATAAATACTGTAAATAACGTTTAACGGGACTCAGTGACAGGTTAAAGGGGGGGGGGAGCGCGCATGGTGGTAACCTCGACCTTACCTGAGGAAGTTACCTGAGAGCAAGCCCCGCCCCACAAGCCTAAGCTTGGAGGTCCATTCCCGCCTGGAGAGTTCCCAGCCCCGCTTGACCCTCCCTCAGGACCCCTTTGGGGAGCCCCCAACGAGGGGCGCGCGGCGGGGCGGCCAAGCGGGGCAGCTACCCCGGACCCACCCCGGGGAGGTCCCCGTTCTACCTTGAGGACGGTGACGCCGCCGCCGGGGCTGTGGATCTCGAATGTGCTGCCCAGGGCGGCCTCGACATCCCCGACACCGCCGCTGCTGTTGCCGCCGCCGCCGGAAAAGGAGCAGGAGGACGAGGCGGCGGAGAAGGAGGCGGAGGCCGGGGCGGCGGCGCTGGGGGCGGCAGCGCCGGGGGCCTCGGCCGGCTGGTGGTAGCTGAAGGAGGCTCCGGCGATGTCGAGGCGTCCGAGGGGCACCGCCTCCTGGGAGCCCTTGAAGTAGTAGAGGGCGCAGCAACGCGGGTCGAAGGCGAACCAGCGGCTGCGGAAGCCCCGCAGCGGGCCCTTCCCCGTCAGCTTCTGCAGGTAGCCGCACAGCCGGGGCCGCTCCGAGGCCGAGGGGGGCGCCGCCGCCGGAGGACCTTCCCCAGGCGCGGCGGCGGCGCCTTCTGCCTCCTCGCAGCAGCCGGCAGAAGGCATCGCGGCGGCAAGACCAGCAGCAGCAGCAGCAGCGCCGCCGCCGCCGCCTCTCTGCGCTCCTGAGAGGGTATGAGGCTACAGGGCTGGGCGGCCTTCCGCAGCGCCCTCCCCAGACCTGGCTTTGCCCCCAGTGCATGCTGGGGCTTGTAGTCCGCTCTTTCTGAGGCGAAGGGCCTGGCCGCCTACGCCTCCGCCCTTCTCCCCGCCTCGGTAGGCCCTGAGGAGGGATGGGCGAGGATTGCCACATAGGCCAGGAGGCGCGAGAGGTACCGGTGGGGTTAATTTAAATTAATACAAGCGTTCTTGCTGGCTTTTTAGTGGTTTATTTCCTGAAATCATTTTCCATACCGCCTTTATTCCAAGGAGCTCAAGGCGGTGTTCAGGGTTCTTGCAGTTCCCATTTAATTTCCTCACATCGCTCCTGTGAGGAAGAGTAACTGGACCAAGGTCACATGCAGTGAGCTTCATGTGGTAAATATATTTATTTAATTTGTATATCACCCATCCTTTGAAGATTTGAACCCTGGAGTCTCCAGGTCTGACCCTCTTACTGCTGGCTCCTGCAGCTATACGGTATACTGCAATGTATCGCTTGATTGTTTTAAAAAACAAAATAAAACTCAAAGTGGCATACAAAAATATTAATAAAGTTATTGGTAATGGCAATTAACAACAACATACATTTAAAGTACATTCAGAGCACAGTGCTTCCCCCAAATCCTGGGAACTAGTTTTCCCTTTGGCTGCCATTCCCAGCACCCTGAGCAGACTACTGTGGTACCTTGTCCTGTTCCCAGGATTTGGAGCAGGGGGCAGGTAGGTAATGTATGGTGTGTAAGCAGTCATAGTTTGCAAGGAGCTTCCAAACCAGAATCTCAAACTGTGTTTTGAAGATGATTTGAAAACCACAGTTTGGGCAAACTGTTGTTTAGTGTTACTTCTGGACCAACAAAAAATGGTTTCAAACATTGCCCTGCCCTCAGTGACTTTTGTTGGTAGAATCCAGGGATTATTAGGAAGGGCGAACAAAGAACCCATGGTTTACTTGTACCTCTGGAATACAATTTGTGCTCTGTGGTTTTATCTCCGTGTAAACCATGGTTTGCTGTTACACCTGCATATTTATTTATTGCATTTTGGTCATTCCATGTCAAGTGATACAGGAACTTTTACCTTACCATTTTAAATTACTCTCATTTTCAGTTTTCTAAAAATAGTATAAAAGAAGGTTCCAGATCTCTGTTTTTAATTTTTTTAACTCATCCCATTTTTGAGTTATTAGGGTTTGAGATTTCAAATAGTTGACAATTTTGGCCTTGCCCCCTACATAAAAACCTTAAAAGCTCAACCCAGACTTCAAACCATGATATCTGTTACTTCAGGCATTTCTTTTAAAAAGTTACTCAATTAAAACGTATATGAAAAGCTAGTCAGGCTTTGCTTTTAAAAATGTGTTTGAAAGTGGTTTCAGCTTGTTTGAACCAGCACTGACTGGCTTTTATGTGTATGGACAAGCTGTGGCTTGTTGTACAGGGCTCAGCAGTGAGTTGGGAGTCTTAGCTCTTGGGTTGATCAGTTTATTAATCTGATCTGACATATACTAATATATTGTACTGACATGTACTAATATATTTTCTACTATACCATACTAATATATTGTACTGACATGTACTAATATATTTTCTACTATACCATACTAATATATTGTACTGACATGTACTAATATATTTTCTACTATACTATGCTAATATATTGTACTGACATGTGCTAATATATTTTCTACTATACTATACTAATATATTGTACTGACATGTACTAATATATTTTCACTAAAGACTGTCTGCAAAAGAAAGAAATGTGATGTCTAATATGATATATTGCTGTAATACTTTTATTAAAATTAGTCACTAGCAGCATCATTTGTTGACCCATCTAGTTGGGATATACTCACCTGGTCATGGTGAGTGGGCTTGAACGTTCCTATGATCCTAGTGAGTAAAGCCGTCGGGAGTATCGTACTCCCAAAAGGGTCATGCAAGGCGGTAAGGTCCGGGGAGAGAAGCTAGACAAATAATGATGCAAGAAGACCTCAATGGCAGAACAGGCAGAAGATAACAAGCGGCATGTTACCACCGCTGTGAAGGTGGATGAAGGCTGCAGCATATAAGAATCTACCGGATGTCGTGATACTCATGCCATCGGCATAGAGTCCCATGGTGATTGGCAAATGGTAACAAGGGCAGGACCGTGAAATCTGGAAGC
Source organism: Podarcis raffonei (assembly GCF_027172205.1). Lineage (NCBI taxonomy): Eukaryota > Metazoa > Chordata > Lepidosauria > Squamata > Lacertidae > Podarcis > Podarcis raffonei. The sequence goes on from NC_070615.1 coordinate 5,332,975, forward strand.
ACCTGATCATGAACCGTCACATGGGTGGTGGATACAGATTCAGTCATTCTGACTCAAGGAATGAGGCAGTTGAATAGCTTGGCAGCTGTATCCACGACTGAGCAGTCCTATTTTGGATCCACTTTTATCACCTCTAAAAGGAGAAGGGGCTAGAAAAGGTGCACTAAACATAGTTTGCCTCCTTTTTTCCCTGACTGCATTACTGCTCCCAGTGGGGTCACCACCCAGCAGTCATAAAAGACAATTGAACTTTGGAACATGGAAAAGACAGATTACACAAATAACGAGCGCCCCGAGCACAGGAATGCCATCATTGCAAGAGAGTTGTGATGTTTTAACATAGATATTGCAGCTCTTAAAGAAACTTGAAGAGCAGGAGAGGGACAACTGAAGGAAGAAAAAGGAGGCTACACATTCTTCTGGAAAGGTCTACCTGAACAAGAAAGTCAAATATAGTCAGACCTCGTGTTATGTTTGCTTCACATTGTGGCTTTTCAGGTTACAAACGCAGCAACCCCAGAAGTGTTTACTTCCGAGTTTGCCACACACGCACACGCAGAAGCGATCTGCGCACTTTGCACATGCACAGAAGCGCTCTATCGCGTTTTGCTCACACGCAGTAGTGGCGCTCTATTTACGGACTTTTCAGGGTGCGAATGGCACCTCGAAACTGATCATGTTCGTAAGTAGAGGTACCACTGTACATGGAGTAGGCTTTGCTATCAAAAACAATATTTTGAAGCTTGTGGTAATAATTTACCTCTACACTACCTTGTTTGTTACCCAGGTGAGGAACCTTTTGAATAAACCACAGAACCATGGAAACTATATTCAAGTCCAGCATCTGGATTTCGGGACCCAGCATTTATTATAGCTATTGCAATAGGACAGAGCTCATTCAACATGCCAGTTAAGAAGGTCTGCCCTCAGGCACTTCAGAAAAAAAGCTCATACAGTAGTTCAAACACAGCGAACAAAGAGTCATAAAACATCTTCACATACGTCAGGAAAGTCATGAGAAGAAAAGCACATATGGCTCCATACTGATATCTTCACTCCTGCATCACCTTGGAGTGGCCCTGATGTGCCCAGGCCATTTGAGCATCTTAGGCAGGGGTTGGCAAGGTTTACCTTGCTTGGGCCAGTTTACTGGAGATCCCTTCATGGGCTGGATCGTGCGCACGCATAAGCATGCGTAGCTGCTATTTCTGCTGGCTACGCCTGCACAGATTAGATTTTTGGCATCTGAGCATGTGCAGACGCAATTTCCGGCAATGCAGAAGCGAGTCCCCATGCCGCGCTGCGCTGGTTTAGTACAGCACACAGGGACTCGCCGAGTGGGCAGCTCGGTTCGGGGGTGCCTCGTGAGCCGATTAAATGACCCCCATGGGCCACTTGTGGCCCATGGGCCTTAGGTTGCCTACCCCTCATCTTAGGTCTCTGATGTCTAGCATTACCCTGACAAACTAGCCTTCATTGAGGGAAGAGCATCATAAAATCTTCTTTCTGGGTCTCAGATAGGTCTTCAAGGATTGCTGTTTTACACTCTGGTGCTAAAGCATCCTGCCATTTGTATCACTTTCAGGGGTAGATAAAGAGAGATGGAATGCAGCGTAGGACGGGGAAGACTCACAAATGCAGAACACACAAAAATCAAGCCTAATACATTCTAAAATGTTTTAACAATTAAAGTGAAACATTTAAACATTATTAAAATAATAAAAATATACACCCAGGGTCTCTAATTCTTATACCAGTCCCCCTTTGATCCTAACCTTATCAAGGATTATAATCATACTTTATCAAAGTTATCAGTCTACCAATTGGACTTCTTTACAAAACACACTTTTACAAGCATTGAGTACCACAACATAGCAATATAATACAGAGAATGACTGAGAGGAAAACTAATAACCCCCCTTTTTTTGAGGCTTTCTTGATCCAACTAATCTGAGGAGACCAACTTCATGGATTTCAATATGAGATTCCTTTTAAGCATTTATGGAGTTTTAAGAACCTTGGGAAAAGTATTCTCCCTTGCTATAAACATGTTTATCTATGCTTTACATTCAGCAGGAAGGTTTATTCATAAAGAAACATGAAGTTTTCTTTCTTTAGCTTTATTTTGTGTCCAGTGTAAAATTACCGGTACTCTTCTGGAACCCATCTCTTTGTTATTCCTCAACAACACCCCATTAATGAATTCTTGTTAAAGGGCTTTCATCAATCATCAGCAACCTCCCAATTTGGCGCAGATGTTGATACATCCTAACAGAAATGTCTTCACCCTTCTGGGAGGTTCTTAACTTGCTGTGCTCTTCACTCAAGGGTGAATCGCTTTCTCACATTCCAGAGGGACACGAAAAGGCTCATTGCACCTGGGTTCACTTGTCTAATCCAAAAGCAAAATCCAATTAGAATTTTTCTATAGCCCCAAAATTTCAAGTCCAGAAACTAATTTGTTAAACAATTCCAGTAGGTGCATTTGTCCAAATTAACTACTTTTACTCTATAAAGCACATACAGACTTCCTTCACATGTGCAGTGATTCCTGCTTAATCAAAGCATATATTTATGTGCTACTGTTAACTTGTTTCCCACGGTGCTTCTCCTGAAACCATTCGATCAATAGGGAAGATTGGGACACATGTAGAGACAAAGAAATGTGGTCACCAATTGACCTATTTTGAATTTTGGATTTCACAAAAACCTGATCTATTCAAAGACATAAAACACATGGGGAAACCTTCATACCTACTTTTAAATAATCTGGTACAATTTCAGCAATCATAATACTCAGCAATTGCTTTTTGGCAGTGATCCAAACCTAAGTACAGATTTTCATTTTCCCATGGATATCCTCAATACCTCAAACGTGCAAATGAATCATACAAACAATTACATGGTTATCACAACACAATTAAATACATCAATTTACAGTTCCAACTACATTCAAACTACCACATAACACAAAATACCAATTCTATATCTAGCTATTTATGAAAATCTATTGGTCTTGAAAAACTTCTTGCTGCTTTCACAAAGATCTTCAATCTCCAGGAGTTTCAACTCGTAAGCTGTAGTCCAAAAAATTATCTTTGCAAGTCACCATCTTCCAGGCCCCCCGTTGCCTGCAGCCCCACAAGTCCTGCTTTGATGCAGATGAAAATTGCTACTGCTGTTGCTACTTTACTGTTATCTGGGAAGCCATAAGCTTGCAATAAACACATTATTCTAAGTGATTTCCTGGCAGATTTATTCCATTAACTAGGAGGGTTGAGATGCATCTCTGGAGCACGTAAGTCTGCAGAGAGAACAAAACTGCATCTGGGACTGAAAACATAGTTAGCATGAGAGGGGGTTAAAAATGACAAACAGGTAAAGGCTTTTCCAGAATGATGATCCTTTTTTTGTAAGCTGTAAACCATATAAAGTTTTTGTTAGAAAATTTATTCAGCCTTGTTTATTTATAACTGTTCCTGTTATCTGCTTAATTTCCTTTTGCTAGTTGGCAGTGGGAGGGAAGAGAAAGAAAATCTTTTTGTTAATTCAAATACAACAGAAAACATTCTGCCATAGGGAGCAGTAAGAGTTTCCAGACGCCCCCATTACCTGTAGAAAGCAAAATTATTATGGAAGAAAAAACTGTTACAGTTATGGGCAGTTATGTTTATACCAGGATAACTTATTTCCATCATGGGTTTATTCATACAAATTTTAGCAGTGGCAGGTTTATTAGAAATATAGTTTATTATTTATTCTCACATAATTAATCCGAATCATGTGAGTTCAAAATTAGAATTGAAAATTAATACTTTTTTTAAAAAATCAACTCTCCATTACTGAGTTGATGCACATGTTATTTACATGTACATGTTTGGATGTTGAACCAACTTCCAGGCTTTCTGACATATATATATATATATATTATTTAAATATTTATTGAAATTTTTAAAAAAATAAAAAGAAAACCATAAAAGAAAACATAAAAGAAAAACAACAATTAAAAACACTTAAAGTTCACCTCTTACTGTCAATGACCAATTTCCTTGACTTCCCCACACCTCCCCTTCTTGTATTCCAGTTCCAATTTTAGCTCAGCAAGTTCTTGTCCCCAAACTTTATCATATTTTCTCTAATTCATTTTAGTTATCCAATTTTAACTTATAAACCTCAGTCTTTGTACATCAATACTTATTCTTAAAAATCTTTTTCTAAGTTCACCCCATCAATTTAATTAACCAACTTTAACTTAAGAACCTCAATCTTTATACGTCAATACTTATTCTTAAAAGTCTTTTTCTAAGGTCGGCCCTAATTCCCTTCCCTAAAATCCCCATTTTTATGTTAATGACAAAACCAAATTAATTAAAACAATATATAGTTATACACCCTTCGGATTCCCAGGACCCCACCACCCCCTTTTCCCGGTTTCGAACCCCAACAAAAAGTCCATCAGTCCATCTGCAATCAGCCTGACGACCTCACATCCGAGGCTCTCAATTCTCTCTCAGCTCCTCTCTGCTGGTTTTTTTGATAGTCCTTTATATTTAACACCAAATCTTGAAGAAGCTCTGTCCCAATAATGTCCATGTTTCTTCCAGCCAGGCCTCCATATTTAAAAGTGGAGCCAAAATCTTGTTTCTTACTTCTCTTAAGTCCAAATGTCCCAAAAGCTCCAATTTCCGCTTTAACCAGGTTTGTATTCCATATATCTTCAGATCTCCACATAGGGAGATCTCTCCATTTTCCATTCTTCAATTCAAACCAAATTTTCATCATCCTGATCTTATTTTCCTTTATATCCATCTTGGCCGGCCTCTGGCTCTCCTCAACCATCTGTGGCATTGTAGCTCCTCCTTCTTTTTCCTTCAAATCATCCTGTTCCTCTTTCATCATATTCTCAGATTTCTCAAATTTCTTATCTTGTTCGGCTGCTGAAATTTTAAGGTCAACTGCAAGACTTTCTTGTTCATCTGCAAAAACTTGAGTCAAGTCCCTCCCAGGCTCAGCAACTTTGTTTACTGTTCCCTTCAGTATTGTGACGTTATTAGTCAAAACATCAGTCTGTTTCTGTAACTCTCCCAAGAGAAGAAAAGACCTCTCCAGTTCAGCCAGTATTTTTCCACTTACAGCCATTTTTGTAATGTCTTAAATCCCCTCTAGAGGGATTCTAGTTTCTTGTTATCTTCCAGTTCCAACCCAAAAGTCAAATTAGTCTTTTCTCTTTATTTTTAACAATTTATTACCAAATTGTAACAAAATTAACCAGCAAAGATAGCAAAAACAAAGTTCTCCTTTTTCCCCAACTTTGACAGCTAGTTTGACAGCTGTCAAAGTCTTTATTTCTCTTCCGCAGGCTCTCCCATCGATCGCTCCCGGGTCTTGGGGAGGGGGGTGAATTCCGTTTCCAATGTTAGCTCTTATCCTCCAGCACAATCACTTAAATTGCCCCAACGTTACCGTATTTTTCGCACTATAGGACGCACTTTTCCCCCTCCAAAAATGAAGGGGAAATGTGTGTGCGTCCTATGGTGCGAATGCAGGCTTTCGCTGAAGCCTGGAGAGCGAGAGGGGTCGGTGCGCACCGACCCCTCTCGCTCTCCAGGCTTCAGGAGAGCCCCGCCGCCAGCCCCACAAGCTCGGGGGACAGCGGGGAGGCGGAACGCCGCCATCCCGCTGTCCCCCGACTTGGTTAGAAGGCTGGCGGGGGGGGGGGGAGAAGCCTGCTCCTCACCGTCGCCAGCCCCGCAAACTCGGGAGACAGCGGGAGAGGCACAGCGCGCCCTTCCCGCTGTCCCCCGACTTGGTTAGAAGGCTGGCGGGGGGGAGAAGCCTGCTCCTCCCCGTAGCCAGCCCCGCAAACTCGGGAGACAGCGGGAGAGGCGCAGCGCGCCCTTCCCGCTGTCCCCCGACTTGGCTAGAAGGCTGGCGACGGGGAGAAGCCTGCTCCTCCCCGTCGCCAGCCCCGCAAACTCGGGAGACAGCGGGAGGGGCGCAGCGCGCCCTTCCCGCTGTCCCCCGATTTGGCTAGAAGGCTGGCGACGGGGAGAAGCCTGCTCCTCCCCGTCGCCAGCCCCGCAAACTCGGGAGACAGCGGGAGAGGCGCAGCGCGCCCTTCCCGCTGTCCCCCGACTTGGCTAGAAGGCTGGCGACGGGGAGAAGCCTGCTCCTCCCCGTAGCCAGCCCCGCAAACTCGGGAGACAGCGGGAGAGGCGCAGCGCGCCGTTCCCGCTGTCCCCCGACTTGGCTAGAAGGCTGGCGACGGGGAGAAGCCTGCTCCTCCCCGTCGCCAGCCCCGCAAACTCGGGAGACAGCGGGAGAGGCGCAGCGTGCCCTTCCCGCTGTCTCCTGACTTGGCTAGAAGGCTGGCGACGGGGAGAAGCCTGCTCCTCCCCGTTGCCAGCCCCGCAAACTCGGGAGACAGCGGGAGAGACGCAGCGCGCCCTTCCCGCTGTCTCCCGACTTGGCTAGAAGGCTGGCGACGGGGAGAAGCCTGCTCCTCCCCGTCGCCAGCCCCGCAAACTTGGGAGACAGCGGGAGAGACGCAGCGCGCCATCCCGCTGTCTCCCGACATGGTTTGGAGGCTGGCGGAGGGCTTCCTCCTCCCCCAGCCCCGCAAGCTCCCAGAGTGATGCCAAAGCTGCGCGCAGCTTCGGCATGGCTCTGGGTCCTGTTCTGGGGGAGGGGGAAGCTCGGGCTTCCCCCGCCCCAGCCCCGCGCCTGGCGGGGGGGAAAAATAAATTTCCCCCCCTTTATTTCCCTCCCCAAATCTGGGTGCGTCCTATGGACCGGTGCGTCCTATAGTGCGAAAAATACGGTAATTGCTTTTCTCCACAAAGTTAATTGCTTTCCTCCACAAAGAAGAAAGGTATTCTCACAACCTTAGTAATAAAATCCTTGCTTTACGATGTTTACAAGACGGGTGGGCGGACCTCCTTTTAACACCTCACCCGATCGTGCCTAATTCCCAAAGAAAATTTCCCTTTTAAGTCCAATTTCCGTATTACTCACGGGTTGTTACTTTTAGTCCAAATGTTCAAAGAAAGAAGTTAGTGCTCTCCGTCCATGGCATGCATGCAGGACAGCCAGATCAGCCTTGCACAGTTCATTGGGTCCCTCCTGTGCTGTGCATGACAAATCAACAATGGGAGTAGAATTCATAAAATGTATCCATTCTGGTTTTGATTGCTTGAAAGTGATACAATGTATGTTTTGAACTTGGCTAAGTAGAAAATACATACTAACCTTCAGAAATTAATAGAAAATCAATGGTTTAACCCATGGGTAGGCAAACTAAGACCCATAGGCCGGATCAGGCCCAATTGTCTTCTGGATTCAGCTTGTGGACAGTCTGGGAATCGCTGCATGGATCGCTAGTGAGCGTGTTCTTTCCCTCTCCCACCCTCTTCCTCACACGGCGGCAGCAGCGCCTCCTCCCTCCCTCCTCCTGGCTTCTCCTTGCCCTGCCTAGAGGAGGAAAGGGGCTGGGCTTTATTAGTGCCAGCAGCAGCAGCAGCTGCCCTTTTAAGCAGCCCCACTCCGGAGCCCTTTCGCGCCCCGCTCATTGTCCCTCCGCTGCCACCGCCAGCCCCTGCCGCTTGCAAGACACAGGTAAGAAGTCACTGGGGCTCGTGGTGCTCTTGCATCATCCCCCCCCCATATAGTCTGGCCCCCCACAAGGTCTAAGGGACAGTGGACCGGCCCCCTGCTGAAAAAGTTTGCTGACCCCTGGTTTAACCAATCCCCTCTGTTCCAAAGTGCACAGTCACGTACTCCCTACCCCTATACAGACAATAACACAATAGGAGACAGGAGGTTACTCCCAATGACCCAGACAGAAACCCATTGGTAGAGTGGATTGAGACCAGGTACTTTCAAAGCCTGAAAACAGGAAAGTCCAGAGTCCAGAGGAAAAGTATAAATAGTTTTATTGTTCTTAGGGAAGAGGGTACTTAGAAAGTGTGGGGAATAGGGGTGATTGACAGGGGTGGGTGACAGGCTCATGTTTCCACATGCCAACCACTCCTTCTTTATGATAAATTTGTCATGTACTGATAATGCTGTGGGAAGTGTATGATGGGAAAGGGGGGAGAAGCTTTAAAAGTCTCTGCAACCCCTTGCTTGGGGTTCTTACTCACTGTGTGTTTTGAACCTTGTTGCAACAAGAAAGATTGGGTCTACTGACCGCTGTTTTGCTTCTTCTAACTTGACTGAAGACTCTTTCTTTGCTGACCGGAGGGACCTGTGGGGAGTGGCACCCTGACAAGCTGGGCAGCGGAGCAATCCCACATCCCAGGTTTTGTTTTTCCTTATCCCCAGAAACATGCCTCTGAGCTGTCACAGCATCATGTGAATTTTACTTCTGCAGGTTAGTTCTTCTGTGGGAGAAATACACACTTTCTGGCACGGATCTGAACCATGCTTGTTTTCTCCTACAAGGCAGAGGTCCAGCACCCAAGAGCAAAATAAAAACTTAAGGAAAAGGAGGGAGAATAACAAAAAAGGGCACCTCTCAGTTTATCTTAGCCTGGGAATTTTTTTTAGTTCCATAACTGATGTCACATTCATTTCATACAAAAATCTATTCCTGGTTTCCCTTAAAGATGCTTCTTTTAAGCAGCCTAATTTGGATTGAGCGGTTGGGGAGTTATTACTGTTGTTAAACAATTGAGAATCAGGAACCTTGATGATTCGACTACAAATCGCTAAAAGATATACCAAGAGCATGATCTACCTTCTGCCTGCCCCTGAGTATATTATATTGTGCCATTGTTTTGTTTTATTGCATTGCTATATTTAATCTTGCCGATTGCTTTGTTGTGCTTTTTAAAAGTTGTAAAAGTTTCTGAATAAATGTTAACAACAGCACACGGTCCTGTTGAAGGTTCTGGGGCTGGCAGATTGACACATATATGAAAAACATATTCTTTCTCTCCTTAACATACATCCAAGATTCTGGGTTTGCAGAACAGAAGGTTTCTCATCAACAATTCCGCAACTTATCATTCATATTCTGATTTAAATTACTATTTGTTGAGACAGGAAAAAATACAGAGTATAACGTATAGCATGAAAATGTCAATTTTATTCAGATTTAAACGATTTTTAAAATAGATAATTCAAAAACGCAAAAACCAGGTAACCAACTGGAATGTCTTAAGTTGTATCTAATTGTCTGTGCAAAGTTTTACAGGAAAAATTATTCAAATCTATACATATTTGTTGTTTTCCTCCATTTGTCCTCTCACAGTTATAGTTTTTACAATACCAATAAACTGTATTTTATTGTTTATAAAACGCTAAATGGACTTTCTCCTAATATTTATGGCTGCATATTTGTTAGATTGATAACTAAAATACATGTATTTCTTTCCCCTCACAATTCTGTTGAAGAAATACCTGGAAATGCTTATTCATCATCATTAGCTTTGTGTAAACAGGACGAGGTTTAGCTGCCATTTGATTTTGAATTTTACAGCAGTTATACTTCATTAACAAAGTTGAGTCAAAAGAGCCTCCAATAAGCTCTTTTGCAAGATGTTGCAAATCAAGGTGCACAGCTGGTGGGTAAACACTGTTGCTTGATAACAATTTATTATTTTTAATATAATGGAACTTTATTATCACTGAAGGGGGGGAAATGCTCAGCTCTAGTTTTGTGACGTGTTTCCTCTGCGATGCTTTCTTCACAACCTGGTGGTATAACACAATTCTACCTTCTGTATTATCAGGGCCCACTCTGCTCTCCAGATAATGATCCTGAAAAGTGTGTTCTAATGCACAAACAAGGACATAAACTGGGCTGTAAGGTACTTGTAGTGTTTTCTGGACTGCTGCAGGACTGGATTGCACCAACAACAGGGCAGAGCAGTCTCAAAGCACTGAAGCAAAGAGCTTTTCATTTGACTGGGCCCCACTGAGAAGTAAGCTGGTTTTAAAATCTGCATATGCAGAGTGTAAGAGCAGTTTATGCATTCCAACCCATGGATATGAGCCAATTCTTGAGCAAGCACCATTGAAGGTAATGGGGGTCCCAGACAACTGTCCCTCTGCAGCTCATGACTCTCTCCTAGAGAATCCATAGCATAGATACTGTTGGTGGGACTTGCCTGTTTCCTTAAAAGGAACCAAGTTTCTCAAGTGGGAGCTCAGGCCATAGCCAATTGCAGAGAATGGTTGGTACCTTCTGATTTCCCCTGCAAGAGTAAAACAGAGCAAGTCAGACTGCTCTGCGCCATCCTGCTGATGCAAGGAGGAAGCAAAATGAAGGGGCAGCCACGGGCAGAGCAGCCCATGGCCCCACAACCAGTTGTGATGGCTCTCATATTCTTCCAAGTGCCTGGTGGGTTGCCAAGCTGGAGGTGACAGTTGTGGGCAGAGTGGAGTTTGGTGCATAAGCAGCGAGTGAGGCTGCAAATACACACTTGGATTGTGGGAAGGCGCTGCCCTTTGAGACTCACTGGCTATGTGCTCCACAAGAGGGAGAGAGGCCTGCTGCCACCCCTCCCTCCCTTCTAGGGGTTGGCCAGATTGGCCTCTACCAAGGGTGCCCTGGAGGGTGAAAAAATGAAAGCTCTCCACTGTAGCTCAGAGTGGCTAGGAGCCTGCCTGCACATGCGCACACTCCCTAGTCTGCTCCTAGTCTGGAGGAAGGCACAAGGTACGAGGGCGGGTGTGTGCTGATACAGCTCCTTGCCAAGGGTGCAAGGGAGCCTAGGTATGCCTCTGCTTCTGGAGCAAGTGTTTCATGCATTTTGGAGACTCCATCACTGGAATCTAAAAGGAATAGAACGAAACTTGTATGAATGCTCACCCACAGAGCTCCGCCGTGCTTGCAGGAATTTACAGTCACCCAGTGACTGTGGTAAATAATGGGGTGCTGCCGATACTCACAGCTCAATAAAAGTGTTGTGGCTGCCAGAGCACAATGGCTGCCATGGGCAGCAAGAAAAGAAGGGTCAGTCCAAGAGTATATCAAAAGTGGCTTATTTTAGTCCTTTAAAATAGTTGTTAAGTGTAGGACTTGATCTGGAGATAGTAATTTGGACTATGAAAAGTGTCAAAGCATGTCTGAGAAATTTGTTACTAACAGTAAATTAATTAGCCAACCATAACATCCCTAAGACTCAGATGAAGGGCAGTATACAAATTTAACAAATGAATGAATGCATTTGATGCCATGAAACATTGTCCAGCATGACTTCTTCCCACCGCCAGCTAAACCATCAAAGTAGAAACAGCAAATGAGCAAACCTATCAGGCTTTGCTGTTGATCAGCATACAGGCATTCCAAATCCAGTGCAGGTGGGATTTTTGCACAAGGAGTCCCCCAAATTAGGCAAGCAACGCGACAGAAGCCCATAGCCAGAAATAGGGAATATGTGGGGGGGGGGGATCACAGTACATCATGCAATACAGGAAAGCCCTATGTTGCAATTAACTTAATATGTCTAAAGTTGTTTACCCATGCAAGATTGTAATAAAATCACATTTTAATATAATTATGAAATAAACATCAAGCATGTCAGTCAAACCAGTGCCTTTGTGCTCATTGGCCAAAACAATGGGAGGTGGGAGCAAGTCTGTGACTTAACAGAGCCTCTGATAGAATTCTGCCTGCATATTTTTTACTTTAAAAGGGCTAAAGGTTTAATTTTTAAGAAATTAAAGCTGAAAATTGCTTTTAACTGCCTTGCAGACTGGAGATCTTGCACCCTTCAACATGTTGGAATACATGGCTCTGCTCAAGCATTTGGAGGCCCTGACAAAAATCTGTGACCCAAGTTATGTGAGGCAACTCTTCTGGAGTCAATGGAGCTTAGATCTGGAGTTACAGGGCAGTGGTCCTCACAGGTCTTCCGTAAAAAGTATTTTTGATAGCAATGCTGTCTTTTTACTATTTACAGTAACCATACAGCTCCACAAGATCGGGAGCACATAGCTCTGTCCATGCATCAGATTTATATCGCAGCCTGGATCAACATTATAGGCAGACCAGATCCATTTTTCTTCCAGCTGCTCAGGTGAGCTGCATTCAGATGCCTTTACTTCATTTGCTGAATCTGCTTCTGCAGCTCTTCCTTATCCAGTTTCATTTTGGCTTCAAGAACCTGCCGAAGAGATCCAATGCTCTCGTAGATGGTCGCAAATCCTAAACAGGGGAAGAATTGAAACAACATTTGCTATCTTTTTATTTTTAAACAAACTATGCTGACACTAAAAGCAAGTCTCATCTTCAGTTTAGCTTTCTCAATCAATCAATTTATTGCATATAGCCAAAGGCCTTTACAATGTACAGGAAGGGCTAAGATCAAGGCTGAAATCACGCAACATGACCTATAAAAGTTAAAACATAAAAAATTACAGTTTGAGGTTTTAAAATTAGGAAGCATTCACATATCTAGAACTTCTTAGCTGCCAGAGTGAACTTGGCTACCAGATGTGCAATCTGGAGATCTTTATCAGCTAGGAGCTCAACTGTCACCTCCTGGGGGGATTGGCCTAAGAAACAGTCAAGAACCGATGGTTTAAAAAATTCTCTGTGCATTGAATTTAAAGCGCAAAGCAGCAGGAAATGCACGACATCCCCAGCTTGATTGTATCCATAAATGCACCTACTGTCCATATGGGGAATTCCCAGGTATCTCCCCTCTAAATACTCTGAGGGCATCTGCTGGAACCTTAGTTCAACAAACGCCCTACATACACAGCTGCAGGAAAATCAGTGTCTCAAGGTAATGGGGCCTTGAGTGGTTGATCTTGATTTGGGGGCACCAAATAGAATAATGGGCAACCATAATGGATCTTGGTTGGCATCCTGATCAAAGATCCAATTTCTTAGGTCACATGGACTGAGGACTAAATATTTATCCATTTGGAGATTGTAAGCCCTAAGCTTATCATGACATTTTTGCGCCCAGCCACCTGTCCTTAGTTGATCTAACCAACAGAGCTTGGTAAGGATATGGTCCTCAAAGGCGTTTAGTCTGCACCAGTATCTGAGATGGGCTAGATTGATTCTGGTTGTCATTGAGGGGAGACCAACTGGGCTCTGGGGTAAGTTGCCAGCGTCGCTGGTAGAAGCCCCAATATCTGCCTCATGAATTTATTTTGTTGGCCTTCTAGTTCTGATTTGATACCGCTTCCCATAAAGCATTTGTGCAATGATCTTTGACATGTAGATCTTGATGGCTGGATTAATTGCCCCCTTTTCGAGCAGAAGAACCTGTATAGCTGTCCAGAAGAGCGGGCAGATAATAGCTTGATTGCATCCAGATAGGGTTTCCATGAAAGCTTTTCATCAATAAGTAATCCCAATTTATTTATCGGCATGGAAGGTTTTTCAGAAAAAGGCCGCCTAACAGGGCTGGTGGAAATTTAATTTATATATATATTTATTTGGACACCTTAACCTTGGCCCTGATAGTCGCTCTTTCTCCAATGCTGAGTTGGCACCATTAGTTTTCTTTACTTCCAATAAAGTGCCCCTCTTGTCCTTTCTGAGTGGGAGCCACAACACTGGCCAGGTTATTACATCAATAAACACATTCTTACCAGCATTAACCTCGGCTTTCACTTCCTTTATATCTTCATTAATATCCATCTGAAGTTTGCTGAGCTGGATGTTGATTCTGTCTTCGGTCTTCTTTGCTCCGTGTTCTTCCGTGGTGATCTTTTGCCCGTCTTCCATTTTATTAAGTTTCCCTTGGATCTCGCTGAATTGCATCTCTAAGGCCCTGCTGTCCATTTCCTGGGATCAGTCAAACAATTTAAGACTTGCAATGATAAGATAAAACTGCCACATGTTTAATTTCTAGGCTAAGTCATTCAGGAAGTGCAACCCTCCTTGGGACCCCACACGAACCAAGGCCTGTGGTCTGCAAGGGTTTTTTGCAGGATTTCCCTGGCACAAATAAAGGTGAGATGGCTCAGGAGGCACTAAGGCAGCACAGCAGGAGGCTGAAACTCAGTTCAAATAAAATTGGGAACTGGCTTCCTCTTATGAGAATAAATCTCAGGCTTGCATGCGCCTTTCATTCTCCTTGGAAAATGGAAGCTTCAGATTTGGTTTAGGATGAGCTACCTATAGTTTTCTATTACATCTGAAATCAGGGAACTGTGTTTTATTCTAACCATGCTTAGTTAAAACAAACTAGGATCAAATATGTACAGTGAGGGGCCTCAGAACAATTTTATAGAGGGCATAGGAAGATTGGGGAGGTGTTGAAGTAACAATATATTTCCAGAGTCCATAGCAGTGGTGTGGCTAAGCGATTTTAGACCTTGGATTCAGTGGCCTTACAGAGGCCCCCTTTAGGCACCATGTATATTTATTAAGTTGTGAAGTTTTACATTCTTGATATATTGGAGCAGAAAACGAAAAAGAGTTGGCAACTGATCTTTTTATAAAAAGAATACCCTGAGCAGAAGTAGTTTCTCAGTTTAAACTCACAACTCCAAGTCTACATTACATCTGCAGAATAGAGTGGAGTTTGCTTTTGCTGCTAAACACCTGGCTTATGAATAAACATCCTTTTTGTTGCATTAAAGGATAACCTATTTATTTAAAGTAAATATAATTAAAACGAGTATCTGTAACCATACACATCCCAGTAACTCTAAAATGTTTAATAATTCAGAGGAAAGCAAGGCTACCATGGTGACCAGCACCGGCCCCTGGTGGACCCAGGTGCTGATGATGAATCTATTTGCTGCTGCCTCCTGGAGGGTCATTTGGGGGGGGGCTGGTCTGAGTGGCCCTGGATATCAGGAATGAGGTCCAGCCCTAATTGCACATAGCAAGATCTGGAAGGGGGGTTGTGAAGGTCGTTCCAGGTGTGGGTGGGTGGCCAGGATTGTAAAATTACTTTTCAGGAACTTTTGGAAGACAGGAAACGTACACTTTTTTCCTTAATGGCCAGGGACAGCTGATCAATCTTCTCCAGAAACTCTTTCTCAAACCGGTCATGCTCCTGTTCCATCCAGTTTCGTGCAGATGAGATCTGGTTACTGAGGTAATCAATGGCATCCTGCAATCTAGGGGAATAAAATGCATTAAGAGGAAATATTTTTTAAACATGAACTCTGAATGAATTTGGCAGAACTTAAGTGAATTTTTTTTTGGGGGGGGATCTTAACTTGACCTGAATTTCCTTGCAAATATTTAAATTTATATTGTTCTAGTGTGGCTTTTTGTGCAACACTCCTCATTAGGAAAAAGTGTAAAATACCAAATGTTGGCAAGTTAATCAGTTAGGGGTTTAAAATCTGAGACAATGTTAATGTTTAATTATACAGTACATCAAAACTGAATTTTAAAACAATAATTTTGGATTCATAAGAGTCTGACCTGAGGAAAATGAATGAGATGTTGAAACATGCAAGGTTAAACAGGCAAGAACTACCCCATTGCTGCCTTATAGCTCAGCATTCCACTTTCATTTGTGGTCAGCAGTGAACAGTAGCCTGGGGAATATGGAGATCACACAGAAGCAGCCCTCCTCTCCACTGTTGTCCATCCCCTGACATCTGGTACTTAGAAGTACACTGCCTTTTAACAAAGAGGCTCCATTTATTTAACTATCAGCCTTTAATAGGCTTATCCCCAATTAAGTTGTCCAATTTTTAAAAAAAGATTTTGTAGCGTGAGGCCTTTTTCCTGATTGGATTTTTTCCCATTATGTAAATATAGACAACTGTGGTTTGCAAACAAACCTTTTATTTTAGTTCCCAGAAAGTTGCTTACCCAAAAGTCTTCTGTGGTTTCACACCAAACTTTTGCAAATTTAGAAAACTGGATTTTGAAATATATGGTGACACTCACTTTGTGTCCAGAAGGTGGAGCTGTTGGTTGCTCTCTTTATATGTGAGCTTCAGTTTGGCTTCCTGTTGCATGATTGACTGCTCTATTCTGCTCAAAAGGTGAGAAATCTGAAAGGGAGGAAAGAACATTTCTTCTGCTGCCTGTTTACTTAATCCTGGTTTCAAAGGATAAAACACCTCTGAAATGCGTGAAAACTGATAAACTGATAAAACTGAAAGAAGCTGAAACAGGAAGAGTATGTAAAACAGCTTCTTTCATTTTGGTTTTAGGCAACTGCACAACATCCTTCAAGAAAACAAAAGGCCACCCAGTGAATGAGAATCATCCTGTAACAGTGATCCACTGTGAGAGAGTCCCCCTTTCCCCCAAAGAATAGAGACCCTTTGGATGGAGATGATCTGCCATCTTGGCCCTTTCTGCAAGGGAGGGGACACCTGTGCTTACACCTTTGGTTGCATGGAATGAAACCCACTTGAACGAACACGCAGAGAGTGGCTGTTTCGGAGGCTAAACAGATGTCTTGTCTGTGAAGGCTGAAGTTTGGATCTTGTCACCATGGTGAGCTTTTGCTAGGGACTAGCAGAAGCACTGTGCTGTATAGAAAAACACCCAGCAGAAGCGGGGGCAAGAGGAGAGGGAAGCACTGACCACCCACACATTCCTAGCTAGAGAGAGAGAGGAGAGATCAGAAACAGACACCACAGATGCCTGTTCCCAAACCCAGGTAACCAACCATGGGGTTATATATAGATATAGATATATGTATACATTCACTTTACGCTGATTGCATTTGCTTGCACACTGGGGACTTTAAGCGCTGCTGAAGTGTTCCTTTGTTGCAGACTTGGAGTCAGCAGAATTAAAGCTCTCGTTCCACACAGCACTTGAGAGTGTGTGCTCCCTTATCCAGCAGTACCCTTACCCCACAACTAAGAAGTTTTTGTAATGTTTACTCAAAAGTAAGCCAAGATCAGCAAAGGTCACTTCCAGTGTTGATTAAAAGTTTCCTGCTTGCAGGACCCTTGTCCCCTTTCACTGCCCCTAGCAGGGAATCGCTCCCTCTAAAAGCAAGCTGAGGAGGCTGACTACTGACACGACTGGAGTTGAGACAGGTCCACTGGGACATAAGAGCTTGGCATAAACCCTGATATTTGCAGTAGTTGGGGTTTTTTTTTTAAAGTTTCAAATAAAAAACTAAGCCCTCCCCACCTGCTGCTGCCTAAAACACTCCAGCTGAATGTGGACCAAGCATGTTCATCCGTCAATGATGAATGTCAGAAAATGAAAATGGAAAGGAGGGAGGGTCAGGAGGGCGGAATGGAATGGTCCGCTAGGGGAGAGCCTGGCTGGCTGGCAGGACCACTCCTGAGAGGATATAAAGAATGGACTGCAACATTTTGTTTCAGGTCCCACTTTTTATTCATGAGTAGCCTGTTACTTGGTCCTTGATGAGCCTCTCTGAATTTCTCTTTCATGTTGTACAACCTTGTTTCTCCACTGGGGTGGGGGATTCGGGGGGGGGGAGTGTTAATTATTAGTTTCTTCTCATTCTGCTTCTTTTTCTTTTTAACAAATAGCACTATATATACAGAAAACAGCAAGATAAAATGGGCTGACTGGATTCCATGTAAATAAGGACTGAACCAAGGATGGCAGTCTCAAGCTAAACAGTTGGTTGCAGGGAGCAACTGAAAACTAACTCATCTCAAGCTCCATGAAACCAGTAGTACGAAACTGCCTCATTCCAGATAATGTGTATTTATTTATATATTCTGCCTTTGAGGGCAAGGGTAGCCTTTTTCTATTGCTTGTTGCAGGCTACCCTGGAAGCAGTGAAACAATAACAATTTTATTTATTAAAAATATATATCTCTAGCCACACTTTTTGGCCACACTCAAAATGTAGCAAAAAGGAACATATCTGGTTGATTTCATTGCAGCCTCACACAGCTTCTCCCACTCCTGGCTGGTGTGTTTAGTACTACAGTGTAAGTGTGATGGGAGGTTGTTTGGCATTTCAGGAGCAAAAGAGGTCCACCATCCCTGTTGCTGAACCTTAAGACTGCACAGCATTTGGAAGAGAAAAACTAAAATGGGTCAACTGGGGGCTAATTTCCCAGTTTAGAATCTGAATGCCTAGCCAGCCTGCTGGACTCAGGATGAACACCTTCTTCCCCTACTGAGGAAAACCACAGATGTCAAAATACAGCTGTTTTGGATGTCATGGGATTGTGTTTCCACTGTGACTAATAGACAGAAAGCGCTGCAGAGTAATGCAGGCTGGGTGTGTTGGGGGGGGAGAGAGATGATGACTTTACACATTTTTATGGAACAAATTTCCTTGCAAATGACTTTCCAGATTGTGAGTGGGCCTTGGCAAGGCAGGATAACAAACACGAGCTTTCTTCAAGAAGACAGATGGGTCAGAAGACATTTCCAGGACCTGTTTGCAGTTTTCCCAAAGGCATCCGGCAGAACGCAGCGGGAAATAAATGCAGGATTGTGGTGCAAAGAACTCTAGATAGAGTTGGGAGTTATTTCAAAGTTCATCTGGTCCATTGGAGTTCAACTGGTGTGTCCAGACCCACTGGTAGGCTGTGGCCTGGTCCAAGGTGGGTTGCATCAGGGGCACCACCCCCAGGCAAATATATGGCAAAAGATTAACAAAATGGGTCCCCAATTGCACATTTGGGTTAAAAGTGGGTCCTGGGTCTGAGAAGGTAGGAGATTGCTGATGTAATCCATCCACCTCGGCTAATACAGGAGATCCGCTGCAACAGCATGCCTGGCAGGTGGCTCATTTACATTTTCTGTTTGTGACATTTTCTTCCTGCTGCCTTCCAATCCCAAAAGAATCCCCCAATTCCCCAATTTGAACAGATTTCAAAGGATATAAGGCAGTTAATAAAAATTATGAAACAAGGCAAAAGCATCAGAATGGCATAACCTCAACTACTATATTTGCCCATATCTACAAACAACATGAGATTCATCTGCCACAAAGACTTTCACGAACTGTCACCGTTGAAAGGTGAGCAGTGATGAAGCCAGGTGGGCCTCCAGCAGAGGGCATTCCAGAATTGTATTGGCATTGTGAGCGGCTTTGTGGGCCACCTCAAACAGAATGCCGGGAAAGCCAAAACCAGCTCCCACCTTCCAGCAGGTGTACTGTCTGAATTTGGGTTTCCTCTGGAGGACCTGAGGTGTTTTTGTAACATTTGGTTCATATTCACATATGCCAGCAGAGCATAAGTGGAGGGAAAACAGGTGGCACTCCTAGAAAGCAACAGATCCACTAACCCAAATCAGCTTCCAGGAGAGAAGCCTCTCAGCTTCCAGGTGTCTTCAGCTGTCTCACAGCTCTCTTTGTCTCTCATTCTCCATTGCCAACCATTTTGCACATGCACTGTTGGCATCAGGCTCTGTCCCCCACAATCCCTTAGCTGGGGCTGGAGTGTGTCACCTTCTCAAAGCTGTGGCAGCGCTCTCTCTTCAAAACACTCAACAGAGACTGCCACCTCTCAAAAGACCCTCCCTGGACAATCAGATCCCACCTTTGTCAGTTATTGCTCTTCTAAATGGTCAATGCACATCTCTTGTTTACATGGAATTGTCACAGACTCTTGTCTTTTGCATTTCGTGGCCATCTGGGCACACAGCCTACAATTTCCCCGCTCTGTACTAATATGTGTGTGTGTAGGTGGTTCATATGCATCAGTAAGCCAAATCATGGTTTAGTGTGGGTGTGTGGACCCAGACAGATCACAGCCACTTTGCTCATCTTCTGGTCTTGCTGCTGCTGAACAGCTGGCTGCACTAAACTATGGCTTGGCTTAGCATGCTGTCAGCTCCTGAGCTCATGGTTTGTCTCACTCCAGTTTGCTTTCAATCCTTGGTGTTAGTCCTGCTCCTCTGGCCCGAGAGAAAACAAATGCCTGCTCCATCTTTTGTGTGCAAGACATCCCACCAGATAGCTAAAAACTGCCATCACATCTCCCCTTCATCTGTTCTTCTCCGGGCTAAGCAGACCCAGATTTTTCAGCCATTCCTTATAGGACTTGGTTTCCATCCTGATCACCCTTCTCTGGACACATTCCCATTGGTCTACATTCTTCTTAAATGTGGTACCCAGAACTGGACAGAGTACCCCAGGTGCAATAATAAAGAGGAAATGTGACTTTTCAAGATCTGGACACTATGCTCTCCTTCATGGAGCTGAGGTTGTGTTCACTTTTTCAGCTGTGGATGCCCTATGCCGAGAATTTTTTTAGAAGTGGAAAATATTCCAATTTCCCCTGATATTCATAACTGGAAAGCAGATACATCTAAAACAGTAACTAAGAATTATGTGGGATCCATTATTTTTTCATACCTGTATTTCTGCTTCTTTTATTTTAGACTCCAATATCAACTTGGTCGCCTGCTGATCTTTGCTTAGGTTCTGTAGTCTTTCGTAGGTAACTTTGTGTTCAGCAGACAATCTGGCTAACCCAGTATCACACCTATTCAGGAACAACAGGGATTATTTGGAGTTGTCATAGGCACTTTTCCTCTTGCCTCCCAGCAGCTTATTCCAAAAATACTCACCTTACCTGCCACACTATCACAGACTAGAATATCATTTAATTGTTGATAATGTTATTACTCTTTAAAAAATAAGTTTGAATTCAGACACACTTCTGGCACATGGAGGTTTTCAAACTCGAACTCTGAACCTATGCCAACTTACTCATAAGAAAGGCAGAAGGTTTGGCAGTAGAGTCAGCACAGATTCTAAAAAGAAATTCTGCACATAATACATTTACAGAATCTGCTGCCACAGAATGTGGCGATCAAAGAGAAGTTCATGGAGGTGGTGATGGCAGGAAGCTGCCTTCTGCTGAGGCAGACCATTGGTCCATAATAATAATAATAGTAATTTATTATTTATACCCCACCCATCTGGCTGAGTTTCCCCAGCCACTCTGGGTGGCTTCCAATCAAGAGTTAAAAACAATACAGCATTAAATATTATAAACTTCCCTAAAGAGGGCTGCCTTCAGATGTCTTTTAAAAAGAAGATAGCTGCTTATTTCCTTCACATCTGAAGGGAGGGCGTTCCACAGGGCGGGCGCCACTACCGAGAAGGCCCTCTGCCTGGTTCCCTGTAACCTCACTTCTCACAATGAGGGAACCACCAGAAGGCCCTCGGCAATGGATCTCAGTGTCCGGCTGAACGATGGGGGTGGAGACGCTCCTTCAGGTATACTGGACCGAGGCCGTTTAGGGCTTTAAAGGTCAGCACCAACACTTTGAATTGTGCTCGGAAACATACTGGGAGCCAATGCAGATCTCTCAGGACTGGTGTTATGCGGTCCCGGCAGCCACTCCCAGTCACCAGTCTAGCTGCCACATTCTGAATTAATTGCAGTTTCCGGGTCACCTTCAAAGGTAGCCCCACGTAGAGCACATTGCAGTAGTCCAAGTGGGAGCATGCACCACTCTGACAAGACAGTCCGCAGGCAGGTAGGGTCTCAGCCTGCATACCAGATGGAGCTGCCCTGAACACAGAATTAACCTGCGCCTCCATGGACAGCTGCGAGTCCAAAATGACTCTCAGGCTGCACACCTGGTCCTTCAGGGGCACAGTTACCCCATCTTGTTTGGTGTTGTCTACAGTGAGTGGCAGCAGCTCTCCAGGATTTCAGGCTGGAGTTTTCCCTCAGCCCCACCTGGAGATGGAACCTGGGACCTTCTGCATGCAAAAGTGATGCTCTGCCACTGAAGCCAGCCACAAAGGTGTCAGAGCTGATTCAGTGTTGATCCTCTCTGTGGAGTTCCATCGTGCAGTGTCCACATAGAGCCAAACTATTTTGAAAATGGGTTCTCGTGTGAATACCCTAGAGCCCAGGTCTCCACTTCCTTTTGATCCTGCAACTTCTACACATGTGTAATCACCTCCTCATTTGCTGACCTCCCTGCCTGGCCTGTTTCTGTTCATAATACCAACGGCTGTTCTCTTCTGGCGCAACTGTGTCACAGCTGGCAGCCGCTGGCTTAGTTACGCTCACGTCAGAGAGAGATGCTGGACAAAATTGTATCTGGTAACTGAGTTGTATGACAAACATGGGGAATGGATTTCCATGTGCACGATTAACAGTTGTTGAATATAGAAACTGCTGAGATAATAGACCTAGGTCCTGTGTTTTATATAAAATTTTGGCAGAGTTTGAATATCTGTAGGTCTCCAAATGTTGGACACCCACACACCCACACCCACCAGCTGCAACTTAGTTAGCCCAAGTCATCACTACTAAAATGAACTTCCATTCTTCAAATAGAAAACCTCCCTAGAACAGCTCAGTCGGTAGAACATGAGACACTTAATCTCAGGGCCATGCAGAGTTGGGCCCAACATTGGGGGGGGGTCATCGTGCGTGCATGATGTCACATGCATGATGCCCCCCCCATTGGGCCATGCCTGCCAGGACACTCTGGCAATTGCAGCAGGGGCACATGGTGTGAAAATCACCCTCCAAACCTCCCACCCCCACCTGCCATGTGGGGGCAGCGGGGGAGGGCAGCCCCCTCAGTATGGGGAGGGTCAGCACCCTGCCTCAAAATATTGAGGGGGCTGTAGCCCCTTACACTTGCTATACCCAGTGCCCCTGGTTCAAGCCCTGCATTGGGGCGGGAGATTCGTGCGTTGCAGGAGGTTGGACTAGATGACCCTTGTGGTCCCTTCCAACGCTACAATTCTATTATTTTGTGGCCCTTCTGTATTATTCTGTAGCTGGAAATCACAATGGCTATATAGAACTTCTGTCTCAGGAAACAATGTGCCATTGTGGAAAGTAAATTTGAAATGTACAGACTGTTCTCTTTTGAAAGAAAATTACATGAAAATGGTATATTACACCAGTACAGATAGCAAAAATGTATAAAACCTGGTCAAACATATGTTGGAAATGTAAAGAAAAAGAAGGGACTTTTTATCATATATGGTGGGAATGTAGAGAAGTTTAAAAATTTTGGGAAATGATATACAATGAATTGGAAAAAAAATTTAAAATGACATTTGTAAAAAAACCAGAAGCATTTTTGTTAGAGATTGTAGGACAAGACCTGCCAAGAAAAACAAAGAATTTATTTATGTATGCGACAACAGCGGCAAGAGTCTTGATAGCACAAGGATGGAAGAATGAGGAAATCCCAACGAAAGAACAGTGGCAAGAAAAATTGATGAGTTATGCAGAGTTGGCTAAACTGACATATAAACTGCAGGACAAGGACAACTGTGACTTTAAGGAAGAATGGGAGCTTTTCATAAATTATCTAAAAAAACAACAAAATGAACTGGACTCCTTGGCAGGTTTTGAATAAACATACACAAATTTATTAGCTGATAACATGATAGATAGACAAGGCAAGGATAGGTATAATTTTATAACATGCAGAGAATAATATGTGCAGAGAAATCAGAGAGAGGAGCTGAGGGAAGTCCCCGGTGGTTGGGGGAGGGAGGGATGGAAGGGGGGAGGGGGAAAATAATGTATGTGATTACATGGTTTGATAATTTGTTAAGTTGAAATTGCTTAATAAAAATAGTTTTTAAAAAGAAAGAAAGAAACAATGTGCCCTGGAATAGCAGTTTCTGTGGATTAACAATGGGTGAGGGCTGAAGCCCCCTCCATACCTCTTGCTGGGCTAAATGGACTAAATGGACCAAGGCAGATTACAACAATGTAAACATTAGAACCAGTTAGAACAATTTACAATCAAAAGAATAGGGTGGGTCCTAGAGCCACACCTCTCTGGGGTCAAAGGCCAGGGTCAAGACATGGGCATAGCCAGGACTTTTGTTGGGGGGACAGGCAGTGGCATTTTGGGGGGGATCCGTGTCAGGAGGTGGTGTGAGACACACCTCTGTGAAAAGGGAATTCCACAGCTTTTGGGAGCCACAGAGAAGGCCCTCTCCTAGCCCCCCAGCCCCACCCCCTGAAGGCAAGAGAACTGAAAGAGGACCCCTCTCTGCTGAAGTTTCATCCATGGAGATCATGGTGGTGGACCTGGTTCCCTCACACCTCATTTTGTCCTTAGCAAAAGCCCTGTGAGGGAGGTTGGGCTGAGAGACAGGAAGTGGCCCAAGTTCACTCAGTGAGCTTCGTCGGCTGAGTGGGGAATTCAGAGTAAACCAAAAAGAGGAGTTCCCTCCATAACGCACACAAAATATACAAGCCACGGACCAATCAATGACAAAAATGATAAATAGGTGATAAAGCTCATATACAACAGTGGACTCAAGCCTCCAGCTTAATATGATATAATGTAATACAGATATGGATAACAACCAATAAACAACTGAAGACCCACGTATCAATGAAAATGCAACATGATACAAAATTTAAGTTTTATTGAAGTTGAACAATCAATATGAAGGCTATCTAAAACAGAAATAACAGTCCATGAAAACTGTATGTAACATAAATAATAGTCCAATATAAGTTATATGAATTCCACATGTGTGAAGACAGGTGGCATGTCTGATGCATCAAATAAAGCTGATGTACAAATTCCACGCGGCAGCAAATTTAATAGGGTGAAAATTCCAGAATATGTTTTCATTTTGGTGCTTCCTCAGAAACTACTGTGATGGATGGCAGCCAAGCTTGACTCTTACCAAGAGATTCCTAGCTGCACAAGAATATAAAAATCCATAGGTAACATAAAATGGTGAGCTTCATGGCAGAGTGTGGATTTGAACCCTGGAATCCCATGTTCCAGTCCAACACTGACCATCACATGGAACTCAAAGACGTCTCCTATCTAGGCACTGAGCAGACCCAGGCCTGCTTAGCTTCAATAAATACCTGCATTCTGTATCCTCAGATCATCCTGTTGCATATAAATGTATTATATTTGTGTGTGTGTGTGTTTCAAGAGAGGGGGAAACAACTTGCCAGAGACTTCGCTTTCCATGGTGTATAGAGATTCTTCTTTCTGTCCTACAGCAAAGTTTCCCCAGCCTGGTGCTCTTCAGATGTTCTGGGCTACAAATCCCATCAGCCTCAGCCAGCAAGGTTATATGATACTGGGAGCTGTGATCCAAAACTTTTAGAGGACATCAGGTCAAGGAAGGCTTCTGTTCAAGAAACATCCAAATCTGTCTAGTAAAAAGTGAATTTGGGGTACACAGTCCCTCTTTTGAACTGGCTTTAGCTGCCTGCGCAAAAGCCACCAGCTCTTCCCATCTTTCAGGAAGAAGTGGTTTCTGAAAGGCTTTCTCTGCCTGCTACCCAGAAATAAACCCCATGTATGCTCCAGATAAGCATGCTGGTATAGGGCGGTATACAAATTTGATAGCTAGATAGCTAGATAATTGTCTGGCTTTAGCAATCAATACCTATCTTACACACACTCTTTTGCCATAAAACCTATTATAATCGTCTCCTCTGCGTGGCATTTGGGCCACAACATTCTCCATACATCTTAGGCCAACGGCCCATCTAGTCCAGCATTCAGTTCTCACAGTGGATAGAGAAGTGCCTGTGGGATGCTGACAAGCTGGACATGAGCACAAAAGCACTCTCCCCTCCTGTGGCTTCCAGAAACTAGTATTCAGATGCTTGCAAATGACTAACCTGCTAGTGTTCCCTCTGCTAGCTTAATTTGTTGCACTGGGAGGAGGCCTACTAGGGAAGATCTGTCATTACACCCTCTCTTATCCCAAGAGTGAGGGAGTCCCAGAGTTAACTGCAGCTCTGTGCCCTAGTGTTAACTTTCCTGCCCCTTTTCCAGCACGGGTGGCGCTGTGGTCTAAACCACTGAGCCTAGGGCATGCCAATCAGAAGGTCAGTGATTTGAATCCCTGCGATGGGGTGATCTCCCGTTGCTCGGTCCCTGCTCCTGCCAACCTACCAGTTCGAAAGCACGTTAAAGTGCAAGTAGATAAATAGGTACCACTCTGGCGGGAAGGTAAATGGCACTGCTCTGGTTCGCTGGTTCATGCTGGCCACATGACCCAGAAGCTGTTTGCAGACAAACACCAGCTCCCTCGGCCAGTAAAGTGAGCTGAGCGCCACAACCCCAGAGTCATCTGCGACTGGACCTGACAGTCAGGGGTCCCTTTACCTTTACCTATCCCAAGAGTGAGGGAGTCCCAGAGATAACTGCAGCTCTGTGCCTTAGCGTTAACTTTCCTGCCCCTTTTCCAGCCAGGGGCTCATTCACACTTCCATTGGTCTAGGCACAGGTTGGCATTTGTTCTGAATCAGCAGTAAACAACAAGTTTTCCCTGTGAAAGCAGTAGGACAAAAGAAAAACCTATTGGACTCGTGCCTAGGAATCGCAGTACAAACGAAAGTGTAGATGTGCCTTAGGTCTGCTGCATCAGCAGCTGATGCTCTCGGTTCTTCCCCTCCTCCCTGCAGAAAACCTGCTTGCCAGAAGGGCTGCTGTCACCTAAATGCAGGTCTAATTTCACTACTGCAGCGTCAACATGGCGTGCGCACACAGAAATGGATTTATAAAATATACGGCTGAGCCCACACACCATTGTGGTGGAAAGGATTTCTGCTCCAGGAAATAACTTTTTCCAACCAATAGGGGGTTTTTTGCAGGAAGGCCAAATAAGAAATATATTTTTTGGCATAGGCTAACTTGAAATGAGGTCATTTCTAAAACATAGTGCAGTATTCAAGGGCACAAATTAGGAATAATAATAAAACTTCCCCCCAGATAGAATAATAACCCCTTTTCTTTAGTTGGAAAAGGGTCAAGTGTTAACATGTGCTAAGCAATATACTTCACAAATGATTTTTATTTTTTTTTAGTTACCTGATTTTTTTCATGGGTACAGCAGTCAGCAAATCAAAACAGTTAAGTGTGTTGGCTTATAATCTCATGCACTCTTGCTAGGAAATAAGTCCTACGGAACTCAGTAGGACTTACTTATGAGTAGACGTGTATCTGATTGCCCTGTGTGCAAAGTTTTAGGCAATGTGAAAGGTTGAATTACAATAAATCAAGAGATTCAATGGACTGTGGGCTGAATTAAGGTAACTTTTTTGAGAATGGCCCCTCTTAATAATGTAATTACACCAGGCTTCCTCATCCTCGGCCCTCCAGATGTTTTTGGCCTACAACTGCCATGATCCCTAGCTATGATGGGAATTGTAGTCTCAAAACATCTGGAGGGCCGAGGTTGAGGAAGCTGGACTGCAAGAAGATCAAACCTATCCATTCTTAAGGAAATCAGCCCTGAGTGCTCACTGGAAGGACAGATCCTGAAGCTGAGGCTCCAATACTCTGGCCACCTGATGAGACAAGAGGAGTCCCTGGAAAAGACCCTGATGTTGGGAAAGATTGAGGACACAAGGAGAAGGAGACAACAGAGGACGAGATGGTGGGACAGTGTTCTTGAAGCTACCAGCATGAATTTGACCAAACTGCGGGAGGCAGTGGAAGACAGGAGTGCCTGGCGTGCTCTGGTCCAGGGGGTCACGAAGAGTCGGACACGACTAAACGACTAAACAACAACAACACTTTTGCCATTATAAATTTGTGAACATCCACAAAACACTCTTTTGTTTTTGCTGCAACAGACTAGCATGGCTACTGCCATCCTAAACACACTTAGCCCCACTGAGCACAGTGGAGCTTACTTCTGAGTAAACAGATGTAGGATTGTGCTACACACATTAAGGTTTGCCTGTTCTATTCCTACAAGTAAAAAAATGTGATTTATTTATTTTTAAAAATTACTGAAGCACTTTTTAACACCTCCTGTTTTGGATATGTTTCCCAACATCTGGTTTGGACTCATAGACAGAATGATCAGTTTGCAAACCTTTGAAAGGATCTGGATTTGAAAAACAGCAGCGGCAGGCAGGCTCAGCAACAACAAAAGCAATTGGAAAGAGCTGGTTTTTAGTGCTAGATAGTTTGCTTTGCTAGTAAACAGTATAATCTTGACAAACCAGAGTGAGTGTCTAAAATAAACTATAAAATTATGGCACAGTGCTGTCTTCCAGATCTCAAAGGGGTAAAGGGAGGGCTTCTTCCACTGTGTAGCTGAAAAGCCTTTTTTAAATCTCTGACAGTTCTAAGAAGCGGCTGCATAATGTGAAAAAACTCACTGTTCTATTACTCCTGCCAAAGCTGTGCCAAACAACACGCCTCGCGCTCTGTGAGGAAGGCACAGAAAAGATGTTTTGAAGTAAGGTGGGCCCTTCTTGGCCTCCATCGCAGCATGATCTGCCTCTTTGAACAGCCTGTTCCAGTGCAACAGAGGATGGTCAGTGTGATCCTCCAGAGTTCCTGGCACAGCTTTGAAAGGGGGTTAGTCAGATTTGCGGGGAATCAGTCAGTCCATCCATGGCTAGTAATGAGAGCTGCATGAAACTTCCACATTCAGAGGCAGTCTAACATTCAGAGCCAGTTATGGGGGACAGAAAGCAATAGCAGGAGAATGTGACCTCCCTCTGCCCACATCTCAGCTGTGTTACACACACTGGTGTCAGTGGCAGGACATACTGCAAGAGCAACCAAAGTGGCAAATGTTTTTAGGGTGCCAATGAAGCAGCATGCAGCTCAAGAGGTGTGGCTCAACATCCTCTGCTAAGCTGCAGATTGAGGAGCTGGGGGGCCCCTGAGCTAGGAACCCTTTGCCTGTGGGGCATGCAAGCTGAAAAGCCTCTCATGGGGCATTGCAGGGTGTGCTGTGCAATGTGAGAATTGTGTTGTTGGGACATTGGATGTTTTCAGGGTCTTGGGTTACCAGTGAATGCTCTGCAACTGGTCCCACCTGCAAAGGATCCTGGACTGTGCTCCTCAGGTCTTACACTGCTATTATTTGGAGCAACAAGGCATCCTGAGAGTGGTCACGTGGCTAGCCTTTGGTCATGTTCACACAACACTGTAAGCCGTGAACTGTGCCCATTTGATTTCCTCCTGGCTTGTGCTGAGAGTAAACAAACCATTATCCCTGGCTTGGTCTTACATCCCAGCCTTGACAGTGTACTCTGAGGAAGCTCTACACAGACTCATCAACCATTTTGCCCAAGCCTGCATGGAGTTTGGCCTTTTGCCCCACAAGCTCAGTGTCGCTTTGCAAGACTCGCAGAAACGATGCAGGGTGCCCCAAGTAGGTGTGCACCCTGGCCCCTGCAAGCTCAGCGCTGCTTTTGTGAGTGGCATTGGGCTTGCAGGAGCCAGGATGCAACAGCTCACAAGTGGGCAGGGCGCTGTGATGTGCCCCCCAAAGTGCACCCAGGGTGTCGGCCCCCTCAGCCCCTCCCCACACTATGCCACTGAGCACTCCACACAAATCAGCATTGGTTACCACATTCTTTAGGTGGTAGATGATTTTTTCTACTTAAGCTCCTCCATAACTAGCAGCCTCTCAACTGACACTGAGCAGGGCAAGTGTATTGGCAATGCAGTTGTGGCACTGACTCAGCTCTCCAAAAGAGTATGTGAGAATGTGAAGCTAACAACCAACACCAAGATGAAGATCTACCAGGTTTGTGTGTTGAACACGCTGCTTTATGGAAGTGAGTTGTGGGTAACTTACAACACTCAGGAGTGATGCCTAAACACTTTCCACATGTGCTGCATCAGGAAGATTTTGGGCGTCAAATGTCAGGACAGAGTCTCAAACAAAGATGTGCTCTCTCAAGTCCACATTCCCAGCATGTTCACACTCCTGTCTCAGCAACATCTACACTGACTTGGTCATGTCCACAACTTGAAGATGGCAGGACCCCCAAGGATGTGCTCTATGGGGAGCTGGCTTCAAGTACCAGGCCCAGTGGCAGACCAATTTTGCATTACAAAGATGTCTGCAAATGTGACATGAAGGCTGGCAACATTAATCATGCCATGTGGGAATCCCTTGCAGATAACCGCAGCACCTGGAGATAATCAGTCTGATTGTGTATCCACAGCAGTGACGAAAGGAGGAATGACCTCTGGGAGGAGCACAGAAAGAAAAAATCCCATGGTGCATCTGCACAGGCACAACTGGATGCCTTCAACTGCCCCAGCAGCAACAAAACATGTCACTCTCATATTGGTCTCTACAGCCACAGCAGGTGCTATAACTCTCCAATGGTTTGACTTCACCCCCAAAGGCACACTCTTCCATTGTCTCCCGAGATAGGCAGATGCCAACAACAACACTGACTTACATTATAAATGAGCAGCAGCAACAACTGAGTCACAGGGAAACACAGAAAAAGCAAGAGTAGAATGGAAGGAGAAATCATAGCTAGATGTTTCAGATCCCTCAGCAAAAAGAAATAGACTGGTGGTGGATCATAGGTTGAATGGAGTCCACCAAGACTCTCTATCAAACTCCCAGGACTTTCTCCAGGCCACAATCCACATCAACCCTGCTTCACGCTCTGCTTAATTGCCCTTGCCAAGCTAGACTACATCTTTACATTTTAATAATGCCTCTTGTGCCCTGGATGGAGGATGGAGATGGGGGGGGGCCACTAAGTCCCTGAAAGAGCTGTTTCCAGTCAGAGTAGACCAGCCTCCCCCTAACATCTGGTGCCCTACAAATGTTGCTGGGCTCCTAATGCCACCAGTCCCAGCCAGCATGGCCACTGGTCAGGGATGATGGGGGTATCTGGAGCATGCCAGGTCAGAGAAGGCTGGAGTAAGCAATTCTGGGGTAGACTGGCATGTGGTCTGGCTTAGTCTGTGAATGCAACTTCATGTATGTTACCATGGGTGTCATTAGGGACCACTGGGGCTGAAAAATGATCTGCCAAGGAGCTATGATCCCTCCCCATAGGAGTTCCCAGGCTCAGTCCCTGGAATCTCCAGGTAGAAGGTTCAAGTAGCAGGTGAATGGAGGAGGCAATGCAGGGCTGGATGGACAAATAGCCCACCTTGTTGTAAGACGTTTCTGCATTCTCAAGAATGCATGTGTATGCATATAATGTGCATGCCAAGGAGTAATTTAATTGGTGATTGAATACAGTCAAAATTATAGGAATAAACATGGAATGGATGTATCTGCCAATTTTGGTTCCCCCTCATTGTTCCAGTCTCAAATTTGGTTTAATGCACCTAGGCCATCATTTGCAATTAAAAAAGACAGTCCTCCCAAACAGTTGTCAGTATTTTAGTCACTAACGTTTTCATTTAGGATGCAATTTTGCCTAACACACACATTTTTGCAAGCAATTTCCCTTAATAGAACGCATGTTTTGTGTTGTTTTCACAAATATATGTGTTTTCTGCACACTTTCCCCTAGCATGTTCAGAGATGTGCCTTGCTTTGTGTATTGATTTCAGTAAGCACAATTTTAGGTTCACATAGAAAGTTTTGCAACCATAATCAAATCTCTCTCTCTGCCCCATCTTTGTTATAAAGAGATCTGAAACTGGCCTTGAGCAAGGCAGTGGCGAGCCAGTGAATGGCTCAGACCCCCAGGTGGGTGTGTTTTTGGTTCACAACCGTGTTTTCACAGAATCTTGTACAAAGAAGGATCATCTGCCATGCTGCAAGATACCCCAAGTTCTGCCTCCAAAGGGCAGCAGCCTGCTTTTTCTGACTCACAACAATACACATCCCTGATCACTGGTACAATTACACCTACAATTTTTCAAAGAATATGATGACACCTATAAGGAAGAAAACAATAACTAGCTTTCAGAAAGACCTGACAGTTCAATGTGCAGAAGCAGTATGCTTCAGTATGCTATTTTTGCTTTCCTTGTGTGGGAGAGCAAATGATCAACAAATTGTCATGGACAGGGAATTTTGCCGATTGCTCCCTTCAGTCAACTGGTCTTCAGCTGCTGAGCTGTGACCCAAAGGCAGTCATTCCCCATCAGTATTGCCACCATTTTCTCATTGTCCTCTTTAAAGTGGGGAAGGCAAAAAGACAGTGGAGAGAAAACGAGAAACAGACCTCCACTAAAGACTTTGCCTGAGTCATTGTTTTGAAAATGCTGGTCTTTTTCTGTGAAGAACTGAATGTTTTAGGCTGGGATGAAGCCTTTGCAAAACACCCTGTTGATTACTATGGGTGTTGTGCGTGACTGGAGAGGAACCATAACACAGTAAGTAGAATCTGCAGCAGCCTTCCCCAATCTGGGGTCCTCCAGATATTTTGGACTATAACTCCCATCAGCACCAGTCAGCACAGCTGTATGATCTGAGAGCTGATGGGAGTTGTAGTCCAAAATGTTTGGAGGTCCTCAGGCTGGGTAAGGCTGATCTACATATTATATTCAGTCCCAAAGCATACAAAGCTTTGCAGAAGCAGCTGCTTCTCTGGTTTGCTTCAGTGCCAGGGAATGTTGTTCACTCTCTTACTTGCTGCGGTTGCAAGTATGGCTGATTCTGCCTGCCCACCTCCCCCAAAACCCCAGAAATCTGCTTTAGCTGCTAGAGAAATAACAACAACAAAGAAAAAATTACCTTGTAACCCGACCTCTGAGATCTCCCAGACCAGATAACTGACGCATCTCCAGGCTCTTCAGTGTCGAATTCGTTCCGTAACTGAGGTTATCCCTGACACGGATCTGTTCCTGTAGAGCCTATAATTGCAGAGGAGTGAAATGGGTGACTCCCCTCTTAAGTGTGTGGTGCAGAGAGGCTGATGGAGTGCGTCAACTGTCAAGAGTCCTTCACACATGCTCCAGTTGCCCCGGGATTTGACCTCAGGACCCATAATCCCCATGCACATCCATGAATCTCCCCAAATCTCTTATCATAGGCCATGCTGGCTGGGGCTGATGGGAACTGTAGTCCAAAAACTTCTGAAGGGCACCAGGGTTAGATGGAAGGCATGGAGAATGGATCTATCACTGGCAGTTTTGTTCATATTCAGAGGCACTCTGTTGCTACATAGCAACTGCAAGGGGAGGGTGCTCCCTTCATGTTGAGCTTGTGGGCTACTCAGAGGTATCCGGTTGGCCACTGTGGCAAGGAAGATGCTGGATGAGAGAGGCCTTTAGTATGCCTAAACAGGGCACATTATGTGCTGACTGTGTATACATGTTGTTGACACATGGAGAAAGAAATGCATGATCAATCCCATCAGCCTGGCTTGCAAAAGAACCACACAATCAACCCTACCAATGTGATTGCATTATTTGCCCATATACCACAGCCAGTTGGGGTTGCTTCACCGACAAGTGGTGTGTGTATGGGGAGGGGGTCCTTTGTGATTGTGGGTGAAAAACCAGAAGGTGGTAATTATGCATCTCAGATATTTTGATTAATTAAAAACAAGTAGACTGCAATGTACCTTAGTGGGGATGGTAATTATCCCAGACTAATTAACACTGTGTGTAAATGTGTGATCTTAGGTGTGTGGTACTCGTGTGCTCTCAAATAGAACTGTAAAGAATTTGTCCCAATTCTTCCTGTAAATAAGCCTGCACCAAAGCCTAAGGGCAGGTACATGAAACAATTGCATGTTTCTTCCCTGTTTATGTCCTAAGTACATAGCAGGAGCCCCCCTGGATCAGACCAATGGCCCATCTAATCCAGATCCTGTTCTCACAGAGGCCAACCAGATGCCCATTATGGGATGCCCACAAGCAGGTCCCAAGTGCAACAGCAGTGCTCTCCCCACCTCTGCATCAGTCTCTTACTTTCCTCTATGCAGAAATTGAGACTGTAGGTTCTTTGGCAGCAGTGAACTGTCTACTTGTACACTATAAAACACTAGGCACGTGGATGGCACTAAACAAGCAATAAATAATAATTTATTTCCAACATTTGTTTTCTCTTGATTAAAAGGGAACCATGAAGAAGGGCTGCAGATTCTTAGGTTTGAACCTCCTGTGTGGTGTTGGATAATGACCTGTAAGGCCTGGCTTCAAATTTCCATGAAGCTCACAGAGTGACAATGAGCTAATCACTATCTTTCAGTCTAGCCTACCTCACAGGGCTGTTGTGAGGATAAAAATGGGGAAGGGAGAACCATCTATGCCACGTTGAGCTCCTTGGAGGAAAAGGTGGTATATAAACATAATAAATTTAAAAAATAAAAAGAAACCACGCACCTTCAGAAATTTAAAAATGTGAAGACTGGGTACACCATACCACCAGAGAATTACCACTGACCTCAATGTCCCGGTTCAGCTGCCTGACGATGGCTGTGATGTTGCGGATGTGCTCTTCCAAGAGCTGCCTGGCCAGCCGGTCCCCTCCGCCTTTGTTCTGCATCCTATGCAGCGTGCAAACAATGTCTTCCTTGATGCGAAAAGCGTGTTCCACAAGGGCGGCTGTTGTCTTCTCATGGCTGAGAATCCTGTCTTCTAGCTGGTCCACGAGTCTCGCTGACCCAAGAGGAATGGCCGTCAGAGCTTGGCTGTGGAGGGGGATGTTCCGGATTCGTCTAAAAGAAGGAAATGATGGAGATGCTTGGTTTATGGAGCAAGTCTCATCCAACACCCCACTTATTTCTACAATATCTTATCCTCCCCCTCCTCCAAGAAGGTCAATAGAACACCCTCTGCCATTTCATTGTCACAATGACACTATGAGGCAGGTCAGCCTGAGAGACAGTGACTGGCCCAGGGTCACCCAGTGAACACAGAGTGAGCGAGGATTTGAACCTGGCTCTTGCCATACTTAGTACAGCACTCTAACCATTACACTACACTGCTCAAGCCATTATAATTAACTGTTTATTGTGCACCAGAATCAGCCAGGGTGTGCATTCGTCTGTGTATTGTGCAGCATTGTTGTGAGCCATGTTGTGAGCAGGATTATGCTCCCAAGGACCAGA
The DNA here is from genome assembly GCF_027172205.1 of Podarcis raffonei. Lineage (NCBI taxonomy): Eukaryota > Metazoa > Chordata > Lepidosauria > Squamata > Lacertidae > Podarcis > Podarcis raffonei. The sequence goes on from NC_070615.1 coordinate 5,367,544, forward strand.
AGGGATCCACACACCTGGTAGTGAATCAGTTCCCCTCATCTGGACTGGGGAAAATTGATTTTGGGTCAGGCTCAGATCTTCACCTCAGCAAGAGCCAAATTCTGGCCTTGCCTGTGTGGCTTTTAGTCTCTCCAGGCATCAGTGCTTGTTCCTTTTCTGTCTCCATGTGTGCCAGCCAGTTGTAAGAACCTAAGAAGAGCCTCCTGGGTCTGGCAGAAAGTGGCCCATGTAGTCCAGGACCCTGTTCTCACAGTGACCAACCAGATGCCTCTGGAAAAGTCACAAGCAGGACCTGAGCACATGAGCACCCACCCCTCCCGTGGTGTCCAGCAACTGGATTCAGAAGCATAAATGCCTCTGATGATGGAGGCAGAGCAGAACCATGATGGCTAGTAGCCATTATATCCTTTTTAGTAGCCATTAATAGCTTTCTCTGACACGAATTTGTCTAATCCTCTATTATACACATCTATCATGTCACCTCTTATTTGCCTTTTCTCTAAACCAACCCCCCCCCCAAATACAGTGGTGCCCCGCAAGACGAATGCCTCGCTAAACGAAAAACCCGCAAGACGAAAGGGTTTTCCGATTTTTAGTGGCTTCGCAAGACGAATTTCCCTATGGGCTTGCTTTGCAAGACGAAAGCCCATAGGGAAATCTCCGGGGACAGCGGGGAAGCACAGTGCGCCTTCTCCTCTGTTCCCGGACCTGTCCTGAAGGCTTGCGGTGGGAGGTCCGGGAACAGAGGAGAAGGCGTGCAGCGCTTCTCTGTTCCCGGGGCTTGCGGTGGGAGGAGGGTTTTTCCTCCCCACCGCCAGCCTTCAGAACAGCCTTCTGAATGTTGGCGGTGGGGAGGAAAGCCCTCCTCCCACCGCAAGCCTTCAGGACAGGTCCGGGAACAGAGGAGAAGGCGCGCAGCGCTTGTCCTCTGTTCCCGGACCTGTCTTGAAGACTTGCGGTGGGAGGAAGGTTTTCCTCCCCACCGTCAACATTCAGAAGGCTGTTCTGAAGGCTGGCGGTGGGAAGAAAAGCCCTTCTCCCCCGCCAGCCTTCAGAAGAGTTCCCGCAGGGCTCCCCAAGCTGCAGATGTCTGCCCCGCGCGAGGGGCGCTCTGCTTAAGAGTGCCCCTCGTGTGGGGCAGCAGGCTGCTATCCGCAGCTTGGAGAGCCCTGCGGGGAACTCCTGCAGGGCTCCCCAAGCTGCAGATGTCTGCCCCTCGCGCCGGGCAGCAGGCTGCTATCCGCAGCCTAGGCAGCCCTGCGGGAACTCTTCTGAAGGCTGGCGGTGGGAGAAGGGCTTTTCTTCCCACCGCCAGCCTTCAGAAGGCTGTTCTGAAGGCGGTCTCCATAGGAACGCATTAATTGATTTTCAATGCATTCCTATGGGAAACCGTGCTTCGCAAGACGAAAAACTCGCAAGAAGAAAAAACTTGTGGAACGAATTAATTTCATCTTGCGAGGCACCACTCTACTGCAACCTTTCCTCATATGGGAGTTGTTCCATCCCCTTGATCATTTTGGCTGCTTTTGTCCCATGTTTCCTATCCACTTGTTCTGCAGCCAAATGCATCCTTGGCCTAGTACTCCTTCAAATACACCTCTGTGCTCAGATCTTGGCCTGCTACTGATTCCACTGCCAGATGGGCATTGGTGCTTTTGTGGCCCTTAGGAAGTGTCCTACCAAATCAGAGACAAGATTAGGGCTGTGCGATATCTGGTTTTCAACATCGTGATACATCACCAACTAAACATTTGATATACAGTGGTACCTCAGGTTAAGTACTTAATTCGTTCCGGAGGTCCGTACTTAACCTGAAACTGTTCTTAACCTGAAGCACCACTTTAGCTAATGGGGCCTCCTGCTGCTGCCGCACCGCTGGAGCACAATTTCTGTTCTCATCCTGAAGCAAAGTTCTTAACCTGAAGCACTATTTCTGGGTTAGCGGAGTCTGTAACCTGAAGCGTATGTAACCTGAAGCGTATGTAACCCAAGGTACCACTGTATCACGATGTCTGAAATAAGGATGGAGCTATGTAGAGGCATTGGCTAGCAGCATGGTATCCCCCACATTGTAATTCCTGCATAGAACACACACAAACACACACATCATGATTTGCGATGTATTGCCAGCTCAAAAATATTGAAACCAATATCACAATATGGACTTCAAACCCGTTTTGGATGATATATCAATATATCACCCAGCCCTAACCAAGATCCATTGAACCCAGCATCCTCCTTCCCACATCAGCCAATCAGACGTTATCAGGAAGAAGCCTACAAGGAGAGCTGGAAGGCAGGAGGCCCCCTCTCATGGCTGCTCCCTATCAATGGGCAAAAGTCTTTGGGTCCAAACAGGCAAATCCTCTTTTGGCCCCTCTCACACTCAGCTGAGCTAAACCTGAAAATGCACCATAGTGGGGAAACATGAACCCTATGTGTTTCCTGACATGCACTGAATCTGGGATGTTCTACAAACAAAGCACTTGTCCTTTTGCCCCTGAGATTTGTCCTGACCCTGTAAGAGTTCCATGGAAGGATGGGCCTAGAGTAAATGGGCCTTCGTCACCAAATGTTATTTGACCTCCAACTCCCATCATTCCCAGCAAGTACATTCAGTGGTTGGCAGTGATGCAGGCTGGAGTCCAGCAACGTATGGAGGGGGCTACCGGGTCTGGGAAGCCTTCAATAAATAAATATTTCAAATCACACCCCACTCCACACCCCACACACCCTCTGCCACCCCGTCAAAGCCAGTTCCCTCACATGTCTCAGGATACCTTTCAGTTGGGCCAAGTGTGGAGAATATCGGGCTTCGCTGTGCCATCCTCTCTTTCCAAGAATTTATGCCTGTTTGGGAAACAGCAACACAACATGACTGAAGCAGTTAAATTATTCATCTGTTTATAGCTGGCACAGAACAGTCACTTCACGCCAGCAATGCCACTGTTGGAGGGCACTTTTGGAATCTGCACAGCCAAGATAGCACAAAACTTCCCCATGGAGAAGGCAGTGGCTTGTGGAGGCTCCCAGGGTTATCTGCAACGTGGGTTGGGCAGAAGCAAAACACATGGGAGTAACACCTGGGCCAAGACCCCTGGCATTGCACCAAAGAGCCTAAGGCCTACACTATCAGGAGAACATGAGGATGCTGTTCCCATATTGAACATGCAGGTAAAGCTTACCTGTGTGCAGAGGTACAAAAGAGGATGTGTTAGGCCCTGGCACTCTGATGGAATACAGGAAGGCCTGCTAATATTGAGTCAGGAGCAGGCACATGTCCTGATGGGCAGCCCTGGTTCTCTAGGATTTGGGGGTTGGGTATCTCCTAGCCCTAGCTGGAGGTGCTGCTAGGGACTGAAATGAGGAGCCTGCAAAGAAGTATGCTCCCCTGAGCAACAGCCCATTTCTTGGGAAATAGATTGAGCTAGGACTATAACATGGCCAGTCCACTTCAAGAGTCTCAGCCAGAGCAATTGCAGAATCACTGCAGGACCTATCAGTTTGGGCTGGTGTCCCAGAACAGAGAGTCTGAGAGATCCAGAGGGTGGCAACACACAAACGGGCCTTTTCTGCAGTGGCTCCCTGCCTGTGGAATGTTCTCTCCAGGGAGGTTCGCCTGGAGCCTTCATTATACACCTTTAAGCGCCAGGCAAAAACGTTCCTCTTTAACCAGGCCTTTGGTTGATTTGATTGATATATTATGCCCTTTTAAAATGTGTTGGGTGGTGGTGGTGATTGTTTTTTAATTATTTGATTATGCATTTTGTATAGGGCAGTATATAAATTCAGTAAATAAAACAATAAAAAACATACTGGGGAATGTCTTGTGTAGCTATCCTTTGCCTCTATTTTTATTTTTAATCTATATGCTTCAGAGCTGTCACCAGATGAAATAAATCTTAGTGAATTGCTTGTATGAGTTTGATTCATTGATTGGTTACAATAAACACAATTATTTTGGAGGCAAGACACACGTTTCCTTTGCTTTTTGAGGATGCTGAGAGGCCTTGAAAGGGAGAAGATGGTGGTGGCGGCAGAGATGGGCCCAGCCAGGCCCGCGGCAGAGGAGACACCTACTTGCCCCTGCCTCACCTTCCCCCTCCGCCACCACTAACTTCTCCTTCCTCTGTGCCTCTGGGGCCACCTTCACACCACACATTTAAAGTCCTATGAATACCATTGAAACAGTCATGGCTTCCCTCAAAGAATTCTGGGAGCTGTAGTCTGTTAAGAGTGCTGAGAGTTGTTAAAGAGAGCCCTATTCCCCCCACAGAGCTACAATTCTCAGAGTGGCTTAACTGTCAACCTCTCTTCACAGGCAACTCTAGAACTGGAACTCTGTAAGGGAAATATGGGCTTCCTCACAACTCTCAGAACACTTAACAAACTACAGCTCCCAGAATTCTTGAGGGGAAGCCGTGTTGAATCATAGAATCATAGAGTTGGAAGAGACCACAAGGGCCATCGAGTCCAAGCAGGAAACACCATCAGAGCACTCCTGACATATGGTTGTCAAGCCTCTGCTTAAAGACCTCCAAAGCAGGAGACTCCACCACACTCCTTGGCAGCAAATTCCACTGTCAAACAGCTCTTACTGTCAGGAAGTTCTTCCTAATGTTTAGGTGGAATCTTCTTTCTTGTAGTTTGGATCCATTGCTCCGTGTCCGCTTCTCTGGAGCAGCAGAAAACAACCTTTCTCCCTCCTCTATGTGACATCCTTTTATATATTTGAACATGGCTATCATATCACACCTTAGCCTCCTCTTCTCCAGGCTAAACATGCCCAGCTCCCTTAGCCGTTCCTCATAAGGCATCGTTTCCAGGCCTTTGACCATTTTGGTTGCCCTCCTCTGGACACGTTCCAGTTTGTCAGTGTCCTTCTTGAACTGTGGTGCCCAGAACTGGACACAGTACTCCAGGTGAGGTCTGACCAGAGCAGAATACAGTGGCACTATTACTTCCCTTGATCTAGATGCTATACTCCTATTGATGCAGCCCAGAATTGCATTGGCTTTTTTAGCTGCCGCGTCACACTGTTGGCTCATGTCAAGTTTGTGGTCAACCAAGACTCCTAGATCCTTTTCACATGTAGTGCTCTCAAGCCAGGTGTCACCCATCTTGTATTTGTGCCTCTCATTTTTTTTGCCCAAGTGCAATACTTTACATTTCTCCCTGTTAAAATTCATCTTGTTTGTTTTGGCCCAGTTCTCTAATCTGTCAAGGTCGTTTTGAAGTGTGATCCTGTCCTCTGGGGTGTTAGCCACCCCTCCCAGTTTGGTGTCATCTGCAAATTTGATCAGGATGCCCTTGAGTCCATCATGATTCAAAGTAGTATCATTGTGCTTTAAAAGTATGGTGTGAATTTGGTCAGAGTTGAGGGGCCCAGTAGCACGGGAGGAAGAGAACAGCTCCAGCACTGCTCTACAGCGCTGTGTGATTAAGAAGTTTAAAATAATATATACATTTTAAACGTCCCATCCCATAGGCTGGTGCCAAGCCTTTTGAAAGCGACTTCTGGCCCTTTTCTATCTCTTTGGCTTGGGCTGTCTTTCTGAGCATGACTTTGCACCCCTTTCTCAAGCCCATGTTCCTTTCTTGCCTGCTGCTCAGAAGCTACAGAAGCAAGAAAGGAACCTTCCTGGAAAATGTCCAGATCTTACTCTCCCTCTGATCGACCATACGTTCCCATTCAAGCCTACTTTCTTTCTGCCTCTCAGCCAACTTTCATGTGACTGTGGAGAAGGAAAGCAAGAAAGAGAAATAAATGGGAGAGGATCTGATGGAGCAACAGAAGGAGGGAGAACCCTCTGCAAGTGACCAGCTTGGACCCCTGGAGACAGACTCCTGTTGGGTGGGGAAGAGAGGGAGGGAAAAGGAGGTAGCTCAAACCACTTTTTGTCCTGGCCCCATCTACCACCTAAAGACCTCACATTGTTCCCCTGCATCTGTTTTAGATTGCAAGCCTCTTGAGGACAGGGACCTTTCACACCCATTCATTGTAAAGCACCCAGACGGCACTATGCAAATCATCATAATTATAACAAAGGCTCATTTCATTCCAGCACAATAACCTGCAATATAAAATTAAACCAGACTCTGGCCCTCACCGCTTTGCTTTCTGAATGGAATTCACAAAGATTAGACAGTCACCAAGGCCGGCTACCAAAAAAGAAAAAAAGAAAAGCCAGACTGGAGTCCCACTTGCCACCTCAGAGGCCATTTGCTCTGAGGCTGATCTCACATGCTCTGCAAACACTGGAACACCCACTGAAACCTGGCAGGATGTGCCATCAGGAGGACTGCTTGGGGGTTACTGATTAAACATGATGCAATATGGTGCGCAGATGGAAAGGGAACAGAGGGGTTATTTCGATGGAAGTGTCAGCTTTGCAGAGAAAAAAACCCCACAAGGGATATCCTGCAAAACATCACAAGATACTGCTTGTCTATTAACCAAGGCCACGTTTCCCAAGCACTGCACGGAAAAGACAGACTTGCTGTGTGCTCCTCCCCTCAAAATGATACCACCTCTCTGGGAGAGAGCTTTTGAAAATAGGGCTGCTCCCATGTCTGTAGGAACACCATATACATTAGATGAAATTGCCTGTTGCCTGTCAGCCCCCACCCCACAAGCTGTTAACTAAGATTCTGGGGATGCCATGGAATTCTCCAGATGCTTAGGGGAGAGGTATCAGCAACAGACTGCCAACAGGCAGTGCTGGTTATGAGAGATGAGTGAGAGGTCCTTTGCTAGACAAGAGAAAAAGATAGCTAGCCTATTGAACTTGGAGTTGTTTGACTTATGGTATGACAAAGTTAAAGTACATAGAGCATGGGTAGGTAAACTAAGGCCCAGGGGCCAGATCCGGCCCAATCGCCTTCTAAATCCGGCCCACAGACGGTCTGGGGATCACCATGTTTTTACACGAGTAGAATGTGTCCTTTTATTTAAAATGCATCTCTGGGTTATTTGTGGGGCATAGGAACTCATTTATTCCCCCCCCAAAAAAATGTATAGTCTGCCCCCCCCAAGGTCTGAGGGACAGTGGACTGGCCCCCAATGAACGGAAAACTGATTAAAAAACAAACAAACTGGAAGAGAAATTGTTTGATTTGTGTGATAGTAAAATAATAATGATGGGTGATTTTAATTGTGTCATTTCCCTTGACCTAGATAGAACGGTACGGAAAACAGATTCAAAATAAGGGAAATTGCCAAATGCCTTTTTTGATATGGTGTCCAATTTTGACTTAACTGACCTATGGCGACTTAAGCATCCATTAGAACACAAATTTACTTTTTTCTCAAATGCAAACAATTCTTCAAGCAGAATACACCTTTTATTGGCTTTGAAAGAGTTAACAACTAGGGTAAAAAAGGTAGAAATTCAACCTAAGATATTATCCAATCACAATGACATATTTATGACAATAACAGGAGGGAAATGTTCTTCATTTAGGTGGAAGGTAAATGATGTGGTATTGCAAAATGAACAAATTATGAGTAAGGGGCAACACTCCCTTACAATATTATTTTTTTACCTCAGTCTAAAGAAACAGATTTAATTGTAGTATGGGATGCGAGTAAGGCAGTGGTGAGAGGTTTCCTAATTCAACAAAATACTTTTCAAAAAAAGAGAAAGGGGAAAAAAGAAGCAGGAGATATTAGATGCCTTGTTGAATAAGGATAATAAGTTAATTGGAAAACCAAAGGATAAAGATGTGTGTGTGTCAAGTGATTAAAATACTGTAAGCACAATTTTTGCTGTTAGTTAAGAGATTGAGATGAAAATTTAATTAATGAAACAGAATTTTTTTGAATTTGCTCACAAGCCACGTAAATTGTTAGCATGGCAACTCAAAAAAGAAAGAAAAAATAGCACAATAAATAATATTGTAGATGAGGATAAGCATTTGACTAGCTGAAAAGAGATAAGGAAAGCATTTGAAAAATATTATATTTCATTATATTGATGTGAGAAATAGGACTTTAAGAAAATGGACTCTTATTTAAGTGACTGTAACATACCGAGAGTATCTAAGGAAAATTGGCAAATTTTGAATGCACCCAAATCGATATCGGAATTGCAAATGGCGATAAACTGAATAAATATGGGGAAAGCACCGGGGCCAGAAGGACTTACAGCCATTTTTTTATAAAAAGTTTCAGGATATACTTATATAGGTGTACCTCGGGTTAAGAACTTAATCCGTTCCGGAGGTCCGTTCTTAACCTGAAACTGTTCTTAACCTGAGATACCACTTTAGCTAATGGGGCCTCCCACTGCCGCTGTGCCGCCGCCACGCAATTTCTGTTCTCATCCTGAAGCAAAGTTCTTAACCCGAGGTACTATTTCTGGGTTAGCGGAGCCTGTAACCTGAAGCGTCTGTAACCTGAGGTACCACTGTAGAACCACTTAAGGACACCATGAAGGGAATTTTGGTACAGGAGTAGTTCCAGCTTCATGGAAAGATGCATTCATTATTTTGATCCACAAACAAGACAGTGTCCTAACAAAAACTAAAAATTACAGACCTATTTCCTTATTGAATTGTGACTACAAACAATTTGCTACAATATTGGCTAATAGATTGTTTTTTTTTTTTATAATATTTTTATTGAACAGTTTTTTATATAACAGAAACAAAACATACATAAACAAACATCAAACAATAGTAAAACATAAAACAAGTACCATTTCATAACCCAATTTCTAAACCTTACTTCCACGACCTCCTCTTACTTCCCGTTTCTGTATTCCAAATTCTTACAGTTATTCAGCGAAATCTTGCCTTATTTTGTTATAAATTTATACTAATCACCCTTATTCTCTTTGTCATGGCCATTACTAATAGTAACCATTTATTTTAATCCAGCATCATTCTAACTGTCATTAATTTTATAATGTTTCTTTAAATAGTCCTTGAACTTTTTCCATTCTTCTTCCGCCGCTTCTCTTCCCTGGTCTTGGATTCTGCTCGTCATCTCTGCCAAGCTCATATAGTCCATCACCTTCATCTGCCATTCTTCCAGTGTGGGTAGATCCTGTGTCTTCCAGTACTTTGCAATGAGTATTCTGGCTGCTGTTGTGGCGTACATAAAAAAGGTTGTATCTTTCTTTAGCACCCCCTGGCCGACAATACCCAAGAGAAAGGCCTCTGGTTTCTTGGTGAAAGTATATTTAAATACCTTTTTCAGTTCATTATAGATCATTTCCCAGAATGCCTTAATCTTCGGGCACGTCCACCAGAGGTGAAAAAATGTACCTTCCTTTTCTTTACATTTCCAACATTTATTATCAGGCAAATGGTAGATTTTTGCAAGCTTGACTGGGGTTATGTACCACCTATAAATCATTTTCATTATATTTTCTCTTAAGGCGTTACACGCCGTAAACTTCAACCCGGTGGTCCACAACTTTTCCCAGTCAGCAAACATGATGTTATGACCAATGTCCTGAGCCCATTTAATCATAGTTGATTTAACCGTTTCATCTTGTGTGTTCCATTTCAGCAGCAGATTATACATTTTTGACAAATTCTTAGTACTGGATTCTAACAGTTCAGTCTCTAATTTTGATTTTTCCACCTGGAAGCCTATTTTTCTGTCTAGTTTAAACACTTCATTTATTTGATGATAATGTAACCAATCTCTCACCTTCCCTTTTAATTTTTCAAAACTCTGCAATCTCAGTTTGTCCCCTTCCTTTTCCAAAATTTCCCAATATCTTGGCCATTTCGACTCCATATTTAGCTTTTTAACTGCCTTAGCTTCCATTGGTGATAGCCATCTTGGAGTCTTATTTTCCAGCAAGTCCTTATATCTAACCCAGACATTCAATAGTGCTTTTCTGACAATATGGTTTTTGAAACTTTTATGCGCTTTAACCTTGTCATACCACAAATATGCATGCCACCCAAAAATATTGTTAAATCCCTCCAAATCCAGAATGTCTGTGTTTTCAAGAAGCAGCCATTCTTTTAGCCAGCAGAAAGCTGCTGCTTCATAGTACAATTTAAAGTCTGGCAGGGCAAACCCCCCTCTTTCCTTTGAATCCGTTAATATCTTAAATTTTATTCTGGGCTTCTTGCCCTGCCAGACAAATTTAGATATATCTTTCTGCCACTTCTTGAAACAGTCCATTTTGTCCATTATTTGTAGTGCTTGAAACAAAAACAACATTCTTGGCAATACATTCATTTTTATAACTGCAATTCGACCTAACAAGGAAAGCTTCAAGTTTGACCAAATCTCTAGATCTTTTTTCACTTCTGTCCAAGTTTTTTCATAATTGTCTTTAAATAAATTCACATTCTTAGCTGTCATATTCACACCCAGATATTTCACTTTTTTAACCACAGTCAACCCCGTCTCATTCTGAAACCTTTCTTTTTCTATCTGTGTTAAATTTTTCTCCAATACCTTAGTTTTTAACTTATTCAATTTAAATCCTGCCAATTGACCAAACTCTTGGATTATTTCCAAAACTCTTTTCGTGCTAGCTTCTGGCTCCTGTAATGTAAGTACCAGGTCATCTGCAAATGCTCTCAATTTGTATTGTTTGACTCCGACCTGAATCCCTTTAACCAACTGGTCCCTCCTGATCATATTAAGCAAAACCTCCAGGACCGATATAAAAAGTAGTGGGGAGATAGGGCACCCCTGACGTGTCCCTTTTTCAATCTTGAACTCTTCTGTAACCACATTATTTACAATTAATTTTGCTTTCTGTTCAGAATATATTGCACCTATACCATTTTCAAACCCTTGACCTACCCCCATCCCCCGGAGGTTCTTCAACATAAAACTCCAAGAAATGTTGTCGAAGGCTTTCTCGGCATCCACAAATATCAAAACAGCCTTAGTGTTTATATTCACTTCCAACTTCTCCAAAATGTCAATTATATTCCTTACATTGTCCGACAAATGCCTTTTCGGGAGAAAGCCCGCTTGGTCCCCATGAATCTCCTCCATCAAAACTCTTTTCAGTCTCTTTGCTAGAACATCAGCAAAGATTTTGTAATCCACATTTAGTAAGGAGATGGGTCGGTAGTTCTTAAGTTGGGTCTTTTCAGTCTCTGTCTTTGGTATAAGTGTAATGTAGGCCTCTCTCCACGTGTCGGGTGCCCTTTTCCCCTTCATGATCTCGTTACAGACTTCCTTCAAAGGTTGTATCAACTCTTCCTTTAAAACCTTGTAGTATTTGGAAGTCAGTCCATCAGGTCCAGGCGATTTGCCCAACGTCATGTTTTGAATGGCACCTTCTATTTCCTGTATTGATATCTCCTGATTCAAAATTGTCTTACTTTCCTGCGAAATCTTTTTCAGCCCATTTTTCTCGAGGAATTGTTGTATATCTGTTTCATTCTGCGGCCCTTGTGTATACAATTGTCTAAAGTAGTTCTGAAAACAATTCCTAATTTCCACTGGGTTACATATGTTCTTACCTTCCACTTCTAAGTTTGTTACCGTGTTGAGTTTTTGTCTCTTCTTTATTTGCCAAGCCAATAACTTGCCACATTTGTCTGCAGATTCAAAAGACTTCTGTCTCATTTGTTTAATTTTCCATTCTACTTCTTGATTCATCAGTTCCATATATTGTATTTGGTACAATTTAATTTCTCTTAGAATCTCTTGCGATTTTGGCTTCGATCTTAATTTCCTTTCCCCTTCTTTTATCTTTTCCAAGATTTTCTCTTTCCTCTCATTTTGCTTTCTTCTCTTTAATGTATTTTGTTGTATCAAGAACCCTCTCATCACGGCTTTACTTGCGTCCCATACAATTCTTTTTTCTACTTTAGTCCTTAGATTAATTTCAAAATAATCTTTCAAAGTTTTTTGGGCCTTTTTACAGATCTCCTCGTCTCTAAATAAGGTGTCATTCATTCTCCATCTGAAGGAGCCAGTTGTTGTTTGCTTCATCACCATCTTTACTGCATTGTGGTCGGAGAGAGTTTTGGGGCAGATTTCCACTTTCTTTATGTTCGACGCCATACTGCTAGTCACCCAAATTTGGTCGATCCTAGTCCATGTCATTTTGGCTTCAGAAAAGAAGGTTCCCTCTCTCTCTAATGGGTGTTTTGTTCTCCAAATGTCAATCAAATCCATATTGTCAGTCATTTCAAAAAAGGTTTTTGGTAGTCTTCCATCTTTTGTGACTACCTGTCTTTGTGCTTTGTCCATATTTGTTGAAACTACTCCATTCATGTCTCCCATCATAATCAGTTTATAATCCATAAAGTCCATTAAAGTCTCATGCAACTTCTTAAAAAATTCTGTTTTCCCTTCATTTGGTGCATATATCCCCACTATCAGAAATTTTTCTCCTTGAAATTGGATTTCAATTGCCAAATATCTTCCTTGGTCATCTTTAAAGATTTGTTTCGGCTGCAGATTTTCCTTTACGTAGATCACCACTCCTCTCTTTTTTACTTTATCTGAAGATATAAATTCTTGTCCCAGTCTCTTATTTATTAGCAATTTTCTATGTGCTCTTGTCACATGGGTCTCTTGTAAACAGATCAAGTCCAAATGATCTTTCTTTAAAACATGAAATATATTTTTTCTTTTTCGGGGGTTGTTTAGACCATTACAATTCCAAGTTAGAAGTTGCAAAGCCATGATGGGGTTATTTAATTCCTCCTACAGCTCCCAATTGTTGTTCGTCCTTTGTCGGTGGTTCTGTGTCTTTGTCTAATCTTGAAGGATGTCCTTCTCCTGGATGGGTCTCTTCCTGTAGGTCTTCTTCGTGTTCTCCCAAGAACTTGTCTTTATCACTCACTGTTTTAATTCTTCTTTTCTTTCCTTTATATTTAAAAGACAAGCCTTGGGGAAACTCCCACCTGAATAGTATGTAGTTCCTCTTCAGTAGTGTCACCAAATCCTTGTAAGGACCTCTTGCATCCAAGATACTTTTAGGGATGTCTTTAAAAATCTCAATATAAAAATCCTCAATCCGAAGGGTTGTTTGATAATGCAGGTTCAATATTTTATCCCTCTCTTCTTTGGATCTTAAAGTTATCAAGCAATCTCTGGGTCTATTCTTCTTCTGCCTTGTTCCCAACCTGAATGCACTCTCTATTTTGAACTCTTCTTCTTTCAAATCTTGCTTCCAAAAATCAGAAAACTCTTTTGTCAAATAATCCACCAAGTTGTCTCCTTCTTTTTCCGGCACAAGTCTAATCCTTAGGTTTTTCTCCTTGCGTAACATATCCTGCATAGAAAGTGTCAGTTCATACTCATCCAATTTCCTGTACACCGGTGGAAGTTTCCCTTCAACAACAGTAGCAATTTCCTTAGCTTCTTCGGCTATCTTTCGCGTTGTAGATGAATCTTCCAATAGTTTCCCAATTGCTTCTGCATTAGAGTTCACTTTATTTCCAAGGTCAGTTATACTTTTTGTATTCAAATCAATTTTCCCAGAGATTTCTTCAATTTTCTTATTTGTTTCAGCACCTTGCTTCTTTAATTCCTCTAAAGAATCACTTATTTTTCCCAAGGCCTTTGTAAATGCATCTTCTGAAGACATTGTTTTCACTCTTGCCTTTGTGGCAGCTGCAGTTCCCGGGGCCCCTGATACAGAGGCCCTTCTTTGCATAGAAGAGTCCACTTTGTATTGTCTACCAGATCTCAAAGTTGTTTCTTGTGGATCTTCTTTCTGTTTACCATCTGCCATAACAAAGTCTTTCGTTCAAGGTCATTCCCACACTCTTAAGCTGTCAACAATAAAGAGTTCTCAGGTTTTAAATTCCACTTAGTTGCTGAAACTGACCAAATCCTCTAGAGGGCGCAAAATCAGTTTCTGAACTTTGAATTGTTCCCACACTTCCAAAAAGCAAAAGCCCTCCAAATCCCTTACTTTGTAAAAGATCCAAATTAAAAGTGTCCTGCAAATGGCTTACTATGTAACCAAATACGATGTTTCAAGTTGAGAGTAACCAAAGTCTATATGTCAGTTACTTTCTAACCTTATTTGTAACAACCGTCCTTGGCCGGTGTCTTTCCTCCGGCAGTCCGACCCCCAGGTAGAAAAGCAGCGGTGATCAGTACAATCTCCTTTAAATTAGGCAGGAAATCCCTTTAAAATCTTCTTCCCCCCCTTCCCTGCCTTTTGGGGGGGAGTTCTTTGCTTGGTGTTGGGTTTCTTAGCTCATAAAAGCTCCTGTCAAAAGTTACAGCTTCACTGTCTTTCGCTTTAATCTTGCTGCAGGACGGTAAGCAGACTTCCTTTTTAGTACTTATCCGTCTCGGTGCCCAAATTCATTAATTTTAACGTCCAATTTGTAATGCAAACTCAATCCTACTCACGGAAAGTTGCTCTTTTTTAATCCAAAATCTTCGGAAGAAGTCAGCGCTCTCCGCTGATGGCGACGCGGCTTCGCTTCGCAGGCTGGGTGAAAGCGACTCTCAGCACCGCTCCACGCACCCCTCCGCTGATCTATAGCCTTTAAAAAGGCTATTTCACAACGTCGGGGGGGGCAAAGGTGCCCGCCGAGTCTCCGGTTCACAGGCAACGCGCCTGTGACTTTTAAGGGTCTTTGCTCCGCCGTGAGCAACAAGACCCGAACCCGCGAAGCAGATCTCTCCCGGAGCTCCGGGAGAAATCCGCCATTCAGCGCTGGCGCTAACCCGGAAGTCCCAATATTGGCTAATAGATTGAAAAGGACATTGACTGAGTCAGTCCACAGAGACCAGGCTGGGATTTTACCAGGCCAACAAATGAAAGAAAATATAGGAAATGTAATTAATTTAATAGCTTACGTGGAAGTAAGAAATGAAAAACAGGCTGCGTTAATCTTCCTAGATGCAGATAAAGCTTTTGACAACATTTCATGGTCATTTATGATTAAGGTTTTAGAGAAAATGGAAATAGGTAATTATTTCCTAGGAGGAATTAAAACAATCTATACTGATCAATCTGCAAATATAGTAATAAATTATATTATTTCGGACAAATGCCAAATAGAAAAAGGAATGAGACAAGACTCCCTGTTTGTTATGTCATTAGAAATACTGCTTCAGAATATAATGAGAAAAAGGGAAATTAAAGGTTATGAGGTGGGACGTAGAGTCTATAAATTAAGGGCATTTGCTGCTGATGTGGTGTTGACACTAGAACAACCTTTGGAGACGGTTCTCTAAGCATTAGAATAAATTAAAAGGTTTGGAGAAGTGGTGGGTTTCAAAATAAACTCAGATAAAACCAAAATGTTGGTTAAAACATGGATGAGCAGTCGAATTTTTTTTTAGAAAGGATGTCTGGTTTAAAAATAGGCAAAAAATTAAAGTATTTAGAAATTTAGCTGACAATAAGAAAGCGCTACCTATTTGAAAATAATTATATTAAATTGTGGAAAGAGGTTAAGAAAGAGTTGGAGATATGGGGGAGAATGAAACTCTCCCTGTTAGATGGAATTTCAGCCATTAAAATGAATATACTCCCTAGGATGCTGTTTTTACTCCAAGCAATCCCGATTGTAAATCATTCAAGCTGCTTCAAAGAATGGAAAAAAGATGTCTCTAAATTTATCTGGCAAGGGGAGAAGCCAATAATAAAATATTTTGTATCCTGATAGATACAAAAGAAAGAGGAGGCTTTGCCCTGCCAGATTTGCAATTGTATTATGAGGGAGGTTGTTTGTGTAGGTTGAAAGAATGGATTGTATTGGACAATGCAAACATCTTAGATTTAGAGGGTCATGATTTAAAATTTGGCTGACATGCATGTCTTTGGTATGGGAAGGCTAAAACCTATGAGTTTCATGAACCACATTCGTAGGAAGAATCTATATAGAGTCTGGGGGAAATATATAAATATGCTGGAAAGAAAAACACCTATATGGCTATCTCACATCAAAGCAATTACAATTAAGAGAGTTAATATGGATAGACAATGGGCATTTTATAGGGAACTGCTGGATTTTATGGGGAGGTGGAACCCAATGGAAAACTTAAGGAGCCAAGTTATAGATTGGTTGCAATATCACCAAATACACAACATGTTTAAATTAGATAGAAAGAATGGATTTATGAACTAAAGTTCACAATTCAAAAAAGAACACTTACAAAATGATAAACTTCTGTCTAAAATGTACATTTTTTTATTAGAATGGGAAACAAAAGACGAGCTTGTTAAAGTTTAAATGACACACTGGGCAATAGATATAGCACACAATATAGATCTTAACCTCTGGGAGAAACTTTGGGAAAGTGACCTGAAATTTACTGCATGTTATTAATTGAAAGAGAATTACTTGAAAATGATCCATAGATTGTATTTAACTCTGATTAGGCTGGCTAAGATTTATAAAACAGAATCAGATACATGTTGGAAGTGTAAAGAAGTGGAGGGAACCTTTTTTCACATGTGGCGGACATGTTAAAGGGTAAAAGTATATTGGGAAATGAATTATAATGAATTGGAAAAAAATGTTTAAAATTACTCCCCCCCCCAAAAAAAACCCCCATAGTCCTTTTTATTGGGAATAGCCCAAACAGAAATTCCTAGGTGTCAGAAAAGCTTATTTATGTATGCAATGACTGCAGCCCGTGTTTTGTTAGCCCCAAAATTGAAAGTGAGTGAGGTCCCAACCAAAGAGGACTGGCAATTTAAGTTGACAGAATATGCAGAATTTGCAGATTTAACACACAGAATAAGAGAGCAAGAAAAACATATAATTAAAGAAGAGTGGAAAACATTTATTGAAAATATGGAAAATAAATGTATAAAGCTGAAAACACTGGCAGCAATAAGATAAATTCAACAGAGTAAATAATTTTTGATGTAAAAGTGGAAAACTGATTTGAATGATTAGAGTAAAATATGCAGGAATGTATGATATGTAAAATGAACCATGGAAGGAGAAGAAGAGAAGTCATTGGATATTTTAAAATTTGTAAAATATTTATTTTGAAATGTAAAACTGACAACTTAATAAAAATATTATTTTTATATAAGTCCCGCAAAAATAGACTGGCAGAATAAGCTAATAGAATACACAGAGCTAGCAATGTTGATTGCAAAGATGAGTCTGATATAAAAGAAGACTGGGAATACTTTGGCAAATATTTAAAGAAATATAACAATCAGATAAACTTCCAAGTGGGGTTAAATATATGAGCAGCAGTTAAAATAAGCAGAAGAGGGATGGTAATTAAGGAGATGCAGTTTAACAAGGACTAAATAGTGAAAGGGTTAATCTCAATACTATCTGCACCTAAGCTAACTTCTGCTTTTGTGGTTAAGCAGCTAGCAAAAACCGCAATTGCAAGCTGTGAGCTACTTCCTCTTTGCAATTACTTGAGCTCTGCAAACCAGGAACTACTCTCTGCACATGCTCTTTGCTGCAGTAACGCAAGAGAAGAACACACGAACAAGGGAAGGAGGGGCGTTTAGCTAGCCATATGCCATATAAGGAAATAAGCTTAACCTTGCCAGCTGATTGGAGAATTTGAAGAGGTGGGAAGAGATGGGCAGACTCTCAGGTATAAAGATGCTTGTTTATTTGTATCTATGGGCCAGTCTTTTGGGAACGATCCCACTGGCCACCTCTGTGCACAGATTTCAATAAAACTTTTTTTTCTCCAAAGAAGAATCTTTCCTGGTGCTTTTTGCTCTCTCTTCGGTCCTGGGGACGCAGGCAAACGATTCCCTGGCAAGGATAAGGCTTCAGCCTTCATTTTGGTGCATTGGCCGGGAATTGCCCCACCCCAGGGGGCCGGGGAGGGCCAGGCCCGACCTAGGTGAACAGCCCCGGACCGGCGTTCGCGGCTCCAAGTGCGCACCCCTGCCTGTTCGTGGGGGGAGCCGGCCACACCGCTCCGGAGTGAGACACCTGGTCGAGGGAGAAAAGAGGACGGCCGAAGGAGGGGTCCGCAGCGGAACAGGTAAGCCCTAAGGGAAAGGGCGTGGTAGGAAGCCTGGACAGCTTCACCTGGCTGTGAGCAGTAGAGTGCCGCCAGAAAAGGGATAAAGGGTCTGGCTGTGAGCAGTAGAGTGCCGCCAGAAAAGGAACAAGGGAACTGGCCGTGGCAATAAGGTGCCGCCCCGCCAGACAGGGACGGGAAAAGGGAAAAGGGGAAACAGAGGTGGCAGTAGAGTGCCGCCAGTAAGGTTGGGGAAAGGGGAAACAGAGGGAAAATTATTTTGGTGTGTTTTGTGTGTTGCATGTTGGAATTATATTAGGGTGTGTTTTGTATGTTGCATGTCAGATACTCCAGTGGTTGAATTGTCAAGTGTGGGCCGGGGCTTAGCGTCCCCTTGGCCGAGCGATTGCAGGGCTGTGCATTTCTTGGCAACGAGAGTTCGCCAAGTCACAGTCTGTAGTGGTTGGTGTGTGAAAGGATCTTAAGCCCGGTTAGGAGCGGAGTATCTGAGAAAAAAAATGGGGTCTGGGGCAAGCTAACGTAGTCCTCTGAAATGCTTTTTAACCAACTGGAAGGCAGCTACGAAGCATGATGATTGGGTTCAAATTGAGAAGAGAGAGGATGTGAGGTTGATTGGCCCACCCAAGGAACTAATTGGCCCTTGGAGGGCAGATTTAATTTGCAACTAATCAACCCACTATATCAAAATATCTTGAACGTCCACCCAGACCAGATCCCTTATATTTCTACCTGGAAAACCAATGTAGAAAAGAATCCACCGTGGCTGAAAGCCTGCCGAGGCGACGCCCCACAAAATACAATTTGTGCAGTCTGACCGGCAGGGAAGTCAGAAAAGCCTCCGGTGATATCAGAGCCGGAAGGAGAGGAAGGAGAAGAGGGGGAAGTCATTAAACCGCCGCCACCCTATGCTCCACCAACTGCCCCTCTAGCGAATCCCCCAGGCCCAGGGCCCCAGGACCAGGGAGGAGCCGGCCCTCAGCCTGAACCCTCCAAGGTTGATGAATTAGAGAGCGAAGAGGAAGAGAATGATGAGGAGTTTATGAAGGGACTAATTGAGTTAGCAAAGAAAGGAAAAATGTGGACACAGTATCAGACAATTGAGATTGCAACAGTATGTACAACCCTATGTGAAAGAAGTGGATGTTAGTTCCCATTTGTTAGCAGCAACCAGGGCGTCCCTCCATAAGTCCCATAAGGCACAGAAAAAGGGTGGGACTGCAATGATGCCTCTACGCAGAGTGTATGACCCACCAGCCCCCCAGGACAGGGTGGGGAAGCACCACCATGCACTTATACAGTCCAACATGTGCCTTTTTCAAGTGCTGATGTGTGCAATTGGAGAAATTAGAACCCTACCTTTGAGGAGAACCCAGATGATATTGCCAACGCCCCATTATAAAGGCTGCCTTTGTAGCTCAGGCAGCGTCCGATATTCGCCAAAAAAAATAATCCAGAAGCCTGAGGGGTGCATCGGCCATGGGCTGGAATAGATGTTGGAAATAGCTCAAACCACTTGCAATCAGAGAGATGAGGAGGCCCAGAGAAAAAAGGAGAAGTATCAAACAAGGAAGTTGATGGCATTACAGGCTACCACACCCACCCCTCAGGAAAGAGGAAGTGCCCGGGGAGGAGGGCGAAGCCGTCTGGGGAGGAATCAGTGCGCCATCTGCCGACAGGAAGGGCACTGGAAGAGAGAATGCCCTATTCTATTATTAGGAAGAGATTTGTTGGTAAAGTTGCAAGCCCAAATTATTTTTAAGCCATCGGGAGAAGCCACATTGTCCACTATGTCACTTGGGAAACTGGTTGTGGAGGCACCCCTGAGGGAGTACTGGCGCCTCATGATGGTAAAAGAAGAGGAGGGACCCATCCCCGCCAGTATTCTGGAACAAGTGAACCCCCCAGGAATGGCAAAGAATATCCCACCAATAATTGTGAAGCCCAAGCCATTTGTCAATCCTGTTGCAGTAAATAAGTATCCCATCCCACGAAGGGCGACTGAAGGAGTGTGGGTGCATCTAGAGCGACTGCTCCAACATAGGATCTTGAGGCAATGCCAATCATAGTGGAACACCCCTTTGTTACCAGTGAAGAAAGGAAGCAGGCTATTATCCTGATACCAGAGCCAAAGAACTGCAGAGAACTCCGTGGCTTTCTGGGGTCTGCAGGATTTTGTAGGATATGGATATTTAATTACAGCATCATTGCCAAGCCTCTACATGAGTCAACCAGAGGAACTGAGAGAGACCCCTTTGTTTGAGGCACAGAACAACAGCAAGCCTTCGTGGATTTGAAGAGGGCACTACAGCAAGCCCCAGCGCTTGGCATCCCAAACCCTGAGAAACCCTTTACTCTATTCGTGGATGAGGACCAAGGGACAGCGAAAGGGGTTTTGTGCCAAAATTGGGAAGCTGGCAACAGCCAGTGGCATACCTATCTGAGCGCCTGACGCCTACAGAGCAAGGTTTACCGCCGTGCATGAGAGCAGTTGTGGCAGTAGCCACCCTACTGAACAAAGCAGACAAATTTACTTTTGGCCAAGACACTGTTTGTGTGACCCCGCATGCAGTCCCAGCTCTGCTTGACATGAAGGGTACCTATTTCCTCTCCCAAGCAAAGATGATGAAGAATATTTTAGCAGGCCTGACCTCAAAGATGAAGCAAACCCCCACTGGCCTTCATGGTTTGTGGATGGAAGCAGCTTTGTTAAGGCTGGACAGCGAAAAGCAGGCTATGCAGTGGTAGCCTTGGAAGACCAAGTGATTGAAGCGCAGCCACTCCCGCCTGGAACGTCGGCCCGGCTGGCATAAATAACAGCGCTCACCAGAGCCCTGACCCTAGCAAAGGGACAGAAGATAAACATTTATACTCTAAGTATGCCTTTCTGACTTTACATGCCCATGGAGCCTTATGGAAGGAAAGAGGTTTGCTTACCTCCAGAGGAAACCAGGTGGCCCACCCACAAGCCTTATTGAACCTTCTGGATGCTGTATGGGAGCCCGAGGCAGTGGCAGTTATCCATTGTTATGGACACAAAACTGGACTAGGAGAAGTGGCCAGAGGAAACCGACTAGCAGACAGAGTGGCCAAGGAAGCAGCCCGGGAACCAGCTCCCGCGTCAGTTATTGGAGCACTGGTCCCTGGAAGGATCTTGAACACCGCTGATAAGCCAATATACACTAAAAAGGAAAGGGACACTGCAGATGCTCAGGAGCTGACATTGTCCGAAGAAGGATGGTACCTTACCCATGATGACAGAATATGGATCCCAGAGTCCCTTTCTCGGCAGATTGCTCAGAGATACCATGAGTCCACCCACATGGGACCAGATGCCACAACCAGACAGCTGAAGCAGTGCTTCTACATAGCCCACCTTTATCAACTGGCAGCCCAGATTTTCAGGAAGTGCCCGCTATGTCAAAAGAATAATCCCAGAACCGGACCCTTGGCTCCCCCGGGGATTCAGCATAGTGGAACTGCACCCATGGAAGACCTTGTTGTGGATTTCACTGAATTGCCCCGCTGTGAACTATACCGCTACCTGTTCGTGGCGATCTGCACGTATACAGGATGGGTTGAAGCCTGGCCTACCAGAACTGAGGGGGCGTCCGAGGTAACCAGGTGCCTGTTACGGGAGATCATTCCCCGCTATGGACTACCTAGGTCAATAGGATCTGACAATGGACCAACCTTTGTCCACTCAGTTCTGCAATGACCCCCCATGCTAGTCAAAATGTGCAGTTTAATAATTATGTGCAGTAATTCTCCCGAGATTTTCTCTCTTTCTAACAGGTGGACCCAGGCCCACTGCTGTTAAAGTTCCTGACCTCACCCCTTGGGTCCACCACACTTAAGTGAAGAAGGCTATTTTAGATTGGACAGTTACACCAAATCCTGATGATCCTCTGAAGCTAACCATCTCCAGAAGAGCGCCAGACGGCTGGACAAGTGGATGGGAGGGACGCCCGCGGGCAGCGTCCCCAACGTAGAGACTTTTTTCCCAGCAAATTTTAAGGCACCGCCAGGACTTTTGATATTGGGGCCAGAACTCTTTGATATAGTCACTCTGTGTGTCAGGCCTCTGCAAGGGTGGATATATATTCCTGTGGGTATATGTTAATATATGTAGAGGGAGAAGCCCCTTTCGGATACAGTGTGTTGGGAAGAAATCATGAGAGTATTAAGCATCCACAAGGACAGGTGGGAAAATTGGTTAAGATAATAGGCTCCTCCTCAGAGAGGTGGGACACAACCTCCCAAGAAGCAAGGCAGCTGATAGAGCACGAGTATCAGTGGGCCCTTCAGCAATAAAATAGATATGTCCTAGATAATATTTCAGCCACCATTGATCACATGGAAACAATGATAGCCAGGAACCCGCTGAAAACTACAGGAGGTGATCTATGGGGTTGGTTATATTTCTGGCTGCCTCATGGCAGTTGGCTCAGGCATATTGTGGTATTATTAGCAGGGCCGCTATTAATCCTTTTGCTTCTTTGCCTCTGTATACCCTGCTTGGTGCAATGCTTACAAGGTGTGATGCAAAAAATAAAAATAAAATATCATGGCCCTTATTGTTCTCCCCCAGGATTATAAACCCAAGAGACCAGGACGAACCTAGGAGATAGGTTGTCCAAAAGAAGAGGAGGGAATTGAAAGGGTTAATCTCAATACTATCTGCACCTAAGCTAACTTCTGCTTTTGTGGTTAAGCAGCTAGCAAAAACCGCAATTGCAAGCTGTGAGCTACTTCCTCTTTGCAATTACTTGAGCTCTGCAAACCAGGAACTACTCTCTGCACATGCTCTTTGCTGCAGTAACGCAAGAGAAGAACACACGAACAAGGGAAGGAGGGGCGTTTAGCTAGCCATATGCCATATAAGGAAATAAGCTTAACCTTGCCAGCTGATTGGAGAATTTGAAGAGGTGGGAAGAGATGGGCAGACTCTCAGGTATAAAGATGCTTGTTTATTTGTATCTATGGGCCAGTCTTTTGGGAACGATCCCACTGGCCACCTCTGTGCACAGATTTCAATAAAACTTTTTTTCTCCAAAGAAGAATCTTTCCTGGTGCTTTTTGCTCTCTCTTCGGTCCTGGGGACGCAGGCAAACGATTCCCTGGCAAGGATAAGGCTTCAGCCTTCAATAGGACCCCACGGAGGAATGTGTGTGGAAGTCAGAGTGTAAGATAAACAATGACAATTGTATAACTGATGTACTAAGATATGTAAAATGCATAAATTTTAAAAAGGAGAAAAAGCTATCGGGGTTGGGAGACGGGAGTGACTATTAGCAGGAAAGGGGTGCTGAGAAATAGCCAAGAGGTTGGGCAGATGAGACACAGCGTACCTAGCAGAAGAGGGTTGAGAGACCTGAAAAGAATAGGCCACGTGCTCCCAATTTTCCAGGGAGGGCCTCTCTTCTCTGTCCCCTGCTATCTTTGCTAGATCCCTGCCACCATTCTTGCCTTTGAGGGAGGGATGCCTTGTGGCAATTACAGTTGTCTAATATATCTCTTTGGTCAAAAGAGCTGCTGCCCTCCTGGCTTTTGAGGCAGGCTGTTGAAGAGCAAATGCGTTCAGCTCACAGCCTTCAGCAATGGGCAGGGCTGGAGGGGAAGACTTGGTGGAGTTTGGGAAGGTGGGTGCAGGAGGCAGAAGGGTGGAGGAGATGAACTTCAGAGAGCCCAGCAGAAAGGTGGGCTGGCACAAAACCCTCACTGCAGACCCCAAAAGAAGAAGTATATTGTGGCATCCCCATGGCTACTTTACCTGCAAGGCACAATATGTGGGCCTGCCTTGGAAGATGATATACACAGTGGCGTAGCGTGGGGGGGTGCAGGGGGGGCCGGGTGCACCGGGCGCAACATCTGGGGGTTAGGGTTAGGGGGCGCAAATCCACGGGTTAGGGGGCGCAAATCCACAGGTTAGGGGGCGCAAATTACTTGCCTTGCCCCGGGTGCTGACAACCCACGCTACGCCACTGGATATACACAGCACATGCCAAGTGATGCAGGTTAGAAAATCTTCCATTTTTTTCATCAGGTCATTAGTAACAATAAATGGGGGTCAACAGCAAATACAATATTAGGGAAGCTTGGAAAGTTCCCCCCTTTATGCTTTGTTTACAAGTAAAACGAACACTATCGCTCTTCAGGAAATTTCGCAGTGCAAATTAGGCTAATTTGCATTGGAAATTTTTCCAGTACAACGTATTTTCAGAGAAGTCACATTACTAGCACAAGCTTTGCATGCAGAAGGTCTAAGATTTAATAATTATTAAAGGCAACCACATTCGTTATGGCATGAACTTCCATGGACTAGTAGAATCTGCTCCATCAGAAGCATGATGAGTTGCATCAGATGGAGTGGCATCAATGAAGACTTCTGCTAAATTTGTTAGGCTTTATGATGCTGCAAGACCCTTTGGTTATTTTTGCTCCAACACAATAACACAGGCTTCTCTCTGGAAGCTGGTAGAAAAGCCTCAGGAACAGAAGAGGGTTCTAAGCACCAGGGGGGCAGGCTTCCTTTGAAATGCTAATAGGTGTCACAAAAATGTGGTTTTTTATTTGAACTGTGACAGGGAAAGAGAGTAAAACCCCTCCCTCCCAGCAGTCCTGGGGCTGCTCAGGCATTTGCTATTTGCTCAGTAAGATAAAATACATGTTAACTGTATCCACTTCACACAACGTAAGAAGAGCCTGCTGGACCAGTCCAATGGCCCATTTAGTCCAGCATCCTGGGGAGGGTGTTAAAAGGCCTTTCAGAGTGCGACATGCTTTATGGATGGGCTCTGTAGCCAGAAGGAGTCTCTCTTTGCTAATCACAGCTGTCAGTGGTGGAGCAAGGTGACAGGAGGTATTTTGCTAATCACCTGAGGTTCAGTTGCGGAACCAAAAGGCTGGACATAAGTAGTTTAAGAAATTAATTAATAAATAAGCTGCTCTCCAAGTGACAGAGGGAAAAGTTGAGAACTTGGGAACTTCCCACCCACATGTAGAGATGCCTTCACGAACAGCTGTCTGGGCGAAGGTGTTGGGCACCATTCAAGGTAGTCTAGCAGCAGAACAGAGAGAGCTGACCCACAGACTAAAGAGGGAGGAGGAGGAGGAGGGGTGATGAAGAGAGCACCTGTTGCTGAAAAATCAGGTTAAGTGATGGTCAGTAGAGCACCTGTTCCTTTCATGCAGAAGGTTCAAGCTTCAATCCATCTCCATGGAGGAGAGAGAGATTCTGTGTTGGCCAGCAAGTAATGGTTTTTTCCTCCTGCCTTGCCCCATCCTCCAGCCCTAGGAGATCTTATAGGGGAGCTGTTTCCAGAGGAACAACTGTGAGGTGAGAGAAACTCTGTTTTCCATCAGGTGGCTGGTTTCACCTGTGCTGCCCCAAGAACTTAACAGTGCTTAGTGTAACCGACCCGTAGAAAGGACTCTATGAATTGAAAAGAGAGATGCTTATGTACCCTTGTTAACTATGAAAATCCTTTTTTAAAAAGAACCATTATTTATAAAAAAAAACAATGCTTAGTGTATTTTTTGGCTGCTATTTTGTTAATGTTGCTTTGTAGACTATGAATGTTGCATTGATTTGTTAATCATATAATATGACTTTTGCTTTAATTGTGATGTATAACTTATTTTTTAGTTGCTACTTTAGTTGCTACCTTTTTTAACAGTGCTTATAGATTGTAATTGTTTCACTGATAATTTGTTAATTATTCTATATGATCTATGCTGCATTTGTGATGTTCTATGATGTTCCATAATGTTATTATTTATTGTTTGCAAGTCGCTTTGGGATTCATTTGAATGAAAAGCAGTATAGAGTTATAATAAATCAAATCAAATCTCCAGGTAAGACTCCCTGCCTGAAATTCTGGAGAGCCGCTGCCAGTCAGTGTAGACAATACTGAGAAAGATGGACCAATGGTCTGACGTGTTTTCTATGTTCTATTTCTAATGATGGGAGGAGGGGGAAACCTGCTCCTAGCTGATGGAATGGCAAACCCCAGGGATGGCTGTGCTCTGCCTCCAACTGGTACCCACGGTCTGGATACCAGTTGCTGGGAACTGCAAATATGGAAGAGTGCTCTTGCGCTCAGGTCCTGCTTATGGACTAATAATAATAATAATAATAATAATAATAATAATAATAAATAATAATAATAATATATTTATTATTTATATCCACCCATCTGGCTAGGTCTCCCCAGCCACTCTGGGCATCTGCCTGGGCACTGTGAGAAGAGGATGGTGGACCATGATGGGCCTTTGCCTGGATCCTGTGGGGCTCTTCTTATGTTGTTATGAAAAGACAGGTTGCAACTCTCCCCGCTTTGGCAGGGCCAGCCATTGACCCGGCTAACAACAACTGATCCTCCTGCTGCTGGGAAGGTGAACTTTGGATAACACTGTACAAACAAGCATGTTGGATGTTGGAGAGTAATAATTAAGCAGAGATTCCTGCCACCCACCCTCAGACACTGCAGAAATCTCTCCCCACTGTAAGAATAATGTCAAGCAAGTGAGATGTCTCCCTCTTACCTTGACTGTGTGGGGGGTGCCTCAACAGGGGGCTGGATCCCTGGGTCCAACTTGCAGACTTCCACTGTCAAGTTCTCCTGCCCAAGCCTCATGGAAACAAACGAGAGATGAGCAAGAGAGCCCTTACATCTCTCCCATTCATTTCTAGGAAACTTGTGCAGGAGAACTTCTCAGTCCATGCCTCATTAGGAATGGGGGAGGAGGAGTTGCTATTTGGATTTCCCACCTCAGGCACCAAAATAAGCCTTGGCCCATCTCATCCCAGCCTGAAAAGGCATCTTTTTTATGTATGTACATCAGCTCATTACAATTAACACAACGGCAAACATACCCGAAGAAAGAAGCCCCATCAAAAACTGCTTGTCATAAGGCGCAAAAAAGCTCCTCACCACCATCACCAACCACACAACACACAGATCTCCCTGCTGTTGATTTGTTTGTTTCAAGTCACCCACTGAAATGCTCCCTCTCAGATACCAGTTTATTTTGGATCTTCAAAGGAACATTTCTTCATCCTCCACCCCATCGTACGCTGACTATTTTGAGAGAAGTCACAAATGTACAACACATCCCCTCCCTAGGGAGACGACCCCCCCAGCAGCACCCCCCAACAGCCTAAGAAACTCACAACAGAACATGCCACAGCTGCATCCAGGGCCCCGCTGACAGCATTCAACATGGCTTTGTTCCCGTCGCCTCAAACTCGTGTCTTCGGAAAACCAAAAGTCGTCAGGATCCTGGCATGGTGGAAGGAGGCGGCATGCAGTGTCTCCACTGGTCTTGACAGAGAAGGCTTCCCTCATTCCCCGCCCCCACTCTGCTTCCCCACCCTCATGCGAGAGACGTGTGGTCTCAGTGCCAACACACCTGAAAATATGGAGGTGGTTGGAAGCAATGGTGACAGAAATGAACCGAAGGTCAACACCAGGAGCCTCACCACATCCGAATGCAAGTTAAACGTCTGACTGGAAGCAAGTTGTCTCCCAAGGCTGCTTACCTGGGTCTGGTTAGGGCAGGGCTGGAGTGCCCCAAATCTGCTTCTGAGTATCATAGCAGCATATTCGACTACACTTCTTGTTTGGGGGGTGTAGGTATTTTTCAGGTCAGCAGCCACACCTAAAGGCTTCCCAGGATGAAGCTGGGATGTACTGGTGCCCCTCTGTTGCTGCTTCCTGCCTCCACCGCGGCAACCGAGGAGCGTGGCAACCGAAGAGCCCCCTCGCTCTTCTTGGCTGGGCCTCGGAGAAGAAGAAGCAAAGCAGCAGCTGGGAGTTGTTGCCAGGACGCTGTCGCTATAGCAACATGCATCTCAACCTCCGTGAAGCAAGGCCCTCCTCAAGAGGAGAGAGAGAGAAGGAACTTATTTATAGGGAACAAAATATCAGCACATACAAATCCTCTTTGAAGAGGCTTAACCCCACAATTATTTCCTAGCGGGGTCAGTTTCTCTCAGAAGATTGGCAGGGGGAAGAACAGTTTCTTCCCTTCTTCAAAAGCAAATTGCCAGCTGTGACGAATTCTAATCCAGGCAAAGCACAGACACAGAAAGAACACTTTGGCTTCCCATAGCTCAGGCTTATATCCTGTTCAATGTACGCCACAGAATTCCTGCAGGCACACAATGCTCGGCTGTAAGGAAATGAAGTTGGTACACAGAAAAGGTCCCGGTGACATTTCTCCAGGCTGTCATCATAGAAATTAATTACCCCCTCTCCCCCCACCTCCAGTAAGAGAGAGTTTGGCCTGGTGGCAAAGCAACACGGTTGTCAACCAAAGTCAAGACAGGCAGTATTGTTTTTTTACAGAGAACAAAAGGAACCCCATGCAGGGCCATTGAGGCAAACTTCCCACAAGGAGGATGTTGGGCTCCATGAAATGCTACAAACCTCAGCCATGGAGCACCATCCCTTGGGAAGTTCTCCTGCACAAGCCCCCCTCCCCCATGGAAAAGCACATGCAAGAGTCCTTACGCAGGATAATTTCTGGCAGGTTGTGCCTCCAGTGGGAAGACTGGAGGGAAGTGTCACTTGGGGTTTCACCCCAGCACCTCAGGGCTATAGCAAGTGGCCTGCTCCAGGCAGTCGGGTCCTGGGACTGGCTGCCTATCCAAGTAGGCTGAAAGACATCATTCACACTTGGGGTTCAAAACAGGCAGAGATCAAGTTTCAGAGCAGCAAATGTGAGAGGCTGAAGGCAGGTGCTCAGGCAAAGCCAGGTGGGGCTCAAGAAAACCCACTGGAAAAGTGGAAAAATGGGAGGTTGGCAACAAGGCTTTCACATCAAAGATGAGAATTATTATTATTATTATAAATTTCTGTACCGGCTTTTATCTGAAGATCACAGGGTGATTTACAATATCAAAACACAAAAATACACACCATAATAACAAGCAAAAACAATACCCTTACTCCAGTTTAAAAGGCCAAATATTGTTTAATTAGCCATAGGCCTTGGAGTAGAGGCATGATATAGCTTGTAATGAAGGTACCAGGTGAGCCTCTCTGGGGAGAGCATTCCACAAGTGGGGGCCACTGCAGAAAAGGCCCATTATTGTCTTGCCACCGCTGGACCTTTCATCACAGAGGAGGCACACGAAGAAGGGCCTGAGCTGATGATTGCAGGGTCTGGGTTTATATGGGGTTTATATGAGTAAAGGCATTGAGGAATTGTGGTCCTGAGCCATTTTAAGACTTTATAGGTCAAAACTAGCACTTTAAAGTGGGCCTGGAAACTAATTGGCAGCCAGTGCAGTCAGGCCAGGATCGGTGTAAAATGCTCAAACCGTCTTGCCCTGTTGAGCAACCTGGCTGCCAAATTTGAAATCTGCTGAAGTTTCTAAACCGTCTTCAGAGGCAGCTCCACATATAATGCATTGCAGTAATCTAACCTAGAGGTTACCAGAGCACAGACAACAGAACTTCGGCTAACCCTGTCCTGATAGGGGCACAGCTGGGCTACTAGCCAAAGTTAATGGGAGGCACTCTGCACCAGCATGGTGTAGTGGTTAAGAGCAGTGGACTTGTAATCTGGTGAACCATGTTCGCTCCTCCGCTCCTCCACATGCAGCTGCTGGGTGACCTTGGGCCAGTCACACTTTTCTGAAGTCTCTCAGCCTTACTTACCTCACAGAGTGTTTGTTGTAATATACAGTCATACCTCATGTTGCGTCCGCTTCAGTTTGCATTTTTTCGGGTTGCGGACTGCCGAAACCTGGAAGTACCAGAACAGGTTACTTCCGGGTTTTGGCAGTCACGCATGTGCAGAAGCGCCAAATCGCAACCCACGCGTGCGCAGACGCGGGTTGCAAATGCTGCGGGTTGCAAACGTGCATCCCACACGGATCACGTTTGCAACCCAAGCGTCCACTGTAATAATGAAACCACAACACAAGATTGGGAACCAGCACAAAATAATGAAAACATCGGAGAAAAACATCTAATTTTGCAGCAGCACATGAAATGGTGGCATATGACAGCAGGAAAATAACAAATTACCCATCCGTCTCAGAAGATAAAACTAAAAATTACCATTCAAATATCAGGCTTTACCTGGCCCCTAAAGCTTTAAGGGTGCTGGGTGGGTGTCTCTGAGGACATTCTAATAAAGGGGAGCCACAACTGAAAAGGGCACTTTCTTCTCCCCTGAAGGAGGGTGAGGCCAGTATATCTGAAGGAGCGTCTTCACCCCCATCGTTCTACCCGGACACTGAGGTTCAGCACTGAGGGCCTTCTGGCAGTTCCCTCACTGCGAGAAGCCAAGTTTCAGGGAACCAGGCAGAGGGCCTTCTCAGTAGTGGCGCCCTCCCTGTGGAACACCCTCCCACCAGATGTCAAAGAGAAGAACAACTATGAGACTTTTAGAAGACATCTGAAGGCCTGTTTAGGGAAGCTTTTAATGTTTGATGTATTACGGTATTTTAATATTTTGTTGGAAGCCCCCCAGAGTGGCTGGGGAAGCCCAGCCAAATGGGCAGGGTATAAATAATAAATTATTATTATTATTATTATTATTATTATTATTAGGCGGCACCCACAGGAAGACTTCTGGCATAATGTTTTGGCAGGTTCATATAAGAGTAGCAAATTCTTCAGAGTTGTCAAAAGCCTGGAACTGTCGAGGAAGAGATCTGTCTATAAAAAAGAGCTAAATAAATACACATTTACAGTCACATCACCAGCTCCCTGCCTAGCCAAGAGCATTAAATTTAGAGTAAGCTCTCCCTTCCCCCACCTACAGGTATTGGGGCAGATTACAGGTTAGGACATCTCCGTGGCTGTCCTAGCAGCCATGAAGTTATTGAAAAGGCAGTGGGAATATTGAGGTCCCCAAGAATGAGCGTGGGGTACTCAACAGCAAGCCTCACCTTTCTGAGACCACTTCTGTTAGCTGAAGATGCCTAGTCTGTCCTGATTAGCCAATATCAGATGCAAAAACTGGTAGCCAGGTTTTCTGGAAGAGATGGGACCAGGATGCCCTACAGTAGAAAGCCCTCCTGCCCCTTCTGCAAGCATGAGAGCTAGTGTGGCACAGTGGTTATGGTACTGGACTAGGACCTGGGAGAGACGGGAGTTGAAATCCCCACTTGGCCAGGAAGCTTGCTGGGTGACCCTTGGCCAGTCACTCCCTCTCAGCCTAACCTACCTTGTTGTGAGGATAAAATGGGGAAAAGGAGAATGCCACCTTGAGCTCCTTGTAGCGAAGGTAGGATATAAATTAAACAAACAAACACGGTAATTCAGTTTTACTAGCAAACCAGAGGTTAAACTAACTCCTTTCCAGCTCTGGAAGGAGCAAGAGGAGCGTTCGTGCAACCCACCTACACACTACAACTGACACACTAATGTGTCGCGACACACAGTTTGGAAAGTTCTGCTCTATTCTGTTATTGCTGTAAATAGGACTGTCAAAGGTAGAAGGGAACATTGCTCGGTAGTTATGAACTTCTGTCCAGCATGGCAGCAGGCTGTTTTTGGACAATAAATACAATCAGACTGAATAGGAAGCTTTGACTTATTTGGAACATGAAGGAAACAAGATGTTCTCAGAAAAGAAAAAAGAGTGGAGCAATAATAATAATAATAATAATAATAATAATAATAATAATAATAATTTCTTATTTATACCCCGCCCATCTGGCTGAGTTTCCCCAGCCACTCTGGGCGGCTCCCAATCAGTGTTAAAAACAGTACAGCGTTACATATTAAAAACTTCCCTGAACAGGGCTGCCTTAAGATGTCTTCTGAATGTCAGGTAATTATTTATCTCTTTGACATCTGATGGGAGGGCGTTCCACAGGGCGGGCGCCACTACCAAGAAGGCCCTCTGTCTGGTTCCCTGTAGCCTCACTTCTCGCAATGAGGGAACCGCCAGAAGGCCCTCGGCGCTGGATCTCAGTGTCCGGGCTGAACGATGGGGGTGGAGACGCTCCTTCAGGTATACAGGACCGAGGCCGTTTAGGGCTTTAAAGGTCAGCACCAACACTTTGAATCGTGCTCGGAAACGTACTGGGAGCCAATGCAGATCTCTCAGAACCGGTGTTATGTGGTCCCGGCGGCCACTCCCAGTCACCAGTCTAGCTGCCGCATTCTGGATTAATTGCAGTTTCCGGGTCACCTTCAAAGGTAGCCCCACGTAGAGCGCGTTGCAGTAGTCCAAGCGTGAGATAACTAGAGCATGCACCACTCTGGCGAGACAGTTCGCGGGCAGGTAGGGTCTTAGCCTGCGTACCAGGTGGAGCTGGTAGACAGCTGCCCTGGACACAGAGTTAACCTGCGCCTCCATGGACAGCTGTGAGTCCAAAATGACTCCCAGGCTGCGCACCTGGTCCTTCAGGGGCACAGTTACCCCATTCAAGACCAGGGAATCCCCCACACCAACCCGCTCCCTGTTCCCCAAAAACAGTACTTCTGTCTTGTCAGGATTCAACCTCAATCTGTTAGCCGCCATCCATCCTCCAACCGCCTCCAGGCACTCACACAGGACCTTCACCGCCTTCACTGGTTCTGATTTAAAGGAGAGGTAGAGCTGGGTGTCATCTGCATACTGATGAACACCCAGTCCAAACCCCCTGATGATCTCTCCCAGCGGCTTCATATAGATATTAAAAAGCATGGGGGAGAGGACAAGGAGCAAGAATAGGAGACTAGGGGCAGAGCTAAGGGAAACATGCCTCCCAAAACCCATATTGTGTATCCTTTAGATTTTCCATACATTTTAAACTACAACGGTTTGGAAAAACAAATCTTGAGTTTCACTCAGTGCTGAAAAGCATAATTTGTTTGGGCTTCATCTGATTGAGGTACATCTGAAACATGTGACTCAAGGGAAGGCAATGTCACAAGAAGCACCTGGGCTCTGGCTTGAGCCAGCGACAGGCCTAGAGGTTCTGCTCATCACAAGGGGAATTTCATGTTGGTGTAAGTTGTTTCCCACTCACAGCCCTGGCCCAATTGCTAGCTTATTGCTTAGCATGACAACAGTTATCCTTTGTTAATGATAGGTGTTGGTGTTAGGCGTATGAAACTCACTACATGATGGGCAGGATGAACCATTAGCAGCATGGCTGGAGTGTGGCCAACTCAGCCCCAGATAAGTACTGAAACCCTGTTAGGCCAGAACTGGGTTGCTTGGTTCCTCAAAAAGTTGATGATTCATAGCTGAACTGTGTGAACTGTCCCTAATGGAATGAAAACCACTATGTCTGAGGGTCAGATAAGACCCAGGTGGGCTTACCACCTTAAAAAAAAAATCACATGCCTAGCTTGTTCATTAATAGGGTTGTTGGGGTGGATGTCTAATTTTAATTTGAGACAGGGGTGGGATATTAACCCCATACCTGCCTCTCCTCCCTTGGATCCATCACTACAAACACTTTGAGCCCAGCTCACGCTGGGAAAAAAGCACGACTGGGGAAGTAAGGGGAAGCTTTTTCTATTTATTGTGATTCAGCAACCATGGCTGGTCTTGTCCCGTCAGTCATCACATCTAGTTTGGCCCTGAGGTAATGTGAGGTGGGACACAGAAGCCCTCTCCGTGGGGTCTTGTGGGTTCTGCTGACCTGTTTACACATCTAAGTTAGCCACTTGCTGCTGCAGACATTAAGAAAGACAAACATCTTTCTTGGGAAAGAGAATCAGAGAATTGTAGGCTTGAAAGGGACACCAAGGATCATCTTGTTCAGAGCTTTCCAAACGTTGCATGTTGGTGACACACTTTTGAGACACAGATCATTTCACGGCACAGTAATTCAGTTTTAATAGCAAACCAAAGGTTCAACTAACCCCTTTCCAGCAGTGGGAGGTGGGAGTGTTTGCGTGACATACCTACACATTGCAGCTGACACACTAATGTGTCGCAACACACAGTTTGGGTGACTCTGGCCTGGAGTCTGTTGTTTGACTTGCCTGCTGTTCTGGCTCATGCCCACTAGAGTCCACTGTTCTCCCTGACAGGTTGGAACATCCATTCCCCCAGATTTCTGCTCCACTGAAAAAGTGCCCACTAACTTTACAAACAAACTGGACGCTTACTTTGGAAGGTGGAGTGAGGGTGTTAGAGGAAAGCTACTCACTAGAGAAGATGATTTATGAGTCTATGGTGATTGTGTAGGGCGTGTAGGTGTAAATGCAACCATTCTCTCTCAATCCCAACAACCTAAGTTTCAAGTACGTATAAACCACGCTGCCTCCTGTGTTCCTTGAAAGCAGGTTGTTTCCTTTCTTCAATTTCTTTATGAAATTGGATCAAATACCATAAACAAAACCTAGCCATATCTAGCACAAGTGGGGGAAGGAGGCAACTAGCCTGTGAGTATAGGTCCAACCAAAAAATCATATTAGGCTTCCTCAAGGTGGAGTTAGATAATCACAGAATCTTACAGCTAGAAGGGACCCCAAGGGTCATCTAGTCCAACCCCCCACAATGCAGGAATCTCAGCTAAAGCATCCATTACAGATGGCCATCCAACCTCTGTTTAAAAACCTCCAAGGAAGGAGAGTCGACCACCTCTCATGGGAGTCTGTTCCACTGCTGAACACCTCTTAGTGTCAAAGTTTTTCCAAATGTTTAGTCGGAATCTCCTTTCTTGCAACTTGAAGACATTGGTTCAAGTCCTACCCTCTAGAGCAGGAGAAAACAAGCATGCTTCCTCCTCCATGTGACAGCCCTTAAGATATTTGAAGATGGCTACCCTATCTCTTCTCAGTCTCTTCTTTTCCAGGCTAAACATACTCAGCTCCTTCAAGTGCTCCTCATAAGGCTTAGTTTCTTGATTGTCCTCCTCTGCATGTGTTGCAGCATGTCAACAACCTTCTTAAACCATGGTGTCCAGAACTGGACACAGTATTCCAGATGTGGTCTGACCAAGGCAGAATAGAGTGGTACTCTTACTTTCCTTGATCTGAACACTATACTTCTGTTGCTGCAGCCTAGAATAGCATTAGCTTTTTTTGCTGCTGTATCACTTTCGACTCATGTTAAGCTTGTGGTCCACCAAGACTCCTATATATCCTTTTCACATGTACTGCTAGTAAGCCAGGTGTCTCCCATCCATATAGTTGTGGTTGAAATTTTTAAAAAGGGATTAGTTAAATCAACAATGGTTGATAGGTTACTAGGGAGAGGGATACTGCCCTCATGCCCTCCTTCCAGGGGCTTTCTACAGATATCAAATTGGACATCATGGGAAAAGAGGATGTGGGACTAGAAGCCTTTAGCTTCTTACAATGTTAGCCACAATAGCTGATGGAGCCTCTATGTCCAGAGGCCGTCTAGCTCTGGCTATCTGATGTTGGAGATAAACAGCTGGGGAACATTGTTGCCTTCGGTTTCTTGTGAGTGTCCTGGAGGTGTCTGGATGGTGGGCCTTTGGTCTAATCCAGAAGGGCCCTTCTTAGGTTCCTATAGAAAGTGGCTATCACCAGCTATTACTGGATTATTTGCCATGGAAGTTAGATAAAACCTCCATGTGCAGAGACAGTTCACCTCTGAATATGAGTTCTAGCTTCCTGGAAGCACCTGATGTATATCCTAGACTGAGGTCTCCTGGTCCAATTCAACAGGACTTAAATAGCAGGGGGGTGGATACAGTGTACTTTAGAAGCTGTTGCTGTGGTTACCTTTTTAATACACATCTGTTACCCTTGCATGTCAACCCCTCGTTTCTCTGTTTGTAGAGATTCTCCGACTCTGGGGATGCTGCAGCAGGCAAGTTCCTCCTTCCTTGAGAGCTTGCAAAAGAAGTTTCCTTGGACTCCAGATCTGTCCCAGCTGCTACAAAACTCCTGTTCTTAAGCAGAGCTGTAGCTAGGTGATCTGGCACCCCTGGCAGAACTGTCCAGATTGCGCCCCCTAGCCACAGATAAATTAGCTCTTTTTTCCGCCTCTCCCCCAACCCAATCCCCCACCCATTCAATTCACCCTCTATTTAAAACCTTTCCTTATGAGGCAATAAGCAATATTTTTATTTACAGACATATTTATGGACATGTTTTTTTAAGCCGATTTTGCGCACACACCCCGCCTGCATCCCTGGTGGGGGCCCACCTCGCTACCCCCTAGCTATGGCCCTGCTTGCTGTCAGCCATGGCCAGGAAAGCGTTCTTCCTGAGACTGGTTATAGTTAAAAGGTTATAATTAGGGTCTTCAGCATGATACATCTGTTTGAGGATGCACATGTTGTGTCAAATTAGATGTGACGAGTCCAAGCACATTTTTATAAAAAATGTTGTGCTTTAAAAAGTAAAATGGATTAAA
The DNA here is from genome assembly GCF_027172205.1 of Podarcis raffonei. NCBI lineage: Eukaryota > Metazoa > Chordata > Lepidosauria > Squamata > Lacertidae > Podarcis > Podarcis raffonei. Next base: position 5,403,731 of record NC_070615.1, read on the forward strand.
TGTTCTGGAGAGATTGCAATTCTTTTGTGGCTACGAGAGAATGTGAGGAGTGGGGGGTGCTCTCTTTTCTAGAGCCCCTGCTTTTGGTGTATGGAAATTTACAACTGAAGCTTTTCCCTTCATGGATATAAATGGTGAGGAAAACTTCACGTGTCAGAAGTTAATGTAAAGGAATGCTCCTCAATATTCAAGGCCCTGCCAGGGAGGAACTGAAATCAAGATAGACTGAAATCAAGATACATTATGTCGACAGCATCCCCTTGATCCACCAAGCTTGTAACTCCATCAGCAAAAGAAATGAGATTTGTCTGTGTGGCGTTCATACAGAGCCCCCAGTCATTTCACGGACTATTGACCTGTATACCACTGCTTTATTCTTCCGCTGCCACCAACCAGGTGTCTTCTGGTGAAATACTGAGTCTCTGTCAGGTTGTAAAGTCGACAACGAAGATTAAAGTTTATTGAAGAACAAACAAGTTTTTAAAATATTCAGAACGGTTTCTCAAATGCGCGCCCTTAACTAGAAGTGGCACTATCTCACACTCTTCTCTCTCAGTTCTATCCCTGTCTCTCACTCTAGCTGTCACAACCGCTATGTTTGTCTTACTGGCTCTGCCTGTCTCTGACTCCTCTATCTCCTGAAGGTAAAACCCCTGGGCTGAGCCTCAAAACCAGGTAGGCTCCGCCTCTGAGCTTTCTCATTAACCATTTCCATCCCCCTGTACAAACAAAATCACAAGGAATGGGCCAATGCCACAGTCTGGAATTACTTGTCTTTGAGAAACCCATGCTGGGTCTTAGGAATCACAGCATTCTTTTCTAAATGCTCACAGACTGTGGCGTTTGCCCGTTCTTTTAAAAATATCTGCACAGGAGGAGAGAAAGAGTTAAAAGGTAGACCAATAGAAAAGCCGGAGGCGGAGCCTACCTGTTTATAAAAGGGCTAAGCCCGAGGTTTGGGTTGGTTGGTTTTAGTTGGCTGGGAAAGGCAGTTGAGAAAGCAGTTGGCAGACAGTTGGAAATAGACAGTTAGTGCAGTTGGTTCTTGTGTGAGGGGAGATAGAAGAGTTAGAGACAGGATAAAATAAGACTAAGAAGGTAAAGAGTAACAACGTTTTGAATGCAGTTGAAGTTTATTTGTGTTTGCAATAAACTACACTCTTCTTTGTTAACTTAAGAACCTGACTGAGACTACCGTATTTTTCGCTCCATAAGACACACTTTTTTCTTCCTAAAAAGTAAGGGGGCATGTGTGTGCGTCTTATGGAGCGAATGCGTAGTCCTTGGAGCCGAATTGCCCCGGGGCGAAAAGCAGATCATGCATTTTATTTTATTTTTTGAAAGAGGGAAGTGGGAGTTGAAAGGAAGCAGCTGATTGGAAAGCGATCAGGGAGGGAGATAAGGGACGCTAGAGATAAAGCAGGCTGCCTGGGAAGGGGGAGGTAAAAGCCCATGGATCCTCAGGATTTTTGCATTGGGTCACCCCAAATTCACCATCAGATCACATAGCATGTCCATGGCTACAGCCTGCACCACAGAAATCATACATCCACCGTTTTGTTCAGAATTTTTTTTATTGTTTTCCTACTCTAAAAACTAGGTGTGTCTTATGGTCAGGTGCATCTTATGGAGTGAAAAATATGGTAAGTGATTTACTGGGGAGGACCTGGTTGGTGGCAGTGGATTAGTGGTGTACGGGTCCATAGTCCGTGAGATGACCAGGGGCTCTGTATGAACACCACACAGACTGGCTGGGCTGCTGGGCTGCTGCTGTGCCACTTTTGGGACAAGGGAGGATTGAGAGGGTGGGATGGGGTGACCCCTTCTCTTACAGAAAGGGTGGGGGCTGCCCCCTATCTTGGGTTGGGGGGACTGGGCAGCAGGCTGCTCCTTCTCTTGGTGTGAAGAGGGTTTGGGGACGGCCCTTTCTATTGGGGTGGCATGAGGGCTGCTCCTTCTGTTGAGGGGGTGCTCCTGGTGGAATCTGCCCCCTTATCCCCTGGGGTGGGGCTGTGGTGTTAACTGGCCCTTCCCTCGTGGGGGGAGGACCTGGGAAAGGGAGGGAGTCGGGAGGAGCTGTTTGCCCTTAGGGTCTTCCAGACACCCTCTGAGCTGAAAGGGAGAGAAAAAGAGAGGGACATTTCAGTCATTCATAAAATTATTTCTGTACTGCTTTGTCTCATACACACACACATATTCATTCATGGAAGCTGTTTACAGCATTCCAAGCCATAGAAGGATTAAAGACAGGCATGCATTAACCCTTTGTGGAGGGCTGTGTCATCCTCTTGTCATGAATATAATGCATGCTTGCAAGCTTACAGAAGCACAAACACAGCCCCAGACGCCAAGAAAGCGCTGCAGAAAAATGGCAGTTGCTCTTTGAATTTTTAATCCCCTTAGGAAACAGCAGTCTCTATAGGAAAAACAGTGTCAGTAGAAGGCTAGGCTCTGCAAAACGGCTTGTCAACACCTCATCCATCAAACAGCAGGGGGCAAAGCAGAGACACACACCTTGTGGAAGTTATTAAATGTACCGTATTTTTCGCTCTATAAGACGCACCAGACCATAAGACGCACCTAGTTTTTGGAGGAGGAAAACAAGAAAACTGGGCAGCGATCCCTCTTGCTGTTCTGGCTTCTGAGATTCATAATATTTAAAAAAAAAATTCATAATATTTAAAAAAAATAAAAAAATATTATGAATCTCAGAAGCCAGAACAGCAAGAGGGATCGCTGCCCAGTGAAAGCAGCAATCACTCTTGCTTTCACTGGGCAGCGATCCCTCTTGCTGTTCTGGCTTCTGTGATAGCTGCGCAGCCTGCATTCGCTCCATAAGACGCACACACATTTCCCCTTACTTTTTAGGAGGGAAAAAGTGAGTCTTATAGAGCAAAAAATACGGTATTTACTAAAGGTGTATACTGCCCTTAATCCACAGATCACAGGGTCTTGACGACATAAAAATGCAATATAAAAGCACAAAATATATGACAAGAGTAAGAACAAAAAATAAACCTATAACCCACTCCATATAATAACATTATTAATTAAAGCCTATAAACTCTCTTTTATGAATGAAAAACACTGTAAATGTTTGAATAAAATGTTTTGTGCTGGCCAGATGAGGGGCAGCCACAATCCCCTGAGTGTAACAGCACATGCTTGACCTTTCCAGCAAACTGTCAATGGGAAATACTAGACCTAACAAAAGACCTAAATAAGGCTCAGAAAAAGCTCAATATGGAGGCCAAATGGCCAAAATATTGGGAAATTTTGGAACAAGAAGGTGACAGATTGAAACTGCAGAGTTTTGAAAAACTAAAAGACAAAGTGCGAGATTGGCTTCATTATTACCAAATAAGAGAGGCCTATAACTTGGACAGAAAAATTGGCTTCCAGGTGGATAAATCAAATTTCTAACAATTCTGTTTCCAATTTCTAACAATTCTGTTTCCAATTTTGATTTATCCACCTGGAAGCCAATTTTTCTGTCCAAGTTATAGTCCTCTCTTATTTGGTAATAATGAAGATTTTTTTGTCAAAGATGTATAACTTGCTGTTGAAATGGAACACGCAGGATGAAACGGTCAAATCAGCAATGATTAAATGGGCGCAGGATTTAGGTCATAACATTATGTTTGCTGACTGGGAGCAGTTGTGGACCACCGGTATGAAGTTTACGGCATGTATTGCCTTAAAGGAGAATATTATGAAAATGATTTACAGGTGGTACATGACCCCAGTCAAGCTTGCAAAAATTTATCACCTGCCTGACAATAAGTGTTGGAAATGTAAAGAAGCTGAGGGAACATTCTTTCACCTTTGGTGGACATGCCCAAGGGTCAAGGCTTACTGGGAAATGATATATAATGAACTCAAGAAGGTATTTAAAAGTACCTTTCCTAAGAAACCAGAGGCCTTTCTTTTGGGCATAGTTGGCCAATGGGTGCCAAAGAGAGAGAGAACATTTTTTATGTATGCAACAACAGCAGCAAGAATACTCCTTGCCAAGTACTGGAAGACACAAGATTTACCCACCGTGGAGGAATGGCAGACGCAAGTGATTGACTACATGGAAATGGCTGAAATGACTGGCAGAATCCGTGACCAGGGAGAAGATTTGATCGAACAGGACTGGAAAAAGTTTAAGGACTATTTACAGAAATATTGTAAAATTTTGGAGTGTTAATATGTTGTGGGAAGTGAAGGAAACAGGGTTTGTGTGACTTGGTTAAAGGTGAATTAAAAGAAGAATGTTAAAAAGGACAAGGGGTTATGAACAGAACATTATTATGTCATATTATACAAGATGAGATATGGATTAAAATAATGAAAAATCGGGACATAATATTTAGAAGAATGCAAAATTAAGTATGGTTTAATAAGGCTTTGAATTTGCTGAATTGGATTAGAATAAGGAGGAACACAAAAAAGGGGGATGTGAGGAGGTCAAGACAGAGGGGTATGGAACTATATAAATTTAAGAAAAAGGGTTTTTCATTTTTCTGGTTTTTCTTTCTATCTTTCTTTTTTTTCTGTTATACATTTTTGCTTTTCTGTTGTATTTGTTGTTTTTTATGTGAACCTTATGTATGGAAAGGATATAATTTGAAATGATGAATTTTTTGTGTTGTAAAACTTTAATAAATATTTATTTAAAAAAAAAAGACCTAAATAAAGCTATCTACCCAAAAATATACTAATGTTGGCCTCAGAGGTGAAAGAGACACTTTGACTGGTCAGGGACTTGAACTAGTCAAGAAAGTTGTGATTCCCCACCGGCACTTTAAAAAAGTAAGGTCTTCCCACCTTCCTTTTGAACAGCAGCAAAGATCTATCACAAACCCAGCAGCGGAGAAGAGTCAAATAAGCCTAATCAGGGTGATGATTTAACCCAAGAAAAGCAGAACCACCATAAAAAAATTAAGGTGTCTACTCAAACAATTTAAGTGACTCCCTACCAGAATAAGCCAATCCCCAAACAGCTGGCCCCAGACCAATTTGACTGGGTGGAACCAGCAGAAGAAGAATTGATATCCTCCTTCCTCAAACCCCCGATGAAGAACAACACAGGATTATGGACAAATTAGACAAGCTACCATTTAAATTGAGACATTTTTGGACATGTACCCAGCCCAATCTTGAAGGAACAGATTCAATGGAATCCCTTTGCTACAATGCAAAATCTGATTCTAAGATCACTGTTGAGGCAGAGGCTGAAAATATCCCTGCTAGACACAGAATAAATATCCTTGCTCTGGCGAAGAATGACTAGCCCACAGATATCTAGAAGCACATGAACTGGGTAGCCCATTGGAATCAGCATAAGACACGGATGCTGAAGAGCATGAGAAGATGTAAACTGCCCAATTTTGCAATAGCAGCATTTTTTGGGCACGATAGGTTGTTTAGATCAGATAGATTAGAAGTAAAGCACACTGAGCATTCACTACATGTCTTGTTATGGAACATGGCAGGGTGGATGAACAAATTTGTTGATCCTGAATTTATTACTTATATGCAATCATTTGATTTACTGTGCCTACAAGAAACTTGGCTAACAGATACCACCAGCATCAATTTACAAGGCTTTAAAATAATGTCCTGCCCAGCAGTTAAGTGGCAGTCCTCCTCTCTTGCGACACACAAATGGATATAAAGGAGCTGAAATTAACAAATAATGGTTATATCCAGACAGCATTAGTAAACCTTCCTAAAATGAATTCATGTATCTGCTTAAATGTATACAGTGGTACCTCAGGTTAAGAACTTTATTCGTTCTGGAGGTCTGTTCTTAACCTGAAACTGTTCTTAACCTGAGGTACCACTTTAGCTAATGGGGCCTGTCGTTGCTGCCGCCGCGCAATTTCTGTTCTGATCCTGAAGCAAAGTTCTTAACCCGAGGTACTATTTCTTGGTTAGCGGAGTCTGTAACCTGAAGCGTCTATAACCTGAAGCATCTGTAACCCGAGGTACCACTGTATATCCCTCCTAAACACAGTGCTTTTTTCTGGGGGTACGCATATCCCTAAATATTTTCTGAATCTTTATACTTTTGTCCATTTACTGCATTTATTTTTCCTGATTTGAACTATAAAATGGTGATTTTCTTGAGTCAAAATGAGAGTACCCCTAAATATTGTTGGTTTTTTTTAAAAAAGCAGTGCCTAAACACATAAACCATGATGCAAAACAACTCTGGCAGGATCTAGAACAAGCGCTACAACGTATTGAGGAAAAATTTCCAACAACAGAGGTTTCGTTATGTGGGGATTTAAATGCGAGAATCGGGGGGGGGGTGGTAATGACCTAATAAGTAAAGCTATTGCTCTAGATGAGGACAATATTAACACCACAGACATATCCTCACAAAATAAGATTATCTATCAATTTGGGCAATATGCTTATATATGCAGAATGGAGGCAGTATGGTAGATTACATATTTGTGTCATATGCCGTTTATTCAAAAATTCAATTATGTTAAGTTGAAGATAGGGTAGATAGCGATCACCTTTCATTGGTGGCCCAGGTAGGTCACTTAAAGAGTAGCAAAGGCCCCACTGTCATTCATCCAATGCAGGGAGTAAACTGCGGTCCTCTACTGGACACCAGATGCTGCAGCAGGTGTGCAGCCAAAACACCTCCCTCAAGAAGGTCTGCAGTTTCTCTGGCCAAGGGGAGGCCAGTGCAAGGGATAAAATGCACCATCTTGGTCAAGGTATCCACCATTACCAAAATGGTAGTGGCCCTGGGATGGAGACAGGTCAGTGATAAAGTCCTGTCTGCCGGAGCTGTTCAGGAATTGGTAGAGTAGAATGTGTCCTGCCGGCTTGCCAGTACCGTCTTTAGCCCGACGACAGACTGGGCAGGAGGCCACTATTGCTCCACATAGACGAGGCCACCAAAAGTCCCAGCAAATGAAGTTTTGAAGTGTCCGAAGTGCCCTGCCGGAAGTCTGTCATGGCATAACCACAGAAAAATTCCCTGCGGTGGACCAGGAGGCACATAATAACGGTACCAAAAAAGAAGCGCGTCCTGGTACACAAGGAATGTGTCCAGCCCATTCTTGCTGCTGGTGCTGCGAATAGGCATCCTGCTCATGCAGCTCCCACAGAAAGTCGCCAGGAACTTGGGCCATAGCAAAGCTGGCAGGAGGCAAGACCGTGGCTGTATGTGACACATCATCAGACTGCTCATACTCCGGCTACCTAGACAGGGTATCAGCCTGCTGGTTCTGGCTGCGGGGAATATAGATGACATTGAAAATGAAGAACTGGGACCACCGGATCTGGCGCTGATTCAGCTTCTTGGCTGACTGGAGATGTTCTAGGTTCTGATGGTCTGTATGATCTTCAACCAGATAACGGGCCCCCTCTAACAAATGATGCCACATCTCAAAGGCCACTTCAACAGCCAATAGTTCGTCGTCCCAAAAGTCATGATTCCGCTTTGCTGGTTGAAGTTTTCAGGAGTAGTACCCACAGGGGTAGAACACTGAAGGCTGTTGGTCGGCCTGCAGTAGCACCACCCCTACCGTAACATCCGAAGCATCGGTTTCCACCACAAACGGCAGTGTTGGGTCCAGTTGCCGAAGGATGGGTTGCGAAGCAAACACAGCCTTCAAGGCATCTAATGCCTCCTGAGCTGCACCATCCCAGACAAACACAGCTTTTTTCCGAAGGAGGACGGTCAGAGATGCTGTCACCTGAGTGAAGTGCAGGATGAATGAACAATAGTAGTTCGCAAATCCCAGTAGGTTCTGCACCTCCTTGGGGTTATGGGGAGACTGCCAGGACAAAATAGTCTCCACCTTTTTTTGTTTTAAAAGATATTTATTGAGTTTTTCCACCTTTATATATTAAAAAATCAAAAAGAAAAAAACAAAAAAGTTAAAAACACATCAAGTTTACAATCCTTATTTTCAATAACATATTTCCCTGACTTCCCCACACCTCCCCTTCTTATATTCCAATTCAAATTGTTAATTCAACAAGTTCTTGTCCCCAATTTTTGACCTTTTTATATTTAATTCCTTTTTTTTAAAAAAAAACAATTTTAACTTATAAACATCAGTATTTAAACATCAGTACTCATTCTTAAAACCTTTTTCTAAAGTCGACCCAAATTCCCTTCCACGAATTCCCCAATTTTCATACTAATAACAAAACAAAATAAAAAAAAAAACAGATTATAATTCTGCACCCTTTGGATTCCCAAACCCCACCCCCCCTTTCCCGGTTTCAATCCCCAACAAATGTCCATCAGTCTTAGTCTATTATCAGCCTGGAGACCTCACGTCCGAGGCTCTTAATTCTCTCTCAATTCCTCTCTGCCGGTTTTTTTGGTAGTCCTTAATATTAAACACCAGATCTCGGAGAAGCTCTGTCCCGATAGGGTCCATATTTCTTCCAGCCAGACCTCCATACTTAAAAGTGGAGCCTGAATCTTGTTTCTTACTCCTTTTAAGTCCAAATGTCCCAAAAGCTCCAACTTTCACCTTAATCAAATTTGTAATCCATAGGTCTTCAGATCTCCACATAAGGAGATCTCTCCATTCTTCAATCTTCAATTCAAAACAGATTTTCATCATCCAGTACTTATTTTCCTTTGTAGCCATCATGTCAGGCCTCTGGCTCTCCTTTGTCATCTGCAACATTACATCTCCTCCTTCCTTTTCCTCAGAAACAACATATATCTCTTTCTCCACACTCTCAAATCTTTCAAGTTTCTCTTCTTGTCCAGCTGCATGGACTTCATGAGTTGAGTCCTTATCAAATTCAATGGATTTGTTTACTGTTAAGTCCAGAGTTGCAACATTGGTAGCCAAAACATCAATTTGGCCTTGTAACTTTCCCAAGAGAAGAAACACTCTGTCCAATTTAGCTTGAATTTTTCCTCCTTCAGCCATTCTTGTAATGTCCCAAAATCCCCTCTAGAGGGATTTTGGTTACTTTATCTTCCTTCCAGTTCAAATCCAAAAATCAAGTTAGTTTGTATCAGTTCTTCCTTGTTTTCAACAAAATATAACCAAATTGTAGCAAATATATCCAGCAGAGATAGCAGAAACAAAGTTCTCTTTTTCCTTCTTGACAGCTAATTTGACAGCTGTCAAACTCTTCTATATCTCCTCAACAGGCTCTCTCGCGGATCACTCCTGGGTCCGGGGGGGTGGCACTTCAGCTCTCAAAATTAGCTCTTATTTTTAAAATTGTACTATGAAGCAGCAGCTTTTTGCTGGCTGAAAGACTGGCTACTTCTTGAGAACACAGACATTTTGGACTTAGAAGGGTTCAATAATAGATTTGGGTGGCATGCATATATATGGTATGACAAGGTAAAAACTCATAAAAGTTTCAAAAACCATATTGTTAGGAAAGCATTATACAATGTTTGGATTCGTTATAAAGATTTGTTGGAAAATAAAACCCCTAGGTGGTTGTCACCAATGGAGGCCAAGGAGGTTAAAAAACTTAATATGGAATCTAAATGGCCAAAATATTGGGAAATTGTAGAACAAGAAGGTGAAAAGGTGAAATTACAGAGTTATGAGAAATTGAAGTTTAAAGTTAGAGACTGGCTTCATTATTACCAGATAAATGAAGTTTTCAAACAGGACAGGAAAATTGGCTTCCAGGTGGAGAAGTCAAAGTTAGAAACAGAATTGTTAGAACCCAATACTAAGAATCTGTCTAGAATGTACAATTTGCTGCTGAAATGGAATACACAGGATGAAACGGTTAAATCAGCTATGATTAAATGGGCACAGGACATTGGTCATGACATTATGTTTGCTGACTGGGAACAGTTATGGACCACCGGTATAAAATTTACGGCATGTAATGCCTTAAGAGAGAATATTATGAAAATGATTTATAGGTGGTACATGACCCCAGTCAAGCTTGCAAAAAATTATCATTTGCCCAATAACAAATGCTGGAAATGTAATTAAACTGAAGGTACTTTCTATCACCTTTGGTGGACGTGCCCAAGGATTAAGGCCTTCTGGGAAACGATATATAATGAAATTAAGAAGGTGCTTAAGTGTACCTTTCACAAAAAACCAGAGGCTTTCCTCCTGGGCATGGTAGGCCAATTGGTGTCAAAGAAAGATCGGACGTTCTTTATGTATGCTACAACAGCAGCAAGAGTTCTACTAGCAAAGTATTGGAAGATACAAGAACTACCCACGCTGGAAGAGTGGCAGACGAAGGTGATTGAATATATGGGATTAGCAGAGATGACGAGCAGAATCCGTGACCAAGGGAAAGAGACGGTGGAGGAAGACTGGAAGAAATTTAAACTTTATCTTAAAAATTCTTGTAAAATTACTGAGTGTTAAAATGTCATGGGTAAAGCATAGCAGATTTGCAGCGATAAATGATTGGACAAGAGGAAAGAAAAGGGTTAAAGAAAGGAATTAATAAGTAATTCAGACCAGGGGTTGCTGAAAAAAGTTTAAAACAGGGATGCAGAAAAGGGAGGCATGGGGAAGTCGTTGAAATTGGGTATATGAAAAAATTTATGAAATTATACATGTTTATATGTTTGTTTGTCAGTGTTTGTTGTTTGTACTGTCTTATATTATATGTTGAAAAACCAATAAAAATTTTATTAAAAAAAACAAAACAAAATTAGCTCTTATCCTCCAGTGAAATTACTTATACTGCCAAATCTTGAAATTAATGTCTTTTACCCAATAAAGAAGAAGAAATTCTCTCGACCTTAGTTAGCTAGTCCTTGCTTTAGATTATTTATAAGACGGGGAGACGGACTTCCTGTTTGCGCCTTCCCCGATCGTGCCTAATTAAAAAAAAAATTTTTCTTTACAAATCCAATTTCCGTATTACTCACGGGTTGTTGCTTTTAGAGCCCAATTGTTCACAAGAAGAAGTCAGCGCTCTCCGACCATGGCATGCGGCTTCACTCCGCAGGAGAAGCAGTCGACTCTCAGCACCGCGCCGCTCACCCCGTCCCCCATTCCAAAGCCTTTAAAAAGGCTCCTTCGCGGGTCGGGGGGGGCGCAAATGATGCCCGCCGAGTCACCAAGTTCACAGGCTTCAGCGCCTGTGATTTTTGAGGGTCCCCGCGTCGCCGCAGCGGCAAGACCCGGATCCTGCGGAGCCGATTCCCTCCGGAGCTCGGAGGGAATCCGCCATTAGCCGATGGCGCTAACCCGGAAAAAACACACACACAAAAAAATAGTCTCCACCTTGCCAGGGTCCATGGCAATGCCACCGGCTGAGATGCAATGGCCCAGGAAGTTGATGGTGGGCTTGTCAAACTCGCACTTCGAGAGCTTGGCGAACAGGCAATGCGCTTGTAATCTCTGCAGCAGGGTGTAAACATGCTGCTCATGGTCAGTGGCCGAAGAGGAGTAGGTCAGGATGTTGTCAAGGTAAACAAAGTGGTCAAGGAGGTCTTGGAACACATCGTTCATGAAATGTTGGAAGACCAGGCATGTTGGTCAAGCTGAAAGGAATTACGGTGTACTCAAAGTGCCCATATCGTGTCTGAAATGCTGTCTTCCATCCATCACCCTCACAGATGTGCACCAGGTTATAGGCTCCCTGCAAGTCCAGTTTGGTGAATAGTGTGGCCCCCCACAGCCGCTCTAAAATTTCGGCAATGAAGGGAAGCGAGTATCAATTATGGATGGTAACCTGGTTTAAACGCCAGTTGTCATTGCAAAGCCGCAACTCCCCCAACTTACTCACAAATAGTACAGAATCAGCAGCTGGTGAGGAAGAGGGTTATATAAGACATCTTTGCAGATTCTTGATAATAATGAACTCGCGTAACATGGCCCATTCAGGTTCCAACAAAGGTTAGATACTGGTTACTGGAATTTGAGCCCCAGGAATCAGGTTGATAGGACAGTTGTAGGGTCAATGAGGTGGCAAGAGGTCTGCTTCTGTTTCACTGAACACATCAGCAAACTCGGCATACTTAGTAGGCAGGTCCACAAGCCCATCCTTCTCTGTTCCTGCTGCCAAGGCTGCTGGTGCCAAACAGACATGGCCCATGCAGCCCGGGACAGCAAAGCTGATTGTCCTCTGGGACCAACTGATGTGTGGATCATGGGCCTCCAACCACTCTAGGCCCAACACAATGGGAAAATGGAGTGTAGAAGCCAAATAGAACTCCGCCTCCTCACTATGAGTTCTCACCTGCAGCTGCAGCTTGTCCACTGCCCAAGTCACCAGTCCCAAGGCCAAAAGCTAGCCATCAATTTTTTCCACCACAAGAGGTGACTGGGGATTCCCTGCCAAGTAGCAAAGTCCATGGCCAGGAAGTTGGCCATAGCCCCTGAATCAATCATGGGCCAGGGGTGCAGGGCTGGTCTCCCTCTCTGCGTCTCCTTTCATTGTCAACTGCCACCAAATGAGGGCGAATTCTCCCTATTTGCAGTGACTCCTCAGCAGGAGGCACTTCTGGAGCAGGTTGGGGTACGGAACCCCCTGGAGGTGCCACCAGATGGGTCCTGTTGGCACTGTTGTAGGCATCAAGCAATCCTGAGGTACAGGTGAATCAGGTTTTGCAGGTCCGCCAGGCACTCTATGTGGGCCAGTTTGTTTAGAACTGGGTCTGAAAGCCCTTATTGAAACTGTTCCACTAGAGCTGCCTAAATTCCAAGCCAATTCCTGTGCCAGCAGCTGAAATTCACTGGCATACTTCCCCACCAACCGATTTCTCTATTTCAGCTCCCAGATCAGGCAGTTGGCAGTCTGGGTCCTGACGGGGCCCATGGACACAGCCTGGAGTTGTTGCCTAAGGTGTCAAAATCGCCAGCAATGGACTCTCTTGTGGCAGCTTTCGGACAGGAGGCTGATGATGAACCCCACTTTATGCCCATATGTCGGAAAGTCCTCAGCCCGCAAATTGAGGACAACTGGAACTGACCCCAAAAGGCTGGGAACTTTACTGAGGACCCATCCAACTTCTCAGGGCCAGCATGGGAAAAGAGCCCCCCAGGGACAGTGTCCAGCCAGCAGCTGAGAAGGCCCCTTCCGTGAGCTCAGCCTCCTCTTCTCACACAGTTTACCTGGATGACACACCGGAACTGAGCATCCCTCTGCTGCTTCGTTTTAAGAATCTCCAGGGCCCTGGCCTGCTGCAAGCTGCTTTTGAGGATGGCCTGCCGGAATTCCTCGCTTGCAGCCACACCAAACTGGGGGGGAAGGAAGCGGGCAGGGGAGAGGAAACACACCTGGTGAGCATCAGGAAATCAAGGGCCCCAGTTCAGTGGAGACCCACAGGCAGCCCCTTCCCAGTTGCCGCCAGCCTCCCCACCCTGCTCTGGGATGTTTACCTGGGAAAGCAGGCGGTCCCCGATCTCCCCAATGAGGGGCCCTTCCTCCTGCAGATCCCTTATCTTCCCCGACAGAGAACCTGGGAGGGGAGGGAAGAATCATGGGAGGAGAGGTTGAGCAAGGCAACGGGAGTGGGGGAATAAAGAATAGCCCCAGCAGGGACAGGGGGGGGGATGGAGACGGCCTGCTCTTTTTATAATACCACTTTCTCAGTGGTGGAGAGACCAGGCGTCTCATTTGTTTATGTCATTTACACCCCACCCTGCCCTCCAAGGAGCTTAAGAGGGTGTCCATGGATTCCCTCCTCATTTAATCCTCACAACAACCCTGTGAGGTGGGTTAGGCTTAGAGGCAGCAACTGGCTGCCCCTCCATCCTCCCTGCCCAAGGCAGGGGATGCCTCTGAACAATCCCCGTTCCTGGGAGGGGGCATTGCGCTTGCGCTCCTACCCTGCTGCTTGTGGGGCCCCCGGAAAACTGGCTGTAGGTCTGGCTGGGCCCCTTGGGCCTGACCCTGCTGCAGAGCTCTTTGGATGATGTGCTTTTCTTTTAGTCCCTTCTCCCTCTGCCCCTGACCCATCCAGGAAGAAGCGGAGGCCTGGGCCAGCCACAGAATGGGGACCGGTCTGGAGGGGAAACAGACTTACTATGGATCTTAAGCAGTTCTCTTAGGTCGGGGGTTTTTTCTTTATATAGCCGCTGGTAGAGCAGCACAGTAAGAATGCACAGGGAGCTCAGATGGGAGGCCTCAGTCATAAACAGCTCTGTGCAAATAGGGCAGAAGGGGAAGAATGTCAGGTAGAGGCCGAATCCCAGAAGGGTCTGGAAAAGAGGCAGCTAAAACGGGCTGTTCTTTCAAAAATGTCTTGGGCTCTGCATGACAAGGAGAGATGGATCCTGCTCTTCTTCTGAACTGGGAGCAAAGCCCAGTTCTCCTTCTGAACTGGGAGCAAAGAGTGGCCATTGGTGGGGTGCCAAGGAGTTGGTCCTCCTGGCCCAAAGTGACCTCCATGCTGACTGGCAGGTGGCTGTCCAGCGCCTCAGACAGGGGTCCCTCCTTCCCAGGTCTTCCTGGGGCTCATGCAGACAAGGCAAGGGCTCCACCGCTGAGCTGTGGCCATTTGCCAGCCTGGACACCAGGAAGCGCCCCATGTATCTGGCGGTTTAAGGGCGGCGTGACTGGTGTGGCTGCACTGGGCACCGCACTGCAGGGGGTGCCAAAACAGTGCTTTGGTACAGAGCGCGAGAGGCGGCATTGGGCCGTGGGGTTGTGGTGGGGAGTTGCACAGGGTGGCACTGGGATTGGAGAGCCCAAAATCCACCACTGCCATTCTGGGACTTGTCTGGAGAAAAATGATCTCCTGGCCATTTTTAAGAACTCAAGTTCCAGGCTACCCTTGGGAGGGAGAAGGACCCACTTCCCAGCCGATCTCCCAGGCACGCTCTCCCTCCCCATGCTTTACGAAAGTGAAGATCCCCCTGGACTCCCTTGCCTAATATTTCTGAGGGAGACCTGAGGTAAGAGCCACAGAAGGACCCTCCTCACCATGAATGGCTTCCTGCTAGAGGACCTCCCGTGCCGGAAGAGAACAGGCGATGTTGCGGCCGGCAGTCTCTTTCCACAAGCTGCCCTCATATTTGAAGACTTCCTCCAGCTCCGAGGGGAGGGAGGGGTCCGGCTTGGCTCTCCCATTTGAGACTCTGGCTGCTCTGTGGAAGAAGGGAGAAGCAAAGATCTGTTAGACTGTAACATTAAAGTGATGACTAAAATGCATAAGATGTTTTTGGAATGGGAAACAAAGGATGAACAAGTGAAATCTTCAACGATACTTTGGACAATAGATATTGGTCACAACACAGAAATGGAAGCATGAGAACGATTGTGGAATACGGATATAAAATTTACAACTTGCTATGGTATGAGAAAATTATATGAAAAATGTTATATATATGGTATTTAACACCTAGTAGACTGGCAAAAACGTATGAATCAAAAGCCAGTAAGTGTTGGAAGTGTAAAGAGAAAGAAGGTTCGTTTTTTTCACATGTGGTGGTCTTGTAATAAGGTCAAAGCTTACTGGAAAATGATATATAATGAATCGAAAAGATGTTTAAGATAACATTTGTAAGAAAACCAGAAGCTTTTCTCTTGGGAATTATAAGATCAGACTACCTAAACAGTATAGAAATGTATTTATATATGCAGCCACAGCTGCAAGAATGTTATTTGCCAAAAAATGGAAAGAAGTAGATGTCCTAACGAAAGAAGAATGGATAGTAAAACTAATGGATTATGCAGAAATGGCAAAGCTTACCAAAAGAATAAAAAACTGAAGAATAAGACACTAAACATTTTACAATGGAATGGAAATGGGTTATTGAATATTTACAAATAAACTGTAAACCGATTAAGACATTGGCGGGATTATTGCAAAAACCTACAGTTTCAAAAATATATATGAGAACAGATGATTACAAGAATGAGTTAAGATAATTTGGAGTATGCAGAAAATATGAAAATAAATATAAGGAGCCACAGAAAGAGGGCGAAGGAAGTTGAGGTTCAAAATGTTAGAATTATAGTTGAACTATTGTTGTAACATAAATGAAAATTATAAATAAAATTATAAAAACCTCACCTAACTAACATTGTGCCAAGTCACTACAACTTTTTAAACAGACAAAAGGCGCCCCCAGTTACTTCTTATTTTGCAAAGATCCCCAGGGCTAACTAACAAGGTCCTCTGCTCCACTTTCCACATTGGACAGTGAGTGGCTGATTCTGGCTATTCCTGATCAGAGACAGGATAAACCCCTGGCCAGTCACCCAGTGTTACAATGCTAAATTACCCGGATGTTTTCTCCATCAAGCCTCCCCAAACCTGGTTCCCTCCAGATGTTGCAACGGGACTCCAACTGTTGCAATTTGGATGGTGACAAAAAAGGAAACTCAGAAAATTCATCAGAAAACTCCCTGAGAAAATTGCTCGCTCATGTAACACAGCATGGGAGTTAGAAAGGTCAAATAACCAAGGAGCATCTTTAAAAACTAGGCATGCGGCATGGGCACAAATCTTCAGGATGCCTCCCCCCTTTACCATGACTTTACCTTTTACCACCGGCACATTATGCAAAAGATCTTCAGAACCAGAAAGACCACTGCTTTATGGGCTGCTAACTGATCCAACTGGCTTTCAACTGACCCAGGGATCCTTTTAAACAACTCACCTGGCCTCCTAGGAAACAAAACATTCCATAGCTGGTTGTGAGGTCAGAGCCTGGCCAAGGACTGGAGCCAGTGGGCTCTGGGCTCCAGGAACGCTCTCTCTGCCAGGCCCGTGGCACCACTGGGCAACTTCAGGAAGCTGCCAAGCGTCTGGCCCAGCCCTGCATTTACCCCCAAGCAGAAGGCTCAGGCAGCTGGATCTAGGCTCTCCTTAAGAGTTTCCCCAAACCCTCCCAGCTGCGCATCCCTCTGGATAATCAAGAAAATAAGGCAGGCCAGGACTGTGGTCCAGTTTCTGACGCCTCCTTAAAACTCACCTGTTTGCCCAGGTGTTGTTGGCTGGCTAGTGGTCCATCATTTGGTCACGGTGTATTAGATCTTCTTTTAAAAAAATGGGGGGGGGCTTCATTGTATTATGGAGCCACCTTCTCTCTCTGCCTGGATGCTCACCCACATTTGTCCCCTCTAGGCATCTTTTTAAAACATGTTTCTGCACCTAGAGGCCTTTCTTGGTGCTTTATTGTATTATTACATGAAAACATCTTTTCTCTGAGGAACTCAAAGTGGTGTACAAGATGCAACCCCTCTCTCCAAATTATCCTCCCAATAACCCTGTGAGGTAGGCTAGGCTGAGAGCCCGAAACCTGGTCCAAGGTCACCCAGGGAGCTTGATAGCCAAGAGGGGACTTGATCCCTGGACACCTGGGTCCTAGTCCGGTCTGGACACCGCAGTATATCAACAACTTGGATGGCTTTAAAGGAGGATCAGACAATGAAGGAGAAGGCAAACAGTGACTACTAGCCATGGTTGCAATGTTTTGCCTTCACAATCACAATCAGTAATGTTTTGGAACAGGGCCAAATTATTCAGGGGTGCTACCTATGGCAGAACCAATCAACAGTGTGGGGAAATACAGTGGTACCTCGGGTTACATACACATCAGGTTACATACGCTTAAGGTTACAGACTTTGCTATCCCAGAAATAGTACCTCGGGTTAAGAACTTTGCTTCAGGATGAGAACAGAAATTGTGCTCCGGCGGCACAGCGGCAGCAGGAGGCCCCATTAGCTAAAGTGGTGCTTCGGGTTAAGAGCAGTTTCAGGTTAAGAACGGACCTCCGGAACGAATTAAGTACTTAACCCGAGGTACCACTGTATTTCAAGCGAGAGGGCTTTATATTAAGGAACACTTTTATTTTTGGCCTGGGAGGGGGGACTTTTCTATCACTCTGTAAGTTGTCTTAAATCTTTTAGCTTGGGGGGTGGGCTTCCTTTCCTTGCGCAACAGCACCTTCCTGGAAGAAATGCTGGCTTAGAAGATGGAGAGTGGAAGGACCTGGCTCCCGGCCTACCTCACAGGGTCGTTGTGAGGAAAACGTAACGAAACAATACCAGCCATCCAAAGCCTGCACCGAAGCAGCTCGTCTGAGAGAGGGAGGGCAGGACTGTAATGCGCGGACTGGGCAGCAGGCTCCCGTCTAGCGCTCGTGGAGCGCGCAGCCGCTTCCCTCAGCGGAGCCGCCCGCCTGCGCTGGCTCCACGCCGGGCTCCCCCTCAGGAAAGGGCGCGCAAGCTGGGCGGGCCGGCGCCGGTTCGGCCTTGTATGGGAAACGAGGCGCGGCCGGCGGGCCCGCGGGAGGAGCCCGGAGGGGAGGCGCCGCCCAGCTCCACTCGCGCCGGCTCCAAAGTTCCCTCAGGACTCGGCGACGGCGGCTGGCTGTGTGATGGCGCGGGCGCCCCGCCGGCCTCCCCACCGCCGCGCTCGGGCCGGAGCGCCTTGAGCCCAGCCTGCCAGTGAGCGAGGGAGCCGGAGCGCAGCCGGCCAGCAGCGAGCCATGGTGAGTGAGGCGTCCGAGAGCGCCGGCCTCGGTGGGCCTCGGCCGCGGGGTACCAGGGGCGCTCGGCTCGTAGCGCACGCGGCCTCTTGGCGCCGGAGCCGGGCGGGAGGACCCAAGCCTCCCCTGCCGCCTTCGCCGCCCGCTTTGGGGGCCAAATCGGAAAGTAGCGGGCGATGAAGTTCGCTTGGTTCTGCAAGAGCGGGGAAGCTCTGTGTGTAGCCGGGGCGGAGGGAAAGCCAGAGAAATATAGGCACCACACGCCCACCGAATATATTATTGTATTTTGCACATTGCAATCCCCCCCCCCAAAAAACGGGCAGTTAGTTACTCAGGAAAAAGCCTCCTCGGATTTGCGCACATTTGTTTCTCTCCCTCTCGGTTGGAGTGGATTCTGGCCCGTGGAAGCTTTTGTGCCGCGGTGTAGTTTTGTGTCTGTAACGTCATTGGCGTATATCATGCTGTTTAGAGCTCCGCGAGCCGGAGTGAAGGTTGGCCAGGCCCTTCTCGCGAGGAGCTGACCGTGTAAAATCAGCAGGGGGCGAAGGATGCTGGCTACCCCTTGGCGGTGTGCAGTAGTCAAACTGCTAGCACATGGGCCAAGCTAAGCAGGGTTCTGTATGGTTTCAAACTGGACGGAGGATCGCATGTTGAGATTGCAGGGGGTTGGACTAGATGATGCTTGGGGTCCCTTCCAACTCTACAATTCTGTGATTGCCTCTTGAGAATCAGTGTCCACCTTAGGAAGCAGGCCCTTGGTCTTGTGCTCTGGCTTTCCAAAACGCACATCAGTTCCTGGCACCATGGCCTGGGGCTGGAGTTAGCGATGCTGTGCTGGCTGGGCTGATGCAAGTTGTAGTCCAACAACACCTTTTCTTCCTTGTGACTTGATCCATCATATACCCTCCAAAATTTTTCCAAGAAAATAGGGACATCCCACTCCATAATGATAAGTTTACTATCGCTTCTCGGCCTTTTGGCTAAGATCAAGTGTAGCATAATGATAAGTTTACTATTTATATCCCACACATCTTATTGGGTTGCCCCAGCACTCTGGGCAGCTTCCAACATATATTTAAAACATAATAAAACATTAAACATTTTTTTAAAAAAAAACCCTCTGTATACAGGATTGCCTTCAGACGGCTCACAGGTTGGATAACTCTTTACTCCAATATTTCTCCAAAGAAAATAGGGACATCCTGAGAAAAAGCGAGACATTCCGGGATCAAATCAGAAACAGAAACGGCTTCTCTAATTCAGGGACGTCCCTGGAAAATAGGGACACTTGGAGGGTTTGCCATCAGATTTATTTTGTTGACTGTGGTCGGTCCCGCCTGCAGCCTGGTGCCCTGGTTTGTGAAGACTGGACTAGGTGTTTCTGGAGCTACTTTTGTGCTTTTTTGAAGGAGGAGGGGTGTCAGTGTGTGGGAGGGTGCTGGGGAACATCTGCTCTGAATTTCCATGGGGGGTGGTTAGCCTGGCATGAGAAGGAAGCGGAGAGCTGCATTACCACCCAAATTACTCATGCTACAACTTATTCAACAGATGTGTGGGCCTCTGCTGCCATCCTCCTTCAATGCCTTGCTGGATCATTGCCAGAAAGGAGATCCTTGTTCACATGCTGTGCTTTCTCGGGTTGCTTCTCCTTCCTTGCTGCTTATCATGAGGATTTTGGCCATATGTAAGTGTCTCAGAATGGGAGAGATGCGTAAGATCCAGTCTTACTATGGAAAGTTCTCCTGCACAAGTTCCATTGTGCTGCAACTCTGATTCATTTCAATGGGGCTTGTGCAGGAGAATTTTCTGCAGAATTGCGTCTAGAGGGGCGGTGGTGGAGAAGTGCCCCTTGGATTTCTCACCTATTGGCATCAAAATGTTCTGGGCAGGCCCATGAGCTCCAGAACATGCTCTCCTGGCTCTTGGCTTCCTCTTTGGTCTTCTCTTGCATTACTTCTCTCCATCCTCTGCTCAATACTTCTGGAAGGATGTCCCCAAATTTTCTTTGGTTTTTGCAGTCTGACTCTGTTCTGGGTGTTCTGCTGATTTGCAAGGCTTTTTAAACTGTTGGTCTTCCCAGTGACTTCTGGGTTTCTGATGACCACCCACTAGTGGAATGGATACCTCTGCCTGCCTTTTCATTGTCCTTTAGAAATTGATGATGGCGCCTTTTTCAGAGCTGTCCATTCTATTTCCTCTCCTTTCTCTGAGCCAGTGCCAGTTTCTTAAGCATGTAGAAATCTCCATCTCTTCTCTCCAAAGGTACTGAACTTGGAGGCCAGGGCTAAGCCACATGTTGGTGATGATGGCCCAGCTTTTGGTGAGGCAACTGTCACTATTTTTGTGCTTTAAAGAGGCTCTGGTTTGCTTGCAGCTTTTCCTCTTTATAGCACAAGGTGGGTGGAAAGGAGGAAGGAAGCACAATTCACTAGTTGGATGGGTTACCTAGAGAGCTCTTTGTTTACCACATGAAAGCAAAAGTCAGAGAGCCTGGAGGTGGAGCTGGCAGGATTCCTGCATATGTAAGAAGGTGCTTGGTGTCCTCAAGGCTCAAATGAATGCCTTTCTTGAATGCTGGGCGTTGGCATAGTTACAAGGTTAGCTGGACTGTCTTGGCTTGAGGTGGAGGGTGCATGACGTGAAGGCATAGAAGCTGTTCTGTCCATATGCTCATTCAGGAATTTGGTCCCCCCTCCCACCCTTTGCTGGCATATGAGGAAAAGTAAACACCTACCTCACAAGACCCGTTGAGTCTTCTGGGAGATCAAGAAGCCACTAAAGCCTGTCTGCCTTTTCAAAGCTGAAGCAAACACTTGTGGCTGACCCAACTGAGCAAGGAAGTCAAGCGGTTGCTTGACTTGGATTTTAAGGGGTGAAGCAGCATGCTACACAAGAGGTGCAACTGACAATACTTTGCGGTGGATTCTGGGGTGCGGCTCCTGTTTTGCACAGTGCAGCTGGTCTGAAAAAGGCACCCGACAATGTCTTTGAGGCTTCAAACAATGTCTCTTAGGCAGGGGTCAGCAACCTTTTTCAGCCGTGGGCCGGTCCATCGTCCCTCAGACCATGTGGTGGGCCGGACTATATTTTGAAAAAAAATATGAACAAATTCCTATGCCCCACAAATAACCCAGAGATGCATTTTAAATAAAAGCACACATTCTACACATGTAAAAACACACTGATTCCTGGACTGTCTGCAGGCCGGACTGAGAAGGCGATTGGGCCACATCTGGCCCTGGGCCTTAGGTTGCCTACCCCTGGTCTTAGGCATCACATTTCTTACCAAAGCCCATCCCTCAAGTACAGTGCGTGGCCTGGTGCCAAGTTAAGCCCACTCTGCCAGCAGATCACTAGAGGCTTGATGACCATCTTGTCATTGCTGGCTTCTGTGAAACAGTCAGGCCTGCCACCTGGGCCTCATTTGTTGGGCAGCAGTGGTGAGGTGGCAGTGTGTTTTGGAACTTAGGGACTTCTGTGGCCTTATGTAGGGGCAAAGCTAGGCTTTATTTCACATGGGTCATAGACCTAGTTTGGCACCATGTGCATTTGCACACACATGCACAGACACAGGCTGGGAGCTTCAATGGTGCCCTTCTGGAAGCCTCACCCGGGACAAAAACACTGGCTAGCCCTCCTCTCCCTACTCCCCTACCCCCGTAGCTAGGGCTCTGCCTTACACAAAGGGTTATGTTTCAGTTCCCTCACCTATGCAGTGTAGATAGGAGCACTGGACTGCCTTGTCAGATGGTTGTAAGGACAGCCAGAACAATATATTTGCCATTCTTTTACTGTACTTGGGCTTCCCTTCAACTCTTTAAAAACTGGGGATTAGACAGATCAGTGGCGGTGGAGATCTCTCCTCTTCACAGGCTAAATAGAGGCAGTTGCTGGGGGCAAATAACGGGGGGGGGGGCGGGGGAGAAAGAAGACTCCTGAGTTGGTGCCCTGCTCATGGGATTCCCAGAGGCACCTGGTAGGAAACCAGGATGCTGGGAAAAGATGGAACTTTCTGTGCTGTTCCAGCAGATTCCTCTAATTGACTATGGCTGCCTGTTTTATCTGTTGAAGAGACTGGAAGCTTTTCTCTTGTTTTCTTTGGCCAGCCATCACTGGTGACTTTTTCCTAACCTTGAGGCTTGACTTAGGAGTGCTTTTGGAGTCTGCTCTGATACCATAATGATGCCCTGCACTAGTGTTTCCCAAAGTGTGGTAGGCATACCTCCAGGGGTATGTGAAAGGATTTCAAAGGATATAGGGCAGACTTTTATTTTTATTTTTTAAAATACCACATGTATAGTATTTGCTCTAGTCTGGATAAAATATTATTATTAAAAATGCCCCCTAAATGTCTTTGCCTGGGAAGGGGTAAGACTAAATTCTCAAAATTCTCTGCAAAGGGGTAAGACTAAACTCTCAAAAGGGGTATGCAATTATTACAAGTTTTGGGAACACTGCCCTGCATGAACCTTCTCTCCTCACAAGGTGACCCATTGGGAATGCTTTGCACCCATGCCCCACATGTGCTGCTTCATGAGCCTTCAAGGATGGTTTAAACCCCACACAGAGGCCGGTCGCTCGCTTTGAGAGTAAACAGCTTCCAGGTGGTTAGATTGTTAGACAAGCTTAACTTATAGGTGTCTGCAGGACGGCTGGTTTGAAAATAGTACTGCAGGCTGATAACTTCTTTCTTTTTTAAACACTTGAAGACAGAGAGAACATGATATTCTGAAAAAGAAGAGAGAAAATACAACACATCTATTGCGAAAACTTGTAGACCTTTTTCTGATCCCTCCTTGCTTATGAGTTGATCCATCAGATTTCTTTTGCTTATCGAAGACAGCCGTCTTCAATCTAATGTCCTGCAGGTGTTTTTGACTATTATTCCCATCACCTCCAGCCCAGGTTGTATGATGGTTGGTTGATTGATGGGAAAACAGCTTTACTAGCTAGTCCGAAACATCTGGAGGGCCAAAGATTGGCACAGTTGACTTGTGGAGGCTTGTATTGGATTACTGTTTTAAAGCATACAGTCCTGTCATGGTGGTGTCTAATAGCTGAGTCTGTAATTAACCCTTATCCACCATGGCATGTGGTTGCTTCCACACCTCCAGCTGTCACATGCCCCCACCTCTGACAGGTGATGCAAGAGGCCAGTGGGGGTTCACAGGCCTCTGTGAAGCCATAGCCTCTGAACATAAGAAAAAAAGATGAATCTGCTGGATCAGGCCAATGCTCCATCTAGTCCAGCATTCTGTTCTCACTGTGGGAAGCCTGCAAGCTGCACATGAGCGAAACCACACTCTGCCCGCTTGCGATTCCCAGCAACTAGTCATAGTGGCTAGTAGCCATTGGTAGCCTTGTCCTCTACAAATTCATTCAACTCGCGAACAATTCTGGAAGTAAATACTGGGTTTGCCGCAATTCACGCATGCACAGAAGCGGCTTCTGCTGTTAGCGCATGCGCAGAAGCGGCTTCTGCTGTTAGCGCATGCACAGAAGCGGCTTCTGCCGTCTGCACATGCGCAGAAGCAGCTGACGCCATCTGCACATGCGCAGAATGACGCTGCCTCCGAATGCCCACACGCAGAACCGCGCTTCTACTAGCGACCCGGATCGACTCACGAACGGACTTGCGGAACGGATTCCGTACGTGAGAATAATCCACCTGTCTGGATGGAGGGCTCCTTAACCTGAGCCATGAAGCACAAGATGCTACCAGACTGTTCTGGGTGAGATGCTTGTGCTCCATCCTCCACTTGGATCAGAGTCCATGGCTGCTTCTCAGTCCACCTCAAGTCTCAGTAGAGGCTGGATGTCGCTGGACACACTGGTTACTGGTGTTTGTGGGATTTTACCAGCCCCACTAAACAAGCTCCTCTGAAGTCAGTAAGAGGCAAAGCCGTGTTCAGGACACACAGGTGTGATTGCTTTTGGTTGTTTTGGCCCTGGGGCTGTTGGCAGGCAGACAGGGGAGTCAGGTGGACGCCTTGAATGCATCTTATTTCAACCATAGGACTGATAGAGAAAAATGTTGTGCTGCAGGTTAAACTGGTAATCCAGGTTGACCCAAGACGTTTTGACACTTGAGGTCGAAAATCTGAATCTCTCACTCTTTCTTTTTCCTTTGCCTTGCTCCTAAATTAAGATTAGATACAATCTACTGCAAAATTTGTTATTGTGATTGTGTCACTTTCAACCATGGGTAGGCAAACTAAGGCTCGGGGGCTGGATCCGGCCCAATTGCCTTCTAAATGTGGCCTGCGGACGGTCCGGGAATCAGCGTGTTTTTACATGAGTAGAATGTGCCCTTTTATTTAAAATGCATCTCTGGGTTATTTGTGGGGCATAGGAATTCATTCACCCCCCCCAATATAGTCCGGCCCCCCACAAGGTCTGAGGGACAGTGGACCAGCCCCCTGCTGAAAACGTTTGCTGACCCCTGAACCATCCCTTCATAGATAGCTCAGCGATGGAGCCTGCTTTGCAAGGAAAATGTTTCCAGGTTCAGTAGCCTCTGGCATCTCCCGCTAGGGCTGCGTAAGACTCTTGTCTGAAATAGTAGAGAGCCTGACAAATATCTGTACTTCTGAAGACATTTTTTATTATTCTGTACCTAGATATTATTAATAAAAATAGGCCAAAAACATAGAAGAACCTTTATTTTCATCAGCCACTAGTCATAGCAATAAAATAAAATACAGTGTACTGAAAATAGAGGTAAAAACCTAACTTTACAAAATACATTCTGGAGGTTTACATCAATAATCAAATAATAGATCTTTTTCTAATTTTCCCAGTTAAAATTTTTGTCACCTGATTACCTTGATTTGCTAGGCGACCTGGTATGGATAGTAGTAGAGGGGTACTAACCTCACTCCTCAAATCTTTATAAAGAGTGGAAGCCAGAAGCACGTGAGCTACTGATTCAATACTGTCATCTGCACATGGACATAACGGTTTTTCCAGCAGATTTTTTTTTACATTGACTTTCAAGTACAGCTAAAGACAGTATATTTAATCTTGTGTAAGTCAAAGCGCATCTGTACTTTGGAATTGTTAAATTTTGCAAATAGGGTGCTACTGTATCAAAATGACAAGGTGGAAAATAATCATACCATGGACAAAATTTCCTTATCGTGGCGAAATTATTCTGTCACTAAATTATTTGCTTTACTGAAGCCCAGTGTTAATAACTGTTGTGGTGATAAACCAGAAAAGTAAAGCTTTAGGTTGACAATTTTAGTCCAAGTGCTCTCATGGCAATCTTGTGATACTAAGGTGAGGTTTAAATTTAGCGGAAGCCAATAATTAAATGTCCTGCACCAAATCTGTAATTCAACAGGGGGGAGATTAGCCTCCAAGCGCAATGAAGCATTTGAAACACAGAATGGAACAGAAAAAAATTGCCTTAGGAACTTAGACCGAACAGCTTCTGTAGATCCAAGGTGAGCACCTGCCCAAATCTGAGCCCTATATAAGAAAGCATAGTGGATAGCCACTGCTGACATGAATGGGCGGATGGTTTGACTTGTAGGCTGCTTATTCTGATTCTATATTGGTGATAGGTGCCTTGAGGAATTATACTCCAGGGGGCCAGATGTATTCATATCCCAGTCTGCCACTGCGAAAAACACCCCAAAACTGAGACAATTACCTCTATTGGTAATCTTTTCCCACAGTCTGTCAAGTCTTCCGAAGTAGTTTTGTATGGCTGAAGAAATCTTGAGCTGATGGATCTAGTCTGTGCAGCATATGAGATTGTTGGCACTGGTCCCTTTTTGCACTTCTGAAAAGTGCACTGGCCCACTCTTGTCCTAAACCAACCTAAAACTGGAAACCAACGATTCTCTTTTGGGCTGCTGTGTCTTCTCTAAGTGTTTGTGCTGTCATTGCATCCTGCACAGTGGTGCCCCAACACAGCAGTCTGAGCACCGCAGCACCACTTTTAATTTGCTGATGCAACAGATCTGTCCGTGTTTTTTATCAACTGCAATAGATCTTCCATTGCAGAATAAAATGTGAAGTGCTTGCTTTTCTTTTTCAACACATTGCCCTTTCAGGGTGGGTGAAACCATCTGGCAAACTACCAGTTACCTGTGAAGTGGGTTGTTAATAATAATAATAATAATAATAGTAATAATAGTAATAATAATAATACTCTTCCCATCCGGCTGGGACTCCCCAGTCACTCTGAACAGCTTACAACATATATAAAACATAGTAAAACATCAAACATTAAAAACTTCTCGATACAGATGCCTACAGGCGTCTTCTAAAAGTTATGGCTTGGTTCCCAAACAAATTGGCTTCCGAATGTCACAAACCCGGAAGTAAGTGTTCCAGTTTGTGAATGTTGTTTGGAAGCTGAGCATCCATTTCAGCTGTTGGCATTGTTTCTGGGGCTAACAGCCAATCAGAAGCTGTGCCTTGGTTTGTGAACATTTTGGAATTCAAACGGGCTTCCAGAACAGATTGAGTTCGGGAACCAAGGTACCACTGTAGTTCTTTATCTTCTTGACTTCTGAAGGGAGGGTGTTCCACAGGGCGCCACTACCAAGAAGGATGCAAGGAGGTTCCCTGACAGAGCTGTTAAGGGCAGGAAGTGGAAAAGGAATCCACACAGGGGGCAGATCAAGACAATGTCTGCAGCCTTCCAATGCCAAGGGTTCAGCTCCACATGATGTTTAATGCATACTGTGCAGCCCTTGCTCTTGTTTTTCATTAATTAATTGCAGGCATATCTCCTTCCAAATTACTGTCAGGATCACAGCACAGAGGGAGGGAGGAGAGATTTATCCCCTTCCCTTCCTAGTCACCACCCCATCCTAAAAAAACAACAAAAAAAACACCCCTGACCAACTGTGCAGCTAACAAGGCTTAGAGAGAGAAAAATCCTGTTGGAAACAATGGGAATATTTCTAAGCCTGTGGAGGGGAGGTATAAACTTCCCATTTCTCTGTGCACTGTGGTCCCAATTCCTGCCCCCTGTGCATGCAATTAATTGAAGAAAAACAGGGGACAGTTACCAAAATGTGTAGTTAGGCCCAGAGGTGTTGTAATATTATCTTTACAGCAGTGACTTGCAAATTGTGATTTCAGCAGCCCTGGGCTACCTTGGGAGCTAACTGGTGGATTTTGAACTAGACCAGTGATGGCCAAACTTGGCCCTCCAGCTGTTTTGGGACTACAACTCCCATCATCCCTAGCTAACAGGATCAGTGGTCAGGGATGATGGCAATTGTAGTCCCCAAACAGCTGGAGGGCCAAGTTTGGCTATCACTGAACTAGACAATCAGAATGGTAACAGTGGACATGTTTCTGCTGTACTTGAACTCATGTTTGCAGATGTTCCTGAGTTCAGTCCCCACCATCCCCAGTAAAAATAAGAAAAATTGATTGTAGACCTAGGAAAAGTCTAGAGAACTGCTACGAGTCAGATGAACAGGACTGGGCTAGATGGATACTGGTGTCCTACCCCGGTGCAAGGCAGTTTCTTATGGCAGCTGTATTGGATGTCTTAAGAGCTCCTCACGTCAATTGGACTGATGCCTCTTGCAGCTTTGCTCTGATGGTGGTGTCTGGCTGGCCATTTGTGAACTAGGTATATGGAATGCTCCAGGCTCCACGTCCAAGATGTAGCTGTTCTGCAGCAGATGGATTGATCAGTGAAAGGTTCCCCAGAGGCAGAAATTGTGAAAACATCTCCTTTGTTTCCTGATCCTACTGATCCTACAGAACTGTTGCATTAAAAAAAAGCAAACCTTGACATGTTTGTGTAAAATATATCTGTTTCATAAAGTTCTGTGCACATAAATGTGTAGCCTGGTCTCTTCTTTCTAAAACTCTTGCCACACTGATCCTATCTCCTGCACCCTTCCCTGCATGCTGTGTAGGAGAACTGGGGTCTCACTTTTGTAGTACACAAGATAAAACAGGTCCCAGGAGCTACTGCTGCTGTCTCTTCTGATCCAGCTCTGGATTTGAAGCTTACAGAAGGAATCTCTGGATTGCCAGCTGGAAAGCTCTATGGAATTCGGAATTGGATCCCTTGAAATCATTGGGACCTATTTCTGAGAATCCATCAGCAGAACTTTGGGTTCCATGCCCCCTATAGACATGCAGGACAGTTAGGTTGGATCTTGCGGTCTTTGTGGAGTTAACTTGGCTGGGGCTGTTTGGGTGGGTGGATTGCTCAGCACTGAGACTCCCTTTGCAAATCAAGCATGAATTACTGCTCAACAGTACATTGGAAGCTTCATGTAAATAAGCTTGCATAAGGGTCTTTTCTTTCTCTCCCCCCTGCCCCCTGATCATGGTGGGTGCCAAGCCACAGCCACAAATGCCTTTGCTGTGCTACAGTTATGAAACTGATGCCCTTTAATGCAAGTCTATGAACTTTGCTCCTTTAATGCCTTGATGTCTGGATCAGGTGGGGTGTTGTATAAACATATTCAACTTTAGCTCATTTCCTTTTAGGTCAGAGGCCAAACTAGATGATGTAATTAGCAAAGTGTGGAGTGATTATTTAATGTATAAATTGCAGGCTCAGAGAACCCAACATGGATCAGAACTCTGGTGGGGTGGGGGATTTAACTATCTGTCCACACAGTTGTCCTGAATTGGATTGGGGGTCCCTGCGCCTGCTGTTTGCATGAAGAAGAAAGCTCCCCTTGGCACCAATGGGATTTTCCCTCTCTAGTTCAAATCACAGCTGCAGCGGAAAAGGGTTAATGTCCCTTACCTTTGTGGGGCACAATCTATAACAGTCCCTTTGCATCTGTTTCCAAACTTGCAGCATTTACTGTTGCGGTATCAAGCACTTGCCCACTGCATTTAAGCAACAATTTTTTAAATACTTTCTGGTGGTGTAGTGGTTAGAGTGTTGAACTAGGACCTGGGAGACTAGGGTTCAAATCCCCACTCAGCCATGAAGCTCACTGGGTGACCTTGGGCCAGTCATTATCCCTCAGCCTTACCTACGTCACAGGATTGTTTGGAGGATTAAATTAGAGGGGGAGAATCATGTATGCCAGCTTGAGCCCTTTGGGAAAAAATATGGGATATAAATGCATTAAACAAATAAATAATGCTCAGATTCTAATATAATACAATGGTACTTCGAGTTCTAAACACCTCAGATTACAAACTCCACTAACATGGAAGAGTTACCTCGAGTTGAGAACTTTGCCCCAGGATGAGAACGGAAATCGTGTGCCGGCAGTGCAGCGGCAGCAAGAAGCCCCATTAGCGAAAGCACGCCTCTAGTTAAGAACAGTTTCAGGTTAAGAACGGACCTCCGGAACGAATTAAGTTCGTAACTAGAGGTATCACTGTAATCTCCTACAGTAACTTTTCTAGCAGAAACTCTTTGACATTCCAGGGTTGCAGCCTCTTCAATGCAGTTTCCATGTAACACACATTTTAGAGCATGGGTAGGCAAACTAAGGTCCAGTGGCCGGATCTGGCCCAATCGCTTTCTAAATCTGGCCTGCTGATGGTCCAGGAATCAGCGTGTTTTTACATGAGTAGAATGTGTGCTTTTATTTAAAATGCATCTCTGGGTTATTTGTGTGGCATAGGAATTTGTTCATCCCCCCCCAAAAAAAATAGTCTGGCCCCCCACAATGTCTGAGGGACAGTGGACTGGCCCCCTGCTGAAAAGGTTTGTTGACCCCTGGTTTAGAGCCTATGTTTTCATAATAGCATGTGAAAGTGTTGCAGAGTGTGGCTCTTGGGAGAGCACTATGCCTGTGTGCATATGTACTCACCGTAAAGGGTTTTCTCATCTCTCTGCCATCCATTTTGGTACCTATTAATGCTTCCTTTGTCAGGGTTACCTTTTCAGATGTTGTTTCTCTTGCCTTATTGATTTTGATGACAGGTGTGACATTTCGGCAACTCAGCTGTGGCAGCTCATGAAGGTTAGACTGCCTTTCTGGAAACAGAGGAATATTCTTTGTTTGTCAGCCACTGAATAGTTTAGGAAGGCAACAATTTAGGCTATTCTGGGGACACCATTCCCACTCTTGGAGAGCTGTGTTGTGGACATTGCAGTTACTGAGCAAACATGGACACTTCAGACCTTGATGTCCACAGAAGTTCATCCCATGAATTCAAGGGGAGAATGCCTCCTGCAGCCAACGCTTCCTGCAGCCAATCAGAAGCCGCGCTTTGGTTTCTGAACGTTTTGGAAGTCGAATGGACATCTGGAATGGATTCCATTTAACTTCCAAGGTACGACTGTACACCTGTTTGGAAGCCACTTCAGCCAGATGTTTATTCTCCCAGAGACTCCAGAAGGTTCTTCCTGCAGCACATAGCTAAACTTTGGAACTCATTCCCACTGGATGCAGTGATGGCCAGCAACTTGGACGACTTTAAAAGAGGATTAGACATTCATGGAGGAGAAAACCATCAGTGACTACTAGCGATTATAGCTATGCTCTGCCCCCATAGTTGAAGGCCGTAATGCCCCTGAATACCTAGTTGCTGAAAGCCATGGGACGGGAGAGTGTTCTTGAGCTCTGGTCCTGCATGCTGGTTTCCCACAGGCATCTGCTTGGCAAGTATGAGAAGAGGCTCCCCCCCTGCTATTCTTATTTGTCTGAAGTCCATCAATCAAAGTGGGACAACTTGTACTGCTTTTTTAGAATCTGAGGCTTCATGTCAACTTTTAATTTAGATGATCCAAGAATGCAGGTGGCTGAACAGTTAAATGCTTCCTATTACGTACGTACCTGCTTGAATGTGGTGCTATGCTGGCCACAGTCTTAAAACCACAGAATTGTAAATGCAATAAGATGAGTTTGCATGTTGGTGGCTTTGTGGTTGTAGGCTTTGGTTAAAACCCTGAATGCAGAGCTTTGGTTTGCAGTCCCCAGAGACTTAGCGACGCATACCTATGGGGAAGATCACAACCGATAGGGGCACCACCACCACTACTCTCCTTCTTTCCATGGACTAATCCTTAACTTTATCCTCTCCTCCAATAAAGTCATCTTGTTAAAATAAAACTAGAGTATCTTTTTGCTGTAGAAATACCTTCAAGACCTTGTAAGCACTGATGTGTAAGTAAACATAAAGGGCAGAGAAGGGGACCTAATCCTTTCCCTCTGGTCATCTATAGATATATTTGCTCCAATTGTCATGGAAGTTACTTCACTTTCCTCTGCATACCATGGGGGTTTCAAATGCTCTGTAGAGGTGGGTATGAAGGAAGCAGCTGGAATGGTAATCGGTAGAAGAAAAGTAGGCAGTCTTTCCTCCGCACCCCCACTCTGTTCCTGCATTGCATCTACTGTATGTTCAATGGTAGTTTTCCTTAAGGGTGCCTGACTTTTCCCTTTGCCTTGCATAAGGTAATCTATGCACATAACTGTCTTGGAACCATGGTGGAAATATAGCCCAGTGCACACCGATGGAGATTTCTAGTGAGGGTAAAAGGAGGAAAAAGTGATTTGTGTGTGCAGCAATAACTGGAGTTTAACTAAAGAGTGTTGACAGATAGTATTATCCATTTGATGTGTCTTCATGGGAGAGAAGATTGCGCCTCACCGATGCAGCTTGTTTCTCCCTCTGTCAGTATGAGGGCAGAGTGGGATGGTGGCTTCACTCAGTGGTATATCGCTGGTGGAACTGCCACTGCTCCTGAGTCCCTCTGCTACCAGTGCCAGCTGGAGGGAGCCAAGAGTGGTAGTGGTTTCACCTGTGATATACTGCCGAGTGAAGCTGCCATTGTGGTCCGCCCCTCATCCTAGTCCTGGGTGATGTATCAATACATCATCCAGGTCTATTTAGTGTAAAAGGTGGCCTGCATGAATGTTGTTTTCTTGTTTTCTGTGGGAAGCTATGTGGCTACATTTGGGGGTGGGAGGAAAGAGATGTATGGCAGAATCCTAATAAATTAAAAAGTGACCTCCTCTAGTGACCTCCTTCCAAAGGGAACCTGACCTCAGAGAAGTCAGATGAGCACAACAATATTGATTGCACTTCAAAATGCTTGGCTACCATGGTGTATGACAAAGCAGACTCTTCAGCCCTTCATCCTGACTTCCTGTCTATAAAGTTATCATCTTGTTAGCATGGGGTAAGGAACCTCTGGCCCTTCAGGTGCTGCTGAACGCAGCTCCCATTACCTGTGGCCAGTGACCATGCTTGCTGGGGCTGATGGGAGCTGTCGTTCAGCAACATCTGTAGGGCCAAAGGTTCTTCACCCCAATGTGAACAGTTTCTCTAACTCCATTAAACCAGGGACCTGAACTTCTTGGTCTGCTTGTATTATTTTTTTGGCAGCCTCAGCAATTGAGAACGACTGTGAGGCATTGCTGCTCCACTTTGTTCCACCTCTGTCAAATTAGAGCCAGAGGCTTAATTTCTAGCAGATTCTGTTGTGTTGGCTCGTGGTGGAGAGCTTACCGTCGACCTACATTGATGTGTTTCTTTAACCTAGTTTTTGCTGACAAAATTGGCTGAATCAAAGAAAAAAAAACCCCAGTCCTTGTTCCTCCAGAAGTTAATTTGGAACTTAGATCAGCCGCCTTCTTCCTCAGCTACGAGACGTTTTGGCACCCCAGGCATTGGCCTGAGAGGCCTCCTTGCAACTGGCTGCGAGCATCTCCACACAGGAAGCCCTCTTGCACTCGTCAGCTGAATCACCTGGTCTGCTGAGCCCAACATCTATAAATTGTTTGCTGCTGTCACCCTTGTGACTAATCTGTATGTCTGAGGCTGGTTGCCGTCTGGAGGCTGCAGCCTTGATTTATGGCTCTTACAAAGCAGGGCCTCAGTTTTGGCAAATGCTTTGTTGCACTTGGGTGGAGTTGCAGCCTCAGTAGTGCTAAAAGAGGCGGGGGGACTCTTTAGAAAATGAGTGGTATGTGCTAGCATGAGAGAGCAAGAGAGCCCTTTTTATTGAGTGACATCTGTTGTCATGTAAAAGATTCTGGTTGTTGAGCTGTACCAGGCTTGGGAATAAATTTACAAGCACTACTAGCGCACCTAACTTTTTATTTGCTTGCCTGTTCACAAGTCACAGTCCAGTGATTTAACAGCCGAAAACCTTACCTTTTTGGTGCAAACTTTTAAATTTGGCCCTTATATTTTTATCTAACAGATGGTTGAGATGTTGCTGCGAGAAGTGAGGTTACAGGGAACCAGACAGAGGGCCTTCTCGGTAGTAGCGCCCGCCCTGTGGAACGCCCTCCCTTCAGATGTGAAGGAAATAAGCAGCTGTCTTCTTTTTAAAAGACATCTGAAGGCAGCCCTGTTTAGGGAAGTTTTTAATATTTAATGCTGTATTGTTTTTAACACTTGATTGGAAGCCTCCCAGAGTGGCTGGGGAAACTCAGCCAGATGGGCGGGGTATAAATAAATTATTATTATTATTATTGTCGTATTTATACTTGTAACCTGTCCTGGGGTCTTAAGAAGAAGGGTGGAGTATAAGTCTGAGAGTAAACAGATCAGTTACTTGTGGCAGTGCAGCAGGTTAATAACAAGGAATTGGTGTTTTTTTCCCAGTTTACAAAAATGTCTGTAATTGCTCATCTTTTAAAAATATGTGACCAATGACTGGCTGTCTTCAAGCCTGGGCTACAAGAGCATAGGAAGCTTTGAGTGACTACCCTTGGGTCAGTAGTCTGTGCCACCCTTCCCCAGATGATGTCCTCCAATGATCAGGGATTATTGGAGTTGTAGTACAGCAACACCTGGAGGGCATCAGTTTGAAGAATGCTGCTTGTTTGTTGCAGTTCTCCAAGAGTTTGGACAACAGGGGGATATCAGTGGGGACTGAACTGACCTTTGTGTGCAAAGAAGAAACTCCAGCATAGAACTGCAGCCTTTCCATCTCTGGATCTGCTCTCCTTGACCTGAGAGGGTTTGTGGGGGCTTGTCTTGCAAGGTGCCAGAAGAACCGCAGCAAAAGGCAGCAGATCTGAGTAGAAAACCCATATAGTGATACCTCGGGTTACAGACTCTTGAGGTTACAGACTCCGCTAACCCAGAAATAGTACCTCGGGTTAAGAACTTTGCTTCAGGATGAGAACAGAAATTGCATGATGGCGGCACAGCAGCAGTGGGAGGCCCCATTAGCTAAAGTGGTACCTTAGGTTAAGACAGCTTCAGGTTAAGAACGGACCTCCAGAACGAATTAAGTTCTTAACCCGAGGTACCACTGTATTAGAAAGTGTCTTGCTCTGCTCTCCTGGCAGAGCGTGGAATCAAAGTAACATGGCTACTGCTAATTGCCACTGAAAACCCTTAACTGGATATGGAGATACTTAGAAACAGGGACTTGCCTGCCGGGTTGACGCAGTGGCATAACCTGCTTTAGGGATGGTTGTCAGGTTTAGGCTGTTAGGCAGGAGTACAACAAAGCCAAAGCCAATGGCAAGGCAGCTGCCAGATTTCCTGACTCTAAACCTGTTACATTCTTAATTCTCTGTGTCAATTCCCCATGTTGAGTTAACTTGAGATGTTATGGTTTCATCTTTGTAAGGGATGTGTCATTGAGCCATATTGGTGACAGGCAAGAGAATACCAACTGCATTCTGAGTTATTTCTTGTTAGGGACTGCCAGGAGTCTTTGATGTGGTGCTTTGTTCCTTCCCTGAGTTGAATCCTGCTAATAAAACAACCATGAAAGTCAGCGCAGAGTGTAGACTTGGGAGGGGAAGGGAGAATAATCCAAATGAGCACATTCATAGCCCCCCCTTCATTTCCAAATGTAACCAAACTTTAAGTATGTGTTATTGAAAATGACCACATTTCCACCTCCCCCTGTTTCCCTCCTGTCTATTTTAGTTTGTAAGCGCTAGGGCAGCATAGAGCATCCTAGGTTTTCTGGGTAACCCTGTAAGGTGTTGCATTATATACCAGCTTTCCCAAATGCTCTCCAAATGCTTTGAACTAAAGCCCAGTTAGTTCAGCCTGGCCCAGGGATCAGGGTTGACTGGAGTTGCAGCCAAAATATATCGATGGCAGCAGGTTGGGGAAAGACGATATGGATATGCCCCAATGAAACTAATTTGTACATTATATAATGCACTCTGTGGTTGATGTGGTGGAAGATGCACAAGCATTCACAATCCCTTCATGTGAGTATGGCAACCCTAAATGTGTGAAGGGACTCAGAGAGGCAGTGGCTCACAGGGAAACAGATGTTCATATGTTCCGCTTTTCTTTCCTCCATTTAATTCTAGAAAGGAACAATGTCCTGAATCCAGGGAATGTGAAAAATGGTCTGGTGTTGCCTCCCTTTCTAAAACTTGACCCATGGAAAGGGCCATAGGGCAGAGGTAGAGCATCTGCTTTGCATGCAGAAAGCCTCATGTTTAATCTCCACAAAGGGCTGGGGGTGTCCCCTGCCACCAGCCATGTGATATTAGGACTGTCATTCAAAACATCTGGAGGTCACCAGGTTGGCAATGGCTGATGGCTAGCTGTCCACAGCTGAGCTAGGATTTGACTGTGAAGCTATGCCTTCCTGCCCTAGCTGTTGTTTCCATTGGCTTGCCATCAATGGCCTTGGTTTTGCTTCTCTGCAAGAAAAACAGCATGCCTATGCTAGCTATTTTTAAAAAAACAAAAAGCCTCCGGGCTTCAAAGATAACTAGTGTTGTGGACAGAGCTAATTGTATTTATTCTTGGATTTCTTGACTTGTTCATTTTTACAAGGTACATATTTGAGTGCCCCAGACTTAACAGCTGCAGTCAGTGTGAGCCACCGCCACATTCTTTCTTCCCCTATTGCTGTTCCAGAGGCAGGAACTGACCTATAAATGTGTTTATCCTCTGTTGTCCCAGAGTATTTTTCCTAGGGTTGCATTCCATTAGTTTTGAAGCCAGTGAGGTGGGCAGATTTGAGGCTTCAGCATCTCTATGGAATGAGCCAATTCAATAGTATTCCTCAAAGCAGTGGAGGGGAAATACTTAGTCTGGGCTGATGGGAATAGTCTGAAGACCAGAAGGCATATTTCTCAAAACACACTCGAGGAATTTTGTCCTTCTCTTCCCTTTTGCTAAAACTAAGCTGAGGTTTTCCTGTTGGTTCATAGTTTTAGTCTCATGTGTTACGTATTTAGGTGTGTTCTTGTTCCGCTAGGCTAACTTTGGGCCACTTTCTACTTTTTGGATAATCTACCTCACAGGATTGTTGTGAAGAGAGAGGTCAGTGATTGCTGCCCTGAGTTGAGCTCCTTGGGAGGAAGGGTGCAGTAAAAATGAAATGTTGTATCTAATAGTCCTTACTTTAACATATTAAGCTGTAATTCATTTGCTTGTGAAATACATGTTCCCTTCCAAATCACTATTCTATATTTTTTTGAATGGCCCTAAACGGCCGTGGCCCAGTATACCTGAAGGAGTGTCTCCACCCCTATTATTCTGCCCGGACACTGAGGTCCAGTGCTGAGGGCCTTCTGGCACTTCCCTCCCTGCGAGAAATGAAGCTACAGGGAACCAGGCAGAGGGCCTTCTCGCTAGTGGCGCCTGCCCTGTGGAACGCCCTCCCATCAGATGTCAAAGAGAACAACAACTACCTGACATTTAGAAGACATCTGAAGGCAGCCATGTTTAGGGAAGTTTTTAATGTGTGACATTTTAATGTATTTTTAATCTTTATTGGAAGCCACCCAGAGTGGTTGGGGAAACCCGGCCAGATGGGCGGGGTACAAATAAATTATTATTATTATTATTATTATTATTATTATTATTATTATTATTAATTTATTAAAAGCTAGAATTCCAAAACCAATTGTCATTCTTCATTTTTGCTTCTTTTCAATGCACACAGTACAGTCTCTCTCTTTTTCATACTGGACTGAATACTCTTGAGATCCGCATCATGATACAGTTTAAACATGACTTGTATGTTCATTGTGGGTTTATTTCTCAGAAGAATGTTTGTGATTCAGTTTTTCCTCTAGATAAATGTTCTGGCTTCTGTTGCTTATTAACCCTCTTTGCATCTGGCTCTGCAGCAGACAGAAATGAATAGTATTTCAGATCCCTTTTAAATTTCAGGACTGAAATTCATCCTGAAAATATGTGGTTGAGTTGCAAGAGCTTATTTAATGTGCAAAAGCTGGGTGGGATCCTCCTCCTCCTCCATGCAGATCAGTTCTTCAATTCATGTGTTTAAAAATGAGCCAATTCTTTGGGAACCTACCATGAAATAAAAATTACCACCCTAAAATATGCTGGTAATAGTGGTTGGATTTCTGTAGCCATTGTGGAAGAAAATGGCTTAGTCCTGTGAGGAAGAGTTGGGGCATGCTGAGCCTGGAGAAGAGGATGGATTGATTTTTAAAGTATGGATATTGTCCTAAGGAAGGGGCAAAACTAGGCTTTATTTCACTCAGGTCAAAGACCTAGTTTGGCACCCAGCCATGTGCATTTGTGTACACACACAGACACACACACACACGTCTGGGAGCCTCAATGGCACCCTTTTGGAAGCTTCACCTGGAGCAAAAAACCTGGCTGGCACCCCCATAGCTACAGCTCTGCCTGAGGCAGGGTGGGATTTTCTTTTCCAGACCTTAGAAGTTCACATGTTTTACATCTGTCCCTTTTGCCAATACCAATTTTTGTGTCTGGCATCACTGGGTTAGGTATGTATCACAGTAATAAATATAGACACTAATTGCAAGATCGTTTCTATGCTGTGGTCTACTAATGTAACTGAGTATTTACTGCTCTGGAGTCCAGATTGGCCAGTTCGTGCTTCACTGCAGGATCCATGCTTAGCAAAGAGCCACAGTGAGATTTTTTTATGTTGTTAAAAGCAGCAGAGAAGGATCCTGGGCTGGCTCGAAACTTACTGACTTGGATGGGCAGCTGAATCCTAATTCAACAATGTGAATGGGGCTGTGTCCTGCACTAGAAGGAAACAGGCTAGTTTACTGGGGGCGAGGTGGGGAGGGGAGTGCAAGCAGTTGATTCTTCATTCTGGAATTACAAAATGCAGCTTTTCCTCTGGTCTGTATCTTTGGGCGAAACACACAGAGGTTCCCTGATAAGTGTAAAACAGGAATAAGGGGAAGCTAGGCGGTTTTCATCTGATCAAACAAGGTTTTATATAAATGTAAAAAGGTAAAGGACTCCTGGACAGTTAATCCCAGTCAAAGGTGACTATGGGGTGTGGCGCTCATCTCGCTTTTCAGGCTGAGGGTGCCGGCGTTTGTTCACAGACAGCTTTCTGTGTCATTTGGCCAGCATGACTAAACTGCTACTGGTGCACGGAAGACCTTGATGAGTGCAAGAGCGCACAGAAACACTGTTTACCTTCCCGCCGCAGCAGTACCTGTTTGTCTACAGTGGTACCTCTGGTTATGAACTTAATTTGTTCCAGAGGTCCATTCTTATGCTGAAACTGTTCTTATCTTGAGGTGCGCTTTCGCTAATGGGGCCTCCCCTTGCGTGCACTCCTCTGGCACGCAATTTCTGTTCACATCCTGGGGCAAAGTTCGCAACCAGGAGCAGCTACTTCTGGGTTAGCGGAGCTCATAACCAGAAGTGTTCGTAACCAGAGGTACCACTGTACTTGCATTGGTATGCTCTTGAACTGCTACGGGGCAGAAGCTGGGACTGAGCAATGGGAGCTCACCCCGTCACACGGATTCGAACCGCTGACCTTCCGATTGGCAAGCCCAAGAGGCTCAGTGGTTTAGACTACAGCACCACCCGCAAACCCATAGGAATCTGTATATAGCAAGGGGTAGGGAACCTTTTTGCCCCTGTGGGCCAAATCATGATGACATCAGATGACTAACAGGTGGGCGGTCCCATCTGCCTTCCTCCAGCGCCAAACAGCTGATGACTGGAGGGTCTGCTTTCCTTCAGGGAGCATGCTGGCAAAGCAGCACCCAGTAGGATTGAGCCCCACCTATCAGCTAACAGCAACAACAGCCACGATAATAGAGGGCTGCCATACGTCTGGGAGTTCAGTAACTTTCAGTGTGTCCTTGTTTTTACTTTTTGAAACATGGCAACCCGAAATAATAATGCTGGTGATGATATTATAATTTATACCCCACCCATCTGGCTGGGTTGCCAACTGGAGATGTCAGCTGATTGACAGGTAGGCATCACTTGGGGATAAAGGGTAGTACATCCAGGGTACATATCTAGTACAAGTCTTCAAAGGACCTGGTGCTGGAAATCCTTACAATGGACTTTGCCAATCTGGTGCCTTCCAGATGTTTTTTACTCCAGTTTCCCATCAGCCCCAGCAGCCTTGTAAGGCAAATTGGCATTATTCCCATAATACAGACCTGTGGGTGAGGCTGTGGTATGAGACTTGCTTAATATCACCTCAGTGCTTTTTTTTCTCTCCTAAAAAAATGTTTAGGAGTACTCTCATTTTTCTACTCATATTGAAATACTGCCCCTCAATGAGGCCAAACTTAGATTCACAAAATATTTAGGGGTATGCGTACCCCTGCGTCTCCCCAGAAAAAAGCACTGCATCACCCAATGAGTCGGTTGCAGAAGAAGAGGTTTGTGGCTTTTATCCCCTTAAGAGATTCTCTCCTAGGGATGCATGCCTGGCACCTACATACAAATTTCTTCTTGGTTCACCATGAAGCCTTAAGCAAGCGTTTGAGCTGGAGAGTTCTGCACCAGCATCCATTGCCAGGGATTTCTGAGCTGTGCGTCTCCCATTATGCATGGCATCCTCTGTGCCCCTTCATATTTCCTTTCCAAACCGCTGCTTGGGTTACTTATTCAGTCCGACCAGCTCTGGGTGTAGCCTAACTATTGTGTTTGTTATGCAGGAACAGTTAAGTCACTTGGGAAGGCAATACCAAAAATGGTCCTCTGCCAAAACACCATTAGTAACTTCCTTCTTTTCATATGGTCTGAACCTTCTTCACCAACTCCTTCTGTTCCTTTAGAAGAAATGCTGAAGATGAATTTAATTAGTACCAGCAGGAAGGTTTCAACATTAGTAAAACTGATTCTGACGGCCTCTGTGATCTGTGAAAAGCAGACATTGTTTGGGGTTTTTTTTTAAAAAAAGTTGTGACACCAGGTGAAACTAAATAAAAAATAGGAAGCTGTTGTTTTGATGGGGCTACTTGAGGGGTCTCTCCTCAACACACACTTCTCCAGAGTCCCAGAGAAGGGCTTGCATTATTATTATTATTATTATTATTATTAGTAGTAGTAGTAGTAGTAGTAGTAGAAGTACACAACTTTTAGGAGACATCTGAAGGTAGCCCTGTAACGGTTGTTTTTTTTGATGCTTGATGTTTTTATTATGTTTTTCAATATGTTGTAAGCCACCCAGAGTGGCTGGGGCATAAATGATAAAATTATTGCTATTATTATTATTAGTAGTAGTAGTAGTATCCTGCCTATCTGACTGGGTTGCCCCAGCCACTCTGGGTAAGGTAAAGGTAAAGGGACCCCTGACCATTAGGTCCAGTCGTGGCCGACTCTGGGGTTGCGGCGCTCATCTCGCTTTACTGGCCAAGGGAGCCGGCGTACAGCTTCCGGGTCATGTGGCCAGCATGACTAAGCTGCTTCTGGCGAACCAGAGCAGCGCACGGAAACGCCGTTTACATTCTCGCCGGAGCGGTACCCATTTATCTACTTGCACTTTGACGTGCTTTCGAACTGCTAGGTTGGCAGGAGCAGGGACCGAGCAACGGGAGCTCACCCCGCCGCGGGGATTAGAACCGCCGACCTTCTGATTGGCAAGTCCTGGGCTCTGTGGTTTAACCCACAGTGCCACCCGCGTCCCTTTGCCACTCTGGGTAGCTTTCCTCAAAATATAAAAACACAGTAAAACATACCGTACATCAAACATAACTCATCTCTGCAGGAACCAGAAAGTTTTTTAAAAAGCAATAATTGATTTACAATTTTGTTAGCCCACACTCATTTGTTTTGTTATTATTATTCTAATTGTTTTGTTTTACATTTATGTACATTATATATGATGTAAAAACTTAATAAATACTTTTTTTAAAAAAAACCCAATAAACTTTTACACAAGTCTCCCTCCACATTTGTAAACGTCTTTTGCATGCTATATTGTTATTATTATTTTTCACTGTAGTCCTATTTTATGAAACCACATAATCGAAATGTGCAGAAATTATTCAAAATGTTAACAAATTATGGTTTGACGCGAACAAGAAGAGTGTTTGTGCCCTTTGTTAGCAAAGCCCTTGCTTCCCTCCTCCTCTGCACCTGTTCTTGCTATCCCAAGGAGGAAACAAACCAGAGGCTGGCTTCCTTTTACCTTTGAACTAGTGCTTGAGGTTTGTTTCCTGCAAACAAACTATGGATAAGCCAAGAACAAATATTTGCTTTAATTTGTACTTTGGAGAGAAGCAAACCTTGAGCACTAGCTCATGCACAATGGTTTGGGCCTGCAACAGCCTCTGGTTTGGGACCGCAGCGGGCGTCAGCACACTAGTGCTTGTTCGTGTTAAACCATAGTTTATTTTTGACTGCTATATCCAAGTCACAGACCAATATGCTGTAAATAAAGTTTTCCCCTGGAACAACTTAAAACCAGTGCTGTGTGTAGTGGTTTGAGTGTTGGACCAGGACCTGGGTTCAGCTCCCCACTCAGTCATTCAGCTCGCTGGTTGTGACCTTGGGCCAGTCACGGCTTCTCAGCCTCAATCTTCCTCACAGGGTTGATGTGGAGATTAAATGAAGAGGAGGTGAATGATGTGTGCTACCTTGAGCTGTTTAGTGGAAAAAGTGGGCTATAAATGCAATAAATAAAAAAGAAAGCATATAGAAAATATGTTGTTGTTGTTTAGTTGTTTAGTCGTGTCCGACTCTTCGTGACCCCATGGACCAGAGCATGCCAGGCACTTCTGTCTTCCACTGCCTCCCGCAGTTTGGTCAAACTCATGTTTGTAGCTTCGAGAACACTGTCCAACCATCTCATCCTCTGTCATCCCCTTCTCCTTGTGCCCTCCATCTTTCCCAACATCAGGGTCTTTTCCAGGGAGTCTTCTCTTCTCATGAGGTGGCCAAAGTATTGGAGCCTCAGCTTCACGATCTGTCCTTCCAGTGAGCACTCAGGGCTGATTTCCTTCAGAATGGATGCGTTTGATCTTCTTGCAGTCCATGGGACTCTCAAGAGTCTCCTCCAGCACCATAATTCAAAAGCATCAATTCTTCGGTGATCAACCTTCTTGATGGTCCAGCTCTCACTTCCATACATCACTACTGGGAAAACCATGGCTTTAACTATACGGACCAGTTTCGCTCAAGTACAAATCTATATTGTACTTGAAGGGAGGCACTGAGGGATGGAGGATAAAGGACTAACGTGGTATGTTTCCCTATTGATGTTGGGGTGTGTGTGTGTGTGTGTGTGAAGAAGAGTGAGATACTGCTATGTTCACATTTGTACCAGTGTTTTTTTAAAAAAATAATAGCTTGACTTCCGATACTCAAAGAAACGGACAAGACTCATAAATATTTTTGCTGTTACTTAAAAAGAAACATCAGGGTCTTTGCTGAATGCTGGGAAAATAAATTCAGCTGTAGTGGCCCTTTGCTCTCCTTTGCCAAATGCTTTAAACGTACTTCCTTTTAAGCAGGTTTGCTGGATTTCCTTCTTGCAGGTGAAGTCATGGAATGAAAAATTATCCCCAGAGCTTTGTTGCTATTGCTGTGAAAATGCAGGTGTGCAAACAAGGAAGAAAACAAAAGGCAAGCTGGCCTCTCTGTTTGCCAGAGCAACAGGCAGGCTGCCTACTCACCACTCACTGCGGAGTGCAGTCCCTGCATCAGCAATAGCAACTGTAACAGGACATGGCAACAATGCCTTTCTGGTCAAATCCAGTGGTAGCAAGTGTGCCCTTTTAAGGGTCTCCTTGCACACTCTCATGGGTCAGTTGCATTGTGCTGGGAGGAAAAGGGAAGTTCTCTCTTGCTATATTTGGATATTGGACTTTTATGGGCATAGAGATGAGCCTGTCCCTCAGGGGCAGCGAGTCACGGCTGCACTTGGGGTAGATGCCAACCAGGAGGTCCAGCACCTCCATACTCAGGATGTTCTTACTGGGCCATGGCCCACCCAGCAGGCATAATTTGGACAGGTTGCAGGATTTGGATTCTTTGGAGCCTGATGAGCAGTGTGAATATGCCATACTAATGCAGTACAGTCTTCATAGTCTTTGGAGAAGGCAGCATGGGAAACTGCCTTAGGCAGAGCCACACCATTACTTGCATCTGACCCAGTATTGCTTCAGGCCATGGAAATACCAGGGAGCAAATGAAGAGGACTCCTATATGATAAGACTAGGTGTGGATTGGTAGGACCATGCACCACAGGGCAGCCTTCGCCGACCTGATGCCCTGCAGATGCTTTGGTCTACAACTGCCATCAGTCTCA
Organism: Podarcis raffonei; assembly: GCF_027172205.1. Taxonomy (NCBI): domain Eukaryota; kingdom Metazoa; phylum Chordata; class Lepidosauria; order Squamata; family Lacertidae; genus Podarcis; species Podarcis raffonei. The sequence continues at coordinate 5,447,484 of NC_070615.1, forward strand.
CCATCATACATCCATGAGGTCTGCGGCTGATGGGAATTGTAGTCCAAAACATGGAAGTCTGCATGGGATGGGGGTGGGGTTATCATGGTGCCTTCTTGTTTGTGCAGCTCCTTCCTGCCATTCAGTGTAGTGCTATGCGACATAGAGGAGGGCGTTGAATGAAGGCACATGCTCTAAAAACAAATAATTAATCCAGACTTGGTGCTGAAAGGGAAAAGAAAGAGAAAGAGAAGGCAATGTTTGGTTGGGCACGTTAGCTTGGAAGAAGATAATTGCATAGCTGGTTTTTCAGTCAGCACTATGGGTTTAAGGGATCCTGCAGAATTTTGCACACGACTCTGCATTTAGCCACATCTGGGCTCTTCCCTTTTGTGTCACCTCTGAAAAAGTGACACTGCCAGCACTTTATGCTACCTGAACTCTCAAGTGGAGCCACTGGCTCAGCAATGACTCAGTGGACAGAGCCATAATTACTACATTGCCACCCTTTCTTCCTAAGTTACCACCCGGAGTGCTTCTTGGTCTTGCTCCAGGCCAAGGGCAAGACCCCCAAAGGAAAAGCTGCTGCTGTCATTCAGACAGGGAAGGAACTTGAGGTTCTAGCATGTGTGTGTGTGTGTGTGTGTGTGTGTGTGTGTGTGTTGCTGAGCCTGTCTGAGGCCCTGACATTATGCTTGAGTTTGTTTTCGCAGTTTTGTGCTGAACTCTTTCTCTTCTCTTGTGTTCAGAAATAAAAGTCTTCAAGTTGGCAGAAGCAGTGAAAACGAGGGTTTTCTTTTTTAAGCACTGCTTTTGTGGGTCTGCCTTTTTTCTTTTCCTTTTTTCAAGAAGAGCAGGTGAAGTGGAGTATACTCCCTAAAAGCTGAAATTCTTAACGAGTTTCTTTTATGATGTAGAAACAAAGGCACAAGTCAACCCATAGCTTGGTATTGTCTACATTGACTGACAGCAATATTTTCATACAGCTCTCCCTGGAGATGCTGAAGACTGTGCCTGGAACCTTCTACATACAAAGCAGGTGTTCTGCTATGGAACTGCAGCCCTTCCCCATGGAGGAAGAGCCTTGTCATCGAACTGTAGAATTGGAAGGGACCACAAGGGTCATCTAGTCCAACTCCTGCAATGCAGGCATCTTTTTGCCCAACGCAGGGCTTGAACCGATGACCCTGAAATTAAGAGCCTTTTGCTCTCCCAACTGAGCTATCCCAGGTTGTTGCCTCCCACCACATGGGACCAATTCCCTGGACTGTGTGCAAACGATTTTAAAATGCATTGGATCCATGTCCAAACCCAGCCTTTCTCTGGAGATCCCTGGTGATTGTGGGCAAACATTTTCATCCCAACCTGCTTGATGTGATAGTTGTGTGGAGGCAAGTTATGGCAACTCTGTTGGAACATGGCTGTGCTCCTGCAGAGCTTGTGAGGCTTGCGCAGGAGACCTTCCCAGTGTGCCTTGTGCTCTGTTCATGTAACGGAAAGACGGGGGTGGGCTAGGAGAGCCTACTTATGCTCTTCCTTGCACAACTATATTGCAAGGTAGGACAGTCAAGTCCCAGTGCTATCCAGCAATCACTGCCACTACCGCCTCTCAACACATACAGCTCCCAGGTAATTATGTGTTGCTTGAGGAAATATTTTGAAAAGGCTCTTGCTGTGAGGAGTCACTCAGCAATGGGCAGTGCACCACCCTTCCACATCTGGTAGAGAATAGCTTTCGGGAAACAGTTGCCTATATTCCAAAGCATAGGCAAAATATTTATGGAATGTTTCCTACTGCAAATTAACTCTCCCCTCCCCGCAATGAATCACTTTTGTAAGAGTGATCTTAAGTGCTGATTATTTTTCCAGCTGACACAATATGAAGAGTGCCTGTTTATTTTGGCCTCTTTAGGGAATTTATTTGGAATACAAAATCTCACAAGGGATTTGCTTGATATCCCACCCAGCGGACTTTTCTGGGACCCTGTGCTGTTTATCCTTGTTCTAGTCCTATGTGTGGTTTTTCCTTTGCCTCAGAATAAGATGGCTGGTTAGCAGCTGTGTATATGACGAATGCACCTAATGAGTGTGGAAATGCAACTTTTGGCAATTGCTTTTGAAAACCTCACCTGTCTAGAATGGTGACCTGTGAATGGATGTCTCTGGTTTAGTCAGCCTCTGTGTAGATATCCTGTCCTGGCTATAGCTTTCTGCAGGCAAACATCACTCTGAGACTTGACCTCCATCCAGCGGTAGACCTACATTTGGGGGCCCCTGAAGCTTGAACTGTTATGGAGGCCCTTCACAACCAGCAGTGAGGTCTGGATAACCACTATTCTCTTCTTCAATGGGGTTGTTCCATGAAAGATCACCACAAATTTTCTGTGAGTTTGCTTTTTTGGTATCCACTAAAGTATGTTTGTGAACTCATTGTTATTCCCCTAGTGCAGGGATAGGCAACCTAAGGCCCGTGGGCCACATGCGGCCCAATCGCCTTCTCAATCCGGCCTGCGGATGGTCTGGGAATCAGTGTGTTTTTACATGAGTAGAATGTGTCCTTTTATTTAAAATGCACCTCTGGGTTATTTGTGGGCATAGGAATTTGTTCATTTTTTTCTTCAAAATATAGTCCGGCCCACCACATGGTCTGAGGGATGGTGGACCGGCCCAGGGCTGGAAAAGGTTGCTGACCCCTGCCCTAGTGTCTTGACCTCTGTTAAAAGGAGGGGGCACGCAATTAAATTAGCCACAGCAGAACAGCCAACTTACCGCAACACTCCACCATTACAACATCTGTGCTACTGACTCTCAAGCTTTGGGATTGTTGAACTATACCTAAGCCAGAAGCCAGGACAGCCAGCAGGATCTCAGCGCAGCGGGATCCCGCTGGCTGTCCTGGTTTATGGGATAGCCGTGCGCAGCCTCTCCTGCGCTCCCTTTAAAGAGTCGCACACACGCTCCATGTGGCTCTTTAAAGGGAGCGCTGAGCAGAGCCTCCCGCCTGCATTCACTCCATAAGACACACACACATTTCCCCTTACTTTTTAGGAGGACGAAAGTGTGTCTCATAGAGCGAAAAATACGGTATACAACAACAAAATTTATCAGTTTGAGTCATGTGACTCAAATTGGGGCCAGACCCCAAAATTTTAAGCAATGTGGACTAAAGTTGCCTCTGGGGCCCCTCCAGGATTAGGAGCCCTGAAGCTTAAGCTTCATTAGTTTCATAGTAGATCCACCCCTGCCTCCATCTTGTTTGTGTCCTCAGTTGTTCCATTCAGTTCCTTGAGGGAGCCCTTCTTATCTTGTGACCTGTTTATCTAGGAATTTGCTCTGTCCTGTTGCAGGGTCTCTGTAGGCCTTTGTGGCTGTGCATCATCTGTTGCATCAAATGCACTATATATTTAATGCAGGATCATACCACTTTAAACATCCATAGCTTCCCCCAAAGAATCCTGGGATGTATAGTTTGTTTAGAGTGCTGAGAGTTGTTAGGAGACCCCTGTTCCCTCTCAGAGAGCAGCAATTCCCAGAGTGGTTTATTGATGTCCCTCTTTCCAGGGGACTCTGGGAATCGTAACTCTGTGAGGGCGATAGGGGTCTCCTCCTAACAATGGTCAGCACCTTTAACAAACTGCAGTGCCCAGGATTCTTTGGGGGAAGCCATGACTGCTTAAAGTGGTATGATACTGCTTTAAACATATAGTGCAGATGAGGCCTCCCTCTCTGATGTCAAATTCTATTTAAAGAGCTGCTGGTGACTGTGAGGAGATGAGCCCCAGAAACATGGTGACTTCATTTTCTTTGAAGGTGAGCAAGCTCCTTGTGCCTGATGAGGATGAGGATGCTATTCATCCTGAAGGGCTTCTTTTTGTCCTCAGGAGACCAGCTCAGACAAGGAGACTTGAATGGAACTTCTGCCCAACAAAAGGAAGTCACTCCATCAACTTCAAAGAGGATAAGATCAACTACTGAATACCACAACATCTTCAGATCACTTTCTTTTTGTTCTAAAGTTGTGTTTAGACAAAATATTTGTTTTCCTGACTTAAAAAGACTGCTATGGCTTGCCTTAGCAGGATCCAAACTCCCCTTTGTAACATAAAATGTTGGGGAGGAAAATGGGCACCAGCCATCTGAGGCCACCAGTACAGGATGTCAGCAATGTCTAGGTAACCCGATGACCATTGTGTTGCCTAGACATTGCTGACGTTCTCTTTGCAGCACAGGGGTTTGTATGGTTACACCAGTACAGGATGGCTGCTTTTGGTTTGGTTTGGTTTTGGTGGTAGTAGAAGATTTTGTTCAAACAACCAAAGGTGTTTTTGGTGTAGAAGAGATTTAATGTTGGCTCTTCTTATTCATCTGCCAATCAACTTTCCATCTACACAACTTATTTTTATTGGATATTCCTCTTCTGCAACATTTCACAGAGCGTTACCTATCTCAAATGAAGCTTCATGCAAATAGGAAAAAAATATGGAGGTAGCCATGTTGGCCCATAACAAAAAAACCTAAAGCCATATTGTGTCACCACACCTTTATTAGAACCAACTAAAATGTCACCATCATGAACAAGCTTTTGAGTTTTGCAGAGCAGAAGACACTCCTTGGGATGGGGAGATGGTATTTTACATGCAGTGTGCAATCACTGAGAAGGTTCTATCCCAAATCACATAAGAACGTAAGAAAAGGCTGATGGATCAGGCCAAAGGCACATCTAGTCCAACATCCTGTTCTCACAGTGGCCGACCAGATGCCTCTGACCATGGATGCAGAGCATAGCCATTCTGTCTAGTACCCACTGATAAGACTTATCCTCCATGAATTTATCCAGTCCTCTTTTCAAGCCATCCATAGCTTAACTAAGCATAGTGTGAATAATTCTGCCTGAGCCTTACAATGCCCCTGAGTTCTAATATTGTGAGAGGAGCAAAGCTTTTTCTCTACCCACTTTTCCACACCATGCACAATTTTATACACCTCTCGAATCCCCGCGACGGGGTGAACTCCTGTTGCTCGGTCCCTGCTCCTGCCAACCTAGCAGTTCGAAAGCACGCCAGTGCAAGTAGATAAATAGGTACCGCTCCGGCAGGAAGGTAAACCGCGTTTCCGTGCGCTGCTCTGGTTCGCCAGAAGCGGCTTAGTCATGCTAGCCACATGACCCGGAAGCTGTCTGCGGACAAACACCGGCTCCCTCGGCCAATAAAGCAAGATGAGCGCACAACCCCAGAGTCAGCCACGACTGGACCTAATGGTCAGGGGTCCCTTTACCTTTTTATCATGTCCAGTACAAGGAAAGGTCTTCTTTGAATAACTGGGTCCAGTTGAATTGTTCAGGGCTTTGTATGTGAACACTAAAATTGGACTCAGTATCACATAGGCCAGCCTCATCCACTCTGGTGCCCTCCAGATGTTTCGAAGTACAACAACCACAAAGAAATAGTCCAAAACACGTGGAAGATACTAGGGGGTTCAACACTGAGACAGGTAGCCAGTGCAAACATTTGCCGCTAAAGTATCTGGGTCCTGTAACTAGGAATTGAGGCCTGATTCTTGCATGTCTTACGCACTGCTGAAATCAGCTCTGGGCTCTCTGCTCTGCTGTCACAGTTTAAGCTGTACTTTCCTCAGACAGCTGCAGATCCAGGAAGAATGTGTCTTTATTCCAGCATTATCTTGTAGTTTTAAACACGTTCCTTGCAGCAACTGAAAGCCAGAAGGAACTTTGGTGGATGCAAATTGGCTTCCGTTTATGGAAATATAGGCTTGAGAAGAAACAATACTGCAAAAGAAACAGAGGGGATCAAATATTCTCTGGAGCCAAAGTTCAGAGAAGCATGTCAAATGGGTTGGGTGGAGGAAGCAGGAATCAAGGGTGTGCACTGTGATTGTCAGCTCTCTCTCTCTCTCTCTCTCTCTCTCTCTCTCTCTCGTTCTAGTTGCTTGGAGGCTTATGATCTGACCCACTTTACCCTCTGACCAAAATAATATTTGTGGGTCACAGATGGCTTCCTGTGAGGCAAAGACCTAGCTGAACTGTTTGTATCTCATTGTGGCAGTAATTATATCCTTCTGGTTTTGAGTCATAGCATGAGAGAGGGAAATTTTTAAACTGTAAAGAAGCAAAAGAACTCATGTACAAATACAGCTGGTGCCTGCTGCCCTCTTTGCTACCAGCTCTCCATGACTGTGAAAACTGACGTAGGCTGAACTATAGATGAGAGACTGGATTTCATGTTGGATTTCAGCTTAGCTATGAAAGCAACTCCCCGCCCTTCTGATTTTCCTTCCCACTCCCAAACATACAGTATTGTGGGGACATAATACTTTATATCAGCCTTCTCCAACATGGCAACCTCTAGATGTTGCTGGACTCAAATTCCCATCGCCCCAGCCAGCATGTGGTCAGGGATGGTGGGAGTTGTTGCCTAAAAAATCTGGAGGGCAATAGGTTGGGGAAGGCAGTTCTAAATGTCTGTGTTGACATCATCCTAACATTAGCACTTCTAATAGGTGTTTCTTGAAGTCCTTCAAGGATGGAAATCCTGCTGCATCCTTGAGGATTGCATACAGGTGGTGCCTGACTTTTTAGTTTGTTGCTTTAGATCCTGCCCTCAAGGCATTTGGTAAGCCATTATCTTGGTATTGCCCCCTATGTCCATGGCCACATCTTAAGCAGTGGTTAAAGCTGTACATTTTTAAGGTTACCAGTTTAGCTTCCAAGGTTTGAACTTCTCCTCCCTTCAGTTCTCCTGCTCCAGGTTAGCTAATGTGGTGCCCTTCAGTGATTGCTGGACTACAACTCCCATAATCCTTGATTGCTAATCTTATGTCTTAATTCTGCTCCTAACACCATGTTATGTCACTGAGCTTTCACTGAGCCCTCCCACTGAAAGAGTCAAAAACTATTGAAATACTAGCTGAGTTTGGACATCATGAGAAATCATGCTTTATAATGAAGGGAACATACCTACTCTTGCCATTATGTATGCCACAAAGAGGAGATTCAAAGCTTTCATGTCCGTTTTTGATTAGCCACAGTTTAGCACTAATTCAAACACTAAACTATGGTCTGTCTTAACTATGGTTTGCTTGAAACAAGTCAACTTTATAGCTGTGGTTTGAAGGTTACTTTTTAAAAAGATGTAGTTAGGATAGACCACCATTTTTGGGACTCAAATGACAGAACAAACTATGGGTAATAAAAAATGGAAGCAAAAGTGTCCAAGCTCCACCTGGATATGCCAAAGCAGAAGCAGACAGGGAAGGGGTGTGCAAGACCAAAGAGAGGCTAGATAAGCCATTGTTTACTGTGATAGATGAATATTATCCTTATATATAAGCTCTTAGTTCCTAATGACCTTTATTTATTTTAGTTTTTGTATGCCTGAGAAACGTATTTTTTCTGTTTTGTATTTGTTAATATTTTGAAATTCAGTAAAACAATTTGCAACAGTTTTGTGGCATCTTAATGACTTACCCTTTGTGGACTTGAGTCCACTTTATCAGATGTGTGAAGGATTATTCCTGGTTGGGTGCAGAGAGTAAAAAAATAAATGGAAATAGTGAAGTTGGAAGGAGATGAAATGCCCAAATTAGTCTGTCCTTTTGTGGTACCAGATGGGACATATTCGCCAATGGTGGAGGGTGCCATCAGTTGACCTTGGCAGTTTTCCACAGCATGTGATTGGTCACTGTGAGAACAAGATGCTGGGCTAGATGGGCCATTGACTTGAATTAGGTTTTTATATTGAGACATGCCTTTTCCATCATAGTTTTTCACCCCTCCTTTTCACCCACTCTATTCTGAGGAAACTCCCAGTAGACCATGAAGTTTCTAGCTCTCCATCTCTTGCTTAGGCTGCAGCTTGAGTTTGGAATTCAAATGCACACATGGGAAAGACTATTACTGATAGGATAGTGCAAGCTCCTTTGCTAAGTTCTTGTACTACCCAAAAGTGATTTCTAACACTAGGCATCTTGTTTATGTGTTTGTACAGTAAATAACAGCGTGAAGGTGTCTTTACCAATCCAGTGCCCTCCAGATGTTCTGGGCTCCATCTGAAGGGCATCAGGTTGACAAAGGCTGACATGAGGTTTTTTAGGGACTTACGGCTGTAAACGTTTCCCGTTTTCTTTTTAAAAAATAAAGAATCTCTTGTTTAGTCTTGTCCATGCAAAAGACAGATTTCCCAGGCTTGAATTTGTCTGGGACACATCCTTTTCAAGCCATCTCTTTTCATTTGACTTCTGTCTCTCAATGTTTCTTGGGAAACAATCTTCCATGGAGTTAATTCTTCTTCAGGTCAATTGCCTTTTATCATGGGGTGGTGGTGGTTCTGATCAGCATTTGCCTACTCTGATAACTTTCCTGTTTCTATTCCAGGCAGTGTTTTGATTCCTGGTTTGTATTTTGGGGAGCGGGGAGTGTGTTGGTTCTTTCTTTAAGGATCAAAGGGCCTGGTAATGGTGTGCTTTATAAACTAGCTCTGAGTTTTGTGCTTCCCGAAAACAGCAGTTGCGCCTGTGTTTCTCTACAGGTAATAACATTGTTCTAAGGAGATCACCATTGGCTTCTCATGCGTTTCTGGGTTCAATTCAAGGTACAGTGGTACCTCGGGTTAAGAACTTAATTCGTTCTGGAGGTCTGTTCTTAACATGAAACTGCTCTTAACCTGAAGACCACTTTAGCTAATGGGGCCTCCTGCTGCCACCACGATGCCACCACACAATTTCTGTTCTTATCCTGAAGCAAAGTTCTTAACCCCAGGTAATATTTTTGGGTTAGCGGAGTCTGTAACCTGAAGCGTATGTAACCTGAAGCGTATGTAACCCGAGGTACCACTGTATTTGTTTTAACATTTAAACACCATACAGATCATTTGTCTACCTAGCTCAGTGCTGTCAATGCTGACTTGCAGCAGCTCTGAAGGGTTCAGGAGGAGGACATTCCCAGTCCTACTTAGAGGTTCTGCTGGGGACTGAACCTGTGGCCTTTTGCATGCAAGACAGCTGCTATGCACACAGCTAGGGACATCTCCTGAAGCAAAGGTGAGGAAGCTGTGGGGGCCCTCCAGGTGTTGCTGCACTCCAAGCCCCCCCCCCCGCATCCTTAACCATGGGCCATGCTGGCTGGGACTGATGCAAGTTAGGGTCTGAAAACATACGGAGGGCTGCAGGCTCCCTATCCAGGCTTTTTGGGGGACTTTAAACAACCTCCCATGCAAACCTGCACCAGATGCCCTTGGCTGGGGTGGGGGGTTTAGGGCAGTAGTGACTGGGGAGAGGGAGTTGAAGGAGGGCATGTCCCATTTGAGAAATGTCCTTCCCTAGTATGTAAATAAGACAGCAGCCCATTTATCATGCAGGAGGCAAGTTGGAGCCTTTCTGCTGGCTGATGCTTTTAGTAGTTCCTATCATTTTACTGCATGTTTTAATTCCTTGATTTATTACAACCTTGGGACCAGTGGCAAAATGCTGCTGCCTCAAGCCTTGCCCATATGTGAGCAGGGCTTGGAGAGCATAAACATCAGCCAGAAAATCCTGGAAGCCACAATGCAGCTCACATGCCCTCCTCCCACAGCCGCTTCTGGGTAACCTTCATTCCTCAGACTTGTGTGGTATTTGGATTTCAGCGACTGTTTGATGGGCTTGTGTGAGCCTTCCTCCTCCTCCTCCTCCTCCTCCTCCTCCTCCTCCTCAGTGCAAAGACTCTGCATGTGTAACTTTTCCCCTCTTACCTTTTGGTCACAAATGTTGGAACAACTTTTTTAATGTGTTTATGGCAAAACCTTTATGGGAGACATATACATAATAAATCAAACATTAAATCCAGAAAACATAGTCTGCGCGTTTTAGTGTTGTGCACATTATTCAGAGCCATATTTATTAAAACCTGGCGTTCAGGACTGGGTACAATGATCAAAGGCAAGTGGGAAAGTGCCCCCCCTCTCAAAAAAGGGTCCCTGGGGATCAAAGGTTGAATATCACCATGATGAGTTAACACATGCAAGAATATGCAAGGACAAATCTTTAGATATCTTTTCCAGCCAACCTACATTGCTGCATTTACAAGGGGAGAGGTGTTTGACAAATCCTGTGATGCCATTGTTGAGTAGAAAAGCCGTCTTTGCATTTCCAGAACTTGTGATTGAATAGTGGCAAGCATGTCAGGAGCAGAGCTCACACCTTTGGTACACATTTCCTAATCTACACTCCTGACTGGGAGTAGAATGCTGAGCTAGGCGTATTATTTGTCTCATGTAGCAGGCTCTTTTTTATTATTCATTTCATAAAATTTATGTACTGCATGGTTGTAAAAAATAAAGTTCCCAAAACTCTTCTTGACTAAACTAGTACCTCCTGTTTTATGCTGGGAACTGCCCTAAGATCTACAGAGAAAGGGCTTTATACAAATTTAATAAATAATGATAAAATCAAATAATAATTTTCTTCCTGCAGGGGAGCAAGGGGCATTATCGGTATCACTGGCAGAGCCACAATGTCAAGCACAGCGGGGTGGATGACATGGTCCTTCTCTCCAAGATCTCAGAAGATTCCATTGTGGAGAACCTCAAGAAGAGATACATGGATGATTACATATTTGTATCCTTTACTGCAGGGCCTGGGGACATTTATCAGCTCAAAGGTAGCGTTTCCTCATAGGCATAATTCTGCGGTCATTTGTGCGTGCTTGGATGTGACCAAAGATGGAAGTAGAGCAATGGATGTGATTCATCGAGTCCAACAGGGAGTTGGACTCGATGGCCCTTGTGGTCTCTTCCAACTCTATGAGTCTATGATTGTATGATTCTTGCTCTTTTGTGTACAGGAGGCTATGTTCTAGCCAGGCAAAAGTTAGGTTTCTATGGGCACGACCCCTTTACCTCCACCCAGACAAGTAAGAGGCCCTGTCACAGTTCAAGGACACATTCCAACCAGACAAAAACCCTCAGGGAGGATGTCCAGTGGGGTGTGTGGTCCCAAGTTCAATCCCCTTGAATTGTCTCTTCTTGTCTGCAGATGGAAAGCTAGCACACCTAGGGCTGATTGGTAGTGACCCTACACAGCAGAACGGGGACTGTTTTTAGCAACAGTTTTCTCCACGCCAAGTAATGTAGAATAAAGATGTCAAATGACCAGGACCAGTCTTCTCTCCCATCGTTGCCAGTCTGCCAAGGGAAACTGCAGCCGTTAGATTTTGTTCTGTCATGTCTTGCTGGAGTTGGGGAGAAAAACGTAGTTCTGTGCCTACTGCTGTGCCAGGTGTGGGGCACAAACTAGTCCTCGTTGGCTTGTAAATGTTAGCCGTGTGTTTGAGGATGACGGGTCTGTGGGCTCTGAAGGGCCTTGAAACGAAGATGGAAGCAGCGGGGATGTTGTGGAGGAGAAAGTGAATGCTCATAAGAGCACCATCATCCCACCCCAGCCCATGCCTGCTGCCAAACCTGCTTTCGTGCTTGAAATATTAGGGACTTATGAAAGGATTCCATTGACGTGAGACACAATGGCTTGCTATTCTGCTCCCCGCTTTCACACTCTCAGGCATAATCTCTGCAGACATAAAATCCAGTTTTGAGCTACTCAGCAGAACGTAGAGTTTCGGAAGAGGAGAGACTATCCTTCTCTCCACCACCCCCCCTATAGTTGAGTCCTTGCACTCCCCTTGTGCGTTTGAGGGCAGAGCTATATAAGTTACACATGTGATTTGGGTTAGAGCAAAGCAGCTGGGAGGGGGCTGCTATGGAGTGGGAAAGCAGGGGGAAGTGATTAACCCTTCACCACCCTTCACCACCACTCAGGTGCGTGCTGAACCTCACAAATGTGTGAACCCCCTCCCCTTCTCCCTTTGAAGGTGATAAAGCACTATGTTTTCATCAATTGCCATAGAATACTGGCTGGTGGGAAAAGAGTTGACATCTCAGCCCAGCCATTGCACTCCTTCCCTTGAAGATGCTATGTCTCTATTGCTAGGCCCCTTGCAGAGGGTTACCATATTGGCCTGAATATAAGCCTCACTTTTTACCCAAATTCCGACCTTGAAAAGTTGAAGTGTGGCTTATATTTGCAACCTTACAGTATGCAGCCAGGAGCGTGGCAAAGTGGCGCCTGCCTCGTGCGTAGCCCCCCATCCTCTCCCCTAAGGCTGGGAAGGGAGAGAGCGAAGAAGGGGAAAGGCTGCCGGCTGGGAAGGGAAAGAAGGGAGAAGGGGAAAGGCTGCTGGCTAGGAAGGGAGAGAGCAAAGAGGGGGAAAGGCTGCAGTGCGCCTCCCCCCCCCCCCCGATGCAGCCAGGAGCAGCGAGGAATGGAGCGACTTATATTTGGGTAATTTTTCTCTCCCCCCCCCATCAGTTTTAAATGTGCAGCTTATATTCAGATGCGCCTTATATTCGGGCCAATGCGGTAGTTCATATGCTGCTTTTCCACGCTGGACTGTGCTAGTAAAGCTCAGATATCAAAATGATTGTCAAATAAATATAAAAATACAACACATGTGCTTTGTTACACAGTTCTACGTGTCACTTACAGTTCTTCCTTGTGATAAGGTGTTTTTAAGGACTATAATCTTGTTCTGGAGTCAAACAGACTTGAGCAACCAGGCTGGAGTTTGTGTGCTGTCTCAAGCTGCTTTCCCCACAGGTGGCGAGCTTCAGTTCTGAGGAGAGATCCTTCAGTCTCTTAGTCTGAATGGGTTCTGCCACCATGACTGTCCTGTCAGTGAAGATTGTTGCAGAATTCCAGCACCAGTCTGGCCTCCCCTCGTAAGCTTACTGGGCTTCTAACTTGCACAGGGATGACCCTTTTTCTGCTGCTTTCCTAGTCTGTAACAGGCGTCTTCTCCTCAAGGCTTGGCATCCCATAATCTCACTCAGGCCTAAAAAGCTTTGCAAGATCTGGTGCTATTCTCCTGATAGCTAAGAGCAACACTCACTGCTTTCTTTTTTCCACTTCCCAAATTCTGAAAAGGGAGGCCTTTTAGTTTTCATCTGGGCTTTGGCTCCTGAATGGCTCAGCTGTCACCTCAATCAATCATGGGAATTTTTTTTTTTACAGTGTTCCTCATATTAGAGAAGGTTATTGAATCATTCCATAAATTATTAACACTGAATCAACAAGTTGCTTCAATATATTTTATGTTCACACAAACACTTCTGGATTTGCCATAGAGGTGTCCTGAGTGGTGCCACAGTTCCATGGATATCCTCCAAATGTAGCAATTTCGCACAATATGGAAGTTATGTTTGTTTGCCTTGGTTGCTTTTTTATTATTTGCAGCATGACATCATCTTGCCGTTATTATCCCAAGACAATGGGCTGCTGTGTGCAACACTGAGTGCTGATTGTGCCTGTGTTGGGTGTGTGTCTGTGTGTTGAATAGCAAAGCGTTAAATGTTGCTATCACTCATGCAGCACCAGTCATCCAAACACAATATGCATATCCTGATACTAATGTATAGGGCTGCAATGCTGAATTGCTTACATGCGTCAGTAGAAAAGCATATTGATCAACTAAGGAAGTCGACTTTGAGAGTTGGAGAAACTGCAGATGGCAAGTGTCATCCCAAAAGAGACACTTCATCTTCTGGCTTGCACAGGAGGAGATGCCTCTTCCAAAATGGCAGCTGTTGTGACATATCACATGGGCATCATCTTAAAAACAAAGGAAGTGTGTATTTTGTGCCTGAACTGTTCTGCTCCTATGCAAATTCATGCATATTTTATTATTTCACTAATTGACTATAATTTCATTTAAAAGAACTGGAGGAAGGGGAAGCATTGTACACAGAAGGCCCCAGGATGAAACCCAAATAGCATCACCAACTGAAAGGGTTGGGAAGCAGCAGGTGATGGAACAGAATTTCCACAGCCCTGAGACCCCCTCCCCCCAGAGAGATGCAGCTGGTCAGGGCAGAGGGTGGTGGGGACTGGATAGATAAAGGGTTTGATCTGGTTTAGGGCAGCTTCCACATGTACTTCTCTAATGTTCCTGTATAATTAAACAACTAAGATTTATTTTGCTCAGTAACCACTCTACTGTACTATCTATGTTTTGAGCCTGCAAGCTGAAATGTGTGCACATTCACACATGGGCTGCAATATAGAAAAGCAGTGGGTTTTCTAATTGGGTGAAGAGGGAGTTTGCATCATAAATTGATTTTTTTAAGCATTGTGAACCTTGACTGTTCCAAACACAGACATATATTGGATCAGTGCTGATCTCTGTGAACCCGTTCAAGCAGATGCCATATTTTGGAGAGAAAGAAATTGAAATGTATCAAGGAGCTGTAAGTGATGATTTCTCTCTTAGCTTCTTTCATTCTCAAAAAATGTTTGAAGGTTTGCTGATGCCAGCTGTCTCTTCTCTTTTTTCTTTTTAATTTGTTTTTCTAAACAACAAAAACAGACAATTCACATGAAAAGAAAATGGATGTTAACAAAATAATATAAATACAAAAAAGGAGCTTTTGAGGATAAAGTCCCAAAGAAAGATTTTTAAAAAAGGAGTAAATGAACAGGGTACAGGTGTGAAATTATTATTGGCTTCTGTGCACATCTGGGGGTGAAGCCAGACCGCTGCATTAGCAGCACTGAAGTGACCTCCTGGGGCACAAGCCTGGGCTGACAAGACCTTCCTCTTGGCCTCACTGAAGTAGTCCAAAGGAAAGCAGAGCAATATGTTTGGCTGCAGGAGTTGCCAGAAGGAGACATACAAGACACCATTCAACGTCTTAGGGCTCTGTTCTGGATTTGTGTAGGGTTTAATCCTTAGCCTTTCTTCTCCTGAAGATATCCCACAAGGCGGCAGAGGTTTTGGATCAGTTTTCCTTCTCTTAGATGGACTACCTTCCATCGAGCCCCATCTGCCCCTCACTCCCCCCTCTACAGCATGTGCAGAAGCCACCTTCTTGACCATTGGACCCACTATTGGTCTCGTCCGCTCAATCCACCTCAGTATCTCATTGCACCAAATTATCTGTTTCTAGAAGTTGGAAGCTGTCTGTCAGTTTCTGGATGCCCTTGGGGGGGGAGGTTAATGCTGTCCTGTTTAAATGACTGAGAAGTTATCTTTTTGTTGTTGATACGACCTTTCTTAGTAACAGTTTCATTTATTGCCTGGTGCTTCACATGTATTTCCCTCCCCATAGGCTCAGTATGAAAATCCACCACATATCTATGCTCTAGCGGACAATATGTACCGAAACATGATAATTGACAGAGAGAACCAATGTGTCATCATCAGGTAAGGACTTGCTCTTTAACCTCATGATTTGCATTTATGCCCTGGTTTGGATAAGGGGCACTGGACACAGTCTAGAAGCCCATCTTGCTTCTATCGCAAATAACTGTTAATGCCACGCTTGAGCAGACTTGCTTCAAAGTGTTGTATCTGACTCAGTGTAGGCCCACTGAATTAAATGGATATAAGGCAGTCACAGTTAACTTAGTCATGTGTGAGAGGACGAGTGTGAGTCGCTTTGTGTGTGTGACAGTGAGTGAGCACTGTGGCTGATGAATAAAGAACATGAGTTTGCCCCTCAGAAAGCATCTGGCTTTTTGTGTCCCGAGCCTCCAGGTCTGTTCCACGGTCCAGGGCCCACCTCTCCCTTCCCTTGAGCCTCCCTGGTTGTAGTGTCCATCCTGTTAAATACATCTTGCTCAAGTGACCACCATTCATTCTCGTGTGGCCTTTCCACGTACCCAGTTCCTTTACATCCAGCCTCAATTCTGGGTGACAGTGCTAATCTACAAATCTTTGTCAGGGCCCCTTTTCTATTAGCTGGCTGATCTCTGTCAAAGACCCTTTGGATTATTAGGAACAAGTCATTTTCATTTGTTTTTTGGAAGGCTAATGTGATGCAAGAAGTACTGGCTGATATGTCATAAACTCCCAAGTACCTTCCAGCCCTTGAGCCACTAGTGGCCGACTCTGCATTTCAGAATTCTTTTTGTGCTGATCTTTGTGTGGGGTGGATATGTTGCTGTGGCAATAAATGAAATGCGGTCATCTTCAGGGTCCCTTTCCCTGCCATGCTCGATTATGCCCCACACATCCTTGGCCTGGGAGCAACCAGCCGTCTTTTATTTCCCAACGTATCATCATTGTGGCTTTTTGAGTCTATTTCTGGAATCTGAAGCTTAAAAATAAATGTACTCTTTACTGCTTACAGGAATTCTCCCTGAGTGCGGCTAGGGGTAAAGAAAAGAAACAGTGACGTGGTTAGAAATGCAGCTTCTTGTTTTGTGCTGTGCAACACACACGCGGCAGGGCTGTGGCCAAAGTGTTCTCCTCCATATCAACTTTATGACAGTCACCACTTAGGTCCCAGAATGACTGTGCTTGAAATAAAATTTTACCTTGAGCCATTGGATTGGTGGTTAGAAACATGGTCCCTACAGCAGATGAAATTACATTGCATATCAATTTGATAATATCTAAATTTATTATTAATAATAATACTAGCCCCTTCATCATAAAGTCCCAGGGTAGGCTGCAACAATTAAAAGGCAAGCATCTCATCCACAGGAGTTGAAGAGGGCAACTGCAGCTATTTATAAGATGCTACTGGGCACTCAGGACCCAGATGGAGGAGGACTGTGAACCATTTGGGAAGCAGATCCCATTGTCTGATTTATTGGTTCAGAATGGGTCTGTGGACTAAACCTCATTTAAAGTCCACCTCTGCAAAGATGAGAAAGGCAGGCTTAAAACTAATACACAAGTGGCACTGAAATCCTGTTAGACACAGTTACACAAATCTGCTGGAGGGGCTGTCCAGTCAAAGTCTTGTGGTGGCCATGTGGAAAAGTACAGAATTTATGGGGCACCAACAGCAGCTGCCCAGTGCAGCATTAGGAAGACAGAAAGCTGCCTTTTATCTAGATCAGTATTGTCTATGATGATTAGCAGCAGCTCTCCAGTGTTTCAGGTAGGGACATTCTCTCAGCCCCACCTGGAGATGCCAAGGACTGAAACTGGGACATTCTAGCTTTTCTAGGAAGTAGCAGGCACCAGGCCCTTTGCCTTCTTAGCATTGTCTTGGGGGGAGGGCTGTTCTGCAAATCAAGAGTTCAAAGGTCTTCCTAGATCCACTGGCTCTACGTTTGTGGATAATGGAGGAGTTCTGAGCCTGGGGAACACAGGTAATGAACCTGTGGCCCCTCAGATGTTGTTTCTCCACCTCCCATCAGATCCAGCCAGTGTGGCCAATGGCCAG
Organism: Podarcis raffonei; assembly: GCF_027172205.1. Classification (NCBI taxonomy): domain Eukaryota; kingdom Metazoa; phylum Chordata; class Lepidosauria; order Squamata; family Lacertidae; genus Podarcis; species Podarcis raffonei. The sequence goes on from NC_070615.1 coordinate 5,464,682, forward strand.
GGATGATGGCAGGTATAGTCCAGAAAAATCTGGAGTGCCATAGTCCCCCAGCTCTGTTGTAGAGAATAACAGAGGCCCAGACAATCAGGTGTGCTTGCCCTGTTGACCCCTGGAGCTGTGTTACAACAAAGAGGGTGTTGCACTTCATTGAATAACCCTTTAAAAATTAAACATCCAGTTGCTCAGATTTCATTATGGAAACACTTAATTTTACCTAGAAATCAGGGTGCTTGTTACTGCATGATTACTTGGGTTCAGTTTTCAACTTTTATATTTCAGCATTTAAATGCATCCTCCTTTTTCAGGGATTTTGTAATCCATCTCTTTGTGTGTTTGTAGTTTATTTGTCATGGCATTATTTTTTCTAACTTATTCTGCTTTTGCTCTTCCAATGAATATGGTCTTCTAGAACTTATGCATGGTTTGTGTGAATCTAAACAGCAGACTCAATACAATGGGGTGGGGTTTTTTTTGCAGACCTCTCCACCCTATACAGTGGTACCTCGGGTTAAGTACTAATTCATTCCGGAGGTCCTTTCTTAACCTGAAACTGTTCTTAACCTGAAGCACCACTTTAGTTAATGGGGCCTCCTGCTGCCGCTGCGCCGCTGGAGCACGATTTCTGTTCTCATCCTGAATCAAAATTCTTAACCTGAAGCACTATTTCTGGGTTAGCGGAGTCTGTAACCTGAAGAGTATGTAACCTGAGGTACCACTGTACATGTATCTGATGGTGACATTGGAACAGGGCACAGTGGACTGAGCCTGTTCAATGCAACCTCCACCAGCTAAACTCCTACTTTGTTCTGGCACCAAATCCTGCTTTGATTTTTCATTTAATTGTAATAGTACTAATGCATGGACTTCGTAATTTATTTAAGCATATAGTTGAGTCTGACTTCTCAGAGGCTGCTGAGCTGCCTGTGGCTGTTTCTCTTCTCCCTGCAAACCTCTCCAAATGGAATGCAGAGTAATAATCATAGAATTGCAGAGTTGGAAGGGACCCCAAGGATCACCTAGTCCAACCCCCTGCATTGCAGGAATCTCAACTAGGTCATAATATGACAAGTGAGTCCAATTCAGCTCAATGGGACTTGTGTCTGAGTAAACATGACTACTGCCAGTCAGCTTTTGTTTTAACTATTTCACACAAGAATTGTTGCCATCCTCAGTGGCCACCTTTCCCCCCTCCATACCACAGACTCTTTGAATTTGGCACTACATGTGGGCATTATGCCACCTTTGATAGCTCAGATATCCCCTCCCCCTGCTCTCTTGGGATAGAGTCATTTCTGTTAGAAGGCAGGTTTTAAATCTTCTTTGTTGAGAATATGGCCGTGTGTTCTTTGAGTCCCCAAATCCTTAATTCTGTAATCGGACTATTTATGCACTTCCTAACAAAAGCCATGTTTTTAAACATCTTGGAACTTCCTGTCAGCTGGTTGGTTGTTAAGTAACGTGTGTGAGCAGCTGTACTGGTCCCCCCAGAATGATAAAAGCAAGCCAAATGAGTATTTAGAAACAGGATTTACAGAATGCTTTTTGAATTTTCAAAATGGCTTCACAGACGCTGGGAAGGCTCAGACGTAGCATTGAAGTTTAATCCTAAGGAAGCCTGCTTTGCAGCTTCTATAACTGCTGGGGTTTCAGTGTTGTATTTTTAGCTGTTCCTATTGTTCACATTGATTTATAGTTTCAATTGCTTTCAGTTGATTTTATGTGAGCTGTGCATTGTAATTTATGCATTATACTCCACCCTGGGATCTATTATGATGAAGGGCAGGCTTCAAATAATAGGCTTGTGGGCTCTCGCCTGCTCAGGAATGGCCACAAACAGAGGTTTAGAAGCGTTACTTTCTGTTTTCAACTAACTGTGGCTTCAGTACCTCAAGAGCACCTGCTCTGCATGCAGAAGGACCCCCGGATTCAATGACTGACCTCTCCAGTGAAAAGGGCCAGGCAACAGAAGGACCATTTCCCACCAATAATCTTTCTCACCACTGATGGGCCTCTTTCAGGCATAGTACATGCCTGATTATTGTCTTCCAGAGCAACTACTCTATTCCCAATTTAAGAATGGAAAGTGTAATGTCAGTGGACAGCAAAAGAGGTTTAAGGCAAATCTTAAGGCAAATATTTAAAAATGTAATACAATCATACCTCATGTTACATCCGCTTCATGTTACGTTCTTTCAGGTTACGTCCTGCGGCGTACCGGAAAGGGTTACTTCTGGGTTTCGCCTCTCACGCATGTGCAGAAGCGCAAAATGACATCACGCGCATGCACAGAAGCGGCGAATCGCAACCCGCGTGTGCGCAGACGCGTCGCTGCGGGTTGCGCTCTTTTCATGTTGCGAATGGGCCTCTGGAATGGATCCCGTTTGCAACCAGAGGTGCCACTATATAAACACTGGCAACTGGGAAACACTGGCCTGCCAGCACTACAGTTGGAGAACACCCTTCACTAAAGGTGTCATGGACTTTGAAGAAGCACAAAGGGAGAAATGAGCTAAGAGGAAGGCACATTTGGCAAATCCTCACCAAGATCAACTCCTGCCCATAAACCTTTGTCCCCATTATGGAAGGATGTGCGGATCCAGAATTGCCCTCCATAGTCACATATGGGCACACTGTTAAGATCATATTCATAGAAGACAATCTTAACTCGGCTACGGGTGATCACGAAAGAAGAAGGAGTGGCCTGGCTCATAGCTCCTGTTCTGAGCCACCTCAGCACACCATCTCTTAAAAATAATGTTTTTTACTTAGGCCAACCAGTTTTTAAGAGTGCTAGAGAAAGCTTTTGTATTGTTTGGGGCTTGGGGCAAAAGTAGCCTATGGTGTATTATATCAGCTTTCACCAACCAGGTGCCCTCCAGATGTTTCACATTACAACTTCCATCTACCCCAGTATCGTACAGCCATGCTGGCTGGGACTGATGGGAACTGTAGTATGAAACATATGGAGGGCACCAGACTGGGCAAAGATGTATGATATCATGTCTGGTAGTAATCCAACTGGGACGCGGGTGGCGCTGTAGTCTAAACCACTGAGCCTCTTGGGCTTGCCAATCGGAAGGTTGGCAGTTTGAATCTGCGTGACGGGGTGAGCTCCTTTGCTCTGTCCCAGCTTCTGCATACCAGTGCAAGTAGATAAATAGGTACCACTACTCTAAAACCAGCATCAAACTATGGTTTAACTGTAGCTGTTTTCCACAAGATTTGTTGGAGGCCACCAACATGGGCATCAGTAGCTTCTAGGCATGATGACTATATATGCTCCCTTCCTGGATCAGAGGCAGTATGCAGTTGAATACCAGTTCCACAGGATCATGAGCAGGGAGAGAGATGTTGTGTCTATGCCCTGCTTGGGGGCTTCCCTTAATGGACATGGGCATCCTATGAGGACTAAGTAAGCCTTTGATCTGATCCAACAGCCAGGCTCTTCTTCTGTGAATCAAAATGTATATTATTAACCTATATATTATTTGTTTCTCCCTTATAATTTTTTGAAAATGTCCACTGAAATGAGGTAGTGCAGAAAACAAAGGCTCTCTGTAAAACTTAGTCATCACTCTTGAGTGCTATACAGGATGCTTTTATTGCCCAAGTTTTTCTCTTTATGTTTTTTTTTAATGTTCAACACACATTGCAGTTTTTGGTAACTGTACATGGGAACACTTAATAGAGGCATCAAAATTCCCTGAAATGGATATGGGATGCATTATGTTTCTCTCTCTCTCTCTCTCTTGTGTTCTTTTACCCCCAACCTTTAGTGGCTTTGAGTCACTTATAACTGCTTTGTTTTTTAAATTTAAGATACATGTTTTTGCAGAATGCTTCTGGTGAGAGATCCCTAAACGGGGATGGAATTAGAAAGGAGAGTGCACATTTTTATATGCTTATTGGAAAAGCAATAGAAGAGAGAGGAACTGGTGCACAACCACTCTAGAAAAATCCTTTTGCTGGAATGACCACAATTCCCTGGAGGGATTTCACTGATATTTAAGAAGGGCTCGGAAAGAGTCAGGCCAGCAGGAATAGGACGCGCTTCTGGTTATTGCAGTTCATAAATATTGTACTGTTGTCTTGCTTAGTTTTACAGTTTTTATATTGAACAAATTTATCAGGCTCCTGATCAATAAAACTAGAATAAAAAACATTGTGTGCAGATGTAAAGGAGATCAGATATAATGTGGGCTTGCATGCTTCCTTGTTCCATCACATGCAGAGATTAGAAGCCTCATTTTCTGGTTTCGTGCAAATTGTTGTTTGTCTTTGCATCCAAATCTTGAAACTATGGGTTGCCTGCAAATCAGGATTATGCATTCACTTTGAACTGTAGTTTTCAATCCAAGAAGGTGGGCATACTATGCACAAGCCATAGTTCACCAGATGTGAATGAAATGACAAGTTAGAAGGGCTGCTGCAAAGCAAGAATGGAAGGGAAGAACGCATGAGGTTGAGGTTCGAGTCTGCTTGTACTTGTAATGCTAAACCATGTATTTGGGGTCTCTGCCTTTGGATGGCTTCAAATGTATCCTACTTCTGTTTTCCCCCCTAGTGGTGAAAGTGGTGCTGGGAAGACTGTGGCAGCTAAGTACATCATGAGTTACATCTCCAAAATATCAGGAGGAGGTCCAAAAGTGCAGGTAAGTGGATACTGCTGGGAGAATTATTTGTACCATTGACTTGGGGATGTATTTGTACCATTGATTGTCATCAGATGACATTCCCTTTGGACTCCTGTGTAGCTTGTTCATAGGCTCAGTGGGTTAATCAGAGGCTGAAACAAGTTGAAACTTGTTGAAAGGAGCCTTGGGGTTAGTTAGGGGCATCTATTCTTGCTTGTTCATCTAATGGTATCATTAATCCTGTCAATATCTTAGTTCAACAGGGACTGGTGGGGGCTAATTCCTTCAGTGCTTCCTGATGCTCTTTTGACATAGACGTGTTCAGCTGTGTCACTGTTGCCTCCCAGTCCTCACCCTCCACTCTGTAATGGATGAAGGCCCCTTCTCCATTGCTAACATACTCCCACTTGCCTTCCGTTGGCTCCACCCATTCAAAGCTGCTGTTTCCTGCTTAACTGTTTAGATAAGCTTTTAATGTTTGATGTATCACAGTATTTTAATATTCTTTTGGAAGCCGCCCAGAGTGGCTGGGGAAGCCCAGCCAGATGGGCGGGGTATAAATAATAAATTATTATTATTATTATTATTATTATTATTATTATTATTATTAACTCATGGAAGCCCCATCCCGCCAGTATGGCTGGCTCAATGGAGCCTCCATGTTTGGGGGCAGTATAGCTCTGTGTTGCAGTGCTGAGAACAAGCAATGGATTTCGAGGATGAGGTTTTTTTAAAAACATTATGTGTCCTTTTCAGTAGAGGGATGTGCTGGAACAGCACCAGTGGACCGCTTCCACTGCCAATCAGTTTGACTTTACCTAAAACATTCAAATGCATTCATGTTTGCCCTTCAAAAAATTATTTGTTCTCCTTTCTGCCTCTGTTCCCCCACGCTCCTACCAAAAGAAAGGAAATCCCAGTTTCCACCACTTCTGTTTGATCACAACCAGGCACCCCAGCATAGCAGGATGTGGCAGTCAATGGCAACTAGTCATGATGGCTATATCACCTCCAGCATCAATGGCCGTATGCTTGAGAGGGAGAGTGCTATTGCTGGTGGACTTCCTAGGGACATTGCATTTGAGACTGTAGGAAAAGAATGTTGGGGTTGGTCTGATCCAGCAGGGCTCTTCTTACTTATGACAGCTCTCCCCTCCCCTCCCTAATTCTTTCTACTTACTGTATCTTGCTCTCCGCTTCCAACGTAAAGAGGCAATATACCGTATTTTTCGCTCCATAAGACACACCTAGTTTTTGGAGGAGGAAAACAAGAAAAAAAGTATTCTGAATCCCAGAAGCCAGAACAGCAAGAGGGATCGCTGCACAGCGAAAGCAGTGATCCCTCTTGCTGTTCTGGCTTCTGGGATAGCTGCGCAGCCTGCATTCGCTCCATAAGATGCACACACATTTCCCCTTACTTTTTAGGAGGGAAAAAGTGAGTCTTATAGAGCAAAAAATACGGTATGTGACGTTTCTAGAACACTGAAATCTGGTGGCCAGCTGCCCACCCTCTAGCCCTCCCATTCTCTATAATCCACACAGGCTCTCCTCTGTAGGAGGAATTGGACAGGGAGTCTCCTGAAATCCTGCTGTGTACCTGTACAGGTACAGCAGTGCCAGTTCTGGAGGCTCAGAGCCTTCTCCGTCCTGAATGCCATCTTAAGTCAGAAAAAGGAACAGCCTGAAAATCAACCACTTTGATCCTTGCTGCGTGTGCACTTCCTTTTCAGCCAGAGGTGTAGAGGAGTTGCAGCAACTGAAGGGTAAGGCAGAGAGCTAGCTGTGGCATCTGGCTGACAGGTGTCCATGAGATCACCAGCGGATGGGTAGATGGGCTATTTTAAGAGAACTGGTAGCTGCTTCCTCCTACCAAGCGGCTGCTGTCATTGCCCCTCAACTCCCTGCTGTTTATTTGCTTTACTGTACTCACGTTGATTATGCCCTTCCTGTTTTCTTTCCATGGGAAACAATGATAACTGTCTGCATGGTTTGGTCTCTGTTATTAGTCAAAGAAACAGTGACTGGACGGAAATATGCACTGTGTTGTTTCTGGAATTGGTTTAATTGCGCACTATAAATAGCCTTTTCCATTATTTTGGGGAAAATTCTACCGTTTTCTGCAAAAGCCAAAATGAAAACTGTACTCTTGCCATAAAACAGGTGATGAAATGGGTACAGTTCTCTTTTGATTACTGGACTGGGTGCATGTATCTGTCTGTCTGTGAATATTAAAAGTCCACCTGCAGCCTCGTTGGAGGCCCTGTGCACCCATTTGAGGCTAGTGTCTGAAGGTGGATTTAATACATAAAGAAGGTACCTGAGATGGTCAGGTCACTTGTCCCTCTGCCTCAGAACTTTCTCCTCTAAGAATGATCTCTTGTCCAGGCAGAGGCTTATTCCACCTCTGCTCCACAAGATCCTGGGAGCAAACCAGGGGCTTATGCCCTCCATCAGTTTTTCTTATCTTCAAACCTCCTTTTGACCAAGGGAGCAGGATTCGAACCTACAAGCACACCGGAGCCCAGCACTGTTTAATGAAAACTTTTGGAAGGTTATTTTTTTAACTAAGGTATTTTTTCTTATATGCAATTAACCCCATTTATTCTTTTGACTCTAGCATGTGAAGGACATAATTCTGCAGTCTAATCCCCTTTTGGAAGCCTTTGGGAATGCCAAAACAGTTCGGAACAACAACTCCAGTAGATTTGTAAGTCCTCCATGGAAATTTGCAAAAGGGCCACCACACTGAGAAAGAGGACACATTGCTTTGGGGGTGGAAAAGGGGCGTTCTCTCTCTCAGTACTTGGAATGAACTAATTTGGTTTAACTAGTTCAAAGAATTAATTAGAAAATCTCTTAATTGCATCTGAAAGCAGTTCCTATAATTTCCAGGCAAACTGAACATAAGTTCTTTTTGTGCTGGAACTTTGGGGCATTTTTAATTCAGTTCCATTTTAATTTAAATTCCATTGTTTATCTTCCTGTATACATAAGAATGTAAAATGTTGCCATGCTCTGCAGCTGGTGTGAAAGCCTGATAGGAATGCCAGCCCAGTGAGAAATGCCAGCCCAGGCAAGCTGTTTGGAGAAGCACCTCCCTCTGTTAAACTCATCGGCAGTAGGGTTTAACAGAGGGGTGGGGATATGCTTCACACAACCTGCAGGAGGGAGAAGGGAAAAGTGCTTCTTGACCCCACTCCACTAAGCCTTGCTTCAGACAGTGTTGGCTAGCTGATGGGAGGATGGGAGCTCGCATCCACCCCATGACATGGGTCTGTGTGTGGTTGGCAAGTGGAGCGAGCAGAGGCAGAGTCCCTAGGGCAGGTGTTGCATTACGCTCTGTGTGCGCACATTTTGATGTTTTCTTAGTCTTAAGCTTAAGCAGTCTGTAGGCTTAAAAAATGCCCAGGGTCACACAAATGAATTGTGAATTGAACTGCAAATTAATCTTTCATAATCCAAATTCATTTTTAGAGTGGGTGAACTGGAACTTGAGAAAATTCATTTGCAAAATGAACTTCCCAAGCACTTTTTCCTCCTTGTGTGAGTGGGAGGGATATTCAAAGAGAAGAAGGCCTGGAGATTCTGTGCAACCTTTCTTTGGAGGGGATTCCCTTCACTCTCTGTGATTCAGATCAGCTTGCTTTTCTAAACTGCTGATTCAGGACTGCTTTCTCTGTGCTTCATATCAACCAAGAAATGGAGTAACAGAATTCCCCCCCCCCAATGTGTTGAGGATATTGGTAGAACAGTGTGCAAAGAACACTTCCTTTCCTGCACTCATGCCGAGGAGAGAGAGAGAGAGAGAGAGAGAGAGAGAGAGAGAGAGTGAGTTTGAAGGGGGAAGAGGTGCAAATGTTTGTGCCTTCTTTGTTCTGGAAGCATGAAGGAATATTTCTTCTTTGGGTTAGGACAGACAGAGTAGGGTTTCCCACCCTCTGCAATGTTGAAGGTGATATGATAAGTGTCATTGTACATTGTATGTACACTCATTTCGCCCCCCCACCTCATTCTTGTCTCTGGTCTAATAGGTTTTATTTGTTTTGTCAAGGAAGTTGCAGAAATAAAAAAATTACATACTCAATAACATAACACAATAAAATCATGCAGCACAGTTAACTAAAAAGTTGCCTGGGCAGAAGGCCTTCTCCGTAGTGGTACCCGTCCAGTGGACTGCCCTCCCATCAGATGTCAAGGAGATATAACTCTGAGGTCTTCTAAATCTGAAGGCAGCCCTGTATAGGGAAGTTTTTACGTTTGATGTATGACTGTATTGGGGCAACCCAGTCAGATAGGTGGGGTACAAAGATGATGATGATGGTGATGATGATCATAACATACAGGCAAAATCTTTGCATTCAAAGGCCTGCTGAAAGAGGCAAGCCCTTAGCTTTTTAGCACCTTTAACCATCTTAAATGTTTAGGAAACCTGGAAACCTGTTTGACCACAGTCAGAAAAGCAGTTTCTTCGGGTTCCTCCAGTTAATGAAATAAGGCAGGAGACTACAAGGGAGAGAGACTTTTTGCTGGTGGCCCAAGTTTCTCCTTAGCGGACTGTACATTGGTTTTAAATCGTTTTAGCTGTTGTGTCTTAGCCTGATTCTAGTTGCTTGTTTTCTACTATTGTGATATATTTTATTTTAGTTTCTGTGTGCTTCTAATAAATTGAGTTGTGTATTTATTGTTTACGTAAACCACACAGATGAAGTAAATAAATAAGGAGAGAGGGTCTCAAGGGTGTGGAAGAATAAAGGTTTAATGATGCATTTTGAGGGGAATATATATATTGGGGGACCTCAACTGTGCTGGGTAAGCAGATGAATCCGGTCTCTCCCTCTATCCCTGTTACTTGTGATTTCCCTGTCCACTGTCATGCCACCATTAATCCAAAACAAAAAAACAAACAAACCCCAGTTCTAGTCCCCCCTCCATTCTAGCCCAAGACCTCACATGGAAAGCTCTTGGAAGAATGCATACCATGCATAAAATTATTATCAGTCCTTTTTCCCCTAGAAAAATAGGTGCCATGAACTTGTTACAGTAAGTGCCACACTTTTTAACAACAACAACAACAACAACGAGTTGCCGGTACTATGTACCCTTGAGTACCCCCTGAAAAAACCCCTGCACTGATTGTTATTATTATGCAACTTAAACCTTGCCTGCAACCAGTTGGCAAGGCCTAGTGTCATTGAGGCTAGTGTTTACTTCATCCACTTCCAGCAGTCTGCATCCTTTATGTCTTGCAGGGAAAATATTTTGAAATCCAGTTTAGTCCAGGTGGGGAACCAGATGGAGGCAAAATATCCAACTTCCTGCTGGAGAAGTCACGGGTGGTCATGAGGAATCCTGGGGAAAGGAGCTTCCACATTTTCTATCAGGTTAGCTACCTTTCGAGGAGGTTTGTGTTAGGCCTTTGGTTTTCTGTTGGAGTTTCTTTTGGGGGGCAGAGATGGGGGCCCTCTTTGGAATGTTGGGCACAATCCATGTCACAAGAATCTATTTTTGAGTAAGCCCCTTTGTAATGAGCAGGAACTGCCCCTGTTTGTTTCCATATGTTAGGGGCCGGGAACCTTTCTTCAGTCTGAAAGCTGTGTTCTTTAGTGCAGCATCTCCTGGGGCAGTGATGTGGAGCCTCCAGCAGAAGTCCTAATTTGGCTGAAGAGGCCAGTTTTCCCCAAGCCACATCCACCTGCCCGACTGGTAAAAGTAGCCACAGGCTGATAAAGATACGGCTCCCAGCTGAAAGTGGGGTTTGCAGGTGCTGCTGACCAGCCCTGCCCACCTGTAAAAAATGGCCTGCAGGAGTTGGAGGATCCACTTCTCCATCATTCTTCTAAGGGGCTACATGATTGTGGTGGGTGGGGCCAGAGATAAAGTGGGTGGAGCAATAGATGTGATTCTAACCTTTGTACAATCAGCTTCATTCCAGCCACACAAAGGTCAGAAGCTTCTCTACTGACTGGGACTATTACTGGGACTATTTTCTGCTCTTTATCCTGCAGATGATTGAAGGTGCCTCCACTGAGCAGAAATCCAGCCTCGGCATCACCAGCATGGACTATTACCACTACTTAAGCCTCTCAGGATCCTACAAAGTGGAGGATATTAATGACAAATCTGATTTCCAGGAAACTTTGGTAAATTCTTCACCATCTTACTACCTCTCCCCTCAAAAACTTTTCAGTTTAAGTAAAAACAATAACATTTCTGCTTGTACAGCAATTACAATGCATGTGAGATTGAAAACTATTTTGCACATTTTTTCCATATAAAACCTTAGAGCCCCCAAACAGATTATGGGCCACTGACAAGCAGTAACTGAAGACCAAGGGGAGTGGGGGCAGCCTTGGGGAGTTGTGAAGGCTGGAGGAGCCCCATTCCCCAGCCACTGGAAACCCCTTTTCAGGCTCTTCAGCCAAGGATAGTAGCAATTTGCTTTTTTATTTAAAAAGCAGGGGAAAGAGGTGTGCATTCCTTTATTATGTGCAGTGGTCTGTTTGACTCTCACTGTTTCGTCATGTGAAGAAGGCACCAGAATCTCCCCTGTGAGTTGCCCATGGCAGGCTAAGATAGGTAATGGCAGAGAAACTGCAATTTCACGGAAGGTACTTTTTGGGGTCTTCCCATTGACTGGATACACACTGAGGAACTCCCCCTGAAGCACAGCCCCAAAATTATCTGACATATGGCACACAAAAGGAATATGCCACTGGCAGGAAATTGCAATATAAACCTGGTTTTAACTATAACAAAACAGACAAGCTTTTGCCAAGAGGCAGTAAAAAATATTGGCCTGTAAAGTTTACAGTTAGTGGGACTCTTGAGTAGGGGAGGCAGGACAGCGGCTTTATTATTCCATTTTCAAGGGCGATTCAGAATTGACTCAGATGCAAGGAAAAGCACACAAGTGAGCTGTGGTTTACCTTTCTCCATTTTAGATATAATATGGGGAGGAGGGATGGGGGCATGGATTTTGGCTTGCTGTGAGATCCCTGAGCTCCAGATGACTTCCAAATTTTATGGATCTTGCAAGAGGCAAATTCAGCAGATTCTGCTTTATAAGAGATGTATGAGTTGATGTTTGTACTGTGCTGTGCATGTACATTTTGACACTTGAGACATATAGTTTTAGGACCCACCTTATTTCTGTGATTGTAAGTTGTTTCAGACTTTTTTTTACTGTGTTTTAATGCTGTAGCTTGCCTTGGCATCTTAGAGTGATACTGCCCTTCATCTGCAGATTTCAAGGTAGTTTACAACATGAAAATACAGTATAAAAGTACAAATACATGAGAAAATCAAGAACAAAACAAACCAATAACCCCCCCCTCACCCTCCCTCAACCCCCCTTGCACAAACACATTTAAAGGGGGCATAGGATGCTAATTCTCATCCTAGGCTTTTCCAGCTGAATCCTGCTCCCTTACCTACCCCATTCTCTGGACTGCCATTGCTCCTACAAATTTCTGTGCTGTTTGCAAAGCCTGCACTGTTTCCTCCTCCTGGTAGTCTATGTGGACAGATGTGCATTGCTGCACTTTGACAACCTTTGCTAATAATACTGTAATAGTAATTGATAATACATCATGCTTTCTAGTGGCCAAGGGTATTTTGGCAAACAAAGCAGGTCTCTCCTAAGGGACTTATAAGAGCCCAGGAGGAAGTGGCAGCTGTAGAGGAGAGAAAGCAAAGACAGAAGAGTTATTCCATTGTCCTATCCCACTCTAGAAATGAGGACTGTTGGGAGCTCCTTGCTAGATCAGGCCAGGGGACCCTCTAGACCAAGGGTAGCAAATCGTCATTACATGTGAACTTGGGCTGTGTTTCAGTTGGGATAGGAGACTGAGGATTTAACATGAAGCGTTTGTGGGAAAGGTGAGTTCTGAGGAGGGATTTGAAGGTTAAAAGAGTGGTACCATTCCATTAGTTGCTATAGCATGGTTGTTAATGGAAGGCAATTCAAATGGCACCTCTGTGAAGAGGTGCAAGCTCACCTCTCCCTCAGCCTCTGCTAGGATAATGATACCAGGCTACCTCACAGGGCTGTTGCAAGGATTGCTGCAAGATAACATTTTGAATGCTATAAATGTGATGCAGAAATACTACTAGAATTTTGCACAAAAGGCATTTGGTTATTAAGGTGGGCTTTTAATTCATCCATTGCTTTTTTTAAATAAGAAAAACCTTAATTTTTGCAGCATGCCATGAATGTGATTGGGATCTTTGCTGAGGAGCAGGCTTTGGTGCTGCAGATCGTGGCTGGAGTCCTTCACCTGGGCAACATCAGCTTCAAAGAAGTCGGCAACTATGCAGCTGTGGAGAGCGAGGAGTGTAGGTGGTCCCTGTGGATTACCAGAGCATTGAGATTTGAATGTGAGGCAGAGATGCCAAGGGGGGGAAAGCTAGTTGGGTCAGGGCATGCTCAGGCACTTTGATATAAGGGTCATGGTGGCACATCCCATTTCGCTGCTTGAGGCAAAGTGGGAAGTGCCGCCCTGTCTACAGTGCCCCGTTGCCCCTGCCAAAGCATCCCTTACCTAGGTTGCATGGCACTGCTGAAAAGTAATGATGGTGACAGCTGGTTGCAGCAAGATCTCATGATATTTTGCTGATACTGGGGCCACTTCTCCACCACCAGTGGAAGCAGAGGTGCAGGCAGGGTCCTATGGGGGGGGGTGCCGCCCAAGGCGGCTGCTTCACCTCACCTCGTGGGTGGGCTGGCCCTGGTAAGGATGGACCCAGGGGACATGATGGGCTATTAATTTGGGGAAATAAATTAAGGTGTCTTTATTTAGGGATGATTTAGGGATTAATGAATGGGGGAATTGGATTGATGTGGAACAGGATCTGTTGGAAATTACTGGGGATAAATGAATGGAACGTGTGGTGCAAATTTATTGAAGGAATTACTTAGGGCAATTTGGGTAGGAAATTAATTCCCCTGCTGCCTGTGACTAAATTTGCATTTGTACATATAAACTAGCATTTGCAAATCTGTGCCTGTTTTCCTTTTCCAGATCAAGTGTGTAGGCTGTGATCTAGAGGTGCCTCCATGTTCAGAGGAGACTCATGAACACTTAGTGATTTTCCCATTCTCCTACCCTGACCCCCAAAGCATTGTGCCCAGAATAAGTGGAAAGCCTGATGCATGGGCTGCAAATACTGGAGAGTTTTCATATGCAAGCCCCAGTGATGGTCCTGGGGTTTGGATTTGAGGGCGTCCTTGGGCAAGGTGTTGTCAGTGGACCCTTTCCTTTGTGCCACTTGACAGTTTGCTGGCCTCTCCCTCTGGGCCCTATCCGTACCATCTCCCAGAGGGAAAGGACTGCTTCTGGCCTTGCACTGGCTTGCTCCCTTCGACGGGCAGGTGAACTGCCAGGAACACTTAAGAATAAGGGATAGTAAAGCCAGGAGGCTGCAGGGGTTCAGCTGTGGGCCCCCAACAATGCTGCTAGCTGATGCCTGCCCTGCCCAGTGAAACAGCTCCACTCTTGTGCAGCACCCTATATTTTTCCATGCGGCTTGTGTAGGAAGATTCCCACCTCTTTTGTTAAACCACTTACGAAGGTTTTGCAAGAGGATTCTCCACCTTGCCTGATGAGCCTTCCACCACCTCTATTGTTTCTTGGGAAACCTGATAAGAACAAGCTCACTAGTTCAGGAATGGAAGAGGAGCGGAGACCCTACAAGAATGTAAAGCCTATTTTCTCAGCAGAAGGCTCTCCAAAACTTTAGAGAATCGGTTGATAAGCATGTTTTACTACTACACCTTTGTGGGCTGCTTTGTTGGATACAGCATCACTTATTTTGATTCTGCTTTGGGGTTGCCGTCAGCTTGGCTAACCTTGCCGTCATTGTAAATGTTCTATTTATGTGTTTGTTATTTCTTGCAGTCTTGGCGTTTCCGGCTTTCCTCCTGGGAATTAACCAGGGCCGACTCAAGGAGAAGCTGACCAGCAGGCAGATGGACAGCAAGTGGGGGGGCAAATCGGAATCCATCAACGTGACCCTCAATGTAGAGCAAGCCTGCTACACCAGGGATGCCTTAGCCAAAGCCCTTCACGCCAGAGTGTTTGATTACTTGGTGGATGTAGGTGTGACAATTCAAGGTTTTTTTGGGGGGGCGGGGTTGTTGTTTTTGGTTTTGGTACCATACTCAGGTGGTTGACTTGACTCAAAAATTGTGGTCTTTATCGTAAACATAGGCACCAACTCATAGGGACGGCAGCTTCTTCAGCCCCCTCAATAATTGTTGGCAGGGGGCTGAGCTCCCCCAATGTTGAGCAGGCATAGGAGGCCAAGTGTGGAGCCATGCGCGGCACAGCATCAGTGGCCAGCTCCTGAGCATCAGAGAGGAGCTGCCAGCAATTGAAGCTGCGGTGTGCTGGGTTCTGGGCTCCTAGCCTCCTCCTGATGCAAACGCGTGCATGACGTAAGAGGAGCGCTGTCACAGAGCCGACAGGCAGAGCAGGTCATTTACAGGTCAGAGAGAAATGAGGCGAACTTGCAGTTAGTTTCTTTATTAAGGAAATTAAAAAAAATACAATGAGGCTCATAAAGGCAAAATCCTCTAATGAAGCTGTTGTGTGAACTGGCATGAAGCCCCTGCTTTGCTCTCTGGCCTTCTGAGTCAGGGCTCCTCCCTTTGTGGTCCAGAAGTCTCTCTCTCTGTGCCTGCCTGGCTTGTTGCTCAGCAAATGGTCGCTTTCTAGGAGTAAGGGGCTGGAGAGCCGCTAACAGAGAAGCTGTCAGGATGGATCACCCTTTGATCACCTCTGTCAAAGCCTGCATCCAAACTGGAAGCCTCATCACCTTGCCCTGTGCTGGGCCACCTGCCTCTTCTGCCTCTTCATTATCCCTCAAGCTTCCTGCTTCTAATATCTCTCGGCTTGTCCCCTCCTCTGAGGTGTGACAGGTACCCCCCCTCCAGGATCTTAGTCATCATCTTCTGTGCCTTCCTTGGGGGTCGCGGAGTTCTTTTGGTGTGTGTCTTCTACCACTCTTTCTCATCCAGCCAGTCCCTAACACACACGTGTGATGTCGCACATTGGGCCCCCTCAGTCTTGGGCCCAAGTCAGTGCCTCTGATCCTAAGGACTAATCCTTTGTTGCAAAACTTCCCCAAATCTGAAAATACTGTTCAGGACTGCAGCCTGTTCCACATACTACTAGAATTGGATAACCTGTGGTCCTCCAGATGTTGTTGGACTCCAACTCGTTCCTGAAAATTAAAAAAACATTTTAACATCTTGGCAGCTCCTGTCAGCCCCATCCAGCATGGCTGATGATCAGCAATGATAGGACCACAGTCCATATTGAAGGTCACAGGTTAGCTGCTCATGATGAACACACACAGACACTTGAAAAAACAAAACAAAAAAGTTTGCCTCATAGAATAATAGAATCATAGAGTTGGAAGGGACCAAGGGTCACCTAGTCCAACCCCCTGCAATGCAGGAATCTTAGGTAAAGCATCCATGACAGGTGGCCATCCAACCTCTGCTTAAAAACCTCCAAGGAAGGAAAGTCCACAACCTCCCAAGGGAGATCATTCCACTGCCAAACAGCTCTTACTGTCAGAAAGTTTTTTGAATGTTTAGTCTAAATCGCCTTTCTTGTAACTTGAAGCCATTGGTTCGAGTCCTACCCTCCAGAGCAGGAGAAAACAAGCATGCTCCCTCTTCCACGTGACAGCCCTTAAGATATTTGAAGATGGTTATCATATCTCCTCTCAGTATCCTCTTTTCCAGGTTAAACATACCCAGCTCCTTCAAGTGCTCCTCATAAGGCTTTGTTTCCAGAACTCGATCATCTTGGTTGCCCTCTTGTGCACACTTTCCAGCTTGTCAATATCCTCCTTAAACTGTGGTGCCCAGGTGTTCATCTTATATTTGTACATCTGTTTCTTCCTGCCTAAGTGCAGAACCTTACAATTGTCCCTATTGGAATTAATTTTGTTAGTTTGGGCCCAACTCCAGTCTGTTAAAGTCATCTCCTCAATTCCTTCATCCATTTATAAAGATGTTGAACAGGAGGCCCAGGACGGAGCCCTGCGCATCCCACTTACCACTTTTTCCCAGGATGACGATGAACCATTAATGATAACTCTTTGGGTTTGGTCAATCAACCAGCTACAAATTCACCTAACAGTTACCTTGTTCAGTCCACATTTTGCCAGCTTCCTCACAAAAATATCATGGGAGGCTTTGTGAAAAGCCTTACAGAAATAAAGATACACTATGTCCACAGCACCCCCCCCCCCGACCCGAAAAGCTCGTAATTCAGTCAGAAAAAGAAATCAGGTTCGTCTGACATGACTTGTTTTTGAGAGACCTATCTTAGTAATCACAGTGCTCACAGGTCAACTTTTGAATTGTCTGTTCTAGGACCTTCTTGGTATCAGTGTCAAGCTCACCAGCTGGTAGTTACCTGGGTCTTCCTTTCCCCCCTTTTTGAATATGGGGACATTTGCCTGTCTCCAGTCTGTAGGGACCTCACCTGTTCTCCATCAATACTCAAAGATCATAGATAGGATCTATGAGATTACACCTGCAAGCTCCTTTAGTACACTTGGATGCAGTTTGTCAGGCCCTGGAGATTTTAATTCATTTAAAGTAGCTAGGTGTTTCCTTACTACCTCTTTTCCTATCTTGGGCTGCAGGATCCCAAGCTCCCTCCTTACATCATTTATTCTGTTATCACCAGGTTGGGCATCACTTTCCTTTGGGATGAAGACAGAGGCAAAGTAGGTGTTGCGTAGTTCTGCCTTCTCTCTATCACCCAATAGCATTTCTCTGTCTTCTGCATGCAGAGAATCTCCCACTTGCTGGTTCTTCCTCTTACTTTCGACATAGCCAAAGAATTATTATTATTATTATTATTATTATTATTATTATTATTATTATTATTATTAACTCTCTTGCAAGCCTGAGCTCATTCTGAAACAGAAGTGGGGAACATTTTTCAGTCCAAGGGCCACATTTCCTTTTGGGTAGCTTTCCAGATGCCACACGTTAGTAAGGGGGGTGGGCAGAGGCAACGGGGCAAAGCAGCAGATGCGATTCTTTTCTTTGTACACTTGACTACATTCCAGCCACATAAAAGCCAAAGGTTTACACAGGCAACACATGTAAACACCTCCAGGCAGGCAGGCAGCAGGCATCACCCCAAATCAAAGACACATTTCAGCCAAGGGAAAGCCCTTGGGGAGGATGGGTCAGTTGGGGTGTGGCTTGGGGAGAGTCCCAAGGGGTGGACAGAGAGCTGCATTCAGCTCTGAAGGCTGAACTCCTCTAGCCCTGTGCTAAAACCTTAAAGCTGGCATGAGGTGTGTGTGCAAAGCAGGAGAAGCTGAAAGAAAAACATTAAAAAGAGCAGAACTGCAGGAGATGAATATGCCAGCACCTGTCTTTTAAAGGGCCAGAATGTTCTGCTGAATCCCATGTGGAAGGATTTCTAATGAGCATGGCTCACGGCTGCTATCATGTGGCTTTTCTGTAATGCGTGTTTTGAAGCTGGTAATTTTCTCCCTTCTGCCTCTGCTTCCCTGTCTATTTGTGGATCTCTATTCCTCTTCTTGTCTTGGGGAAGCTCCCTGAGTCAGAGAGTCTGCCCACTCACGTCGGGGGGGGGGGGGCGCAAGGCCCTCACTGTATGGCAGGTGCTACTTTGCATGCTGATGATCCAGGTTCAGTCCTGGTACCTCCAGTTTCAAAAAGCACCTCAGGTCACAAGTGACCACCTCCTGAGACCTAGGAGATTTATAACATATGAAAAATCCAAATTTGTTTATTTGGTACATTTATATCTGGCCTTTATTCTGAGCAGCTCAAGAAGGCATGCATCAATTCTCCCACTGACCCATGCATTTTATCTTCACAACAGCCCTGTTGGGTAAGTCAGACTCAGAGACAGTGACTGGGCCAAAGACTCAGTGAGTTTGTGCCTGTGTGAGGATTTGAACCCAAGTCTGCTCAGTCCTAGTCTGATGTTCTTGTTGTCACTTGTTAATGCACATACAGAAGTACTTCCTTCCAATCTGGCCTGTAGTGGGTGGCCATCCTATTGTATGGTGGTTTCAAAAAGAACAATAATCCTAACACACCAAGAAGCAACACAATGACTGTAGGATTGCCTCTGTTTTCACTTTTTGCTTTACCAGATTGTTTCCTGGACCTTTTTTTATAGCAGCTCAGTTTACAAGCATCACTGGGTGATAATAGCCATCTCAGTGCCATGAAATCCTCACCTGCTGACCCATAGATGAAGTTGTTGTTCAAAGTTCAAGAACAGGCGAGCGTGCTTTTTTCCTCTTCCCTTTTTCTGGTTGCTTGGCAACCATTAATATACTGTGTCCAGGATGTGGGTTTCTGCAATTGCTTTTCACGAATCTGTTCAATGAATTTATCTATTACTTGCTTTAATGCAAAATACTATATACTCTCAATCGCCTTTCCATGCTCCAGGTCATGGATTTCTTCACAGGTATATATGTCCTTTACATATAATGCCACTCCTCCTCCATTCCTGTTTGGTCTATTCCTTTTGAACAAGTTATACCCCTCAGTTCCTACATTTCAGTCATGAGTCTCATCCCACCAGGTTTCAGCAATGCCTAGCAGGTCATATTTGCCATCCTGTACTAAAAGCTCCAATTCTTCTTGCTTGTTTCCCATACTCTGTGCATTTGTGTAGAGACAACTGAAACCATGAGTTGTCCCCTCCAGCTGCTTCCTTCCTGTAGTTTTTTTGCCCTTTAGCAGGTTTCTAAAGCACCACCTCAGTTTCCTGTGCATCAATGAAGCTATTATCCCCAGTGCCAGGTGCTCTTCTGTCATCTGTAATGTTGTCTCCCTTTCCCTCGAGATTTAGTTTAAAGCTCTCCTGATCAGGTTCTTGAGACTCTTAGCAAGCAGAATCTTGCCAACTGCTGTGACGTGCAGCCTATCTTTCGCTAGAAGTCCTTCCTCAAGGAAGCAGAGACCGTGATCCAAATCCTTCCTGATGACACCACCTGCGCAATCAGTGGTTTATTTCAAGTAAACCACTCTCCCTGGACCACGACCTTCAACAGGAAGGAATGATGAAAAGACTACCTGTGCCCCAGTTATCTTCAGCTCCCTGCCCAGCGTCTCATAGTCCATTGCTATGTGTTGCAGGCTGTGTGTGGCAGTATTGTTTGTACCCATATGGTTCATAAGGAAGGGGTAGTGGCCAGTGGTTACTTTGGTAACTTGAGGCCAGGGCTCAGGTTAACTCTTTCATGCATGCAAGTCTAAGTCAATATTACAACATACTTGTATTTTTTTTCTCTCCAGCTGTCCAGCAAACAATAATCCTGATGCCAGAGAGAGGGAGGGAGGGAGGGGGCTGGGGCAGGGGTTTCTTTGTTTCCTCTGGTGAGACAACCAGCTGCATGCTGTTTGTGCTGCTGAGAGACTGGACAAGTGGAGATGCCCCAGAGAGTCTCCTTCTTGCCTTTCAGTGCAGTATCACAGAAGAAGATGAAGCAGATGGGGTTCAGATACCAGCCTTCCCCAACTGGTTGCACACCTGGGGTTTGGCACTACAGCTGCCATCAGCTCCAGCATGATCTGGCTGTGATGGTTGGGACAGGTGGAAGTTGTCATTCACAACATCTGGAGGGGACCAGGCTGGGGAAGGCTGCCTTAAATGTTTTTTTAAAAAATTATGCAACTCATTCATTCATTCATTAAATTCTTAGTCCTTTTTTCATCAAATACTTAGTCCTTTAGACAAGTCTGTATTTTTCTTTTTTTTATTAGTCAATTAATAAGGCTATGGAGAAGGATCACGAAGAATATAACATTGGTGTCTTGGACATCTACGGCTTTGAAATATTTCAGGTAATGACTTAAAGCATTATTTCAGTGACAGCAAAAATACCCCTGTTTTTCTGCCTGGTTTGGGCAACCTGTGGTGCTCCAAGTGTTGCTGGACTCCCAGCGCCCAATACCTTCAGCGTCCAACATGGCCAGTGGCCAGAGGTTGATGTGATTTGCAGTCCAGCAGCTCCTGAAGAGCCATGACTTCCCAGCCACTGTACAAAGGAGAAGGAAATTCACCTCCTTTGGCACAAATTAAATTCTACTGCATACTGCCCTGAAATCCATTTTTGGATGAAAGATGGGAGGGGGGTGAGAGTGAGTGAGAGAGAGAGAGAGAGATTAAACTAAAGCAGTTTTATCTCACTCTCACTCCCAGAGGGACCTACAGATGGAATTAATTAGATGGCTCCTTGTTCTCAGCCTTACAATTTAAAGGCTGTGACACAAAAAGAAATAATTTGGAGGGAAGAGGAAAGAGGCAAACAGTGTTATTTCTTAGTTACAGAGTTCTGAAATGGGAAGAGTTCAAGAAGTGGAGCCAAAATTTGCTAGTTTTTAGCAGAGTGGAAAGAGTGGCCACACAGTCCCATTTCTCTCTCTCCTATAGTCTGGTGGAAAGGCTGTCAAAAAATTTAAATTTAGTTTAATTTTCATAAAGTTGCAAAATTTATTCCCTGCACCCAGAGTACATGAATGGAAACCTCTGGGATAAAGTTGGGACATACATATTACTTCCTATAATTGGAAACAAATATAATGTAAAACAAAAATGCTTCGTATAATGCAGGGTTTGAATGAACTTGTGTAAGTTGTTCTAGGAACAATAATGGTTCCCTTAATGAAAACTCAAGTCTTGGAAAGAGCTTTGGAGAATCTAGGCTACTGTCTTCTCTGCTGAGGTTTACAGTGCAAATGTAAAAACCAGCTGTTAAACTTACTGAAAATATATTGCAAAAATAATCAGGATTGACCTAATTGGTAAAAGGGGTGTTTTTATGAAGCTAATGTTTTGATAGCTTGTTTTCTCTCCCAGAAAAACGGGTTCGAACAGTTTTGCATCAATTTTGTTAATGAAAAGCTGCAGCAGATCTTCATTGAATTGACGCTGAAGGCAGAGCAGGTAAAAAAATACCAGTTTGTGTTGTTTTTTTGTACAGATATCCACAAAACTGCCTTCCCCTTTTCAAATGTGGCCTGGCTTTTTGGGTGATAGCTATTTAAAATTTGTCTGGCAAGTATATTTGAGAGAAAACAGTTGTGGGTTTGCTAGTACAATTTTGGAAAGTAATGCAGCCGCAGTTGTAAGCAGATTTTATCATCTGACATGGTGACCCAAGAGTGAGTCTCAGCAGAGAGAACAGCCATCCTGTCAGCTGACTGCCTCGTGGATGCTGACTTGCTGCCACAGATGGCTGGCTTACATTTGTGTTGGATAGGGCTGTCAAGTGAAAATGGGGGAATATCTGCTTTCTCCATTTCCTACCAACCTGTCTCTTTGAAAGAGAAGGGGAAGGGGTTTGTGTTTCCCCTGCTACCAACCAGTATGAAGAGCCGGTACATTTGTTTGTTGGTTGGTTTGTTTTGTTTTGATTTATTACATTTCTATGCCACTTTTCATTCAAATGAATCCCAAAGTGGCTTACAAACAATAAATAAGAATAACATGATAGACTATAATAGAACATCACAAATACAACATAAATTATATAGAATAATTAACAAATAATCAGTGAAACAATTACAATTTGAAAAACACTATTAACAAAGCAACAACAAAAATAAGCTAAACATCACAATAAAAGCAAAAGTCATACTAAATGAATAACAAATCAATACAACATTTATAATCTATAAAACAATATTAACAAAATAGGAGTCAAAAAATAAACTAAGCACTGTTAAGTTCTTGCACACGCTCCCATGACTCATAATCTTTCAATCTATTTAGCTCATACTATTTCAATCTATTTAGCTTGGAATACTCATGTGTGTAATGCCTGTGGCAGCAACTCCCTTCTGAAGGTTCCTTGGGCAGGAGCTGGGACAGCACAGGTGAAACCAGCCACCCCCTGATGGCAAATAGAGTATTTTGCCCCCTAAGTACTACAGGGAAGCAACAGAGCTCATTTATCCCTTCGAATATTTGGACTGTGATACTGAGTGGGGCAACTGAGCTTAGACCTCAGAGTGTGTGGTCTGCTTGGTTACTTGGAACAACTTTGTCAAGTAGTTTTCTAAAGTCGGGGTGACTAACCCAAGAGCCTTCATCACACACAGGAAATTTATCTCCCTTGCTCCTGGACCCCACAAATTTTGGTAGATGTTGATGAAAACAAACGTTTTTTAAAACCAGACAGGGATGGAACGATTTTAAAAAACCCACGTCCAGTGTCTTAATGGGGGGGGGGAGAGAAGTCACTCCCTCCCCGATCACCAGATTTATCAGTTGATGATAACCTCAGCTGGTCTGTATGTAAGTGCAAAGGTGGACTCACCCACTTTTGGCCACACACACTCCTGGCAAGCAGCCCCTGGATGGTTGGCCAAGGGTGAACGTGGCCTTTGAGCCAAAGAGAAAGGCTAGTCACCCCTGAATTAAAGGAACTTGGAGTAAAAACCCTATGAAATGTATAATTTAACATCCTCCACTTAAAATTAGTAATTGTTGAATCAGGGCTTAGACTTGTAGGCTGTTTCCAGCATCAGTGGTGACTCAGCCTGGTTTTCCTTCCTCTGAATAGCACCCATGATCTATGATTTATGGAAAGGTCTCTAGGACAAGCAAGCTCCAGCTCCAGCCCTTCATATTTTAGAAATTAAACTCTGTCATACACACACCAGCATCTTCACCTTCCTTGTTTTGAAACACTTGGAGTGACAACTGCTTTGGTATCAAAATCCGCAACAACTAGGCAGGACCCCAGTGTCTTATCTCACACAGATCATAATTTTAATTACAGTAGGCCAAAAACATATGTGGGAGTTACTGCCCCCCCCAATGCAACCATCGCTACCTGTCTGAAGCCGGCGCACTGAGCAGGTGAGATCTCAGGAGCCTTGCAGGACCTTCCAGAGTCCTCATGCAACCATCACAGAGCCTGGAAAGGACTTAAAAACACTTTCTGCAGCAGAAAACCTGGCACTGAAAGAGCTTTTTAAGCCCTCTGGGCTCTGGGAAGGTTATATGAGGGCAGTCTCCCACCCTCTTTCCATTCATTCATTCATCTGTTGATGACGCATGCAAAGCTGTGATCACGTAGGTTTGGGGCCTGGTCTTCAAAACCACCACAGTGTCATGGGCTGGCCAAATCAGGACAATACAGATGAAGGGTTTGTCAGGGACCTGGGGGAGGGCTCTAACTTGTTGTGGAGGACTTTGCCGGAATTGGGGCAGCCTCATAGTAAGGATCCAGCTGGGGACATTCCTTCAACCTGCTCTCTTGCCTTACTCATCTCTGCAATGAGAGCTGAAGCCCACCTTTCTCTCCATCTCCATCTCCATCTCCGTCTCCCCCTCCACAGTGGTCAGAGCCCTTCTCTGGCACTTCCACAGTGCTTGCCTCACCACCTACCCAGGCGCCGTCAGACACTGAAAGGAGCCCTGCCTCTCCAGAGGGGGGTGTTCTGCTGGTGTTGTCTGCCTCTCAAGGGGCAGAGACACTTCCCCCACCACCTAGATCCAGGAGGCGCCAGAGGAGGAGAGAACAGATGGCTCCGCCAACTAGGCTTACTGAGAGATTGCAGAAACGCTCGCTGTACTAAGTTGAGCCCACCCTGTTCCTATATATAGGATAGCAAGGGGGTGTATCCGTGTCAGATCAGCATCCAAAGCTTTGGGAGTTACTTTGCCTGACTTTGTTGTAGCTGAATCTAGGATTAATTATGTGGCTTAAGACAGCAATTTGTTTATGTACCGCAGAAATCTAAGCATGAAATCCTTTGGAGAGTATTCTTCAAGTCTTCATTCTCGATGAATAGGAATCAGGACAGATAGCAATTGCCTCAGTTTGTAGATACTGGGCAGACCCAGGGCAAAAAGTCTAAGCCCAAAGGCTGTTCCTGAGTGTTGGGGTGTCCAGAATGGAACGCCTGGTGCCCCTTCCTATTTCATGCATCCTTTGGCTCAGGCCCAAGAACGCACTCCTGATATAGGTCTAAGTTTGTAAATAACAACTCAGCTGGTCCCTTGTGGCAAGTAAGGTCCTCCCCACCTGCCCCACACCAAACTCTGTAAAGATTGTAGCTTTTCCTATTTGGCCACAAATGGAAGCATGACTGGGAAAACATGTTAATCATTTGTGTGCCCTTCTCACAGCAGATTGAAATGGTTCCAGTTTTCCCTCCTGAAACAATTCCTCAAAGAAATTCCAGTGACTTTTGTGTTACACAAGTACCACTCAACACTGTGGGAGGAATTCAGTCTCGAGCTAAAACAAATGGTCTGTCAGCACCCGCATTTCTGCTTGCTTGACAGAATGTCCTCCCCTTTCCTCCCTCTCTGGCTGCTCTGGGGTTTCCTATGACCTCCCAGAGTGGGTGGGGAGAAGAGGGGGAAGCCCCATTGCATTAGTGCAGACGCCTTTGCACTGGCTTCTGCTAGTGGAGCTCTTTAGCTCAATCTGGCCCTGTATATTCAAAACTGGGTCTTTCCCATAGGGAACAGGCAGCTTTTTGACACCTGGCACTTTGGGAGTTTTGTAAATGAGACAGTTTCTACAGGTGCTGCTTCTACAGCACAAAAATGTGACAAGCTGCTGTCAGTGAATAAATTCTCTGTAGCTATCTCTGGAGCAGAAGCCCTAATGCAGTGTTTCCCAACCTTTTTCCGGTCGTGGCCCCCTTCCAACCTTGTTTCCTTCCTGTGGCCCCCCATGGGTGTAGCCAAGGGGGGCAGGGGAGCAGCTGCCCCCCAAATAAGTAAAAATCAATACAAATGTGAGGTTCTGCTCCGCCCAAAGCCTTCCCCCTAACAAAACTCCCAGCTTTGCCCCCCCCCCGTACCAGTAGAAAGGTAGCTATTTAAATGTTTTGTTTGCAAATAGAACTGGTTTTACTCATAATTTTTATAATTACATAATTTTTATAATTACATAAAATGATAGGAACATAATGACATATTGTTGAAGCAGAAAAACATAGAATCACCTTTCTGGTGCAACCCCCTGCGATGTAGGAAACTCAGCTAAAGCATCCATGACCGATAGCCATCCAACCTCTGCTTAGAAACCTCTAAGGATGGAGAGTCCAGCACCTCCAGAGGGAGGTCCATCTTCCATCAAAACTATCAAACTGAAGTCTCTGAAATTCCTTGAATAAGTCAAGGTGCCAGACTTTACCCAGCGGAGATCAAGCTTGTAAAGCTTTGTATAATCAGCAAATGTCCAATTCTGATGTCCAACTCTGAACTTCAGTTTGATAGTTTTGATGTTTTGCATTATTCCATAAAGTTTTCTATACTGTAATTGTTTCTGGCCATCGTGTTGCTTTCAATATTGCTAATGTCAAAAGCTGGCTGGACATTCATTGCTTTAGATGCTACTTCCTATTGGATCTGTTTCACAGACATTTTGATACTGCAGAGTTTTGTGTCCAAAATGTCCAAAATATGCACCTGAATCTCTGTATGTCTGTTTCTAAGCTCTTATTTCTGTACTACAGGAGGAATATGTGCAAGAAGGAATACGCTGGACACCCATAGATTACTTCAACAATAAAATTGTGTGTGACCTCATAGAAAATAAAGTGGTATGTGTCCTGAGGGCCTCCCAGGTCTCATGCAGAGAGAAGGGACACCTGTCTCTGTCGGGGATTGAACCTGGGACGTTATGCATGCAAAGTGGGTGCTCCCTCAGTCTACCTTGGCCTGTCTCTGCACATTCAACAGCTTCTGGTTGGATAGCTCCCAGTGGGCCACAATGATAGTCCTAGGACACATGGAGAAAACTGGGAAAAAATCCATGCTAATTCCACTTTTGAGAACTAAACACGAATGGATGCCAGGAGGAGCAACCACACCTCCTGCAGAAACCAGCCAACCCCACAAACTTCACTGGTAGCTGATTGGCTTAGTCTCTGACCAGTTGGAAACAATCCTTTTCTTTAAAATTCTACAAAGAAAAATTGA
Source organism: Podarcis raffonei (assembly GCF_027172205.1). NCBI lineage: Eukaryota > Metazoa > Chordata > Lepidosauria > Squamata > Lacertidae > Podarcis > Podarcis raffonei. Next base: position 5,491,290 of record NC_070615.1, read on the forward strand.
AAGTGAGGTCCTAATTTATGGCACCTCAGGGTATCTGAACAAGCATCACCTTGTCTTAATTGTACCCAAATCTCCTTCTGTTTTGTGCAGGATTCACAGGGGGACATTCTGGTAAACATGACTGGATCAAAGAAGGGTCAATAAGTGTGAATAAACAGAAGTTTTCTGAAGTGCAGTAGCAGTGTGTGTGCTCATCACTGCCCTGAGCCTTTGATCTATAGGTGTTTGGGGAGGGTACTAAAAGCTGAGGTGACATTTATTTATTGTATATATAGATACCCTTTCTGTCAAAAAGCACCAAGTGACCTTATTTGTTTAAAAATGACTAAAATCCAGTTAAGCACCTTGAGTGCCTGGCCTAGGGATAGGGGCAAGAAGCCTCGAAGGTTTTACTGGAGAGAGGTTTGTACACCACCTGTTTCTTCTTGGTACACCAGAATCCTCCGGGCATCATGAGCATCCTGGATGATGTATGTGCCACGATGCACGCTGTGGGTGAAGGGGCCGACCAGACCCTGCTGCAAAAGCTCCAGATGCAGATTGGGACTCACGAGCACTTCAACAGCTGGAACCAGGGATTCATCATACACCATTATGCTGGAAAGGTGACTCTCAAAATGCTGATTCAATTTCTGACTGACCTGAGACTTGATTTGGCTAGCATATACCATGCAAGGTTGTGGGGAGCAGCCAGGGTGGGGGACCCCTTGGCATGGTGCTGTCATATCCTCAGTGTCAGTAAACAGGCTTCCCCTGGCCCATTTTAAAAGACTTGTTTACATTTTTATTGCCAGGTAACATTTGTTTTAACCCTGCATGGGGAAAGGTTCCTGGGTAAGAATGTGTAGGGTTTGGAGCAGGGAAACAGAACAGGAAAATATCCAGCCTCTCCCTGGATCTTCTGTGCTCTCAATCTCTCCCTTTCCAAAGCAAGCAGCATCAGCTGATTTTAAGAGAGAGCATGCATTTAGCCCCCTAATTTCTCCAGATTGTGCCTTAACAGATTGCATCATTTTCCAAAAGTGCATTGGGAATTACAAGAACTATTTTCTGTAAGTGAAGTGCACTTAACTGCCATATCCCTTGCAAATGGAATAAAAGCTCACTCCTTTCCCCAGGTGTCCTACGACATGGATGGCTTCTGTGAGAGGAACCGGGATGTTCTTTTCATGGACCTGATTGAACTCATGCAAAGCAGTGAACAGTACGTGAGACATGTTTCCTCCCATTTAGGGTGGTCATTGCACATGTGTCCCGGATGTAACAGTTCGTATTTCACCCTTCTCCCCCAATCTCTCCCCATCTGTGCTTTTGGGTACAGTTTCCGCTTGCCTGCTCTAAATTTAATAACATAGAGTAATCCAGGTAACGGCTCAGATACCAGCCTTCACCAACTTGGTGCCCTCCAGGTGCTTTGGGCTGTACTGCCCAAGAGCCTCAGCATCATGACCATGCTTGCTGGTGCTGATGAAAGTTGTAGCAGAACACAGATGGAGGGCCCCAGGTTAGCGAAGGCTGAGATAACCTTACACTGCACTCTTCTGGCTAGACAGGAGGAGAATTAATTGCTTCCATATAACAGCCCAGGAATTCCAAAATAGGGAAAGTGACCACTTGGAACTAACTTTTGATGGTATAAGCAGTGTGTCAGGGAAGAGTTAGAGTTAGAAGATTTCAGTTTCCCAGAGGGAGAAAGCTTTCCCCAAGGGGGGAAGGAGAGCAGTGAAGCTAACAGAAGAGAGCAACAAGAACAACAGGGAGGGACCGGCTGTTCCCAGGAAAGGCAAGGGTTCAGTTCTAGCTCAGATTGGGAGGAGGGGAGATACAGGCCAGCTCTAGCCAGGAGGTTAGAAAAAAGAGCGGGCAAGCGAAGGGAAGGGCGCCTTCGCCATTTTGAGGGTGGCTGGTCACGGAGAAGCAGAGCTCAGAAGGTATCTGAAAGAAGTGACTCTGAGGAATAATAGTTAAGAACCGTTTATAAGAATGTTTTGTTAATACGCAATAAAAAGTTTTATAAAAGAACAAGAAGCATTTGTGTGGTGATCTGAAGAGGACAACGACCAGGCCTGACACAGTGCTTAATTTCTAACATTTAATAAAGATCTGGGCTATTTCTTAAATATGAAAAATGCTGCTTGGAATAATGTCATCTTGAATCAGGATTCAGAAATAGGCAATTTCTCTTCAACGAAAGAAGGTTCAATCTGGAACTTGAGGAACATCTGCAGCATCCCTTGGTTCCTGTCAGGAGATTACTCTGTTGGACATTAAAGCCATAATCAGAGGACTGCTTTTGTTTTAATAGCACCTAATATAATATTATTAAGAGGAGTGAGACCTTGTCACCATAAATCCCCTGTGTTAGAGATCTCCAGTGGTTTCCCCTTTGCTATTGGACCAGGTTCATGGTGTTACTATTAGTATATAAAGCTCTTCAACTTGGGATCAGTTTACCCTGCGAGATCACCTTATCCCACATGCCCCCTTCTGACCACGTTGATCTGCAGAACTGGCACTGTTGCAGGTGCCACATGGTATTTGTCCTGAGTTTGTAAGAAATTGGTCTTCTAGTATGGCAGCACCCACACTTAGGAACTCCCTCCCTGTGGAGCTGTGCTCCTTTCAGTGCCTACTAAAAACATTTTTGTTTAGACTAGTCTACCCAGACACGTAAAATGCTGGTGTATGTTTTAATCTGTTTTTATTTTATTTGTTTTGAATAGTTTTTAAACCGTTTTTTCCTGATAATTTTATTGTTTTATTCTTTTTGCAAACCACTTTGAAGTTTGCTTATTTTTATAATCAAGTGGTGTATAATTTTTATGAAACAAACAGGTCAGGATGGCCCAACTGACTGATGGAGGAAATGATCATATATCCACCTGCTTTTCCATCAGCCTCTTGGTCTTTTGTATTATCACTATGTGCTGACCTGTGTCTTATTTTTCCTCTCCTAGGCCTTTTATAAAGGCTCTGTTTCCTGAGAATCTCCAAGCTGACAAGAAAGGCCGACCCACGACAGCTGGTAGCAAAATCAAGGTGCGCTCCAGTTTTCTGAGAGTCCTGTCCTACAATTGCACACTTGGAAGTGTTATGTGGAAGTTGTTGATAGGTACTGGAAAGTTTCAGGGCATGGGTTCCATAGACACAGATTTGCCTGTGCTCATTTATATGTGCAGATACACATTTGAAAGTCAAATAAGGCAAGTGAACTAATTTCCCATCCAAATAATAAATTTGTCTGTTAATTTGTCCCCCCAAAATGTTCCTCTCCAGTTCATTTTCTTCCACATAGATCCTTCTCCAAATCAATTCATTTTCCCTTCAGTTGTCTCCTTTCATCAACACCCCTCCCAATCATCTCTAGATAAAGTCATCTGGAATTAATTCATTTCCCCCAATTAACATCCTGCCAAGTAACCCAGAATCCCCCACCCTCATTCAATTCCCCCGTAGTTCATTATTTCCTCCAAAGCACTTGGGCACCTAGGAAAAGATTTTGAGCCCACTCCTATCAACACTCCTGACACTTGCATTGGATGGTAGGGGAAACCAGTCAGCATTGCCACCCATCTTCATCTGTGTGGGAGGAAGGCTCTTACTGTGGCTTCCCCCTCAAACACCCTCTCCCTGTTGGTCCCTGACCCTCAGCCGTGCCAGGCAAACTGTATACCAGTGTGAAGGGATTCTTGGAACCTGTTGATCTTGGCGGGAAGATTGCCCATGCAGCAATAGTTCTTCTGAAGGGCGGTTTCAGGAGAGACTGCTGTTACAAATCAGACATCCTTCTTTTCTCAGAGAGCAAGGTCAGTAACATTATCGCTTACAGTGCATTAGTTTCTGGCTTCAGTAAATTCTCTTGGGATCCTGTTTCTGATATAGTGAAATTACCATCTAATTAAAAAATAAAAAGGAGCAAAATTATTATTGGTAGCAGTTCTAAGCAGCAGCTAGTATCTAAATATGCTATTATTATTATTATTATTATTATTATTATTATTATTTATTTGCAGAAACAAGCCAATGACCTTGTTGGCACCCTGATGAAATGCACGCCCCACTACATCCGTTGCATCAAGCCGAATGAAACAAAAAAGCCTCGAGACTGGGAGGAAAGCAGGTATAGAGGAGACAGTTCCCACTGCTAATGCATATTAGATTGTTCTCTGCATTATGCCCAAGATGGCGAAAGAGTCACTTCCGTGGCATATAGCATACTTGATGTGTGGCTTCATGAGCAAGAGTAGAATCATCTACAGATGTAGGTTGCCTGTTAATTGAGACCACAGCAGAGACCACCCATGGAGAAACAGCAGGCAGGCAAGACAAATGCAAATACGTTTTGTTCTGGCTTTATAGGCCTTCCCCCATGACTTGTTCCCTTTACACCTCACCTACCTCCTCAGCTATCCCCCACTGCTCTGCCCACCGCTCTCCCCAAAGCTTGCCCCAAGCCCCTTCACTCACAGCTCAGCCTAGCCTCTTTTAAAGGGGGAAGGGGGTTCTTCAGACAAGTGCCTCCTCCTCATCCTCCTCCTCCTCGGTTAAGCAGCTCATCTGGGCTGCCGGCCACTTGCACTCCTTGCTCTCTGTCCTACCTGCCATTCTGTCATCTACATTTTTATGTATATAGGAAGAAATTATAAATACAGCGGTACCTCAGTTCTTGAATGTCTCCATTGACTAACGTTTCAGAACCTGAATGCCGAAAACCTGGGAGTAAATGCTTCCATTTTTGAAAGTGCCTCTGAGGTCAAACGGCTTCCGCTTCTTGTTTTTCAATTTTCTTGACTGAATTTGCAGACAGCCCTTTGCACCTCCATTTTCAAATGTTTCGGAACTCGAATGGTCTTCCAGAATGGATTACGTTCGAGAATCGTGGTACCACTGTACATTATTTTGAATGCACTTTTGCAACCAAGTGTTAATGGTGGCTAGGGTGGGCAGGAGTTACATAAATGTTCTGGTCAGTCTAAAGGAGGACTGTGTATTTCCTTGTAGGCAATACTGTCATAGGCCTCTGAATACCAGTTGCTGGAAACTGCAGGAAGGGAGAGTGCTCTTGTGCTCAACTCCTGCTCACGGGTTTCCCCCAAGCATCTGGCTGGCCACTGTAAGGTACAGATGCTGGATGGGCCATTGGCAGGATCCAGCTGGGCTCTTCTTAGGGCCTTAGCCTTCTGAGTTGAGCCAGAAGCAACAGTGGATGGGATCAAAGGGGAAAGTGGGTGGAGCATTAGATGTGACTCTTACCTTTGTAGACTACACTCCAACCATACAGTAGTCAGGAGGAGTGGGTGGGTGGGTGGGTGTAGATAGGTACATAAACATGTGCATGCGCACACACAAACAAACAGGGTATTCTATCCTCCTTCCATCAAGTCAAGCAAGCACTGAGGATTGTCACAGATTCCAGGCAAGCACAAAAGTACTTGAGGCGTTTCTGGAGCAGGGCTGATGTGAGAAGTAGCCTGGGGAAGGGGCAGGACCTAGGGCCACTTAAAGAAGCACATTTGATCCACAAACATGTATCTTTAAATGGCATGCAAAGCAAAACTCAGAACACTTTTTCAGCAAGCTTGTCAAATCCTTATTTTTTCCAATTAATATTTAAGAAATTGGTTATCCTCAAACCTAATATATTTTTCCTAATTTTATTCCCATACTGTATTTTGCTATTTTTCCAGACTGCAGTGTTACCAACTTGGAGAATTCTTTTCCAAGCTGAACTTTTAAAAAAGCTGTCTAAGTACAAGATGCGTTGCCAGTTAGGGTGTGTAGCTTTTTTTTCTAAAATCAAGACATTCCTTTTGCATTTTTCACTGCACAAAACCAGTGAAGAATGTAGTTGGGGTGATGTAGAAAGTGATTAAATCTCTAAAACCAATTCTAAATCTCCATGTTGCAACTAGCACAGCCCTCTAGTTTTTTCAAATTTTGAAAAATGCCTTCCATTACAGTTGTTCTGCCCCCATCCCATCATACAAGTTTGCTGTTCCTCCACCAGTTGGGAGTGGGGAGGGGAGAGGGGAGGAAAATAAATTGTTCACTTTACTGTTATGTTCGGAGAACTGGAGTCCAGAATCTTGTTCCCCTTCCAAAGCCTTCTGGTGGAGTAGCCATAAAAAGAGCTGATCAGCCAAAGTATATTTTCCTGTTTATAGATTCCCGCCTGCTGACATATGGAATAATGCAATGGGGGGGGGGGGGCAAAGTTAGTCCTTGTTTCTTACTGCTTCACCAATGCCAATCAGTCTCAAGCTACAAAGAACATTTAAGACTGTTAAAAAAAGGTTTTGGGAAAAGGCAGTTCTGAAGAATTGTCTCTCTCAGAGCCAAAGCCTTTCAGGTCAGTGTCTGGGTATCAAGCTAATGAGAAGCATTATTGTAATTCTGGGGGAAACTGTTATTTTTAAAGCACACACACCATTTTCATATTTTTACGAGGTAGACTAGCAAAATTATAGGTCTGGCTTGGTTCAGAACTAAAGAACTTAATTATTCTTATGAAAGCCTGAAACAAAAGTTTGCTTACTGCTGACCTGGGATGGAAAGTTCTTTATTTTTTGTTAATATTCAAATGTTCGTATTCTTGAAATGTGGAATTTGTTAACTTAAAATCAAGGAAATAATGCTGCCACACAAATTTGTTCTCCTATAAATGATGTTCCTGAAGCTACTTACGTTAGAAGATATTGCTTTCCAAAAGTGGATTCAATATGACTCAGAGGGCTGTAGCCAGTGCTATTCCCTGTGGAAGGATGTACAGATCCAGAATTGGCCTCCACAGTCACTTATGGACACACGGTTAAGACAATATTCATGGAAGACAATCTTACTCGGCCACGAGTGATCGCCAAAGAAGACGACGACGATGCATTGATTTCTATGGGTCTTCTCTGAGTAGGACTAGTGTTGAATGCAACTCTGAAGGAAGGACCCTAGTCCAATGACCAAGCTGCTTTGCATGGTCCAATTCTCCAGTGGGATCCCCAAGTGGTGCCAGGAGAGATCCCTGTCTGCAACCGTGGAGGACTGCTGCCAGTCAGTGTAGACAATACTGAGCTACATGGACCAATGATCTGACTAACTCTGCGAAAACTGACATGGATATAATTCCAACTGGCCGATTTGTGCCTTTCTTGCACATGCAAACATTGCAACATGTTATGTCACAAGAGTTTCCTTCAGCATAATCCTCCACTGTTGTAATCCAAAGTGTTGTTCGGGGGTATGTGTCCCCTGCATCTTTTTCCCAGCACAAACACAGCAACATAGCCAGAGTTTATCTTGACAGCTGTGTATACTAACTCAGGCCAACATTAGTTGGATTCCCCCTGACTTAAATCATACCCACAGACACACATGGGGGGGGTCCTCTTGCTATTTACACATTTTACTGAGTTTCTTCAGATTACTACATAATGAAAGAGGCAATGCTTTAACCCTCCTCCATTTCCCATATCCATGCATGTTACATTCTCCTGGCTGCCAGGGCTGTTGGAAGTTGATGTCTGGCAATGTCTGGAGGTCACCATGTTTATCTTTTATCATCTTTATTTTGGAGGACCAGATAACTGGGGTCAAGACTGAACAGGGAGTTTGCAGTGCATGTTAGGAACATCCAGAGACAAGAGCTATCTGGTGGCACTTGTTTTCAGTCTCTAAGAAAGATAAGAAGGTCCCAATATCTGTTTTGAACATTACAAACGAGTGCAGCAAGCTATCCACATGAGAAAAACCACCCCTAACCTGGGTAACGGCAGCCTTTCCTGTTACCCAGGCTAGGTCTGCTTTGCTGTCACTTGAAACTGCTGCTTCTTGGACTTCCAGGTTAGCGCCATCGACTAATGGCGGATTCCCTCCGAGCTCCGGAGGGAATCGGCTCCGCAGGATTTGGGTCTTGCCGCTGCGGCGACGCGGGGACCCTCAGAAATCACAGGCGCTGAAGCCTGTGAACCTGGTGACTCGACGGGCACCATTTGCGCCCCCCCGACCCACGAAGGAGCCTTTTTAAAGGCTTCGGAACGGGGGACGGGGCGAGCGGCGTGGTGCTGAGAGTCGACTGCTCCTCCTGCGGAGTGAAGCCGCATGCCATGGTCGGAGAGCGCTGACTTCTTCTTGTGAACAATTGGACTTTAAAAGCAACAACCCGTGAGTAGTACGGAAATTGGATTTGCAAAGAAAAAATTTTTTTGAATTAGGCACGATCGGGGAAGGCGCAAACAGGAAGTCCGTCTCCCGGTCTTGTAAATAATTTAAAGCAAGGACTAGTTAACTAAGGTCGAGAGAACTTCTTCTTCTTTATTGGGTAAAAGACATTAATTTCACGATTTGGCAGTATAAGTAATTTTACTGGAGGATAAGAGCTAATTTTGAGAGCTGAAGTGCCACCCCCCCCGGACCCGGGAGTGATCCGCGAGAGAGCCTGTTGAGGAGATATAGAAGAGTTTGACAGCTGTCAAATTAGCTGTCAAGAAGGAAAAAGAGAACTTTGTTTCTGCTGTCTCTGCTGGATATATTTGTTACAATTTGGTTATATTTTGTTGAAAATAAGGAAGAACTGATACAAACTAACTTGATTTTTGGATTTGAACCGGAAGGAAGATTAAGTAACCAAAATCCCTCTAGAGGGGGTTTTGGGACATTACAAGAATGGCTGAAGGAGGAAAAATTCAAGCTAAATTGGACAGAGTTTTTCTTCTCTTGGGAAAGTTACAAGGCCAAATTGATGTTTTGGCTACCAATGTTGCAACTCTGGACTTAACAGTAAACAAATTCATTGAATTTGATAAGGATTTGACTCAGGAAGTTCATGCAGCTGGACAAGAAGAGAAACTTGAGAGATTTGAGAGTGTGGAGAAAGAGATATATGTTGTTTCTGAGGAAAAGGAAGGAGGAGATGTAATGTTGCAGATGACAAAGGAGAGCCAGAGGCCTGACATGATGGTTACAAAGGAAAATAAGTACTGGATGATGAAAATTTGGTCTGAATTGGAGATTGAAGAATGGAGAGATCTCCTTATGTGGAGATCTGAAGACCTATGGATTACAAATTTGATTAAGGTGGAAGTTGGAGCTTTCGGGACATTTGGACTTAAAAGGAGTAAGAAACAAGATTCGGGCTCCACTTTTAAGTATGGAGGTCTGGCTGGAAGAAACATGGACCCTATTGGGACAGAGCTTCTCCGAGATCTGGTGTTTAATACTAAGGACTACCAAAAAAACCGGCAGAGAGGAATTGAGAGAGAATTAAGAGCCTCGGACGTGAGGTCTCCAGGCTGATAGTAGACTAAGACTGATGGACATTTGTTGGGGATCGAAACCGGGAAAGGGTGGGGTGGGGTTTGGGAATCCAAAGGGTGTACAATTATAATTGTTTTTTTATTTTGTTTTGTTATTAGTATGAAAATTGGGGAATTCGTGGAAGGGAATTTGGGTCAACTTTAGAAAAAGGTTTTAAGAATGAGCACTGATGTACAAATATTGATGTTTATAAGTTAAATTTGGTTTTTCTAAAATGAATTAAATATAAAAAGGTCAAAAATTGGGGATAAGAACTTGTTGAATTAACAATTTGAATTGGAATATAAGAAGGGGAGGTGTGGGGAAGTCAGGGAAATATGTTATTGAAAATACGGATTGTAAACTTTATGTGTTTTTAACTTCTTTGTTTTTTCTTTTTTGATTTTTTAATGTATTAAGGTGGAAAATCTCAATAAATATCTTTTAAAAAAAAGAAACTGCTGCTTCTTTCCCTTCAATCCGTGACTGTAAGGACCGTGAGTTGTTCTCCATGTAGAGCTTCTGTAGAGACACTTGAAAGCTGATTCCCACCTACCTCGTCAACTAATCATGCTTGTTTTCTGACCCTTTCCCTGCAGGGTAAAGCACCAAGTAGAATATCTTGGGCTCAAAGAAAACATCCGAGTGCGGCGAGCGGGTTATGCCTATAGGCGAGTGTTCCAGAAATTCTTACAGAGGTACGGTATTCCTCTATGTTGCTTTCTTCTCTTCAGGGAGCTTTTGAAATGGGAGGGAAGATCACATTCCACAAAAAAAACATTCCCAAGTTTTCCTCTCCATTACTGCATAGAGTAGATAGGGGCCTAAAGAAGCCCAGGTGTGTTAAATTTGGGCTCTTGTTTCCTTGTCAACAAATCAAAAAATAATGTTTCTGAAAGCAGACCTAAGATTTGAGGAGCAGCTGAAATGCTCTTGCACCACATCCCCCATCTTACCCCTGCCCTTGTGTGTCAAGGCTGCCTGCCTTTTAAAAAGTATTATTATTACTAACATGGCACAAATACTTAAAAATGCACCACCTTATAAATAGAGAGTTGCAAAAGCTGCCCTGGCAACTGCTTTGTTGGTGACGCTTCCCAGTCGATGTCTTCCTTCTGTGTTTGTCCTCTCCCCCCCAGCACCTCATTCAAACTGACCATGCTTGAAACTTGCTACTGTATTTTGTGTTGTGGTGGAATAAGGAAGCCTTCCCCAACCTGGTGCCCACTAGATAGGACTCATGGGAGTTGTAGTCCAAAACGTCTGGAGGAGCCCAGGTTGGGTAAGGCTGGAATAAGGTATGTCATTTTTCAAATGAGCCGTACTGCTTTAGGGAACAGCAGCTTTGTCTTCTTCACCTTTAGTCTCCGTACTGTTTTCGCTGTGATGGAGTAACAAAAATGACAGCTGATGCCTGATGAAAGGAATCTTAGTTGATTAATCATATAAGTTTACATTAGTTAATCAGTTGATTGTTCAGGGACCTCCTGCATTGCGTTTTTGAGTTGTATGTCACTTTGCAGTGTGTTATATGAAAGTGTGGTTTATACATATTTAAATCAATATATGTAAATGTGTAATTTAAATTCACACTTTAGGGAAATTGTTCTAAAGAAAATAAAGCATACTTTCTTTTGATTTTAGATTATACAAACATACATCCTAGATCATACACAGAGCATTCTCCTTCTCTCACTCACTCACACACACCCCTTCACCTTCTAAGATGTCCTTCTGCCATCTGTAGTTTTTATCACTATAAAGAAATAAATTATAACCAGGAGACCCTTTTAGTTTATCAAAATGTTTTAAAGTTGTCCAGGCATTGCAGCCCTAGCTGCTAAAACTCCTCCTGGGCTCTTCTTCCTTCCTTCCTCCCTTGCTCTGCTTTCTCGTAACAATGGCTTGCTTTTGCTTCTGTTTTGATTTTGTGTGTGCTGCAAATTCTTTCAAGCTGGAAATGCCCCACATTTCTGCTATGTCTAAGGGAGGATGGAAGCTGATGCGGTTTAATAAAGAAGCGCCAGGGAGGGAGAGAGGAAGTGGGAAAAGGATCCCACACCAGAACTGCAAGATTGGCTCCCCTGAGGCAGCAGGCAATGCTCTTTGTGCTCTGCCAGAGAGACAACTGAATGACAACATCTTGCTGTCTAAACTGTTTGGTCAGCCCTTGTTTTGTTTTGATGAGTCCATGACCCTCCTGTCTTTGCTCACATATTAATTATGATTTCCAAGGTTGTTTTCCTGTTGTAACTGAGCCTTGTGGTGGTGTAGCGGAGGGGTCGGGGGAACACAAATCTTAGTCCAGCAGTGAAGCTCCCTGGTGACCTTGAGCTTCTCTCTCCAATCTCTCTCTTTGCCTGACATGCACCACAAGGCTTAGGATACAATAAGGGAATCCCCAGGTAAACAGCCTTGATCATACTGGAGGAATGGTAAGGGTACAAGACAGTAAATATGTTAGACTACACAGCTGTGATTATCCAAACTCTATGTTGACTTTTATGTATTATCTTTCTTCAGCTAGATATGATGCCTTGGGAAGAAATTTTAAAAGCTAGAAAATGTAAGAAAATACCTTATACCAAGTCAGCCCAATGTTGTCTCTGATCAATTACAGTTCTCCATGGTTTTGGGGCCTGTTCCAACTCTTGACTCCAGTGGGGTAGTTCTGAGTTAGAGGCCAGATTTTAATTTCTCGTGCTTCAATTGCTTCATTATCCCAGAATCCTTGGTGTAGAACATTTCTGTAGCACCTGGGAGGGAGAGGCTGACCGCCATCTTGGAATTTCCAAGTTCTGTACTTCTTTGCTTTTTGTTTTTCCTTCCCTGACCCCCCCCGACAACCCCCTCCCCCCTTTGTGTAACATCTTGCCTGATGAACAGTTCTGGAGAACTTGAAAACTTACCTCACTTTTATGACATTTTGGTCAGTCTCGAGTGTGGATTTTGGAATAACAATAATACTCTTCTATTCCTTGAACTGCATTAATCCATTCTTGAACAAACTGAAGTGTGGGTGGCTTTGGATGGTGCTTATATGAGAGCAGGAATTTCAATTGGTGTATCCCAACAACTGATTTTTAATTTGTCCTGGGATTGCCCATAGATGAAATCTATCACTGAGTGGAATGGCAGAATCTCATCATCATCAGATGATGATGATGATTAAAATTTAAACACCACCCTTTATCTGAAGATCGCAGGACAGTTTACAATATAAAAACAAAAAATACAAAACATAGTAACAAACAAAAACAATAACTGCCCCTAACAGTTTAAAAGCCCATAGATGGTTTAATAAGCCAAAGGCCTGGGAGAAGCGGGATGTTTTTCCTGGCACCTAAAGATATGTAACAAAGGCGCCAGGCAAGCCGTTCTGGGGAGCACATTCCACAAGCAGGGAGCCACCACAGAAAAGACCCATCCTCGTGTTGCCGCACTGCCCCCCAGGCGGAGGAGGCACATGAAGAAGGATCTCAGGTGATGATTTCAGGGTCTGGGTCAGTTCGTATAGGAAGAGGTGGACCTTGAGGTATTTTATTAGTGTTTGTCTTTTATTTTTAACCATGGGGCAACCAAGCCAGATAGGGTGTTAATGATGATTATGATGATGGTGATTATGCTTTTCTGCAGGTACGCCATCCTGACCAAAGCAACCTGGCCTTCCTGGAAAGGGGACGAAAAACAGGGGGTTCTCCACCTCCTCCATTCTGTCAATGTGGATCCTGACCAATATCAGCTTGGGAGAACAAAAATCTTCATCAAGGCACCAGAGTCTGTGAGTAGAAGGGCAAAGTCTTGACTCCAAAGAGTGAGACAACCTGCTAGAACTGTAGAATTGGGGAGGGGGAAAGGGGAGGTCACTTGTCAGTTCTGCAATGCGTTGTGTAGACCAAATGGATAGAATTTGCACTTGTTCCTGGACTGCAAGTCTTTATCAAGCCATCCTCTTCTCCTTTGTTTTCCATTTTGTGACACCTCAGTGCTGGGGGAGGTTACCTGCTCTCCAGAAGAGGATTCACCAGAAGAAAGGAAAGCAGGTGGTGTTTCTCTCTACCGTGGCACTGGACTAGGCTGAGAGGTTTAAACCTCTTCTCCCAGGCTAGTGTCACAATGAGGAGAGAAATGTCTCACTCTTCTGATGATCTGCACAGGTCGGCTAAAAAATGGTGGGCAGGGGATCAGCATGTCTGCTTGTGTGTGGTATGTGTGTGCTTTGGTGGGTGGGTGGGAGTAGGTGTACAGTGCATCACCTGGTAACACAGGCAGCCTTTCCTAGATGTTGTTGGGACTCCAACTCCCATCAGCCCCTGCCAGCATAGCCAGTGTCAAGGATGAAGGGAGTTGCAGTTCTATTATATCTGGAGGACCCTTGCAGTATCCTCTGCCCTGCCCTAAAGAATCCTAAGAATTGTAGTTCAGTGATGGGGACGATTCACCCCAACCCTATAGAGCTAGATTTGATAGAGTTCCCTGGCAATAGGTGATGACTGTTAATTAAACCAGTTTAAATTGGTGGTGTAGACATCCATTGAAATATCTGATTCAGGTCGAGTGTAGATGTCTCATGAGCCATGTTCTTGCAACGTAACTGGGGTGAGTAAACTGTCCCTGTGGGGCTCCCTCCACACACTTAGGAAGCCTGGAAGGAATGTACAGTTTCCAATCAGAAGTGGAGAGCCCACCGCTGAGACAGTTGGGTGCAGGTAGACACCATGCAGTCATTCACCTGAATGCGCATAGGCTGGTGGTGCATCCCACTGCTGCTGTGACCTTGCTTCCTCTTGGGTGTGTGTTGAGAGGACTGGACTTCTGCTCCCCTGTGAACTGCAGCTACCTGCCTCAGCCTTCTTCTTGAGTGAGAGAGTGCATATTTTCTGGAGATGGTTCCCAGTTTGCCACCAGGGTTTAAAGGCAACTGGGTTAAGTATGGATCAGACCTAGGCCTTCTGTAGTACTAATTGCATCTCTCTCTTGGGTGCACCAAGATAAAGTGTTTTTAAGAAGGAACAGTGAAGGAAATAGAAGATCATTCTTTATAAAACTTCTCTTATATGTTTGCGTTGGAAATCTCTTGCAAGTCATTAAGATGTTTTTTTAAAAAGAGGGATGCTGGTTTTTCTTTCTGGGCACAGGAAGTGTGTCTGATGCAAACTTTAATTACATCTGATGGGTTGCTCTGCTTTGATAGATGTGCTGCAATTAGTACAACTTTCTGGGAGTCAGCCATGCAAGTGAAGTTGCTATGAGCAGCTTGTTCTGCCAGCTCCCTTTTCCATTTTTTAAAAAAAAATAAGGCAGAGAGGCATGCTAATTATTTGAGGAGAGAAAGGTTGGCCACAGCATGCTGAAAACTGTAAGCTCTTTACATATGTGTGAGGACACATGTAGAAACTCGAGAACAGACTTTGCTAAGACCACAGCAGATGAGAGTTGTAGTCCAAAATATCTGAAGGGCTTCAGGCTGGTGAAGGCTGCTGTTTTTGGAGGCAGAAGGATCAGACCCAGAGGGGGCAAATGACGCCAGCTGTTCCACAACTCCTGTTCACTTCCATGGAGCTTGTGGAGGAAAACATCCCAGTGGATTATGCCACATGCTAATTAGTGGGCAGGCAATGGGCACCATCCCACTTCAGACACCAGAAGAACTTGGTGGAGTTGTGGCACCATCCTTTGCTTTGTCAGCTGTGTTGTCATGTAAGCAGAAAGAATGGATAGTCACAGACTCGGGGATGTGAATCCTGGAAGATCTGCTTCCTTACCTTGCAGGCCTTTCCCCACCTGCCTTGGGAGGGTCGGGCCTGACTGACTCCAGCTACAAAAGCTGAGGCTGCTGAACAGAGGGTTTTTGTTGGGGTGGTTGCTGTTGTTGGCTTTTTGTATATTTATTATAAATCTCCTTGTGATTTATGTGGAAATGGTTCAGTTTGGTTGTACATTTTTAAATGTTTTATTTATTTTACCTTTTTTACCTTGTAGTTACGTATTTTTCCATGTTGTTAAGTAAGCCACCTTGAGAATGGCTTGAACTATGGAAAGGCAGCATACAAATAAAATTATCTATGCATGTGGATGCTGGGGTTGTCCCTTCCTGCTCTACTGAGCTACTGCAGTCCTGGAGTGGCAGGATTGAACCCTGGTGGAATCTTGCCAGCTAGGCAAGGAGGACTAGAGAGGCTGTCAATTTAAAAATCCCACTGCACCTGCTCTGTGTGCAGGTTTGTGTTCAACCTCAGGAACCTCCACTTCAAGAGAGTCAGGTTGCAGGTGATGGGAAAGTCCTCTTCTCTGCCTGAGGCTCTGGAGAGCTGCCTGCTCACCAGAGCAGGATAGATGGGCCAGAAGCCTGACTTGGCATGAACCAGTTTCATATATCGCTCCCACCCCAGCAAAAAATCTGGCCAGACTGGAGGATCGTGCCGCACACCTTGGAAGCCAGGGGCTCTTGGCAACAGCCCAGGGAGCTGAGGAGTGTGCAGGGTTAGGAGTGCATTTCTGAAGGGTTGCAGGACTCAGCCCTGTCCAGGGCACCCTGAAAGATCTCAGCATTGTATCTCTGCATTGCTTTCCTCTCTGTGCGCAGGGAACTCTGTGCCAAGACTCCAGCAATCAGAACGTCAAGCAGATGCTGCTAAATCCCTTGTCAGCAGCCATCATGCGCTGCTGTCTCTCTCCCGTCGTCTGCCTGAAAGCAGATGTGAAATGTGTGAGATAGGCCAGATCCCCTTTTGACTTTAAGATGAACTGCTCCTTGTTTCCAAAAATAGCCTCCTTTCATCTGCTGCTGGTTGATTGGAGACATACATGTCTTGGAGGAAGGTGAATCTCTGCATTGTCTGCCTGCAGGACTTCTTGAATCATTTCACATTTCCCACACCTGGGCTTTTCTTGCAGTGCTGGAATTTCTACCTTTAAAGCAGGGGAAACTGACACACACTGACCTATTTGTGCCAGTGGCATATTTGTGGCACACTCCACATGGGACACGGGTGGCGCTGTGGGTTAAACCACAGAGCCTAGGACTTGCTGATCAGAAGGTCGGCAGTTCAAATCCCTTCGACAGGGTGAGCTCCCGTTGCTCGGTCCCTGCTCCTGCCAACCTAGCAGTTCAAAAGCACATCAAAGTGCAAGTAGATAAATAGGTACCGCTCCGGTGGGAAGGTAAACGGCGTTTCCGTGTGCTGCTCTGTTTCACCAGAAGCAGCTTAGTCATGCTGGCCACATGACCCAGAAGCTGGACGCTGGCTCCCTTGGCCAATAAAGCGAGATGAGCGCCGCAACCCCAGAGTCGGCCACGACTGGACCTAATGGTCAGGGGTCCCTTTACCTTTTACCACATATTTTTGGCGGTTCTGTCTGTTGATCCAAGTGGGTGGCACCCACTGAAAGTCAACTTCAGTATGCAATTTGTTAATGAGGTGTTTGCAACACCCAAATGCCTCATTAACAATAGCGGACGATTTTAATGCTAGGGTGGGAATTGACAATGAACAATTAAGTAGCATTTTAAATTGGAATACCACCAATGATATCGCACATTCAGTGAAAATGATTCTCTAGAGACAAGGTTATAAACAGGGAAGGTATATGCTTGTGTAATAATTGTGAATGGCTCACTAGATGGGGATAGAAATGGGGGATTTACATACTCCCCCCCCATGGTAGTGTCATTATAGTGTCCCTTGTGACACTGTAAATCTGATAATGGACTTTAGAATTGGGACACGCACCGAAAGCGATCACCAACCATTGTTGATGTCTATAAATTTAAACTTTGATTTAGAAATAACCAATCGTAACAACACAAAATTTTGTCAATACGAGCAAATGACCCAACTAAAATGGTCCCAGGAAATGAGTGTAGTAGTGGGGCAAAAACTCACAGGTGATTTTAGAAACCAGGTTCTCTCTATCAATTCTCATAGTGACATTCTGGAAGTATATAGTGAAATCTTCAAAACATTTGAAGAGCTTAACACTCCACCAAAAGTCACGGCACTTAAAAACAGAACTGGTCCCTGGTTCAACGATGTATGTCTTCAACTTAAAAGAAAATGGCGCCAAATTTCAAAGATAACCATACCAAACTAGAACCCCCTACAGGTGGTTAACCCTTGTGAGACTTCCTGCACGGTGGGCTGAGTCAGGTATAGTCATTTCGGGTCCAGTGCCTAAGGCCAATACAACTCACATTCTGTAACCAATAAAGTTGTGGCCTTTTTTCACCCATTAACCGAAAATACTGGTGTCCACGTGTTTTATTCATCAAAGGAGGGGGGGTGGGGCCTTGATGTGCAAGCACCTTTTACTTAGATTAGTTACCAGGATGAAAAATCTAAACTTGCCAGGGAAAGAACAAATAGGTTTTTCCAAAGGCTACTCTATCTTAGACCATTGTCTCATACATTTGGTTGAAAAATATAGACTTCAAAATCATTCCAAAATTTATGCAGCTTTCATAGATTTTCATGGTGCCTTTGATTCAGTTGATTGTGTGATATTGTGGAGGAAGCTTGTAGAGTTGGGAGTTGATTAACGCTTGCTGATCCTAATACAGAATTTATATGCTTTTAGCATCTGCCAAATCAAACTCAATGCCAAAGGTCCCCTCTCTTCCAACATCCCTAATATGAAAGGTGTAAAACAAGGGTGTATTCTTGCCCCTTTTCTTTTTAATTTATTTTTTATCAGATCTTCCAGAGCACATTAAAAAAATAGAATCACATGCCCCCCAAATCAATCAAAACCCAGTTGCACTGCTACTGTATGTGGGTGGTGCAGCCTTATTATCACTGACGGGGGTAGGTCTGGAACGTCTTTTACTCTCCCTGATTTCCTATTGTGAAACCAATAAATTTTCAATAAAATATGAGAAGAGAACAATTCTGGGAAAATTAGAGAAATGGAAAATAAGAGGACAAGGAATCCAGCTAGTAAAAATGCACAGATATCTCAGAATTTTATTCCAGATGGTTGGTCAAACCATCACACAAGTGCTATAAAACAGGCAAAGTGTACCTCCTCAGCAGTAGCTCGGTTTTCTTTTGAGAAAGGTAACCAATGTATATCAGTTGCTATTCAGATTTATCAAGCTAAAGTGTCATCCCAGCTGTTTTTTGGGATCCCAATATGGATACAAGCATATAATAGTGATTTAGATAAGATACACAGGTTTCTTGAGATGTATCCTGGGGCTCCCAAGTTCAATCAAGTATGAGACGATGTGTGCAGAACTAGGTAAACACACGATGGATTATTGGGCGATTGGGCGTGGTCCAGCACTAGAAAATACTGGTTGCGTTGCCATTTTCCTTGCCAACCTTCGAGTCTGCTTTCTGACTTACTTAAGGACTCTTATGAATCCAGTTGGTTCCAACTCTTACATAGCAAAATTAAATCTATTGGTACAGTGGTACCTTGGGTTTCCAGACGGCTTGGCTCCCGAACGCCGGAAACCCAGAAGTAAGTGTTCCGGTTTGTGAACGTTTTTCGGAAGCCGAACATCCGACGCGGCTTCCGCTTGAGTGCAGGAAGCTTCTGCAGCCAATCAGAAGCTGCACCTTGGTTTCCAAACAGTTTCGGGAGTCAAACGGACTCCCGGAATGGATTAAGTTTGAGAACCAAGGTTCCACTATATTGACACTGGATATTGGAACTCTTGTAAAATTCAAGTGAGCAATTATTTATCACAATATTAAAACCAGATTAAGGGATGTTGAAAAACAAAATATTGAGTCAGCTGTAAATATAATTTGCTCCCCTAGGTTCTATGGTTTAAATACAGATAACAGGGTCACTTATATCTCAAAATTAATAATTCCAGTCCAACACAGGGCCTTTATGTTAACCCGACTGAACGTTTTCCCCTCAGCTTTTGTCAATGGCAGATATTTAAACTTCCCCACAAATGATAAACATTGCAGTTGTTCTTTGAATGTGCCAGATACTGTAGAACATATTCTTTTTACTGTCCATTAAACAACCAGCTATGCAAACTCATGCCATCCCCCTATTTTTGGTAGTCTTAACATCACAATAAAAATATCAGATTCTATCTGTCTGACATTAACCTGGAAGTAACTGCAAGGGAGGCTGAGTTTTTGTCTATAGCATCTCTTAGAGTGATGAATGTCACTATTTAGCGGGAAGAAGTCCCAATGAAAATCCTTGTCAATATATATTTTACATGCTGTTTATTTGTATATATTTTAAATTTTTACATATGGATGTTTTACGATGGCCTATATTTGGAATGCCTTACAAAGGTTTGGCAAAGTAAGTAAGCAATTTGTTGCCCAACGCGGTGTGCCTGTTTGGCTTCCGCTTCTCATCCTTTCCTCCCCTCTCTCACTTGCTGAGCTGATGGGTTTTCTTTTTATTGCAGCTGTTTTTGCTGGAAGAGATGCGGGAGCGGAAGTACGATGGCTATGCCCGGGCCATCCAGAAGGCGTGGCGGAAATACGTGGCCAGGAAGAAATATGTACAGATGAGAGAAGAAGGTATGTCTCAGCTGCTAATAATGCAGTAACTCAGGACTTTGCCCCTGGCTGCTCCTGCCTGTCAGTATTTTTAGCCAATGAGTGAAGTCAGCACTGTGATTGACAAGTGACACTAGGCAGTTGGAATTCCTGGAGTCCTGAAGTGATTCTGTTTCTGCCCCCCATTTTGTGCATATTCCTTGCTTCCTGCTCCTAGAAGTTATTTTCTGCAAGTAGTACTACAAAATAAGGGTGTGTGTGTGTGTGTGTGTGTGTGTGTTACAGAATCGCCTCCCCAAATGGCAAATGCAGATTGTGAAAACTCTGCAAAGTGGCTTAGGCATGTCTGCTGCTGTGCAGGAACTGATATCTAAGCGCTCAGTAGGAATTCACTGCATTGTTAACTTTCCAGAATAATGGTATACATGTCTACTTAAGATGTAAGGCTCTTTGTGTTTAATGGGGCCCACTCCCAGGTTAAGTAGGTACAGGGTGTCAGCCTGTGCATTGGTTTAAGGTTGGCATTGTGAAAAACAGGGGTATTGTGCCTTTAACAGCTCTGTTTCCACAGTCAGAACCTGTAGGACACAGCTTATTTCCCATAGTAAGCATGAGGTTCTCTGACGGCAAGGAGTAGAAAATCAGTAATCACTGTAATTTTATGTTATGCACTTCCCTCCCCGTCCCCTTTAGAAAAATGTAAATGGCATGGCATCTCCTTGCTTCTCAGAACTGTGAAACTCATCTTTATAATTGGGGCTGCAAAGTAACACTTCTTCCTCTCTCCCCGTTTTAAAGCCTCTGACCTGCTGCTGAACAAGAAGGAGAGAAGGAAAAACAGCATCAATAGGAACTTTGTGGGCGACTACATAGGCATGGAGGACCGTCCAGAGCTGCGGCAATTTGTGGGAAAGCGGGAAAAGATCGATTTTGCTGACACTGTCACCAAATACGACAGGAGGTTTAAGGTAGGAATGGGTCGGGGCAAAAGAACTACACAGTGAATTCTGCCTGGGCTGGCCGGGTCTCTGCGCCATCTTACATTTTCCCCTGTGGGCATCAGAATATATTGGGCTGTCTGCTGGAAGCAAGTTCCATCTCACCCAGGTGTCTCCTTATTTCTTTCCAGATGATGGAGCTTGGGGCCTAAAGCTAAATCAATCCTTAGTCCTCATCTTAAAAAATTCTATTTAAATCCTAAGGGCGTAAACACAGGTCTGCTCTTATTTCCAGGGCATCAAGCGAGACCTCATCCTCTCCCCAAAGTGTGTGTATCTGGTTGGGCGTGAAAAGGTGAAGCAAGGCCCAGAGAAAGGCCTGGTGAAAGAGGTGCTCAAGCGACGGATCGAGGTGGAAAGGATTCTCTCAGTTTCGCTAAGGTCAGTCCCACCTCCTCTTTTTTTCACAGGAATAGGCCAGTGGGGAAAGGGAGAGAGGAGGGGAGCTAAGTTGGGTGGGAGGCAGGGT
Source organism: Podarcis raffonei (assembly GCF_027172205.1). Classification (NCBI taxonomy): domain Eukaryota; kingdom Metazoa; phylum Chordata; class Lepidosauria; order Squamata; family Lacertidae; genus Podarcis; species Podarcis raffonei. The sequence goes on from NC_070615.1 coordinate 5,512,523, forward strand.
CAGTGGGCAGTAGCAAGCTTTAAAGTCCCAGAGCAGGGCTTGTGGGGGCCCCCAGGTGTTGCTGGCTTCCAGCTCCTATCAGCCCCTGCCATCATGGCCAATGGTCAGGGGTGATGGGTATTGCAGCCCAGCAATGCCTGGAGGAGGGCCACAGGTTCCTCCTCTTCTGCTTCATGACATGTATTAAATTTGCCCATTTCCTGGAGGAATCTGCTTGGCCAGTATGGAAGGAAGCTGGATCCTGGGACTGGATCTGATCTGATTTAGCAAGGAGGTCCTTCCCACTGATATTAGCGATAATAGCTCAGCAGTATACCACTGAATACTAAATTCTGGAGATGGCAGTCTACTTTCCTGCCCAGCTTGTGGGCTTCCCTTTGTGGGCTTCCCTGGTTGTCTATTGTGAGAAACGGGATGCTGAACTAGAGAGAGATCTCTTTTGACCATCATCTAATAACTAATCTGCATTAAGTGATCCTGAGTCCCGGCTCTTGCTCAACAATTTGAGAAGTGCCTTGCAGGATCAGACCGAAGTCTCCCTCATCGAACATCCTTGTCCAGAATCTAGTCAAGAAACAAACCACTCAGTCACAGTTGGGGAACATCAGTCTCTCCAGATCTTGCCAGATTGCAGCTCCCATCCTCTCTGACCACTGGCCATGGAGTTGGGAGCCCAACAGCATTTGGAGGGGCTCCCACAGTCTCCCCTCCCCTGACTGGCTGGGGCTGGTGGAAGTTGGCAGAGGCAGCAAACATGCTGCTCCCCATTTCAAAAATTCCACTGTTCTAACGCTGATCCTGTAACTTATCCCAGTACTACTTCCTTTTTTAAAAAAAATTCCCCAAATTATTACAAATCAAACCAAATTACTTTAATTTAATACAATTTCTTGCAATCAGGTTTCCCGCTCTTGTTGCAATCATATGTCCAATATTTCCCCCCATAGCTGCTCCATTTCTTATTTATATCCAGTTGACATCCTTCACTTGCCATTAAACCATTCTTCCAGCTGTCTGCTTTTTCACCTTACAAAACAGCACCTCAGTTTCATCTTGTAAATATATAATCCATTTCACGTGTGTAGCTCTTTATGAACATTTTTGTTCCAGACCTGGAGTGCTGGAAGAGTTCAGTTCTTTTTCTCGTTGTTCAGTTCTTTGCAGTGTTTCCATCTCACTGTTATCAAGCTGACTTGCGAACCACAGCCATAAAAAATCTCTCAGAGTGAACTTTCCAGATATCCACCATTAAGTTCCCCTCTGGAGTTCTTTCTCGGCACAGGATACACAGCAAAATCTTTTCTAAGATTCATCCTCACTTCAAGAACTATCCAGCTGTGGGCCATTCCTCCAACAACACCCCCATCCAGTGGTATTCATAAATAAAATCCATTCAGCCTCGGTCAAGGGGTCACATAGCAAAACCTTGTTAAATTCCTTGTAGAGCATAAATCAAAAGCCCTTTCGGAGTATCAAACAGAGTAGCAACTACAGTCGTACCTTGTAAGTCGGACAGAATCCATTCTGGAAGTCCGTTTGACTTCCAAAACATTCGGAAACCAAAGCGTGGCTTCGACGCAGAAACCTCATTGGACATTCGGCTTCCAAAAATAGTTCACAAACCGGAACAGTCACTTCTGGGTTTGCGGCGTTCGGGAGCCAAAACATTCGAGAACTAAGCTGTTCAAAAACCAAGGTACAACTGTACATATGTCTCTTTATTGTAGGGGAGGACAAGAGAAAGAAAGACCATTACAAAACCATAAGAAAACACAATGCTCCTTGTCCTCCCCCTTTCCTTTCAGGCTTTGTAAAGATTCTCAAACTTCAGAAAATCATTCAAATACTTTCAGAAAACCAGTCCCGGTTTTTTGGCAGCCGATTGATTGCAGCCCATTAGCATATGATGCTTCAAGAGCCCCTCTTGATTAATGCCAATTACCCAGATTGATTAGAAACTTTCCACAAATCATGCCAGTAACGGAGGCCCATCCGTGTCAGGGGCACACGCCCAGATCGCTCCCCTTCTGCCTTTCAAGTTGGCAGACACGGGATGGCGCGACATTGCGGGATGCAGTGAACTCCCCAGGCCCCACTGAGGAACATCGAGAGGATTTCGGCCTCATCTCCTCTGTCCCGTGCCTGAATTTCTTTGCAACCCCCAGAGGGCTATGAAGAACAACCGCCACTGACTCATAGGCGTGGCTGGAAACCACTACTTCCTGTTCTTGAAATACAAATGTATTCATATCCTTCTGGCTGACTGCTGATTCCCATTTAGATTGATCAGGCCTCTGTGTCTGATGGAATGAGCTGAACAGCAGGCGGAATGTAATTCATTCACTCACCTTCAGAACAGCTTGTATGCTTCTCTCATTCAACCAAGATACAGAGCAGGCAACCTCTTTTCCTCTAGGAGAGTGAGATGCTTCTACTTCTCCAGCAGAGGACACTGTCAGCTCATTTCTGTCCGAAAGGGGGTTAGAGGAGAGGCCAGTTTTGAATTTCTTGTGACCCTGGCTTTTATTTCTGCAGCATGATGCAGGATGACCTCTTCGTCATTCATGAGCAAGAATATGACAGTCTCCTTGAGTCAGTCTTCAAGACGGAGTTTCTCAGCCTTTTGTCAAAGCGCTACGAGGAGAAGACACAACGGAGGCTACCTCTCAAGTTTAGCAATACGTGAGTGACAGGCTTAAGAGCAGCACTTTGCTCCCGTCAGGCTGAATCACACGAGTAGCCACAGCTGTGCCTTTAGGGGCGTCAGCAAAGGCAGTTGGAAGTTACGGCCCTGAGACAACTCGTGTTAATCACAGAGCACATGATTGTTATTACTTATTTATTAAATTTATATACCACCCTTCATCTGAGGATCACAGGGTGGTTTACATTATAAAAATGCAATGGTACCTCAGGTTAAGTACTTAATTCGTTCCGGAGGTCCGTTCTTAACCTGAAACTGTTCTTAACCTGAAGCACCACTTTAGCTAATGGGGCCTCCTGCTGCTGCCACGCCGCCGGAGCCCGATTTCTGTTCTTAACCTGAAGCACTATTTCTGGGTTAGCGGAGTCTGTAACCTGAAGCGTATGTAACCCGAGGTACCACTGTACAAATATACATACTGTAAAAAGGTAAAGGACCCCTGACAGTTAAGTCCAGTTGCGAACGACTCTGGGGTTGCAGCGCTCATCTCGCTTTACTGGCCAAGGGAGCCGACGTTTGTTCGCAGACAGTTTTTCTGGGTCATGTGGCCAGCATGACTAAGCCACTTCTGGCGAAACCAGAGCAGCGCACGGAAACACAGTTTACCTTCCCGCTGGAACGGTACCTATTTATCTACTTGCACTTTGATGTGCTTTCGAACTGCTAGGTTGGCAGGAACAGGGACCGAGCAACGGGAGCTCACCCCGTCACGGGGATTTGAACCGCCAGCCTTCTGATTGGCAAGTCCTAGGCTCTGTGGTTTAACCCACAGTGCCACCCGCATCCCAAGAAAGAGACCAACCCTGCAGTAAAGATGAACATCAGTGTGAGGAGGGTGTCAGCAGTTTCCTTATGGCATGCCTGGAATGACCTCCCCAGCTGGCCTTTGGCCCAGTCATATAGCCCAGCTCTTTCACCAGGCTGAGCAATCTGTTGAGGGAGGCGGGGTGTAGTGAGCTCACTTCCATTTGGTAGGAAGCACCAGAGTATGGCTTTCAGTTGAGAATTCTGGTTTCTGAATGAGGGTGAGACCCTGCTTGGGCCTGGGAGAAGGAGGGTCAACCCGTTTCTCACCTGGGCAGTGCCCTTGGGGTGGCGTCTCTTTCCAGGGCTCATTTTTCCAATGTAGGCCCCTTCCCCCCAGGCTACTGGACTACTCAGTTCTGTGGGAAGGAGGGACCACAGCCAGGTCCTCCTGGTTGCAGAAACCCTCTCCCCACAGTTTCATCCCAGTCCAGCCCCAGGCCTTTTCCAGAAGCATGAGAAGGGATAGCTTTTTCCACAGCTGGGCTTGCAAGAGAATGACGACCCCATTTATTTTCCTTTGTGGTGATGAGGAGGAGGGGGAACTCTCTGCTCTGTAAGAAGGAAGAGGGAGAAATAAATGCTTTGTAAGAAGGAAAAATAAATTCTGACGCAAAGCCCATCATCCCAGAATGTTTGTTTTTTTAGGCAAGTCATTTCCCAGTTTGTGTAGGAGTCTCCAAAAAAAAGCAAGAAGAAAGGACAGTGAGTGCATTTTGCTGGTGTCATTTCCTGGCTGAGGCAGGGGGCTAGGAATAGCTTTTTTTTTGTAGCTCAGGGCTCGCTCTCTGTGTATCAGCTTGCTTGCTTTTTGTGCATGTCATTAAATGAATAATGCAAGGATGGGCGAGTCTGCCCTCCGAAACACCCAGCAACCACATGACAGCAGCCCTGATGGCAGAGGCATATTCTTGTGCGGTGGGCATTCATTTCAGTGGAGCCTGACTTTAAATTTCACCTCCCACAGCAGCAGAGATTTTTCAGAATGTCAACAACTCTGCTCTTCGGAGATGAGACCAAACATTGGGAAACAGACCCCACCTTTCGGGGTCGAGTGGGAATTTGTTTTCCGTGCCCCCAAATTATACAACGGTGGTGTCAGACCCTAGAGCCGCTTTCCTCAACCTGATGCCCTCCAAATATTTCGAACTACAACTGAAGCTGTGATGCTGAAGCAGATGGGCTGCAATCAGTGGCTGCTCTCGGGCATGTGGGTGGTATCCTTCTCATGCAACTTGGTGGTATCCTTCTCATGCAACTAACTGAGTTTTCCTGCCCACTTTGTTTCAGGCTTGAAGTGAAGCTAAAAAAGGAGAACTGGGGGCCCTGGAAGGCTGGTGGGTCCCGCCAGGTGCAGTTCAGCCAAGGCCAGGGAGACGTGGCCATTCTCAAGCCAAGTAATAAAGTGCTGCAGGTCAGCATCGGGCCTGGACTCCCAAAGAACTCCCGTACGTATGAAGTCCCCTGAGGTCTCAAGCAGGGAGGGGGAGGAGGGCCAGCAACCATGGCCACCTGGCCCCTGCTGCGCAGCTGCCTGAACAGGTGTTGCAACTTGCCTTGCAGGTCCCACCAGAAGGAATGTAACCCAAGGCAGGAGCTGTTCCAACAGGACCACACAGGGCCAGCACTACCCCATGAGGGCCGCACCGCCTCCCCCTGGTTTGTATTTTGGAGCAGATGTTGGCAAATGATGCTCTGGTTAAGGGAACAGACATGGCTAATCATGGAAGACTTCCGAACTCCTTGACTGGGGTGGAGGTGGGGAGGGCACCTTTGATGGTTGTCTTTTGCCCTCTTCTGGAGAGCTTCCCATTTTAGGAAGAGCTTCCCTTTTCCTGGCAGCTGTTTGGACCCATCAAATTTACGTGGCAAATTGGCTCCTTTGGAAATGAGGTTTAGCAGTCACACTTCTGTAGTGTGTGTGTGTGTGTGTGTGTGTGTGTGTGTATAACACATCAGGCCAAGTTCAAGGTGGGACTGATTTGCTTGCGTGATTGCCTCACCCCCCCCCCATGTGCCCCCTCAACTGCTTCATGCCGATTAATACTTCTTCCACAGTTGTGAGAAATGAACTTTTTAATGTGGCAGCTCCTACACTTTGGAGCTCCCTGCCTATGAGCATCACGCAGGCATCTTTGCCGCACTCTTTTCGGTGCCTGCTTGAAACACCTTTGTTTAAGCAAGTCTATCCAGACATGTAGATATTAAGACATTTTAATCATTTTTGATTGTTTTAGAAAGAATTAAAGTAATTATCTTTAACTGTTCTTAATGATAATTTTAATTTTGGTTGTATCATGCTTAGAGGTTTTACTACAATTCAGTAGTAGATTTTGTAAAATAAAGTAAAAATAAAATAAGGGCATAAGACCCCTGCTGGATGAAGCCAATGGCCCATCTAGTCCAGCATCCTGTGTTCACAGTGGCCAACCAGATGCCCATTATGGGATGCCCACAAGCAAGAGCCTAGGGCAAGAGCAGCCTCCCCATTTGTGGTTCCAAGCAACTCGTATTCAAAGGCATATTGCCTCATGACAGTAGAGGCAGAATATAGCCACTGTGGCTAGCAGCCAGTGATAGCCTTGCCTTCCATGCATTTGCCTAATCGACTGCATCTTGTAGTAGCAAATTCCATCATTTAACAATGCGCTGTATCCATGGTTTCACTATGTGCCATATGAATAAGGACTTTCTTTTGTATGTCCTGAATCTCCCAGCATTCAGCTTGACTGGATAACCCTGTTGGATTCTAGTGCTAGGAAAGAGGGAGACCAGCCACTTTTTCCATGCCACACGTAATTTTGCACATTTTTGTATGTCTCCCACTTATTCAGCTTTTTTTCATGTTTAAGAACCCCCACCAATTTGCATCCTTTTTTCCTCTTCCCTGTTTGATACCTCTTCAGTATGTTTTTCAGATGTAGCAATGATAACGAGGTGTAGTATTGACTTCTTCTTTTATGATCAGCTTCCTCAAGCCATTTCTGTTCTTATTTCTAAAGGAAAGGCAGAGTATATATATTTTTAACAAATGAAGTCCCAAAATTTGCCACACTGGTTTTTTCCCCCAAAGCAACTGCCATCGCCTATGAATGTTTGGGTGAGGGTGCTATATACTAGCCATGAAAGCTGAGAGAGGCAAAATTTCAAAGATAAAGGAAGGTAGAACTGGAAAAGTGATTGTAAAAATGCAACCAGAATTACCAAGAGATTGGAATACAGTGAGTTGCCTTATCAAGAGTCGAATCCTTGATCTATCTTTCTCATTCTTGTTGACGCTTAACTGGCAGCGTCTGCTCCCAGGGTTTCAGACCAGAGTCCTTTCCCCCTCGTGCCTGGAGATGCCGTGTCAGGGATTAAACCTGGGTGCTTCTGCATGCCAAGGCTGTGCTCTGCTATGGAGCCACTTTCTTCTTACATAGGAAGAAGGGCTAAAACATTTAGGGATTGAGCTGCTGTTGCTTTGAAAGACAGTTGGGGGAGGAGAACATGATAGAGGATTATACAACAGTGCTTAGAATTTTTCTCCCTTTCTTTTACATTGCTAGAACTCAAGGCCATCTGCTGAAGTTGACAGTAGATGCAAAAGGCTTGCACCATACTTAGTTATAATGAAAGGAGCTGCCTGCTGCGGCTGCAAAATGTGGTGTGATGGTCACTGGCTGACATGGCTTTAAAAGAGGATTAGGCATTGTAATGGAGGAAGAGGTCTGCCAGCAGTTATTGGCCATATTGGTTAAGCTTCCATGTTCAGAGGCGACGGCAGCGTGATATTTAATACCAGTTAGTGGGAAGAGCAGCAGCAGGAGTTGGCTTCCCCAAAACATCTGGTTGTCCACCGCAGGAAGCAAGGTGTTGGGTGAGAGGGTTCTATGCTGGCCTAAAGAGGCAAGGTCTGCTTTTGGTGGCTTTATGAAGACTGGACAGAATTTAACTGGGAGAATTTTCAAATGGGTAGCCCTTGTGCTAGTCTCTTGAAGCAAAAGCAACAAAGAGTCCTGTGGCACCTTAAAGGCTAACAAAGAAACATCAGTAGATATGCCATAATCCACAAGTCTTGTGCCACAAGACTCTTTGTTGTAACTGGGACAGAAGTTATCCAGACTTAGAAAGGTATTCTGAGGGGGTTCCCTGTGAATGGAGGGTGTGGGCTCCCCCAGGCTCACGTCTTGAACTATTTCTAGGTCTTCATCAGAATGGGGTGATAAAAATCCCACAGCACACACCCCACCCTCAAGGCCTCGCGAGCCAGCAAGGCAGCCAGAGAAGCCTGTACACCAGTATGGCGCAGCCCCCATTGCCTCGGGTCTTGGGTGGATCAGATCGAATTTCCCAGCAGCCAGACAGCTTGGACTTCCTCAAGGTCCCAGACCAAGGGGCAGCCGGGTAAGTGCACCATCCAATACATTTAAGTGGCTAGCTTGCTTGTCTGAAGTCAGGCAGCTGACTGGCTGAAGGGTTGTTCCTGGGTTCATGAAGTAGGTCTTCTGTGCCTGGCAGTTTCTGTGAACTGCAGTGGAGAATCTGGTGTCCTGCCAATTCTGTGTTCTGTAGAGTGCTTCATAGAGGCATCTTTTGACAGGTGGGCCCTTGATAGAGGCCGGTCATGATCCAGAGAAGCACGTGTCAGGCCTGCTCCCCAGCTCTCTGTACCTGTTTGGGCAACAACAGAAACCTGATGCATGCATTACTCCTATGTAGGGTATCCTTGAGGTTTTTTTTAACAAAAACAACCAACAACAACAACAACTGTGTGTTGAACCTAGTTGCCTATGTAGGAAGGCCAGCACACAGGTGCCTCTTCACATGTAGGGTCTCTCATTTCGCTGTAAAATGGAACATGGGAAGCTGCCTTTATAACGAGTCAGACCACTGGTGCGCCTGCACTGAGCATTATTACTTGGCAATGACCCTTGATGGTTTCAGAGAGGGGTCTTTGCCAGCCACACCTGGGAATGTGAGAGAGTGAACCAGGGACCTTCTGCATGAATAGCATGTTCCCTATCACTGAGCTATGATTCACTCCTAAATATTAACATGCACAGGTTTCCTAGCAATGTTCCCTGCCATCCTTTTCCTCCCAAAGTGAACATGGGTTCTCTTCCCTGCAAAGCATGTGCTATGTCAGGGAGCTACGACTCATTCTCTCGTACATGTGTATTTTTCTGTCTTTGATTTTTTAAAAAATCATTTTTTAAAAAAATAATTTCAGTGAAATTATTTTTTAATAATAATAATAAATAATTTTAAATAAATAATTATTTTAAATAAATAATTATTTTTAAATAAATAGAAATAATTTCAGTGTACAGTAGGTTGGAGATGAATGTGATTTGAGGTGGCGCAGGTCCCTACAGCCATTCTTCCTGGCTCAGATGATCAATGTGTCTCTTATCTGATTTACAGATGTGGAAGTCACAAGTACTGTTTTGAAACCATCTGTTGGGAGGGCAGCAGGAGATGCAGTTTATGCTGTGGAGGGGTTAACTTTGTACAGTGCCCAGCAGTGCCACCTGCTGTTTTTTCAGAATGACTGCATGCTTTCTGACGGGAATCCACACATTCCACCTTTAATTCATGGGTTCACATTTAAGAAATTAGTAGATTGTATATTTTTGGAAGATGGTGTGGAGTTCAAAGAGTCCTATTAGATGAGACCAAAAGTTCTTCGTCCAGAACAGGCATAGGCAAACTCAGCCCTCCAGATGTTTTGGGACTACAACTCCCATCATCCCTGGCCACTTGTCCTGTTACCTAGGGATGATGGGAGTTGTAGTCCCAAAACATCTGGAGGGCCAAGTTTGCCTATGCCCGGTCCAGAATCTTCTTCCTCACCCCTTGGGTGCCTCTTATTCTAAGTGCCCAGGTGTGGCAATGAATTGTGGCTGCCAAGCCTAATGACTTTCCTGTGTGTCTCTGCAGCGTTCGCAGGCAGACTACAAACCGGCCGCCACCTGCAGGGGGCAGACCCAAGCCACAGCCGAAACCAAAGCCTCAGGTACCCCAGTGCAGGGCGCTGTATGCCTACGATGCTCAGGACACAGATGAACTCAGCTTTAATGCCAATGATGTTATTGATATCATCAAAGAAGGTAAGGGCTCTTTGTTTTTACATTTTCTATTACCACTGGTGAGAATATTGAAAATATGTTCCATCTTTCCATCTTCTAGAACAGGCATAGGCAAACTCGGCCCTCCAGATGTTTTGGGACTACAACTCCCATCATCCCTGACCACTGGTCCTGTTAGCTAGGGATGATGGGAGTTGTAGTCCCAAAACATCTGGAGGGTCGAGTTTGCCTATGCCTGTTCTAGAAGGACCTTCCCCCCCCACCTCCGCTCTGGAAGCTTTCTGCCTCTGCTTCTAGTTAAGCAGTTTGGTTAACCATCCAAATAGGGAAATGTGATTTAACCTTAACCATGGCTAGTTATGAGGTTGTTTTATAGCCAACTTTGTAAACCATGGTTTGAAGCAGACCTAGTATCCAGCCAGTTAATATTAAACTACAATCCTATTTGGACTACATGGGAAATGGTTTAACTAAAATCTTTCAAACTCTTCTTTGGCTCTGTGGGAGAAGGGAAGAGACCAGGAAGACTCATTCACATGCACAGTGCACGGGTGGGGAACCTTTGGCCCTCCAGATGTTGCTGAACTACGGGTGGGGAACCTTTGGCCCTCCAGATGTTGCTGAACTACAGGTGGGGAACCTTTGGCCCTCCAGATGTTGCTGAACTACAACTCCCATTATCCCTAACCATTGGCCATACTTGCTGCAGCTGGTGGGAGTTATAGTTTAGCAATTCCTGGAGGGCCAAAGGTTCCCCACACCTGGCTTAGCAGTATGTGCAAATATGGCCACTCTCTCTTACCATCTCCCAGTTTTATTTATCTGATAAGTTCATTCTCACAAAGGTTAATGGCAGCATTTTGCTCCCACCCCTAGTTTTCTTTTAAACCAAATCACTCCTGACATAGACGTTTCCACAGCGGCAAGTTTGGAGAAGCGTACGTTGGGACAACCCACATATTTGCTTCTAAACTCGCTCCCTTTCTTTTCCAGATCCCTCAGGCTGGTGGACAGGCAGGTTAAGAGGGAAAAAAGGACTCTTCCCAAACAATTATGTGACCAAAGTATAATCCTGCAGCCCCCTCAAGAGGCCCTTGCGACCGTAAAGGTGCTGCCGGTTGTGCTTTTCCAGCTGCTGTGGTCTCCTTGTAAAGCTACAGTTCTGTGCAGCGTTAATAATAGACAGCAGTCGCTCCATCAGTGAAATTGAAAGGCAAAAGATGGAAGAGGGGGAAGTCCCCGTGTTTACTCTCCAAAACGCCAAAGCCGATGTGTCAGCTGCCCACAATACCAAACCAAGGAATTATTTATTTTATTGAATGCTTTTTTCTCATGAAGGAAGAAGAGTGTGTTTAAATTCCATTCTTTTTTAAAAAATGCCTGAAAATAGCAAGGTGCTCTGTGAGGACTTTGGAAGAGTTACATACACACTTTTTACAAGTGCCTTTAGTTGCTCTGGTGACTTTCTTCTAAATTATGTAACAAAATAATGGCATTATTATGCACATTTCCTCTGTTGATGACTTTGCGGAGGATCACAGTAATAAGTTATGCTGCTACCTGCCTTAGAATAGTAGGATTCTATTTCTTCTTGGACTCTTGTCATTCTCTTCCCCCAAGCATGTATTTTAAAAGGCCTCACAGCAAGCTTGACCAGGTTTACTTGGGAGCTACAATGATTCTGCAAGGGCACTGCGACCAAAGAAAGGCAGCCTTGTATGCTGTAAATGGTTTGCGTTTATGTTGACTTGTTAATGTGGCTGGCCCATGTTGGTTTTTATTATTGATGCATCTGGTTGGGGGGGGAACCTTCCCAAGGAAGCTTTGTGCATTTAATGAATAGAACTTATGAAATATACATTTTAAAAAATCAAATAACAGGCAAACCTGTATGAATGTACACAGCAGTAACCCACTGTACTTAATGATAAAGGTAGCTCAGTTAGCATTTTGGGGCCGGGTACTTCTACCTATGCACTATTCTTTAAGGATAAAGTCAGTGTTACAAAACCTTGATTAAGCCCAGCTGCCTTTCCCATCAGCCACAAAAGCTGTTGCTTACCCAATGCATGTTAATTTATCCATTTTCTTCTCAACCATCATCAATAAAAACATAGGAACTACCGCAGCAGTGTGGGGGGGCTTTTATCGCAAGTGGACATTATGTTCTTGTTAGTGGAAAGTACTGTTTAACAGTACACATTGCAGCTGAAGCATAAAAGGTGTTCCGAGAAAGGAACCGCAGCGTAGTGGCAGAGTAGCTGCTTTGTACACAGGGGCACCAAGACACATTCAACCCCTGGATGTCTCATCAAGGTGGTCGGTAGGATGTGGCAGGTTCCGCTTGCTCTGCATCTTATGGCTGCTGGCCCATCCTCCGTGGCCAAGAGCCTGCCAGACTCTGCACCAACCTTGCCTTGTCCTGAGGGGCCTGCAGATGGGGCCAGCTCCAGCCACCCTTCGCTTTGTACAGCATTAGGTCCTTCCACCATGACAGATGCCTTGAGAATAAAAACATTCATGCTGCTTTCAGGCATATTTAGCTGCTTCTGCTCCAGAACAAATCTAAGCAACGTTAGGAAGTTCTGTGTCATAGGACCTCTGCTCTGTCAATTGTAGTAGAAGAATGGAGCTCAGAAGCACGTAATCTCAAATCTAGCTGCAGCAAAGCACTGGAGCAGGAAGACAGAAGTGTTTTCAAGTGGCTTCCAGAAACGCTAAATTTTTAAAAGTAGCTGCTACCACCAGAAGTTCAACACATTCTGCCACAATACAAGATTTAAATGCTACAGTCAGAAATACTAAGGATGGTACCAACAAGCTTACAGAGAAAGAACAGCAACCCCCCCCCTCCCCGCATGTCTATCCCCTTCCCACAGCACCCTACAATCAAGGCTCAGGCTGTATTCAGACACCAAGGGTGGGAGGACTAGGAGTGATTGGGCACCTTGTTCGTGAGGCTTTGTTAATCTCTAATTGTCCCATTTTACCTAAACCTGCACACACGGAACAATCCCCCCCCCAACCAGGATTTCAGGCCATGGGTTTGACAAGATTGAAAATGATGGCTTAACCAGCCTCCGGCCTCAGCAGTAAGGCTGCTTAAACTTATTTGTAAATGGTAAAGCTAAGGCTTTGCCCAGAGCTTCTCATTTTCAAGAAGCAAAATATTTCAAATACTATCCTTTAGTAAGGTACAGTGGAATTCTTACTGATGCACAAACACAAAACCAGCCGTAACTTACAGGTATTTTAACACCGTCAGTTTTAGATCTCCTAAACTGTATAGAAGGCAAATTGTAACAAGGTGTGATTTATTCCAGATGTTTAAATTTGGTTACAAAAAATGCTGAAAATGACCAAAAACATTTTCTCTTGGCCTGTGAATGCCATTCTGGCTCAGTGCATCATTTTCATTGGGGGGGGGGCAGCAAAAGTTGCTTCACCCTGAAGCCTTAATCAGTGTCTGGCCAAGAACAGCAAATCATTGTGGCCAAGAATACGCACTGCAGTGAGGGGACCACTTCTGGCTCCTGTGGATAAGGAGATGTGCAACATTTTCAAGGCACTGAAATGCTGTGGAGCAGAAACAAGAAAGGAAGCTGCCTCCTGGCCCTCTCGGGCTTTCACTTACCCTGGTAAGCCCAAGCAGCACAGTGAGAGGGACAGCTAGAAAGAATGGATGGACTTGCAAGACTGCCAGACTAGCAAAGTGTTGCTCTGCCTTGGTGACTCCTGCTTGTTGTTTTTGTAAAAGGACTTTTTTTTTAACAATATCTTTATTATGTACAAGAATATGGAATATTTGTTTAAGAGCAACTCTATAAAGCATTCACCTTAAAAAGACCTCCAGAAGGCCACATCCAAAAACAGCTTATTTTCTTCCATGTAATGATTGGGCAGTGCTCACATCAGCTGCCTGGCTTCACCCAGCAAAGGCGCTGCAAAGTCTTTAATGCTGCTGGAGTTCAGCTGAGGGATAGTGCTGATCCTCAGGAATTTGCTGCTAGAATATTTGTTCTTGACAGCCTGTCAGAGGTGTGAGGCGGGAGAAGGTTAGGTTGCAGAGAATATGTTTACCTTGCTGCAGGAATTAAGCTGCTGGTTTTCTTCCTGAGAAAGTCATCACTTACACTTGACTACTTGCAGGAGAATGTCAAATTCTCTCAACATCTATGACTTTTACTTTTATTTTTGATGGCAAAGAAACCAAGATCTCCCAGCACCCTGCTGCCCTACTTTCTTTGGCCTAAGGGGAAAGGTTTGTGCTCATCTGATTCCAGCATCCCAAAACAAGAGCACCCAGAAAGGCAGCCTTTGCAAACATGGTGCGCTCTAGGTGTGTTGGCTTGGGCTCATTGGAGCTTTAGCCTAAAACATCTGGAGGCCAACAGCTTGGTGCAGTAAGATATTGATGCAAGTGCTCCTTGCTTGTGTTATCGAAAAGAGGCAATCAGAAAAGGAAAGAACAGTAACATTCAGACTATACAGGCTCAAGTGTCAGATGTTTCAAGCTAAAAGGGGCTTCCAGCAAAGGAAGCACACCAATACCCAGGAGTAGGGTGTGTGTAATTTTTTGCCCTTGTTTTCTATATTCCTCTTGTGAGCATGCAGAACGGTCAGCATGCTCACCAGAAGCAAGTGGACAAAGTGGTCTCCTCCCCTCCCCCTTTGGGGTAAGGAGCACAATTCAATGCTAGAGCACCTGGTTTAGTACCAGGTTCAAGCCATAAAAGCTTTTGCCAGTCAGTGTAGAAAGTAATGAACTAGGCGGGCTAATTTGGTCTAAATATATAAAGCAGCTCCTTGGGACTTCAGCTGTCCCCCCATGATCACAGATGGTGGGGTGGCAGCAGTGGTAGAGGGGTTCTAACCCCCAATATTAAAGGAAAATAGAGCCAGCACCCAGATCTCAAAGCATCTGGACTTGCCTTATTTTAAGAGAGTGGCAGTTTTCATTCCAGGCTCCCTCCCTCTTGCCCTGTTCTCTTTCCTGGGGTGAACACACCCACCCATGCCCCACAGTAGTTGCCTATAACAGGAACATTAAGCCTAATAGCAGCCAAGGCTGCTAAAATAGGAGCAGATACTTACAAGGTGTTTTGTTAGATTCCTGTTGACTCTGACAACATTCTTGGCCATGTGCTCCATCACAGGGGTAAGACTCTCCTCTTCATATCCAGTATAATAGCACAGCTTGGGGTTCTACAAGGGAGAGGCGGGGGTGGCTGTCAAAGCCTGTCCCAAGAGCATTGTAAACCCCCACCTGCCAGGGCCACCCGTAGTAGCTAGGCAGGACCCAGCAAATCCTTTTGAGCTGTCAGTGGACCTCACAAGCAGACTTGCTCAAACATTTGTGAGTCAGTAACTTGTCTGTAGGTTTGCAGGACTTAGAGCAAATCGGTTTCTGACTGGGTTATGATGCTAGTAGGGCCTGAAAGCACCTGTGGCCAGCACCTTGCTCATGCTAAGAAGGTCCGGGTCAGTGCCTGGAGGCAAGGAATGCCAGGTATTCTCTTCACAGACTCTCCGCAGGGGCCTCTAGTCCAGTTACTTGGGGGGGGGTGTGGTCTCTGCCCCCTTCCATACCGCTTTCACTCAACCAAGACTCACCCACTGGCCTTCTGAGAAGACCTTCTGAGACAGACAAATTGCTGCAGCTGCAACCTCTGAAGGATTATAATGCACCATATTGTAGTCCAAAAGGGTCAGTTCCATCAGGTACTTTGCTAGCAGGTACGATTCAGCAGATGCCTGGCAAAACAGGAAGAGCACTTGCATGAATGCAGCCTGCCTCTAGTTTTAATGCCTACCCAGAGAAGCTCGTGTATCTTTGATTTTACTGGAACTTGTAACTAGATCTAGAGCAACCCCCACAACCCTGATACTCTCCAGGGTTCTGGACTACAATTCCCATCAGTTGTGGTCCAAAATATCTGGAGGATGCCAGGTTGGCAGGGGTGGTGGCTTAAGTCAAAGGAGAGTTCTTAACTCCCTTCCTAGCTGCTGTGCCCCTCTTTGCTTCATGACTAGGTGCACTTGCCTTCTCTAAGAGCCCATGCTTCAGTCCTGGATCATCATAGGCACAAGTACAGTCAGCTCTTATTCATCCTGTGGTCCCTTTTCTTTCATCTAGCCTCTCCCTTAATAGCTGCTTTGTCTATGCTCATTTAGCCACTTGCCAGAGGCCTTGAACCCGTGTTCCTCTCCAGCCCCTTGCACATTTGTGTACTTAAAGAGCAGAAACAAAAAATAGCTTTCATGGGAACAGAGGGCTTGCACAAATTAGTGCACTCACCTCTGGAATCTACACACAGCACCAGGAGACTCTTATTTGGCTTGCACATGCCCCCTCCTCTCATTACCAGATACTGTAGTGCCCGAGTGATGCCATGGTTGGGTCCCAGACCTCCTTCCCGCTCACTCCAACACACATGTGGACACTCCTTTCAGAAGAGGCTGGTCAGCACCCCCACCCCTCAACCATACTCAACATCCTATTACCAGGCTACCCAAGCTCAAGGTACTGGCAGATGGACGTACATCAGAAACTTTGGCTATTCGCCTCAGGAAGTGGAGTGGTAGCGGTCTTCCTAAGGCAAAGTTAAGCTCCTTAAGGATCTTCTGCTCCGTTGCCCGGATCTGAGTCGGTGTGTATGCTCGGTCGGTCATGTAGACAAAATCCAAAATACTTGGTGGATAGATCTCTTCATATTTTGCAGCCAGAAGCATCGCAGTAACACCGACCAACTGGAGTTCCTTGCGGGAGACAGGCTGAGCCTAGTTTGACACACACAATACTGGTTGTATTACACAAATGTTGAGACACAAATGTTGAGATATTGAGACACTGCCTTGCTCCTCACTTTTGCACAAGAACAGCTCTCAGGAACAGACAGAGAGGTTACTTAACAGGACCTTCTTTATAGTTCTCAATAGTTTGGGTTTCAAGTGTGATGGTGTTTTGGAATCAAGATAGACGGAGGCCACCCTGCCCTCTGCAAAATCAGCTGCACCATGGTCTCAGAGGGCTGTGTTCTGCTACCTACAGCTTCCCAGAGATACAACTCCTAGGAGCACTTTGGAGAAGCAAACACCTCACGCTTTAAAATGGCGATGCTTCCAGAGTATGTCCACCTCCTAGCTGAAGCTAAGTTGGTTTGAATCTGATGAGTGCCTAGAGGGTCGTCATGCACACGCATGACACTTTGGGTCTCATGTAGGAAGTGGGGGGGGGGGATATAAGCATAAGGGAACCAAAGTTTGGCTGACTGGAATGTAGTGAGTGCCAACAACAAATTCCCAGTATACCTTAATTCAAAGCATGGGGAAGATTCCAGTCACTGCTTTTACATCCCAGTGTGAGAGATTAAGCCCATGCTTAAACCTCCCTAGTTGACAGTGTCCACTCTTTCAATATCAATCTCCCACCCCCAGTGTGATGATGCCTTCCGTGCCCTGATAGGAGTTGTGGTCCAAAACATCTGGAAAACCACACTGCAGAAGGCTACTCCACAGCTCAGTCTATGCAACTAGGAACCCCACATCCATCCACCAAGCCCCCACCCAGAAAAAGCGCCATCTCAGAGCTCAAAACAGGAGTTTCGTGCACAGCTCCACCGTTCAAGCTTCATATGTGCTATAAATGCCAAGCTTACTTGCAAGAAGCGATCTATGATGGCCACACACATGTAGAGAGTGTCCTGCATAAGTTGGAACCTTGCATGGAGCTGGATCAGCCAGTCAACAAGAATGGCCCGCATCCGCCCATTGATCTCTGTGCCATCAAGGTAGAAGGGAAAGACACGCTGCTGGACCTGTTGGAGAGGGTCAACTAGATCAGAGGCTTGTCCCATGTTTAGATAGCTGGCAAGGGGGGAGCAGCTAGAAAGGAGTTTGTCAGGGTTCAGGTCCAAGGACTCCAGGGGCATGCCTGCTCATTTGTTAGCAGAATGGCAGCTCCAAGTAGGTGTGTGGTTCTAGGAAGAACTCGTGATGCAGTTGATTCATTAGTAGAAATTTACTAAGGCAAAAATAAGCTTGACAGTTCAATACCAGTTCCCTGGAATGGCAATCTCTACAATCCAGTTGCAGCAAAATATAACAGTAAAAAACTTAAAAGTACTATATACACTAAGCAAGTAAAAATCAATTCAGAAAGAGAGTGAAGGAACAGCAGAGAGAGTGAAAGCAAGAATAACATGAGATCCTGTTGGACTGCATTCATAGGCAGACCTTGAAACACAATGAGCTCATTCCAGCTGCATGTCTGTTCCCTTGGAAATCTTCCAGACAATCTGGAAAATGCTAGAACATTTCTGTTAGCTTCTACAAGCTTCCACGAGTTCTGTGCTTCAGAAACGTCATCATAGCTGACAGGATTCCCCATCCAACAGCAGCAGCCCAAACACCAGACACTAAGTGGGAAGGAGGATGTTTCGCTGCCAGGCATAAATACCTCCAGTTGCCTCAGGTACTGGTAGATATCCTTCACGTAGTCACTGCACATCTGGGGGTCCTCCCTGTCACCAGCATCAATATCTTCTATATTGCCCCGCAGCATCTCAGAAAAGGCTTGGCACAATTCCACTTCCATAGAGAATGAATTGGGATCCTAGTTTAAGAAGCAACCCCCCCACACACACACACACACCCCAGTTGAAATTATTTTTAACTGGTACTTTGTTTGATTTTCTTGATATTTCACCCTGCCCCTTTTTGTATTAATATTGTTAACCACCTGGTGACCATTTGGTAGAAAGGCAGGATGCAAGTTTAATAAATAACATCTAAGAAAAAGAGATAGCAGAAGTGAAGCCACAACACCAAATAGGAGATTTTGGAGGCCCACCAATGCTCTTGTAATAAGCTACAGAAAGAGAGGATGGGAGAGGGTGTTCTGATCACTTCCTGCTCAAGGTCCCTTGCATGCTTGCACTCGCTCACCATTTGCCAAGCACCTGGCCTTTGCTTTCTTCCAAATAAGTATCTGGCAAGGTGGGTTATACTTGCTCAAGGGCACACAGGTCAACATCAAGTCTCAAGAGGAGACTGAACCCACATGTGCCTTTCACCAAATGAGGATAGAAAAACTTGCATATCACTTGCAACAGCCACATTCCAAGAGAAGTGGTATAACTTGCATCTCACTTAGGAAGAATAAGCCTCCCCCATGCCCTCTTCATCCCATGTCCTGCAAAGCAATGCTGGTGAAACCAAGGTACTTGAAACTTTAGGGGTGAAGAAAGCAACTGGATCCATTCGCCTGTAGCACCAGACACCTGCCTGAAAAGGTCGAAGGATTAAACTAGGACCAAGCAGATTCCAGCAGCACCAGTAGAGCCGGCTAGTCGTCCTCCATTTTGGTCCAAACATGCTTGTCAAAAATAGTAATTATTAATTGGGTTGGGAGAGCCAAGTTAGATGAACTGTAGGAGCACAGTTGGGGGGACGCGGGTGTCGCTGTGGGTAAAACCTCAGCGCCTAGGACTTGCCGATCGCATGGTCGGCGGTTCGATTCCCCGCGGCGGGGTGCGCTCCCGTCGTTCGGTCCCAGCGCCTGCCAACCTAGCAGTTCGAAAGCACCCTCGGGTGCAAGTAGATAAATAGGGACCGCTTACCAGCGGGAAGGTAAACAGCGTTCCGTGTGCTGCGCTGGCTCGCCAGATGCAGCTTGTCACGCTGGCCACGTGACCCGGAAGTGTCTGCGGACAGCGCTGGCTCCTGGCCTATAGAGTGAGATGAGCGCACAACCCTAGAGTCTGGCAAGACTGGCCCGTACGGGCAGGGGTACCTTTACCTTTACCTAGGAGCACAGTTGGCCGTGAGAACATGGGAAAATGTTTGGGTATCAGACACTGAATTTGTTGTACTGAAGACAATGAATTAATTAATTAACAAGCCTCTTTACTAAACATCTGTAAACTACACTGCAGCTTGTGGAGGTAGGAAGCAGAAAAGGGGAGAACATTTAGAGAGGTAGCCAGTGCTGTGGTGGAAAGAGTCAGGAAGAGAATTTTTTTTGGCTTCTAAAAATCCCCAGGCAGCACCAGCCACTCCCCTCTAGACAAAACAAAATAAAAGCAGTACGCCACCAATATGTGGTCTTCGCCATGGAACCACATCCAACCAGTGCTATATCACCTGCACTGGCTCCCAGTTGAGTACAGGGTCAGGTTTACGGTGCTGGTTCTAACCTTTAAAGCCCTATACGACCTGGGACCCTCATAACTACGGGACTGCCTCTCCTAGTACGCCCCGCGGAGGACCTTATGGTCCACAAACAATAACATCTTGGAGGTCCCGGGCCTCAAGGAGATTAGACTGGCCTCGACTAGAGCCAGGGCCTTTTCGGCCCTGGCCCCAGTCTGGTAGAATGCTCTGTCGCAAGAGACCAGGGCCCTGCAGGACTTGACATCTTTCTGCAGGGCCTGCAAGACGGAACTGTTCCACCAGGCCTTTGGTTGAGGCTCAGTCTGACCCAGTGGCGGAGCTTAATGCTCTGGCACCGGGGGGGGGGGGTGGAGAGCAGGCGGGGGCGGGGCTGGCACATGTCCCGGGGGCGTGCCAAAGGCAGAAATGCAAGAGGCAACACCCCCCACAGCTAAAGGGCTAAAGTTACCTTGAATCCTTTGGGTCTTTGGGTCACCATCCTGTTGCTGATTTCTTGCAAAGGTCCCCGTGAACCATTCAACAGGCTGCGGGTCTTGCCATGATCTACTGTCATGTCTTTCTTCAGATGGTTTAGCATCTAGAAAGTGAGGAGCAGGCATTACTTCTTCAAGGGGCTGTGCCCGCTCCCAGAACCCACTGATTAAGACTTAGCCACTATGTGGGCCAGCATACTAGATTCTAAAAAAGGCCCAGAACATTCTGGAAGGTCATCCACTCTCGAGACTCTGCAAGCTAAATTATGTAGTTGTAGGCATGTATGTCTTATTGCTTAAGCAACACTACCAAAATACAGTGAAGATTTCTGCAAGTTCAGCTATGGAAAACATGGGACATCAGACAGGAGTCTGGTTACATGCTGGTTAAGCTCCAGGGGCCACACCTAAAGCCAAAATCACATATAGTCAAAACCCATTCGGTTCAATGGTGGGTGAGATTGCCAAAGTCATTTTTTCACAGAACCCCACCCCCTTTCCTCCTGTTTATATTATTACTGTATTTAAGTATCACACACACAAAACTGAAGTTAAATGTGTGTAAATTGTGGGATTACTGTACACACACACATGGATTTTGATTGTCATTTCCCACACACTTCCAAGAATATATGTGTAGCCTTAGAGTTTTGATGCCAATAGGAATGAATTCTGTACCAGCTAGTAAAGCTTATGTTTTATCCACTCCTGGGATGGAATAAGAGAATTGTACAGTTTGAAGGCATCAAAGATCATCTATGGGCCAATAAATCATGGCATATGCCCCCTATGCTCAGTACCACACTTCTACAAGATAAAGAAGCTATTGCACTGCACTGGAAAGAACGTTACCAGCATCTTTTTAACCGCAACTCCCCCATCCTCTCACAAATCCCACAAAAACAAATTAAAGATGAGCCTGCAGTACCTCCAAATCTGAGAGAGTTGTGTATAGCTATTAACCAAATGAAAAACAACAAAGCCAGAAGACCTAATGGGATACCTGCTGAAGTCTTCAAAGTGGGTGGAATCGAACTTACACAACTTCACAAGCTCATCGGAAAAATCTGGGAGAGAAAGGAGATCCCAGCAAACTTTAGGGATGCCAAAATTATCAATCTCTTTAAAAAAAGACAACAGAACAGATTGCAGAAACTATCGAGGTATCTTTTTATTAGCTGCAGCCAGCAAAATTCTTGCAAGGATCTTAGCAAACCGTCTCTTAACAATATCCAAGGCTACCCTTCCTAAATCCCAAAATGTTTTTAGGGGGACAGTGGACATGATTTTCACTGCTTGACAGCTTCAAGAAAAATGCAGAGAGCAAAACCAACCCCTGTATATGGCATTTCTTGACCTTACTAAGGACTTTGACACTGTAAATCGTAATGCCCTGTGGACTGTCCTTCTGAAAATTGGATGCCCAGATTATTTATTTATTTATTTATTTATTTATTTACGGCTATTAGCCCATAAAATATGTACAAACATAAAAACACAGAGACATAAAAACCGATATATCCGACAACAGAAGGTGAACACCACGATGCAAGGGTGGGTCATTGAGCAGAGCCAAATGACAGCTTGGGGCCAGGAGAGGTCCAAGGGACGGATCACAGAAAAAGGAAAACTGAAGACGAAATCCAACATGCACTCTCAAGGATGCCCAGATAAATTTGTGAACATCGTTCTGCTCCTGCATGACACTATGACAGCAACAATCTCAGATAACAATGGTTCTCAAAGTGAACCATTCATAGTGGGATCAGATGTTAAACAGGGTTGTGTTATCGCCCCAACTCTATTCATTATTTTCATTGCCATGATCCTACACTTGGTCAAAGGGAAACTCCCCACCAGAGTAGAAATCATATATCAAACAGATGGAAAGCTCTTTAATCTGAGTAGGCTGAAAGCAAAGAGTAAAGTTACCGTAACTTCCACCTTAGAGCTTCAGTATGATGACAATGTAGTGTGTGCACACTCAGAGGAAGACCTCCAAGCCATCCTAAATATCTTCACAGAAGCTTACGAAAAGCTTGGCCTATGGCTCAGCATCCAAAAAACCAAAGTGCTGCACCAGCAAGTACAAAATAACCCCTCTGCAGCACCACAAATCCAACTCAATGCTGTAACATTGGAAAGTGTTGATCACTTTTCCTACCTGGGCAGTTATCTTTCCGCAAGGGCTGACACTGATGCCAAAATCCAGCATTGCCTGAGCTCTGTGAGTGCAGCTTTCTCCCAATTGAAGTGCAGAGTGTACGAGAATCAGGACGTTTGCAGGGAAAGCAAAATGCTTGTTTGCAAAGCTATTGTACTACCAACTTTACTGTACACTTGTGAAACATGGACCACTTAAAAATGCCAACTCCAACTACTTGAAAGATTTCATCAGTGGTGTCTGAAAAAAATTACACTTCACTTGGGAAAACAGGTGAACTAATGCCAGTGTACTGGAAGAAGCAAAGATCACCAGTGTTGAAGCAATGATTCTTCAACATCAACTTCTTTGGACTAGTCATGTTGTTCAGATGCCCGATTATTGCCTTCCAAAGCAACTACTCTATTCCGAACTTAGAAATGGAAAGCGTAATGCTGGTAGTCAACAAAAGAGCATTAAAGATTCTCTCAAGGCAAATCTTTAAAAATGCAGTATAAGCACAGGTGATTGAGAAACACTGGCCTGCGAGCGCTTCAGTTGGAGAACAGCCTTTATCAAAAGTGTCATGGACTAGAACTCTGGATGAAAGGGAGAAACAAGCTCAGAGGAAGGCAAACCCTCACTGTGATCAACTCTTGCCCAGAAACCTATGTCCCCCCTGTGGAAGGATGTGTGGATCCAGAACTGGCCTCCACAGTCACTTATGGACTCACTGTTAAAACCGTGTTCATGGAAGACAATCTTACTTGGCTATGAGGGATCTCCAAAGGAGGAGGGGTGGAGGAGAGAACAGTGGAAACCACGTTTTACTGAGAGTAAACCCACTTAAATTTATGAACATGACTATGCTGGGTCCTCTAATTTTAATGCCTCTGTTTTGAGAAAGACTTTGCAGCAGAGCACCATATTCGCCCCCTTGGAATCATTTATAAGCAGCTAGATATTACAGAAGGCCCCAGGGGTTTACAAGGAAAATGCCACTAGCGGGCACAGAGAGCCAGTCCTAGAGGGAAACTCGACCTTCTGCGAAAGTCTGTCAAATGGAAATTTCTCTACACCCAACAACAATACGTGACCAGCGCCGGTCGCTCTTCAAGGGGCAGCGCGTTCCGAAGGCACAAAAACGACAGTCAGGCCAAGGGCGGCTTTTTGGCCCAGCAGGGGAGGCGGCCAGGGGCGGCACTCTGCACAAGCGCCGGAACCACCTTTAAACCCCAACGAAACTTTCCCAATAGACCCCAAACCTGGCCGTGGGGGGGGGCAACAAGAAGCCCCGCAGCGGGTCAGTCTCGGAGCACCCAAGCGACCCTCGGACCAAGATACGCGTCACGGACCTCATGCACACTTGCAGCTGGAGCCGCGCACGAGTGGAGCACAAGCCCAAGAAGGAGGAAAGTCGGTTCGTCACACGTTGCCACTAAGCCAGTGGCGGGGAGTTTCACAGGCCACGACTCAACAGACCCTTTCGTAGCTGCGCCGCCATGGCCAGCACAGCCGGCGCCTCGCGCTTTTTCAAGGCCGCCGCCGCCGCCTCGCCCTTCTGAGGGGATCCTAGCGGCGTCGCCATTGGCTCTTTGCGTCCAGCCCGCCTCGCACAATTGGCTGCCACTCTCTTGCGCCCGCCCCTTATGCTTGTGTTGCCAAGGCGACTGCGGCCTTCAGCTGCGGGCTCCGACGCCCGAGAAGGGCGAGCGGCGACACATTCTCTCAGGGGCCGCTAAAAGCGCGCAAGGCGACATGGGAGTTGTAGTCCTGCTTAGGAAGAGGGGAGCATCTTTAGCAGTTCTTGCAAGTCGCCGGTTCGAAACCTGCCGTTTCCTTTGCGCGGAAAGTGAACAATGGCTGCTTACAAAGATCAGTAATGAGACAGCCCCTGTCTTCAGCTTTCGAGACGCAAAGACAAAACACAAATTAAACGGGGACTGAGAGGGAGGAGGGGAAAAGTAACCCCGGGCACTTGTTACAAAGTTCTTCTAACGATCAGCTGGAATGGAAACGGTTCAAAGGAGAGAAGTCCACAGCTGCTGGTCTCTCAGATGAGTTGATGGAGAGGCCCTGCAACCCATCTCAGACCCTTTACAGTAACCTCATGCACACTGGAACATAGCTGTCAACTTTTCCCTTTTCTTGTGAGGAATCCTATTCGGAATAAGGGAATTTCCCTTTTAAAAAGGGGAAAGTTGACACCTATGCACTGGAATGACCCAAGAGAATTGCCCTGCTGGGTTCCTCTGTTACTCACTTGCAAGAAATGCTTGGTCTGCCCCACAATAGCGATATTTAAGAAAAATAGTTTTGTGTGACCTGGTATTTGGGCCATGAATCATTATTTTAGGGTGTGGTGTGGTCCTATGGATAAAATTGCTGTTTTTACATTTTATTTGATTCTGAGATTTTTCCGTTCTTCTGACATATGGTTATCTTCTTTCTGCTGTTTGCTGCACTCTGGTCCAGAGGAAGAGCGGGGTACAAAACTGTAGATAGTTTTCACTCGGGTCCACATCAGTTATTTTAGGCGGGAAACCCTGGGTTGTTGTTGCTACAATGTTGACAGCTAGCTGCCTTTAAAAGCAGGCTGGCTGAGCTGTTTGCTGTTCAGTTTTCTGTTCCAGCTTACAAAATAAAGAGCTGCTTTGGAGAAATCGCTGTGTCGTCTGCCATGTCTACCCACTATTCAACAGAATGAATATCCAGTCCAATGTGGGATTACTTTTAATGGGTTATGAAACAGATTCCTCTAATGAGATATGTCTACTAACGACGGAATTTATTTCTGGATGCAGTTAGAAACTTCTCAAGTGCAGCTACCTGACAAAATGCAAACTGGTTTGTAAGGCCATCTGCTAGGCAAAGCTGTGCTTCTAACGGTTTCAAACCATCTGATATTCTAATAATTTAGAAAGTTGTGATACAGTTGAAAACCTCAACTACGCCCTTCATGCAGCAGTTCTGCTTTTATTCTTAAATAGCCCATGTAAAGATTGACATCTTTTGTCAGATTACTTGTTTAAACAGAAAGGAATTATATTCACAGAAGGCAAAAACAAAAAGCAATTTTATCACTCTTCTTATTTTTACTGCATACAAAAAATAGTTTTGAGCAAGTTTTTAAAAAGGGATTCAATGCAGACTATTGAGTGATATGTTCCAGCTCAGTGATTATACTTTGAAAATGTATGGTGATGGATCCAGGCTAGTTAACTCTGTGTTTTGATTCTCTTACTGCATGCCTAGCTGTAACTTTCAAAACACAACTGCTCCTGCACACTCACTTTTGACAATAATATGCCAGGAAATGCAACCAGCTTCTCTACTGCTCCTTTACCCACCCATGGGAGACAGGGGTGCCCAGGATATTGGTGGTGGCAGGTAAGGGAGCCTAGAAGACAAAGGCAAGGGTCCTTGAAGGACAATGTGCCAGACCCGCCTTCAGGCTTACACCCCAAAGACAAAACCTTCAGCTGATCTCCCTCAACCCCGCATTATGACCTCACAGGTTAGTAATGTCAGCCTTTCATCTTTTATGTCTATCATTTTAGTGTGAGGATTGCAACATCCCTCTAGGATGAAGAGCTGTTTGACACTGGAACAGACTTTTTCAAAAGGTGGTGCACTTTCCTTCATTGGAGGCAGTGGAGTGCAGTAAAATTTATGGGAGTATCGCACCTCCCCAAGCCAGTCAAGAGCTTCCCAGGCTTTGGGAAGGAGGTGCCAGGTAACATTTAAGGAACTAACTTAGTCCCCTAGTCCACTAACTGGAGGTTATTAAAGAGCAGTTGGATGGCCATCTGTCAGGGATTCTTTAGCTGTAATTCCTGAATTGCAGGAAGTTGATGACCTTTGGGGTCCCTTTCAATTCTATGCGTCTGTGAGGAAAGCCTGGATATCACTGTCCCTTAGCAAAAAAACCCAACCCAAGTTATATGAATCTCTAGACCATGGGCAGGCAAACTAAGGCCCGGGGCCCAGATCCGGCCCAATCGCCTTCTAAATCCAGCCCGCGGATGGTCCAGGAATCAGTGTGTTTTTATATGAGTAGAATGTGTTCTTTGATTTAAAATGCATCTCTGGGTTATTTGTGGGGCATAGGAATTCGCTCATTTCCCCCCCAAAATATAGTCCGGCCCCCCACAAAGTCTGAGGGACAGTGGACCGGCCCCCTGCTGAAAAAGTTTGCTGACCCCTGCTCTAGACCTTCCAAAAAGGAATTATTCATGTCTTTCAAACAATGCAGGAATTGCATTCAGAAGTTTCAAAAAACACCCAAGAATCCATAATGTGCTCTCTCTCTCTGAATCCTAAATAGCTGCCGTGAATTTTGCTGGAATCATCTCTTCATTACATTGCATTGTGTTCCTTTTGTGATGCTACTATAGGCCTTGGAAAAAATTAGCTATATGTTGCCAGCTTCCTAACATACTGTACTAGAAAAAATCAGTCCTCATTAGAACTTGATTAAGAAAGCACAGTATGCCCACAGTAATTAACAGCTTGAAGATATCTTGATTGAGGCATAATGAATGTACACAATAGCACTCCCTTGTTCACCTCAATTGGAGAGTGATATTGAAACTATAACCAGGATTTGGGGGGGGGGGGGGAATGCTTTGGCTAGCCTTAGTCCAGTAGCATTTTTTCTTTTCCTGTACTTCTCTATTCTGTCCCCCACCAGTGGGCACAGACATGTGAGTCTCCAGGTTCAGAGGTAGCATGTCATGCATCATTGGTGGGTAGGAAGTGCTGTTCAAGGATAATAAAGTTCAAAACCCAGCCTTTTGGGCTAGTTTTATACTAATTATTTTGCAGCCTGTAACATCACTGTATATAATAAAGATTTATAACCTGCGTCTTTATGGATTTTATTGGACTCCAGCTCCCCTCAGGCCCAGCCATCATGGCCTGCGGTCAGGCACAATGGGAATTAGGTCATTCATCCCTTGTACCTGGGGGTGGCTGCCTGATCTTAGGGCAGTCAGTACAAAGCTAGCAACAGCATTAACAGTCTGATTCCTAACCCACCCCCCAAATTATGCAAATTGAGCCTTAGAAACAACACAGGAGACAGGTGGATTCAGCTAACTTTATTAACTGTAAAACTAAATTAAAAAAAAAAAACACCACCCAGTTCCCATGACAGGGCAAGGGACCTTTCAAAGTTCTATGAAGTCATGGATATTTGCTTTAGGAAGTTAAATTCAAAGTCTTGGTTTAATCTTTGTGGCTGTTACCCCAACCCCCAACCCCAATTTTTGTATTTTTTATTTTTTTTTACAAAACCAGCTTGTGCAGATCTTTAGATGAATTTAGCATTAAGACTGAGGAGCAAACAAACAAATAAAAACAGCCTGTCTTTCCCCCCTGTTTTCCTGCAAACTTATTTTATTCAATCTGCATGTATCTACAACCCAGCTAGTTGAAATCAAATATTTAGTGTTCATTAGAGCTGTTTCACAGCAGCAAAATATTACGTTAGAGAAATTCAAATTGCTAGACATAAGAAAATGGTACATACAATCGGACAGCAGTCTAAATGTTTTTAATATTGACATTCAAATATATCTGCATTGTGCTGAAGGTTTAAGAACATGAACATTTGATCTGAAAAGGATGATCCAATAATGGGTTATGCCATTTGAAATCAAAGGATCTGAAGGTTATGTTCCCAGTTATTTATTATGGATGGTGCAACTTGGAACAAACAGCGCCTGCAGAGCTCTCACAAGGCTCCCATTCACTTTCAGGAGGCTTGTGCAGGAGAAGTGCTTGGCGTCTCTCCCCAACACAAGTATACAGCAGCTTTTTCCCCTAATTAAGGAATGTCTTAAAAACACAATAATATCCTTTTTGATCTTTATATATTTAGAACTAAAATACATGATTAAATTAAGGACTCTGAGGTTAGTATTGAGTGAAATCATACTCTGAATAAGCCTGACTCTATGTAAAAAAAAAACCAAAACAAAAAAACCACACAATTCTATTTTCTAAAGCAGATAATCTTGCCTGCAAGTTTGGAGAGGTCACTAAGCCCATAACATGTGCAAAGAAATGCAATACAAGGAACCATGCAAAATGTACAGGAAAATGTGTTAAGAGTAGGGAAAACTGTACGGTCTAAACAAACAAAAGAAAAGCTTTATAAATACACTGAACTGTAGGTTTAGCATTAGGTATACCATAGAGCAGACAAACAGCACTCTAGCAGGTTCAAATGCTTCCAACATCTGCACAGGTAAGTCATGCCATCTTTGGTTGACTGCAGTACCAGGAAGGATGAGCGTGAAGGAAGAGAGCAAGAGGTTTTAGGCAAAAGGGTGTCAACTTTCGCTTGGCAGCTGAGCCTCAATGTCCACTCTGCAAATGGGGCACTTCTTGTTTGTGATCAACCACTGATCTACACACACTTGATGGAAGAGATGCATACATGGAAGACGCCTATGAACAAGAAAAATGGAAGGAGAGAGGTCAGCACTTCACAGGCAAGAATGACTACCTGAAAACATACAACATAAAAAAGGTCCTCCGTTAAAAACAACAACCCTACTTTATTTTATCTCACATTTTAACATACTGATTAGGAGATCTGACTGTCAGCAAGGCTGTGGCATTTCTTTCCAACATGATGGGCCTTGTATCATAGGGCACCTATATTTTATAAAAGGATCCTTAGTGCATAGTGCACCATCTAGTTTCTGAGTCTCTACTTGAGCCTTGCAAGCTTCTCTCTGCAACCATGAAAGTCAGAACTTTTTTCCCCAAAAGGTTTGCAATTCCCTGGGTATTATATGGTGATCTGAGCATGTACTAAAAGCACACGGCCAAAATAACGCTAGCACCCCAAACACACTAAATTAGATGGTTCAAGATGCTGAACTGAAACAGTACCGCAGAGCTTGTCCTAAGGTCTGTCAGTGCAGAAGAGTTGACACTGTCTGTGGCAAGGAAAGACTGTCACTGACAAAAGGGGATGTAGGGGATTTTCTTTATCAATAGCAGAAGTATGCAGAAGTATGCAGTCTTGAAGATGGTCAAAGGCATGGGTGAGCCATGCCCACTCCTTCCTACTAAGCACTGCTGTAATCACATGCAGTGCACGCACCCTAGTTCTGACATAATCCTGGCAGCAGCGGTGCAGGCATGCATTGGCTTCCAAGCATGGGGAAAGCACAAAGGAAGTCGCCTTAAACCAAGTCAAACCACTGGTCCGTCTAGCTCAGTATTGCCTACACTGTCTGGCAGCAGCTCTCCAGGGTTTCAGGCAGGGGTCTCTCCCAGCTTTACCACCTGGGATCTTTTGCGAAGCAGGTGCTCTACCACTGTCCACATCATGTTTAAGAAGTGTTTAAACATTTATGATTCCAGGTGAAGCACTACAGCAAGGAGGAGCTTTTCAACAACACTCAATGTGAAGGTGGCTACATGAAACTCAGCCTTTTCTCAGTTTTGGGACTACTATTGTGTTAAATGTTATTTTTCTGTTTTAAGTATGTTTTGATGATATGTTCCTTCTTATTGAAACATTATAAATATTTCAGTTTTTTCACTTCAGGCCCTATAAATGTCAAAAGGGCAATACACTACAGTCCTGTTAACTGATGACCTCTAAAAATCCTGTTAACAGTATTTTCTGATGACAGTTCATTATGTTACTTCCAGTGTACTGATGACAACTAACTTGGACTGGAACAGACTGAATTTCCAAATGCATCTAGTAACCCTCAATTTTGAGAAATATAACATTTCTAAAATGGTTTTTAGAACGCCAGGGATTTGGTCCTGGCTTGGGGTTTTGTTTTGTTTTTAGTTATTTACCTGACATCTTCACCTTCCTCTAATATAGATAAACAAATGGTACATTTTTCCTCTGTATCTTCCTCAGTTCCTTCCTCCCCATCTTGTTTGCAGTGCAGTTTCCTCTGTGAGAACCAATCAGTTGTTACCTTATTAGCAGAGATGACATTATTGGCAAACTGAGTAAGATCTGTTTTATGCACATTTATCAGTTCTGTTATGACTGCATTGGAAGTACACACATGAAGGTTTTAACAAAATGCAACAAGCAGGCTAAGCAACCCATCCATTTCTAGCCTCCCCACAATCATTTTAACAACATATTAAACTTCAGTGATTAAATTGGCATAGACATTTGCAACAACCTTAACAAGTTAAGAAAGCTAAAGAATCTAAAATTAAAGGGAAACCAGTCCTGGACAACATTACATTAGAAAACTAAACCAATAGTGATGATGAAGTCTGGGGCTCCAATCTTAAAATATGCATTGGTGTATAATCCTGGAAAAATAGTGCAACAAGCTGGCACAAACTCATGTGGTGCAATAGGCAGGCTTGATAATTGGGCTGAAAAGCTCAGATTTCAGGTCAGCTGACGTTGGTGGCTTTGGGCAACTCTTATTGCCCAACTCAATTTCAGCACTATAATATAAACTAAAACTCCACTGATAGGATTGCTGAGACTGAAATTACTACAAATCACTTTTGCATGCTACATGATCAGCAGACTTGTATTACATGCCTGCTTTTGTGGCTCTACCTTTTGGGTGATCAAATGTCCCTACAAATACAAAGGGCACATCAGGGGAAAGGAGAGGCTGGACTCTCCTGACATGCTAGTTTGTATGTGTTGACATTTGATGGAACTTGTCCCTCTCACCTATTTATTAACAATTCTGAACTTTTAAAAGATAAAACAATGTAAGGCTCCAGAACTGTGGATTGAGTAAGAACTGCGTTTTCAGCTCCTTCAGGAGAAGCATCCAGTAGCAGTCCTAGGCCAGCTACACTTACAAAACATGTCATTTGTCACTTTCTATAAAAGAGCAATCTAGTCACGATCTGAGGAGTACATTCTTAAAGGGGTGTGTGTTCTATTTTCTATTATTTACAGATAGGTAAGTAAGAATTTGTGGAACTAATATTTGCAAGTTTAGTTGTCCAAAATGTATTCCCACCCCTCCACATGGCCCTAAAACAGCCCCTAAGACATGCTCACCTTTTTGTATTTGTGTGGATATGTGCACCTTTCAATTGTCCCTTGCGAAGCTCCACGATTCACATTTCCTAAACGTTCTTCCAGATGAATTAATTCCTGGAATCAAGGAGGAACCGAGAGAATTCAATATCTTGGTCCTCTCACTTAATCATTTATTCATTCTTCAAATGGCAAAACAGTTCTCTCAACTACTTAATTTACATGCATGTTATTTGAAAAGTAGTATGTAAGCAGTTTTCTATTTCTGATCTCGTCTAATACCACAGTGGTCCTGTCAATCATCAGCCCCTCTTGCTGCGAATGGCTTACCTGCTCTGATGTCTTTATGAGAGGCTCAGAATGAGGTGGTTTAGTGCTTAAGGGGGTTCTTGAGTCCCTACGTGGATAGGGAACCTGTAACTCTCCAGATGTTGTTGGACTCCAGCTCCTATCAGCCCCAGCCAGCATGGCCAATGGTCAGGTATGCTGGGAGTTGTAGTCCAGCAATATCTGTGGAGGGCACAGGTTCCCCATCATTGCCTTAAGACTCTGCAATCCAAGGTCTGCAAATAATCTTCATGAAACAGACCCCCTCAATCCCCTTGTCAGGGCTCCACAGGCTTTTGGAAGATACCTAGTTGGTTCAAATAATGTCAGCTCAGCTTGCTGGTGAGCAGTCAGCTTTACTCTTGTGCTTATGCACAGGATGGTTTGTTGCATGTTTAATAATGATGGTAGGATGATAATAAAATGCACTGAAAAGGCTGCACTTCCTGATTCTGCAACAAGAAGAGCACCAAGGCTTTTGGCTGAAACACAGTAATCCGTTTTTGGCCCCAAGAACACAACTTATATTGAAAGCACTTCCTGAACATGTTTCCAATGTACTAGAACAGTCTTCCCCAACCTGGCGCCCACAGGATGTTTTGGGCTGCAACTCCCATCAGCCCCAGAATCATACAGCTGTGCTAGCTGGGGCTGATGGCAGTTGTAGCCCACAACATCCAGAGGGCACGAGGCTGGGAAAGACTGAACTAGAACATTAAGAGTTCATTAACTCTCTGCATCCGATGTCTTAATTTCTCCGATGTGCATAACAAACTTCAGCTGCAAACGTGGCCCAGCTTCACTTAAGCAAGAGGATTGACAGTTTAACGCCAACTGTCCTCCCCTTCAGCCAGCCACCTCAAGCAGTACCGCATCCTCTCAACATAAACATTTATTGCAGTACATAGTCCATTAACTGCCATCTACTGCTGCATAATAATAATAAAAAGTATTCTATGCTTTTTAAACACCAGCCTTGTTCCCAAGGCATAATTAAAAGGCCAGAGGTCATTAAAAAAATATAATCTAAAACCAGATTAGTTTACATTTAATTCTGCAATGTACCCCTCCCCCGTGTTCCCTCAAGCAAAAATCCTGCCACATAGCCAGGTTTATTCTATTACAAACCTCAAAATTGCCCCTGAAAGGGCCTCTGAATGAAGTTCCATCCAATCCCGATGAAATGTAACGAATGTGAGGGTAGCCCGCCATGTCAGGAACCTATTCAAATAGCAGAATGGAGTTAAATCTAATTGCAGAACAGTTTTGAGTATTTTACTGTCCATGTTGCAAAAATACAGAAGCCTGCTGCTTTGATTCTCATCAGCAATTGACAGAATCCTGGAAGATGGTGGCCCTGCCATCCTTTCTCTTTTTGCAAGGGCTCCTAGAAACAAACTCTTTCAAAGAAGGAAACTATTCTGAACATGGTCTGAACCTGGTCCAGAGGATGACTTATTCTCACCCAACCAAGGCTTAAGGTGTGAATATTTCAGAAACATTTTTGCAAATTATGTGCCTCAAACATAGTAGACATGAAATCTAACATGATGATGGTTATTATAACAAAGCTTGAAAATTATCTAAGAACAAGTCAAAGTAGTTCCTTAGCTAGCCAGCTTCATGCATTGTTCGCATATAAGTCAAATAGGCATATACCTTATGGTCTTAAAAGGGTAGGGACTCCTTCCAACAATGATACAACACTTAGAATAAACTGCGGTTTGAATTGACTGTTGGTGCATGCCTCCACATACACAACCTCACCATGTTATACGAAAACCTACACACACACACACACACACACACACACACACACACCGTTAGAAATTCCAACACTTTTTTATGGAAAGGTGAGAACAAAAAACAAACCCCAAAGGGAACAAGCAAGTCCCTTCAACAGAGAAATCCCAATGCGCACTGTTAAGTCAGTAAGAATGCAGCAAGCAACCCCACTTCCAGGAATGCTGGCCTAACATTTGGGGAGCAGTATTCACCAGCCTGGTACTTTCCAGATGTTTTGGGCATACTGGCTGGGCTGATAAAAGATATAGTCCAAAACATATTGAGCGGCAGCAGGCTGCTGATGGTGAAGGCTGCTTTTGCAGCATTGCTGGCATTGGGGTCCAGAATATCTTGTCCCCTAAAAGGCCACAGAGATCTCGAGTTAAAGTCATCCCACCAAACAAAGCAAAAATGAAACAACGGACATTCCAGTATCCCTTCATGCCTAAAACAAGGAAGTAGTCAAAAGAACTGGAGGTTCAGAAAGCTTTCACCACAGCTAGATGCCTATCAGATGGATTCCACATTCTGCACTTCCTCACAAGTTCAAGCAAACCCCAGTTCCTCAGATCCTTTAATTCTTGAATTAAGATGCAATAGAGGTCACTGGATAGAAAAGCGGAGACTAAATCTTTAAAACAATAAATGCTCAAATGAGGATGATTTTCTGTCCTTCCAATGACCTGGAACTAACTTTAGCAGAAATGACGCCTTCCCACCTGGCTGACTAACTAGAGCACTTCTAGTCTACTCTTATGCATAGTAAAGAAAGCCATCAACTCACAAATCCAGAAATTTCCTGGAGACCAGCCATAACCGGTGCAACTCTACTTACACAGACCATCCTTCAGGACTTTGTAAGAAAGGCACAAATAAAAGCTTTAATTCCTTTGTCAACCATCATCTGATCGCACCTCTTTTGCTTTTCCAACAGAAATTTTCTAACGATTTCGTTTAGGTAAGACGTTTAGGTGGTAGTCTCTGACATTGACAAGCTGCACAGGGTCAAAGATAGTGATGCATAAGCCACTTGCACAGTTACGCTAAGTGCTGTACGACATTCATGACATTCTCTGTCAACCGGGATGAAGAACCTGTGGCCCCCTAGATGTTACTACATTACAACTCCCATCATCCCTGACAACTGGTCATGCTAGCTGGGTTGAGGGATGTTGGGAGTCCAACAATATGGGGCCATAAGCTCCTGTTGTAAGAGAACCTGACAATCCAGGTGCTATCATTTTAACTAGCATTTCATCTAGCACATGAAGAAGAAAAGCCAGCGACATGTGTCATCTTGTGAACCAGAATCGCAGAACGTGGATTGTGGTACTACAAGCAAAATTTCCCTTTCTAATTCAGGAGCCTAAGCAGTCAAGTAATGCCACTGGAAAAAGTTATTCAGGTACAAAGCTAGGCAAGAACTGCCAGAATTCATCAAAAGTGGTCTCTTCCTTTTGCATAAGCTGTCTTTTTATTCTGGAGTCTGTGATCAATCTCAGATTCTGCCAAATTGCACATAAAAACTTCATGCGTGCAGACCAGCAGCAAATAACCATCCTTGCTTCCAATATGCCCTTCCTGTAATCTCAAACCCCAATATTTGTATTAAAATAGAGGGGGTGCTAGAATTCAAGACTACTTCCACCAACCACATCAAATGTGAAATTAAACAGTAGCAAAAGTAACTAGAAGATAATCCTCTTAGCACTTTCCAGTTAATCAAGGAGTGCTGTAACTTAGCCTTACAAAGTGAGTTATAAACTAAGCAACAGCAACAACAAAATCAGATGCAGAGTGTCAATGTACTACTGGCTAATTTAATTTGGGTTATATTCTGATTTCCAAGTGAGAAATGTGGGCAAATTAAACCCAATACAAGTCCCTGCCAGTTAGGACAGAGATGAAGAACAGATGCTGCGGGACTAGAACTCCTACCATCCCATGCTGGCTGGGGTTGATAGGAGATGGGAGTCCAACAACATATGGAGAACAACAGGTTTCCCAGCCCTGGGTTAGGAAGCCCACCTTTTTCTTTTTTCACATAAATCTTTGTATATGTCAATGTTCCCAAGAACAAAATCTCAAATGAAATGGAAGCAGGGACAACCTGCCATGGACTCTGTGACACAATCCTCACTCTTTTCAGAAGGGAGGAGCTGCGCCCAGTGGCTGTTGTGCAGCAGCAAATGTCAAATACTGCCAGTGGCTTCAGAGCTTTTCTCCTTACCATTAAAGGAAGAGCACCTATTTGCAAGTGGTGAAGTCGAGGAGGTGCGTGGTAGTGAGCCAAGTGAGGATGCAGCGGGCCTGGTGGGTAGGTAGCTGCAGTCACTCCTGCTTCGATTCCCAGCTCCCTATTGGGGGAAGGAGAGAGTTCACTTTTAGTCAGGCTAGTTCCTGTCTTCTAGGCAGTGAAGGCAGCAACACCTTCCTTACTCAGGGAAAGAAATTATTTCACAGCAGCAATAACTTTGACTCATGCAGTTTTCTGGAGATACTGTACATAAACATTGGAAGTAAGAGTTCGGTGTTGATTATCTGTTTATTTCTAAACCTGGATCAAAATGCCTGTTTTCATTCAGATATGTTAGATGCTTTCTAAAGCAAAGCCTTCTCAAGGAGGCTTTCATAAAACATAAAATGAAACATACCAGCCTTTCCCTACTTGGTGCTGTTGGAAGCTGTTGTCCAAAACACGTGGAGGGGCTGAGAAAGGCTGCAATATGCAATATGCCTACTCATAAAATACAATTACTAATTTACCAAACAACCATCGTGTAATGCAATATAACCCCTGCACAGACAAAAACAATAAAACAAAAACAAAATTAGTAGCACAAGACCGGTTCACACTTGTGAGGATAAAATGAGAAATCTCTCACAGTTGGTTTGAGGAAAAATAGGACACAGATGCAATAGATTAAAAACTAAGCCTATTTAAGAAAGAACTCAAAAACAACTGAAAGAAGCATTTGCAGCCTTTACAAAAAGAACTTATCTACAGTAAACTATGAATTTATTCTTGATCAGTTGTCTTTGCAAGTATGATGAACAAGGGATGCTTTGCTATAACTTCTAAAAGCAAAGGTTGCTATGCCATGTTTTGCTGATGTAAATAAAGAGAAGGTAAGAGCTTACTAACCAGGCAGATCTCTCTGGTGCTTGACGTGGGTGGGAAGACATTGTCTGTGGTACATGAATGTGATGTCCATGGCCATAGTTGGGATGCATCCGGTGAGGATGTGGCGGTGGTCGTTCATGTGCTCTCCTGGGGGGGGGGAAGCAGGAGTATTGAAACCTTAGGAATGCAAAGCTTTTCTCCTTTGTACATTACCTCACACTGCAGCCTAAGGGTGATAGGTTTCTCAGCTTCCATTTCTGAGCAGCCTGCTTCATTCACAATCTCCCCACCCTGTCTTAACCCAAGCTCAATCTGGTGAAGGCGAGGAGAGAGATTCCTCACTGAGAAGTACATGGCTAGTGGGGGGGGGGTGATGCTTGTGGACAAATAGTCCTTTGATGTTTGGTTGTCCCCCCCCTTTTAACAAGTTTTTAACTTTCTATAATTTTATTGTCTGGTTTTATGTTTATATTGTTGTAAACTGCTGAGATATATTTTATTATACAGTGATATATAATAGTATGGATGAATAAATAAATAAATGTGAGAAAGGCTGTATACAGTGGTACCTCGGGTTAAGTACTTAATTCGTTCCGGAGGTCTGTTCTTAACCTGAAGCACCACTTTAGCTAATGGGGCCTCCCACTGCCGCTGTGCCACCGGAGCACAATTTCTGTTCTCATCCTGAAGCAAAGTTCTTAACCCGAGGTACTATTTCTGGGTTAGCGGAGTCTGTAACCTGAAGCGCACCTAACCCGAGGTACCACTGTACATGCTTGACACAGGATATTTTAAGTACTATATAAAAATGGCATATTTCTAAAATGATTCAGAGATGTATTGAACTTCTAGACTTGAGGTGGCCTTTGCCTATTTCCCACTTCCTAATAACTAAGCCTCAGTTACTTGAGCTTTTTAATGAATATCAAGTGAAAAGCCCTATCTCAATTAGCATTCCTTTTTAAAATCCAGAAACTGGATGGAGTTGCTGTAATGTAATTATTCAATATGACAGAGGCTGACATTTCAATTAATAGCAGTTCCATTACAGCTAAACATTTGAGTGCAGATGATAGGTTCCTGTTCTTAATGAGATTTGCTCCCAAGTAGAAGTGAGTCAACTATTTACATCCATTCATGTATTTAGCTTTCTGCTCAAATTAGAGCCCAGGGAGAAGGAGAAGGATGGTGCAACTTTTAGACCTTGCTGTCCTTACATCACAGCAAATACCAGTTAACCTCCCCCACTCCCCAATCCTTTCTTCTGAGTTTCCTAAGAGTCAGTGTAGTCTCCTGATTATAGCACTGGCCTAAGGTTGAGGAGACAATGATCCAACTTGCCGCTTAGCCATAAATCCACTGGATGACCCTGAGCCAATCAACCACTAGCTGCACAGTCTCTTTCACAGGTTGTTGTGAGGAAAAAAATGGGCGGGGAGAGAAGCAGGTCTACCAACCTGAGATCATAGGAAGAAAGGTGGCATTAAAAGAAAAAGGTAACTAGTTTACTTTCAGCTGCTGTTCAGAGGCAGACTTATAGCTCCTTAGTTACCTCTTGGCAATTGCAACTAAGTGGGTGAACAGTCTTCCTCAACCTGGTGCCCCCCAGAAGCTTTGGACGACAACGTGGGGAATCTCTGGCCTGCCAGATGTTGCTGAACTACAAATCCAATCAGCCCCAGCAAGCACAGCCAATGACCAAGGATGATGTGAGTTGTAGTTCAGTAAAATCTGGAGGGCTCAGGCTTTCCCTGCTGTCAGCCCCTAACCAGCACAGCTGATGAGAGCTGCTGCAGTCCCAAGCATGTGGAGGGTGCCAGGCTGGGGAATGCAGAGAAAAAAAGATCAGGTGATCTGCCTGTATTCTAAAGGATTCAGAAAGAACCCTCATTGAAGCTGTTCTGGGTATAAGCTTTCTTGTATCTGAAGAAGTGTGCATGCACACAAAAGCTTATACCCAGAACAAACTTAGTTGGTCTCCAAGGTGCTACTGGATATTTTTTTATTTATTTCCTCATTGAAGCTGAGACTCTTCCATGCCACTATCCACCCCTAGGCAGCAGCAGCCACTGCCTGTTCCTCCTCCAGGCTAAAGCCTGACTTACGTTGGATGCTGCATCATTCTTCTCCTTTGGACCTCCATCCTCTGGATGACCTCGTGAGGGTGCAGCCTCTGGGCCGGAGATGCCGTGGCAGGGATGTGATGGGAAATGGACTGGTGGGTGGCTGGGAGGGGCTGTGGGATTGGGGCAGCAGCGTTGGCCAGCGGGTGTGGGGGCGGCGGAGGCGGGACAGGGTGGGAAGAGGCATGCGAGGATATGGAAGGGTGGAAGGGGTGGACGGGGTGAGGGATGACATAGTCCACTTGCGAAGTGGGTTGTGGCGGCTGAGGGGGGACAGGGGGAGGGGGGTTTCCATGGGAATGGGGACATGCAGCAGCTTGGTGATGAAGCGGCCGAGTCAAAGAGGCATCTGAAAAGGGGTAGCAGAGAGCAACAAACCCGGTTAGTTCATTACAACTGTCTGCTAAACTAAGATCATCTGCTGCTCTTGACAGCACCCCCCCCCCAAAGAAAATCAGATGCCCATGGCAGACGCTTTGCTTTACCCTGCCACAAGAGAAGGCTGCACCACTCAAGTAAGGTGCGCATCCTGCCAAGTGCACCACTTTGCAGAGACCCTGCCAGCTGCCAATATGAAGCAGGGTATCTTTGGGGGGCCTCCCCTGCCCCACACATATACAGACTGCAGTCATTCTTACATGACATATAATGCCGGCAGGAAGCCAGAGAAGCCGGGGGTGGTGGCTGGGGCTGGGCAACCATGTTCGCACTGTATCCATCGATGGCAATGGGCTGGCTGGGAGTAGCACCCGCCTGGTGCCCGTATATGGCTGTTCGGGAAGAGGCTCCTGGACAGCAGGGGTCAAAGGCTGATGCTCCGTGGAAAGAGCTGCTTCCGTGGTTCCTTATGCCATTGTTGCTTAAGTCCACTGGGAGTGCTTGCTGCAAGGAGGGAGAGCAAAACAAAAGATTATTTGAATATTCGTGGAACTATGATCAAAAGGCTGCTATAGGACAAGTCACACAAAAACACATATGCACAATGCTGTCCATTAGCAAAAGACTAAGCTTTTGTCTCTGAATGGTATGATTAATGTTTGCCATTAGTAAATTTAACAAGAGGCCAGCAACTAGTTTTTCACCATGAAATTGGCATCTTCCTTGTAAACCTGCTAGTGAGCCGATATAAGGAAACCCATTTGATCTCCACAAAGAGAGGAACCCAAAGAGCTACTTTAGGATTCAGAAATAAGAAGTTCCTCATTGGGTCCAACCAAGGGCTATATTGGCCAACATTCCAGTTCAAGTCAGGGCACACATGTAGCGCTTGGGAAAAGCCATGACTGAGGCCTGCCAGCAGCAAGAGGCATGAGGGAAATCTGAGTTTCCCTAGCGAGATATCCTAACTCTAAACTCTCCCTAATCCCACTTTCATCTCCACCAGCCTTTGCCCTCCAGATGTTTTGGGGGTAACAGGTTGAGTGCATACATTTATGTTTAAAGCCTGGGGCCCAAATATCTGAGAGAATGTCTTCCCCCCGTATAGACCTTTCCTTGCCCTGAGACCTGCAGAGGATGCCCTGAGTAGCAGCCCTGAGGCAGCACGTAGTGCATTAGTACATCAGAACATCAGAAAAGCCTGCCCGCTAGCTCAGGCCAAAGGCCCAACTAGTCCAGCACCCAGTTCTCACAGTGGCCTCTCAGGTGCCTGCAAGAAGCACACAAGCAGAACATCAGCGCAGCAACACTCTCTTCACTTGTGATTCCCAGCAACTGCTATTCAGAGGCATACTGCTTCTGACAGTTGAGGCTAGCGGCCTAGTACCCTAGAAAAAGCACTCTGCACAGCACAGCACATGGAGAAACTATTCTCCGTAACTCTTCACCATGACCACAGTGAAGCATTCTCAACCAAACCTGCCTGCTCATGGTACGTGGTGCCAGAACTGCTACTTGATCCTGCAGGTGCCGGCACTGGGGGAGGCCTTTCAACAGGGCAGCTGGATTCGCTGAACGATGGTGAAAGAGGGACGCTTGTGTGGGGGTTGTGGTGGTGGTGATGGTGGAAATGATGGCTGTGCTGTTGAAAACAGCTGGCGTGAGGGTGCCCCAGGATGTGGTGGTTCTGCGAGGAGCCGCCGCATGGAGAATGCTGGGGGCAGCATGACGGCAGCCTTGGCATTGCAGGAGGGCCAGATTCCAGTGTTGTACTTGAGGTATTTCCTCTTGAGTCATCTTAAATTGGGGGTGAAAGAAACATGTGAGCTCAGCTGATAACACAGGTACAGTAAAAGCCAAACCTGAAAACTCTGCAGGATGTACAACTGGATTAGTCATTTGCTTATTAAAGTGAGACCAGTGTGACGTGCAACAAAATGTTGCAGTGTGAAATGCTCCTGTTCACGGTACCAGTTCGTCATGCCCTGTTCCATGATACTCCCCTCCTCCACCCCTCTTGTTTTGCATGCAGAAGGTCCTAGATTCGAATTCTCAGCACCTGCAAGTAGCAGGTGATGGGGAGGACCCAGAGAGCCACTGCAAGAAGAGCAGCCAGTCTTTGGCTAGACTTAGGCCAAGGTTTCAATCTCCCTGGTGTGGGATTCCTCTGCACAAGCTGCATTACAGGGCATTCTGAGGCACTCTGCACTGGGCACCGGAGAAAATTGTTAAGACTCACCAGCAGCCCCTACAAACTGGATGCCCTGGAATGTGCTTCAAACTTTCCTGGGGCTGCACACTGTGAGTTTAGGCACAAGTAGTCACTCAAATGTTTTCAGTAAGAAACCCCAGCATTCCCAGGAACACATGCTCCCCTACTAGGATTACAACACAGTCAAGCTGACCTCAAGAGCCTGTGGAGTCTACATTTGCTATCCCAGTACAACAGATTGACCCCAAACTGGGTTAACACTCTGATTAAAAAAATTCACTGCAGCTCCCTGTACTAGACTCTCATGTCGTCAATAAAAAAAATACACAGGAAGGAAACAGTGGCCCCAGAAATTCTTTGCCTCTCCAGCAAAAGCATGCACTACATTTTCAAAGTAGTAAGCACATCAACTTTGTGGTAAGCCAGCATTTTCACCTACTGCAGAACAGTAAAAAAAAAAAAAAATTAATACCTCCTGCCGGATTCCCTGCAGTCCCACTATTGGTGAGGACAACCAAAGGCTCTGGGGCCAAGGAGGACTGGCTGTTGGAGATGCTAGAAATTACGTCAGAGACCTGCTCTGAGGTCGTGACACTAGGGCCGCCATCGGACGTGGAATTTGCAGTCTGAGATTCCACTCTAGATGAAGTTGTTGGCACAACAGTGGGCTCTGTATAAAAATGACAAACAACATAAAGAAATTTAAGCACCTACAGCCTGTTTAAGTGGGTTATGACTAAGAACTCATTTGACACACATCTTGGGCAAACACAAGACAGACAATGTGGGGTTACTATGTGGCTGCCTGCGCCCAAACAGTACCCTTTGGGAGGAGTGCACAGAACCAGTGTAACAGTGATATTTACAGCACCAACCTCAATAATTCCACAGTTATTCATGTCAGGATCAGTTTAACATTGTTGTGTCAAATGTGCCCATGGGCCGAAAAAAGGCTGGCAACCCCTGATTTATTCTGATCGCATCTGTGTTGGGGGGCAGGCCTGCAAAAGTTCAGGGTACCAACAGTAACATCTGAGGATGCATGTATGCAAACATAGGAGTGATCCAGAGAGACTTTCCCATGTCTGAAACATCCATGAAAGGCAGCCCTGAGCCTGGCCAGACCACAAAGTATCATGTCTGCACTCCCTTATGTGATGCAAGAAGCTTTTAACATGGCAATCCAAAAGTCAAGAGTTTGAATGGCCAGCTAACACATCTTGTTTCTCTTCAGAACACTAATCGGCTTCTCACTGATGGGAGGGTCAAGGCTCTGTCACTGCTGCAACCTACCATCCTCATCCACTGTGAGGTCCACTACTTC
Organism: Podarcis raffonei; assembly: GCF_027172205.1. Taxonomy (NCBI): domain Eukaryota; kingdom Metazoa; phylum Chordata; class Lepidosauria; order Squamata; family Lacertidae; genus Podarcis; species Podarcis raffonei. Next base: position 5,555,174 of record NC_070615.1, read on the forward strand.
TGCTGCATTCTGTCTCAGGGGCTGAATGACTGTGGAGATTCTACTACGGTTCCGCTGCTCCTGTGGCCGTGAAGCATGCGAGTTTGAACTGTGGCCCCAGTGGGATCGAGAATGCCCAAGTGACGATCGAGACCTGGAAGCATAAAGTACAAATGCCTGAAAACTCAAAACAAAGGTTCTCTTTTTTTACCATGACAGGTCTGGTAAGATGATCACTTCTCCAATCTGTACCACCAACAGCTTCAGATAATTCAATTCAAAACTGAGTTTTGTTTTAAGTGGTATTTTGTTTTCCAGATCAATTGTGGGCCACCTTCAGTAACATGTGCTCTATTTAGGGTCCAAGGTTCAATCCCTAGCATCCCCAGGTAGGTCTGGAGGCAGGGGCAGGTGGAGAAGACTCTTGTTTGAAGCCAGACTTAATGACTGGTTGGTGTACAGCCTTGGCTACCCGTTACACCTGAAGCAGAGGTCACGGTTTACTGCTCCACAACAAGTCACAAACCCTTGGACATAATGGGAAGTCAGGACAGCCTGGTTTGTTTATCCCACTCATGCCGGGGAACAGTGAAACCAGAGTGATTAGGCAATGTACACCAACATGCTACTTGTTCACATTAGAAAGTTTGGCTCCTCAAGAGAAATGTGTAACAAATTTGAAGTTTGAAATTAATTAAATAATAACAACAATAACAATAAATAAAAATATTAATAATAATAAAAAAGAAAGCCTGGCTTCTCATTACGTGTGACCGCTTTAGTGTGGAGACAATTCTTAGCTAGATAGCTCAGCCAGGGCCAGCTGACCCAGGATGCATGGTGAGGCAACTGCCTCAGGTGGCAGGATCCACAGGGTCAGCAGATTTGGCCTCCAAGGGGCACACAGCTTACTGCCACTGCAGCAATGGCTGAGGTGCACTCCTTGGAGGGTGGATCTGCCTCCACTCCACAACCCACCCCCATGCCACAGCAGCCTCTTGGCCCTGGAGTGGTGTGTGTGTGCTCACCATTTTGTGGTTCGCATCAGATGCGAAAATGTCTGGCACAAGTCCTGTGGATCAACAGTATGAATAGAAAGCTAAGGCAGCTTTTATGTCCACAAGGCTCTCAACAATAGTGGCACTAACTAGTCTGTGTCAACTAATATTGAGTTTGCATTCTCTTAAGAACATACCGTGCAATAGCACATGGGCTATCTTTGCAAAATTCTAGCCCCAAGTAGGTATAGGGTGGTCCACCACATACTGGCTAGTGGTCCATGATGACCTGTCACAATCCAGTCTCATTGCCCCAAGAATATGTAAACAGATTTTCTACTGCAGTGTAGCTTTGGAGAGTACTGAATTACAGAGTGGGAGAGATTCAAAAGGACAAGGCTTAGACTGGACCTAGCTTAACTGTTAAATTGCAGGTGTGAATGCACATTACCATAAGAGTAAAAAATGGCACAAATGCTACCTTTTACATCACTAATGAACAGATCTAATGAGCAAGTGTAGTGTCATTATACGCAAGAGCCTCAAATCTAAATTCATACTTTTATTATGTTTATATATCCTTTGATATATATGAATGCTATTTTAACCTCATTACACAAAAATAGGAAGCCACTGTAACAAAACTGAATACTCAAACCCTTTACTACATAGCCTATTCAGAAAAAGCATGATGTGAATCTCAAGTTTGCCCGAGCATCTTCACTACCCTTCATCCAATCAAAGATCAAAATATAGGTACCCATTTTAACAGTAATGTTAGACTGTAAATTGAGTATTCATAACAGCATCCTTGATTGGATCAAGAGTTTTGCCAACACAGAATTAAAATTACAAAATCTGTATTAGGAAAATTAAGAAGCCAAAAGAACAGGAAACCAAAATAACTCTGACGAGGCATAGACTGCATGGCTTTAACAACAGTCAAAATACCTTCCCCCCTTTCTCCTCACTATCTAGCCTGATGAAGTGTGCTAGAAAATTCCAAAGCTGACACACTATTTTGTGATATTTTGATTGGCCTAATAAAGGTATTGCCCTATTACGTACTTGCAACTTTTCTTAGAAGCCAACATATGCTACCTTTACTTTTTGAATTAAAATTAGAGCATTTTGCAAAAGATCCCAAGTACAGTGGTACTTCAGGTTACAGACTTCGCTATCCCAGAAATAGTACCTCGGGTTAAGAACTTTGCTTCAGGATGAGAACAGAAATCGTGTGGCGGCAGCAGGAGACCCCATTAGCTAAAGTCGTACCTCAGGTTAAGAAGTTTCAGGTTAAAACAGACCTCCAGAACAAATTAAGTTCTTAACCCGAGGTACCACTGTATACAGTCATGGGGAAAAGAAGACACCCCCTTTGAATTTGGTTTTTTTTTAAAATATGAGGACATAATAACATTTATTTGTTCTTTAGCAGGTTTTAAATTAGGTAAATACAACCTCAAATGAACAGCACATGACATATTACACCGTGTCATGATTTATTTAACAGAAATGAAGCAAAAATGGAGAAGGGATGTGAGAAAAACTAAGTACACCTTATGATTCAATAGCTTGTAGAACTACCTTTAGCAGCAATAACTTGAAGTATACATTTTCTGTATGACTTTTAGCCTCTCACATTGTTGTGGAGGAATTCTGTCCCCCTCTTCTTTACATTATTGCTTCAGTTCATTGAGGTTTACTGGCACAGCACTTTTAAGGTCCCGCCGCAGCATTTCAATTAGGTTGAACTGGGCCATTTGACTGGGCCATTGCAACACCTTGATTCTTTTCTTTTTCAGCCATTCTGTTGTATTTTTGCTGGTGTCCTTGGGATCATTGTCTTGTTGCATGACCCAATTTTGCCCAAGCTTCAATTGTTGGGCAGATGGCCTCACATTTTACTCTAGAATACTTTGGTATACTGAGGAGTTCATGGTCGACTCAATGACTGCAAGGTTTCCAGGTACTGTGGCTGCAAAACAAGCCCAAATCATCACCCCTCCACCACTGTGCTTGGCAGTTGGTATGAGGTGTTTGTGCTGACATGCTGTGTAGGGTTTTTGCCAAACATGGTGCTGTGCATTATGGTCAAACATCTCCACTCATCTGTCAAAAGGACACTGCTCCAGAAGTCTTGTGGTCTGTTCAGATGCAACTTTGCAAACCTAAGTCATGCTGTCATGTTCTTCTTAGAGAGAAGAGGCTTTCTCCTTGGCAACCCTTCCAAATAAACCATACTTGTTCAGTCTTTTTCTAATTGTACTGTCATGAACATTAACATGTAACATGCTAACTGAGGCCTGTAGAGCCTGAGATGTCTCTCTTGGGTTTTTTGCAATTTCTCTGAGCATTGCACGGTCTGCCCTTGGGGTGAATTTGCTGGGACGTCCACTCCTACAAAGATTGGCAACTGTCTTGAATGTTTTCCACTTTTGAATAATCCTTCTCACTGTAAAATGATGGACTTATAATTGGTTGGAGATGGCCTTATAACCCTTCCCAGTTTCATGGGCAGCAACAATTGCTTCTCTAAGAGCATTGTATCATTTTTCCTCCTTGGCATTGTGTTAAAACACACCTGAATGCTCCAAACCAGCAAACTGCTAAAATTTCAGCTTTTATTGAAGTGGACACACTTGCTGATGATCAATTAAGCAAGGGCATTTGCTTAGCAGCACCTGTCTGCTACTTAGTCCCTTAATTCCTATGAAAGCAGTAAAGGTGTACTTAAGTTTTTCACACATGGCTTCTCCATTTTGGCTTTGTTTTTGGTAAATAATTCATGACACGGTGTAATATGTAATGTGTTGCTGTTCATCTGAGGTGGTATTTTAATTTAATTTAATTTTAAGACCTGCTAAGGAACAGGTGATTGTTATTATGTCCTGATATGCAAAACCACAGAATTCAAAGAGGGTGTACTTTCTTTTTTCCATGACCATATATCAGTATTTTACAACAATGTCAATAAAGTAACCAGGTACACATTAAAGTTGCAGTTTCAGCATTTCCAAATCTTCAGTTCATTCAATGCCTAGGTCAGAGCTTTCCAAACTTTTCATGTTTGTGACACACTTTTTAGACATACGTCGTTTTGCGACACAGTAATTCAATTTAACTAGCAAACCGAAGGTTAAACTAACCCCTTTCCAGCCCTGGGAGGAGCGTGGGGAGCGTTCACATGACACATCTACACACTGCAGCTGACACACTAATGTGTCATGCAGGGTGGATTTGATTTAAATCAAATCAATTTAAATCACAATTTAAATCACTAGTCAGTAAGACTTGATTTAAATCATTTTTTCACAGAAAGACTCATTCTTACTGGTATGATCTTAATATTGACAACCAGATGAAGGTTTCATTTTTGGAATAATAAATTTTCAGAGTAGTTTTCACAGTTATATCAAAAATTACTGATTTGGTTATACTATCAGAAATACATAGACAGATAACTATGAAATTATGGTGAGATTTAATAAGTTAACTGTTTATATTTGGACAACTTTTCTGCTGTACTTTATTGGAAGGAGAAAAATAATCATTTCCTTAATAACAATTTAAACAATTTATTTAACTGAAACAATAACATTATAGCATATGTATCCATGTTTGTTAACTGATGTGGTTAAACGGTTTTAAAAAAATAAACTTAGACTGAGTTTTAGCACACATGAAAAACTTAAAACAAATCCTTATTTCCTGATGAATAGCCTTTGGACTATAATGTAACAAATAGAAAACTATCTTTAGAAAGATTTTTCATCCAAAAGCATTTTATTTTAAAAATCCGATTTAATTTTTTTTTAAAATCCAATTTAAATTTTAAAAAATCTGATTTGAATTAAAAATAAAATAAAAAGCATTGATTTTTATCCACCCTGGTGTTGTGACACACAGTTTGAAAAGCTCTGGTCTAGGCTGACCATGGACTCATGCAAGTTCCTTTTGATTTCTCTCTCCTACTTTAAAACTGATTCCAACTGACTGAACCAGTAGGGAACTGGACTCCATGTTGAATCCAGTGCTTGATGAATCCATGGACAAATGAGTGATACTCGTGCCAGGCATAAAACTGGGGTGAAAACTCCAGCTAAAATAATCTTTAATAACAAACCTGATCCCATACTTTTAGACAGGCAATAGGCTGGATATTATCAGCTGTAATCAGGAATCTCTGCATGCTGAGGAAAGGGGCTTAGGGTGGCAGAATAATTTTAGACTAGGAAGGGATTGGGTTTTTTTTTAATGTACGTATTGTTAGAACTAACAGCAAAGCTCCCATCAGTTCCACTGGGTGAGGGATCCATACATTTTGAGAGTCTGAAAAGGGAGGAGACAAGACTTTGCTTGGGTCTCTTCTCATTTGCTGAGGAGACTGAATTCAGAAGGTTTATTCATTTATCTTTGATCAAGGCATCACGGCATCTATCAGCAGAATTTTATCCAGGATGACACTTTAAAGCACTGCTGCAAGATGAAAGACCAAAATAATTGACAGCTTGAGAACTATCTACATATCTCTCCCTAGTACAATTACAGATTATTCCTGCAGTTAGATGGAAAGAGGCTTTCATGTGCAGCACAAATAAAATAATAATATATGGTTTAATGAAGCAGGAGCAAGGAAGATGGTGAGGCCTAGAGTAAAATGAGAGAGAAAAGAAAAAAGGAACCATGTATTAAAAGTAAACTCACATTTGTTGACTTACTTTACATTCCTATACAATGGCAGGACTAACTTTTCATATGCCTGAGGCACAGGAAAGACCCACACTGGAAAGCTATGAAGTAATCCTATTAAATGGATTGTGTGGTAACTGGTTGCCTGTGTTGAGGCAGATATATTATGAGGTAGCTGTAAATATATTTGAGAGTAACCATAGAGCAAATAAATTGTGTTTTCAGCCTGAAGTCATGCACTGCCTTGTTTAGTAAAGCTCCATTTTGAACCCAGGATGGCAGCTAGAGAAACTCAAGACCCGGAGACGTAGCAGCCAAAATTAACAAAATATTGAGGTAAATAACTGAAAGGACAAACTTCTGCGGCTTTGCCAGTAGAAAGCAATGCTCTAGTTTAAAGGTAGCCGACATAAGCAGCTGCTATAAACCATGTTAGGCCACTGGCCCTCCTTGCTCAGAGGGATTTAAACTGACTGGCAGCATCAGACAGGAGTCCTTTCCAGCCTTATCTAGAGATGCCAGGAATTAAACTTTGGGCCTTGCAAAGCAGCTGGTTCTCTGTGGAGAAACAGTACCCCCCTCCCAAAATCTATTTCTAAGGCAAAGCTTTAACAGAATGCGTAACAGCATTCACACTACTGAACGTGAAGAGAAATCTGTACAGTATATAAATGGTCCTCACTTTTATATACCAGGTATCAACAGAGGGCAGTTGGCTGTTTAACACTGCACTGCCTCAAAATAGAGGTGGCTCTGGGAGAAGGTACATGAGGGAACAAAAACTGGTCAAATCTGATTTGTCAAGTTATTAGGCATTGCATCTCATCCCACTGAACAAGAGTGGTGGCCTGTTGAGCACCGCCAACTCCACGCAAATCTTACTAGTTGGGAAGATAATAATAAATAATAAATTTTATTTATATCCCGCCCTCCCCAGCCAAAGCCGGGCTCAGGGCGGCTAACAACAATAAAATAGTTTTAGTAATAGATACGCTGGTTGGAAAGAAAAGGGGTGTCTCAAGGAAGAGGCAGTTAATGGCTGGGCGGGGTATAAATAATAAAATTATTATTATTATTATTATTATTATTATTATTATTATTATTATTATTATTATTATTATTAGGTAGAACAGTTAGAAGAAGTCAGTTGGGGGAAGTGGTCAGCCAGTAATCAAGATGGCTGCAAAACCCAGAGTTCCTGCCCTCAAGTACAGAATTTCTCTTCAAAACAGCCAATTAACTGGGAAAACTTGAAAACTTTTACCCCAATTCAAGTAATATGCTGAGATAAAAATAAGGGGGTATAATTAACTTTCTCACGCCACGGGAACACCAAGAAGAAGCCAGGGCAATGAGCCAGCAAAGAGAGAACATGGCGCCCGAACCAGTTAAGATGGCAGAAGCTGCGGCAGAAAAGGGTACAAATGCAGTGCTGAGCGAGGACAACATGCAGAAAAGCTTTAAAACTGCTTCACGAGAATATGGATATGAAATCAAAGCTGGAGGATTTTCAAAACAGACTTAAAGGGTTAATCTTAGCAGGGGCTTTGTAGAAGGGGCAGAAAGTGACGATAGTGGTTTAAATTGCTAATACCTGCCTTGGAACTATCCCCAGGGGATACTGGGTGAGCCCACAGAGCCCTATCAACTCGTCCATGTGTTTCAGCCCCTCCAAGAGACATTATTATATATAATATATTTACATAGATTTTAGGAAAAAAGATATGGAGAACGCTTAGGAATGTGGAAAATATAACTTTTGAAAATCAACCAATTATGGTTCTCCAGGAACTATCTCAGAACACCTTGAAAAAAGGAGAAAATTTCACCTAGTAACATCTAGATCAGGGGTAGTCAACCTTTTTATACCTACTGCCCACTAATGCATCTTTCTTGATGGTAAAACTTCCTTGCCGCCCACCAGTGCTCAATGGAAAGAGGAACCCCCTACCACCCACCTAGAATCCTGAAACACCCACTAGTGGACGTTAGGGACCAGGTTGACAACCCCCAATCTAGATTATCAGAAGTGGGAATCAGATTATCACTGAGCATTCACTTTCTGTCTAATATTCAACAGAGGAAATTCAGGTTTTTTGGCTGCAAACCTCTGGGAAGTAGCAGAGCTTTTGCAACTTCTGGAGTTGGAATGACTCTCTGAATTGATGAGCTTTTTGCAACAAGAAGGCACTGACCCAGGAGAAGAGAACCCAGTGGAGTCAAGACGAGAAACCTATCGTAGATCTTGTAGCGCAAAGATAGTACAAGGAAAAGCAAGACAGACTTCTCCACTCTCAAGCAACTAGAAAATGAACAATTAAGACCCCTCTCTGAGGTGTTAAAAATAACTTATTCAAGATGAAGCCATACAATTGGCTAGACAAAGCAGTAACTATAGCACATGTACCCCTTGAAGTTAAGATTTAAGCTATTATTTAAAATGTACTCACCATGTGTACTTATGTTATGTTCTATACCCCAATGGTGCAGGAGTGCCCTCTAGTGTCTATAGAGGACACATACCAAGTTGTATTTTACTGTTTTAAGTTGAATGTTGAATTGTTTTTCAGTTGTGGGGAAGGGAGGGTGTATTTACAAATAAGAAAGCAAGATGGCATCAAATAAGAAGAGTGGAAGTATAACTATGATTACCTTGAATTTAAAAGGGATGGGAGATCCAATAAAACATGTTCAACTGGCAAAATATCTTTATAATAGGTAACCAAATATAGTTTGTTTACAGGAAATACATGTGGATCAGAAAAACACCTTATTAAATCAATCTTGGGTAGGACGATTCATAGCCATAGGGTCAAATAAAAGAAGACGAGTTGTGATCTTAGTTCATTCTCAACTTAATTTTCAGGTCATTAAAATACTAAGAGATCCAAATGGTAGATCTATTGTTATAGAAGGAACCCTCAGTGGGACATGTTAGGTAACTCTGGATTCAGTTTATGTGCTGAAAACTGGCCAAATGCCATTTTTAGAAAAGCCTGTGTCATGCCTCAATGAATTTTTCTTCTTATGATTTAATATTTGGAGGAAGATTTAAATTGGAGTGCAAGTAGCCTTTCACATAAAGACCTAACTGATTCTGCATGGGAAAAGAAATGTAAACAACAACAGTGGAGTTTAAAAAGGGCAAGGAACAACTGAAATTGTTGAGAACATTGTAAGAGTGGGGTCTATGGGATATATGGAGTGAGTGGAATCCAGTGGATACAACTCACAAGTTGTATCCCCTGTTCATAGCTCACAATCTTTAGACTTTATACTAACCTCTGCCCAGTGTCAGAATCTCAGATATATGAGCTAGGTGCCAAATGGCTCCTTAAACCAAGGTTACAGTTGCCAAAACAGAATGTCTAGTTGCCATTTTAGGGCAACATGGCTCTAAAGTCTTAATTTTTCAAATGAAGGACTGACTGTGATCGATTGTTAAACATCTGGCTAGTTCAGATGACAAGCCTGAACTAGGTTAAGATTGAGGACAGTCCACATATATATAGACTTATTCCTGCCTCTTTTTCTTAATGGTGACATGGGCCACTGATATCATAAGAATATTCTTCACAATTGAGAGCAGGGCAGTAAAGACAAGCTACAACAATTAACTATAATGTTGTTCATCGCTCCTTCTCAGGCTGATTGTGCAGATAAAATACAAATGATTGAATTATACAGTCCTGATCCAATGATCCCCAGACATGCACCTCCAGATGGTAGAGATGTCAGGCACCATCCTGGGGCCCAGGCAACTTCACTTGGTCACAAGTAGCCAATAGCTTAGTGCAAAATGCACCTGGCACCTGGCTAATTTCAAACTCAGCCTCCTTTTTAAAGGAAGTGCAGACAGCTCATATTGGTGAAATTAACATAACAGAATACACTCCAGTGAGCGCACACGTCCTATTAATTCTGTCAGAAAATGTGACCTGTATTTGGTCTTTTAGTCCTGTCCTTGTAACCACAATCAAATGGTAAAAGAAAAACTTAAGGCATCATTGGAACAAAAACTAAGAAAAATAATAGAAGGACTAAGTTCAGGATTGCTGTGGGAAACAATAAAGGCAGTGTTTAGAGGAGTATGTTTCAAGAAAAATCAGGACTGAATAAAATCTACAGGACACAAAAGATGCAATTAGAAGAGGAAGTCTCTTCCCTAGAACAAAAGCATAGGACAAGAACTTCAAAACAAGTTTACTAACTATTACAAATTAAGCAAAAATAACTAGAAGCAATAGAAATAGATAAAACAATGGTACAATTACTGTATTTAAAACAAAAATATTATTACTATTTTTGCTGCCAAGTTGCAAAAAGAGAAACAAAGCAATAACTACAGGTATAAAAATAAAGGCAGGAGAAAGAGTTTATAGTACAAAATTAATATGTGCAGAATTTAAAAAGTTTTTCTTCTTTCTGTACACCTCCACCTCTCTCTAGAAGAAATTAAGAAATTTTTAGACACTATTGCAGGAGTAGGCAACCTAAGGCCTGTGGGCCAGATCCGGCCCACAGACGGTCCAGGAATCAGCATGTTTTTACATGAGTAGAATGTGTCCTTTTATTTAAAATGCATCTCTGGGCTATTTGTGGGGCACAGGAATTCGTTCTTTTTTATTTTTTAGAAAATATAGTCCGGCCCCCCACATGAGCTGAGGGACGGGGGTCTGGCCAACGGTTGAAAAAGGTTGCTGACCCCTGCACTATAGCAATACCTATAACTAAAGGAGGAGGACAGTAAATGTATGGAAAAGGAGGAGATAAAGGAAGTAATTAACAATGATATTGTAATGATATTCTAGCTGATAACAGACTTCCTGCAACCTGGAGACATTCAAAAATAGTAGTTATTCCCAAGCCTCACAGGGACCATCCAATTTTGAGTCAGACAGATCAATCTCTTTATTCAATGTTGACCAATCTCTGGTCAACAGTTTAAAAACCTTTATTGACAATTATAAATACCCAGACTCCTAAGAAGAGGGGAGAGGAGAGGAGGCTGAGGGAACCCCCCACAAGGGAGGGTGTTTGAAAAAGAGTGGGGGGCTGCCAGCTCTGCAGGCAAGGGGTGATGTAACTGGGCTCCTGAGCCCCACAGGGGTGCCGCAGAAAGAATGTATTTGGTCAAGGGAGTGATGGACTCAAAAAGGTTGAAAACCTGTGCTGTATGTAATTACCGTATTTTTTGCACCATAACACTCACTTTTTTCCTCCTAGAAAGTAAGGGGAAATGTCTGTGCGTGTTATGGAGGGAATGCCTACGGGTGGCATACCTACGGATTTTCCTCCTCTAAAAACTACGTGCGTGTTATGGTCGGGTGCGTGTTATAGAGCGAAAAATACGGTAAATGCATACATTTGAAGAGAAGGGTTCTCTTGTTCTAAATTTAGAATCAGCATCCAACTGTTGCAGAGGCAGAAGGACAGGGACTAGAGAATATCTGTACCATCAGATAGTGAAAAGGAAAGAGCACAGCTGGGTGTTAGAACATTTAAAGGTAAAGGTAAAGGTACCCCTGCCCGTACGGGCCAGTCTTGACAGACTCTAGGGTTGTGCGCTCATCTCACTCTATAGGCCGGGAGCTAGCACTGTCCGCAGACACTTCCGGGTCACGTGGCCAGCGTGACAAGCTGCATCTGGCGAGCCAGCGCAGCACACGGAACACCGTTTACCTTCCCGCTGGTAAGCGGTCCCTATTTATCTACTTGCACCCGGGGGTGCTTTCGAACTGCTAGGTTGGCAGGCGCTGGGACCGAACGACGGGAGCGCACCCCGCCGCAGGGATTCGAACCGCCAACCTGACGATCAGCAAGTCCTAGGTGCTGAGGTTTTACCCACAGCACCACCCGCGTCCCTATGTTAGAACATTTAACACATGACAAAAATGGCAACTATCTGGTCCATACCAGAGGCTGCCTATAGCTAACTTGGAAGTTCCAACTACAAGAGGGTGAGAGAAATCAATACCAATGAAGTTTAAGCAGTGTTAGAAACTGGGATAGAAAAGCTAGGGCCAAATGGCTTCTGGAATCTGGGTTATAGGCACAAAATCAGAATGGCTAGTTGCCATTTTCCCCCCAATGCAGCAGCACATTCCATTTATTTTTGCAAAATAGGTCTATGACATCAAAATTCTTGGAAGAACAGGTCCAACAGCATAATCCTAGCCATTTCTACACAGACATAGATCCTACTGAATGAATTCAAAAGGGTTTACACCAAGGCAAATGGGAATAAGATTCTACATGTGAAGAATTCTTCTGAATTCCTGGCAAACTGAGATCAACATTTGCAATCACCTAGAAAACTTTCCTTATCCATCAATTTTCATTAGACAAATCTCTATTTCACAATATGGAATTCTGTACAGAATTTTCCCATGAGAAAAATGCATGCATTTAGAATGCATTTTACATTAAGTCTTTAAGAAAATATTACATGGGGGGGAAATATAATAATTATTTCTTTTTTTAAAAAAACAGATATTCTACTAACACTATAGGTTTTCTGTTTTAAAAACCAAATTTCGGCAAAAAACTAATTCAGGCGTGTTAAATAACATGAAATAAATGACAGTTTAGAAGAAATTTTTAATACAACTATGTGAACGTCATAGCTTTCTGGCAAGAACAACACAAGGGCGGGGGAATCCCATAATGAAGGCTCTGCTAATTCCAACTGCAAACAGTCTATCCACCAATTTCCAACCAACAAAGACAGCCTGCCAGGGGAAGTTCACCTGGAACCTTCACCTTTAGGTGCCAGGCAAAAAATGGTTCCTCTTTAACCAGGCCTTAGGCTGATTGACATCCAGTGCCCCTTAAAATGTATTGGGTTGTTTCTAGTTTTAATTTGTTTGAGTATTAGCACACTTGAGCATTGCTGTCTATGGCTTCTTTAAAGTGCTGATTACAGAAAACAAAAGTGTGGTTTTTAAAAAGGCGGGTGCATATGTATCTGAAGCTCATCATCAGTAATAATATTTCCCCCATTGAAAACATAAGCTCTCTTTCTCATTACGTCATATATAATACACAGCTCTTAATACAAAAAGAAACATAAAAGGGAGCTTATGTAGTAACTTGGTTATATTTTGAAGTTCGAATTAAGTGCATTGTAAAAAATATTCTCCTCCTAATCATTTCAACAAAAAATATAGCACCCAAAGTAGAAAGCCACAGTTATACATCTCTGAATTATTTCAAAAGCAAAATACCAAGCCTATGGAAGTACACATATACTTTGGGCAGGAATTTTTTTAAAGGTGAACATACTGTGTGTGCTATTACTTAATCTAAAACAGAAGGACTCAATGTTCATACCAAATTATATAAAGAAACTAACGTGTAGTAATTTTGTCTCTTGATCACACTCCACATTTATCAACATGATTTGCCCTGAAAAGAAATAACTAACTCCCAGACATTCATTAGACCTCATACTGTTTTGAAGAGACTTCAAACATTAAACTCTAACCTGCCTGGCCAAGAGGGGGCTCCTGCTACTATGTGGGAAGGGCAGGGAGCCATCTAAGTTATGTTTATCCTGGATGGCTCCCACATCCCTTTGCATTTGAAAAAAGCTTTATAACCAAGACTTTTGAGTACTCTGACTTGTTGCCACTGTCCTGTGTCCTCCACTGATAGCAGCACCAGCTTACCTGTGTGGGGAGAAGGTGACAGTCCTAAGTCACCTTCCAGTCCCTCCCAGCAGCAACAAAGTCAGATCACTAATGTGTTGATTAGAATGCTCTTTTCAAATGCAAAGGGTTGTGAGATCCCTAGTTGTGTTTCTGTTGTGCTATTGGCTGGGAGGCATTTTTCCTCCTGTGCTCTCAGTGGTCAGTTGCACCATTTGAATGGTTCAGCAGCCGAATACTAGAACTATGCATCAGGACGTGATCTCATTCAGGGAATTCTTAGTTGCAAAATGCACTCCGCACCCGCTTATTATGAACCCTGACTTTAAGGAACAGCTGTTCAATAAAGTCCAACCCTTATTCACAAAGTTATTATCATATTCCAAAAGAAAAGAACATTGGCCTTACCGGTAACTTTCTCCAACTGTTACAATCTCTACTTCACTGTCTGTTGAGGTAACATTGATTTCTTCATTGGCAGTGACTTGGGGGGTGGAGGATGCTTCGATCACCACCACATCTTCATCAATACTCCCTGAAAGGCAGAACGCAAAGGAAACAGAAGACTGAAATAAGTTGCATTAGATTTGAATTCCACAAGGTATTAACTATATATGGTGCAAAATGGAGGCAATCAGTAAGTGTTGCAGAAGATGTAACTTACAAAAAGTAATAATACACCTCTTCTGCGCCAGTTACATTTAGTTTTAATAAGACTGCAGCCACTTTCAGTGGTGCCTGGAAGCAGCTTTGACCCAAAATAGACCAGGAGCTATTTGATGGGTCAGGAGCAGATTAGAGCTACCAAATTGTTGTTCTCAGATCAGAGTAACTCAGCATTGTTTAATTTATATCCCACTTTTCTGTGAAGTTCAAGGAAAGAGACATGGGAGATTGGAGCACAACCTCTCATCCAGGCACCAACTGACTCAGTGTCAGCAAAATGCTTGCCTCATGTGCCTTCATACACAGGGAATCTGCAGCCCTTCAGATGATGCTGGACTTTCTCACTGGATCCAGACATAAGAAGATAAGATGATCCCTGCTTGACCAAGCCAAAGGCACATCTACTACAGCTTCCTGTACTCACAGTAGCCAACCAGATGAGCCAAATGAGCAAGAGCAGGAGCACAACAGCATCTTGTTGACCTGCAATTTCCAGCAAGTGGTATTTAGAGGCATTATGCCTCTGACAGTGAAGGCAAAGCTGGTAGGATGATGAGTGGTCATTAACATCATGGTCAATGGTCAGGAGTTGGAAGTCTAGAAATATCTGAATGGCTGCACATTCCCTGCCATACAGTTTCAATGGAAAGCAGATAATTGAGAATGAATTTGTAACTTCGAAAACTGTATTTTATTTTCAAAGCTGTGACTAAGCATGCCCTGAAAAACATTTCTAATTCCTAAGCATGCCCCAACACAGGAGGCTTTTACAGACTTTCCTGGATTGTGTCGTATTTCAGTTTAAACTCAAGAGTCACTGAACACGTAAAATAAAGCTTTGTCTTACAAGTGAAGTCAGGTCCTACAACTGTCTAATTTCTGCATGTACAAAGAGAGAAGCCATACAGTGCAAATGAATGGTCAGCAATACACACAACACATAGTTAAGCTATGGAATTTGCTATCTCAAGATGTAGCAACATAGATAGCTTTAAAGGGGATCAGACAATTTCAGTGGCTGCTAGTCATGAGGACTGTGTATTACCTCCAGAATCAGACACACCATACCAATATCTGTCACAAAGAAACATTGGGCTTCCCATTAGGCCATTTGGTTGTGTCCCAGAGGAAACAATATGCCAGCCTATGCCTCTGAACTGATCAAGCAGAGAACTCTTCTTACGCTGAGGCATCCAAAAGATGAAACGCTATAGTAAGGTGCCTTTTACTACCCTCACATAGACTGAGTGCAAGTGCGTTGCAGTCATGACAAAAAAGTACCATTTCTAAATGCCTGCCCTCTAGAACAACAATTATGGAACCAACCGGAGGGGCAGCAGGAACTCTGGATTTAATCTTAAGCAATGTAGAGGTGTTAGATACAAATGTTATTGAACTGACTGGAAACTGTGGCTCTAGTGCTATCCAATTCAATATATATGTAAATGGAACAATTTCCAAACAAAAACAAAACAATCACATTTGACTTCAAAAGAGGTAACTGCTTTTCAGCTTCCTTTTCAGCAAACTCAAGAGGATCAAACTCTCCAAAAAAGATTGGGAGTTGTTTAGAATCACAACATGAGAAGCTCAGCTGGAACATACACCAGATAAAGAAAGGTGTACACACACACACACACACACACACACACACACGTGTGTGTGTGTGTGTGTGTGTGTGTGTGTGTAAATATAAGATATAGAGGAAAAACAGAGGTGGAATTGAGAAAGAAACAGTTTATTAAGTATAGAAACGGACCTGCGTTGAGGGGGAAGGAAGTCAAATACAAATGAATAAGAACTGAAATAGGGATGTATGTGCATTATTTGTTGTGTGTGTGTAGTTATATCTTTTTGTAAGTTTGTCTTGTGAGTGACATCTGTGTTGGTGTTGGTATAATAACCTAAGAAAAGCATTTTAAAAATTAAAAAAGAAAGAAAAGAAAAACAGATAAAGAAAGGCACCACCAAAGCCTAGAGGATGCTAGTGTCCTTAACAAGCAAAGAAACTATTAGAGACACGAGGGCTTCCTTTAGAAAATGGAAGTCTTGTCCAAACGAGGCGAAAAAAAAGGAACACAAACTTTGGAAAAATAAATGCAAGCAGACAATATAGGATGCTGAAAAAGAATTTGAGGATCACACTGCTAAAAACATTAAGACCAGCAACAACAAAAAATATTTAAATAGTTGCAGGGAACCAGGGAGGAAGGTGGACACTTTCAACGCCAATGGAGTCAAAAGTCTGAGCTAGCAGTCTCTCTTTGTGCTCTTAAGCCAAGACTGGCTGAAAAGCCTATACTGTACAGAAATTATTCCCATGAAAGAGTTTGGTCATTTGTGGTCCCTTGTGGATGGGTTACCACTGTGAGTTTTGAAAGACGGAACACCAGCCATGAGTGGGAGAGTTAATGTCTGCATCCCAATTGCTGATTCATACAGTTTTCATGCCTCTGTTTCATAGTAACAACTTCTTGCATCTTAAAGACTAACAGATCTACTGTTAAAACGAAGTTTTAATGGACTAGAGTCCATTTCATCAGGTGCATCAAGAGTTATCTTCAGTGGACAGCTATATACAGGAGCAGAGATGTATATACACGTACCCAATGCTTTTTTAATTAGAAAAAAAATGTGCTGGTACTCACCATGAGTTGTTACAGTAAGTGCCACACTTTTAACCTTGGGGTGGGGAGGCACTGGTACTGTATACCCTTGGGTACCCCCAGGGAAAAAAGCACTGCATGTACCTGTCAAATGAAAGTAAACCTTTGTGCATCTGATGAAGTGGACTCTATTCCACAAAAATTTAGGTACAATACAAAGAGATCTAAGGTACTATGAATTCTTTGGTGTGTGCATTGAATTCATATCCTATTATTCAGATTTTATAGAAAACCTCCATGGGATCTTCCTGCTGATATGAAAAAGCATATTTACAATGACTGTCCACCCAAAGATGAGAAATATCAAAAACACATGGGCTCACTGGATACATGCATCAACTTTTGTTCTAGTCACGTGGAGCCGTTTCACATCTTTGTCGGCAAGAGGCAAAGAGAGACACCTAAACGAAGGCAGCAGGAGTGTGCAGGTAGAACACAACAACTCATGGAGCAACTTGTTATGGAAGGGGCAGAACCTCCACCCCATCAACCCAGGAGTCTTTTGCAGGCAGTGTTCACACACTTTCAAAACCACAGGTGAACTGGTACTGTTACAGGTGCCACACAATATTCGTTCTGAACTTGTAAGAATTTTACTTTTTCTTATAAACTACTTAGAAGTTATGTTACAATCAAGTGGTATATAAATTTTGTTAAATAAAAATAATAAATAAATAGCAGCAAGAAACATGCTTTAAAAATAAAATGATGGTTTTGATTAATAATCCTCCTATTCATAAAGATGTGAGTGGTGCACCAGTTTCGAGACAGAGTCACTGAAAAGTTGAAATAAGGGGACTTCAGAACACTGATGAAGTAGGGAACAAATATTGCTGAAATGGCCAATGTATATGCTAGTATGGGCCAGCCTACTTCAACAAAGTTAGGTAAAAGGCAAAGGTAAAGGACCCCTGGATGGTTAAGTCCAGTTGAATTCGACTATGGGGTACGGCACTCATCTCTGCTTTCAGGCCGAGGGGGCCAGTGTTTCTCCAGACAGCTTCTCTGGGTTATGTGGCCAACATAACTAAACCACTTCTGGTGTATAGAACACCATGACGAGTGCCAGATCGCACAGAAAGACCATCTACTTTCCCGCTGCAGCGGTACCTATTTATTTACTCGCACTGGTATGCTTTAGAACTGCTAGGTTGGCAGGAGCTGGGACAGGAGCTCACCCTGTTGTGTGGATTCGAACCGCTGACTTTACAATTGGCAAGCCCAAGAGGCTCAGTGGTCTAGACCACAGTGCCACATGCGTCCCTAAACAAAGCTAATGGAAAATTGGTGTATTACATCCATACATCATGGGCTCATTTTACTCTCATTCATGGAATGTTTCTACAGACTATAGTACAGCAAAGGCTAGTAGAAAGTGGGCAGTCACAAGAGTAACCTACGCTGAATTTTTAGAAACAATACTGCATGGGCTTAGCAAGTTGTGTGAACCAGGCCATTGTGGTTCTGATTATACTGGAGATCAGGGATGGACACAGGAGATTATGTTCTTTTGGCTACTTGCAACCCTGTGACATTCTGTCTATACTGACTATGTGACACTTCTAGGGTTATCAGAAGTTTGAAACAAGACTGTTAGAAGTGTGTCTCTTTGCCTGTGCTTCTGCATGGCCAGATATAATCCAGGATCTCTCATACCTAATTCATGGTACATGCAAGAGATGTTCTACAAGAGGTACATAACTGTTTGAAGACCCTATAGATTAAGGGAAATGAACTGGACCCAGGCCAACGCTCACCCTTCTGAGATGGGTTTTTGTGTGTGTGTGTGTGTGTGGTGGGAGGTTGACTGCTGTAGTAATGGGACTTGTTGGCAGGCCACTTTGGGCAACTAAAAATTTGGCACACCAACTCGCACTCCCTTCTCATAGAAGCCTTTGGCTGAAATCAGGCAAAGTCTCTTCCCTCCCAAGACTGAGTCACTTTGCCCAGCCGTGGAAAAAGAACTCAAGAATCTGGGCTGCAGCCTCTTCTCCAATCATCTGCAAAATCCCAGCACCCCAATAAATG
The DNA here is from genome assembly GCF_027172205.1 of Podarcis raffonei. Lineage (NCBI taxonomy): Eukaryota > Metazoa > Chordata > Lepidosauria > Squamata > Lacertidae > Podarcis > Podarcis raffonei. Next base: position 5,573,852 of record NC_070615.1, read on the forward strand.
GATGGCTGGATCCCACATAGAAACATATGAACCACCTTCTACTGAATCAGAGTTCTGGTCCATCTGGCCAACATTGCCTCCCTGACCAGCAGTGGCTCTCCAAAGTCTCTTGCCCCACAGCCCTGAGAGCCTTTAGCTGAAATCCCTGCAGCCTGAACTGAGAATCCTCCACTCACAAAGTGCATGTGCACTATGTCTTAGCTATGGGCCCTCCAGCTAAGCGACCAGAGCTGCAGATAAACTATTTAAAAAACTCTATGAAGAGGAGCAGGATAACACAGTTATTTGACAGCAAGGTGGTTTTACCTGAAGGAACAGCAGTACTGTTTGGGTGGTTATCGCCAGTCGACACAAAGATATCTTCCTCTCCTTCAGTGGATGAGCTGGAAGAGGAATCACTACTGATGTCATTCTCACTAGAACTGCTGGAGCTGGGCAGCAGAGCATACTTCCGCCGAGCCAATACCTCCCTTTTCTTCCGCTGCATTAAAATCCGCTCTTTTTGGTTTTGCGTCCGCTGGGAGGAGCTGGTTTTCACAAACCGCTTCCTATAAGGGAGCCTCCTCAGAGTACTGCTGCTATGGAAACAGGGCCTTTTCATCAAGAGCCCTGGAACAGACTCTGTCTCTGTCCGGGGCCACTTTTGGGGCCGAGTACCATGAGTTCTGCTTGAAGCATTCAACACCGGCCGAGCATGCCTCACGGGGGCCGCCTCCTTGTCCTCCTCCTCAGACGTTACTGTGTCAGAGTCTCCAAAATGCAAACTAGATGAAGGGGAAGAGACACAGTCACTAAAAGATGAGTCATTGTCTTCGCTTTGCGTATCAAGGCGCTGCCTTAACCCTAAAATCCGGGGGTTCTCTTTTCCGCCACAGTTCTGAGCATAGGAAGGACCAGCCTGCTGGTTTTTACGCTTCTTGCGCATGCCTATGGTTTCTTGCTCTGGGCGATTTCCGTTGAGGTCCTTCTGCTTCTGAGAGTCACCACAAAGGTGAGAGAATTCATCCCCGACTTTGTTGGCAATCATCTCAACCTCTTCAGGGAAACTTTTGGCTGCCTCAATGGGCTGAGGAGGGTTCAAAAGGATCCCTTTCAGGCTCTCCTGGCTCTCTGGTGCACCAGAAGAAACGTCACTCTTCATATCCGCTTCGAGGGTATAGACTGTATTACATTTAGGAGTCCATTGAGACATGGGAAAACGGCAGGGAGGGCCTGACAGAAATAAAAACAGAAATATTAGAATAATGAACAATGCAAACACCAGCTGTCAGAAGAACTTCCCAATAACTAAATAATTCATTTCTTCCCCCTTCATAAGTTGCAGGAAAGTCTGTGGAAATCCAGTGTTTGGCATCTGCCATCACAGGAAGTCATGCTGTGTTTTAAAACTCTATACTTCACAAGCTTTTGAAACTAACCGGGCGCCAGCAGCGCCCCCTAGCAACCAAGTGGAGATTTCTGGTCGCAGGAAATGCAACTTGAAATCTCCACCACTCACAAAAGCTGAAAAGCTGTTAGCAGTTATTGAGCTTCTGGCATTCCCTTGTTACTCCTCATCAGGCCTTTTGCATAAGTAAACAAGTAAGCTCCTCTTTCACCATCCCAGAAACAATGCCATTTGGAAGGCTGTAGCAGCTACTTTTTCAGCCCCACCTCCCCTCCAGAGTAGCCTGTTTTTAAGCCTTTGCCTGTTTTTAATACAGGTTTCAGCTTTGCTTTAGGTTTCTGATGAATAGGAGAGGGATGGATTGGTACTACTGGAGAGATACTGCTCAAAAGTAACAAATTAGGTTGCAATCACATTTGCCAGCTGTTTTTGGACTACAACTCCCATCATCCCTCGCTAGCAAGACCAGTGGTCAAGGATGATGGGAATTGTAGTCCAAAAACAGCTGGAGGCCCAAGGTTGGGGAACACTGGGTTAAACCACAGAGCCTAGAACTTGCCAATCAGAAGGTCGGCGGTTCGAATTCCAGCGATGGGGTGAGCTCCCATTTCTCAGTCCCTGCTCCTGCCAACCTAGCAGTTTGAAAGCACGTCAAAGTGCAAGTAGATAAATAGGTACCACTCCAGCGGGTAGGTAAATGGCATTTTTGTGCACTGCTCTGGTTTGCCAGAAGCGGCCTAGTCATGCTGGCCACATGACCCAGAAGCTGTACGCCGGCTCCCTCGGCCAATAAAATGAGATGAGCGCCGCAACCCCAGAGTCGGCCACGACTAGACCTAATGGTCAGGGGTCCCTTTACCTTTACGCCCTTTTGAATTCAGTAGGAACTATTTCTGTGTAGAAATGGTTAGGATTGGGTCTCTCTTTCAAGAATTTTGATATAATTATTCACTGTTTGTTAGTGGCTTGGCAAAGGGGGCTTTATGGTGGGGAATAGATACGTAAATCTCATTGATTTCAATGGGAGCATTTCAGCCTGATTCAGTACATGTTTTCAGTACATATTTTCTCTGACATAATTTCCAGTTTATTAAATAGAATTTACTCTCAAGAAATCCTGTGATAAGGATTACAGCCCTAAGCATGTCCTTGACTCTTGCTCATTGAAAACAGCACAACCAAAAAGTACTTAACTTTAGCTGGATGGTGCCCAGGAACTAGAATGTTCTCTTTTCCTATATAGTATCATAGTTCATTTAGCATTTATCGGTAATTGCTGTGTTATTGTAAATGAGATCACCACATTCTGTGAGAATGAGCGTTAGTACACCTGTTCTGTTGGAAAAACTGAAATATCTTGCAGCTAGTTGTTTTCTTTCTCAACAAAATGGTGTGGAAGATGTAGTTTTGGTTTTTAAATACAGTAATTAATTTCCAGGTCCGTAATTTTCTATGCCATTGTAATCTTTGGTTTCTTGATGCATAATTCTGGGCATGAATGAAGCCCAAAAAAGATGCTTGCATTTCTCTTTATTTTAAAATAATTTTTTTAAAGTACATTAAAAAAATTATCTGTAAAAAAAAATTATACCAACATTCTACACAATGTGTCTCAATAGATATATCATTGGTTTACCTATACAGTTTCATTTTGTGACATTTCCTGAAGGCTCCAAGATGTAATAATTATAAGAGGACAATTGGGTGTGGTGGCTTTTTTAAAATCCCATGTCATTTTCCAAACAAGGAGCTTCTGAATGAAGCACTGGAAATCACTATTTCATTGTGAAATTCCTCACAGAATTTGAAATGACGACAGCTGATCCTGAGCACCCTAAGATGTAGTGTGAAGCTTTTTAGTATAAATAGTTCATATTTTAAGATGCATTGTTTATACTGGGATTGCCTAGACGATACTTATCATCTTCCTACCTGTTTGCCTTCCCAGTGTAAAAATAACAAAATAAACATATGAATGTGGGTTGCAGGAAAGGCTTTCATGTATTCGATATAATACCAGTTTTCATATTTATTTTATAAAATCTCAAGTATAAAACTGGACTTCTCTAATCCTAGCTTTCATTGCAGTTTGAAGAAATCTAGCTAGTCATAGAATCATAGTTGGAAGGGACACAAAAGGTCATGTAGTCCAATCACCTTGCAATGTCAGACGTGTGTGCGTGTGTGTGTGTGAAGCTGGTACAATTGAATGGCTGCAATTTATGAAGAACTGCAATGTGGCGGGGGTTATTTCTTTAACCCAGTAGTGTAGCTCCAGTGGTTCAAGCAAGAGGTGTGGGTGTAACTTAACAGCCTTTGAGTGTGTTCAGAAAGCAGTACAAAAATCAAACTGAACAAAAAATGGCAACTAGCCATTGTGTTTTTGCGCCTGCAACCCAGGTTCCAGGAGCCATGTGGCAAATAGCTTTTCTAACCCAGTTTCTAATGCTGCCTGCAAGAACCCACAAATTGCCGTGTCTCAAATAAAATGAAGCAGAAGTAGAAGACATACCCAGGGAGATGACTGGACCAGAAAAAGGTTAACAAGAATTTAAGTTACCTCAAGTTGGAAGATATTAATGATTAGAAAGGCAAAATAATAAAATCCAAGCTATATTAAAATGTTATTTGTTAGGAAAGCAGCAGTATTCCCTTTCACATAGTTCTAAACTCTTGCAGACAAGGACTAGCGTCTGATGAGCTTTAACGGATACCAGGACTACTTTCTCAACCGAGCGCAGATAATCTGTGGAACTTCCTGCAATCACAGGAAACAATGACCCACAGAGCACAACTAAGTTGTGCGATTTTTTGGAGAGAATTTGGACTTGCTTGTTTGAAAACAAAATATATGCAGGGAGAGGGATGAAGATTTAAGAGAGCTGCGGTTTGCCATCAAGTGCTCACCTCCCTCTCACCCTCAGTTATGAAAAACACAGGTGCACACTTCACTGCTTTGCCATTTAATAGTATTTGTACACACATTTCCAAGTTTTAGCAATAATCATGTGGCCTGGAAGCTTGCTATTTATTTTTATCTATTTTGAATGCTCAGAATCTGAGAATTCTGACTTAACCATTCTGTATTGTCATCAAGAGGGGAACCAGCTGAGGTCAAGAAGCTATGCAGGGTCTGTCTAGGATGCTGTGCTTTAAACACCCTTGCTCTCAAGATAACAAATGCTTCTGCTATTGCTCATCACTTTTCCAATTAGTAGCTGATAGTTTAAAACAGAACCTGGGCAACAGCAGAAAGAACTGGAGAGCACGAAGTAGCAAATTTGCACGTTGCAACTGCTGTGAAAACTGGGAGGGCTAGCAAACTCTAATTCACTAAGCAATTAGGTTCTAAATATGTTAACAAGTTACCTTCATTTCTTATGCCCTTGTTGGGATTTTGTCAGCTTGAACAAAAGTTTCCCTACAACCAAAAAAACCCCACTCCTGTGATACATATTCCCTTCTTGCAGCTATAGGACAAGGAAGCCTTTTGCTGCCGCTCTACCCCACCAAACACCTGATTCACCCGGCAGTGCTGCAGCAGCAAAAAAAGGACACATATTTTACTGCTGGGCAAATCAAGTGCTGGACGGGGTAGTAAAAGACGCAGCCAAGCAGGTGGAGATGCTATGCACCAAGGGTATCTCCTGGACATCTCCATCCAGTTGAAAAGGCTGATTGCCAGTCGCAAAATGCGCCTGGCACCTGACTAATTTCGGAGCCTGCCTGATAGGAGTTGCAGTTCAAAATAGCTGAAGGGCACCAGGTTGCAGAAGGCTGTCATGAGGGATCTGGTGTATTTGTCTTGGCTGTAAAAAAAAAAAGAGGGGGTGAAAGTACAGATGTAGCTCCATGTACATTTCCTTTCACATAAATGGCTCAATAAAGCTATGTGAACAGCTTCTTTATGGCCAGGCATTTTCACATTCAAAAAACTAAAGAGGGAGTGCAGAGAACTGTGTATTAACTAACAACACAATTGAAACTGGCCTCCAAGCAAACACAATTCTAGGAGGCCCATGTTTAGAAGCATGCTTATCAACAAGACAATGCTCCACGTTCCCCTAACATGCAGAAAACTGGCAGGGATGGCTGTGGTTATTGCACTGCTTGACACAACCAGGAAAACTGTATGCTGCTGGCTGTTTACAGACAAGCAAGGAAGGAGGAGCATTTTGAGAAAGAGCAGCACTAAAGGAACTACAGAAAGGCTGAGGCAGAGGCAGAGCTGGAGGGAGGGTGGGTGGGTCTGGGCGGCACTTACCACACCAGAGCCCCGTGTCTCTCCTAGGAGAGACATGGTGGCTTGGGCGCCTGCAGGCTCAGCATGCGGCACCGCTGTGCTGAGGGACAAACTCCTACATAGGGTGACTTCTTCCTTTCTTTGTCAACGAACAGTGGGAGAATCACGATCAACCTTGGTGTTGCTATGTTTTATTTTGTACAGTTCTACTTTACCTTGTCAGCAGATTATTTCTAAGGTGGCTCACAAAATTGCAATACTTAAAAAAATACAAATATTAAATACATCATTACCATAAATGTTTAAGCAGCAGGGATGTAAAAATTACTTATTATTGCATCATTTATAATTTATTATGCATCTTTCCACAAAGGAGGTAAAGGCATCATTGTATATGGCTCTCCCACTCCACGTTTTACCTTCCCAACAACCCTGTGAGGTAGCCTTGATCTGGTGAGATGAAAGACGGTGATTGGCCAGGTCAAAATCACCCAGTAAGCATCATGACTGAATGGGGATTCAAACACTGATATTTCAAGTTCTAGTCTACCACCCTAACCACTGTAAAAAGGTAAAGGGACTCCTGACCATTAGGTCCAGTTGCGGATGACTCTGGGGTTGCGGCGCTCATCTCGCTTTATTAGCCGAGGGAGCCGGGGTACAGCTTCTGGGTCATGTGGCCAGCATGACTAAGCTGCTTCTGGCGAACCAGAGCAGCGCTGTTTACCTTCCTGACGGAGCGGTACCTATTTATCTACTTGCACTTTGACGTGCTTTTGAACTGCTAGGTTGGCAGGAGACCACTGTACTAGACATCAAAGCAACACAACAAGTAGGCAGAACTAAGAATACCACAATCATGGGCAGATGTGCAAGTAGCACTATTATGACCTGGCCCTAGCGAATTCTGAGGACCTAAACCTCAGTAGCACTGAAAAACAGAGTCACCACACCCTTGACCACAGTAGGTAGGGATTTCCAAAGGGTCACCCCTGACCAAAGGGTGGAAGGTTCATGCAGGACTAGGTGGCCCTCAAGACATTCTGGTCCTGAGCTGTGGGGCTTTTGTAAGCTAATGCCAACAGTCTTGACTTGAGCCCAAAACCATTGAAGGAGCCAGTGAACCTTTTCCAATACCTCCACCCCAATCTTCTAAACATCAGGAGGTGACTGAGCTTGACTCTCCAGAGAACATCCTACATGATGTATGACAACTCTCCTAAGCAGACTTAGAAACATACTCCACTCTGCAGCCACGGCTCAGATTCTCTTCTCTCTATCATGCCCCCTCCTATTAGCAGGGATGGGAGACCTATTTCAGCCCCAAGGCCACATTCTCTCATGCATAACCTTCTGGAAGGCTGCTGCATATGAATGGTGGGCAGGGCACAAAAGCGGGTGTGGGCAGAACAATGGACATGGCTCTTCCCTTTATACCAGGGATGGGCAGCTGGTGGTCCTGCTTGCTGATCTACAAGTCCCATTATCCCTGGCTGGGCTGATGAGAGTCCAACCACATATGGCTCCCAATCTTCCCTGCTTCATTATGCTATATTCCAGGCAAGCAAAAGTCAGGTTTCTACACCTACCCTCATTCCTCCTTCCAGGTAAGTAAGAGGCGTCATTACAGTTCAAAGACACATTTCAGCCAGGCAAAAGCACTCAAAGAGGACACAGAGCAGGGCCGGTGAGAGGTATGGTCTGGGTAGGCCACTCAATTTAAAGTGCTGGTATGAAAATTTTAGAGGACCAAATTGTATGAGGAAACCTACCTGAGCCCCAATATCAGCTTTGGAGTTTAAGATGTGACTGGCAGATAATAGGGAAAGGGCCTTTACTGGGGGCAGTACAGATGCATAACTCCCTCCCTAGTGATATCTGTCAAACCCCTTTCTTGCCCACTTATTGTAAAGACCTTTCTGTTCAACAATGTATGACCCACTCCTTCCCAAACTGGGCAGCAGAGGTCCAGAGACTCATTCAATGATGTGAGGTGGCAGAGGCCCAGGAAAGTCTCGGATGACAAACCATGCACATTGGCAGTGATACTGGGTGGTACCTGAGCTTTACTCAGAATAGACCCAAGGAAATTAATGAACATGAAGTCAGTGCCATTAATTTCAGGTCTACTTTGAGTAAAATGCTTTGGATGCCAAAGCAGAGAGTAAAAACACTGCGAAGTTAAATAACTAACACTGGAGGTATTGCACAGGCCATACTTGTAAGCCAGTTGTTAGCAAGGGTTCTTTACAGGCCTTTCCATGGGCAATGCCTCCATAGAGATTCATTCCACAGAACAGCTGCAACCTCTAGAACAGTACCGTCCCCTAGTAGGGCATGGGATTACCCGGGGGGGCAGTAAGAGGCAAGGGGGTGTCAGGGGGTGCTGGAGGTAACTGAGGCCAAATCTGTCATCTCTATATTTACTTCAGAGTTAACTCTATCCAAGTGCAATGTAAGGTGTGCTATGCTGTACCAATTTCCAAACCTGCCTGATCTAGAAGAGAAAAGTGGGATGTTGTTGACAGACAATGGAGTGCGCCTCTGGGGGTGAAGTCAAACCGCTGTAAGCACTGAAGTGACCTCTCTGGGATGCAAGCCTGGGAAGTTTGTATGCAGGTCCTGGGCTGCCCAAACGATAAGATCCCCCTCTTGGCCTCACTGATGCGGTTCAAAGGAAAGCAGAGCAATATGTTTACAAGCTTTTTGTCACCATTTGGATATGCTGTTTAAGATATGTCTAAGTGATTTGGGGGATGTTCTTTTGATAGAAATTCCATATTAGAAATCCATTTTCAGATATATTGAGGAAGTTGCGGGAGTGGAGAAAGAACTATCTGAGCTACAAAATGACTGATCTGAAGCCAAAGTTTAAGAAATAATACAAGTTTTGGTTACAAAAGGAAATTTCTGATTGCTCTCTGCGATTTGGAAATTCCTTGCTGCATTTCCAACATGAACCTTGATGGAACACAGTTTAGTACTGTTGTCCAACTTCTCCCCAAAGAAATTGACTTCCAGATTACTAAATGTAGTGATTTAAGAAGACTCCTGCTATGTGACTTTAGACCAGAGAGTGGGAAACTGGTATAAAGCGCATCCATTGCATTCAGAATTTATGGAACAGTGAAGGAGTTACTAAATGTGGTATCTAAGAAATGACTCTCAGACTTTGAAAAGCTGGTAGCACTGGATCAAGATAATCAATTTTGTTGAATTAATTAAACTAGTTCTAACTGGATTTTGAATAAATGTGCAATTAATTGTTACTGCATTGAATTTTATTGTGTTTTCATCTTCCTTAGTGGGTCATGCACACTGCTATTCTGAATAATGCTGTTTATATGGTAGGGAACACCGAGTTTATGTAACCAAGGGGGTGGTGGCCCCAAAACCACTGATCTATAAAGTTTCAAGGACATGTGTGGGAAAGACTCTGCAATCAGCCCTGGCCAATGGCCATGCAATTCCAAGCCTTCAAGTATTACAGCTGTGCTGTGGAATGAACCCACAGAAAAGCAGTTTCTACAGCAGTGTAAAATACGTTAGGAAGGCACCGCATATTCATGCCACTGTGTGACGGGGACTACCTCTGAAAATTGACTCTGGACACAGATTTTCCATTTTTTAAAAAGCTTATTTTAAAGGGCACCAATAACCAGAAATGAAAGGAAAATTTTACCGTGAATTTCTATTCCCAGAGGCACCTGAAGGACAGCCCTTCCATCTGGGATAACTCTTCTCTCTGGTAGGCCAGTGAGAGGGAAGAGTCATCCCAGATGGAAGGGCTGTCCTTCAGGAGCCTCTGGGGAACATAGCTTTCTACTGGTATGGAAGAAATCAGCATACAACAAGAGTTAAAGATAAGGAAGAATTAGCAGCATCTACCAGGGTTTCCATTTGAACTCAGACTTTTATAGTTTGTATTGCAACAATTCAGAATATCGGCCTAGAGCAGGGATGGGGAATACGTGATCCTCCACATGTTGCTGAACTATAACTCACATTATCCCTGACCAATGGTCACATACCGGCTGGGACTGATGGGAGTTTGGAGTCAAGCATGTGGAGTGGCACAGGTTGCTCACATTACTGGTGCTAACGTCACAGATGAGGTTGATGCTCCCACTTCCTACACCCTCAATGGGCATATTGAAGAGGAAGGGAAGTGGACTAATTGTTACTGACTAGCACCACAGTAATTGGTGCTTCTATTGTGCTATACAGTAGCTTGTTGCTGGGTAAGAGACATTATGATCAGGGTGGTGGAGTTGCACAATTGCTGCAAACTCTGTAGTGGGCAAGTCACAATCCCTGTGCTTGGGACTTCTGGCAGCATTCCTATGATTGCATGGCTGGCTAAGTTCAGGATATTGAATGCAGGGCACAACAATATCAGAGGCTCCATGTTACCCATCTTGGCTGCTCATTCAGACATAAAAACAGTTTTAATGGTTTGCTATCCCCCTACACTTCCTATTGCCTTCTTTCTGTTTCAGGTTGGTGTGTTGGCTGCTATCCAACTGATGCTTTTATTAGTATTCATGGATAATCTGTTTTGCTCTGCTGTGTTATGTTTACATTATACTGCTGTTTTTAGAAGACTTGCCATGTCAACTCTGGTAGAAATGTGGCGTGCACAATTTTGAATTTTTTTTCCAATTTAAGGACAGCCCAATTTTCTGATCTTACTGACACCCCAGTTGTTTCCCCCCTACTGCCATTCTAATAGTAGCAGTATTCAGAGTGGTATATTAACAAGTACTTTCATTAACGTACTGAAGACCAAGCACCACAGCAATCCTCATCAGTTCACATTGGAGAGAGCTGCTCATATATCACCAGGATTAGTTAGTAGCACTGCAACAAGAAATTCTGATTGCTAGATAGATACCACCAAATGGCACCTTAAACCTGGGTTATGGTTGCCACAATGGAATGGCTAGGTGCCATTTTTCTTCATTTGTTTTTGTTTTGCAGTGGACTTCATTATCATCATCATCATCATTCCTTTCATTTCTATACCACTTTATATTTTAAAGAACAAATCTCATCAAAACATCAAATAAAACAATCCAGAACAGAACAAAGTGAAGCTTCATTGACATATTTCAGATCCTTCTCTAAGTGACTTTTTGCTTTCGCCAGCCACCATCCAGAGATTTCCACCTGGTTGTAATTGGACCTGTGCCAGTCGCAAAACATACCTGGTACCTGACTAAGTTTGAACACTCCTATACAAACTATACCAGCCTTCCCCAAATGTTTTGGGCTACAGGGGAAAAGGTGGGATATAAAAAAATATATTACAACAACAGCTTCACTCAGCCCCAACAAAATCCAGATGAGCCAAAGCATCTAGATAGTGGAAGGCTGGTCTATAGTCCTATATCTCCTGCTATGGACCCCTTAGGATCCTGGGGTGGTAGCGGGGGGGGGGGGGAGAAGATCGCCACCAGCCGTTCCAGTCAGCATCAGGGGATCTCTTACTATCATGTGCAAGATACAACTAGACGATCATGTCACCCGGGGAGGGGGAAGCTTACCACTTGGGAGATTCATTCACATGAATGACACCCCACTCAACTCTGTAAAGAGAGACACGATACATTAAGTCCTTGTTAACATGATTTCCTCACCACTGTGACCCACCATTTCAGGACAGACCAGTTGGCATATAGCCAAAGTGTGTTTAACTAACAGCAGATCCACAACCAGACACTAGTTCTCTCATTCCACTCTATGCATATACGGCATATGTTGTGTATATAAACACAATGCTAGCTCTTGTAATTTTGCCCTTCATAATCTTCTCACCACCTTCACTCCCCCAATCGCATGTAAAAATTGAACCTCAATTTACATTAAATTTACCTCAACCTGCCTGGTAAACAGATTTCACAGTACAGTTAACAAGTGATTCCACAAAATATATACCCTGGGAGGACAACAAAGCTTGCCAAGGTTCAGAGTTGCCACATACTCCAACTTGCTACATGGCCTTTGACAATGTACAAAGATACCACCAGATATTTTATTTTGAGAGGGGAGGAGTTAAGATTGAAATGCTCTCATCCTCTCCCTGTCCTACTGCATTTTGATTTCTGAGTCCCGCCCCGTTCCAATGCAGTCCAGGCACTGACCCACCCCAGACCAGCTCAGATTCAGCAAGGTAGCTCCATTGCCATTTGTTCAAATCAAATTTCAAGCATTAATAGAAGGGCTACACATTGATAAAATAAGGACTCCAGGTCACAAGAGTACTTCACTCCTCTCCAACCTGCAGACAAATTGTGAACAACATTTGTTTTGTTAATTTAGTATACCAACCATGGCACAAAAAAACCTTAAAACAAATTGCAGAGCAATCTTCAACCACTGCAAATATGGTCTTCCATCTTAGTCCTACTAGAACCCCATACAACCTCCCCAAGTCACAAATCCTGTTCTCCTTTTCTTCAGGCTCTCTTCACATCAGGGCCACATCATACTTAAGCTTTTACTGTCCATTCATCTGAAATCCAATGCCACATCCCTACTCTGTTTCAGAATCCATACTCCATTCACAAGCAAACACCTAAGTAGGGGAAGAGAGTCCACTCTGAACATGTGACAGAAATAAAAGGGGCTGTGTTGAAAGTGTGTTAAGAGATAATGAATCCACATTAAGGCACCTTGGGCATATTTTCTCTAGGGATAGCATACAGCAAGTGATCACCCTAAGTCTTGCCCTTGGGTCATTCCATATCAAGTGATGCATTTTTTTCTCTCATGTCATCCGATTTTGTCATATTTTGTACACTTGTTGAATGATCAAAACTAAGTTTAAATCTTTTTTAAAAATCTCATCCTATTTTTGAATTATGAGGGTTTGAAATTTCAAAAAACGGGAATTTTGGCCTTGTGGGACTACACAAAAACCTTTAAAATTTCTTCAAAACTTCATGGGCTTTAATGTGATATGTCGCATGACAGGCTTACTTTAAATTTTAAAGTTAAGTTACAAAATTGTAAATTTTAAAAGGTGATTAAAAATCAATATGATTAAAAATTTCCAAAAATTGTATTTAATATTTCTAAGAGCTACCTGCAAAATTTCATATTGGTATCTCAATGGGATCACATTAAAAAATGTTTTGTACATACATGTCGGCCTTATGGGGTTCTATTCAGGATAAATTTGTCTTCTTGGAGTAAAATATAACAGAATAAACAAGATTTCAAACTATGATATCAGCTACTTCAGGCATTTCTTTAGAAAGTTATTCAGTTAAAAGGTATCTGAAAACTAATCAAGTTTTTCTTTTAAAAATGTGTTCCAAAGAGGAGTGATAGCTTGTTGTTGCATGATAGAATTAACACTTTAAAAGAATTCTTCTGAGTGCTTCATTTCATGAGCATTACAACAAAATACATGGAGGGTATATATCCAATGAAAATGCTGTATTGAAACTTTTGAATAGTTTTTTTTAATTAAATAAGAAATAAATGCTTCTGATCAAGCAGAAATGTCAAATGAAGAGAGGCATTTATCCTGCTAAACACACTCATTCGTTTGAATGAATGAAAGACTAACAGCCTTATGTAGTGATCCCATACACACTCAGAAACAAGCACTAGTGACTTCCAACAGGTATTTTCACAAGTAAACCTACACAGAATTGAGCTGCATGCATGTTTTGTTTGCTTCAGCCACTTCCAAGCAGATTCCCTCTTGCCACCTTTTTATGCCATCATATTCTGTTACCTTTGCAACTCATCTCCCCATTCCAACCACATTCTAGATGTAAGTTTCTAAAAGCAGAGGACTGCCTTTTGTTTGGGTTCCCGTATAAAGGTGTCATGTGCACCGATGGTGCCGTATTATTAATTAATCAATCAATCATCACACGTCATTATGGAAATGACATAAAAGACAACAACCCAGGACCCATTTCTAAAGCTGCATTTCGTTTCTTCACCCTCCACTTCAAGCTTCCACCCCCTTAAGGGGAGGGGCTGCTGTGGCCCTTACAAATCCCCCTTTCCACGCCCCTCCAACACATGCAGTAAAAGAGTCTAAATTTAGATTCTTAACTTCTCAATGCAGGCACTTGCAGTTTTTTTTACTCATATCGCCGGCGTTCACCAGACCCTCGAGGGTGCTAGACCAGGGCATAGTGATCACCAATAATTCCATTTCTTTATCCAAGATCGCACAGGCCCAGCGCGGGGAGGAGGAAAGCGAGGCGCAAGAGGCCGGCCAAGCCCGAGCTGCCCATATTTTGCCCTCCCTCCTACCCCACAAGCTCTCACGCTGCGTGGAGCTGCCACCCTTCCGTCTCCCCCCACCCAGCCAACCCAAACTGTACGCCTCTCGGGACAGAGAGCTCCCGGGAAGGCGGACGGCGCTGCACCAGTCGGGGCCATCAGCCCACCGCCGCCTATTCATCTGCGGTCTCCCACCTCCCCTTCCGCCGTGAAGCGGGAGGAAGCGAGCGGAGGCGGCGGGCAGCCCCGGCCCAGGGGAGCCCCACACGCAGGGCGGCCTTTGGCCCTCCTCCCACTCCCGGGGCCCACGGAAGCCTCCAGCGCGTACCTGAGGGCGCTGAGGGGGGCGAGGGCGAAGCGGCCTAGCCCGGCCCAGCTGGCGCCGGACCCTCCTCACGGCTCCGCTCGGCGCGACGTCCTTCCTCTCGCCCGGTCCCCTCCTTCCCTCCCCGGTTCGGGGCCGAGGGCGCAGCCCCGAGCGGTGGCAGTTGGCTTTGCTGCGCGGCCCCCGCCCCCGGTCCTGCTTCTCCTGCCGCCGCCGCCACCTCCCTCGTCTCCTTCTTCTGCTTCTTCTTCTCCTCTGCCAGCCGCTCCCTCCCTCTCCCTTTCCCCCTCTCTCTCCCTCCGCGGTCGCAAAAGCGCGACACTCGGCGGCGCTTTACGGCAAAGCCGCCAAGCGCCACCGGGCAGCTGCCTAAAGAGGGCGCGAGGCTCTGCTCGCAGCGCGCACTTCGGGAGTGCGATGGACGACTCCACGTGCGGGTGCAGGGCGGGGAAAGACAAGGAGGTGGGGTTGGTGGGGGGTTTGTTTAGTTTTAAATAAGCCTAGTTAAAGGATGGTGGTCTTGTTTATTTTGATGAATTAAATCAAAAGGGAACCCTGACAAGATCCTTATTTCATCAGCCAACCTGCGCCCACAGGCGGAAGGCCACGCTCTCCTCGAGCAAACATGGAAGCAGCGGAATGAATGCACACCTTGGGTTTTGTTGCGTGCGCGTTTTTAAAACGACTGAATAGACGCAAAACGTACTGTATTTGCCACCACATTCTACGCCCCGCACATGGAGTCCAGCCGAGGCATATTAGCGAGCCGGAAGTGTTTGTAGGGAAAGCCGTTAAGATTGCACCCGCTTTGTCATCACCAGAGAGACGCACTAACGTCCCTCTCCATCCCCCCCCCCGCTGCCGCTCCTATCGCCGCTGTTCCTCACTATGGGCGACGCACCACCTACTGGCCGGAGGACTAGGCAGCGCCTTGCTGCAGAGGCTCAGCCTGCAGGAAGGGATCCTGTTTGCGCCTCGTTGCTGCTGCAGGACTGCGAAATGGGTGGCGATGGGCCATTGTAGCGTCCCTCTGGCCGCCCCACACGCTTCTCAGAGCCGGCTTCCCAGCAGCGAGCTGCCTTGGGTCCATGAATGGGTCTTGCTGGTAGCCCTCCGACCAAAGCAGCCTCGGCTTTCCTCCAGATATGGGGCGGAGTAATGCTACCTAACCCACCTCGCGGGGTTGTTGTGACGGTCCCAAACGATCAAAGAATTGTAGAGTTGGAAGGGGCCACCAGGGTCATCTAGTCCGACCCCCCTGCAATGCAGGAACCTTCTGCGCAGGCTGAGGAAGCCATTTGCAGACCTAACATGAACCCCTGAAATAAGTCGAGTCGACAGGTTCTGACAGCTGGATGCTAGAAGGAAACACGTGTGTGTGTTCAGTGGGACTCCCAAGTCCACAAAGCGTCCGCCACAATGGAAATGTTCTTTTCTAAGACGCCTCAAAACCCTTCGGGGATTTGGATCGAGAGGGCTGCAGCCCTGCGCTGCCTCTGGGGGGGCAAAGAAAAATGAAAGTATCCCCAAGTTTCAAAACTAAGGAATTAAAATGAGTCGAAAGTGGGCCCGTAGAGAGGAAAAGAGGGACGTGTAGAAACTACGAATTTCTATTTTAAATTTTAACTATAAATTTCGGAACTAGGGAACTTAATAACCTGCACTTCCATTATCCCCACGTACCAAAGCTTTCCCCCCGACTGCGTAGCCTTTTCGCACAAGGCTCCATGGAGGAGTTGGGCACAGCTAAACCTGCAGAGAGGAGTCCGAAATCCGCATCGGTTTGCGCCACTTCAACTGCCAGCTTTCCCCCGAAGAATCCTGGGCGTTGTAGTTCGTTGCGTGTCCGGTGAACTGAGTTCTTCCAAACCCCGCACAGAACAAACCATGACAACAGCTCATCCAACTGTGCATACTGAGAAAAATGCGCAGCCTTCCTTTACAACCCTAATTCCCAACCCACGTCTGCTCTGAAGCACTAGTGAATTTAGAGGGGGTTACTCCCAGGAACTGGAGTTAGGATTTCCACTTTAGAGTTTTCTGTTGTTTTTTTAATGCTTTATTGGTTGTGGTTTTTTTAAAACAAACCCATAACAAAACAGAAAACCAGATCAAACAGTATATAACGATCAACAAAAAAATCCAAAATTAATACTCCTTGCATACCAAAAAGAAATACACAAAATTAAGTTCATCCTTTACTAATTCTAATGTGACTTCTGGTTCCCCCATTGTGGTTCCTAAATTCCCTTTCAATGCACACTTAATTTTATCTTTCCTAAATTCTCTATCACTCATATTCTTTAACAATCTCTTTTTTTAAGGATTTCCACTTCAGAAGTAAAAAAAAAAAGGGGGGGTTGTTTTTGGCAATGTAGTTCACACTTCTTTGGAAGATTGTTAAAACATATGTAGTATTTGTGTGTGCATTTGTGTGTACACACACACACTTATATTTATTACAGTGCCTAACAAAACGGAGATTTTCAATTCTTACAGCAAAAGGTTTCGGCTACTGCCTCCTTCAGGTGCTCTGAAGTGAACCCAAGGGTTCTTTAGCCAAGGTGGCAGTTCAAGGAATATTTGCAAGTGCGCCCTTTGCTGTAGCTTAGCAGTGCTGAGCTGGGGAGGCTTTCCTTGTAGGGCCATCAGTAAGGGAAGTACAAGGAGCCATCTCCCAGAGTGACCCATCCCACCTGTAGCACCCCAGTTATGGAACACCAGACCCTTCAAGTGTCCCTATTTTCCAGGGACAGTCCTGGAATTTCAGAAGCCATCCCGGTTTCTGATCTGATCCCAAAATGTCCCACTTTTCTTATGATATCCCTATTTTCATCGGATAAATGTTGAAGGGTATGGAGTCATGGGACTCCTGAGCCAAGGAAGTACTATACAACTTTAAGAAGACATCTGAATGCAGCCTTGTATAGGGAAGTTTTTAAATGTTTAATGTTTTGTTATGTCTCTATAGATGTTGGAAGCCGCTCAGAGTGATGGTATAAATATCATCATCATCATTATCATTATTATGGTTGTTGAATAAGACATCCCTATTTTCATTGGAGAAATATTGGAGGGCATGGAACACACTCCTCCCCTCCTTAGAAATTCAGTTGGCACAAACTTTGCTTTGTTTTAGGTCCCAGATGAAAACGGGTCTTTTTGCCTGTCTTTTGACAGTTAAACTGATTTTAATATTGATTGTTGTCATTGTTTTCCCTTTGTGCAATTCCACCCTAAGGTCTACAAACCAAACCAGGTTGTTTAGATTTACTAAACAAGTATTAATTCACTTACACAATGCAGAATGTATTAGTACATCATCATATAGCATCATAACACTGATTATATTTTAATTGCAAGCCTTGTCACGATTATGGTTTATAGAAATAATTATCACCTATGAAAATTACAATGGCTCAGCCAATCTGCTATCACGCAAGCAGGGGATTTTTTCATGAAGAAAACACTATACAGTGGTACCTCGGGTTAAGTACTTAATTCGTTCCAGAGGTCCGTACTTAACCTGAAACTGTTCTTAACCTGAAGCACCATTTTAGCTAATGGGGCCTTCTGCTGCTGCCGCGCCGCCGGAGCATGATTTCTGTTCTCATCCTGAAGCAAAGTTCTTAACCTGAAGCACTATTTCTGGGTTAGCGGAGTCTGTAACCTGATGCATATGTAACTTGAAGCATATGTAACCTGAGGTACCACTGTATACATATCAACAATTGGCCCTTTTTAAATCCTCCTATAATAATAAGGTGCAGAATATTCCTCATCAAAATCGCCTCTTTCATGTTCTCTTGATTACAATTGATATAAAAAATGCAAGCTTCATGATCAGAACCCCCCGAACGAAGTCGGCCCAAAAATTTATAATTTGGTAAAAAATGCAATCAAAATTATCTTCAAAGCGAAAAGAATATTGTTAACAAATAATTGGGATTAAATCGCTTGGTTTTCAGATGTGGATTAAGGCCTACTAGTGGGTCATGGCCTGTTCTAAGATGAGTCATAACAGCAGTTCTACCACCATACAAACATATGATAACAAATTAAGAAATGGGTCCCCACTTTAAAGTTGTATATCAGCTGGAGATCAAATACAAATAATTGCCATTAAAACCATATCTGGATAGGAATTATTTAGACACCTATTAAAATCTACATGATAATGTAGAAGAATAAATAATATATACCGTATTTTTCATCCCATAGGACGCTCCGTCCCATAGGACGCACCTAGTTTTTTGGGGGGGAAATAAAGGAAAAATTTTTTTCCTTTATTCCCCCCACCAAACCAGGTCGGGGAAACCAAACCAGGTCGGGGAACAGCGGTATGGCAGCGCTCCGCCTCCCTGCTGTCCCCCGAGCTTGTGGGGCTGGCCGATGTCTGCCCGAAGCGCGGGGCGCTCTGCTTCAGGGCGCCCGCACGCCGGGCAGCAGGCTGCTATCCGCAGCCTAGGGAGCCCTGCGGGAACTCCTGCAGGGCTCCCCAGGCTGCGGATGTCGGCCTGGCGCGCGGGGCGCTCTGCTTCAGGGCACGCCGGGCGGCAGGCTGCTATCCGCAGCCTGGGGAGCCCTGCGGGAACTCCCGCAGGGCTCCCCAGGCTTGCTGATAGCTTCCTGAAGCCTGGAGAGCGAGAGGGGTCGGTGCGCACCAAGCTTCAGCGAAAGCCTGTATTCGCCCCATGCGTCACACAGATTCCCCCTTCATTTTTGGAGGGGAAAAAGTGCGTCCTATAGGGTGAAAAATATGGTACTTTCTGGTGTGTGATTTTTATAATAGTGAGATTTTCATTTATTTTTGCTTTTAAAAAAAGGAGTTAAAATGTATATGGCTCACTTAGGATTTAAGCTGTACAAGGCTTTATCCTGTATGCTCAAGCACAGCTCTCACTAAATGTGAAAGTGGTGTCACAGTGCTTTAAAAATGCCGTGAGACTGTGGCCTTGCTCCACACCTTATTTGAGTGCCTTAGTTTGGCACTTAGTCTGTGATAATGTTTCTTCCTTGCCTTGAAGGATGGGGAGAAATAAGGGAGTGATACAGACATCCTACCCCCAGGGGCTGAAAAAGATCCCCCAGGGCAGAGGATCTCAGGGTTCTTGTAGATCCCACAATCCTGAAGTCTGCCCCTCCTTGGTGTAATGAACGTGTGCCTGCTTGTATCTACGGATTCACATATTACATACCTGCATATATTATTTGTTCTATCATTTGTGTTCTGCTTCTAGCCAAAAAAAGGCTTCCAGCTTACACACAGTTTGATCAATTTAAACTCCCATCACTCC
The DNA here is from genome assembly GCF_027172205.1 of Podarcis raffonei. Classification (NCBI taxonomy): domain Eukaryota; kingdom Metazoa; phylum Chordata; class Lepidosauria; order Squamata; family Lacertidae; genus Podarcis; species Podarcis raffonei. The sequence continues at coordinate 5,593,354 of NC_070615.1, forward strand.
TGCCTATGGCCACGCTGCCTGGGCCTAATGGGAACTGAAGTCCAACAGCATTTTTGAACGCTCAAACGCCCCCCCCCCCATAAGCCCCGCTTCCCTTTCTCTCTCTTCCAATAAAGTTCAAGCTCCTGCCTTCCGGCAATCCAACTAACCAATCCGCACGCTTGGAAGACGAAAAAGAGGCGGAGCCGAGCGCCCCTCGCGGCGTGCGAGAGAAAAGGCGCAGCGGAAGACAAGGCTCCATCCAGTTACACGCATGCGCTCAGACTCGTGCACGGCCCGCCCGCCCCGCATGTCCGCCCGCTACGCAGCCTCGGCGTCTCTTGCATCCGGGTCCTTCCTGGGCGCGACTCGCCAATAGGCGAGGAGGCGAGAGGCTTGCGCGTGCGCGCTGGAGGGCCGGCCTGGCTGGTTCCGAGGCTGAGGGGGAGGGGCGCTGCATTGTGCGAGCTGCAGAAGCGGCAGCAAAATGGCCGCTGCGCCGTCTGGGGCCGCCGCCGCCGCCGCCGCCTTCGCCTCCCCCGCCGCCTCGTCTGCTGCTGCCTCGTCTTCCTCCTCCTCTACTTCAGCCAGCGGCGCCCCGGGCCCCAACCAGACGCCGACGGAAAGCAAGAAAATCACGGAGCTGCGTGTTATCGACCTCAAGTCCGAGCTGAAGCGCCGCAACCTGGACGTGGCCGGCGTCAAGACCGTCCTCATCGCTCGCCTCAAGCAGGTGAGGAGGAGGAGGAGGAGCGGGGTAGGCCGCGGGCCCCGCAGCCAAGCGCCGACCTGGCCTCGGGAGGGAGCGAGGAGGAGGAGGAGGACGCGGGGCCTCCGTGAGCGCCCGGCTCGCCTTGCCTCCGCGGCCTCTCCCTCTCTTCGCCGCTCGGCGTCCTTCCTCTTAACCGCCTTCCAACGGAGAAGCGCTGCCGGCGGCGGGCGGAAGGCTTTCCTGCGTCCCGTGAAGGCTTTTCTTCTTCCTTTGCCCCCGCAATTTGCAGGCTGGTAGCGCATTTCTCGCTCCGGAGCCGTCGTGGGGTTTAATAGGGCTTAAAAAACAGAAAACTATTTCGAGAGAACTATTTGTAGGCGGTTCTGTGGCAATGGCTGTTCTGTATCTTGCCCTGAGGTCTGCTATAGGGCAGCCGATACAAAATGTGCTTAATAAAACAAATAGCGAAATTGAAAGTGAGGGAAGGAGGCGGGAAACCCTCAACAGTCAGCGAAGGAGGGCATGTGTGGAGTTGAGCTTGTGCTCAGCTAAGTCACGATGCATCTTCGCTTTTATTATTTCCTCCAAGGAGCTCCGGGTGGTCTGCATAGTGCTTGTCTCTCTCTCACACACCCCTCCCAAAAAAAAAAAAAAATTGCTCTGCACAGCAACCCTGTGAGGTGAATCAGACCAGCAGTTAATGACTGGCTCAAGCTCTTCCAGTGAACTTCATGGCTAAGTGAGGATTTGAACCTGGCTAGTCTGACTGGTCAAACCATTATTCCATCTTGTCTCCTGATAACAATTTCATATGGCTGTGCATTTATCATTCAGTAAATGTTTCGGCATTGTGAACTTGTCTTGGATCTCGGCTTTAGAGGTGGGGGTTGTTCATACTACACTTACCGTATTTTTTGCACCATAACACTCACTTTTTTCCTCCTAGAAAGTAAGGGGAAATGTCTCTGCGTGTTATGGAGGGAATTCCTACGGGTGGCATGCCTACGGATTTTCCTCCTCTAAAAACTACGTGCGTGTTATGGTCGGGTGCGTGTTATAGAGCGAAAAATACGGTATTTTGAAAGTTCTGCATTGGCTGCCTTATCACTTCTGGGTTTAGCTTAAGGTGTTCATGGTGTTTAACTTTTAAAACTTGAAAAGATATGGGGCGCAAATTCATGAAGCAGCATCTTTTACCATACCAGCCTACCCATATCTTAAGATCTTCTGAAGAGGCCTGCTCCAAGTTCCTGCTTTCATACTATGCTTCTGCAAATGAGATTCACAAACGAGAGTGATGTTTTCTCTGGTGGTATCCCAGATTTGTAATGCTCTTCCTATGGTGCCAACGTTACAGGTTTTTAGACACCATGTGAAAACATTTCTGTATGCTTGGGCATTTTAGATTAGATTAGATTTTTTAAAAATCATGTCCAGGTTTGTTTTGGGCTATTTTGTTTTGTTTTATTGAATATTATTAGGTTTCTTTTTAGTTTTAAAATGGATTTTTATATTGAATGGAATTTATTTACTCTTTTTACACCACTATGGAATCTTTTAATGAAGGGTTGCTAAATATTTTAAAGAAAGTAAAATCTTGTTTGTTAGGTTTTCAAAGGCCTATTGTAGTTTAATGTTTGTACAGCACTTATAAATGTTGGGGGCTTCCTAAATAACCAGATTATATCTGACACCCTTGGCATATTTAAGAAAATCACAGGTTTGTACTGAGATCCATGAGAGTTATCCTGCTATAAGTTATTTCTGGTACCTGCAGGCATACATAGTGAAAGTTCTGTTAATCACCAATTGCTGTTAATGTGTTCGTGACAGACTTTTAATTTGCAAACTGTTGAATCCTGTACTGCTGCACCCCCATTTCTTCACGGTTGTTACCCTATTTGCAGATGTCATAATTCCTGGGTCTCCGTTCTTTTGCCCAAGGCACAGAACAAGGGCAGCTTCATAGGTTGAGTGTTAGATTTGTTGATTTATTTAAGAACACTTTTTACCCATTCTTCATTGATAGGCAAACTCAGAGTGGTGTACAGTAAAACAAATTAAAATTGCAGATAAACAGCTTAGACTAATCACAGGGTAGGTAACCCTCCTACTTAACAAAACCTGTGCAAACAAATAATACTTTAAGCTGGCAATGAAAATGAATTGGTGCCAGCCATAACCATGGATTCCACAACCATGGCACCACTACAGAAAAGGTCCTTGTATGCTGTCTGTATGGCATAATCAACATGTGACAGAAGTGAGCTGAAACTCAGTGGCTTGCCCCTCACCTTTGAACACAGATCATATATTGCTTTCAAGATGAACATGAATAAACTGTGATTAAAATGCCAGATTAAATGTGTTGGGTATGGCTAGGAGATTTAGTCCCCCTCCCCCCCCCCCCGCTCCTCCCATGCATTTATTGTTTTCTGCCCAGGACTACAATTGTTTCAAGTACATACTAGATTGGTTTAACTTTGTGGGCACAGGTGTCTAATGATGCATACGTTGTTTGCATGTCATCATTTAGTATGGACGTGTGCAGCTATCCTGTACCTGTGGAATTGCTTGGGCTGTACCTGGGTCTCATATCCATGCGTAACAGACTCTCAGAACAGTTATATTAGGTAGTCGGTCTGCTCAGTCTTGTTCATGTCCATTCAGAAGTCTCACTTCTAAGCAGTGATGTGGGTGGAACATTTTCTCAAAGGAGTAATTTCCAGAGCTTTATTTTTCCACGGTAAAAAAATGCTTAATAAGTTCTTTGGTAGCAATGAATGGTTGCCATTTGCAAATAAATTTTAGGCAACCTTGGCAATTCCAAAGTTTTTAGTTTGAGTACAAAATGCAAGTAAAATATCCAAATACTACCGGGGTGGGGGAGGCTATGACCATCGTTCTTGATGATTGGCCATGCAGACTGGGGCTTTAAGGGGAAACATGCTGTGCTTGTATTATTTAATTATCATAATTATTGTCATTCTGTGCTACTTTTCTTCTCATAGGAGGAAGTGCAGTATAGGATAGTTTACAGCATACTAAAATTTGATCTTAAGAAATCATGTTAGATATTAAAGCTACATAGCTAAACAAAAAAAACCTAACTCATCCCAGGGACATTTAAATTTCTTGTGATGATGCTGGTATGATCCTGTTCGATTAAAATTTCTGTGGCAGTCAATCAGTGAGGTCTCTCAATTATCCCTCTATATATTTTCATTGGAATGAAATCCAAGGATACTTTGCAGGAGAAACTGGAGAAGGAGAGAAACTTGCACATGGTTAGGCAGCTTAAGTCACATTGAACTCAGTGACAAAGGTGTATCTAGGGTCCTTTGCGCCCTTGCCAAGGAGCGATATCTGCACCCCCCCCCAAAAATAACTTCACCCATGTTTGATCTCACCACTTATTGAACATACATTTAACCTATAATTATCACTGACTGGGGAAGGGACACCAAGGGTCGTTTAGTCCAACCCCCTGCAATGCAGGATTTTTTATTTTTGTATCTCATTACCATTCAACTCCCATTTTATAATTTTCTCCTTTGTATGCCTGTTGGAGGGGTGTGAGGAGATGATGAATATTTCCACCCATACTGTCTGAAATTGTGATATTCAAAAGTAAGGACAACAGGGTTGAGGTTTTATGACCTTAGTTTAAAAAAATCAGCATTATGATATTCTTTAAGATATGTGGTGACAATAATTATACACAATATTCCAGGAGCATCTACAGAATAGACTTGTATAAGGCCATTAGGATATTTCCATTTTTTCCCCAATCCTTTTCCTAATGGTCACCCATTTTACTGCTGCCACAACCTGGATCAACTTCTTGAGCTTTCCACTATAAACCTAAGATCTCATTCTTGGTCAGTCACCGCAAGCTCAGACCTCAATAGCATATATGTAATGCTAGAATATTTTGCCCCAGCATGCATCACTTTACATTTGTTAACACTGGACCAGATTAAACCATTCACCCGGTTTGAAGAGATCCTTTTGGAGTGCCTTACAGCCTCTTTTAGTTTAAACTACCCCAAACAACTTGGTGTCATCTCCAAGAAGGGTTAGAAAGATGTTCTGTCTCATTCTGCAGACTTAGGTTCAAAAAGCAGGCGACAACACATCCGGTAAATCTCACTGTCACAAATGGGCAGGACCGGAACAAAGAATTAGACCAGAATGGGTTTCTTACCTATTTCAAAATAGAAGCACTTGCACTGCTCCCTCCATACCAGATACACAAAATCAAACTTCAGAATGGGCAGGTACACAGGAAGGACGGCCCACCCCCCGCAAAAGCCTCCTTTTTGTCATAATTTCCAGTTTGCTCTCTCCACCCCCATGCTCAACCTGCATTCCTAGAAAAAAAAGATGCAGCAGAATCCAAATAAAGGGATCAAACCTTTGTTTTTCCAGGCAAGCCAGCAAAAATAATACTATGAGAAAAAATGAAAGGCAAAGTGAGAAAAGCAGCATTGATTTACTGCAAGGTGGATTTGATTTAAAACACTAGTCAGTAAGGCTTGATTTAAATCACTGGTCAGTAAAACTAGATTTAAATCATTTTTTTACAGAGAGACTCATTCTTGTTGGTATAATCTTAATATTTACAAGCATATGAAGGTTCCATTTTTGGAATAATAAATTTTTAGAGTAGTTTTTACAGTTATATCAAAAATTACTGATTTGGTTATACTATTAGAAATACATAGACAGATAATTATGAAATTATGGTGCGGTTTAGTAAGTTACCTGTTTATATTTGGACAACTTTTCTGCTGTACTTTATTGGAAGGAGAAAAATAATCATTTCCTTAATAACCATTTAAACAATTTTTTAAACTAAAACAAGAACATTATAGCATATGTATCCATGTTTGTTAACTGATGTGGTTAAACTTTTTTAAAAAAAAATCCACCTTAGACTGAGTTTCAGGAAACATGAAAAACTTAGTTTTAGCACACATGAAAGACTATATTTAGAAAGATTTTTCCTGCAAAAGCATTTTATTTTAAAAATCCAATTTAAATAAAAAAAATCTGATTTAATTTTTTTTAAAAAATGATTTTTAATTTTTTTTAAAAAAAGCATTGATTTTTATCCACCCTGCTTTACTGCTAGATAGGGCTGGGCCATGTCAGCTTTTCAACATTGTGATGTATCACCAGCCAAACATCGCGATATGGCAATACATCTCAGTGTTGAGATGAAGGGGATGCAACACAACACACACACCCCAAGTTAGGAGAGGGGAGGGATGAGCGCCATCTTCCTGCTTTGCGTTGCTCGCTAGCCTCCCCAGCACCACAATTCCTTCCCCTAGGATAGCTGCTTTCCCAAGGAGCCAAATTCTCCTTTGGGTTCCGCTGTTCTCCTGCCTGATTTCAAGCATCCTTCACCACACTCCTGATTCTCCATGCCCCACAGAGGCCTAGGAAGAGGATGCCCCCAATGGAGACTGGCCAAACGTGAGGCCAGTACCTTACCTTGGGCATTGCTGGGCCTGCATGGCAGAAAGGCTCCCCTTCACCAGGCAGTCAGCTCCCAGGCAGGCCTTGCACACAGCAAGCACAAGAAGGGCCAGAGCAGTACTTGCCTGTGTGCCTGGCTTCCTACTTGTCTGTCCATTCCCAACAGCAAGGGCTGGTGGACTGGCTGACTAGGTAGGCTCCCTCACCCAGTTGTTTGCTTACTCCAAGGCTGCCTCTGTTGCTGGCAATCAGCACCCACTGGCCAGCCCCAGAGGCACCATTCACCTGCGGAGCTTGTAGCCAGGGCTGCTACAACATATAGCTACACAAGCTTTTGGGAGGCAGAGAGATGAGAGGTCATCAGAGGGAAGGGGTGCCTTCTCATTATTATAAAGTGTTATTAGGATCTTCCTCAAGCACCTCACCAGAACTATGCAATATGAATTACACTTTGTCCTTTGCAAAATGCCCTTAACTTGAGGTTTATTGTATCAGTGCAAAAACGAAATTGTACTTCATGAGTAAAATGTTTGTATAACCCAGTCCTGTGTTTCATTTTGTTAGGCTATTGAAGAAGAAGGAGGGGACCCAGATAATATTGAAATAGCTGTCTCAGCTGATACTCCAAACAAGAAACCAACCAAAGGAAAAGGTCAGAACTTCTGTAAAAGTAAACTTTATGAAAATGGTGATGTTAGTTAAAGAATCTGCTATTGAATTTTAAAACACTTTTCTGCAAGTAGAAGGTATCCTGGTATTTATTGAGATACTAATTAACTGGTATCCTTATCTTGATCACACCAGTTTGTTTGAAGCCTTCGACTACCCTGCCCTTTGTTCCTTTATAGTACAAATGTCTAATTTGCTAATCTCCAGATGTTACCAGACTACAACTCCAGTTTTTGCCATCCTGGTCGTAATTGGGGCTTCTGGGAGTTCAAGTCCAGCAACATATGGTAGCCACTCTTGCTTTCTTGGCTCAGTCAACATTTAAAATTTATGCCTTGTTTTTCTTAACTTAAAAAGCACAGCTATCAGAATAGTTAGTGGTTCAACTGAAAATTTAGACTTAAATTATTCTTCTAAATGCATTTGATTCGTCATCGTAAGTTTATTGTTCTAGCCAAAGGCCATGACAAACTTGTAAAATCATACAGAACATAAATCTATAATATAAGAGAGAAAAGATACCAGAGGCACAAACAAGGTTAAATCTAATTTAATTTCAGATTACACCTCTGAATCACCAAAACAACTTATAGCAATTTTATCTAAAACACATTTTTCCTGGACTTTTTAGCTGCCAGTGTGTAAAGGGCCCCTCCATTATTGTCATTCAAAAGAAACTCAACCATTTCTGCCAGAGTGTAACTGCTTGCTTGTGAGAACAAAAGTTTCCTAAAGTGATCTCCTGGATCTCTATATAAAGAGCAGTCTTAAGAGATAATGAGTACTTCCACCACAAAGTATTTCTGCATAAAGGACCTTGTTATGGTAATGGCCATCCAAGGTTGCAGTTGGCATCACTTGGAAACACAGCTCAATAAAGGCATTTGGTCAGCTAACTAGCTCTGAAATGCTTTGTTGTCAGGAGTGGGTACGAAGGAAGAATTATGGTGTTCCTAATTAGTTTCAAGTCCTTTCTGGATTCTAGCCAGAAGAGCCAATCTCTTAATTGGCACCAGTGTTCGAAATTAACCAGTCGCTAGTCTTTTTTAAATTTTTTTATCTTTGACTGAATTTGCTCTGTGGACTGCTAGGAAGCTCCAATACAAAAAAAAACAGGCCGCCAAGCCAGTCAGCCTTCCTCCAGGTCCTAGAGAAGGCTGCTGCATGCTTATCGCAGGCGGCACAGAGGAGAACAAGTGCTGCTCCTAGTTGCAAAAGGAAGCATCTTTTACCTCAGTAAGCCAACCCCTGCTCCCACAAGCCAAAGATCACAAGGGTCTCTTTACCCAGGAGAAGAAAGTCGCCCACTAATGTTTCCCTTTTTTTTTATGTCAGAAGACAACCCTCCCAATACCACAAATTGCAAAAAGAACCAAATATTTTTTTTACAAAAAAATAAACAGAAAGTGCTGTTGCATTGGGGGCGGGGAAATGGTGACTAACCATTCTGTTTTTGTGCCCATAACCCAGGTTCTAGGAGACATTTGGTGAATAGTTTTTGCATCTCAGTTTCTAACACTGATTGACAGTTATTCAAGGTCAATGTAGTGCTCAGTTCTGGAAAATAATAATAGTCTAAAACATCTTGACAGAGTTGGTTATCAACCAATTCCGTATAGCACAGCACAGGAAAACACTCAATTGGTATAGTAGTGATTCTTTTAATATATTTTAACTAGATGCAGTCCGCTCTTGCCCTACAGGTTGACCACTTGTATTCTATATATGGATATTGTGTACATTTCCCAAAACTTTAATGGAGTTGAAACAGACCCACAAATTTCAATGCCATAGGGCATTTGAGTAAGCACTGCTACCAAATAACTTTAGGGCAGGTTCAGTCAGCTTCCCTCCCTTATTGTAATAGAACATTTATCAATGCCCCTCTGGTTTTCTAGGCTTGGACTTTCCATTTGACACTTCCATGAGCCAGTTTCACTAAAGAGTACACCCAAGTATCTAAATGAGGCAGTTTGTTCTATAGCTTGCTTCTCTAAACACCATTAATATCAAGGTCTGTCTTCGCCAAAATCATAATCCTGGTCTTATAGCAATTCATAGATAGGCTTTCCTGTTTACAGTATTTAGTGAGCACCTCCAGGAGATTTTTGAGTTCCAGTCAAGAAAGTAAGAGGAACACTAAATCATCTACGTACATCAATATTGAGATCATTCTGTTCCTAATTACCAGAAAGTTAAAAGGCATGGGGGCCAGTATGCAACCTTGCTTTCACTTCTCATGACGTTTTAAAGGCATCAGTCATACTACCATTTAAACCTACTATGACCCTCATTTTTGTGTTTCTGCATAGTTCTTGAATCAATAGCAGAAGTCTATAGTCAGTGTTGGCAATTTGAAATTTCTTGCACAGTCTATTGCAATTAATAGAATTGAATGTAGTAGGCAGATCAATAAAGGTTGCATAGATTATTCTTAATGTTCTTAGTATATTTCTTTATAATATGGTTCCGAGTAAAACATTGATCAGTGGTACTGTGTCCTCTGAACCCTGCTTATTCATGAATAATGTTACTTTGCAGCCAGTTTGATAACAACCTAATTGGCTGGGCCCACCCATGCATAAGTGAAGTACATGTAAGTGGAGAACACCCTGGAGAGTCCTCATGGCTCCTGAAGAGACCTTTGCCAGAGCCCAAAGAGGACTTCCTCTTCAGGCTCTGGGAAAGGTCTCTTCAGGAGTCATGAGGACTTTGGAGCCAGAGCCCAAAGAAGAAGTCCTCTTTGGGCTCCATGGTTTCCTTGCTAGTCCAGAGGGGCAGCAGGGCTTTGTTGAGACTGCTCCGCCTCCCACCTAACAGCTGATGTGCAGGGTACTACAGCAGCAGCTGCTTCCCTACACATCAGCAGAGCAGCTCAAGAAAGTCCCACTGGCCCTCCAGTTCGTGAGGACACCCTCTCCAGAGCCCGAAGAGGACATTGGGAAGTTGCCTGTATTTAAAGAGTGGAAAAAAATTGTTCCCTTATTTCCAGGAAGTTGTACCATAAATTATGCAAAATTTCAGCTTTTCCCATCACAAGTTCTATAACAATGAAAGTTTAAATATAATTTAACATAAAGAGCATGCTGTCATACAAGTAGCTTACTGTATGTTGTGCAGTAAAGATAAAACTTTGCTCAGTAAATTTACTGAAGATTTTGTTTTGTAGTATTTGAGGGGGGAACCAAAAAGTTTTTTTTAAAAAAAAGAACTTTCAGTTGAAAAATTACAAGCCAAGCTATGAATTTGTGGAAGCACAACTGCTGAAAAATAAATCACCCATTGCTAAATCAAATTGAGTGATGTGATTCTCTGCTCAACTGAGCTAAATAAAGATATTCAAACACTGTTTTTTGCCCAAATTGAGTGCTTTTCAAGGTGGGCATCTTGAGTTCCAAGGAATAGTGTTCAACAAAGTGGCTTTTCTGGAAAAATCTGAAACTGCCACGTTTCCTTAATATTGTGCCTGCATGTAGGAGCCATCCATTCATTGTTACTAATTTACTTGTGAAGTAAAAAAATTTCCATAGAAAAATTAAGCGTTGAGATTTTTTCACTTTTGGAAACATTTGTTCCAATCATCATTAGTAGTCTGGGTGTTCTAACCCCACAGGAACAGTGACTACTGGGGCATGTCAATACTACCTGTTCTTAGTTTTTAGTGGTGTACATTAAATTTACAAACACCTTAGAATATTTGGCTGTGGTAGTTGTTTGGTTAGTAAAAAAATTGAAAGCATTAAGTTGGTTGAGATGCATTTATTTTAAAGGGTCATTCCATATCATGTCATCCAATTTTCTTAATATATTGTACACTTGTTGAATGACCAAAACTAAGTTTAAATCTAAAATGTTTATTTTTATATCATCCCATTTTTTTAGTTATGAAGGTTTGAAGTTTTTTTTAAAAAAAATTGCAATTTTGGCCTTGCCATACTACACAAAAACGTTAAAAGCTCAGCCCAGAATTAAGACATTTCAAAACTCAAAATACCAACCTATTCAGAACTGCATGGGCTTTACCATGATGTCATATGATGGGCTTACTTTAAATTTTAAAGTACTTCATTTCATGGACATTACAACAAAACATATTATGACACCTCTGTAACTCTTTAACTGGTGCTAAAAATCACTTGATATGGAATGACCCAATGTCAATTTATTATTATTACATTTATATTCCACCTTCCTTCCCAGAAACTCAGTGTCAGTACAGTGGTACCTCGGGTTACATACACTTCAGGTTACACACTCCGCTAACCCAGAAATAGTGCTTCAGGTTAAGAACTTTGCTTCAGGATAAGAACAGAAATCGGGCTCCAGCGGCATGGCAGCAGCAGAAGGCCCCATTAGCTAAAGTGGTGCTTCAGGTTAAGAACAGTTTCAGGTTAAGTACAGACCTCTGGAACAAATTAAGTACTTAACCCGAGGTACCACTGTACATGGTTCCTCCACTCTCTGTATAATCCTCTAGATTAGGCTGAGAGTTGGTGACTGGCCCAAGGTGAGATTCATGGCCAAGTGGGCATTTAGACGCTGGTCTCCCAGGTCCTAGTCCAACTAACCGCTGCACCATGCTAGCTCTCAGACAGATAAGGATATGTTGTTGATGATGATGATAAAATGGTATTATTGTTAAACCCCGTCCATCTGGCTGGGCTTCCCTAGCCACTCTGAGTGGCACCCACATGGCACTCAAATATATCTATTGAGGGACATGAATGCTCTACTCATGTGGAAGCCTTAACCTCTAGTAGAATTTACAGATTAATTTGTCTGATGTTGACGTCACATCTTGACCTGGGGCAGCAAATGTACCCCTCAGCTGTTGTGAACTCTTAACTCCTTGAACACAAATGTGTTACTTTATGAGACCTGTTTGGAAGATTTATTTGGCTAACAAGGAGAGTTGTATAGATAGATACGCAAGTGACAATGTGATATGAGAATATGAGTTCAAGCCATGTGTTTCTTACAAGAAGGGGGTATTCTGTGAATCCTGTGGAGCAGGGCCAACATATGAAGGGGATGTTAATGATGAATTTCCATAACTGAGAGGCAGAGATGCTCACCAATTCAAATCTTTTACTTGATAGCAGGCAATTGCAGAAGACTATCAATCTAGATTGTCACAGTATAGATTTAGATTAAGTTGATTAAGTTCTGTCTGCACCACAAGCTCTCCCCCAAAATTTAATGTGAATAAGGCTTCCTACAACATTCAATGAGTTGTTGCTATGGTTTGCTTCTACTTGGGGTAAGGGGCTAGGTGATTGGTTGTATGTTTTTTGGTTAGATTGTTTTTCTGGAGTGCCTTATGCGTTGAGGGCTTTCCTGAGTCTTGTGGTGAGAGAGACACTTGAAATGGAGCGGATACAAGCTTGTCATTGGCATATCATGTCTTTTAGGTAAAAAGCAGGAAACTGATGAATTAAGTGGTGATACTTCAGTGGAAGATGATTCCATGGTCAAGGTAATTCTTCTATGAAAAATAAAACTGGGGATCCAGTCCTAAGTTTTGCCAATTCATTCTCACTTCTAAACAATTTTGACTGTAAACCATCTTTGATACTGAATTTGCAGTTTATTGTTATTCAGACTAAGTTAGATGCTCTTGGTTCCCTTTGATTTCAGTGGGAGTTAAGTCATCACTAACACGTTCCATTGAGCTCAGCTTCCTTCATCTGCATACAGTTCTATAAGACCTTGCATACCGACTGTAATGAAGTATTGTTGGGCAAGTTATCTGTCAAGGAAGCATGAACGCTTTGTAATTTGATGAAGAGACCTTATGTTTAGTTAGAATCCTAGGTTTTAAGGCTACTGAATTCAAGATACAAGAAATTTCCTTCTGATATATTAAGTTTAAGTGTTGCTCCTATTGAAAGGAGAGTGAACTGGAAGCTCAAGATGCAAGTGACCAGGATGGAAATGATGAATTGAAAGAGTCGGAAGAATCCGCAGAAAACGGAGAGGAATCCTTGAATTCTAAAGCGGTGCCTCGTGTAGACAAGAAGAAAACTCATTCAAAGCAGACAGAGAAGGACTTGGAAACCCAGGTATACTGCAATATAAGCAAATTATTAGGATGGCGTCTACAACTTTCCTTTCAAAATTTGTCCCATTAAGATTCCATAAATTCACCTGCTTCCTTGCCCATGGTGATTGCCTGTCTCGTCTTGGGTCAGTGCCCCTTCTTCCACAGCAACATCCACTTCGTTGCTGTTGCTGCTTCATACAAAAGTCAGGCCAAGGGAAAGAAATTGCACCGCCTTTCCTCCATGAACAAAGTGGAGAGGGAAAAGGGGTACAGATTCCCTCAGAAAGGAGCAATGATGGATGCAACAGAAATAAGTGCTTTGTTTCCATTTGTGTATGTGCTAATCTGTTGCCTCCTCTCATCCTCTGTGCAATGTGAATGTTTAAACCAGTGGAGCTCTTATGCACCAGCCTGAACCTCCTCTGCAGCTATGCTGGCCTGGTCCAAAACTGGGAATATAATTCTAGCTTGCAAAGCAGAGCCTTTGGAAGACAAGTATGAAGCACAGTCTGGCAGCTGGTCTGTGATTGCTAGTTTTATTTTCAGTGAATTGGCAGATTCACAGGAGGTAAACAAGTGCTGGGAGGATTGCATCCAAGGATAGGTGGGTAAATTGGTTTAACCCTTGCCTTGCTTCTCCCTTCTACCATGCAGTCCTAATTATCCCCACCTTAATCCCAAATGCACTCTTTAGAGAGAGAAAACAAAGGCAACATAAATGGAGAAAGTGCCATTTTAGAAACCCAAGCTTAAGTGAGCAGCAAGATGTAATTTCTCCTCTCCTCCAGTTCAATTGTGATATTGGAAAGAGGTGTCATCTGAATTAACTCATGGTTGCTTCAGGTTCTGTGCAGCAAAACACACTTCGTTTCTATTGATCTGTCTTTCAAGGCCCCTTCTGTGTGATGCCATCACTCTCATTGGACATGAGAAGAGATGGCATTTATGAAGTTGTTGGTGGGATCAAGATGAGTCAGTGTGAACCTTTCCCCAACCTATTCCCACTTACTTGGGAGTAAGTGCCATGGAACTCTGTGAGACTTACATCTGACTAAGCCTGCTTAGAATCAAGCTGTTAAGAACACTTTCCTTAGCTAAATATAGCAGGGGAGAACAGTAGTAAAATAAAATAATTCCATTGATCTGCTCATGCAAGAAGAGAAAAGTCCTGAATAGGATTTACTGCCATGGGAAACAATTAATTGTCCAAATTTTGATAAAGCTACAGAACTTGTAGTTCTTTGTGCTGAACAATCATAACAACCAGCACATATTTGATTAGACACAACCTCTCTGTTTGTCATCTTCCCTAAATCTTCTTTTGGCAGGAATGTTTGTTTGCGAGTGATGCTGGGATTGAGTATATTGCTAGAAAATGATTGGCCATCAATTCCAGACTCATTTGATGCTAAGATCTAATTTCCCTTTGCTTCTTGCCTCTTGCTGCAACAATGTAGTATAAAAAGTGCATTAACTGCCAGCGACAGTGTTTACCATTTGTGACAGTTTTTCTGGGGAAACGGAGCTCCTTGCTTCCCCATATGTCTCCAGAGATTGGAGTGGGGAAGAGAAGCCTTTCTGTCCTGTTGCAAGGTATTGTGGTGCTCTCTGGTTCATGGAAGAACCTTATTAAGGCAAAACCTTCGCATGGCACTGTTGACAGTAGCTCAATTTATGGACAGTTTGTGACTTGTCAAATAATATTGTTCAGTAACTTTAATGTACTTGGAAATGGAGACTGCCTTTTGTAAGCTCAAGAAAGGACTTGGTGTGGTTTTCATGGGTCTGAAATTTTGGTTGCCCAGCCACAACTGTGCAGAAGATGAAACAAAGAGAACTCAATGAGCTTTGTTTGGCTGGTCAGCATTCTGTTAGACAGGTCTGCTCCACTGCAGGAAATTATGGCAAGGTAGAGAAACTTGCTTAAGCAGAGGGTTGCAACATTACCAGCTGTCCCTTAGAAGGCATCTTCTTGTTACTGCTCACCTCCCCTGTGGGAGTGAACCACACCCAAGGCAACTTGTAAAAAGCAGTTGTCATTCAAAGTGCAAGTTCTTGGTTAGTGCATCTGCTTGCTTCTGAAGTAAGCCAACTTGCTTAGGCTGTCTTTGTTTATTTCCTCATGTTAGGCCAGCAATATTCAAGATACAGAAGATGAAAGCTTTTCCACTAGTCATGTAAGTTTCTAAATTGCCTTCTTAAACCTGATTAGAAAGCTGATTATATATGAATTCAGCTAGAAGGGATCTATAGGGACCACCTCTAAAGTGTCAGGTTTAGTTGCATTGTAGAAAGACTTTGTATACCTTAATCTCTGTCATCTAATTCCACAAAACTAGTGAAATAAATACCATGTGTTGTGGACTATTGATGAGATTATGGCTTGCACCTTACTGTCTCAAACCAGACTACTTAACTGTTCCCAGAATATTCCAGGATATCCCTGGGTCTGGTGTAGCACATTGTGCAAACTAGTGCCTATGCCCCCCCCCCATTTTATTTTATTTTTAAAATATTGTCCTGCATTGGCTTTGCTTAACAGTCACCACTGCCGGACATGGATTCTTCCTTCTTGTATAGTGAAAGAGCAGCCTTCACTAGAGTTAGTTACTTGCCCTGAACCAACTTTTAATGACATCTGCAGGAAGGTGAACTTGCCTTGAAACAAGGGTTTGGGGTGCTATTTAAGGGGCACCACAAGGGAGGGAGATGAACCATTAGCAAGTTTGACTGCACTAGTTCTATTGAAATGTGTGGGAGCAGGATAATTTCATAAATGAGAAGGATGTCTCTTGGGTTGCTGTACCTCAGTCACCAAAATCTTGCGGAGTTGTGTGGTCTTGGATTACATACATAAGACATTTAAAAGGCTTCCACTGGAAATTTTAGGACTTCCTGAATATAGTCAAAAGGGAAATGGCAGTTCCATTCCTAGATCTCATAGTATGTTTTTGGAGTTTCCATATTGTAGACAAATCATTCTTTGAAATAGTGGAAGCTGCGAACCATCCACTAGTACTAGCTTAGAATGTAAAGCTTAATAGATTTCAGCTGGGCAGATATCTGTTAATTGAGTCTTTGCCTTATTAGAACAGGCACCTCAATTTGTTCCTCTAGATTGCCATTAGTTTACTGGCTCTGTTTAAAATGTATCCTAATCTGGAATGCTTATTCGATTTTTATTTTATTTTACAGGATGGAGAGGAAGAGAATGAGAGAGGTATGTTAGAAGTTCAGTAGAGTTTTGTGTGTTCTAATATGCTTCAAGTTGCCTTTTGTAAATGGCAGTTGTATTAGTTGGTTCTCTATCAGGCATTCCAGCTATATCTGTGCCTTTGCAATGAAGAGTGGTTGGATCCATGCTCTCTGTTGGCTTTTCTGCTTTTAAATTGCGCATGTGCCTATCAGTTACTTCACTGGATGTTGTTACATGCATATGACCACCACATGCCTTTAATGGAACAAAGATCCCAGATTCTGTGGATCTGAATCTTTTTTTCTCTTTTTTGGGGAGTGGGGGGTATGGTAAGTCTTTATGTCTATACATTCTCTTGCACTGCAGTAACAGATAGGTGCCAGTTGAATATTACGTATTCTGCAGTTTGCAAGCCATTTGAACTACGGGCCACATTCTGCTTCCACACATTGGCAATTGCCGCATCACGCTTTACAGCCTCACGTGAAATTT
Source organism: Podarcis raffonei (assembly GCF_027172205.1). Lineage (NCBI taxonomy): Eukaryota > Metazoa > Chordata > Lepidosauria > Squamata > Lacertidae > Podarcis > Podarcis raffonei. Next base: position 5,609,932 of record NC_070615.1, read on the forward strand.
TGGAACAAGTAACAATGGAATCATCTAATCAGCATTGCCTTTAAAAGCTACAGAAACCCACCCTGGCTTCACATTCTTGCTAAAGAAGACTTCTAGAGAGCATGCTAAGGACCTTGCATGTTGTCAACTAAAGGACATGGAATCATTGTGACTCAAGCATAACAGTGGAAATCTTGAAAGGGCACTTGCGGGTGTCAGCCACAGACTTGGTGTTTGGAAGGGATCCGAAGGCAGAAGCTTTTGTGGAACGTAAGAATGCTGATGGAAACACTATTAACAGAACTGAGAGTATTGACCCCATGGACACAGGATGAAGACTCCACATCCTTTCTGAACTTTGGCCTAAGTTGGTGCATGAACAAGAACAGCCGACACCTGCGACTTCACCATGGCTGACAGCAAGAGTTGGAACGCAGAGGACAGTGGTTATGCAGCTATGAAGGATTCGTCTATTGAACTATGAGCCATTAGAAGGATATTGGAAGACAAAAAGACTTGTCAGTGGAAGTGTAGATATACTGACAAGCAGCCACTATTTGGTCATGAAGAAAAACTTCTTTGCACATTAATGCCAACATTGGAAGCCAGATACTTGTATTGAAGAACAGGTATCTGCTGGATGGAACCTTTGTCTAACTTCTGTTCTATTTTGGTATTTATGTCTAGAGAATTTGTTTGCCATGAAGAATGAGTGATCCTGGGTAAAGGATTGGTTTATATGTTAATGCCCCTTATGCTTTCCTTCCCCCCCTAACCTTCCATCAGTTCTAATAACTGGCTTTGTATTTTCTAGGTCCTCTCTTCTAGCTTATACATATGCAAATGTTTAAACTTCTTGTTTTGCCATATTTATTCCTGTTAAATCCTCTTAGATAAAGCAGGTTCTGGTGATGGTACACAAGAAGTATCTAAGCCTCTTCCTTCAGAAGAGAGCCTAGCTGAGGCTGATCACTCTGCTCAGGAAGAGATGGAAGCTAACGTGTCTGTGAAAGAAGCTGAGGATGATAACATATCGGTTACAGTCCAGGCCGAAGATGCCATCACTCTGGATTTTGATGGGGATGACCTTCTAGAAACAGGTAAAAATCTGAAAATTACAGATTCAGAAGCAAATAAGCCAAAAGACGGACAAGATGCCAGTGCACCGAACCTGGAGAAGGAAAGCAAGGATTATGAGATGACCGAGAACCATAAAGATGGTAAGAAGGAAGACTGCGTGAAGGGGGATCCTGTCAAGAAGGAAGTCCGAGAAAGCTCGAAGAAAGCAGAATCTGGAGACAAAGACAAGGATACTTCGAAGAAAGGTCTCTCGTCTACTGGGGCCTCAGGTCAAGCAAAGAGGTTTGTCTTTCTATGTCAGTTCTTTAAGATACTGCCAGCATTCGATAAGATCACTCTGCATTAAGGGGGTAGCAGCAAGAAACTTATAATTAGTATCTTATGCTCCTGCCTATAAAATGTTTTGACGGCCATAAGTTACCTGTGTGTTCCTTAAAAAAAAAAATCGGGATCTTCGTATATGCTTTGTCCTGCTGGCTGCATTGGCGAATTGACAGCATTTTATTTTTTATTTTTTCAAATAGTCAAGTTTTATGTATCCTTGTGATGATGGTAATGAACAACTCTCAGTTCTGAGAAACACCAGTATGAAGTCAAGTCCCAGTCCTGAAAGGTGGAGAAGATTACCATATCCACTGAATAAAATTGTCAGAAAATCTAGATCTTCGGGCATCTTGGGGAAAATCAGTGCAAGAAAACCATGATGAGGGAAAATCACTTTTCCTCAAATAACAGTCCAGCCCTCCTTTTTTTGTTTTGTTTTTGTTTCCTTTTTTTTGAAATGACTTGCTTAATAATGTAAGATTCTGGACAAGCAAATTCTGCATGTTCAATTTTCTTTGATTTGTTCCTCCTTTTAGCTCTACTAAGGAATCTAAAGAAAGCAAGGCTTCTTCAAAGGATGAAAAAGGTAATGTGTCCTTTGTGATATGTTGCTATCTTGGATCTGGTAGCAAGGCCATGAGACTAGAAAGCTTCAGGGATGTTTCTGCCTGTCCCGGAGGGGGTGATGCTTATGCTCTCCTCACCTTCAGGTTTTTTCCTTTCCGCTATACAGCTTCAATTAGCTGATTTGAAAGGGTGTTTTTGGGGGTTGTTTTTTTTTACACAGCAGGCTACTTCTAAGTGGGGTGGTATGACTGTAGTTACTTTAGATCAGTGTTCCCCAACCTTGGGCCTCCAGCTGTTTTTGGACTACAATTCCCATCATCCTTGACCACTGGTCTTGCTAGCGAGGGATGATGGGAGTTGTAGTCCAAAAACAGCTGGAGGCCCAAGGTTGGGGAACACTGCTTTAGATGACCAGGTGTCAATCTTGTTCCACTGCTACTTTTTATGCTATTGAGTGAGTGGGGAAACGTTGTAGAAGCAAAAGTGTTCCTTCCATTACTACTAACTTGTGCCTGTGTCTTAACAAACGTTTCCCCAAACATCTTTGTGGAGTAGGAGGAGCCTACTGAATATATCCTTAGGTGTATTCCAAATACTGTTTGTTCCTCGAAAAATGTGTCATGCATCCAGTTGATGATTGCATTGCTCTGTTGTATTCTCATCCTAGAAAGAATATATAGATTGTTCTTGCTAGGTAGTAAAGTTAATTGTAAATGAAATTTTAAATAGAAGACATCTTCATTTGAGACAATGGTCTCCTTACAAGATGGCATCTGAAATGAGGTGAGAAATCCTAGGCTTGGGCGTTTGACTGGTCAGGTACAGTCAGCAAATAAGTTAACTTCTTTAAATTTAGTGGATTACTATAACTTAACAGTTTTTGGTAAGGTTTTTGTAACTGAACAATTTCACTGGGCAGTGTCTTTAGTTTCCCCCCTGGAATACTTAGGGCAGCCTATCATTATACTTTTTAAAAATGAATTTCAAATAAGTAAAACAAAATAACAGCACAATTTTTAAAAAAAAATCAGTTGTGCTAAGAGAGCCAATTCTTCAAGCATGAGCTTCATTATGAAGGAGATGCTGCCTGGTTTCTGGAGTAAGCAGGATTGAGACATGGGCCATCCTTGGCGGGGGAATTTGCCGCTAACTGCTTATATTCCTCTTTGGAGGAGCCTGCAGTTACTGCAGCCGGTCCATAGAAGCAGCTTTGCACTGCTGCTGTGTTTGCCCCTGACTACTGCAAGGCTTGGCTGCAAACTGCCTTTTCTGCCTCCCTTGCTAACAAATGGCACCATCATGAAATAAATGCAAGATATTAGCAATCAGTTGCATGGAATATTTGACAAGTCTGCTGACTATCCTGCAAACCTCATAGATCAGGGGTCAGCAACCCTTTTCAGCCGTGGACCAGTCCACCGTCCCTCAGACCATGTGGTGGGCCGGACTATATTTTTTTGGGGGGAAATGAATGAATTCCTATGCCCCACAAATAACCCAGAGATGCACTTTAAATAAAAGGACACATTCTACACATGTAAAAACATACTGATTCTCGGACTGCCCACGGGCCGGATTGAGAAGGTGCTTGGACCACATCCAGCCCCCAGGCCTTAGGTTGCCTACCCCTGTAATAGATCCTTGCTTGAAATATGTCCTCAGCCAACATAACTTGATGCTAGAATGCTAACTAATGGGTATTTAAAACAACAACAACACCATGAAGTTTGTAAGGTGTAATTTTTAAAAAATGGAGGCACATACCTGTCATTGTCTTCTCAAAGGTATCTTAGAATAGTCTGCTTGCTGGGACCATAGAATAGTAGAGTGTTGACTAATCTGAGCTGTGGCAGTTGTCTAGGAGATCTGAGAGAAGGGTCTTTCTCGTCACCTGCTATCTGAGTGGTTTCTGGATGTGCTTGCTTTAGAAAATCTTTAAAAGCGCATCGTAAGTGTCTTTACTGCTGTAAAATTGGTGGCACAGATTGCATACCCTCCAAATCTCGCCTCTTGCTTACTGATCTTGGTCTTTGTGCACCGTTTGCTGATTAAAAGAAAATTGTGGGTAGAAGTCATCTTCCAAAACTGCACTTTACCACTTGAATGCTAGTTTTTAATATTGATACTGAAATGTTCTGTGAAATTTGTTTTAGGAAGTGCAAGCAGTGGGAGCAGCAGCAGCTCTACCAAGAACTTATGGGTTAGTGGCTTGTCTTCTAACACAAAAGCCGCTGACTTGAAAAATCTCTTCGGCAAATATGGGAAGGTATGGTTCCGTTTAACAGTATCAGTTAATGAATATGACGTTGACTGAGGTTGCAAACAGTGTTCACACACTTGGGAGTGGTATGGCTTTAAACACAAACAAACAAATAATAGTTTCACTTAAAATAGCCTAGATTTGAATGTATTACTTAAAGTCTGCACATCTCAGAACTGAATCTTGACTGTTGAGCTAAAACCTATTTTTCTATATAAAAGAACAAGCCAGAAGCAAAAAAATAAAGGCTTTAGACTTCATACAATAACCTATTATGTGCAAACTATGAGTACTTGGACATTCAGCCAAAGAGTGTGGAGACCTAATTTTCCATCTTCTGGAGAGAAATGCTATTTTGTCCAGCTACCAGTCTTTTCTTCTGGAATGTATTTGGCACTTACTCTTTAAGAAACTGATCTTACGTAGTGTCCTTGCATGTGAACAGGAAGCCGGGCCAAAATATTTTAAATTAAAATTGTTCCCCTACACAGTGTAGTAGGCACCAAAGGCTTGTGGGCTATATAACCAGAGGACTTGAGAGCATAAGAGCCCTTCTGGTCCAACATCCTGTTTTCACAGGGTGTAGCAGACTCACCCCACTAACTGCCCCCAATTCAATACAGCAGGCCCACCGCACAGTACGCGAACAAATTTCTTCCATTTACCACAGGCTGTCTTGCGGGGGCCTTGTGTGAGGGGAACTTTGTTTCAGGGAATCTCAGGCAGGAGTTGATCAAACAAGGAAAGTTTTATTTACAAAAAGAGATTGGTGAAACAAAGTTGGGCTAGGAAGAAGTTAACTTTTACTTAAGCTAAATATAAAGATGTCACAGGCTTAAACACAGTAGTATATGCACATCTTTTCTTAAACTTCAGTTGCTAAATATCGGTTGCTGCACTTCAGGTAAATGTTCCAGTTTCTAGAATAGGTGGTGAAATGCTTAACTCAGTTTCTCTTGTTCCTTTACTTGGTTATGACAGGTCTTTTAGTTAAATACTTTGGACACGCCACAGCTTCCTTCACGGCTTAATGCTCTGTTTCGTGATCTGTTTCATCCTTTACCCCCTCTCTTAGCAATCCCACTTCTGAGGTATAAGAGACTTTGGGATCCTCTTAGCTGGCTTGGGAGTCTTCTTTTCCTAGAAGAGCTCTCCTCGCCTGACGGGAAGGAGACGCAGGGGGTCTGTAGTCCCACAGCTTCTCCCTCCCCTGGTTCAGACTCAGCCCTCCAGGCAACTCCTGTGTCCTCACATAGTCCTCCTCACTTCAGTACGAGGCTCCTTTCTTTAGCTACAGATATTCTCTGCAGAGCGGATGCTAAACTCACATTTGAACCCACTCTCTTGGACAAACCCATTCCTAATCCTTTCTTCCATCTCAAACCAAACTCAAACCTGTCTCGCTCCAGCTCTTTCCCTTCTCTATCCCCATCTCAAGGCTTCCTCAGAAGCTGCTCCTTTTATGTGCCCCCCCATTCTGCTCCTCCCCCCTCTGTGGCCAGCTGACTTTGTAGCCAATCAGAAAGAGGCTCCAGCCCTCTGGTGGAACTCTGAGGGACCTCCCATCACATAGGGGCCAACCAAAAGCCTATATGGGAAGCCTGCAAGCAGAATCTGAGTGCAACTGTGTTCGCCTCAGTTATGCTTGCCAGCAACTGATGTAGTGGATTGCATCCAGTTAAATTCTACTCAGAGTAGACCTATTGAAATGGACACACCCAAGTTAGTCATGCCCATTAATTTCATTTAGTCTACTTGGCGTATGACTAACACTGGATACAACTTGCTGCCTCCAGTATGCTCCCCGGGAGTAGAAAGTCTCTAGTTGCAGGTGGATCTTTAATTTTGTTAAAGTAACAGGTAAGTGTGCATGCTTGTCTTGTTCAGAAAATACAGAAATTACAGTGGTACCTCAGGTTACATACGCTTCAGGTTACAGACTCCGCTAACCCAGAAATAGTGCTTCAGGTTAAGAACTTTGCTTCCGGGTGAGAACAGAAATCTTGCTCCGGCGGCGCGACAGCAGCAGGAGGCACCATTAGCTAAAGTGGTGCTTCTGGTTAAGAACGGACCTCCAGAACGAATTAAGTACTTAACCCGAGGTACCACTGTAGTTTGGAGTCCATCACTGTCTGGAGGCCCACCAGTTCCCCATCCTGACTTTAATACTACCTCAGGGAATGTTATTAGCTAAGAAGCATATTTTCTTCCCTTCCTTTTAAAAAACTGTTTGCCCCATGTTCTTCCATGTACACTCACCTTCAATTGAAGAGACTGGCAGGCCAGGTTAGCAAAAACTGAGTTCCAAGCCTGGCTCCTAATGGTTGAAAGTAAAGCAGATGCCACACTAAGTGGTGGCAGCAATTGATGCTAAAGTAAATTTTGAGAGCCAGCAACGCTAACCTGTTGAAGTTTCAGGGAAGGAGACAGAGAGATGCCAGTGCTCTTTTCTTCTCTACCCACTTTCCAGTAAGGGGCATAAACTACTATTCATGCCCAGCCTTTTCAGGTTATGACAGTCAAAAATAGCAGGCTGTCATAACACTAGATACAGGAGGAAGAGGATATGGGTTTGTATGTTGGAACAAAGATCGTACATCTTGATGTAAACAAGAGCAGCACTTAAGCAAAGGGATGAAAATAGTGACCTCTTTAATTTAGTAATGCAAGAGGATCTCACACTTGTCAAAGTGTATCTCACCATTTATCTAGAAGACAATTTCTAAACTGCCAAGTCATCTAAAATATAATGGCATTGTACAATATTATAATTAATACGTAAGATCAGTATTTACAGTGCAAATAGCCAATTCTGCATTCAATTGATCTCTAAAAATGCTTGGCAAAACCGACAGTTTCAGCAGACAACAGACTATCACAATCCTCAGGTTTCAGTAGAAAGTGTTCTAAAGTCCTGGAGCCACTTTGCTTTATTTTAAAAAAAAAGTATTGGTTCACAAAAAATAAACAAGTGATAACTGTGAGACAGTCGGTAGGGCTTCTCCAGATGATGGTAGTGTATAAGGGACAATTTGGTCCTTCAAGTAACCTGGTCCTAGGGTTTTTAGGACTTTACACACAAACAGTGGTATAGGCATAGGAATTGTGCGCATGTGCACAGTGCTGAACCCAGAAGTGACCCGAAAAGTCACTCAGCACGTCACAGAAAGGGTGGGGTGGGCTTATACACGCACGGGTGCTGGGAATGGAACCTGTGTGCAAAATGCTTGTCTACTGTACTTTGAATGTAGCGCCATAATATACTGGAAGCCAATGCAGAGCTTTCACCACTGGTGTAATGCCCCTGATGCAGGGCCAGTGTAACCAGAAGCCACACCCGACATTCTGCACTTGCTGCAATTTCTGAGCCAGCCTCAAGCATAGCCCCACATAGGGCATAATACAATAGAGGTTACCAAAGCCCACATCACTGTGACCTTAGTATCCATGTCTGGGAATGGTCATAACTCAATCTGAGGAAAAGCACTTGGCCACTGAGGATGTGGTTTTTGCCATATAAACTGCCTAAAATGGGCTCGTAAGAAAGGTACATTTTAGCAGGGCTGTTTCCCTACCAGCATCATGCCCAAGCTTGCATGTATCATTCATGCATTCTGACCACTTTCTTGGTGCAACAGTAATGTTCACTTGTTTTTCTTTGCAAGAACAGGTGTCATCATCACACACACACCCCGACTAAAAAGCTGCTTTTCTCCTGGCCAGCAAACCTGATGTTGAGGCATACAAATTGCCAGGTCTAATGTGGCATCAGATCATAATGACATAACTGTTGTCTGTGAATTTTTCTCTGGCTGTCCCAGTGCATGAGATGTATGCAACCTAGTTGCTTACTGATATTTAGGTATTGCCTCTGGATGTAGAGTAGCAAATGATGAAGATGTCAGTTTAAAACCATGACTGTTTCCATTTCTTTTTCTTACAGGTTCTTGCTGCAAAAGTGGTCACCAGTGCCCGAAGCCCTGGAGCCAAGTGCTATGGCATTGTGACCATGTCATCGAGCACAGAAGTGGCAAGGTGTATAAGCCATCTTCACCGTACAGAGCTGCATGGGCAACAAATTTCCGTTGAGAAAGTAGGTGTGACATGCGCTCTCTTAACAGACAGGGGCAATATCTGTGGAGGGGAAGATGCATCTCTTCAAGAAACTGGGAGGGAAGAACTTCTCCCTTCAGAAGAGGGATGCCACCTCCTTGACTGCTCCTTGGGCCTTGCTGACCTGTTCCAACCTTGAGGAAATGGGCTGGGTTTAAAGTAGATGCTGTTGGAAGTGAACTCAATCTGAAACTAAGCCAGGCTGCACATTTCATATCTAGTCCAACAAACAGTTGGTCTGGAGTTGATTTGGGAAGGGAAATGCTTTAGCAGTTAGGCCGGCATCCTACTGAATTATAACAGTGTTAAATAATTTGGAGCAAGGTCTTATGTGACTCTCCTCCTACAATGTATGTATGTATGTATGTATGTATGTATGGGATGGGCTTCCAAAAATCAAAAGAAGAGCTGTATTGGAATTAGTTATCCATGGTTTCTCCAGGGTGCTGTCCTGTGATCTTCTGTTTCCTCCTCCGCCTCATACTCTTGAGTAGCAGTTGGCTGGATATATAACAGAAAGCGAGAGCAAAATGACTGATGGCAAAAAGGAATGCATCCCTTTTAAAGTTTATTTTAGTCCATTGAGAAATGGCTCTATGCTACACATCCTGCTTGGCAGTCAATGTGTAACGTACTTACTTTTAAAAAATAAATTGCAGGTAAAAGGCGATCCTTCCAAGAAAGAACTGAAGAAAGACAATGATGAGAAATCTGGCTCCGGTAGGAATCCTGGAGAAAAGAAGATGACTTCAAGCGACAAAGCCAGCAAGTAAGAGCCTGATCCTGGAACTTTTGTGTAACCAGAATTTGTTTGGGAAAAACATGAGCCCAAGTGCTGCTTCCTAGCATGACTTTTAAAGCAAAAATAAAAAAATGGTTTATTAGCAAAAGCTGGATTCGGCAACCTATATAAAGTATGCAGACTGAGGAGATAAGCATAATGCTGCTCTTGCTAGACAAGACAAGGGGCAAGGAGCTGTGTAGCATTATAAATACTCACTCCCACCTACTAAAACACTTCCTTAGTCACCTCTCTGGTTTGAGATTTCAACCTTTTCTGCCCGTGTGAATTCCAGCGTATTTGATAACCATCTATCAATAATCCATCAGAACCAAAAACTTGCTTTTTCTTCAAATTATAGTTATACAGGCAACCCCCGCTTTTCTCAAGGGTTGTGTTCTTGGTCCCCACGCACATTAGCGGCACACATAATCCTGCCCCGTTCCACTTCCATTCTGCCCTCTTCCAGGTCCAAAAGGACCCACACGTCAGTCACCGCCTGTATATAAAACATACAGTAACAAAGTTATTGTGAATTTTACTTTGCTCACTAACTCAGTCCATAACTCATAAATTCAATCCATTTAACTTGGTAACTTTAATGGCTATCCAAAGTCCTTCCCACTACTAAACAAAAATTTAGTTTCTCAGAAAGTGAATTCTATACCACCCCTGTTTGTTACCTTTTTTAGGACCCTCTCCAAAAAGGAGGATAAGAAATCTGACAAATCTGAGAAGAAAGAAAGCAAGGATGGGAAGAAACCTGAAGGCAAAGAAGAGAAGAGTGACTATGGATCCAGTTGTCCTGCTCAAGACCCTATGAAAACGGCAGAAGAAAAAAAGCGAATAAGTATGCATTGCAGCTACTCTCCTTACAAACAAATCTCGACCATGTACTTGGGTCCCTACTATATTATGCTATTGCTTTTTATGCTAATGCTTTGAAAAGGATTAGGCTGTATAGTCATACATTTTTCAGGCAGTGAGCTGGCATTTTAACAGGTATCACCTAGAGTTTCTCTTAATGTTAACAAATCTGCTTTGAATATTTTAGAGTGGAGTAGTGTTAGGCTCACTTGACACAAAATGGTGGTGCAGGGGCAGCGCCAGTCAGAAAATGGTGGCATATGAAGGCAGAATTTGGCAGTCAGTTGAAAATTACTGATGTCACTTTCTAATCTTACATGCCTTTGGAAATTGCTAAATTCTTTGTCGCAGTGTTTTCCTTGTAGCAAGGAGTTCTATGGTTCAGCTTTCCTCAAGTTCAGAACAGACATTTGCACTGGAGGTATTGTGATTTAGCCTCCCCCCTTTCAGCAGAATTTGCTGATCCAGAAGTTCTGAATGGGGAAGCCCTTTTCTTTTCCACCCTCACATGCTCTCCAAAGTGTTTTTACCCATCTCCTGTAAATTCTTCTCCCATTGCCCCCTTTATCCACATGCATACTGTAGGGCCAGTTTCTTTCATCCCTCCTCCCTGATTTTTTACTTTCACTTCTTCCTTCTATAGCAGCTTCCCTATCACACCCTCTTCCATTCTTATTCCCGGTTTGTTTGCTATTATTTAATAGCAAACTTTTCTCTCACTTTCTAATTTCCTTCAACACTTCCTCTGGCTCTTTCTTCCCTCTTTTCCCTGCTCCTCTCCCCACCCTGCACTCCAAACACTTCTGTCTCTTGGCCACTTTCACTCAGCATGCAAAGAGTTGCTGGTACTGTCCTTGTTCCAGCCAAAAAGCTGTGGCAGGACTGGGAGGCAGGAGAGGCAAATAAAGAGGTGTTGGGCAGGCTGTGGCCCTTAGGGCCAACCTGAAGATATTCCAAGGCCCACTATTTAAGAACCATGGATCTAGAACAATCAGCATGGCTTCTTGTAAAATCCAAATCCAAATTAGTTGGCCTTTACATCAGAAAAATTACCTTTAAAATCTTTTTTTACATGTTCCTGGAACATGTACAGACTTAGCAAAATGGCTTTTGTGTTTTTTCTTATGTGAATAATTAAGCATGTAATTTATCTTCCAAAGGTGTAAAAAGTCCAAGTCATATGGTAGTCCTAGACCAAACAAAAGGAGACCAAGTTCACACCAGGACAATAAGAAGGGGACGGTTTGAAAAAGTAAGTATTGCTCAAAACATTAGTCTGTTTAGGCCCTAATTCGGTTTATGTGAGAGTTGGTTTTAGCTGAGACAGAAGAGTGATGGGGTGCTGTGTCACAAAGGAGACTAGCTAACCACAATTTGACTTCTTTCTGAAGCCTAGGCAACTATAAGGCAGCTCTCACAGCAGAGTTTGGAAGTTCACTTACAAACAGTGAATTTTTGCAAAAGTCTTGATTAAATGCTGCAGTCAAGATTGCTATGCAAGCATCACTCCTACCTCCTATGCAATTGGCTCTTCTGGAGAAAGATTTGATGGGGGTCTGGAGTAGGAGGCACTTCCCACTTCCTCTTAGAGCCAGTCTTTCTCTTGCTGCCTCTGTAAGCAAACTTCCGTTTCACCTAAGACCCTGTTATAAACTGTTCTTAGTGGGAGTTTGTTCTTTATTTTACAGAGAAAGGGAGCTCTTGGGCATTGGGACCTTTCATAGTCCACAAGAAGCCAGATGACTCTTGGCATGCTGTAAACATGTAAAAGTGTCTCTAATTCTCATATTTATATAAAAAAACCTTGTCTCCAGCCACCTATGTTAAGGAACAAAGAGCGTTTTCTTCAAGACAAAATGAAGTTCAGAGACTACCGGGGCAGAAAGGACATACTGCCTTTTGAGAAGATGAAGGAGCAGAGAATGAGGGAGCACATTGTTCGGCTAGAGCGAATTCGCCGTGCTGTAGAGTTACGAAGGTAGGAGGGATGCTCGACACTTTGTCGCCATCAAGCTTCTCAGGTGCTTGGGGAAAACACCACCTTGAGGCCAAAACTAGACTCTGGCAGTTGGACTCCTGTTTCCAGGCATCTCATTGGCACTGAGAGAGGCAGGGATGATCCGCAGGATGGAAGTGGCGAATGGGAGGAGGGGTGCTTAACCTTTTTGTCCTCCCAAGTTCTAGACAGGAGAGTTCATGGCAAGCATGTAGTCCTATGTAGCTCCACCCTAATATGATGGTTGCTAGTGGAAGAGGAGAAGAACAAAAGGTGACACCAGTGAAGTGCAAGATGCTTCAGAAATCATTACTCACAATGATGTGGGAGAGAAGAGAGAAATTGCAAAGTGCTAAACCTTTTTCTGCACAAGTGCAGTTACCCCCACCCCAAATTGCACACTCTGGAGGAACCCCATGCCCCGTTATAACAAACCCCAGAGCATCCCTCAGAGCAGGTTGATGTTACTGCCATTGTCTGTAGAGAGTTCTCCGCCCGTCTTGCTCGCCAAAGCACAAGAATCTGGCAAGTGTATTCTGCAGTAACTTTTTCAGCGTTGCCGTAACCATCAGTCGTGTGACTAACGAAGGAAGTCAAGTCCCAAAGGAGCACCTTGTTCACTTGTTGGCCTTGGGCCTAAAAAGGCTGCCTGCAGCTGCCCCACCTTTGAAGCTCCCGCTTTTTGCAGGCGAAGAGAAATTGCCGAGCGAGAGAGAAGAGAGAGGGAGCGCGTCAGACTCCTCCGTGAGCGTGAAGAGCGTGAGCGTTTGCAGAGGGAGAGGGAGAGGCTGGAAATTGAGCGGCAGAAGCTGGAGAGGGAACGGATGGAACGAGAGCGCTTGGAGAGGGAGCGTATCCGTATTGAGCAGGTGGGTTTCCCTCTCTTTTATTTTCTGTTGCTTGCAGTCTCTAGCTTCTTTGAAAGGTGTTAGCACTAGTTCCCTGGTAACAGAGACTCCCGCCAGGTGCTTTCTCTGTCACGTAGAGCCCAGGAACTTGTCTACTTCTTTACATAGTTGAACTCTCTGGGATATGTTTTGGTGCTAAGGTCCAGTTTCTGCCATTGCAACAAAGTATGCAAATTGAGCCAAGTCTGCCTAGTTTTAATTAGCACAACTTGGTCCATCAGTAATGGCATGATGGGAGGAACCGGTGGGGACCATGAAGAAGGATATGAGTGCAGCTGAATACTTTTTAGTCTTGGATTGTTAGCTTATGTGGTTTCTGAGGAGGGCTGGTAACATCAGCATTGCACTTTGTGTTGAAACCCTTTCAAAACACCAGGCACATCCACTTCGCTGCTCCTTTGGATCACTTTGAGCTCTTCTACAGTGGTCAGAGCTAATTCTGCTACTTTCCCAATTGTAGCTGAAGCTCTATGGCAAGGATGGGGCACCTGTGGCTCTCCAGATGCTGCTGTACTACAACTCCCATCAGCCTCTGCTAGCATGGCCAATGATGGTCAGGGATGATGGGAGTTGCAGTCCAACTTCTGGAGGGTCATAAATGTTCCCCATCCATGTCCTCTGGCCTTCCCAATGGGTTAACTTCTTCCAGTGCTCTTTAGAGATTCTTTCTCTTCTGGCTAGGAGCGCCGCAAGGAAGCAGAGCGGATTGCTCGTGAAAGAGAAGAGCTTCGGCGCCAGCAGCAGCAGCTTCGTTACGAGCAGGAGAAGAGGAATTCCCTGAAACGGCCTCGGGATGTTGATCACAGGTAGTGCTTTTTTCCTTTTCAGGCTGGATGCCTGCTCCTCTGTCCCATCGGCCCTGACAAAGCACAAAACAAATAAATGTGTGTGGCAGCTTGGAGTCCTGACAGTGGTGTGTCTCTTCCCCACCCCATTAGGAGAGAGGAGCCCTACTGGAATGAAAGCAAAAAGATTTCCTTGGACACAGATGCACGTTTTAGCCATGGGTCTGATTACAGCCGGCAGCAGAACCGGTTTAGTGATTTTGACCACCGAGACAGAGGGCGATACCCAGAGGGTTCCGCAGTGCAGACTTCCTTTGACAGGTATGCTTGGGGATGATGGTCACAAAAGTATATTCTGATGTTGTCATGATTCAGTAATGGAAGGGTGGCCTCAAGCGGAGCAGACTTCCTCAGGAAGTTGTGGACTCTCCTTCATTGGAGGTTTCTAAGCAGAGATTGGATAGCCATCTGCCATGGATGCTTTAGTTAGAGATTCCTGCATTGCAGTGGGTTAGAGTAGATGAGCCTTCTGTCTCTATGATTCTAAGTGCCCCACAATCATTTTCATCCTGGGATACAGTTTACACTATTCAAATGTGTGTTCCCTTAGTTAGAGAGGACAGGGTATTCTGATTCTTAAAGTGTGATCTCAGAAATAAGTTATTATTACAGCTGGGAAGTTGCTGTTTGTGACACTAGTGCAGGGGTTGGCAACCTAAGGCCCATGGGCCACAAGTGGCCCATGGGGATCATTTAACTGGCTCATGGACGCCCGACGCCCGCTCAGTCGGCTGCCATGCACGGCGCGGAGCAGAGCAGGGACTGCCTTCCGCAACGATGGCCAGCTTCCCATTGGCTGCAGGAAGCTCCTGCAACCAATGGGAAGCTGCGCACACCTCCTCTGCACCAGAAGGAGCACCGGAAATCGTGTTTGTGCGTGCACACACACTCTGACCCACTGCGGCATCTGCGGGACCGTGAACCGGCCCAAGCCACAAAAACTTTGCCAACCCCTGCACTAGTGTGTCCTTTGGTAATGGGAAGTGTAGTCCGACAATATCTATAGCAGAGATGGGGAATCGGGGGCCTCCTAGCATTGCTGGATACCAGTTCCCATCAGCCCCAGCTAGCCTGGCCAGTGGTCAAAGAGGATGGGAGTTGTGCTCCAGCAGCATATGAAGGGCACCAGATTCCACATCCCTGATCTTGGGTAAGAAATAGAAATCAACATGCTCTGAATAAAACATAGTGACTGCCTTGGAATCTTTCCCCTGTATTTCTGCTGTCTTTTGCTTTCAAAACTGTTTTTGTGGGTCTTTCAACCGTAATAAAGAATGTGTGTGTGATCTTGGGGGCACCATATTGGCTACCTGTGCTAGGCTCTGATTTTCAAGATGATAAGTTTGCCGTGTGATCTGAAGCATGTTTACTCAGGTGGCAGTGGGATTTACTCTGGGACAGAGGAGCAGATCTGGTAGATTTCTGCATGGGTTGGCGAAAGTGACTCTCAACTGTTAAACAATAGTAGCAATACAAAAGCTCCCCCTTTCTAAATTAGCTTAGTTCTGCTAGTATCAATTCTATGATTCTGTGATACTGAAAATAAATTTCTGGGCTGAGCATGTGCTTACATTGCTCCTAAATACTAGCTCTTAAACACCCCCCTCCCGAGCCCTGGTTGGTGGATTTCCGCTTGCAGGCTCAACTTTGTGCTTTACAGTGGCACCTCAGGTTACATATGCTTCAGGTTACAGACACCGCTAACCCAGGAATAGTGCTTCAGGTTAAGAACTTTGCTTCAGGATGAGAACAGAAATCGTGCTCTGGCGGCGCGGCAGCAGCAGGAGGCCCCATTAGCTAAAGTGGTGCTTCAGGTTAAGAACAGTTTCAGGTTAAGTATGGACCTCCGGAATGAATTAAGTTCTTAACCTGAGGTACCACTGTACTAGAAGCCGTAGAAGTCTGCCCACCCTCAGGCTACTCCGGTTACTTGCAGCTGTATCCCTAATAACCTCATAAAGCAGTCCTCATAATGATAAATTAAGCAGCAAAGCACCTTGGGGTATGGCGGGCAGATGCTGTGCCAGACAGAGAACCAGTTTAGGGAGTGACCCTTAATCTGAAAAACTCCTGCCTTTCTGAACAGGCGGGAACGATTTGTCAACCAAAGTGATGGGAAAAAAGCTCGGCCAACCACCAGAAGGGAGGAGCCTGGGTTTGAAAGATACCCAAAAAGCTTCAGTGAATCCAGAAGAAATGAGCCCCCTCAGCCCCGAAACGAACTCCGTGACAGTGACCGGCGGGAAGTGAGAGGAGACCGCGATGAGAGGAGGACTGTGATAATCCAGGACAGACCTGAGATCCCTCATGGCCGTCACCCACGAGAGGCTGGGACCAACTCATCCCGGCAGAGTTCTTGGAAGGGTGAAGGAGGGATCAACCCTGACAAGCGAGATGCCAGGTGATTCTTCCACCTGGGTTAATAGCTGGGATGTGCAGGTTCATTCCTGCCCAAAACTTGGGGTGGGGATATGTATATGTGGCTGTGATTCACCAAGACAGAACAGGTATGGCTCTGTTGCCCTTTCTTCAACTGGAAATTCTTCAGCGTGTGGGATGTGCTGGGTAGAGAGGGAAGATCTTGCTACTTTGCCCTGGCCCATTTGCAGCCTGCCACTTGTGCATCAGCCTGGCTGTGTAAGAATCGGAGTGCTTTTCCTCAATATGTTGGGTCTGTGCCTGTTCCATATGAGGCCTTCAGGCTCATTATATTTTGATCCTTGATATGCTCCAACACATTAATACTTAATTTCTAACCTAGATTTCTTTTAACACACTTCTTTGGGTGCCATTCGTGGCAGTGAACAGCATGACTTGCATGTGCCTAAACTGAGCAAATGCCATGTTAAATGACTGGGCTTCCATGTCATCTTCTATTTTGCATCCTGGTGAGCAAATGGACAGTATAGGCCCTTCAAGTCACAGTTAGAAAGAACCCTCTTGAGGGAGGTGATGCTTGCCAGGTCTGCAGATTTCCTTGCCAAGCAGGGGCGATTTTCTAAACCTAGTTGGGACAGGTCAAGAGAGCTCTAGAGTTACTTTCCTTCCCCAGTCAGCAGGAGGCAAACTAGATTGCTTTATATTTTTGGCACATTTAGACTGCAGCCTGTCAGCTAATGGAAACACATATGGGATTCACTGGAAGTGCACAGATAGTAGGAAAGAATTGTTTGCACTTCCGCAATTTGAGGAAGGCAACTTCAGCCCTTTATTCTAAGGTGTTAAGAGCAATGAGTAAAACGGAGCCCCCCAATTCAAGGTGTGAATTATTACTTACTGTACCATGTTGGCTCTTTCCTTCCGCAGAGAGAGGCCAGAAAGATCAGGCCGAGAAGTCTCTGGACATTCTGGGAGTCGTAGCAGCACATCTGGCTACGGAAACCGGGAAGCAGAGCGCAGTGTGATGGAGCGTGGAAGTGGGGGGCAGGTAAATGGAAGGGGGCCTTTGCTCACTTGGTGGAACGTGGCAGGGGGGCATAATTAACATGCATATTCTGATTAGGAATGTGGTGATTGGTCTTTGTTGCATTTTCTGTAAGGTCACTTGCACAGAGGGAAAGGCAAGGTAGTTTTCATCTGCTAATTTGGATTCTGGTTTTACTTCATTTGTATACCACCTTCTGGCCAAAATATTTGACCCTTTAAGCAACTGATACTATATTGCTACTACGTTCTTTAAAAACCCATCGAAATAATGAAAATGATGAATCACTAAGAGAAGCAGAAAACTGTTCACTTAGTAGCATGACAAAGACAGAAGTGTCAAAGGAAATCAGTGAGGTAGCCAAGTAGGTTGATGATACCAAATGGTTTAAGATAGCTGAAATAAAAGTGAGGCATTCAGAAAGGCTCTCTCTAAACTGGCTGAATGGACAGTAAAATGGTTAGCACAATTCAGCATAATCAAGTGTAAATTGACAGGCAGCGGGGCAAAAAAAAAAAAAATCTTAACTCTTAATTAATGGAGACTCTTGAGGAATGAATCCCTGGGATCATAGTGGATAGCTTGATGAAAATGTCAACACTGTGTGACAACTGGAAAAAGTGGATTTCCTGCTAGGAGTCATTAGGGAAAGAATTAAAAATAGAACTGCCAATATCATACTGCTGTCATACAAATCTGGTGTGACCGCATATGGAGTTCTGTGTATGGTTCTGATCACCTCACTTCAAAAAGGATATTGTAGAGTTGCAAAAGTTTCAGAAAAGAGCAACCAAAATGATCATGAGGATGGAGCATCTCCTTTATGAGTAAAGATTACAAAAGACAAAAGAAAGTACTTCATATAGTGCATAGTTAACTGTTGTAGTGATGGACACCAATTTGGATGGCTTTTAAAAAGAGACATAGACAAGTTATTTCTGCCTCCCCGTCAAAAGCAGTATGATTCTAAATGCCAGTTGCGAGAATCGTAAGTGGGGAGAGCACTGCTGCACTGAGGTTCTGCTTGCTTATAGGCCGCTATGAGAACAGGTGGCTGGACTAGATGGGCTTTGGGTCTAATCTAGCAAGGCTCTTCTTATGTTCTGTGCACCTGGTGAGTGAATGGCAGCCGGGCCTGGCAGACTTCGTAGGGAAGGACATGGAGAGGATGGACCACCAGCGAGGGAGCCCTGCTTGACGCAGCCACAAGGGCAGCCTCTAAAAGCTGTTCTGACTCAGAGTCTCCTGGGGTGGCCCCCACAAATGGGGAAGTCATTTTATGGAAAAGGCTTTTCCAACTTGCTGTGCCCCCAGATTCTTTAGGGCTGAAAAGTCAAGAAGCAGCATTGCAAAGTTTGTCTGGCAACCAGTACAGAACGCACTGTTTCTAACAGCCAAGCTGCTGCCTTTTGACAGGGTCACTGAGCCCAAGTTGGTGACTGCTGTATGATCATATGATTGGTCGACTGCATTTATATCCCACCTGCTTCTCCAAGGAGCTCAAGGTGGTGTACATGGTTTGCCCCCACTTCAATTAATCCCCACACAGAAACCCTGTGAGGTAGGTTAAAGCTGAGAGGCAGGTCACCCAGGGAGCTTCATAGCCAAGTGGGGATTTTAACCCTGGTCTCCAAGGTCCAGGTCTGACATTCTAACTACTACACCACACTAGCTCTCATTTTTTTGTGAGTAAAACCTTGTCTTGCCGGGCTGATGTCTGCTCTGTGCTTCCTGCCTTCACTTGATTTTGGGAAGAGTGATTATTGTACAGTAGAGTCAGAGCAGATGGAGAGGAATGTTTCACCTTTTCCCTGGAGAGCCACCTTAGGCATCACACTCTGAGGAGAAATCCTCAACATTAGTGGTTGCTTAACATGGAAGGATGGGTGTCCAGTTGAACAGAAGCCCTCTTTTCCCATCTCCCCACCCACCACAGTCCCTTTTTTTTTCTTCAGAGAAAAATCAAGAACAAAAATGTGCATTCCTCCTAATGGGCTGTGCAAAGTGCTTTGCATGCTAACCTCTCGTTATATCCAAATTTGAGGTTTTCTTAGTGCAACATCCAAGACACAATGCATGCAGACTCAGAATATCGGTGCAAAAAGTGTACCTATGTGGGTGTTGTCCTTTATAGTCCAAGGGCTGAACTTGAGACAAATTGAAAATCCCTGATGTAGAACATGATTTGCAGAACATTTCCTGCTTTTGTTGGCGCTGCTTCTCTGAAGTTCTTCCGAAAGAGCTGTGAACCTTCCCAGGATGCACATCTAGAGAAGGCTGTACTGGAGCCAAGTGTGTGCAGCTGTTGTTCCTTTGGGTCTGTTTAGGAAACACAAGTCAAAAGGTGGTGGCACTAGCAGAGTAACCTCCCGTGTCCCTTTCTAGCATTATAATGAAGATCGCCACGTGGTTGAGCGGCATAGCCGTGATGCTGGACCAAGGAAAGAATGGCATGGGCCCAGTTCACAGGGCAGCAGCTATCACGACACAAGGCGGATGGGAGATGGCCGAGCAGGAGGTGGCATGATGTCTCCCCACTCAAGGTACCTGTGATGCTTCTTGCTTCCCCACACCCTAAAATATCACACTTCTGAGGTTGCTTCTAAAACTCAGCTTTACATATAAGGCTGAAAAAGGTCAGATTCAAGGAGCACCCACTTGATTGGTGTGCTGGGGTGCCCAAGTTTCCATTAGGACGATGTATCCCACCCCCTCCCCATAACCGATTCGTAGCCCACTTTGAATTGGCCCTGAGCTCTGGATTTCAGTCTAAAAAAGAAAGCTTCAGAAACCCCCGCAACTTGCATTGGGACACCAAAATCGCCATTTTCTTGACATGGGTGTGAGGAATTTGGAGACATGGTAGCCCCTATAAGAGGGGTGTAACTCTGCCACATTTCAGGCAGGTGGTTTACTTTTTTACTCTGGATCACCCCGGATCTCTGAGGCAATGCAGGATTGGGTACTCTGCCCCCACTGCTGGCACAAATCTGAGTTGCCCTGATTGAGGATGGGATTCAGTGCAGACTTTGGAACTCTGTTCCTAGAGAGGTTGGACTGGCTCCCTCCTTGTCCTTCTGTCAGCAGGTGAATACATTTTTATTCCAGCAGATCTTTAGGAACTGGCTGTTGAAGGAATGGTTGGTGCTGTGTTTTTAATGTTATCATCTGTATTTTTAATAGTTTTTATATTGGGTTTTTCTATTTGTGTTCAATTACTGTTAAATGAATATCTTGCCAATGTTTTTAGCTTTTTAACTTTAAGCCACTTGAGTCCCAGTCTAGGAAAAAGATGGGATAGAAATAAATGTAATAACAATAATTCCTATGACTCAGTGGAAGCTTGGCAGTACAGTTGAGTAAGCTTTGCAGAGAGTTTCATGACCGCATACAATATTGTCTGAATCTAGTTGGGCTTTGGAAACACATGAAACATAACTACTCATATTGTTAGTTTGTAAGCATGATGTGCTCTGGATAAGGAGAAATCCCCTTGGACCTGAGCAGATAAAGCTTGACCAGTGAGGAAATTGGACAGAGGCCCTGGGCCTGGGCAGCATCTGTATAAATCACAGTATAAGATCCAGGAGTTCGGTTGGGCATCTTTTTAAAGCTCTCTGCACCTGAACATGATTACGCTGAATGTTGTCCAGCATGGGTTGCTAGCTCCCTGATGCACACTAAGGAGTGTTCTGTCCCCAGTCTCAAAAAAAGTAGCTGCTGTTCTCTCAGTAGCCTGCCAGTCTCACCGCATGGTTGAGTGGGAGCTCCCCAATGTGTCAGCCTTTACACCTGTAACAAGATCAGGTTGTGAGAACTTTGCCTTGCTCAGCACTCTGGATAGTGAGATGTTAATTCCTCTGAAACTTCTTTTTAAATCTGCTTCTTTTTCAACTTTTATTCCAGTAATTCTTCGCCCATTAATAGAGTTGTGCAGATTACGGGCAATTCCATGCAGAGGGGAAGTGGTTCAGGATTTAAACCGTTTAAGAGTGGACCACCACGAAGATTCTAAGCCTGCTGACCTGCTTGCCCCCCCCCCCCTTGGTTTCAAGATAACTTATTGGAAATCTTTTATGAACAAAGAAGCCTTGGCTAAGAGAACTTGTCTTTTTTTAATTTTACCATAATTACTTTTTCCTCTTTTTTGGAGGCATTTTAAATAAGTTAGGCTGTTTGGATTTTGGATAGTTCATTGTACTTTTTTGATGAGCATTTCGCCCCTGTAACACTAGGAGCTCTGAAATTAATTGGAACCAAACATGTGAACCGCTGTACAAAGAGATGATTTGTTTTGCACCCAGTAGTTTAATTTACAATTTAGCTCTGTGATGTCAGGCTTGAAAATTAGGTACTTACCACAAAACACACAGATAACCCAATTGTACATTAGAATGGGTAGAGAATAAGGGTTGGGTTGGTTGTTTGATTTCTGGGTATTATGTAACCTATTTTTGGAGAGTTGTTAAACTGAGTGGATCTGTATCCTGGCCACTGTATCCTTTTGAAATAAAGCTTCATAATCTGTATTGCCACTTGTACAGTCTGGTTTGTTTGTCTGGGAAGCTGAAATTGGCTGGTCCTATGCAGTAAGTCATTCTAGAGTAACTCCTTTCTCTGTTCCTGTCACTGAGGTAAGATCACAGTAAAAACAGACACATTAAATTAAGCAATGTTGTAATGACATCTGAAAACTTTGTGTGAAAAGTGCAGAATAAGAGTCTTCCTCTTACTTGGCCCCTGCCCCGTTTCCCTTCCAGCAGCCCCACTCATGGCCTGCAGTAATGGAAATGGCCAGTCTCAGATGACATTGCTAAAAAAATTAAGACTCCATTTGCAGCAGAGCATAGTGGCCTTAAGATTTGGCTGTGTTCTGCTCTTGGCCTTCAGCAGCCAAGCTGGGGAAGTGGCTGTTCACATATGTCCTCTTGAAATCTGCCTCATTCTTAAGGTACATCCCATTTTATCTGAAAGATTTACTTGGGTGATATACAGAAAAGTACCCATAGTCTACATTTTTCAGTATTCAGTGCTGCAATGTCCATTGTCAAGGAAAGCTGGATTCTCTACCCTGCGTAAATTACGCATATTGGCACTTTTGTCCAATTTTACATTTGTTTTTACTCTTTTGCATAAAAGCGCAATGATTCTGGAAGAAGGGAACAAGGAACGCAACAAAGCACCATTGCTAACTTCTGGTCTAGAGTGTTCAGGCATTTATTTAATTTTAACATTTTATATACTGCCCATAACAAGAGCTCTTTGGGCAGCTTAGAATTTAAAAAAAGTACAATCAAAGCATAAAAATAGAAATACAGCATCAAATTTAAGTTATATAGTATAACAGCAAAGGCATTGTTCAAACATTTGAACAAATTTTAACCATGAACACTAGAAACTTGAGCTTAAAGTTAAATGAAAACTGGAATGTGAACTATCTAATCAGTATCCTGTTCTCTCACTTGTCTGTACTTCTTTGATATCATGGCATGTACAGCCTTACCCTGATTGCCATTTTTCCAGAAATTAAAAAATATATATCACGTGTTTCCATTGGGTGACATTCAAGCAGGCTAGCAACAATAAAACAACTTAAGCAACAGCAAAATAGTGCTAACAGAGTCAATACAAACAGCAATTTAATTACACCATCTCGCATTCCTTTAAAGTGCTGGGTTCTTGCTGTTTGTGTGTTTAAAACTAGTCAGGTGAACACCTGTAGGCGCTATTGTAAAAACCAGAACCTGTCTTGTGTTCCACTTCTTCTGCAGCCATCTGGATTTTATATAGGAAATGATGTAGGTGGGCCACTTTGTGTGGAAGTAGATGGTTTTTAAAGAGCTCCTACTTGCAAATGTTTAGGGCCTAATTATGCTACGGAAAAAGCAATTCACCAGTTTTCATTCAGGCCCAAGTTCTTGCATACCAGTACGCTGCTTGCAAACAGTATAAAATACCTATGTAACATCCGGGGGGGGGGGGGAATCTTCTATACACTTGGCCATTTTCATTCCTAAATGCCACTCGGGTAGACCTCTTAGACAGCTGCAAAAAAGAGTGTCCTGTGATATAAACATCAGCCCACATCAGAGGCATGTCAGGTTTGTGTCCATTTATTCTTAAAAATTATTCCATGAATCAAGTGTGTTCCAACTTTAAAATAACCCCACATTTGGCATGTTTAGCTGTGGCCTCTGCCCTGTACAAAAACCAGCAAACACTGTGTTAACCATATCTTCAGTTGCACAATAAAGGGGCTATCAAACTTAAGGCAAGTAAGATAGCTGTTGAAATGCTTACATATTTAAAATAAACATCAACTCCAGCAGCTTTCCCATAGTGGCAAGCTCACAGGAAGGCAGTGGCCCTTTCCAGTAGCTGAAACTTTGCCTCTGCCCCTGAACCTTTGTTGTTTCAACATGAAAGGTGGAATGTAACTATGATAAAATGTCCTTTATGAATTGGTTTGGATGCATTTTTAAACCCTTCTAAGATGACAGACATTACCACACACATCTGGTGGCAGCAA
The DNA here is from genome assembly GCF_027172205.1 of Podarcis raffonei. Classification (NCBI taxonomy): domain Eukaryota; kingdom Metazoa; phylum Chordata; class Lepidosauria; order Squamata; family Lacertidae; genus Podarcis; species Podarcis raffonei. The sequence goes on from NC_070615.1 coordinate 5,633,605, forward strand.
ACACCATAAATCAGCCTTCCCCAATAATTATAGACACCATCTCCTACATTCTGATGGGAATTGTTGTCTGAAAGGAGAGCACCAGGTTGGTGGTGTCTGTAATTACATTATTGAGGCATTAAGGAAGGTTAAATTTCCTGCTAAGTGATCCCAGTTTCAACAGAATATATATGTATACACACACATCCCTACTGCTTTCTGTACCTCATCCATAATTTTATAAACCTGTTATGAGCCTTATTTACTTTTTCTCAACATGAGTTTTGGTAAAGGTAAAGGACCCTTGGACAGTTAAGTCCAGTCAAAGGCGGCTATGGGGTGTGGCACTCATCTCGCCTTCAGGCCGAGGGAGCTGGCGTTTGTCCCTTTCAAGGTCATTTGACCAGCAGGACTAAACCGCTTCTGGTGCAACGGAACACCATGACGGAATCCCGAGTGCACGGAAACACCATTTACCTTCCTGACGCAGCAGTACCTATTTATCTTGCTTGTACTGGCGTGCTTTTGAACTGCTAGGTTGGCAGGAGCTGGGACAGAGCAACGGGACCTCACTCCGTCGCAGGGATTCAAACCGCCAGCCTTCCAATTGGCAAACCCAAGAGGCTCAGTGGTTTAGACCACAGCACCATCTAGTTTTTTTAGAAACAACACACACCATCTAGTGATGGAAAACACAGTGGTTCTTCAGTTGTTGGAGTCTCTCATCCACAGGAATCACTGCTAGTGGCCTGGGATTAGTAAAGAGGCATAGCTTGCTCATCCCTTCTCTAATAATTTTGGCTGGTATCTATGCCTACTTCGGCTTTTTGTCTTTTGGCATGTCTTTTCAGTGGAATGTGTATCAAGGAAAAGCCTACTGATAACTGAATATGAACACAGCATTCAGCATCCTGCAAATTACAGCTTTGCCTTTTCAGAAAAATATTAAGGCTCTTGCCAGACTTTGGGCCAGCAAGGGAAACTGCTTTCAAGAAATGTTTCTACATGCTGTAGATGCAGATTTTTAGCTGGAGATCTATCCCTCTGCTCTGTAATACATGTGGCTATAATTGGGAAATTAATCCTGAAGGCAGCCCTGTATCGTGAACTTTTTGATGTTTGACTTTCCCCCCTTTTTTTGCTGGAAGCCTTGTAGAGTGGCTGGGGAAACCCAGCCAGATGGGCGGGGTATAAATAATAATATCCTGCACCTGCTGGCAGCTACCTAAAACTAGAGCTGGATTGCATGGTGGGCAAGGTCTTGTTTATGGCTGCAAATTGCCTGTAAGGGAAGCTTGATTGCTTTTGAAGCTACAGCACCCACCCCTTGAAGCTACCTTTTAGATCATAGGATTGACATTGTTCCACAGGTGTCTCTGACCTTGTTTGTGTAGGTTCTCTTTGGTTTTTAATAGTTCCATTGAGGAGGATGTAGGCTGAAGCAATAAAACACACAATTAGCAGGATGCTACAGTACAAGTTCAGCAAGGGCAAACCAGACTGTCCCCCTATGGGTTTTGTTCTTTGCTTAAATACTCCACGAGTCATTTCAGCAGTTGAATCAATTTTTATTACATGAGGAAGTCACTTTTAAGACTATTAAAAATTATAAATATATATATTTAAAAATTAGAAAGAAAACAGTGAGAATGCCAACAGTTGTCAGCTCAATACATCAAAGTAGGTTGACAAGATCCAACAGAAAACAGCTAGCTGCTGATCACAGTGTAAATCCATGCAAAGTATCTGATCAACTAGAAGCCAGCCTGTGGCTGAGATATGTGGGTTGGAATCTAAAGATGGACAGAAGCCAGGAAGTGCTGCTGTATTTGCTGCCTGAAGGTTGCACATACGTGTATTTACGGAGTAAGACAGATACCGCCCCCCGCAACACACTAACTGAGCAAGCCATATGGGAAACCAGCTTTCAGTGGTTCTACCCCACGCAGTGGGAGCTTGTGTTTCTGAATACTGCCATTGCAGGCAGAGGTGAACTTGTGTGCTATTTCCCAGCCAGTAATAAAGAGAAAAATCCATACGATTGGCCCCAGCCACAATGGTTGCACAACATTCACTCCCGCTCTACAGCCATAAGCCAAAAACAAAAAGAAACAGCTGCAGTGAAAGAGAACTAAGACATTCAAATTGTTAAAGGATGCCATTTAGGACAACTGTCATGATTTTTTTCAAAAGCAACGTCTTACACATAAGTGCCTTTTACAAAATTATAAAAGTATTTGGCAGTGCTTTAAGTGGTGACATTATTGATGAATCTCTGCATTTATAACATCAATTACATAGCCACAGCAAAAAAGAAAAGATCCTACACTCCTGCTCTACATTATTAAGCTTTGATAAGGCAAAAGCCTGTGTTCATTAAGGGCCTTAAGTCTTTCCACACCCTTCACTCTCTACATAATCAAGTCTTCTGGAAGTGATGGGATGTTTTGTTTTTAAGAGGCAGCAGAAGGGAAATACATGACAAGCATTGTTTTTGTGTTAAACTTGATTTTGCTTGCAAGTTAAAAGCCTAGGCTAAGTCTCTGCAGGAATGATCAGGAACCCCATCAATGGCAGCAACCTTATGGAGAGGTATGCAGCCTTGAGCACCAACAACACAGCATGGCCCCTATTACTATGCCCCCAACAGCTACTCACAAATGCAAGCAAATAGACCTGGGGCTAAAAATTGGGTTGTTATGGCTAGAAGACATAGATACTCCATCTTTCCTCTCCGCAGCTTCTAAGAGGCTACTATGAGGCTCTCAGAACACCACCACCAACCACACAAGTCTGCCAAAAACCTAAATGGTAAGATAATGCTGTTAGGGCAAATCCGCATCTTGAAAAGGTTCTGCATGCTGCACCAAAGTATGAGATTGTCAACATAAGGCCAGGCATGACCTCAGAGCTAGCCCTCCTAGAAACTACCTCTTTCCTAATGGGAGGAAGTCATAGCTCATTGCACACAGCAGGCCCTCCATCTGCTGGAGCTTTCTGACTCCACAACACCAGCCACATCATAGAAATCTAACTTCCTTGATATTCAGATAAAAGCAAGAGAGTCAGACCCTACTGTAAATGAAGAGGGAACAATGAATAGGAGCATCAGGCATTTCTTTCACTATGACTGACTATTGCAATTGCCAATGTAAAAACAGACTGGAAATGGAACAAACGTACACTTAATGTAAACACCTTCGCATTTTTTCTGCAAAAAGAAAAGCCTTGATACAGCTTTGTGCTAACGTATGTGTTAAAATCTCATCCATAATGTAAGATGGCACTATTGTCTAACAGAGGGTTAGGGTAATGTGCATATGTGAAATAAGATACTCTGAAGTAGTACAAGAAGAGATACTCTTTAAAATGTTATGCAATAAAAGGGTAAATTCAGTTCTGAATAAAGCCATTCTGTTTGTTCGCAAATTTGCCAGAAATGTTTACCTTTCAGACCAATGGTTGAAGGCCAATATTTTAGACTTAATTTAAAGGGGACAAATACACGCACCCTGTCAAGCAGTAGGCATCTCTCATGGAAATGACTTTGGCTAGAACTAACTTCAGGGCACGGCCTCCCCCTCATCTGAGACTTAAGGTATTTTGGTGCTGCTGCAAAATGGAAGTTAGAAACAGGGTATCTAATTATTAGACTGGACTCTCTGCTCCTAAAGGAACTTCAGGGGGGAAAGCATCCAACCCTCCCATTTCAATGGCACCTTGTTACCAACCACCTCAGTAGAAAGATTGCCACACTGAATGTTAGGCAGGGATGAGGTTTGTCTATAGATGCAATTATCCAGGCTTTGTGATTGTAGCAAGTAGCCTCTACGGACTGACATATAAAGTTATCAAAAGGATGAAGGCCAACGCCTTCCTGGTGAGGATGGCCTGGAATTTCCTCCCTCTGACAGTAACATTCAATACTATCAGTACTATGAGAAGTAGCATGTTCATTTGTATGCTGTCCTCTATAAAATGTGATTCCCCAAAGTTCTACTTTAAGTGTTTACAGCCAAGTATCTTTTCCAAATATTCAATGCTCCTTCCCTCCATAACTGCCTTGTAAGTCCCACCAAAATCCATGAGATTCGTTCGCATATGCAGTTAGGACCACAGCCCCAGAGCATAGTGGAACAATTTTCATACTCTGTGGAAGTGTGCTTTAGAGCTGCATGGACATGATACAGATTATCTACCTACAGTACACTTGATAAGGCATATAATCACACACATCCTCATATTACTCATCCAAGGTACTTTGGGTGAGGGGGGGGGCGAGGCAAGTATCAAGCAATTTTAATTCCACAGATTACAGCACATCAGCTTTTCCTTCCAGTCACCTACTCCTGCATAGAGGAGATCAATAAATAATAGAACAGCTCTGGTCTCACTCATCTGTATTGAACAGAAAAGGGCCAAGTACAATGGTGAGCTTGACTCAAATATGGTACAAGCCTCCATTTCTCTTGCCCTTTCTGAGTAATCTTAACCAATACTTTTCAGACCCAGGTCTCACCTAGGTTGAAGACAGCTCAGGGGACACCTGCCCAAATGGTGAGCTACAGGCTGCGAGATGCCCAGAAGCCTGAAAGATTGCTTTCACACCATAAATGGTCCTCTTGTGGCAACTGATGTACAGACCTCTGGCAGAAGCCCAATAGGAGAACCACTTAACTCCTTTCATCACAGAGACAAGCAGATTTACTAACAAATATTTTGAGTTAGTTATGTTCCAACAGGTCAAACCTGTGGCAGTGTGGACTCCCCCTCCACAAAGGTGGTTATTTTCTCACAATGCATTGAAGGCAGAGGCAGGCTCATTCAAACCCCTCTGAAAGAGAGCGTGCATGACTTCAATGGTCTTGGGGGCACCATCCTCTGTGGGGCTATCAGGCACAGGCGGCATGTGGAGCTTGGAGTCCTTAGAATTCCTTGTTTGTGTTTCAAGGATATGTGCTTGGGTCCAGGTAGAGTCCCCCTCCTGTTATAGAATGGCACAGCTGTTCTTCTCTTTCTCTCGCTCTTTTTCTTTCTCCCGAGGTTCTTTTCTTTTCCGCTCACTACTCCCAGATTGTCTTCCAGTTGATGGAGACGCAGCTCCTTGCACTTGCTATCAATAGGAAAGGGGAGGGGGAAAGGCAGCTTATTTATTTGAAGTATTTTCATCCACTGCTCAGGCAAAGAAAGGCTCAGAACAGATCAGCCAGGCATCATTTATGCTTAGAAACACTTATTAAGGCCAACTAAGAGATACTGTCCACACTGGGCCAAGCACTGCTGAACATCAAATGGTGACCAGCCAGCCAAGTTCATCATTGGAGGGGGGCCAAGGGAGTGTAGTATACTGTCCCCAACTACTCCCCACCCCATTAGGAATTTTCACATTTCCTTTTCTGGAAGATGGAGGCCCACCACTCACTTCAGAATTCACTCCGTGTGAACTTGTTGCAAAGAAAGTGATTCTTGTGCCACCATAAAGACAAATAAAGATAGCCTAGCAACTCTGTGTTCCATTCCTAGGAAAGGTGGCTTGTCAGCTTCAGGCAGGCCTTCATGAAGCAGATTATCTAGCTCCATTTCATGAAGTTGCCTTTACTCTTTTGTCTGTTGCCTCACATCTTTGTTCGCAGCACCATTGCCACACCTGTGAGCTATTTGCTGAGTTTCTGTGGGATAAATGGCTCTTAGCAGTTTGTATGCAGCTGGACAAGTGAGCTTTGCTGTTTTTGTTCTGTTTTGTAATTCCCAAATGTACTCTTAACTGTTATTTTCTAATTGTATTTTCAGAATATCCAGGTTTGATTTTATGCTATTATTTTTAATTACCGGTACTTTAATAAATCTACCATTTCAACCCTGATGTAGCTTTTTTGGAAGCCTTATTACTGAATCCAGTTTTCATAGCTACTGAACAATTTTTGTGGACCCGAGGAAAAGAACAGACAGTCTGGTTTTTTGCTCTTGTCCCAGTGTATGTCATGTGATATCTGGTAATGTTATGGGAGTTTCCTGGTCCAGCCTAGTTGGACCAGTGTCATGGTGGCAGCTGCACTACCTTGCAGGGTTGGTTTTTCAACTGTGGTTGCTTGGCACCTGCTAAACCAACAAGGGCTGGTTCCCGGGGTTTTAGGAGTCCAGTGCTTGACACTAACTATAAAAAATAGTACCTTAATCCCCCAAGATGGTACCAAACACCCCATGTTAAAGTCCATGTCATTGAAAGAAAATATGCCAATAGATGAAAAGGGAGGGGAAGCATTAGTTTACATTAGGTTACCTCAATAGATATGTGATCAGTGTCAGATAGCAGGCTAAATTAGGAATATATTGGTGTATAACATGCAGAAGACAGACCAATCCTCAGCCTCTAAGAAACAATTTCATCCATAAGTGAAATCTAAAAAATAAAAATTTCCCTCGCATTATTTACAGATTTTGCACTGTGTGTTCTGCATTTGTTCAGTAATCATGTATGTTTTTCAGGGTGTGAAACCTACAGCTACCAATTGAATTTTACATATTGTCAATTATTTTTGATGTAATTAAGGATTTATTTATTTTTATTGAAAACTACTCATTGCCAGCAGCCAACATGGCTGATCATTTTACCAGGGTCACCGCTTCAGGCCTATGCAGGCATGCCAGGCTCCCCCCAACATTGTGGAAGCCCGGAACGTGCAATGTCACACCGTGGGAGGAGGCCTGTCGTGCCCAACAGGGCTTGCTGTGGCTGCAATGCACTCTCTGTTGGGCCCTCCCACCACTGCGATGGTCTCCAGTGGAGCTCGCCACTGCAGTGGGAAGGCACAACAGAGCCTGCTGCTGCCGCCGCTACTGCGGCACATTCCATTGGGCCTTTCAGAGGGCGCAACAGGCCCCATTTACTCCCAAGGGAGAAAACAACCCCTGAGTGTCCACTGATTTGCGATGTGTGCATTTGCTGGAGAAAATTGCAAATGGGCCCTGGGGATACAGGCTCTAGCAACTCACTTTTATGCCAAACAACGGCAGGCAGACCTGGTCCCTGAAGTCCTCAGGAAGGCCTCTCAAAGCAGACCCTAACGTATGTTCTAAGGACTTCTGCCCCAGATGGAGCCATACCACACATCAGCTGTCCAGCGACAGAATTCTTTGGATAAATTTATACCTCACCTTTCAGCATTACACTTCCAGAAAAGTTAACAGTTAAAGTCAGATCACTGGCCCAGTGAACTCAGTATTGTCTACAACAACTGGCAGGGGCTCTCCAGGGTTTCAGACAGAAGTCTTTCCCAGCACTACTTTCCCAGCTCTGTCGCTGAGCTACAGCCCCAACCAACTCAACAGGATAAGCTTCCATGCAAGCATGCAGAAGACAGGACTACAAGGGCCACCAGGAGCCAAACTTCCGTACCTGAACCTGAGCAGCGGTGGCAGCAGCGGTGGCAGCGGCAGCTTGCTCCTGCTCCTGATAGTACTGAGAAGCCCGTCTGTCCTCCTCTTCCTGAAGTTTCTTGGCAAGTTCAAGGTCACTGATTCCTTCTGGTATCTGCTCCCAATTAATGTCTTGGCTTTGCTGCTCTTGTTGCAAGGATAATGCCATCAGATAATCCTATTATGTAAATCCATGGTGAACACTGCTTTAGTTGGCACAATACAATCAACCAGTGAGATTGTATCCACCATCCAAATTTTCAGCTTTCCTCCATAAACAAAAGAAATATCACTTTCAGCAGCTGCATGAAAGCTGATGCGTGAAGCCTCCTTCCACAATGAACTGGGTAAAAAATTGCTGGGCACCATGCAGCCCTGACTTGGTTACAAGTTGTAACTGCTGGATCACTCAGCAGCTTTTAGTGTACAGAATCTAGCAGGCTTTTTGTCCATCCTCAACTCATGCTTCCGGATAGCATGGACAAAAGGCATCCCTCAGATACTTCCTGCCTGCCCTCAAGATCTCAAGGACGGAGAATGATATTTCAAATAATCCAGTGTCCTTATAGATGTCTTTAAAAGGGCATTAGACAAAGTCATGGATAGGGCTCTCAATGGCTAAATGTTACTGCATGCTTCTGGGTATCACCAAATGTTGGAAGACAGCAGTGCAGAGGGCTGTTGCCCTCTTCATGGGCTTCCCGGGGGCATCGGGTTCACTGTTGTGGGGAACAGGATACTGGAAAAGGAAGGGCTTTCTGTCTGATTCAGCATGACTCTACTGAGGTTCTTAAGAAACGTAATGTTATGCTACATGACTACATAATTGAAGGCACGATTTACATACAGCGCTAGTGAGGAAATTGCATCCATCCCAAGTACTGAAAAGGCAAAGCAAATCTACCTGGTCTATCTGATCTTGCTGTCCTCTGTATACTGTTTCTGGATCAGATGGAGGTCGTAGATGGAATTCAGAATCACAGAAGTTTCCATCCCCATCTACATTGTGTAAGCTTTCCCAAACAACTTTGTCTTCTGTAAGGAAACCCTGATCTGTCACCAGGAGATAAAGCTGGCCCTAAACAAAAAGGAAATTCTTTTACACATGTGTTGTTGGAAACTAATTTGGATAGGGGAGGGAGCGCTGATTCCTGCTAATACCATGTCCATTGTTTGGGATGAAGTTAGTGACCATCTCCTGAGTATTTTTAGCTTTAGGAGCCATACTTGTGGAGTCTGCAACCTTGCTGCACAGTTATGCAACTTTCCATAGTCAATCATCAGTTTATAGCTATCAGCTAAAATTTCACACCTGCGACTATTTCGTGCATTATTATACTTCCTCCAGAAGCGCAGCTTGCCATAAGTTGTTGGGTTCCAACTCCCATCAGCATGGCCAATGGCCAGGGATGATGGGAGTTGTATAGTCTAACAACTGGACAGCTGCAGGTTCCCCACACTATAGTCTCTGAATGTACCCAGCAGATATTCAAGGAGACATGGCACTATCTAATGGCATAACAGTGTGCAGATGTGGATATCAACTTAATTCATTGGCTGTACATTTTGATACACAGGATTCTAGTAAAAGAAGGCTGATCATCAAGTCACAGCTACAACCCTAGAGAGAAGAATTAAAACTGAACTACTTGAGCATACATGTATGTGGAGTTTGAAAATATGCCAAAGGAAACACATTTAGAAGCCAACACACATTCCTCAATAGGAAAAGATCGGGGATGCCAGCATAGTCAGTGACATGGGACAATGGGACTAGTAGTTAACATATTGAAGGCCACAGGTTCCTTATCCCTGTTCTCGGGCAAAGCAGCCACATGACACTTTAGGGGCAAATGGACATCAACTAGGAGCAGGCCACAAACTCATGAGCTTCATTAGTTAACAAGCTCAGATAAAATACAGAAACTGTTCACAGCCATATACCTTATGTTTGGTCATGGTGCTAAAGTGGTTGTTTCTAAAGAACACACATAGTTCTCCTTCTTGAACAGTGGAAGTCAACTCACATAACCCATGGTAGGTCAACTGAGTGGCTGTGTTGTTTAGGAACTGTTCTGCTATGGAACCTGCGAAGAAAGGTGGGTTACTGAAATTTAAAAATACAATATTAAAATCAGTTTAAAACAATTACAGTCAAGAAAATAGGGTAGGTACACACACACACATACACACACACACAGTCAAAGGCCTGTGTAAAAAGGTGCTTCTTCAGCATATGGCTAAAACTATACAATGCCAGAGACACCTCTTATAAACTGCCACAGAAAAGACCCTCTCCCAGGCCACACACACACCCAAAAATTATGAAGGGTAGTGGAAATACCAAGAGGAACCCCCCTGTTTATCTTCAGTACAGACTCTTGGGTATTAAGGAGGCATATTTCAGATATTTGGGGCCTAAACCTGCTGTACTGTAGTACCCAGCTAAGCATGACATTTATCTGAAAATTGGAGAGTGTCAGCTTAGAACCGCATGGAGGACAAGACAATTTCAGTGTAAAACAGCTGAGTTAAGGATGGTTTGCTGATAAAATAAAAAGGAATTCAATTACTACATAGCCTGCTAGACTCAAATGAGATGAAGAGGTTGATTGTGAAGCAGAGTTACAGGCTTGCTTCTAGGTTAAGTGGCCACTGGATTGCAGCCACAGACTATTCAATGCTAGTCCGACTCAGAGCACACCCATTTAAATTACTGGACATTAATTGTTCATTAATCTCAGTGGGTCTACTCTGAGCAGGACTTAGTTGAATTCTACTCAATAGGTCTATGCTTAAAATCAGAGATTTCCCCCCAATACGCCTCATTCATGCATGTGACCAAGATGGCTTTATAACTGTGGAAGCTGCTAAACAACCGGGTGGGGCCATTGCCTTCATGCTCTGCTTGTGGGCCTCCCAGAGACATTCAGTTAGTTACTATGGGAAACAGGATGCTTGGTTGGATGGGCCTTTAGTCTGCCCCAGCAGGGTCCTTAAGTTCTTATGGATTCTATTCATGTCAGCTACCAGTTGCTGAAGAATGACAGCATTGTCTTAATGCTTCTGACTGGTCCATGTTTGAAAAAAGGATGTTGGATTAGTTGGACATTTGATATGATCAAATAGTGTTTTTCTAACATTCTTAAGCAATTCACCCACCTTCATCAACTAGCTTAGTGTTGTCTGACTGCTTACAACAAATTATTTTCTCCACCAGCTGATTGTAGCTGCAGTTACCAACTGCTTTCACAATGTCAGCAGTCTGTGGGGGAGAGAAAAGGTACACCAAGCTTGACTGATATTTTGTGTCTATTATGAGAAAGACAAGTTAATGCTACCAATAGTTAAAAACACACTGCTGTGATGGCACACACAGGTGGAATGATATAACGTTGTATTTTCCAGTACACAATGATGACTAAAACAATATGCAACTGCCCATCCACCAGTATCATTCTTTGCATGATTCTTTTTTAGGAAGGGAGCTGGGTGACTACTGGAAAGGTTTTTGCTGTGGTGGCACCCACACTCTGCAACTCCTCAAAGCCACATTTTGGACCTTCCATGCTATTTCTTAGTTACAAGAAGGCAGCTGTACTGATGCACTTTTAGTGGTGTTTAGGATCTGTAAAAAATTTAGTTACTATATTTATCTTTGTGTTTATCCATTGTAGCTTTTAAATGTTCACTTAAGTTCTTATATGAACTTGTTTTACAGGCCCTCCTCTGAGCTGGGGACAAATTCCATAAACCACACCCATAGGATTAACACATCCCCTCTGCTTGCTTACCTGGGGATCTACTAGCCATCCATGGTATAATGGAATATCAAGAAGGTCAAACACTATGCATTCAGGTGTGTACTCAAACACTCGTACACCAGTGAACCTCACATTCACATCAAGACCTGTCTGAAGCTTATGCAAGATTGCCATTGCATCACTCATATTCTGCCAAAAAAAGGAAAACTTAACTGTTTGCATCAGTCAACACACAATACCAATATTAGTAACAGTATTTTAAAAGCAGATTACAGAAAAAATCTGAAGCTGTTGAGTTCTCAATGCTATATGAAGACAGCGGAAAGTATAAAAAATTATCATTTACAGTAGGATGAGACTTGACCAATAATCAGATTATAACCTCATTTACCAATATGTTAAAACATTGCCAAAGGACATAGAGTGTCCAAATCTTATAACCATAGTTTCTGAGAGCAATAATATCCAGGAGCTTTTAACAAATAAGTAACATTTAACACATTTTACTGATTCCTATTGAAATCTACCAAGGGTTAGCAAATGCCCATCATTAAAAAATTAACTGCTTCAGGTTTTTCAGGAGAATCAGGAAATTCTCAACTCACTGCAAATTTCTTATTGGTAATTTACTCCCTTCAAGTTTTTTATTACTTAAAAACTCTATGAAAGTAATGGAAAACAAACTTATTACAGAGAAAAATTAAGCCATCCTATCATTTGTTAACTAGACTTTAGCAGAAAGAAGAACTGTAGGTTAAGTCACTAAAGAATTTCATCTCACAAACAAGATAAAGAGTGTAGCTCATGTTGCTATATGTAATGCATAATTCTTTTTTTAATGTAGCAGTCTGTCTTCCACTGATTTACTCTTGCTTTTAATATGATTAAACAGAAGCTTTAACTTTACAATATGAATGGGGGGGGGGAGAGATTAAGTGGTTTAATTCACTACTAGAAAATGCCACTTACTCTTAAGAAGAGCTTGTTATTTATTACCTGCTCATAGTTTAAGCGCTGAATTTCAGATATTTCTTTTGGTTTTGCATCAAGGATATAGTCCCCTATAAGAAAACAAAAGATTCTAATTTGAAAGCTGGAACTTTATAATCAAAAGCAATCTAATCTTGTTAAAGCTTTATTGGTTCTTTCACAGGAAAAAAAAACCTATCAATTAGAGGAGATTAGTTGTGAGAGGCTGCTGCTTACTAGCATGAGTCAGCTTCCTTTCAGGTATGCCCTGAAAGACAAAGCTGGAATTTATGAGACAAATCAAGGAGTGTATTTATATGCTGAATAATCGGTTGCAATAAAATTAGTTTTTCTAAAAACCTGTACTTTGACCTGCCAATTTCAACTTTTGATTCATTCTGGTAACTGGAATGTTGAGCCTTTTGTTATTAAATGGTGTGGTTAGATACATGAAGAGTTTCCAATACTTGTCCTCCAAAGGTGTGTAAAAGTGATTATTTCTGCCTTGATCAGATCACACCTGGAGTACTGTGTCCAGTTCTGGGCAACACAATTTAAGAAGGATATTGACAAGCTGGAATGTGTGCAGAGGAGGGTGACCAATACGATAAAGGGTCTGGAAACCAAACCTTCTGAGGACTGCTGCAGGGAGCTGGGTAAGAGGAGACTGAGAGGAGCGAATATAGCCACCTTCAAATATCTTAAAGGCTGCCAGAACCAATGGCTTCAAGTTACAAGAAAAGAGATTCAAGTTAAACATCAGGAATACCTTTCTGACAAGTAGAGCTGTTTTGACAGTGGAATGGACTCCCTCAGAAGGTGGCAGACTCTTGTTCAGCGGAGACTTTTTAAGCAAAGCTTGGGTGACCATCTGTCATGGATGCTCTAATTCAGGCATCCCCAACCTTCGGCCCTCCAGATGTTTTGGCCTACAACTCCCATGATCCCTAGCTAACAGGGCCAGTGGTCAGGGATGATGGGAATTGTAGTCCAAAACATCTGGAGGGCCGAAGGTTGGTGGTGCCTGCTCTAGTTGATATTCCTGCTTTGGGGGGGGATTGGACTAGATGATCCTCAGTGTACCTTCCAACTCTACAGTTCTATGGTTCTATGGCTAACTCAAACAGAGAGAGAGAATTTAAGTGGGGGAAACATTAAGATTTAAGCTAACCTTCATTAGCCTGGAGCCCTCTAGATGTTTTGCACTATAACTCCCATCAGCCCCACCCAACCTCAACATGGCTCTGCTGGCTGCAGCTGATGAGAGTTGCCCTCCAGATGTTTGGGACTGCACCAGGTTGGTGAAGCCTGGATTAATCATGCTTGCCTGAGCTTTACATTCCCCACTCAACTTTGAGTGGCTTCTTCTTGTTTATATCAGCTTTAACATCTATTTTAACACTTCAAACTGTTATATTCTTCAGTAACATAAAATATTTTAAATTGTGCATTCAAGATTTTGCTTCCAGCGTATCAACCTTTTATCACCAATTAGCAACCACAAAAACAACTACCTAAAGAGCAACCAATAGATTACTTCTTCTGTAACAAGTGTGGAGAGCTGCCAAAACATCTGGCCCATGGTGCATTCCCTTCCCGCTTTTAGTCTCTCCTCCTCAGACCCCCCCAAAGCCCACTGTGCTGCCTTGCAGGGCAGCAAAGAAGACACCTCTCTTCCTCCTCCAGTACAGAAATACAGTGAGCTACTTGAAAGAAGTGACTGATCTTCCCCTTTTCTGGCAGCTCACTTCTTCCTTCCACTTCTTTTCCTCCATATTCACCACATAAGCCAGGAGAGAATGGGTGGCCCCACTTTCTTTTGGCTCTGGACCAGCCCATGGCTAGCACGCAGCCCAAAAGGAATTCCCACTCCCATCCCATTAAAGGGAGCAGAAAAGGTTCCCTGCCCCTTGCTATAATATTTCTACAGTATATATCAATCAGTGTATCCTATATTACTGAGTAGCATCCCTCAATTTTTAGCTGTTAAATTATTCCCTGGAGAGACAACCAAACAAGTCTATAGTATTCTGAAGTATTTAAGGGCAGAATGAGTCATGGCCCCTGCAAATCCATTCTGTGAAATTAAAGTGGAGCCGCTGAACTCCCTCTGCAGAATGAACCAATACATTTCAGGACTGCTGGACTGTGAATGCTGCTTCTTAGCCTACTCAGTTCCATTTTAACTAAAGAAAAATCTGATTTCCCATAGAAATCATGCCAATTGTAGCAAGTGTTGGGGATATTTTCCTTTTCAAATTTAAAGAGACAAAATGCAAGAACAGAAATAACATTTGCAGTCTTATATCACCCAAACTAACAAAATCAGTGAGAAGGGTAGGGTACAAATCCCCAGGCCCTTGTTTCCCAACCATGTGCCAAGATCCAAAGTGAAGGGCCAGTGGGAGGGGAGAGAAATAATAGTCCTTAGTAGGCAAAGGTGAGCTAGTTAGTATAAGGTAAAGGGACCCCTGACCATTAGGTCCAGTCATGGCCGACTCTGGGGTTGTGGCGCTCATCTCGCTTTATTGGCCGAGGGAGCCGGCATACAGCTTCCGGGTCATGTGGCCAGCATGACTAAGCCACTTCTGGTGAACCAAAGCAGCGCACGGAAACACCATTTACCTTCCCGTCGGAGCGGTACCTATTTATCTACTTGCACTTGGACGTGCTTTCGAACTGCTAGGTAGACAAGAGCTAGTTAGGGCCCCAATAATTAGAAGCTATGTATAGCTTCTAGAGGAGTCCTTCAGTGTCCAAGGATCATCTCACTCTAGCATGGCCAGGCTTCTCCAACCCACAAGCTGACTACACCCATGATATTTTAAAGTTAACAACAGGCTCAGGGCTAATTTAAACGTTCAACTACTGCCAAGCAGGCTATCCTGCCAGATTCTAAACAATCCTTGCTTAGGAATTAACCATTTTTCTCAATACAAATTACACATGCAGTGTTATTAGTACTAACCTAAGTATTCCATCAACTGCTCAGCAGTTATGATTTCCATCATTGGTGGCAGTTTCACCTGTGAGAGAAGAGAATTTAAGCTCAATTGTTTTTCTACAGTACTTAAAAGACAATAAAAGTTTGTAAGAGTTAAATATCCAAATTTGCACTGTAGATGTACAAGAGCCACAGATATTTTTGTTACATGTAGAAATAAGCCTGCCTATCAACTATTGGAAACCATATTAAAAATCACCAAGAAGTAAAAAAGGTCAACTCCCCAAGTGAGAGAGACACATTTCTCTGCTGCTTCCAAATTCCTACATCTAGGAAAAGCTGCAGAAGATATTATTATTCTTTTGATGATTTCTCTTTCCATGGATTGTTTTTACTACCACAACTTAAGAGTTCTATATACTTCAGAAAAGCAGTATTAGTATTCAGTTGTCCTTGATATTGAAGCACCTCACAAGTTTAGGCTCCAAAATAAATCCCTTGGTGTTTATGTTTCAGTCGACAGAGGTTACTCCTTTATATAGAACTATATAAGCATACTGCAAGTGGTCAGCAGCATTAGCACTGCATACCTGTTTTTTGTTTTTTATGTGATTGCAAAGAAACATAAATGTCTCCTCAAATGCAGAAGCTACTGAAATCATTCTGATGTGCAACTTTCAGCAATTTATATAAAGTCTGCATCAACACCTGGTACACAATGAGACCCAAAGAGCCTTACCAGACTGGAATAGAGTGTGTGGCTAGGTCACTGTGCAAGTGATATTACGGCAACATATGCATAGGACTGTCTTTCAGGAAGACTAGAATTTCATTGGGTCTCTTGGTGGAAACAAATCCCAGTATCACTTAAGATTCTGAATGCTGGGCTACAGATGAAATTATCTGAGCTGCTGAACAGCTATGCTTCTCAGAGCTGTTAATGTATGTTTGAACTACTGTTCAAAGCTACATTAACAACGCTGAGAATAGCGAGGACACAGATTGCAAATGGAATGTTTCAGGCAGCAGTAAGGTTAAAGAAGATGCATTAGTTGACAAAGTAATTCTCTCTTCCATGGAAACTTTCAAAATGGAGAAGTTAATGTTCAACATAAAAGGATGCCATATGTACACATTCCTTTACTGTATATGGAGACCATAATTATTTCCATTTCTGTAAGATGCTGCATGCATTTCCAGAATGAGATTTGTTTGGCAAATAACTTGGTTTCCAAGATGGAATATATCACATTTTGTATCACATTGTTTGTAACAATGTTGTTTGGCAACGGTTCTCTGTGTTCTGAACAGTGCTGTCTGAGAAACAAGCTTGATTTAGGTTTCCAGCACCTTGCAAATAGATATACAGAGGTGAAAGGAATTTGCACACTCTTGCCCCATGCACTAGCCAGGGGACTAAAAGTCAGTAGGTTCCGTGGGTTTAGTATGTGTTTGCCTACTATACTACACCTGCAACGTTTTGTGCAACACTACCCCCCTAACTCGGCAGGTAACAAATGCATTATTCTTGAAAACAATATCCCAACAGGAAGCCAATGTTCAATAGTTCATGTTTTACTTAATGAGAAAGTGTAGATGCAAAGAAACTGTTTGTGTGAGGCTTGCACAAACAGCACAAAAATGAAATTTCTCCCTGCTGGAATTCTACTGCCAAATCCCCAGCAAAACATGTGATTTTTACCACTAGGATAATAAACCCTTTTCAGACCAACCCAAGTTAATCTAATAGTAGTTGATCAAATTGGAGATAACATGAAAAAATCCTTCCCAAATGAAGAGATTATCATTTGCTCCCAGTTTACCACTCCTTTCAGGATCTTTGGCCAAAGGAATTCACAGCCCTTCTCAAAACTAGCTTCTCTCTTGTCCCCAAAATAGTCATACTAGGTTACTTTATTCTGAGAACACTTTGTAAGCTACTTGTAAAGCCTCTTGGGTCTAAAAAGCAGAATATAAAATAAATGTTAGCTTCCTTCTGTACCTAGACAGCCACCTAGCAAGAATAATACTGTTAGCATATTCAACAAAAATTTAAAATTCGGCTAAATATTTGGAGTTTATTATGTATTGGTATAATTTGGAATTAATGTGATATGATTGGTTTGTCAATTGGAAATTTAATAAAAATTATTTTTTAAAAAATACTGTTAGCATATTCTAACTGGCTGTCAGTGTCTTGGGTATTAAGGAAGCAGACAAAATTCTTTGCAGAGCCCGGCTTCAGCTGGGGAGGGCGGGATATAAATAAAATGTATTATTATTATTATTATTATTTTAATGGGAGGTCAACCTGGAACCTTCTGTAATCACAGCATGGAATCAAAAGCTGAGTTATGGCTTCTAAAACAGAAGGAGAGGTGAGAAAACAGTAATGGTGTCATTTCACACCTCCCAGCACCAGATTTAGGGTGGTACAGGTGGCTCCCCACAACAGTGCACCAAACCAAGGGAGCACAAAAATGAGGAAATTCATAATTGAGAAGATCCATTTGGGGTGCAAAATGTTGGCCTTGCACAGGGTGCCACATTATGAAAGATTACCGAAGTCCATCCCTGCGCCTCCACAGAACTTATAGAAGAAGAGTTTGGATTTGATATCCCGCTTTATGTCTACCCTAAGGAGTCTCAAAGCTGCTAAGAATCTCCTTTTCCTTTCCTCCCCCACAACAAACACTCTGTGAGGTGAGTGAGGCTGAGAGATTTCAGAGAAGTGTGACTAGCTCAAGGTCACCCAGCAGCAGCATGTGGAGGAGCAGGGATGTGAACCCGGTTCACCAGATTACAAGTCCACCGCTCTTAACCACTACACCATGCTGGCTCTCTCATTGCTTGCCTTAGACAGAGTCAGCCTGTTGGACCACTACCTGCTATTAGCTCCTCCAAGTGGCAGCAACATTCGGAGTCATCATGTCAGGGGCTGGCTGGCTACAATTATGTTGCAGAACACATACATACATGCTCTTCTGCTTTTAGCTACAGGGGCATAGTTTATAGATCTCTGTCAGATGAAATTGCCCAGGACTATAGATGGACAACGGGTGTGACTGTGCCTAAGACTACTTGCTTCATATGTTCTTTGTATGGCTTTCTGTCAGTCAGGACTCACAGAAACTCAGTTCCAGCACCTCAGGAACTCAGGCATCTCTCAGGTGGGTGCCACTGCTATTATTAGAGAAGAAGGGAGGTGTTCATGGTGAGTTCCAGCACCTCTTTTTCTAGAAAAATAGCACTGGTTCCTTTCAACATACTATATGGGGGGAAACCTCACCTCAACAGCAAATACAGCTTTACAAACAAAAGATCCCACTTTCAGCTTCCTACACCACAGGTTAAAAAGGGTCGGGTGGTAGGAATAAACCTTCTCCCATGTCTGAGAGGCTGCAGCAGGCATAGGCAAACTCCGGCCCTCCAGATGTTTGGGACTACAATTCCCATCATCCCTAGCTAACAGGACCAGTGGTCGGAGATGATAGGAATTGTAGTCCCAAACATCTGGAGGGTCGGAGTTTGACTATGCCTGGGCTGGAGGGTAGCTACCAGTCACAGCAAACAATACTGGGCTAGATGGTATAGAATGCATTCACATGTAATGCTATGGGCTTAGGATGAATGTGTGGGCTCCCATGGAGGAGATCACAGCTGCCTTGCTCCCCCTCCCAGTCTTCAGCTCAGTGAGGTGCATGTCACACCTAAACTTATGTTTGGCTTAACACATTGTCCAAACCCAGACTCTTGATACAACTTTGAGGTTAAGAAGAGAGCTTAACTGTGAGCCTGGGTTTAGATGACATGACAAGCCAAACCTTGGCTTAGCAGCACACTGCACTGAACTAAGAGAACCAGGGAGAAGCAAAGTGGGTCTGAATTCCTTTCTGACAGCACACTTGTGCAGGCTCAATAAACCATAGCTTGGTTAACCATGTGCAAACTAGATCCTATTTAGTATGAGACTGAACCTGGGACTCTCTACTTTCCCAAGATGAACTGCGGAGCTGTAGAAAACTTCCAAAGGAGAGGCACCCTGCCAGGGCTTGCAGCCTGAGGCAAAGGGAAAGACCCCTGATATGTACAGAAACAACTTACAAGACTGAAGTACAGTGGTACCTCAGGTTACATACGCTTCAGGTTACAGATTCCGCTAACCCAGAAATAGTACCTCGGGTTAAGAACTTTGCTTCAGGATGGGAACAGAAATTGTGCAGCGGCAGCAGCAGCAGGAGGCCCCATTAGCTAAAGTGGCACCTCAGGTTAAGAACAGTTTCAGGTTAAGAACAGACCTCCAGAACGAATTAAGTACGTAACCAGAGGTACCACTGTAAGTTGCGCCTTACTTCAATTCTAGCAATAAGGCAGTGTCATTCCAGGAGCTGCATCGCAGGGTAGGTCCCAGGTTGTGCCTCCAACCTCACAGCATCGGCCTCCTAAAATGGCTATCTCACCTGCATTCTGCCCAAACCCAGAGAGAAATTCACCTAGGTAGTTGTGCCAACTCCAGGAGGCCCACTCAGTATCTGTGGGCAGGGTGCCCTGCCCGTTGAATGTTAAGGGGGCATTCGCACTAACCCGTCTCTTTAATGATTGCTAACAATCTCAAAGGAACATGCCAAAGTGACGTTACGCATGTGCAACCCGCACCCCCCAAATGATGTTGGGTGCAACTGCACCTCTGCACCTAGGGTGATCAGTTCCTGGGCATGGCAGACAAGGGAAGACATCCACACATGTAACAGAGGAAGCAGCCTTACAAGAGGGATCACACTCATCCTCTAGACCAATAGTTCTCCAGGATGCCACTGGGAAAGTGCTTCCCAGCCCTACCTGGAGGTACCTGGGATTGAACCCACGATCTTATTGAATGCAAAATGCAGGTGCTCTGCCCCTGCCAGGGGGGCCTTCACCTGAAAGGCTAAGGAAAGACGACAGCCCTCCTGGTCCTTCTCCCCCAGCCCCGCCACGCACCTTCCAGGCCAGGAGCAGTACGTTCATGATGGCCAGGAGCGGGCAGGGCCCGTTCTCGTTCTGGGTGATAATGGGCGTGTTCTCCTCCTTCCAGCGCACCCACTTGATGTGGTAGACCGACTGACCCGGAAAGCGCTCCTTGGCGCCCGGCGGGAGAAGCAGGAGCGGCGATGGCGAGGCGGAGGAGGACGACGAAGAGGCGGCGGCGGCGGAGGCAGTTCCTGCCGCAGCCCCCTTGCTAGGGCTGACTCCATCCTCGTCGTCGTCTTCTCCGCCGGCGACAGGGGCTCTCCTGGGCGCCGCCGCCGCCGCCTCCTCGGAGTCGTCGTCCTCGCCGCCTCCGTTGAGGTCGGAGATGCTGGCCCCGTCGCAGGACGGCAGGTTGGAGAAGGAGCCGAGCGAGTCGGCCAGGCTCGCCGACTCCTCGCCGCCCGCCGGGCTCAGCGAGCCAGGCCCCGACACCCCGCTGCTGCCGCTGCCTGGGGACGGAGCCGCGGTCGCCTCAGCCTGGGAGGGGCTTTCGGGCGTCGTCGCATCTCGGGCGCTCTCGGCCACCGGCGGCGGCTCTTCCAGGCGGGAGGCGAGGGACGCGGCCGCCTCTGAGAGGACCGCCGAAGAGCTTCCCGCCCCTCGCTGCTTCTCCTCCTCCTCCTCCTCCCGCGTCTCCTCAGATGCCGCCGCCGCCGCCTCGTCAGGCTCTGAGGCGATTCCCGCCTCTTCCTGAGGGGAGACGCGACTCGCCTCAGGGGCGCCGCCGCCCCGCTCGAGCGCGCCCAGGGGGGCGGGAGGAAGCAAAGCTGGCGGCGGCGGAAGCTCCGCCAGGCCCTCCATTGCCCTCGGCGGACAGCTCCCCTCCCTCGGTCAGCGAGGCGTCTCCGCTACAGGCGGCGGCAGCATGAGCAGCGCCGCCGCCGCCGCCGCGACCGAGACGGCTGCTTCTGGCCCAAGCGGCCTTCGGACGCCATGACAGGCAGAGGCCACGCCCCTTCCCCGCCCTGCCCGGGGGCTGGCTGTGCGGGGCGCATGCGCGTGACGCGTGGGGAAAAGGGCGCGGTTTGGTGGGGAGTCCTCTGTCGAGGGGGCTGATTGTCAAACACAGGGGGACCGTTTGGGGGGGGACAGACAGACACCCCCACATAGACACACACACAAGGCCGCAGCTTCCGCCCCCTCGGTTAGAGTTGCTGTAAGTGAGTTCCCTGATCTGGACCTTGTGCAGAGCAGAATAGAAATGAATTTGCTCTCCGCCTCAATAATGTGTGTCAAAGCTTTACTGGAAACAGTCTTAAGGTAGTTACAAATAAAAGTTACAAAACACAGAGCAACGCATTGGTTTTTAAACAAACTAGCGATGCTATCCAAGTCTTCTTTGTAATCCTTAATGCAGTTTGAAATTAAAAATTGAAGGTCTTATATACATAATAAATGTTCCAACCAAACACATACATAAATATATAAACCACATGTCTGAAGCAGCACAGGAAAACAGTCCTGAAATCATTTTGAGTCCCAAGCTGACCAAGTGTTTCTCTGCAAGGAGGGAGGGGGTGAGGGAACCTTCCCATTGTCTCAGGAATTAAGAAATCACCATCTCAAAGGAATGGCCAGACTACCAGGAAAGGCAATCAGATAAGGCAAAACAACAGCATTCAAATTTCTGTTGTAGACCACCTTTTCTGTGATGTAGGTATGATGTTTGTGGGGGTGGTCTTGGGTTACACCCTTTGTGTGATGTATGTATGATGTATGGAGGGGGAGTCTTGAGCTCCAGGGCAGGGAATTTAAAATGTCTATATAAGGGCAGGCACACCTGGGTTCAGGGTCCTCCTCCTTCTCCTGCGTGTGAAGGGGGCACCCTGTTGCAACAGTTCAATAAAGATCAGGCTTACGAGCTGCTTTGCTTCTCAATATTCTCTGGTTGGCCTCTGTTATTTTCTCCGACTGATGGAAAACCTACAAAGGACTCTATAAAGGCTCTTGTGTCCCCCATAAGGGAACAAGGGCAGATTTTTGTTTATTACAAGTTCAAAAAGCTTTCCTCTCTCTGGTCCCAGATCCTAAGTAACTTGCTTGTTAAAACAGTTAACTTCTACTCCTGCTGTTGCCTCCATCCAATGCTTGAGACGCTGTGTTCTTAGGGTTCATCTTCGTTCTGTGAGAGATCTCTGCTAGACTTTCCAGTAATGAGTCATCAATTAGAATAAATCCTCAAATGGAAACATCTACCCCCTTGTGCTGCATTAGCTAGAGACAAGCATGCCTAATGCAAAGTTCTCTTTGTAAAATGTTTTCACAGAATCATAGAGTTGGGACCATGGGAATTGGGGGGTCATCTGGTCCAACCCACTGCAATGCAGGAATCTTTTCTCCCATGCGGGGTTTGAAACCAAGACCCTGAAGTTAAGAGTCTGATGCAAACACAATACAGTGGTACCTTGGGTTAAGTACTTAATTCATTCCAGGGGTCCGTTCTTAACCTGAATCTGTTCTTAACCTGAAGCACCACTTTAGCCAATGGGGCCTCCCGCTGCCGCCGCGCTGCCGGAGCACAACTTCTGTTCTCATCCTGAAGCGAAGTTCTTAACCTGAAGCACTATTTCTGGGTTAGCGGAGTCTGTAACCTGAAGCATATGTAACCCGAGGTACCACTGTACATACAAGCATAGCATTCTATGCACAATAAATTTATGCGCCCTATGCCTGCCCCACATTATAAATGCTTCCTCCCATTCTGCTCTCTCCATCTGCACTCTTACCTAGATTATAATTCTGTTATCCACTGGCTTTCTTATACAGGCGATACTAACTACCTCAAGTAATGTGCTGCATACAGAGGACCAGGACAGCTATCTGCACTGCATGTATCCAGGGCTTTTTTCAGCCAGAACTTGCCAGAACCTAGTTCCGGCTACTCTAAGGTGGATGCCATTGTCATTGTAAGAGAACAAGGGAGGAGTTCATGGTGAATTCTGGCACCTCTTTTTCTAAACAAAAACCAGTGGGTGTAACAATACCTCTTGGGAAAGCCTGGTGGCATCTCACAGAGAAAGCTCAGACAGCTTGCCATGTCCAAGGCGAGCCAAGTTATTTTGGCACTTGAGGCAGATTCCCAAAGGTGCCTCTTCCTGGGAGAAAATATACACAAATAACTGAAATAGCACAATTTCCAGCCTTCCAGTGACACCCAAAGCCAGGTGCTGTAGACCGCTCCATCACTCACACCCATATAAAATCTCTGGATGTTGTTGTTGTTGTTTAGTCGTTTAGTCGTGTCCGACTCTTCGTGACCCCATGGACCAGAGCACGCCAGGCACTCCTGTCTTCCACTGCCTCCTGCAGTCTGCTCAAACTCATGCTGGTAGCTTCAAGAACACTATCCAACCATCTCGTCCTCTGTCGTCCCCTTCTCCTTGTGCCCTCCATCTTTCCCAACATCAGAGTCTTTTCCAGGGAGTCTTCTCTTCTCATGAGGTGGCCAAAGTATTGGAGCCTCAGCTTCACGATCTGTCCTTCCAGTGAGCACTCAAGGCTGATTTCCTTAAGAATGGATAGGTCTGATCTTGCAGTCCATGAGACTCTCAAGAGTCTCCTCCAGCACCATAATTCAAAAGTATCAATTCTTCAGCGATCAGCCTTCTTTATGGTCCAGCTTTCACTTCCATACATCACTACTGGGAAAACCATAGCTCCGTAGGCGAGGGAGTACTCTCAGCACCACGCCTCACCCTGCCTCCGTTCCGAAGCCTTTAAAAAGGCTCCGGCGCGGATTGGGGGGGCGCAAATGGTGCCCGCCGAGTCTCTGTGTTCACAGGCATCCGCGCCTGTGATTTTAAGGGTCCCCGCTTCGCCGCAGCGGCCAGACCCAGACGCTACGGAGCCGATTCCCTCCGGAGCTCGGAGGGAATCCGCCATTAAACAATGGCGCCAACCCGGAAGTCCCGGACCTTTGTTGTCAAGGTGATGTCTCTACTTTTTAAGATGCTGTCTAAGTTTGTCATTGCTTTTCTCCCAAGAAGCAGGCGTCTTTTAATTTCGTGGCTGCTATCACCATCTGCAGTGATCATGGAGCCCAAGAAAGTAAAATCTCTCACTGCCTCCATTTCTTTATCATCTCTGGATAAAGACCTTTATTTTCCTTCCCCTTCTCTCTCATTGTCCCCCCTCATGGTAAAACTGTTGATGTAAGCTCCTTGGGGCAGGGGCTTCTGCTTGGATTAATCTGCACCAAGACCTAAAAGGCAGTGGTGGAGTGGTAAATTCTGAAGTGCAGGTGTTCGCATAACAGCCATCATAGCCACAAGCCTTCAAAGTGTCAGCTTGGCTTTTCACCGTGTATGCTAATATCATTTATCTCCCCCCTCTGCTTAGCTTATTTTGTGGATTTATCTGTAGGGGAATGAAAGTTTATATTTTACATGCAGAATATTTGCAAAAAGTGCCTCAGGAGATGACAGGCATGCCCCTCCAGTGAAATAAAAGGCATAGCTCCCTGCCCCACCCCACAACACCACTTTGTAAAAGAATAAAAATACATCAAGGGAATATACTCATCACAGAGGGCTACATGAGACAAACCACAGCTGCGTGGCACTATGGGGCAGCAAAGCCAGAAACTGCCTTTTGTTTTCAACTTCATCTGTGTTCTCTGGAAACAGCTGTTTCCTGTGTGCAGTCAAAAAGGACACAATTGTGGAGAGGAGGCCTTCTGTGTCAACAATACAGGGCTCCTCACATTACTCTGTTCAAAATAAAGCCTTTTAAGCAGTGTAACTTGCTTTCAATAACACCCATTAGTTATTTCCCCCCCAAAGTGCCAATCATATTCCAACAAACATGCATACACATAGCAAAGCATTTCAAACTTTTTTAAAGGTTACACAGCCCTTGAGTGTACTCTAAAGTCAAATACACCATTGGTTTGGTCTGTTGTCCATCCAGCACTGATAGCAACTGAATAAAACCCATGCAGCTGCAACAGATCAAAGGCCCATCAAGCCAAACATCCTGTTTCTACCAGCGGCCAACCAGTATCTAGCTCTGCCACTCAGACTCTTAGACAGGAGACACCTGTACATTCTTGCTAGTGCCAGAGGAACCTAACACATATATTACAAATATTTTCATACCACAGTGTTCTAAGACACTTTTATGGCTGTATTTATATTCCACCTTTCCTCTAAGGAGGTCAGGTGGTTGCCCAATTTTCCTTGCTCCCCTTTTTATACAGTGGCACCTCGGGTTAAGTACTTCATTTGTTCTGGAGGTCCATTCTTAACCTGAAACTGTTCTTAACCTGAAGCACCACTTTAGCTAATGGGGCCTCCTGCTGCCGCTGCACCGCCGGAGCACGATTTCTGTTCTCATCCTGAAGCAAAGTTCTTAACCTGAAGCACTATTTCTGGGTTAGCGGAGTGTGTAACCTGAAGCGTATGTAACCTGAAGCGTATGTAACCTGAAGTACCACTGTACTTGCAACAACTCTATGAGGTAGGCTAGGCTGAATGAGAGCAACTGGCTCCAGCTCACCCAGTGGGCTTCATGGCTAAGTGGGAATTTGAACCCAGGTCTCCCAGACCCTAATCCAACAGATGTGTGCAGTGCAGTGCTTGCGGTTGTAATCTTCCACCCCCAAAAGAATAAATCCATTGTTTACTATATGCTGCGTGAGGCAATACTTCCTGAAGTCTGCCCTGAACAGAGGTGTACCTAAGCTCCCTTGTGCCTTTGACAAGGAGCTGTAATGGGGCCCTCGTCTCTTGGGCCCTTAGCAAGGAGATGCATTGGAGACCAGGCCAGCAACCGAATTCCTGTGTGCACCTTACCCGGTTGCCCAGAGCAGTGGAGGAGTGGCCTTGGGAGTGTGTGAATGGGGGCAGGCAGGCTCCTAGCCACTCTGAGCCAGTGTGCAGAGGCACAATACCTGGCTGAGCCCTAGACACACCCCTGGTCCTGAATCTTCCAGCATTCAGCTTCATTGGATGCCTCAAGTTCTAATATTTGGGAATTCACTTTCTTAATACCATGCATAACATTATATCTGTCTATTGTGACACCTCTGACTTGCCTTTTCTCTAAACTAAAAGGTCCCAAATGTTGGAACTTATTCCACATAGCTTACTAGATCCATGCTTGGGTGGCCTCAAGGTCAAACTGTTACATTGTGCTCCACATGGGACTGAAGACAGCCTGGAAGCTGCATCTAGTGCAGAATGCAGTGGTCAGAGTGCTGATGGACAGAGTGGATTGAACCCATACATACTGATCAAGGGAACTTCACCGGTTGCCAATCCACATCTAAGCCCAATTTAAGGTGACATGTAAAGCCCTACAATGACTGGAGACCCAAATATCTGAAGAAGGGCATCTTTGCATATCAACCTCCCCATTGATATGTGGATGGGTCTTCTCTGTGGTGGCTCCCTGTCTCCTGAATGACCTCCCACCCACATTAATATCAGTGAACCATGGCTGGGAACCATTTGCACTTTCTGCAGCCTGGGAGGCTGTTAACATACCTACAGCTGGGGCTCCAGACTTTGTTCCTGTTTGGATGAAGCAGCATGCTTCCTTCTGTAGATATTTGTAAAATGGCTTTGGTCCCCACAATTGGGGCATGAGACTCTGGAGACAGGGCAAGGCTTTGGTTTATGCGCACCACCACATATCTTGCAGGAAGAGCTGAAGAGCTGTCCTTAGGAACTGCAGACCGCACATAAATAAGTCTTTGCCTTCTGGTGCACTGTGTGCCTTTGCTTGTTATTTTGAGTGTATACAGGCATTGTAAGTTGTAAGTGCTTGAGCTCTGAAAATGTTTATTGCTTGAAAAGGTGTGAGACTGGAATGCTCAGTAGGTTTCTCTTTTAAGTTGCAATCAAGGATGCTAAAAGCAATTTTGTCTCTTATCATCACATCCTCTAGGGCTCCAAACTCACAGTCCTGAGCTTTGTGCTAGAGTAGCAATGCCTTCTGTTTCTTTAAATTTGAGCTATCCAAACCGATAGCATTCAAACTCTCTAGTGTCACAATTTTATTTAAAGGCTGGTGATGACTTCTTGACCGTGACTGGGAAGACTCTTCTATATAAACCAGGGGTCAGCAAA
Source organism: Podarcis raffonei (assembly GCF_027172205.1). NCBI lineage: Eukaryota > Metazoa > Chordata > Lepidosauria > Squamata > Lacertidae > Podarcis > Podarcis raffonei. The sequence continues at coordinate 5,660,757 of NC_070615.1, forward strand.
GTTTTTTGTGGCTTGGGCTGATTCACGGTTCCGCAGAAGCCGCGGTGGGCTGGAGTGCGCATGCACACGTATGCGCAAACGCTATTTCTGGCGCTCCTTCTGGTGCGGAAGAGGCGCACACAGCTTCTCATTGGCTGCAGGAGCTTCCTGTAGCCAATGGGAAGCCGGTCAGTGTCGTGGAAGGCGATCCCTGCTCTGCTCCATGCTAGTTTAGCATGGCGCACAGGAGCCAACTGAGCAGGCAGCGGGGGTCCATGAGCCAGTTAAATGACCCCCATGGGCCACTTGTGGCCCATGGGCCTTAGGTTGCCGACCCCTGGTATAAACCCCTAACTTTACAGTAATGGAATTGTAAAACACTTCTGCCAAGGTTTTCTTGGTTGGATCTGTATGTTACATGTATAGTGCCTTGTTACCAATGTAATACACAAGAACTGCAATTTTATAATGGTGTTATAGGTTATGGGGGGATCCCCCTGAACCCTATAAATTAAGAAATGCCAGGATTTTGATTAATTGGGATATGGATTGGAGTACAGGCTGCAGTGCTGTGCCAGACAGGGAATTAATGGTTGGCTTAGTGAAGAACAAACCTGTTAACATGACAAAAGGTGTTGGTGGGCCATTGGGAAGAGGAATCCTTTAGCCTGGGGAGTGAGATGGTACCAAGGTGATGGGTGTGTGTTTGAGGGGACAGGAAAAGGGAGTTTTATGAGAAAGGGGTACTGGGAGGGAGAGGAGCTGAGATCCATCTTGAGCAGGCAGGGAGAAGATTGCCCGTGCTGCTGTGGGGTACCAGCACCTTTGGAAAGGACTATGCTGTAAGATCTGGACTCCCTCCATGCAGACTGAAGGTGTAAATAGGTAAATAAACCTAAGGGATCAGCAGCCTCACCTGTCCAGGGGACAGTCTACAGGATATCTAACAATCCGGGATAGCAGCGGGAAGCGGTGCTGGAATAAGGGAATTTCCCACAAAAAAGGGAAGGTTGACAGCTATGATACTAGTATAGTATTTCTCCATAAACAACAGATTAACAATTCAGCATAGCAGCTAAGGTTTGCTACATGGGTAAGGTCTCAACACCTTTTCGGTTGGGTTACTATTGCATGTCTCTTTAGAACAAAAACAGGCGACACACGTTATAATGGGGGGAAAGCCTCAGAAAGCTTAGAGGTGATCCACTTGCAAAACCTTTGTGAGACTCTGTAGAAAAGATCACGGCATAGACGAGATCCTCCCATGCAGTTTTTCAGTCTGGTTCAGTCTTTATTCTGTGTCTGTGTGGAGATGCTAGAATGCTTTTCTCCCCAAAAGGCCAAATATCAAGAAAAAAAAATTGCACTGCGAAAGGATTTGCAAATACAGCGGGTTAGATCTGCTGCACGCCGCTGCCCCAGCCATGACCCGGCCGCCACCTTCCCCTTTAAGGAGACAATGATGGCAGGAAAAAACAACGCCCCTCACTCCCGCCCCAGGGGAGGGACTCAGTGCGCACGCGCCAGCCGGCTCCGGCCAAGGCCTTCAAGTTAACAATAACAACCCCGGGCCACGTGATAGACAGGAGGCGGGCTCTTGGCTTTTGCCGGGCCGGAAAGAAAGGAAGAAAACACGAGACTGTAAGGGGCGTGGCCCCAAGCAACGACCGCCGGAGGGCGAAGAGGCGGGCCTAAACACAGCCACGCCTCCTCTCGCCTCCCCGGCGATCTCCCAGCGCTTGCGTGCTCGGCGCCGCTAACCTCCGTCGCCCCTGAGTGGCTGAGCGGAGGCGGCCGGGCGCGCGCGCGCACGGAGAGGAAGAAAGAGGGTAGCGGCGGCGGCGGCCGGGAGGGGGAAGAAAGAAGGACTGAGGGAGGAGGGGGGGAAGTGCGCGGGTGCGCGCGCCGGGCGCTGACTGGACTCTGAGGCGACCGAGGGAGCTTGTTCCGAGGCACTTTCGGTGGTCGCCTGAGGCGAGGCCGACGGAGAAGGGGAAGGAGAACAGCAGCAGCGGCGCCGCTCGGCTCCTCCCCCTCCTCCGGCCGGGGCGGATGCTTTGTGGGTAGGAGGAAGAGGAGGAGAGGCGGCCGCCTGGCTGGCTGGCTGGCTGGCAGGCGGCGGCGGCGGCGGGGCCTTGCGGAGAAGATGGTGCTGCTGAGGGTGCTCGTCGTGCTTTGCTCCTGGGCGGCCGGAGCCGGAGGTGAGGCGAGGCGAGGCCGCGTCGGAGGAGGGCGAGTGGTTCCCCCGCTTCTCCCTTCCTTTTCCCTCCCTCCTTCCCTCGCCCCGGGAAGCAGCCGAGGTTCCTTCCTGCCCCCGGGGGCAGCTTCCCTCACGGCTTCCGCTCCGGTTCTGCTTCCCCCGCCGCTCTTTCCTTTCCCTGCCCCGATAGCGGCTTCAGTTCTTTTTCGGTGTGTTTTAATTGTTGGATTGGGCCCATTTTGAAAAGGGAGGGTGGCGGGGAGTCTCCTCCACACTCTCTTGTCTCTTCCTTTCACTCCTATCTGCCGCCGCCACACTATTTATTTCGACCCCTCTCCTGCTTTTCTGTTTAAAAGGACAGCTCCGGGCTCTACGTAAAAGAAGAAACTGTAATTATGAAAAGTATAACTACACACACACACACACACACACATATGCAAAGGTGGCCGTTTGACCCATTAAGGGGAAAACCAACAAATAAAAACCCACGGTTGAGTAATCCTTTTACTAGAAGCAGCCAAAAATGTCACTACTGTGTAGCAGTCGTTTGAGTTCTCTAGAACTCTTTATGAGACAAGATGTTCCACAAAGCCCAGGTGAAACGAAGCAGAATAATAAAAATACAGTAATGGGGAAAAGTGCAAAGCTTGCAGCCATGAGGTCAGCTTAGAGACTCGATGGAGCAAGATGGAGCTTGCAGGCTGATTTATTTATTTATTACTATTTTGATAAAATTTATATACCACTTGATTGAAAAAACACACTCCCTAAAAGCAGTTTGCAAGTAAGGCTCTTTTACAGTGACACTTGGAGGAGACTGTTTCTCCTCCACTTAGTCTTATGTGCATACAGTAATTGCTTTGGGGTAGCACACTTCCCCCCAATAACCGTAAAACATTAGAAAAATATTGTATATACATGCCTTGATGTCTTTCCTGCCTTTTCTCTACCCTCCCCACCTAAGTATCTGACTTTGCCCTCTGAGATTTCCTCTCCTCTCCTTCCTGCTGCCTCAAATGAATGGAGGGGGGGTTGTGTGAAAAAGGGGAACAAGGCAGATGTAAATATGCCCTCTGCACTCACACCTAGTATGGGGTAGTTTCCAGTGAGTCTTTTGACTTCCTGTTGTGCCATCCCTCTTTCTCACCACTGTCATAGGCCTGGAGTCTGATCCAGTTGGGCATCAAGTCAAAAGAGCTAGAGGACTTTTCAGGAGGGAGTAGGCCTTCTGAAAGTTGTATATTGTATCTGATACCTGGAAGGAATGATACATTAAATGAGTTTCTAAAGCAGGGTGAGGTATTTCTGAAAAGAGGAAGTGCAATATTGTTGAGATTTGCTAAAATGTTAGTTGTAATTTATGGCAGATCTGCTTTTATTATATCTTTTGCTAGCATTCTGTCTGTGGTTCACTATCCATATTTTGAGTAAGCTGAATAATTTTGCTTACTTAAATCAGAAAGCAATTCTTGTGGATCAAAATTAGAAGTCCTCACCCCATCATTGCAACTTACTGTGAGTGCTCAAGAAGCGGCTTGGGATTGTGGCTTTGTCTTTATGCATAACATCCCTAAAGTGTCACAAAGCTCTTAGCACATTTATTCTGTCATTATCTTTTGTGGAACTGTACATGATGAAGGGGGCCTCTTATTGTGATGCAAGTTTTCATAGACATACAGTGCAGCCCTAACAATGAATACTCAGCAATAAATCCTATTAAATTCAATAGGTTATATGACCAGCTAAACAAGATTAGGATTGCAGCCTAATCTATTAGTCCAGTGGTTCCCAATTAGCTAACTACTGTGGCTTTTCAGAGGCCAAGCCATGAACCTACTACTTTTGAAAATTTTGATGATAGTTTTAGTTATGTGGGTGGGTTGAGCAGACCACCAATTGGGAACCACTGTATTAGTCTTAAAGGATACATAGGGACTTTTTTTGCTGTGTGCTGTAGTGGCAGCTACTCTAAAATTTTGATATTATGGAAGGCAGAATAAACACATTTATCTTATAGTATCCTGCCATTGAAGGGTGTTTTGGTTTTATTTGCTCTTTGACACAGGTTGGAATCAGAATAATTTTGTCTGAATGGTGACAAATTCCTCAGTCAGTTACCAATTCCAGACATGCAGCTCTGCTAGGAAAAAAACAAAAAATAAGTCTTTTAAAATACATTTATTGTGGTGAAAACTTTTGTTGACGAGAGCTGTGAAGTGGGCTCTAATTCACCAAACGTATGTCACAAATGAGGCACCACTGTTTCCCCCCACTTAAAAGTGGCAAAACATGTATTCTTTGGAAGGGCACAAGGTGTGGTCCTGATGATGTCATAGAACTTGCTTATGAGCAATACTTATCAGGAAGTGGAGTAGGGCGTGGATTAGCAAGATTAACTAACATTTCAACATCACCTGTGTAGTATGGTTTCAGTTAAGATCCTGACTCTTGGAAAGGCTCTATTTAAAAGTAAACCACTTTTACATTTCACTAAGTTCATTCAGAAGCTTTTGTGAGTTAAATAGTTTTTTTTATACTTAGGGCAGTGCTTCTCAAAGGGTGTGGCATGCAACACTAGTGTAGTGGGAAAGGATGGCGAGTGTGGTGGGAAGATTCAAAGACAATTGGAGAAACATTTAAACATTTCAGTGTCGTATAGTATCAAAATAATCTTTTTTTATTTGCAGAATAGGGACATATCTTTTCAAAATGAGAGCAAGAGCATCAAGTGTGTGGGAATGGTTGTTTTATACTCTGCAGTGATTTATACTTTCTGGGTGTCCCGTGATCAAATTATAAAGTAGTTGTGTTCTGTATTATAAATCAAGCACTTCTAGTTGTTGTTTCTCCCCCTCCCCCCAATGTATTTCTTATCAATTAAAAATTTGGTGTGTCGCAAACAAATTTTTGTTTTGAAAGTGTAGCCCAGAGGAAGAAGTTTGAGAACCACTGACTTGGGATGTTCACATGTGAGTATGTGCAGACCAGTGGTTGCAAATGATTGATAGCATACTTCAGACTTACTCAGTTATCAACCTTCTGTTGTTCTGCACTTAAATAATAACACCACATTAAAGGTTTCAGTCCTTGCTTCAGAAATTCTCAATTGGAGTCAGTGGTATTAAGTGTTGGAGGATTTGCAATCTTAAGTATATTGTCCTGAAAAGAAACTTTGTCTATCAACATACTTTTAGTTGTTGTCTCCTCAAAGTCTGAATCTAGTTGTGAGACCATATAACCTATGCTGTTGAGATGATTGGTAGGGTTAATGGCATGTTGGTTTTTTTTGATAATATATAGTAAACTTCAACCTACTGTCCTTCTAAGAGAAAGTCCATGATTGCATTTCTGCATGTGCATTTTAGCATCTTCTTAGCCTTTGCAGTCTCCAGTATACTTTAAAAAATGGGCATAAAAGTGGCTTCATATAGTGCAAAAAACCCAGAACCTAGTTCAGGAATGGGAACCTGCAGTTCTTCAGTTGTTGAACTCCAGTTTCCATCATTTTTTACTATTACCCATGCTGTTTAAGCAGATGAGAGTTGGAATTTGTCTGACCTAGTCAAAGCTCAGAACTTATAAAATTCAAAGTAATTTAAAAACTCAATTCTTGTCAGTTAACTAGAGAGTGATTCATTAAGTCAGGAGATCTTTACAGCTATTTCAGCATTTTACATGGAACATGATGTATTCCAGCATCACATTTGCCTGGTTATGATATTCACCGAAACTTTGACTCAGATGACCTGAAACTGTCCATGACACTGCCCTCTCTCTTTTTTCTCTATGCCCGAGTGGCAGCTTTTGTTTTTATGCTGGAACTAACTACAGTTTCATATTACATTACATCTGAATTGGGAAGTTAAGGATTAAACAAAGTTAGTTTAAACAAACACCGGATCAAAACACCTCAGTTCAGATTTCAGCTCTGCCATAAATTTGCTATGCGGCCTTTGGCAAGCTGCTCTTTCAGACACAGCTTCTGTATCTGCGATATGTGTGATAATAATGCTCAGTTACTTTATTGGGTTGTTGTAAGTGCATGTGAAGTATGGTGCTTTCAAGTATTCAAAGTGATGTGAAAGGGCTATATAAAAAGCATTATTATCAAACTGGTTTCAGATCTTGGTTTAACTAACTTTAATTTGAACAAACTGAGCTCTCCCAAGTTTAAATGTAACATGGAGCTGTAATTGTTCCAAAGTGAAAGCAGAAGCATTAATTCTCTTCCTCTTGCACATAAATTAGTACTAAATAAGGTGAAAAGGAGAGGCAGCATAAGTCTGCTGCCCCTTATTTCTAGTCACTGAAACAATAGATTATAATCTCAACATGGCCCCTACTTCATATATCTGTATTGACTGATTGTAGTGTCAAGCTTTGTGTTTACTGATATAAGAGAAAGTAAGGTTGTTTGACTTTGTGGCTAGTTTAATGCCTGGAAATTAAAACTTTCAAAATAAGGTCATTCTTTGGAGCATTTCCTAAGTTTGAGCTGAGAATAGAAACCCATTAACTTTCATCCAAGCAGTCAGCAAAATGATCCAACAGTTTGCATATTCTTTGAACCACAGACATCTGCAATAATTGCTGATAGTTGCAGGCTGGGAGGTAAGGTGTGCTCCTGGTCCTAAGTTCTAGTGTTTATTAACATGGTATGTTGATGAAAGTGAAATGTTTACTGTAGATGCTCTTGCAGATTACATGAATCTAGGAGTACTTATGTACTTGGGGCTAGTATTTACAAGGCATGTAAATGTTCCTGTTCATTTTGGTTAGTCTGGTTTTCTTTGGCTATTCTCCTTTATGTTAAAAGGACAGGCAAGCGTTTGCTTGTATGGTGGAGTTGCCAAGCACCATTTTGATATCTTGGAAAATTCCAGCTTCACAGTATTCTTTATTTTTGTTTCCTATCATATGCAACTTACTGTTGTCCAAAGTTATGAAGTTTATGACAGTTTTCTTACCTTAATTGTTTCTGAATTAAAACAGATTTTGTATTTACTTGCTTGTTGGACTTACAGGGCTGTCTAAAAATACTTGCAAAAATATTGTGCCAGTTTATATGAAGCTTTTAAACTTGTTCTTTCTGAAAATCCCTATTTAACAACTTTTGTGGAACCTGGTATATAAAGAATAAGCTATTTTGGAGCTGCTTAATGGAAAGTTAGATTTTTGTGGAAGAATGGAAGTCTTTTTCAAAACATTATAGTATGATGAATTCGTGAGCAGTATTTGAACTATGAGCAACAGAAGGAATTAGAGATTGTTGTATGATGGTTATGATGTAAGGGAGAAAAAATAAGGGGCAGCAAGGGGAAGAAATTAAAAACACCGTGGAAAATGGGAGGGGAAGTTGAAAAAACAAAGAATTTTTTTAATGCTTTGTTTATGTGAATTTTTTGTAGTTTTGAATTTTAATAAAATATAATTATTATATTATTATGCTGCTCATTTATTCCTCTGATTCTGGTTGCTGGGGAACATGAGTGGAAGAGTGCACTCTTGTCCTTGTTGTCGGATTCCTATAGCCATCTAATTAGGAGTCTTAGAAACTGGGATAGAAAAGGTATTTGCCACATGGCTCCCTGGAACCTGGGTTATAAGTGCCAAAACCGAATGGCTACTGTAGCGGCACTTTGTTTATTTTTCCATAGAGAATTTATTTAGTTTATTTTGCAATTTGTGGTATTGGGAGGGTTGTAACCAGCCATAGCAAAGCAGGTCATACAGAGAGCACAGTGGGGCTTAAAATTAGGCGTGTATATGACAGTAACACCCAGTGAACTTCATGGGGATTTAGCGTGTCTAGTCATACAGTCATATACCACACTGCTTCTCAATAGGAAGAAGCTTTTTCTTTCACTTTGCAAAGTCACAGCTTCTGCCAGTGAGGGACCATGTCTCATTCTGTACAGTCATGCCCACATAACGTGATTTTCAAAGTTCTAATGTTTTTATTTCTGAAAAGGAAAGCACTTCCCTGTAAATGGTACAGGAGTACTCATGCAAATATTTTAAAGAGTAGGATGATACTCCACCAGTTTGTTTTTTTAAAATCCAGCATTATGATATTCTTTAAGAGACATGGTGATGAGAATTACACACAGTATTCCAAGCACAGCTGCATCACAGACTTGTATAAGTTATGATATCAGGAGGCAGGTGGCGCTGGGCTTGCTGATCAGAAGGTTGGCGGTTCAAATCTGCGACAGGGTGAGCTCCCATTGCTCTGTCCTAGCAGCAGGAAGGTAAATGGCGTTTCCGTGTGCTCTGGTTTCTGTCATGGTGTTCCGTTGCGCCAGAAGCTGTTTAGTCATGCTGACCACATGACCAGGAAATCTGTCTGTGGACAAATGCCACCTCCCTCGGCCTGAAAGCGAGATGAGTGCCACAACTCCATAGTCACCTTTGACTGGACTTAACCGTCCAGGGGTCCTTTACCTTTTTTTTTTACCTATTATGATATTTCCAGTTTGTTTCCAATCCTTTCTCTAATGATCCCGAAAATATATTTCCCCATTTTACTGCTGCCACAACCTGGGTCAACTTCTTAATTGAGGTATCCACTATGACCCTAAGTTCTTGGTCAATCACCACCAACTCAGACCTCACTAGCATATATGTAATGTTAGGATTCCCCCCCCCCCCACAGCGTGTATCACTTTGCACTTATTAACACTGGATCAGATTTATCATGTTAATGCTCATTCATCCAGTTTGGAGAGATCCTTTTGGAGTGCCTAACAGCCTCTTTTAGTTAAAAGCTACTCCAAACAACTTTGTGTCATTAGCAGACTTTGCTAACTCATCTCCAGGAAAGGTTAGGAATGCTGCAGACTTGGGTTCACAAAACAGAAAAGCCACATCCAGTAAATCTCACTCACTGTCATAAATGGGCAAGACTGGAACAAAGAACTAGACCTGAATGTGTTTCTTATCTATTTCAAGAGATAAGAATGTTTATTCGACTTACACACCTCAAGAATGTTTGTTCGACTTACACACCTCCCTTCACACCAAATATACCATCAGATACACAATATCAAATTTCAAAATGGGATACACAGGAAGGAACCGCCCCCCCAACCCTCCTTTTTGTCATAATTTCCAATGTGCTTTCCCCACCCCAGTGCTCAACCTGCATTCCTGGAAAAAACGATGCAGTAGAATCCAAATAAAGGATGTAAACCATTATTCTTCTAAGCAAGCCAGCAAAAATATTATTGTAAGATGAAATGAAAGGCAAACAAGAAAAGATGCACTGCTTTACTGCTAGAGCCATTTCACTTTTGAGATGCAAAAAATTAGAAGTATTTTAAATAATCAGGCAGCACAGGAAAAAAACCTTTCACCTGCTTGTGTTTGTTTGCAAACTACAATGTGCTTTCTACTTCACCCTGCCCCCTGCCCCTGCAGGAGATAAACAATTAATTCAACTGTGTGAAAAAACTTTTCCTGTTTGCTTACTTTCCTACAACAATGAAAAGGTTCCCCTTCAATCCCCCCACCCGCAAGATATCTGTTGCAAGATTTCCACCCGCAAGATTTCCAGACTGGAAATCTCAACTTGGCCACTAGGTGGTGCTCCTGAGTAGCAAAACTGGCGATAGAGTAATTTCAAACGCTGTGCCTGGACCAGCGGCATAGCATTGTTTGCTGGTGCACGGGGTGGGAGTGTGCAGGCTGGGTAGGGGCTAGGTGTGGAGGGCGAATGAAACCTGCTGCACCAGCCTAGCGGACGCCACCAGGCAGATGCAGAGTGTGAACGGAACCCGCCATGCCAGCTCAGCCCTTGCCACCAGAGCCAAGGGGGCCTCTGCTGCACTGCCCGCCCATGCAGAGGGGAGCCTGGCCAGCCAACACTGGCCTTGGTGGGAAAATCTCCCCCAATGCCTGTCAAGAGGAGCACTGGGCCGGGCTACGCAAGGGTTGTCCTTTGCCTTCCTCCCTTCATCTGTGCCTGCTCACCGTCTGAGCAAGGAGCAGGCCACTGCTGACTGGGTTGCCAGGGATGTGACAGTGAGGCTAGGCCAGGTTCTGGGGCCCAGAGACCTCAGACAGCAAGCAGGGTGCAACAGGGAACCCTGTATGGGGGCGCCTGGTTCACGCCCCCTCAAAATTGTGTGCCCAGGGCCACGAGCCCCGGCCCCCCCACGCTACGCCCCTGACATGTCCACCCTCTGGGGATATTTGATTTTGACTGTTTTTACACACTAATACCACATCCTGTAGAGTTCTATCAGTTACCTTTTATCTGTACAATCAAAATGAATTTAAAGATTCCTAATGCATTTTTGTGCAGCTTGAGCAGGAACAGTGAACAACGTTATAGTTACCGGTAATTGTTGTAGCTTGTCTTTGCTTACCCTACTCCTCTGACCTGCTCACAGTTGTGAAGAGTATTATTACGTTATGAATGGTCTGTGTCACCATTAAGAAAAAGAGGTAGGAATAGGCCAATATATATGAGGATATCTTGACAGGATATTGTTAAATTCTCAAAGTTTTTAGCCTAGCTCAAGGTTGTTATCAGAACCAGCCAGATATTTAAATCAATCACAGTCAGTTCATCATTTGAAAAATAAGACTTTAGAGCTGCCTTGCCCCAAAATGGCAACTAGACATTCTTTTTTGGTGGCTCTAACCTTGGTTTAAGGAGCCATTTGGTGCGTAGTTTATATACCTGAGTTTCTAACACTGCTTTAAAGCCCTACGGCCATGGCCCTGTATAGCTGAAGGAGCATCTCCACCCACCTTGTTCAGCCCAGACACTGAGGTCCAGCTCTAAGGGCCTTCTGACAGTTTCCTCACTGCGAGAAATGGAGTTACAGAGAACCAGGTGGAAGGACTTCTCCATAGTGGCATGCACCCTGTGAAATGCCCTCTTGTCAGATGCCAAACAGTTAAAAAACTATGTGACTTTTAGAAGACATCTGAAGGCATCCCTGTTTAGGGAAGTTTTTAATGTTTGATGTTTTATTGTGTTTTTAATATCCTGTTGAAAGTCGCCCAGAGTGGCTGGGGAGGCTAATACTACTACTACTACTACTAAAAATATTTATTATTTTATTGACCACCTTTGGCACATTACAGAACGGTAGGGTAAAATGCTTTCTTTAATTTTATTGAAACTATTACAAAAATATCCAGATTTAGATGGAGCTGCCTGCAGCTTGAGCTGGTAAACGGGGGGTGGGGTGGGGAGTTAAAAATAAAACAAAAGCTAAAATCTGACATTTTGGTAGACAAAAGTGATGGTTACATAATTTAGGCATAACAAAAATAGCATGTACAGCCCAAATTTTATGTAGAAACAAAAACCACAATTTTCAGAGAAAAAAGTTGAGAAGAGAAAAGAATAACCATAGGATTAGTTCTTTCTTTTTAGTGCTGGTCAGTGATATTTTATTAGGTGCCCCATAAACCTTCTGTTCATATCAGTTGGAATATTATTTCCCCCACCCCACCCATAGGTTTTGCGTCACTAGTTCAACAAATGGTTTGGTTTGGTTAACTTGAAAAATGCTAGAGTGATTTTGCAGCTCTGTCTGTATTTAAGAGCCAAGAGATACAAAAGTGATCATTTTTCTAGATTGGAAGAAAGTGAGGAAGAGATCAGGAAAGGGGGTTGCTAAACCTTTTTAAAAAGCTCAATAGCCATGTCCACTTATTACTATTTAGATCAGTTCCATATCAGTGTGTGCTTGCAGCTCACTATCAAACCAGGTCTTGGATGCTGTTGCTGTTGGTGGGTGGGTTAGGGGATGGGGGAGAGTTGCAATTCCACAAAGCAAAATGGTGTATCATGATAAAGCCATTGTTGGTAAGAGTGCTGTCTGAAATGCTGTTCACTCTAAAAACTGGTGCTGTCTTAACCATTGAATTGTCTCCTTAAAAAAACAACAAAAAGACAAAACCCTGTATAAAACTAAAAATGTACAGTGGTACCTTGGTTTTCGAACGTCTTGGAAGTCGAACGTTTCGGTTTTCAAATGCCGCAAACCCAGAAGTAAATGCTTCCATTTTCAAACGCGCCTCAGACATCAAACAGCATCCACTGAGTTGTCCCCCCCATTTTCTCTATTGAATTTGCAGGCCACCCTTTGTGCCTCGGTTTTTGAACGTTTCGGAACTCGAATGGTCTTCCGGAACGGATTACATTCAAAAACTGAGGTACCACTATATTTGCTAAATATTGCCTTGTAAGTATTTTGCTTTGGCCCTCTTACTCAGTTGTGTCAGACTTATGTTCTAGTATCGTCCCCCCATTGACTGGAAGCAAGGGAACTGAGGTTCCTTTTAGTATTTGCACATGTTTGGGGCCATGTGCTGTGAGACCAGTTAGGGAGCAAGTGGTCACTGAGGCTGGGCAGTGAAGCGTACAACTGCCACCAAAGCAGAGACTGTTAACAACCGAAAAGGCTCCCAGAGCAGTTTGCAAAAATCAGTAAGTCAGGTTTGCAAATTAAAAGACACAACCCAAAAAGAAAAGGGCTTGGGAGACGGGCGGAGGAAATGCAAACTTGGGCATTTGTTCTTGGTCATGAAGTTCTTACTACCATCAGTTGGATTGGAAGTAGTTCAAGGAGAAGAGGTGCCAAACATTGCTGGTCTCTCAGATAAGCTGATAAATTGGCTGTACTTATCAATCTCTCCCTCGGATGCTGCATAATTGAATGGCTGCTTCTGGATGACAGTTTGGGGAAGACAAATGTCCAGTGGGCTTGGCTTTATTTGGGCAGGAGAAAAATAGTGTTCTAGCACCTTGACCACCAATATATGAACATAGGAAGCTGCCTTTGGTCCATCTAGCTCAGTACTTCTAGGATTTCAAGCTGGGGACCTGGAGGTGCTGAGGATTGAACCTGAAACCTTGTGTATGCAAAACAGATGCTCAACTACTGATCTACAGCCCTTTGTTATATGGCTGCACATATACTTGGACAAGTTTTGTTTCTTTTATAAAACTCCGTGTGTTTGGTTCAAAACTTGTGGATGGAAAATGCACACTTGAATTTGAACTTTGTTTCAATTCCATATGATGCCTACTCATTTCACAATTGGTGTTCTCCTTAAGCTCAATTGTCCCATGAAAAATATCCTTAGTTCTTTTCACTCTTTAACGGTCTCTCTTGTTTTTGGTCATAATCCTTCTTACCAAATTGGCTCCATTTTCTTTTGTCCTCTAACCCTGATTAGATTTTTCATTTTTTTCAGTTTTATTGAGCAGTTGTTTTTAATTAGCGGGTTAACTCTTTTAGTAGATACAGTAGTCTATTCAAACTGAGAAGTACAAGCATAATCTAGTTCTCAATATTTTTAGGAAAAAATAATCTTGGAAAGCTGTTTTCAGGCCAGATTATAATTTATCTGTACCTGTATCTACAACTATTAAGTGGTAGTGGCCTTCCAGACTCTGAAGCAAGCATCTTTCCCATCACTTGATACTGATTTTATTTTTTTAATGGATATGCCGGGTAAGGCTGGTGATACCTGGTTTTCAAAAGTGTGATATATCACTAGCTAATCACCACAATATACTGATCTATCACAATGTCTGAAATAAGAATGGAACTGTGTAGAGGCATTGGCTGGCTTCAAGGTTTTCACCACATTGTGATTTTTCAATAGCACAAACCATGATTCACGATATATTGCCAGGACAAAAATTATAAAAGCAATTTCAGATTATGAACTTCAAACCGGTTTTGGGCGATATATTGCTCAGCCCCAAGACTAGGAATTTAATTTAGTGATTTCTACATGCAAAGCATGTCTTCTGGGTCACTGAGCTGTTGCCCCTCCCCACTTAGAAATACAATTTCATTAAAGTGGAAGTGTCTAACCCGTAAGAGGTTCGGCTGATGGAAGGAGATTTGTTCGTGACTCTCCTTTTAGCTTCAAGTATGGGTGAGCACCTGTACCTTTGTCTTCTGCGTCCACTTCTAAAGCCTGCTCACTCTCCAAAGAAAGTCTGTTGGCTTTGTTCTGCCCAAAACAGAGCACAACTCAAAATGCTAATATTTATCAGTGTAATAATAAATTTCCTAGTTCTTCACTAGCAGATCCAGGGAAGGTTACAGCAATTCAAAATTCAGAATTAAAAACATTTAAAATAGTACAGTCTCAGGCTAGGGTAAAGAGGTAGCCCAATGTGTTTCAGTCTCAAGGTTTCTTCAGAAAGGGAAGTTAGTGTCCCTGTTTCTTTTTCTTTTGGTGATTGGCTTGGTGGGTGCTTCCTAGTGTGTATTTTTATAGTTCTGAAAAGAACAAGTTATCCTGACTGTCTATTGAAAATATTTGATATTTCTTAATCTGAAGTAATAGTGTTTGGAATAAAAAATATAAGTTATAAGCAACATCTTAAATGTATTTCAACATGCTTTGAAGTTACAACTGGTACATGCAAGAATATCGCTACCATTTGACGTTGAGTTTGTATTAACAATCTCATTTTACTTTTCTAAGCAAAAGGTTTAGAAAATTAAAGGAGAATGAAAATAGAAATAGTTTGGGGAAAGAGCCTTTTCCTTATTTCTGAAATGTGCCTGGACTGACTGATTTATCAATCCACTGTTTTGTTCACAGGTCAATACGGAAATCCTCTAAATAAACACATAAGACATTATGAAGGCCTGTCATATGATGTGGATTCATTACACCAAAAACACCAGCGTGCCAAAAGAGCAGTATCACATGAAGACCAATTTTTACGCTTAGATTTCCATGCTCATGGAAGGTAAGTATTACATCAAGCTTATTACTTTATAGCCCTTAAATTTCATCAAATATAAAGGAACGATAAAGAATTATCTTAATATTAACATTGCATTGTACTTAAAGTTGTGGTTCTTGGCTGTTGAATTCCTTCAAGTTTTTCGTTCAATGTGTAAAGGCACTTAGCACTTTGGAACTTTTTTCAGCAACCTGTAGGCTTCAAGACTTAAGTTTTCAGAAACTGGACAGACTTTGACTAATCTGGTTTACAGTCTGGGGCACAATGAAATCTCCTCCTTTGTATTTACATAGCTGGTTTTTCATCTGTTAATGTTCAAGGTTGAGGTGCTGAAGGAATGAAGGATAAATTGCTCCTTGCTGCATACATTTATAAGCCAATGCAGCTACAGTGCTTTTTAAAAAGTAAGCTGAAAAAAATAACACGTTTGTTCTCTTTTCCTTTACTCTTGCTTTGCACACCACTAGCTCTATTCTACTCGCGTTTACCAAAACTAACTTTCAGAAGTTTATCTTATAAAATTAAAGTGAATGTAATTTTAGTGGATAGTTTCTGGGTAGAAACAGGGTGTGTCTCCATCTATCTCTTAAAAAAACAGTCAGTTGTGTATTTATAGTGTTTAGAAATCGGTAGTTTATTCCCATAGTAGTAAACCAGGGATAGGGGACATCTGACCTACAGAACAAACTTGATCCACAAGGCAGTTTTCCTGTAACAGGTGGACTGGACAACCTAACATCAATACTAAATGAAAAGCGAAATTCATTTTGGGAAAGCCTTTACTCTCTTGTGTGGTTCCAACTGTGAATCTCCTCTCCGTGTTATGGTCTGGGCCTGCTTGTTTGTTAGCTTAGTTTCTTTTAGTTAGAATTACTAACGAGCAGAAGTAGATGTAGGCCCAGCTAGTTAATAGACCGGATTACTGCAAAAGAGCTTTATCCTATACTTGGCTTCTTGCCGGAAATGAAAGAGCAAAGAGAAATTGCCCTGCTCTAACTGACTAATAAAAATTTATGGATTTCTCCAAGATTTCTGGGTTTTGGAGTGAGAGAAAGCTCACTGCAAATTGTTTTGCTTAGATCTGACTCCCCACCCCCAGTATTTTGTCCCCTGCTTATAAGATTTTGCCAAGTGGTACTGTCTCTTGCAGCTTTAATCAGAGCAGTATTCCTAATATGTACTTCTAGGCAGGGGGCAGATGTTTTCCTATAAGTGGTTGAAATAGGAAACCTAAAGATTATAATAAAGGAAACCTGGAATGCATGGCTGCAGTACCAGATGGTATTTTGGGATAATTGGGCTACATTGATGGCCTATGAATATCAAAGAAGGAAAGTATTTAACAAGATTCAGGATGTTCATTCTCACTCACACTCTTAACAGCTCATGTTCTTGAGGTATTTTTGTAATTGCAGAGCTATATGGCCTGTAGCTTAGTGGTTGAGTACCTTGTTTGTATGCAGAAGGTCCCAGATTCAACCCCTGGCATCTTCAGATAGGGCTAGAAGAGAATGCCACCTGCAACTTTGGAGAACCCCTGCTGCCCAGTGTAGTCAGTATTGATCTGGTTGGACCCAATTGTCTGACTTTGTAGAAGTGAGCTTTGTACAGTCATACCTCATGTTACGTCCGCTTCATGTTACGTTCTTTCAGGTTATGTCCTGCGGCAACTCGGAAGTACCGGAAAGGGTTACTTCCGGGTTTCGCCACTTGCGCATGCGCAGACACACAAAATGACGTCATGCGCAGAAGTGGCGAATCGCAACCCTCGCATGAGCAGATGCGCTGCTGCGGGTTGTGCTCTTTTCATGTTGCGAATGGGCCTCCAGAACGGATCCCGTTCGCAACCAGAGGTACCACTGTATGTTCCTTTGTTTACATTTAAGTTCTGTTGTCTTCCCTTTACAGACAATTTAACCTTCGAATGAAGAGAGATATGTCTCTCTTTAGTGATGACTTCAAGCTAGAGATATCAGATAAAGTACTTGATTACGATACCTCCCACATATATACTGGGCACATTTATGGTAAGTTCAATCATTTTGTATTTAAATAGTTTGTTGTTGTCTTAAGTTAGTGATAAATCTGTTTTAAGTGTAATAGTGAACAATAGATCAGGTCTCAATAATTGAAATATTTTTGGAAAGTCCACCTAAAAACTGCCTCTAAAAGTTGCAAGTAATGTGGATTTAAACTGAAGTTCTCTTTTTCCATTGGTTTTGTCAAATCTCATAAGCTAAAGCTACTTACCTCAGGGCAAGCCTCACATCTGGCTTACTGCCTTTAACTGAAGGTGCACTATGTGTGCATCCTGCCTGCATGTAGCACCCCCTCACTGTTTTGACTGCACCCACTACTGGAGGACAACCTTCAGAAGATTGGCTCTGAAGGAGGGTGGGCCTTGGGCTCAAAAATATTCCCAACTTCTGCATGAGACCTTTGCACCAATGGAGAAAAGGTGTAAGTCAGAGGTGTAAGTCATCTTTCAAATTAAAGCCACTTCAGCAATATTTAGATGGCCAAAGGTTTCTGAACTACAGCTGCCATTATCTCTGGCAATTGGCCATGCTTGCTGGGGTTGATGGGAGTTGTCGTTTAGCAACAAAAGAAGGGCCAAATGTTCCTCAAACCTGGATTAAATAATATGAATTTATATGAAGTACCTTTGTTACTTGTGTTAAAATCCAAGAATGGATCCCTGTTATGCCTTTGAAATGAATAAAGCCACACAAATAAATGCATATAGCACATGCTGCACTCACACACATGCAGATACTTTGCATGTGTTTTTCAACCCTAGTTGTTGAAGGGGAAATGATCTTCATGGAGACACA
Source organism: Podarcis raffonei (assembly GCF_027172205.1). Taxonomy (NCBI): domain Eukaryota; kingdom Metazoa; phylum Chordata; class Lepidosauria; order Squamata; family Lacertidae; genus Podarcis; species Podarcis raffonei. The sequence goes on from NC_070615.1 coordinate 5,678,509, forward strand.
CCTAGGGAGGATTAAGTGATCAATTGTTATCATGCATAGATGGGATCAGGGCAAAGGTCTTTTTTATATATAAGAAAATTAGGATCACACCACATGTATCAATTGACCTATCAATGCTAGGATGTTTGCTTTTACAAAAAAAATAAAAAATATATATATTTATTGGCCATTGTTAATGTAGCTATCACCTTCTGTACTTTGCTGCATTTAATTTCTTTCTGATTGCACTGTTTACAATTCTACCACCACTACCAGCTATGTGTTTATTTTCCTGTAACACTTGAAGGCATCTGAAGAAGTGGACTGTAGTCCATGAAAGCTTATATCATAGTATATCATTTGTCAGTTCTTAAGGTGTCCCACAATTTGTTGTTTAGCTATAGCAGACTAACATGACTTAACCTTTTGGAAATTATTAGAAAGGAAGCCTTTGCCATTCCTTCATAGCACAAAAAGTCAGCAGATCAGTAAGTGGCTTGATGGTGTCAGAAATATTGCAGGACATCTTGTTTGCTAAAATTCATTATTTGTGTATTGACAAATAATGTTCACAAAGTTAATGTTAGGAGTATTTTTATGGATAATTGAGACGTGGTTTTTTTAAAACTTTTGGAATAAGTTTAGTCAACATCTATCAAAAAGACATCCTTTTCATTTTTCTGTGACTTTAAGGAAAAGGCTTGTTAAGAGAGTGGGAATTTAAACATTTAAAGAACTGACCCTGCTAATGATGTTTTCACTATTTATTAAAACTAATGATAAACTGGAATTGTACAGTTATGTGCAGAATGGTGTATTACTTTTTTGACTGTTTGCCACCTGCTGAAAAGTGGTAAACAATTTCAGCAAGATTGGCCAACCGAACTATTATTTTCAGAGGTTAAATCTGTGACAAAACCTCATGGTAGAGGTTTTATAATAAGCTGGTTAAGCATTCATATAAGGGTCACATGGTATTTAATACAATATTTTTGAAGCAACTGGGGTAGCTCTGCAACTTTCCCACTTTGAGCAGAGCATGTTAATGGTGGTTAAAGGAGAAGGTGGCTGGCAGGGGAGGGTATCAGCTGTTTGCAAGCATAGTTTAAGAAGCTAAATTATTGGTGGCTGATGCCTGAGTACGAAAACTGCTAGTGCACTATTTTATTTAATCTTTTATTTCTCCCCCAAAGGTGAGCAGGGAAGCTTTAGCCATGGATCTGTTGTTGATGGAAGATTTGAAGGATTCATTAAGACTCACACTGGGACCTTCTATATTGAACCAGCAGAAAGATATATTAAGGACAGAGCCCTGCCTTTTCATTCAGTCATGTATCACGAAGATGATATTAGTAAGTATTTCCGTTTATCATGTACAGTGAAAATAATCAGTACAGCACAAATATCCTAAAATGGTGTGACACGTGATTTTTTATGAAAGCAAACCGTGTGAAAGCTGTTCCCATACTCATGCAGGCATTCGCTGTTGTGTTACTGTGTAAATATATGATAAAAACCATAAATCTCTTTGACTGCAAGTGTGGGGATGACAGATGCTTAAGGGCTAACTTATGGTGGGGTACAAACAACAACAACACCAGCAACAACACCACATGGGAAGTAATATTACACATGTATCCTTGGTCTACCAAAGCGTTAGGGAATGCATGTAACTGAAGAGTGACATCACAGCTATAAATTGTCATAGGTATGTTGCCTTGGAATGTTATATCAGATGTGTTTCTTAAGCAATAACTATTAGTATCATACAAGATAAAGGGTGGGCAAGACCTGCACATATTTTGTAGGTTTTGTAGAAGCAATGTGAGGAGTTAATTTTCCTTAGTATTTTAATTTATTGGATATGTTGCACTGGCTGTCAGTCTCTGAAATTAAATGTGTGGCTTAGCAGTTCTAGTGATTGTCCGTGTCTTGAGGATAGCGTTAGGGAATCCTGGAAGGACTTCTGCCAGCAATAAAGCTTTCCTTTGTTGTGTTCTGCTCTCTGTCCCTTTCCATGACCCCTTTGTTGTCTTAAAAAAGGACCAGCCTAGTCTCTTCATTAGGGAGGACAAATTGGTGCTAGTGTATACTGGGGCCATTGCTCTGGCTCCTGCCAACTTTGGTTAAAAAGCTATCTGTTCAGGCAGTGTGTCAAGAACTTCTGGGTTCAAGTGAAAGGAATGGATAGTACATTTCTTGAGATCATATTATGGAAAATCAGTAGCCAAAGTTGATAAGGATAATTAAAAAGATACAGCCAAACATAGTTCAAATCAACTCCTATCTTCCACCTTCATCAACTTCTCTGTTGCCTCTGCTTTTTTTAAAAAAGCTTCCTTGAGGCTCCTGTTTGTCTTCAGTTACCTCTTCTTCTGGGATCCCTACCCCTTCACGTCCTTACCTCAGCTTCCTTCCCAGTTCACAGCCTTCTTTGCAAGGCTACTGCCCTTAAAGTCTGTATTAGGTTCTAATCTCAGGCATTTTCACCTCTCCTGGAAAGTGACCAACATTCCATCAGATTTGAGCTTTAGAATGTTTATGAACAGCCCTTGCCATCACAGCAGCTTAGTTAATGCTGTTAGTCTTCACTCATGAGCTCAGATATATAATACAATCAACGACCAAAATTCTCATTGCACTGTTCTCATTTTGCAACTGGCAACGGACCTTTTGAGACTGGTTGGAGATGTCCGGGAGCCACCTTTGTGCCTAGCATCTCCACCTGCCTGTCTACTGGGCACCACTCTGCCCCGCAAAACACCTGATTCGCCAAGCAGAGCAGCAGCAAAAGTCTCTCCCTCCCCCTCTCCCAAAGGGCTGGTGGGCTCTTCACAGCTGCTGAGCTGGCCAGTTCCATAAGTTTGAGCCAGCAGGAAAGAGGGCACTATCCTGGCTGGTTTACTTCAGCTGCGTAGAAGGAAAAGGAAAGGCGTCGAAGAGGAGTTTTATTTCTCTCTCTCTCTGTGGGAGATTTTCTTCTCAGCATGCTGTGGGATTAAAATGGCCAGAACTTTATTGAATTCAGGTGTAGATAAGCCTTGGCATAGGCCAGGCTTCCTCAACCTTGGCCCTCCAGATGTTTTGAGACTACAGTTCCCTGCTAGCTAGGGATCATGGGAGTTGTAGGCCAAAAACATATGGAGGGCCAAGGTTGAGGAAGCCTGCTAGGCATTGGGCGTTTGTCACTCTCAGCCCCCTGCTGAGGTTCTGAGGCATGACAGAGTCAGGGGAAGAAGGGTCCAACGCAAAATGCGAATTTATGCAGCCGGACCCTCTCCAGTTTGCTGAAGGGAGCTCTGTGGCCTTTCCTCCGTGCGCTTCTGACACTTGGACAGACTCGCCTCATGACCCCTCTTACCCTGTTATTGCCACCGCCCTTCCTTGCTTTCTTCCTTCCCGATCACAACAGCAGCGAGTCGTGCATTAACAATGGAGATGTGGGGGGCTTTGGACAGGGAAGTGAGCACTCACTTGCTCTCTGAAGAGCTCAACAGCTATTCTTGGGATAGCAGTGCCTTGAAATCTTTTTAGAGAGAGAGGGAAAGGGGAGGAGAAGCTGGAGCCTTTGAGGGGAGAGAGAGCCAGGAGCAGCCACTTTGCCTTGAGATCTCACATCAGTACAGGCAAAGAATTTTTCTCAGCTGCAGAACCTCCCCCACCTTTACATCTAACCCAACTATACCTACTCTGCTATTAGTTTAGCAGCTGGATTGGAAGCAAAGTATGGAATTGGCAAGGCTACAAAGGAGAGGTAGAGATAGAAGATACTACTGCAAACCCAAATGTATGGGAGCAAAACAGCTTGATGTTCCTGTTTAGGACATTCATTTTGGAAAGCTAGTTTTTATACAAACAGACCACCTTGACGGTGTCCATCATTTTGTCTGAGGTTTATCAGATCAAAATCAAATTCAGTTGACAGAGAATAAAGTGAATTTAGTGAGTGTTTGATTGTGAGAAATCTTGTCTCCTGTGCTTTGAGGCACTCTACACTATGGGAAGGTAACAAGACCGGCATCAGCTGAGAAGATTGTTTGAGATAGACAGAATTTGTATTTCTAATGGATGAGCCTGTTGGTTACCGGATCTTTCAGTTTTTGGCAGGAATATCCTTTTAGCGGCTTTTCAGGCACAACAATGCAACATATGTTTAGCATCACAATGAAGTCTTATTCAGAGTTTAAACAAAAGCCTATTCTGCAAGTGGGGATCTTCTTGTCCACTTTCTACAAAGCCCTTTGTCCATGCTGCAGTGAAATTGGTGGCCAGTAAAAGGTGACCTTTCTATTCTAATTTCAAAATATGGTGAACTATTTTAAATTCTTACTCTTGATCTTGATTCATACTTTTTATGTGAGTGATGTTAAATATGTAAGTGATAAGGGTTTTTTCTTTTTAAAAAATCCTTTCTATTCTGTTTCGAAATGAATTGTATAGTACTCGTTCTTTGCCATAAGCCAGTGGTTTTCAACCAGTGTGGCGCGGCACCCTGGGGTGCATTGAATGATGGTCAGGGGTGTCATGGGCAATTTTCCTTCTCCCCCCTTCTAATGCCCTCTCGCATCTCCTCGCATCTCTGCCTCCCAAAGGCTTGCACAGCTGTTTGTTGCAGCAGCCCTGCTGCCACCCAAGATAAGGTACTGTGCTTATGTTCACCTTTGGCCATTCTCTGTTGGGCCACTAAAGCTGGGGGCATCCTCTGCCCAAGCCCCTGTGGGGTAGCAGGAGCAGACACCTCTTTGGGGGAGCAGCTCAGAGACCGGGGTGGCTGCAGCGGCTGCCCAGAGGACTCCGGAGGAGAGAGGAGAGGAAAGGAGGCTGGGGGAGGGTGTTCAAAAAAGGGTAAGAGGCTGTCAGCTCTGCAGGCAAGGGGTGATATAACTGGGCTCCTGAGCGCCACAGGGGTGCTGCAGAAAAAAGATAGTTGGTCAAGGGAGTTGTGGACTCAAAAAGGTTGAAAACCTCTGCTGTAAAGTTGTGTTATGAAATGCAGAAATCACTGACAATTTTCTCGTAGAGCAAGATTTGCAGTTTAATCATGGCTTTTTAATATACTATTGGTACTAAATAAATGGTGGGTGGCAGGAAATGGGACTGCTTTGGGGCTTGTTGGCACATTTGATTATACCCCCTTTTCTTTCATATGTTCAGATCAGAATTAAAAGCTGATAATACAATCAGAATTGTAGAGTTGGAAGGGACCCTGCGGATCATCTACTCCAACCCCCTCCAATGCAGGAATATACAGCTGTCCCTTATGGGAATCGAACCTGCAACCTTGGCACTATCAGCACCATGCTGTAACTAAGCTACCCAGCTGAAGAAAGTTTAAAGAGAAAAGAAACTATCTAGCAGTAGATCTAGATCAGCACCCATTCGAAGCTGTGATATTATGAAGAAAATATTGATTAATTGGTCAAATTGCAAATGCAAAAGCTGGTATATATCTAATTTTAGCATTAAGTAGTACTTTGTTAAATATTTTCTAAAAATAGCTTGACTGAATCCTTCCCCCACCAAGTGCCTTGGATTTGCTTTATATAGGAATGCTTGTTTTGTTTGTTATGTCATAGTGTTTCTTAATACATACCAGGAAAATGAAATAATAGTCATAATATAATACAGTGAACAGTATTCTTGTGAAATGATATTTTTAATGAGAGAAGATGTGAATACTGGAGCTTTCAAATTCTATTTTTACTACTTTAACTGTATTTCACCTTATTGTAGAGGATTGCAGTTGGGAAAATAGCCACCTGGAAGATTGTGCTTGTTGAGACTAGATTTGGTCTCGTGACATTAAATCATGTCTCAGATCTACAACCATGTTTCAAGACAGAAAAGCTCCCACTGAAATCTGGGCATTTTGCATAAAAATTCAATTTCTCCTGAGCTTCAGGATCCAAGGTTAGGGGCAGGAATGCATTGAATAAGGTGAAGTGTGTCCTGCTGAACTCTGTGCAAGTGTGACCAAACTGTTTCTTGCATCTTCGTATAGAGTAGTAATGGTGACGCAAGTAACCTCCAGCCCTAGAAGTCGTAGATGACGTGTATATTTTGTATTATAGCATCATTTACTTAATTGGGATGGAAAAATAAACCCCAAATTAATATATATTGCTTCTCCTTCTTTGACCGAGTTCAAACAAACACATGAGTAATGCCAGTGTTCTTCTAGAGCATGAGTTCGGCATCTTACTAAAGGGCTGGCTAACCTTGTAGATGCTCCTGGACTACAACTCCCATAATGCCTGGCTGTATTTTAAATTTTTATTATTAAATTATTATTTTTATTGGCCATGCTGCTTCTTTGCCTCAAGAATGCTACCTGAGAGCCAGTCAGATTACCTGGTCACTGGGCTCCATGCTCTGGTAACCTCCCAATTAGACTGTTGCAATGTGCACTATGTGGGGCTAGCCTTGAACATGATTTGTCAACTTCATCTTGTCTAAAATACTGCAGCCATGTGATCAGCTGGGGTTTCATGTAAAATGTACATGACCTCTGTTTTGAAACAGCTGTATTGGTTGCCAGTTAGTTTCTGAGCCCAGTTCAAGATGCTGCCATAAAGCGCTAAAGTACTCAGGCCCCAAATATCTGAATAACGACCTCTTTCTTTACGGATCCTGTCAGATGTTAATATGTGCAGAGAGGGCCTACTTGGCAGTTTCATTGCCCTCAAGAATCATGGGGAAGGAGTGGCAGCCCAGGAGGGGGCATAATGGGTTTTCGTTGTTTGCTGAAGACACCCCTTTTACCTTGGCCTTTGACAGATGAGATTTTTGTGAGGCCACCTGTATCACCTGATACATATCTCTTGGTTTGTTTAAATTTTTTATTAGCTTCCTCTAGACAAACCATGAGCTTGTAACCAAAGTCCGCTTTAGAGTTTACAGCTCATGGTCTTGTCCATAGTGAGACAAACCACAAGCCAAAAAAATGGGTAACATTTTAAAGCGAAACCATGGCTTAACCTCACAGGAGGTCCAGAGGAGGAGCACAGTATCCACACTCTCTCACATTTATAGTAAGCCATGTTAGTGTTACAGTGAATGAGTCCTCTGCTTGTGCAACCTGCTGGTAGCAGTGGCATTTGGGCCTAATTATTACTCTTATCAGTAATAACTAAGTTGCAGCTGGAGGCACTATTTAACATTAGAAAACAATTTGTAAATAATGGCAGCCTTGTTGTGAGCATGCGGTATCAAAGCATGAACATCTCTTTGTTGACTCCTCTTTGTACATACCTACTACCTGGTTCTTCTGTGCCTCTCCAGTATACAAGCTCTTAAACACTGCATAATCAAAACTGACATAGTCCTTATTAAACTGTTCATTGATATTAGTTAACTCTTTTTCCCCTTTTTAGTTACTTTGAAATCACTGTAATAATAGGATTTGTTTGTTTTAAACTTGGAGGGAAATGGATATCTTAAGTTCAAAACGGCTTATGCGGGAAGCATGCAGATTGTCTTCACTAAACAGATTTGATAGTAACTTCCAAATATTAGGCAGATCTGTCACTAGTTTCATAATTAAGATCCAACTAGTCACTTGGTTTGTGTTCTAGGATACCCACATAAATATGGACCACAAGGTGGCTGTGCAGATCATTCCGTATTTGAAAGAATGAGAAAGTACCAAATGACTGGTGTAGAAGAGCCCATGAACCAGGTATATAAATATAATCATTTACTGCTGACCCCCACTACTCCATATTAGGATGCTCATAGCTTTGTAAAGGAACTTACACTCTTTAGCCAGAAGCCAAAGAGCTATTTACTGTAGCCATGACCAAGGATCATGCCTTGTGATAACTATGTCATTATTGCACACTCTCCCCCTTCAGTTTCAAAAAGGAATTGATATATTTCATAGGAGGACTGTATGAGAAATACAAGCTCAAAGAACCCTTGATGGCACAAAACTAGTTAAACTGTTACTTGGATCTGAATCATATTACCTGATAATGCAGTTTACATTAAATTTCCTGAAGCTTTACAGTCAAGAACATGGATACCATTAAGCTAAGTTGATTTATTAGGTTTTCTGATTTTGATTAAAAGTTAATTGCAGCTTTTAAAGAACATTTTAAATACCTGTCAGTAGCAGACCTAAAAACTTGGCTGAAAATTTTCTCAGGCTGCAGAAATGTGTCTTTTTTCATTGAAACTTCATTCATGCATTCAGCTGGCTCATGAGCTATTTTATTTCTTCTTAGTCCTTAGATAAACTTTGCATGTGCCAGATTAATTGGAGGCAAACATTTTTAAGAGCCAAGTCACTGTACCAGTACGTATGGTAATAGGGGAATGTGGCTGGATTCAAGCAACTGTAATTGTGGACAGTGCAGAGATGTGTCAGACCACTCTCTCACTAAAGAGGACAACCAAGTCCTGCATGATGGAGGATAGAAGCTTCGGTGTTGAACACATCTTTGCATATTACTGCATCAAAATTTACCAGCCAATACAAATTGTTAGTCACCACTTGCCCACAGTTGCCTTCTACATGTTGGAGCCCTGCTTGATTTGAAGGTTCTTAACAGGCCTTATTTTCTCTCATTTCCCTCCCCCCCCCCCCGTTTTTAATGCAGATTGCTACTATTGTGTTACAGTGCATAACATTTTTCATTATGTGTAACTGAGGCTGCAATCGTAATTCTACTTACCCAGGAGTAAGCTCCACTGAATTCAATAGGATTTACTCCCGAGTAGTCATGGTTAGGATTGTGCTGTTGGTCTCTGTATTCTTTGAACTGGAAGGCTGTATAGAAGTGTTATTTATCTATATTGCTAAGCTCCTTGGCTTTGTGTGCTACAGCAAACTTCAGAGGAATCTACCAATCATGGCCCAGAGCTTTTAAGAAGAAAACGAGCTGCTCAAGCTGAAAAAAACACTTGTCAACTCTATATTCAGACAGACCACCTATTCTTTAGATATTATGGAACAAGAGAAGCTGTGATTGCTCAGGTAAGTGTTTAAGCTATTGCTTCAAGTGAGAGTTTTCTTTTAAAGGAGGTGAAAGGAGGATGTCCTTTATGTAAAAAGTCATCTTAATGTACAACTGCCTACATTGTTCTTTTCTGGGAAATTGTCATGTATACAACTTTTTGCACAACACATAAAAAGCACATTGTCAGCAACAGAACCTATAGTTACTTGTGGATGTGCACTATGGGTATTTATGTATCTCTAGAACATACGATAAATGCCCATGCAGGGGGTGGACCCTGAAATTTCCCTGGGATGTGGTATAGCACATGCTTATTATTATACAAAAGGTTCCAGGTTCATCTCCAGGTAGGATTAGAATCCTAGAGCAACAGCCTGTTATTTTGTACTGCTTTTAATAGTTTTAAAACTGCTTTTATATTGCTGTACACGGCCCTGACATATTTATGAGGGTGGTACATAAATACTACTTTAAATAAAGAAGTAAATGAACTAAATGAATCAATGGTTTAAGGCAGCTCCCTTGACATTTTGCCTCTCAGAGAACTACATGCACAGAACTTTAACCTTCTTCTGTTTTAGATATCCAGCCATGTTAAAGCAATTGACACAATTTACCAGTCAACAGATTTCTCAGGAATCCGAAATATCAGTTTTATGGTGAAACGAATAAGAGTAAGTACTCTGTAATTTAATTTTTAGAATTTCTGTTCCTTGCAAGCTCTAGCTAACTTAGCCATTCCTGCTAAATAAAGTGCCTATTACTTATTCCAGTAGTCCAGTGCTGGTGAACATAGTTAATTCTTACCCTATTTACACTAATGGAATATTTACTACAAATGAAACGAAAATGTTGCATTGAGAAATGTTCTTGGTCAGGGTGCCGGCCAGCCATACCTCTTCCAGGTTACCCATTTCATTCCTCCTCCCGCAGCTTGCCATCCTCCCCCAAACACATTCAGTCTTCCATAGCCGCAGAGCAGCATGAAGTTCTTCCCTCTTGTGTGTGGTACCATTTTGACCAACATAAGCATTGAGATTCTCCTCCAAATTCCACTAATAGAGGGGTGACTGAGATTCTGAAAATCTCAAGGAAAGTCAGTTGGTGAAATTAGATTCTTTACTAAGAATTACCTAGTATAGTGGAGAAGTTTTGGACTTCACATTTGGGTCTGAATACCTGCTCAGCTTTGGAACCCACTGGTGGGCTTAGACCTAGTCACTTCGTCTCAGAGAGATTATATAATGGAATATAAATAATATAGCGCTCAGACTTGATGACATGAAAAACAAACCTTACGAGTTTGAGAACAGTAAAAGGCAAATGTTATTTCTTTCCACCCTTTCTTAAAGTGTAAGATAGGCTGTCTGTGTGTGCAGAGTGATCTTGGTTGACCTCCATCCCTCTGACACTCAGACTCTGGGTGTGATATTTTATCTCCATTTTCTGGCCAATATAAATTTTATGCCACTCCATCTGTACTATTGGGTGGTGGTATTGAGGCCCTGAAGCTTTCCTATAACTGCAAATGTTCTTTGATTCCAATTACATTTTCCCTTAGAGTTTAAGGGATTTCTCCTGTGCATTTGCTTCCTCTTTGTTTAAATTTACTAGCCCCTAAGAATCTGTTGAACTTATTACATTGTTACCATTTACTTGCTGTCCTTGGGTGGTGATTAAAGCAGTTACTTGGCTCTTGGCAAATAATCTTTTCTCTGGTCCTGTGTCACTTCATACCATGCCTCTTAATGACTGCAACATCAAGCCACAAATTGCATGTGTTGAACTGCTTTTGCAGATCAAGCGCCACAGAGTTTTCTTTCCCCCTCTGAATGCTTTTCAGTGGGTACTGTTCATATAATTCATTTCTGAGTCACTGAATGTTAAACTGGTGAGATTGAGTAATATATATTATTATATCTGTGAATCAGTCTTTTGCAGTGTGGATTCTTACAGTGAGCATAGGTTACATCTTTGAAAAGCTGCTACTTGGCTAGCAAGAGTTATTTGACACCACAGAACCTTTTCTTTTAGATCAACACTACTCAAGATGAAAAAGACCCTACCAATCCCTTCAGGTTTCCAAATATTGGTGTGGAGAAATTTTTGGAACTCAATTCTGAGCAGAATCATGATGACTATTGTTTAGCCTATGTGTTCACTGATCGTGATTTTGATGATGGTGTCCTTGGCTTGGCTTGGGTTGGAGCACCTTCAGGTAAAAAAAAAAGTTTATGTTGCTTGAGTGAAGTATAGAGGGCATCTTGTGTGTTAAAGATCTCAAGATCAAGACTAATCTGGCGTCTCCAGTTAAAATGATATCTATTAGCAAGGATATCTATTTACCTGTATCCTAGAGAGCTGCTGCCTGTCAGTGTTGTGGCAATGGTCTGGCTCTATACACAGAGTTCCATCTTGGCCATCATTCGTAAATGGTTGTATTGCCTAGTTTAAATGGTTAAACTCCTAGTGTTACTGAAAGGCAGCATATCTTGCTACCTGGCAGGCTTGCCTGACTGAGGTGATACTTCTTTTCACTTGTACTATGTAGTTGTCATATGCTCCTTACTCCCACTAAAGTATATGAGGCACAGGAGATTAACTTCCACCCCACAGCTGAAGTGTTGAAATAAATCTTAACCAGCCAGAAAAAAAGTTACAACTTTTCCTCACCTGATGACCTCCAGACACTTTGGACTACAACTCCTATCAGCCTCAGCATCATATGGCAGTGCTGGCTGCAGCTGATAAAAGTCGTAGTCCAAAATACCAGGAGGGCACTATGTTGGGGAATTCTATGCTAGACAATACCAGAAGAACTGCCATTCGGTATCATCAGTGCCCATTTAAACTGTGTACAGTGGAACCTCTGGTTATGTACCGTCCTCCTTACTTTGGGTAACGAGCTCCGCTAACCTGGAATTAGGTGTTCCGGGTAGCAAACTTTGCCCTGGGATGTGAGTGGAAGTCACATGGTGGCAGTGGGAGGCCCCATTAGCAAAAGCACGCCTCAGGTTAAGAACGGTTTCAGGTTAAGAACGGACCTCTGGAACAAATTTAAGTTCATAAACAGAGGTACCACTGTAGTATAAAGGGAAGAGTCTTTCTTTTCAATTAAGTGTCTAAAGCTGCCCTCATTGCAGTTAACCAAAGTGGAAGGATTATCTAGCACAGTCCAAGGCTAGGAGGATGTGAAACTCGGACTAATTTCAAAAACCCTTTGTAAGCAGTCAGTTCAAACCTTTGGCAAGAGTGGCCAGTCCATTCTGCAGCAGTCTCTGGGATACAGAGGAAGAGGAAAGAGAAGGCAGTAGTAGAATGATAGACTACAAGTTGTTTTTCCCACTGCTAACTGTAGCCCATTGACAGAAGACAGGTTGCCTTGCTCATGTCTAGTCTTTGGATAGAGGTAACTTCACTTGTTTACTACTTAACGTCCAGGTTCTGCCTAAAAGCAAGTGGCAAAGCAGATCTGCTTCTGTTTCAGTGGGCTTAGGGAAAGGCTATAGTTCAGGGGCAGAGCTCCTGCTTTGAATGCAGAATATCCCAGGTTAATCCCAGCATCTCTTATGTAGGGCTGGGAAAGGCCCTGTCTGAAACCGGAGACTTACTGCCAGTCAGTGTGTAGACAATACTGAGTTAGATAATTGGCATAAGGCCTTTAGTCCTTTTCAGGCTTTGTCATTAGGGTTTTCCTTTTTGTACTTATCCAAGTCACCTTCGGGGAGCAAGCCTTAAACAGGAGAATGTCTTTTGAACTGATTATGGTTTGAACTCACTAACCACTATACAGGTGACTTATGGGTGTTTCACTTCAGGGCATTTGGGTGCTTGAAATACACTTTAGGGCATTTCTATACATAGCACTTCAATGGCAAAAATAACTTCTTTTTTAAGCTGCTTTGGGAGTCAATATTGACTGAAAAACAACATATACATTTAATAAGTAATGTATATAAGGAGGAGGGAAAATTATCAACCTTATCCTTCTGCAAATATCATTTTTAAAGCCCACAGACGGCTGGTTATTTTGGCAACTCTTGCATTATTTTTCTGCAGACGTAACATAGCCCCTTCCTCAAAAACAAACAAACAAACAAAACAAAACCTTCGAGAGACTACTGTTAACCTCTGCATAGCACAATTTATGTTATTTTCAGGTCACAACCTATCCCACCATCCTATTAAAATTCCTGTTGATCAGTAGTTTCATCTTCAGGAAGACAATTTTGGATAACTGTGGTAACTCAGAAGTGGGTGTGACTTGTCTAACTGATATTTTTGTCTTTGTGGTTTCAACCCAAACTTCCCGAAGAACAGTTGGTCTGTAAATATACTCTTAAGAATGAGTCATACTGCTTGCTGAGATAAGCAGATATTCTTAGGCTAAGTACTTTGCAACAGCAAAGTGTGCTATTTAAGCACTTGAACTGTAGCACTTGGAAGAATCACAGTTTAAGAAGCGCATATTTGAGGACCTCAAGAATTTATAGACTACCCCTGCAAGTGCATGTTGACCTCCATATATAATAGACTGTTGGCCATTGGGGGTTGCAGCTGAGGGTGGGAAAAGTTTGTGGCAGTGCAGGATTGTAAAGCTTTGTCTCTGCCCCACTTCGTCTCTCTCTGATAGCCATATGAAAGGCTAAGGGTCACATAAGGGCTGCAGGTTCTCCTCTCCAGTATAAGATAAAACTTTTTTTCCTCAGTCCAAAATTAGATATTTTACTGAGCCATAGTTTGTAGGTCCCCCCCAAAAAATTACTTGTCCTGCTAAAATCCTAAGATCATAGAGTTGGAAGGGACCACAAGGGTCAGCTAGTCCAACTTCCTGCAATGCAGGAACGTGGGACTCGAACCCACAAACATGAGATTAAGATTCTCATGCTCTACTGATTGAACTATCCCAGTTGTGAGACCCTTTCCAAACTTGGCAACAGAATGGAAGGTCAGTGATACATGTTGGAGCAAAGAATCAAAACTTCAAATAGAGCCTGAATGGAATGATAGGATTGTGGAGAGTGGTCATAGGATCATGGAAAGCTGCCTTGTACTGAATGAGACCACTGGCCCATCTAGCTTGGCCTTGCCTACACTGACCTGCAGCCGCTCTCTAAGGCAGGCTTCCTCAACCTCGGCCCTCCAGATGTTTTTGGCCTACAACTCCCATGATCCCTAACTAGCTGGACCAGTGGTCAGGGATGATGGGAATTGTAGTCTCAGAACATCAAGAGGGCCGAGGTTGAGGAAGCCTGCTCTAAGGTATCAGCCAATTCGTAGGAAAAACTCACTGTGTCAGTTTGTTGTTCTGTGGCAGAAGTTCTGTGTTGGAGATTATTCCAAATGATACTAGAGGTGGGGTAGTAATGTTACATAAACTAAAACAGTTCCTCACTTAACCCCAAGCAATGAAATGTCCACTTAAGTAAAGTGTGGAATGTGCCAGAAATTTGAACTTCTGATGGAAGGGAATGCTTTGCAGGGGATTAAACATGGCCAATAAATCTGCCTGTCATTCACTATTTGTCTGCACAAAGAGCTTTGTTACAGTTGCTCCTTGCTAATTGTGCCAGAATATAGGGTGAGATGTTTTGATAACAAAAGTAATGGTGAGAAAAGCTCTATTGTGGCATTTTCTTAGCTGGAATATTGATTCATAGCTTTCTAGTGAATCTAGAATAATCCCCTTTTAAAATGTTTTTGCTTAATTTTAACCGCAGGGAGCTCTGGTGGTATATGTGAAAAGAGCAAGCTTTATTCTGACGGCAAAAAGAAATCCTTAAATACTGGCATCATCACAGTACAGAATTATGGTTCCCACGTCCCTCCTAAGGTCTCTCATATCACCTTTGCACATGAAGTTGGACATAACTTTGGTTCTCCAGTAAGTATGAGTGTTACAGCTGCATTCCTAGCTGGCCCTGCTTCTACAGCAGATTAGGGGTACCCAAGAGTTGTGCTGAAATCCTCCCCTCCCGTTTTGTGTAAATAGAACTGATGTGAGTTGTGCTTCTCCCAAGTTAACAATTTGTTGCATCCAAGCCTTGACTCTTTTAACTTGGGCAATCAGGAATTATCATACTTTCACAGTGCACTTATGACCATGTGCAAGAGAGCAAATGCTTCTCTCTCTCTCTCTCTCTCTCAGAAATGACATTTTAGAGCCTTTGCTATGGCATAGTTGAAAGAATACTGGCTTGTTCCTATACAGTTTGGCCTTGTTTTTCACAGCCTGCAGGGTCACATGTGCTAGCAAGCTTCTGCAAGATAGATGTTAACAAGGACTGAACTCTGCTTTCCAAGAACATGTCCTTTGCAAGCTTCAGTGAAATTACTAGGACTTTTGTGAGATGTGGCAGGAGTAGTTTGCAATAACCATGTGGAATGTGCTGTTTGTATAAATACAAAGGCGGACACACTCTCTTGTGTGGACACAGTTATTGCAACTTGCCTTGCTAAAATGTAAGCAATGCTATATAGTCTGGTTAACATAATCTGGAGAATCCATTTCTTTGTCCTGGCTTTTGATAGTGTTAAATATAAATCTTATCACTTATGCCAGTGTTTAAGAAAAAATTGCCATGTCTCTTATGGTTTATGTGATTAGCTTGTATTGATACTGAACACCTTCCCCTGGGATATAAAACATGTTGGGGTTAGCAATGCCAATTTATGCTGAACTTGGAGTTTGGATGCTCAAAGCACTTTGAGATATTAAAATGTTTTTTGTTTTCATAGAATCATAGAATGGTAGAGTTGGAAGGTGCCCATGGGTCATCTAGTCCAACCCCCTGCAATGAAGGAATCTCAGCTAAAGCATCCATGATAGATGGCCATCCAATCTTCTTAAAAACCTCCAAGGAAGGAGAGTCCACAACCTCCCAAAGGGAGAATGTTTCACTGTCAAATAGCTCTTACTCCAGAAAGTTTTTCCAAATATTTGGTTGGAATCTCCTTTCTTGTAACTTGAGGCCATTGGTTTTATCTATTGCTAGAGTGGTTGTTGCAGTTTTAAGTCTAAATTTTACTTCAGTTGGTGCTCAGACTGTTCATATTGAGGTTGAATCCTGACAAGACAGAAGTACTGTTTTTGGGGGACAGGGGGCGGGCGGGTATGGGGGATTCCCTGGTCCTGAATGGGGTAACTGTGCCCCTGAAGGACCAGGTGCGCAGCCTGGGAGTCATTTTGGACTCACAGCTGTCCATGGAGGCCCAGGTCAATTCTGTGTCCAGGGCGGCTGTCTACCAACTCCACCTGGTACGCAGGCTAAGACCCTACCTGCCCGTAGACTGTCTCGCCAGAGTGGTGCATGTTCTGGTTATCTCCCGCTTGGACTACTGCAACGCGCTCTACATGGGGCTACCTTTGAAGGTGACCTGGAAACTGCAATTAATCCAGAATGTGGCAGCTAGACTGGTGACTGGGAGTGGCCGCCGGGACCACATAACACCGGTTCTGAGAGATCTGCATTGGCTCCCAGTATGTTTCCGAGCACAATTCAAAGTGTTGGTGTTGACCTTTAAAGCCCTAAACGGCCTCGGTCCTGTATACCTGAAGGAGCGTCTCCACCCCCATCGTTCAGCCCGGACACTGAGATCTAGCGCCGAGGGCCTTCTGGCGGTTCCCGCATTGCGAGAAGTGAGGTTACAGGGAACCAGACAGAGGGCCTTCTTGGTAGTGGCGCCCACCCTGTGGTACACCCTCCCTTCAGATGTGAAGGAAATAAGTAGCTATCTATCTTTAAAAGACATCTGAAGGCAGCCCTGTTCAGGGAAGTTTTTAATATTTAACACTGTATTGTTTTTAACACTTGATTGGGAGCCGCCCAGAGTGGCTGGGGAAACTCAGCCAGATGGGCGGGGTATAAATATTTTATTATTATTATTATTATTATTATTATTATTATTATTATTATTATAATATTGTGCAGATAAGGGGATAACATATTGGTTATTAATGGATAAACAATCTATCGAATGTAACAAAAATATAATATTGCTTATGGTTGCTGGTTGGTGAATGTTCTATGAAAAGTTTTCAAGTTAATTCCAGGAAAACTGGCTGCAAATATCATTTCTCCCTAACCCTGCCTGCCTCTTATCCTGGGGACATTCACTGTTCCACTAACACTATTACTGTAAAGCTGCCTTTAAGACAACAGAAAATTAAACTGAGAATTATCTCTCTTGCAGCATGATTCTGGAACAGAATGCACTCCAGGAGAGTCTAAAAACTTGGGACAGAAAGAAAATGGCAATTACATCATGTATGCAAGAGCAACATCTGGGGACAAACTTAACAACAATAAATTCTCTATCTGTAGCGTTCGGAATATCAGTCAAGTTCTTGAAAAAAAGAGAAACAATTGTTTTGTTGGTAGGTATCTCTTCTCGATAATTCATCCATGTAGGAATAGGGTATCAGTATGAAATCTAGACAGTCTCAAGACTCTCCAATTTGTCATTTTTGAAATTTTCACTGGCCAGTTGTCCCTCCAACAGATAAAATAGAAAGCCAAGCAAAACCAAGCAAGAACCTTGCTTGTCACCAATGAACTACAGCTCTGCTTGTTCACAAGTGTGTCCCACCCCCTAGCTCACACAGATGCTATTTTTCTGGGTCCTGTTCAGAGTGCTGGCATTTACCTTTAAAGACTCAAATGCCTGTCCCAACCTACCCATGTTTTGAGATCTGCTTGGAGCTCTTCTTCAAGGGCCCTTCTTAACAGATGTGCACTGTGTCACAACAAAGGAGAGGGTTTTTGTGTTGGTGGTGTCCTGATTGCAAAGCATCCTCTCACAAAGAAATGCACCACACCATTAAGTGGCAACCTTTTTGCTCCTGGTTACGTTTCTGTATTCCCAGGCATATAAATGCATGCAAGTGCCTTAGCCTATGGTTTAGCTGTTGGTAAATATTATTGCTAAAGTTACAATTTAAAGTTCCAGCAGAGATTCAGCAAGCATTCCTTTTGACTTGCAGGCATCACTTAAATATTATTTCATGCCACAGGCCTCTGTGGCTGTTCAAAGGATATTTTTTTTTAACTGACTAGTCATTTTAAGAATTTTTTGTACCGTTTTTTTAGTTTACATAGCCATATATGGCTCTGATATTGCAGCATAGAAATACTTTTATCAATAAAATCATTATATTTGTTCACTATCTTGGACTCTACTGGATGGAGAGCAATATCCACATGTTTTGAGTAAATAGAACATTTTAAGCAACAAAAAAATGCAGCTTGGTACCCCCCCCCCCCGAAAGTCAGAGCAAGCTGATACCTGCCTCCTGCAACGCACTCATTAGAAGTGTCCTGCAAAATGTTTCCCATACCTGCTCTGGTTATTTAAAAGGAATTTCCCCCTTTTTTTTGGTTCAGTTAATCACTGTGTCCTCCAGTGTTGCTCCAAATATCTCACAATATATGTTTAAGGGACAAAGTGTTCTGAAGATCTTCCTGCTTTTCAGAGTCTGGTCAACCTATCTGTGGGAATGGATTGGTGGAGCAAGGAGAGCAGTGTGATTGTGGCTACAGTGACCAGTGTAAAGATGACTGTTGCTATGATGCAAACCAACCAGAAGACAAGAAATGCAAACTAAAACCAGGCCAGCAGTGCAGGTATTGATGTCCAACTTGGTTTTCACTATCCAACTGCTTGACTATTGCTGCCCCTGAACATTTTGCCAATAAGTATCTGTAAACCACAATTTACAGTGGCAATTGAAATTATTCAACCCCCATTTCAAATTGTGTTTATTATCAAAATTAAAGACTTTCAGCTGTTTGCAGTGAGCAGATCAAACAGAAGCAATTGAAATAGCTCAACACAGTGGATGCTTCCCCAAATTCAGCTGGCATACTGGCTTCTCCAGCCTCACTATTATCCAACTCCCTGAATAGAATCCCTCACAACAGCACAAATACAACAGGTGTTGTCTCAAGCACACTTGATGCAACTAATCAAGAGCTTCATTAGTTGCACCAGGTGTGCTTGAGCTGGAACGCATGAAATTTACGTAACTGGCTTGGGCAGTGGTTTTCAACCAATGTGCAATGGCATCCTGGGGTGCCTTGAATGGTGGTCAGGGGTGCCAAGGGCAACACTGACCTCAGTCCCTCTTTCCTTCCCTCCCTCCTCTGATGCCCTCTCATATTTCTGCCTCCCAAAGGCTTCTGCAGCTGTTTCTTGCAGCAGCCCTGGCTATAAGCTCCCCATGCAAATGGTGCCTCTGGGGCTGGCCAGGGGGTGCTGGTTGCCAGAAGCTGAGGTGCCCTCAGAGTAAAGTGAACAAGCGGGTGAGGGAGCCCAGCCAGTCCACCAGCCCTTGCTGTTAGGAATGGACAGACAAGTGGGAGGTCGGGTACAGTCAGGCACTGCTCTGGCCTTTCTTGTGCTTGCTGTGTGCAAGGCCTGCCTGGGAACTGAATGCCTAGCACTGATGGGGAGCCTTTCTGCTGTGCATGCTCATTGGCACCCATTGCTGCCTCCCAAGGTGAGTAAGGTGCATGTTCATCTTTGGCCAGTCTCTGTCGGGCTGCTAAGACTGGGGGCATCTTTCCAGGTCCCTGTGAGTGGGGTGTGGATGCACCTCTCTTTGGGGTGGAGGGGGCTCAGAAACCAGGGGTGGTGGCTGCCGCCTGGAGGACTCCCAAGGAGAGGAGAGGAGACTGAGGGAACACTCCACAAGGTTCAGAAAGGGGTGAGGGGCTGCTGGCTCTGCAAGCAAGGTGTGACATAACTGGGCTCCTGAGCCCCACAGGGGTGTCACAGAAAGAATGTAGTTGGTCAAGGGAGCCATGGACTCCAAAAGGTTGAAAACCCCTGGGCCTAGGGGTTTGCTGAGCATCAAATTTGGCTGCATGTTAGAAATACGACGTAAGTCGAGAGAATGGTCCAAGAAGGCAAGTGATGAGATCATCGGCCTTCACAAAAAAGGAGCAGGATACAAAAAGATAGTGAAGGCACTGAGTGTTCCTAGAGGCACATAGTTGGGAACATAGTTTGCAAGCTCAAAGTTAAAGGAACAATGGTTACATTACCTGGATGGGGCAGGGGGAAAAAGCTATCTGTGGCACCAACCAGATTTCTGAGAAGGCAGGCTGGGAAAAAATCTTGAGTGACTGCAAAAGAGCTGCAGCAGGACTTGGTGGCAGCAGGCACTGAGGTTTTAGTGAGCACAGTAAGGCACATACTAAATGCATACTAAGACATACACTACTACGAAACCAAAAGCACAAGAAAAGTCAGATCCAGTATGCTCAAAATCATATAAATCAGTCATAGAAGTTTTGGGAATCTGTTCTGTAGAGCAGTGAAACAAAATTGGAATTTTTCGGCCCCATGGATCAGCGCTATATCTGGAGGAGGAAGAATGAAGGATATGCTGAGAAGAACACTCTGCCTGCAGTGAAGCATGGTGGTGGCTCGGTGATGCTCTGGGGCTGCTTTGCATCCTCTGGTGCTTGAAACTTGCAGCGTGTGGAAAGCAGGATGGATTCACTGAAGTATCAGGAAATCCTAGGAGGAAACATCATGCCGTCTGTGAGGAAGCTGAAGCTTGGACGTCACTGGACAATGATCCCAAGCATACCTCAGATTCCACCAAGGTTTGATTGCAGAAGTCCAGGAAAGTTCTACAGTGGCCATCACAGTTACCTGACTTGAACCTCATAGAAAATCTCTGGTGGGATTTGAAGAAGGCAGTTGCAGCATGCAAATCCAAGAATATTACTGAACTGGAGGCCATTGCTCCTGAGGAATGGTCTAAGATTCCTCAGGAATGCTGCCGGAAACTGCTGTTTGGCTCTGCATCTCTCTTGCAGGAGGTCATAGCAGCAAAAGGCTGCTCCCTAAGTACTAAAGATGCTTGCCCTGAAGGGGTTGAATAATAGTGAGACTGAAGAAGCCAATATAAGTTGCAATTTCAGCTGAATTTGGGGAAACCACTTGAAGCATCTGTTGTGTTGAGCTATTTCAATCGCTTTTGTTTGATTTGCTCATTGCAAACAGCTGAAAGTCTGTACATTTTGATAATCAACCTGATTTGCATTGGGGTTGAATAATTTTGATTGCCCTGATACATGTGAATAGGGTCACTATTTGAGGCTTTTGAGTTTTTTTTAAAGAACACCGGTGGTGACAAAGTCCATGTCTTTTTGTATTGTCGATCATGCTAGCTTTAGTCCTCTGTTCTGGCTCTGCTTTTGAGTTCCAAATTCAAATTTTCTGTTTTCCTTCTGCCAATGATATAGAACACATCCCTTCTGTTTGGCCTTTGATTCAGCTGACTAGGCTGTTTGTGCCTATTGATGTTGTTACCTCTGTTTTGCTTTTGTTGAATATATTTTATTTATTTGTTGCCTTGAACACTTGAAAGGCAGCTAATAAATTATTTGAAACTGAAGGAAGTGCCATAAGTAGGGCTGAGTGTGTTACAGGTGGAAGGGGGACCCACATGTTCTTTTCAGTGCCTTGTTCTTTTTAATACTGATTTAAGCTTTTGAATTCAGCTAAAAACTATCAATGAGACTTTAAACAACCCTGTTATACCCACAGTCATAGGGATTAAAGAGTGATAGGAGGCACCTTTTAAAGAGCAAGCTTATTAAAGTTTTGATCTATATTGGTGATGGGCTGCAGAACAAAGGCTAAAGTTAATCCTTCTAGCTAAATAACAAAAGGGTATGTGTGGGCTGAATAAGGTGACAGGAGGTACCTGTTAAGAAGTGACAACTGAGTATTTCCCCCTCTTTTACAGCCCCAGTCAAGGTCCCTGTTGCACACCAACTTGTACATTCAGGGTATTTGGAGCAAAGTGCCGAAATGATTCTGAGTGTGCGGAAGAAGGGAGGTGCAATGGTAACACTTCTTTCTGTCCAACATCTGCACCAAAGCCTAACTTGACGGACTGCAACAGAAATACACAAGTTTGCATAAATGGAGTAAGTCTTCTAGAGATGTTACAGAAAAGCTAAGGAATCAATATCATCTTACATGCTGCTGGCCCAGGATGATTGTATATTTCCCCGTGCTGGAATAAAGCATTTCCTTTATTGGGTAACAAGTGGAGAACCTGTGAATTTTCTTAGTGTTTAGGAAATGGCATTCTGTAGGCCTTGTATTCTGCCCAGTCTATATCAAGTGCCACCAGCTGATGCATCCAGTTTTATTATTTCCAGAGTGGGAAAGGTATTACTCTCTGTACCGAAAAAAGTTCACAATATATGGTGGTGGTGGTTCTTCCTGTACAAATGATGAACCTTAAGTTTTCTGGAAAGTAAAGCATGTATGGAAAATAATTGTATCTTTTCTTCTCTAGCAATGTGCTGGTTCTATCTGTGAGAAGTATGGCTTAGAAGAATGTACATGTGCCAGTTCGGATGCAAAGGATGATAAAGAATTATGCCACGTATGTTGCATGGAGAAAAGTAAGTTCTCTTCACATTAAAACATAAATAGTGTAAGCTTGGATTTCGATACTAGAATTTCAGATACTTTTATTCAATAAAACTGAAGCTGGGGAATAGTTTGCAGAACTCTTGAGTTATTCAGAGAACCTTACCATGAAGAAAGATGATTGGATCTTGTGTGCCATTAAGGACAGCCAAGTGTGAAGACACAATCAGTTGAGAGATCCTGGTAAAAGCACTTCTATCCACTGAGGCTCCCTGGGACTCCAGTGACGGAGTGGGATCCAGACGCACCCCCAGACTCTGCACCTGAACAGGCAATTGACCAACATCTCTGACATGGAAGCCCCTCACTGACCATACCTCCATCCTGTCAGGGTTCAAGCTTGGCTTATTTTGTGCACAAGCTTTATTTAAAAAATCTCTGCTCCTTTGCAGCAGGAAATGAAATTACTCATGTGAGAAACCATCCCAGTGCATTGTGTGCTATTCTACTAGTTCAAATGGTGTTCCTCCTTTTTCTCTTTCAACCACCAAAATGCCTTGGCTCAGTCCTGGTTGTAACACTTCAATC
Organism: Podarcis raffonei; assembly: GCF_027172205.1. NCBI lineage: Eukaryota > Metazoa > Chordata > Lepidosauria > Squamata > Lacertidae > Podarcis > Podarcis raffonei. The sequence continues at coordinate 5,701,437 of NC_070615.1, forward strand.
TCATGAAGACTATCCATTTAACCTGAGGGCAGGAGGAACCTCCAGCCCACCAACCTAATTAAGCTCACCAGACCTCTGAATTTGACCCATGAGGCCTTTCCGGCAAACTGTATCCATCTATCAGTTACCCAGTGACCTGTGATGTCAGGCGTAGAGATCTGTTATCTCTGATCTTGGCAGTAAGTGATGACAAGGGATCAGTACTTGTACCGATAAGCTTATATCTGGTCTTTAACGCTGTGGTGCTTAGCACTGAGATAACAAATAAGCCTCTGCCTGCTCTTTGTAAAAGTCAGGAAGATCTTAACCCATGATATGAGAAAATGGCAACCCACTCTTGGAGCATTTCCATTCATCCACAGATTTCTTGCTTTGCAATCCTGGCTTGAATTTGAAGTGGGGCGGCAAAGGAAGAATCATGACACAAGTGATTGGCAGTTGTGTGCCCCCCCCCGGTCAAAATGACCCATGGATCAATTTCCTACCCTTGATTTAAGTAATGATTGCTGTCCTGTACCTCTTACGTTCTTTCAATACACATGTAATTGTGGGCACGCTGTTGCTTGTGATGCATTTTGTTGTATTGCTCTTCCTAAAAATAACATCTGTTCTTAAAATGTTTTTTGCTTTATCCAGTGCTTCCAGACTCCTGTGCAAGTACAGGATCTGCTAAATGGAAGAACTTCTTCGATCACAAAACTATTACCCTGCAGCCTGGGTCACCCTGCAATGATTTTAAAGGTTACTGTGATGTGTTCATGAGGTGTCGATTGGTAGATGCTGACGGCCCCTTAGCCAGGTTAAAGAAGGCCATTTTTAATCCAGAGCTGTATGAAAACATTGCAGAATGGATCGTTGTAAGTTTTTAAACATAAGAAATCTCTAATACTATGTTGTGAACTGTGGTAAAGCTTGTCATTGTCAGTTGTTTTGAATTTAAATTAATTCCCACCTCCAAAAAAACCCCATTTGATTGCCACAATTCAACAATGCTACCTTGATGAGTAGTGCTTTTACAAGAGCAGTAGTTCATTTTCTTCAGAGCCATTGTAACATCTGCTTTGCTAATATGTAAATATTTACCCGAAGGGTAGCATGCTAGCAGTTTTATTGATGCACCACTAGGAGTCGGGTTCTCTCCCCCCGCCCCCAATAAGGATAATGGTAAAATTCTCCTGCGATCATACAGATTCTGCTTTAAGAATGTTGTATGCTTTTTCTAATGAAGCAGAGTAGCAGTACACTGTTGAATAAAGTGGGGTGGGAGGATGACAAAAAGCCATTAAGAATTGCTTGAAGCTGTCCTCATGAGCACTTGTATTTTCCAGTTTTCAGAATTTGCGTAACATTGGCCATGGTTGCTGGGGCTGATGGGACATATAGTTCAGCTACATCTGGAGGACCAGAGGTTCCCCGTATCTAATAGAATAGAATAGAATAGAATAGAATAGAATAGAATAGAATAGAATGACACAAATATATAGAGATAAAGCTTGTTGCCAGCTTTGGGTATGACAAGAGGTGAAAAAGGCTGTTGTGCACTTTCCAGGCTTTAGAAGACAGTGTGCTATGGGGCTAGAGCACTGGACTTGGTCCAGGAAGAGCTGGCTTAGATTCTTGCTTGGCCGTGAAGCTTACTAGGTGACCTTAGGCAAGGCATGATTAGTCTTAGTACAGTGGGGGTTGTCATGAGGGAAACTGCATAACCCTGTGCTTCTTAGAGGAAGGGTGAGATAAAGATCCAATAGGCAGGCACTGGTGCAGCTTCACTGATTTGTGTGCATCTGTATTGGCTGAGTGCCAGGATAAATAGATTTTGATTTTTATATTTCATTCAAATGAATCCCAAAGCAGCTTGCAAACAATAAATAATAGTAACATGGTAGAGCATAATAGAACATCACAAATACAGCATGAATCAAATGAAATAACTAAAAAATCATCAATATAATAATTACAATCTATAAAACACTATTAACAAAACAGCAACTAAAAGACAAGCTGCACTGTAATTAAAGCAAAAGTCATATGATTAACAAATCAAGACAGCATTTATAATCTATAAAACAGTATTAACAACATGAACAAAAAAGCAGCCAAAAATATACTAAGCTCTGTTAAATTCATACTGCACCCCCATGAATCATATTCTTTCACTCTGTTCAGCGCATTGAAATACACATGTGCATAACAACTCCCTTCTGACGGTTCTTCAGGCCAGACATGGGGCAACACTGGTGAAACCAGCCACCCTCTGATGGAAACAAAGTCTCTCCTCAGAGTTTGGAAACAGCTGTCCTATAAAATCTCCTAGGGCTGGAGGGTGGGGCAAGGCAGGTGGGAAAAGCCATTACCTGCTGGCCAACTCAGTGTCTCTCTCACAGTTCTTCTCTGGATATTACTGTGTTTCATTTCACATTTTCCCTTTATTCACCAGGAGAACAGGAAATGTTACATTATAATGAAACATTTTCAGGGTTGTTTAGGAATGGAAAAGAATGGGAATTGCCAGATAAGAAATTTTCATATACAGTGGTACCTCGGGTTAAGTACTTAATTCGTTCCGGAGGTCTGTTCTTAACCTGAAACTGTTCTGAACCTGAAGCACCACTTTAGCTAATGGGGCCTCCTGCTGCTGCCACGCCGCCGGAGCCCAATTTCTGTTCTTATCCTGAAGCAAAGTTATTAACCTGAAGCACTATTTCTGGGTTAGCGGAGTCTGTAACCCGAAGCGTATGTAACCTGAAGCGTATGTAACCCGAGGTACCACTGTATGTAACACACACTCAGTAACTAGGTTTATTGCAGTAATGTGTTTTTGACCTAGCACGTTTTCCAAACAGTGACCGTTGCCTGTGTCCATGAGCGTAGCCAGGATTTTTGTTAAGGGGGGCAGGCTTTTGTTGGAGGAGGCAGAACCTCAGTTAAGTATTTTTAACTGAGGTTTAACTGAGGGGCGGCTGCAACCCCCCAGCTAAGCCCATGCCCATGTCCTTTAAATTTGGTCTCTTGAGGGGCTGATTCTCACCTCATTACATTAGAGAAGCTCTGCCAATGTCTTACCATGCTTGGTGGCTTGTTCAGGCCTGGATGCCACTGCATTCCTTTATTCCTGCTGAATTGTGATTGTCAGACACGTTCTGTTTCGTCTGGTGACCAGTCAGCCTCCATATCTGCACTACTTCTAATGAGACCTCATGGGAGACAGGTCGTGCAGTCAGCTCTTCCTTAGCAGCTCTCAGTTCTGTGTGCAGTAAGTGGTAGTTGGTAGAATTCTTTGGTGCCCTCTGATTTCAGAATCTATAGCTGCTGTATATGTCTCAGTTGTAAATGGTTCTTTATACACTGCCAAAAGTGCAGCCATTTCAGCTTCCTTTTGCCACCTTACTCTGAATCTGGCCAGTCTAACTGCTGGTGCAGTATCCATCTTTTCTTCCCTTAACAAATTTTATGTTTGGTCACGGTTTTTAAAAATTTCAATAAAATATTGTGCTGTTCCAGTTTTATCTTCAGCATTTTCAGGTACAGGGCACATTGTTAGCTCTAACATGCAACTTGGGGCTAAGGTTTAAATATTTTGCCATACAAATATGTACTGTGTACCTGGGCATGGAAAGAAGGACTTTGCCTCCTTTCATCACTTTGCCAAAATGATTAACATAGTTCCCAAATGCCAGGTCAGAATAGCACCTGTGCCCAGCCCTCTGCTCCCAGGAAGATTTGCATATGATGTTTGCCCTTTGTGACACAGATTACAGGACAGAGAACGGGACCTGTTTCCCCACCCCAATTCCCACCCTGTCTGCCCACAGGAGATTCACTTCTATAATATATAAAAAGTGAGATGTCACTGGTCTCTTATTTGTTTTTCCTGCTCTTGTCCTGTGTTCTGTCTTTTTCTCTCTCAAATGCTCCTCCCCCCAGCAAAATGCAGCTGCCATTGTCACAACTCACTAGTAATTCTATTAGTGCGGTATTGTCTAGTTTTTCCTATGGAGTTTGGGCAGTTTCCAAGATGGAGCTTAACCTTTTATTCTCTATATCAGTCCTGGGAAAATTCACTTTTCTAGACTCAAGTCAGTTTACTTTTTTGGAAAATGATTGCATTAATATATGGATGACTGCTCTTGATTTTAACCTGCAAATTCAAATTGAATTAAAGCCAGAGAATGCAGTGGAGGAACTTGAACACAATAATTAGATTTGCTAATGGCTAGATGGCTTTTGCTTTGCAATTTGTGAATCCTCCAACTTCAGCCTTGTTTCTAGTGCTGGGGCAGGGGAGGTGTGAGGAGGGCAAGTGCCTGTCCTGAGAAAGCAGATGACCTGTCCAGGTTTGGGTAGTTGAACTGGTTTCTGCATTCATTTGCCTCCCTCCTGAGAACTTTACCCATTTGATTTTTCCTTTAGTGCTGTAACTGCTTTTATAACCATCTAAACCACTCCCAGGTATGCTTTTATAAAAGGTTTAATCAAATAGTAGGTGGTTGACAGGCCCTCAACGATGCTGCTTCGTTCAGCTTTACTTGTTATAGTCAAAACAAGCCACCCGCCCTGCTTGCATTCCTGGGGTCTGCATGCCCTCTGCTGCTGCCACCACCAGCACCCCCTTCTGGTGACCATAGAGTAAGGCAGGTGGGCTGCAGCTGAGGAGCCAGCAGCTAAGGCTGGGATCCATGGGCCTCTCCCCAGCTCCATGGGGGCTCTCAGGGGCCCAAGAATCTTATTCATAGAGACCTCTGGTGGCACCTGAGGAATAAAGCTATGGCTTTGCACTGATTTTAAGATGCAGTAGGGTTGTACATGCACATCTATCCTAAAAACAGTCTTTTGTGTTCTGTCACAAAATTTCAGATATACTGGTGGGCTGTCCTGCTTATGGGGATTGCGCTGATCATGTTTATGGCCGGTTTCATTAAGATATGCAGTGTTCATACCCCAAGCAGCAACCCAAAGCTGCCACCACCTAAACCTCTCCCAGGTAAGCACCTTCATGTTGTGACTTCTGTAAATTCTGTATAACCTCTTCTGTATAATGGAAAATGTCGCTGGCACTTTGTAGTAGTTGCACTATGAAAGGGCAGTGCTGTGTTTGCCTCAAAATGCTCTTGTATGTAGAAGAGGAAAACCTATGAGAAGGTGCTGCCCTATTGGACACTCAGAGGCTTAAAAGTCAGTTGTCCCTTCAGCTGTCAAATCTTTGTGGACTTAGTATAATGGGTGGTATCCTTAACTCCTTCACACTAATGGGCTTGTACTGCCTCTAAGGGGGTAGGTATGTAGCTTATGTTTGTTATTGGAGGTCCAAATGACCTAGGTGGCTGTTACCTGTTTAGTCTGGTGCAACAGCTGTATCTGATAGCCCATGTGTTGGTAACATTGAGAATAGATTACTGCAATGTGCTCTGTGTGGGCCTTGTTCACATAGGACAAGCTAGGACAGAATGCAGCAGCTAGACTACTGATGAGGGCAGAAAGCTGGCAGCATGTGACACCTCTGCTAAAACTTCTGTACTGGTTGCCCATGTGCTACAGGGCCAGGTTCAAGGTTCTTGTGTTGATATACAAAACTCAGGATGCTTTAAGGACTGCCTGAGCTGTTGTATTTCAGCCCAATCACTGAGAACATCCAGAGGAGAGCTGTTGTCCTCTGTGTTGCAGGGGCCTGACTGGCCTCAGCCTAGAGATCAGACTTTTTGTGTCACCACCAGTCCCATGCTGTGGAGCACTCCACCAGGAGAAACTGAGCAGGCATTTTGACTTTCAGGCTTCATCTGACAACTTATTTTACGTTGACAGGCCTTTGCAGTTGCATAAAATGTTGCATAAAATGGTCGTCTCAACCACTGTTTGGTATTGCTTTTCCTTTGTTTAATGTAAACCCCCCCCCCCCGATGTTTTGCAGGAAGAGGGAGAACTGATCTTGAGTATTCTGTGCTTGGCATCTTTGTACTTACCTTAGATAGGCAATCAAAGGCCTTGCACATTTGCATATAGCACATGAAGCCTTAGGTTTTGTCTGGTCTCTAAACAGTCAATATGTTTTTTAAAACTATGGTTTTTTCTGTAGGCACTTTGAAGCGAAGGAGACCGCCCCAAACAGCTCAGCCTCCTCCACGCCAGAGGCCCCGGGAGAGTTATCAGATGGGACACATGAGACGTTAAGTGCTGTTTTTTGCCTTGGTTCTTCCTAGTGCCTACAGTGGGAAAATTTCACTCCAAAGAAAACCTATATTAAGTCATTGTCCCTGGTCTAACTTTCAACTAAAAAGCAGAAGAAAGAAAAAAAGGCAAGATGTGGAGATGTTCAATGCTCGCATTTCTCTGCCCAAAAAGAGAAGCGGCTGATCTTGAAGCAGTTTTTTAACCGTCTTCAGCACCATGATTTCGACCTTCTCCTCCCTGTGCTCTTCGTTGTTGCCTTTTCTTCACTTGGAGGCAAACATGGCTCTTGTGAAACTCCTCTTCACATGAATTAAAGCATATATTTTTCAACTGTTGAGGCTAGGAAGCTAGACATTGGAGACATTACTTTGCCAATGTACATAAAATGTTATATGCAGACATTGTATTTCTCATGTACACCTGTACTTCTGTGTGCAATTGTAAAACAAGAGAATTGCAATATGGATGTTTCTTTGTATTATAAACCTTTTACGCTCTTAATGAAGAAATTACTGTTTAATTGACATACTCAGGATAACAGAGGTTGAAGGTGTATAAAAGTCTGGATTCTGTAATGCTTTATGCAGGAATTGTGAATCGGATCAAATCCTTTTTTAAATGTATCTATATTATGGTCAGAATTACTGCTAACATTCACTCTGGATGCAAAACCCAGATTTCTCATCCTGCACAAGCCCCACTAAAATGAACGAAGCTCTGCTCTGATCCAAAGGGGGCTTGTGGAGGAAACGTTCCCTCTGGATTGTGCTTTCTCTCTCGCATTGTGCCGCTGCTGTCCTGGGGATAGCACATGCCAGAATGTTCCCATCATTAATTTTTATGTAAAATATATGATTTCTGAGAGCTCAGCATAAGTATTTTCCAAAAAAAATGGAAAAAAATATTTGCCTGTTAAATGATCGACTTCTTTTTTCATGCTTTGGTAGAAAGACAAGTGTGTTCTATTTTTCCTCAGAAGATTGCAACTGACTTTCTTTGATATGCTCTGATAGTCTTAATATGTGGTAATTAGGTTCCCAGTTCTGACAGATATGGGAGAGATGAAAAGTTGTTTAATTTTTTTGTTTAAGTATTTTGGTAATTCTTCAGCATGATACTGTTCTTAAGGATAACCACTAAAACAAAAGTAACTGCTGCAGAGTCTGCTGTAGTTGTGTTTTAATTGTGTAGGCTGGGGAATGTCCACAAAAGGCGCTTAAAGGAGTCCGGAAGCTCAACAGCACAATGGCCCAAAGTTTTTATTATGAGTGTAAATAATTGGCATTTTAAAACAAAGTAGAAACAAAAGCAATGTCATAATATGCTTAACTGCTATGCAGGAAATGGAAGAGGGCATTATTCAAGCTTGTGATACACTGCTTCTGTTTTTCCAAAAGCACCAAGCTAATTAGGGAACAAATGGCTGTAAAAATATTTCTGGCTTTGCTTGGGAAGCAAATTTTATTAAGGGGTTGGCCAGGGTTTTGCTTTGTTTTCCAAGAGTATACAGTTTACACACACATTCTCATAATGTGAAGCAAGCCAGCAAGGCCAAAAATGTTAAAAGAATATAATGAAATCTCTTCCTTGTAAAACTTGTACAGTATGTGGTGACTTTTTTCAAAATACAGCTTTTTTGTACATGGTTTAGAGACAAATTTTGTACATGAAACCCCCAGACCAATAGACTATAAATAATTCTGAAGGATCTTAACTAGTTAGAAATCTGTAGTTGCTTTTAAACCATTTTAAAATACATTTTGGAGTGGTTCTGTTCTTGTTCTGTTCTTCAGACTGTGCAAAGGCTGGAAGCTAGGTTTGCATTCCTAAAATGGTGACTTTTGTTCTGCAAGAGTTCATAGTAACTTCTTGAGTGTGGTAGATCTTGGAACATGTAAATTCTTTGCTTGTAATGTTCTCCTGTGGCTAGGGTGCCTGGCAGAGAGCTGGCTACCCTGTTTTATTTTGGGTCTAAGTTTCATGTTTTCTGCAAAGAGAAAAGTGCACTGAACTCTCCACTACAAGTTAAGATGTGGTAAATTAAAACAAGATTATCAAGGCAAATTGCAATCTAATACTACTGTCAGTTTAATGTCCACTGTGTTTTATACAGTATCCTTTTTTTTTTTTTTGGTTCACTTTGGAAATTTTTACTAAAAAGTTGCAAAAATAAAATAAAGTATTGTGCAAACAAATGTAAGGTTTTTTTTAAAACTTGAAATGCATTAATAAATAGACCTGATGAAATCATCCTGGAAGTTGAGCTCTTTCTCAGAATTGAAGGGCAGTCAATTCTGATGTGCCTTCCTACATTTCACTGCCAGAAGCAGGCTGTGCTTCTTAGTAGATCTCATTTTACTGGTATGGCTCAAAAAGGGGGGTCTCAGTTAAACATGCCCCAAATCATACTGCTGCTGTATCTGCAGATTCTTCCTCCAGGCCTGTAAAACTTTATCTCAGTACAGTGCTATGGTGTGATTATCAAAATATTTGTGCTTTATTGAAACGTGTTTGTGGGTTAGAGGCTCGTGTGCATGCGTGTATGTGTGTGTGTATGTATGTGTGTTTTTTTAGGGATGGATTGGCCTATTTCTGATCAATGTCAGTTCTACATACGTTTTTAAGTACATTCTGCCTCATTTCTGCACCATTCTGTGAATTTTCTCAAGCCCACAAGCAAATTTTGTTTTAAAATGTGTATTTAAATGCTTTATTTCAGTGTTATTTCCAAATGTATTCTATCTTAAATAAGCATTTGTTAACATGTTCTGGAACACTTTTAAGCAGAGAACTATATCACAAAGTTCAGAACTGCAAAATCTGAAGGAGAGTTACATTCTAATCTGTTTACCAAAATCCATGTACTGTACCACTATTTCCACTTTTTTGCCAGTCTGCTTTTATTTTTTATTAGTGCAACACTATGCATTGGTGGGTGGACTGCACAAGTAAACTGATCAGAGCAATTAGTTCTGGGCACTTGAGTGATGTGAGGCTTTGACCTCTCTCTTAAATATTGACCCCTTCTTTTTTTTATGGCAAACAGATATTGGAGTTGTATTTTCAGATATGACACATAGGGTAACAATCTCAAAGGCCAAGAGAAACAGTCAAAAATACTACTTGGAGCACCTAAAGTAGCACTTTAAAAAGGTAAAGGTAAAGTTAAAGGACCCCTGACAGTTAATTCCAGCCGCAGACGACTCTGGGGTTGCGGCGCTCATCTCACTTTACAGGCCGAGGGAGCCGGCGTTTGTCCACAGACAGTTTTTCCAGGTCATGTGGCTAGCATGACTAAGCCGCTTCTGGCGCAACGGAACACCAAAACCAGAGCAGCGCACGGAAACGCCGTTCACCTTCCCGCCGGAGCGGTACCTATTTATCTACTTGCACTTTTTGGCATGTTTTTGAACTGTTAGGTTGGCAGGAGCTGGGACCGAGCAACGCGAGCTCACCTCGTCGTGGGGTTTCGAACCGCCAACCTTCTGATCGGCAAGCCCTAGACCACAGCACCACCTGCGTCCCTTTAAAGTAGCACTTTGGATGCAACTAATTTTACTGTGCATGTTTCTGTTTAAGGTGGCTGAGTAATAGGCATGCTAGCATGTTTTCCCTCATCTCCAAGCACTGTCTTTCTAGTGGACTTCTTTTTTGGATAACGCTCCCTATTATGTGGGAAACAAAGGACTGTCCCAGGAAGTTCTGGTCAAAGTAGACCCATTGAAACAAATGGACTTAAGTTACTCATGCCCATTGACGGGCCTAATTCTCAGTAGAACTTAACTCTGGATACAAGCCAAAAGAACAATTTCACTTTGGCAGTGCAATTGGAAAATGTCCAGCTTGTTTTCAAAAGATGTTTGCAAAGATATGAATGACAAATGGCAACTTAAGACATGGAAACAGTTGCTTAATTTACCGTATTTTTTTGCACCATAACACTCACTTTTTTCCTCCTAAAAAGTAAGGGGAAATGTCTGTGCGTATTATGGAAGGAATGCCTACGGGTGGCATGCCTACGGATTTTCCTCCTCTAAAAACTACGTGCGTGTTATGGTCGGGTGCATGTTATAGAGCGAAAAATTCGGTACTTGAGCTTAAAAAATGCATTCCACTTCCATTCCTGAATCTTAGGAAAAAAGGGGCAGGGTTGAAAAGGTCCATAAAGGCTAGACTAGGGACTCATGCACCCTTCCTCTTGTCTTGCTGCTTTCCCCTGGAGAAAACTCTTCCTTTGCATTCAATCAGAGCAAACAGCAATTCAGTTTTTCCCCAGATTGACGGTTGGTCTAATTTAGAGCCAAGGAACAGATTTTCTCTGAGAAAGGAGTGGGGTGAGGGGAAAACCGCTTGAACCCCCAGCTCTTTAGGCATGGGACAAGCAGAAGTGTGGATGAGCCCCTAGTGGCAAAAGAATGGCAGCCCATCCCTGCTGCTTCAGTCACCTGCACTAAGCATCATAACTTGGTGTGGGGCAACTGCTTTGCCTTCAAACAGTCCCTGGTTCAATCTTTAGTATCTCCAGTTAAAAGGTGATGAGCCCTGGATCCCTACACAGAAAGATACTGCTCAGCTGTAGCGCCTTTTCCAAGTTGTTGTGAAAATCCTTAAACTATAGTCTTAAACATACGTTTAATGTTTACCTGAAAGTCTGCAGGGCATGTATATGTTTAGGATTCTAGGACTGGATCCAGGCATTCAGTAGCTGTGGCTAACCTGCCCCGTTAATTTCAGGAAGTATGGCTAAGTCAGGATCAAACCCACAGTTTGCAGAACTTGATTTTCTGGTTCACATAGTTGAAAAGCAAGGTTTCAGTAAATATGGCCAATGTGTTCAGACAAGTGTTTCATTTGGGGACCCTAACAAATTTGAAAATGTCTTCAGATGACCATGCTAGCCAGGGCTGGCCCTGCTATAACACAAAGTGAGGCAGCAGGTGCTGCAGGGAGGAGAGCAGGCAAAGCTGCAAGTGTCATGCCCTGCCCTGCGCCCCCTAAGCAAGCCTGCTGCTGTCAGATGCAGTGGAGGGTTCTGTCCCATCAGTGGTGTTTGGCTTTTGTATGTGGAATGGGGAGGCTGCTATCTCTGTTGCCTCAGAGAACAAAACATCTTGGGCTGGCCTTTATACTAGCCACATGCTCATGGGGTGGTTGCAATTATCACTTTAGTTTGGTCATTTGAAGCTTCCATAGCCTTGCAGAAGACTGCCCTTAGCTCTTGATGGGGTTGAGAAGGTGGTTTGTTCTACTGCAGATGCTGGTCACAGTGGGAATATATGTTCATGCCATACTAAACATGCACCCAAACATGTGATTCCAATGAATGCTTGCTTTTAATTTAGCTGGTATGAAATTTAACCTTGATCTTGTGCTCATAAAGTGTGTTAGAATTATAGGCTATAATCCCAAAACACATTATGGGCACAAAATCAAGACTTCACTTTCACACCAATGTTAAGCTTGAGCCATAAGCCTTAATTTTACTAATGCTTGTATGGCTAACAGGACTGGCTTTCCCTTTTAAGGGAAGCAAATGGGCAGTATTTTCCCTGCAGAGCTGTCTAGCTGGGCTTGACCCATTTGGCAGGAGGCAGGAAGCAGCAGCAAGATGGAGAGGAAGGGGTGTGTGTGCATGGCATGTGGCCTGCTTGCTGCCCTTGGGTGGAGTGGAAGATGCTCTCCAACGCCAGTGTTGGTAGAAGATTCAGCTACCAATCCAGTCAGATAATGCCCTTCGCTAGAAGCACTGAACAGTCTTGGACCAGCCCTCCTAGATATAGCAAAGGGAATCCAAATTCCGAAGGTGCCTTCTGTAAGGCCCAAGAGTGCTTTCGATTTCAGATCGGTCGCTGCACTGAGGATGAGAGGAGTCAGAGAAAATGCAGCTGGACACTGATGGTCTTGGATGGATTGTAAATAAGCTGTTTTTGCTGTACAATAAACGCTTCTAGGATAGAGAAGCCGTCTGGACTTGTTTACATGCTTTCTCACACATGAAATTTCGCTGTACATCTGCTTAATTGCTTTCTCCGGAGTTACACTGAAAACAGAAGCTGGCAGACGGAGCGTAGCTGGACAATAAAAGCAATAAATCTACTGAACACCTACCATTTCATTGAGACCTACGGGTATAGGGCGGTATATAAATTCAATAAATAATAATAATTGTTGAATGGGTGTTATATGAGTGCAGAAGGGGTTATACAAGTGTACTTTCAAAATCACCAGCTATGTAAGTCTTCTCTACAGTACGGTGGTACCTCTGGTTATGAACTTAATCCGTTCCGGAGGTCCGTTCGTAACCAGAAACCACTTGTAACATGAGGCACGCTTTCGCTAATGGCGCCTCCCGCTGCTGCTGCGCTGCCTGAGCGCGACTTCCGCTTGCATCCCGGGGCAAAGTTTGCAACAAGGGGCATCTACTTCCGGGTTAGCGGAGCGCATAACCTGAAGCATTCGTAAGAGCGGCGGTACGTAACACGAGATACCACTGTAATGCTTTTGTATAGTGCCCCAGCATTTCAATGAAGTTTGCACAGGACACAAATGTCCCCCTGGACTGTATACTGTCATGACATGGTCATCTTCAGGTGTAGCATTATGAACTCAATCAGCTTTCACCAACCTGGCCCCCTCCAGATGTTTTGAATTCCAAATCCCACCAGCCCCAGCCAGCACAGGAGGGCACTGGGCTGGCAAATGTTGAACTAAGTCCATAACCTAAGCTGTTGACTCAAAACATAAAAATGCCCAGACTTTTTAAAATAGGGACGCACATTAAGGTTTAATTTTAATGAGTCTATAAACCTCAAGCGATTCTTGCTCATTTTGAGATCTTGACGTGCTGTTTAAATTTCCTAACCAGATTGGACCAGAAAACTTTTTGTGTAAAATGGTATGTCCCTTTATTGAGTGAGTTGATAATGAAAAATCCATGCTGTCTAACCATCTATAAAATATGCATATTCTGGCCTACTTAACAGCTGATTTAGCTGTTTTCACACTTTAGTCAACATTTGGGATAAATGTAAACAATTGAACTTTGGGATCCAGCAGGGTTTTCTATGACCCCACCCCAGCCCGCCCAGCCATGATATATACATTAAAATTATAGATGTTAAGAAAGAAAAACCCAAAGAAAAGGTACAGCTTAAAAGTGATTGAAGAGCAGTGCCAGTTTTTCCGGGTTCTTGCTTATTTGTATCTTCACCTGAGCCTCTGGGAGCTTACTTCACATCTTACAAACATTTTCTCCTGGCCTGGATAGAGGTGTAAATCGTCAAGGCTTTGAGAACAGAATGTCATTCTATGCAGAAAATTGGGGTGGGAGAGAGAAGAGAGAGAAACAAAATATTACTTGTTTATTTAATTGTAATAGTCACATCTCCAAGAGGACGTGTAGTGTTTAAAAATTACACTCTAAAAATGGCATCATAAAATACTAGACTGGAAGCTCAAAGACCAATGACAGCCGTCAGTTCATCATTACACAGCAGGGCACATGGACAATTAGCAAGGAAAGCCAATCATCATAACAGCTGCAACAGCCTTTAGAACAAAAGCAGTTTCATTGCCTGGTGCAGCACTGCAAGGCTGATGATCAGGTGGACTTCCTTTGGCAAGGAAGTCCACATAGAGAAGCTATCTTAAACCAGGTCATGTTATTGGTCACTTCTGCCATAGCTCTGTGATAGAGCATATGTTTTGCATGCAGAAGGTCCTGGGATCTCGCTCTGCTTTTCTAGATGGACTGTAGTCTGAGACCCTAGGCAGCCATAGCCAGGGAATAGGCAGTGCTGAGGAAGAGGGGACAGTGGCCGGAGGCACCGTATGAGGCAGTTTCCTGTGTCCTACTATTGTCTGTCTTCTCTGGTAGGAACTTTCCAAGGCCTCAGATGAAAAAGACTTCTTTCCCTTGCGATCTGCTCCTTTCCAACTCTGACCTTCCAACTCTGACCTTCCTGCCCGAAAAACACAGCCACTTAACTATGGGGGTCTCCTCTTTCCTGTGGGACTGTCTCTATATTGTTGTCAAATTGGAACACACCTGTTCTATGATGTAATGCAAGATTCAGGGTCTTAATAATCTCTCTGTGTTTGTTTTTTGGGGTGGTGGTGGTGGGGCAAAATCCATCCTAGTGCAAATGCAGACATTGCTGTTGGGCCAAAGAGGAAGGGCAGCTTGTTCCTTGGAGCAAGGGTGAGGGACATGAAGTTCTCCAGCTAGCATGCCCAGTTCTTAAAGGTGATGAGAGATGTTGTCCAGCAATGACTGGAGCCCCACAAGTGCCCTAGCCCTGCTCCAGGCATCAGCTGCAGAAGGCAAGCAGTACTGGAATTGGCTGTGGTCATCCTCTAATGTAGCCTTTGCCTATCTGGTGCCCCTAGCTCTCATCAGCCCCAGCCAGCAAAGATGTTGATTGGAGTCATCTAGAGGGCACCAGCTTGGCTCAAATGGCCCAAACCCCAACAGGGCTGTAAGTAGTCATCCCACTTTGTCCCATGACACTTACTTCTGTTGAGTTTCGCCTGCCTTGACTCGTATCGTCTCCATGATGAGTCCCAGTCGGCGGTCGCCCTTTCCCCATGGGATGATTGTTTGAACAGTGTTCCAGATGTTTTCCCAAATTGCAATCCCTTCCCACTTCAACTTGATCATCATCAGCTCACCAATATCAATTTCCAGAGGGACAAGAAAAGTGTATGTTTTATTCCCTGTAATGCCTTCGACTCTTAAGGGAGAGTTGGAGAGGGAGAAAGCAAAAATCCAAGCATCATACAAGGCACAGACCCATTGAAATCAATGGACAAGTGATTCACCCAAAATACATGTGTGACACCAATGCACCTTTCACACATTCGTTTATCCTTGGGTCTCTTTCCCACCAAATTAAGCTTGCTATATATCAAATGAACTTCACTGATACACCAGTTCAATACATAACATAATATAATATAAACAAAATCAATTTACAGAGTCAGTACAAAATAGCACCAGTAAGTCAATAACTATCTAGCCAACCCCCTACCTCCAAAATGGAGACCATGTGAGGAATATGTGTTACAAAGGATAGCAAACACAGTGGTCAGTTTGGATGTCCAGGAGCTCATTGTGATTACACTTAAAGCTGTGCTCCCAATGAGAGACCAAAAATGCATGTAGCTCTGTTGATCCATGTTATCTTCCTATATACATAAAAGTGTAAGGTTGTTGTCGGCAGCCAGGCAGATAAGCAAGGAAGCAGGGATGAGCTGCTTAATGTGGGGGAGGTGAGACATGCAGCAATCCAGAAGGAAGCAAGTGCTGGCAAAAAGCACCAGCTGACTGGCGGGCAAACTGAAGCTGCCTGCTTTTCTTGGTTTCCTTTTCCAGTGCACTTTTAAAGCTCCCAACTGTAGTTGCTCCACACATGATGTCAGGTGTGAGATGGGTTTGGTTTAGGATTAATGTCCTTGTGGGCCAAATTTGAATCCTTAGCTGGCCAGATGTGGCCTGTGGGTTGAAGGCTCCCCACCCCTATTTTACACAAAAATATTTGGTACCGCCCATGCTCCTCTCTGAGCTGATACACACACATTGGTTTCAAAGATAGATTCTATACCCGGCACAGTAAAGGAGCACACTCGGCGTTAATTTGGCTTATAATTCAGCATTTAATTTGGCTAATTAAACAATCTATGGCCTTTTAAACTGTAGGGTAAGTTGTTATTGTTATTGTTTGTTACAATGTTATATATTTTTGCATTTTTATATTGCAACTGTCCTATGTTCCTGGGATGAAGGCAGTATAGAAATTTAATAAAAAATAATAAAAACAACAGCAACAATATTATCCAGTACTCACAAAGTGATGGAGAGGTTTTCAACGTTGTCTTTGCTGCCTGTCAGTGAAATTGTGAATGTTGGATCTATTTGCCTCTCTTTGAATTCGTTGATGAAACGGAACTTGAACTGATAGTGATGAACTGTGGAAAGGAGGAAACCACTGGCTGAAAATATGCACCTGCCTTTACAGGTACTCTCTGGCTGTCTTCTTTCTCCCTACCTCCAGGGGCAAACTTGGGCTGCTAGGGGATCCGCAAGGCCATTTCCCCAAAACCACCTCTCAGTCAGATGGGGGAGGGCAGGGTTCAATTCTGCTGGGTGCTGCTTCACCAGTGAGTTTCCTGTGGGGAATGTGCTGACAATGCAGACACCCCTCCTCTCACCCCTCTGACCAACTTTGACCAGTGGGTAGGACTGCCGAACTATCAGTTGCCTGATGTCCATCATGATGTCAGATGCTTAACAGCTGGGGCTGGGGCCACCCGCCTGTCATAGTTGGCCTACGGTGTGGGAGGAGATAAAATCTGGCCTACTGGGCCACAAAGGTTGCCCACCCCTGTCCCACTGCAAATGCAACTTGGTGTTTGAATCCTTAGCTCAAAATTCAGATCCATAAAATGATATAAAATGAAATGCAGTGGTTCTCCCATAAAATAATTCAGTTTGTTTGCTTCATCTAATGCAACTTTCTACAACGTGTTGCCCTTCAGATGTTGTAAGACTTTAGATTATGCCATCTATCATCCTAAAGGGCCATCCTTTAAGGGTCAACATGGCAGGGCACCTGCTTAGGGGCAACAGCCCAGCAGGGCGCCCATTCATGACCCCCTCCATGTACTGGTTCCTCCTCACCACTGTTGCAACTGGCTGGCTGGCTTGCCTTGCACTCTGGCACACAAACAACCACCATGTTGGCCTTCAGTGGCCCTGGCTGGTTTGAAGACACAGGAGGTAACAAAGATGGGGCAGAGGAGCAACTGCAGTATCCGGCAACAATGGTAGCAAGTGGGTAAACTCACTGAGAAAAGGGGGACATTCAGAATGTCTTTTCCAAAGACCCCCCCCCCCAAACGAAACCCAAAAGCCAGCATTGACCGTGATGCTCTTGTTTCCAGGGCAAGGGGAACTCTTCATTGGATTCAGCCTTGAATCCCTGATTGCTTTAATCATTTGCAAAATGCATCCATGTTCTGGCGTGTGGTTTTGTTGTTCCTATCTGGCATTCTCACATGATCGCTGCAGCGCTTTGAGGAAAGTCATACCAGATCATTTGACAGGCCCAGGAATAATAGCTGCACTGTTATTCTCCATTGCCTACGATGAAAGGGTGCTCTTGTTCCATGCCTTGACCTTTCGGATAACTTGACATTCTCCAAATGTCTTATTTCAATGGTGGCGGCACCAGCCCCAGCAAGCAAATCTCAGGGGTGGATGCCGAGTGGGGGAAGAGCAGGGCTGGGCCTCAGGGGAGGGAGGGTCTCGCTTCCGCCGCTCCCTCCCCAGCAAGGTCTGAGCTGTGAGTCATGAAGTCACACTGCATTTGAATGTCTCGTCTTTCGTTCATTAGTTCAGGAAACCTTTGGCAACTTGCTAGCTTTTAACTTCAGGGTGCAACCTGGGGATAATAAATTTGTCCCACCTTACATGGATGATGCAAGGATGACCAAGATAATTTCTCCTTTACATCTGCAGGTGAGGCAGTGGAAGTGCTGGACCAGTGTCTTGCCTGGGTAATGGACTGGATGAGAGCCAGCAAACTGAAGCTCAATCAGATAAAACTGAGGCACTGTTAGTGGGTGGTTCCCAAGACCAGATGGCTGGGAGATTGCCTGCTCTTTTTTAAAAAAAAAAGATATTTATTGAGATTTCCCACCTTAATACATTAAAAAATCAAAAAAGAAAAAACAAAAAAGTTAAAAACACATAAAGTTTACAATCCGTATTTTCAATAACATATTTCCCTGACTTCCCCACACCTCCCCTTCTTATATTCCAATTCAAATTGTTAGTTCAACAAGTTCTTATCCCCAATTTTTGACCTTTTTATAGAAAAACCAATTTTAACTTATAAACATCAATATTTGTACATCAGTGCTCATTCTTAAAACCTTTTTCTAAAGTCGACCCAAATTACCTCCCACGAATTCCCCAATTTTCATACTAATAACAAAACAAAATAAAAAAACAGATTATAATTGTACACCCTTTGGATTCCCAAACCCCACCCCCCCTTTCCCGGTTTCGATCCCCAACAAATGTCCATCAGTCTTAGTCTACTATCAGCCTAGAGACCTCACGTCCGAGGCTCTTAATTCTCTCTCAATTCCTCTCTGCCGGTTTTTTTGGTAGTCCTTAGTATTAAACACCAGATCTCGGAGAAGCTCTGTCCCAATAGGGTCCATGTTTCTTCCAGCCAGACCTCCATACTTAAAAGTGGAGCCCAAATCTTGTTTCTTACTCCTTTTAAGTCCAATTGTCCCGAAAGCTCCAACTTCCACCTTAATCAAATTTGTAATCCATAGGTCTTCAGATCTCCACATAAGGAGATCTCTCCATTCTTCAATCTCCAATTCAGACCAGATTTTCATCATCCAGTACTTATTTTCCTTTGTAACCATCATGTCAGGCCTCTGGCTCTCCTTTGTCATCTGCAACATTACATCTCCTCCTTCCTTTTCCTCAGAAACAACATATATCTCTTTCTCCACACTCTCAAATCTCTCAAGTTTCTCTTCTTGTCCAGCTGCATGAACTTCCTGAGTCAAATCCTTATCAAATTCAATGAATTTGTTTACTGTTAAGTCCAGAGTTGCAACATTGGTAGCCAAAACATCAAATTGGCCTTGTAACTTTCCCAAGAGAAGAAAAACTCTGTCCAATTTAGCTTGAATTTTTCCTTCTTCAGCCATTCTTGTAATGTCCCAAAACCCCCTCTAGAGGGATTTTGGTTACTTAATCTTCCTTCCAGTTCAAATCCAAAAATCAAGTTAGTTTGTATCAGTTCTTCCTTGTTTTCAACAAAATATAACCAAATTGTAACAAATATATCCAGCAGAGACAGCAGAAACAAAGTTCTCTTTTTCCTTCTTGACAGCTAATTTGACAGCTGTCAAACTCTTCTATATCTCCTCAACAGGCTCTCTCGTGGATCACTCCCGGGTCCGGGGGGGTGGCACTTCAGCTCTCAAAATTAGCTCTTATCATCCAGTAAAATTACTTATACTGCCAAATCGTGAAATTAATGTCTTTTACCCAATAAAGAAGAAGAAGTTCTCTCGACCTTAGTTAACTAGTCCTTGCTTTAAATTATTTACAAGACGGGGAGACGGACTTCCTGTTTGCGCCTTCCCCGATCGTGCCTAATTCAAAAATTTTTTTTCTTTGCAAATCCAATTTCCGTACTACTCACGGGTTGCTGCTTTTAAAGTCCAATTGTTCACAAGAAGAAGTCAGCGCTCTCCGACCATGGCATGCGGCTTCACTCCACAGGAGAAGCAGTCGACTCTCAGCACCGCGCCGTTCGCCCCGTCCCCCGTCCCGAAGCCTTTAAAAAGGCTCCTTCGCGTGTCGGGGGGGGCGCAAATGGTGCCCGCCGAGTCACCAGGTTCACAGGCTTCAGCGCCTGTGATTTCTGAGGGTCCCCGCGTCGCCGCAGCGGCAAGACCCAAATCCTGCAGAGCCGATTCCCTCCGGAGCTCGGAGGGAATCCGCCATTAGTTGATGGCGCTAACCCGGAAGTCTGGGAGATCGCCTGCTCTTGATGGGCTTACACTTCCTCTGAAGGAGCAGGTTCATAGCTTGGGGGTCCTCCTGGATCCTTTGCTGTCGCTAGAGGCTCAGGTTGCCTCAGTGGCTCAGAGTGTCTTCCATTAGCTTCGGGTGGTGGCCCAGCTACGCCCCTATCTGGACAGGGATAGCCTAACAACTGTTGTCTGTGCTCTGGTAACTTCAATGTCAGATTACCGCAATGTGTTATACGTAGGGCTGCCTTTGAAGACAGTTCGGAAACTTCAACTGGTGCAGAATTCAACAGCCAGGTTGCTCACCAGAGCAAGACAGTTTGAGAGTATTACACCGATTCTGGTCTGACTGCACTGGCTACCAATTAGTTTCTGGGCCCGATTCAAAGTGCTGCTTTTGATCTATAAATGGCTCTTAAAATGGCTCAGGACTGCAATACCTCAAGGACTGCCTCTTTCCATATGAACCTACCTGGACCCTGAGATTATCTTCAGAGGCCCTTCTTCATGTGACACCTCCTCAAGAGGTCCAGAGGGTGGCAACATGAAAATGGGGCCTTCTCTGCAGTGGCTCCCTGCTGTGGAATGCTCTCCCCAGGGAAGTTCGCCTGGCGTCTTCATTATACACCTTTAGCCACCAGGCAAAAATGTTCCTTTTTAACCAGGCCTTTGGTTGATCCGATTTACATCCTATGCCCTTTCAAAATGTGTTTTTCGGGGGGGGGCTATAGGGTTGTTGTTTTTATTTTAATTAGGTATTTTGTGGTTTTATAGCTTGATTTTATATCTTTGATTCTGTGGTTTTATATCTTGAGATGATGATGATGATGATGATGTTTAGGAGCACTTGGAACAGTCTGAAATGCCATGTACAGTGGTACCTCGGGTTAAGAACTTAATTCGTTCTGGAGGTCTGTTCTTAACCTGAAACTGTTCTTAACCTGAAGACCACTTTAGCTAATGGGGCCTCCTGCTGCCACCACGCTGCTACTGCGAGATTTTTGTTCTCATCCTGAAGCAAAGTTCTTAACCCGAGGTAATATTTCTGGGTTAGCGGAGTCTGTAACCTGAAGTGTATGTAACCCGAGGTACCACTGTACATGCAAACTAGCATGATTGATTAGAACCAGAAACTATTTCTGGTGCCATTGTTGCAAGCCCAGGAATGTCCATCTCGCTCATGCTCCTCTCTGACCTTTCAGATCTGCGGATTGAGCATTGCTTTGTGTTTCCTCCTTTGCTCAGTTCAGCCCAGCTGGGCCCTGACACCAGGCAGGAGGGACTTTTCAGTGGAAGTACTTCTTCATGCAGTGCAGAGTTAAAAGTGTGGAGCTCACTCCCATGGGAAACATCAATGGCCACCAACTTGGATGGCTTTCAATTAGACAAATTTATGGTTATTGATGGCTACTAGCCATGATGGTTATACTTTGCCTCCAGTCAGAGGAAGCAATTGCTTTTGAATGCCAGTAGCTGGACCATAAAGAAGGCTGATCGCCGAAGAATTGATGCTTTTGAATTATGGTGCTGGAGGAGACTCTTGAGAGTCCCATGGACTGCAAGAAGATCAAACCTCTCCATTCTGAAGGAAATCAGCCCTGAGTGCTCACTGGAAGGACAGATCCTGAAGCTGAGGCTCCAATACTTTGGCCACCTCATGAGAAGAGAAGACTCCCTGGAAAAGACCCTGATGTTGGGAAAGATGGAGGGCACAAGGAGAAGGGGACGACAGAGGACGAGATGGTTGGACAGTGTTCTCAAAGCTACAAACACGAGTTTGACCAAACTGCAGGAGGCAGTGGAAGACAGGAGTGCCTGGCATGCTCTGGTCCATGGGGTCACAAAGAGTCAGACACAACTAAACAACAACAGCTGGAAACCACAGGAGGGGGGGAGTGACTCCTGCGCTCAGGTCTTGCTTGCTGGTTTCCCACAAACATCTGGGTGGCTACTGTGAGGAGAAGATGCTGGACTAGATGGGATACTGGCCTGATTCATCAGGCTCTCCTTATCTTCAGCAGGGGCACAGCAATGGTGGAAGTGCTCTTTTGGGTGACAATGCAGGCCTGGCTGCTGAGCGTCTTCTGTAACAAAGTCAAGCCTTTCATAGAATTTAGAATTACCATTTGGGACGGGTTGACTCCACTCCGTCTCTTTAGTACGAGGTTGTTATTGAAAATAATGTTCATTGGCAATTAGTAATCTGTTTTTCAAAAAAGTAATTTAAATACTTACCTGCTTTTATTCTGGATTGGACAATTATATGTTGTTGTCCCCCTTTACAAGTACTTTGAGTAAAATGTTGGATAGAATTTATCTAATAACCAACATTGTTGTTGAAGAAAAGACTCACGTCACTAGTAGGCTGTGTTCCGTTTGGGAGTCACAGAGTTTTGTAAGCCTCAGTTTGGAAGGCAGTTGAGCAGTTAGAGGCAGGAGGGGGGCAGGGAATACACCGCCCCCATGGGAGAGACAATAAGTGTGGGATTGGTTTTAATGGGTAGGAGAGGATATATTAATTGCAATTTATCTCCCCAGGCACCCACATGTGTGGGTTGAACAGAGTTTCAAAATCCCATCTTTGACAGCAAAATTCAAAGCATAGGAATTAGGCTATAAAGCCTTCTTTTGGACAGGTCCAGCTATGAAGTAAGCTGGCTCTCCCTTCCTTACCCCACTTAACTAAGAACCAGGCAGCAATTTGTAAAGTAAGTTTAAAAATTATATTTACTTACTTTATAATGATGTGTTGGTTCACAGCAACAGTAGCAGTAAAAACTATTCAGGCAAAATCTTTATATTTACAGTATAACCAGCTTCAGGCATCTGCTTGAAGCTGGAGCAAACAGAGGCAAGTCTGCATCCATGGCTAGTCAAAGGGAGAGAGAAAGGAACAGGGAGCACTGTATGTTCCTTCCTCTCCAGGAGAGGAGGGGAAATGATGTCACCCAGAGCCCTCTCAGCCAACTGTAGTTCTATGGCCCACCTATCAGCAATACAGCTCTCTGGACTTATCCCCTTCTCATACTAACTAGCAAGGATATGCATTTGTTAGCTTTTGCTGCTAATCTCCCACAATAAGCCACAATCTCACCTTGAAAATGCCCAAACTCTCCAGCTGCCTATTTGCACTTTAAAAACAACACCAGTGTGAGTGACTGTTTGTCTGTGGACAAATTCCAAATAAAATCTGGAGTGCCATCAAAGGAGGTGGTCATTTGTGGCCCTCTCTGGGCAAATACACTGGCATGGCCTGTTTTTTGTCAAATTCATCAGAACCACTGAGTAATGGAAGCCTGCAGATCTGACAATCCTCCCTGCCTTTTTCTCAACCTGTCCCCACTCCTGCTCCTTCCCATACTGAGATAGCACACCTGGCAAGTCTGTCTCCAGCCAGAGGCCAAGGAAGGGGTGGTTCTTCAAATAAGGGCTGCCAGACTCAGGTTCCACCCTCACCCATGGGTGTAGCCGGGGGGGGGGGGGTTGGGGAGGGGCAGCTGCTGCCCCTAAATCAATAAAATTACAAAGCTAGCTAACGGAGGTTCTGCCCCCACAACAAAAGGCCTGCCCGCCCCCACCAAAATCCTGGCTACGCCTATGATGCTCACTCAGAGACACACCTAAATCCACATGTTGTGTAAGCACAGATAGACTTTGCCTGCCTTGGCTTCCCAGGAGACATGGCCGCAATCGCTTGCTCCCTCCTCATCTGCTCACACCAACCTTTGAAAGGCATCTGGGCTCGCGTCTTCAGGAACAGCCGCCGGCTGCCAGGGACCCTCTCCTTCCGAATATGGTAGCCCAGGATGTTGCACCTCTTTGCCCTGCAGCTGAGGCACCGGCCCTTGTCAAAGGTCTGCATGTCTTTGCACCAGTAGCCCTTGATGTGCTGGTTGTTGTGCCACAGGGAGTCGATGAAGAGGTGGACGGACCTTTCGTGCGCACACTTCACGGTCTGAGCCAGACCTGCACAAAAACAGGGCAGCAGGACCAAGCGCTTCCGTGATCTCTTGTTCACAGGGAATGGAAAGAGCTCCCAACCTGCTCTCTTCTCCCCCAGCACTCTGCTGCCATGTCCCTCTTCTGACAAGCCCCCTCCTACCAGCACCAATCTGAAGGACAGAGCCAACTATCTACATCGCAGGGATGAACTCAAGAATAAACCACCCGCTGCTACTCTTGAATCATTCCGTCAGAAGAGCCAGGAGACAGACTGCAAGGAAGATGAAGACAGGACCCAATTTCAGCAATCTTTTATGATATGGCGCCCTGTGGGAAGCCAAAATTTGGCATTTCTAAATGGATCTTCTCAATTATGGATTGTCTCAAATTTGCACCCCCTCAGGGAACCACCTGCACCACCCTAAATCTGGCACTGATGAAGAGGAAGGGCTACTTGAGGAACTTCAGAACTTTTGCCTGCAGGGAGACCTTCCCTGGGACCCCATCCGCTTGGGAAGGGCAGAAGCAAGGCAGAGGCTCTCTCATGCCAAGCAACAGGGGCAGCAGCCAGAAGTGCAGTCCTCTCCCTCTCTTTGCATCTTGCGAAATGCCGGGCTCTAATGGCAGAGGCAGAAAAATCCAGGAAGGTGGGGGGCAGCTGGTTGGCAGGCTGTGTTCTGTTTGTGGGCCACAAGACATACAAGACTGAGTGAGGGGAACAGCAGGAGAGAAGGCAATAGGAATTGGGGACAGGAGTGCTACTGGGACATTGCCACTATGGGGATCCTTAAGCTCTTTCAGCTGATGCTTAGAAGCACTAAGGACAACCCATCCTGTTCTCTTGCTTGGGCCTCCCCAAGCACATACGCCTACAAACTTTGGAATTCAATCCATTTCACTCAAGAGAAGGGGGGGGCTCTTTCACACATTTTGCATGAAGGGGGCTCTGTTCCTCAACAGCTTCAGTGACATTAAAACTGTCAGCCTTTAAGGGGCCACAAGACTCATTGTTGGTTTTACTGCACCAGACTATAACAATCATCTCCTTCAAAGCTGTGGAAATATCATATGCACAGATCCTGTGGGAGAAGATTTTGCCTAAAGGTGTGTATGGGATGCAACAGTATATTATGGGGGTGAGGAGGAGGAGTGCTGAAAGTGTGGGATGGCAGGCACACTTGTGGGCCTCACCCTGCAGAGCCCCAACATTACCACACCTCCTTCTCTCTTCCTGGTTGGCCTCTGTGAGAACAGGATGCTGAGGGAGGTGGGCCATTAACTCGATCCAGCCGGGCGCTTCTTACATTTCTTATGTTCCTTACCTGTAATTCCATACTGCACTATGTGATTATAGACATGCATGATGTGGCATCCAGGCTGAAAAGTCCCTCCATTGGGGTAGAAGTCAAAGTGAGCAACAGGCTGCTTGATGCCAACGCTGAGGCCCATTTGCTGCTGGGTGAAGGTGTGGATGGCATCGACAAAGTCTGCATCATCTGGTGATAAGCGGTCTGTTGGGGACATGCCTTCAAAGAGAGGGCCAGCCGGGTCAAGCCCTGTAGGAAATGCAAACCAGGGCTTGTGATGAGGGCACCATCTCCAGACTGTGCCTTTACATGGTGTAAAGTTCAATGCCTCCGAGAGGGGGAGGGGAGGGGGAATGGAGCTGGTGGGTCATAACTCAGTGATAGAGTGTGTGCTTTGCCTGCAGAAATCACACCACATTTTTGTAATTGCAAGTTGTTATAAACTGTTTTGAACATTGTGCTTTAATGTTGTAGCACGCCCTGGGATCTTGGGATGAAAGGCAGGCAATAAATAATAATTATTCCAATGATAACACTTAGGGAACAGGGCAAAGGTGGTGTGGGATTCTGCAAAGTTTCAGTAAAAGTGTGGGGAGGAGAGCAATGTTAGCCCTTGATTTCTCCAAGGTGGAAAATCTCAAATGGCTCCATCTTTCCAAGCCTCAGCCTGGAAATGATGTTCATGGGAGCTGAGCAAAAGTTCCTCTGCTGAAGACCCTCCTCAAGTTTTGCTTCTGCCTCAACTTTAGAACAAAGCACCACCACTTCTGGCCTGGGAGCAGCACTGGCTCTTGGCTTACCAAAATCAAGCAGGTGGGGCAGGGAGAGGGGAGTAACCAGACCGTCCCCTACTTTTGCTCTGTCTTTTCCATCCACTCAACTTTTCATTGTTGCTCCTCCTCATGTTTTTGGAAGGCGTCTCTTTGACACAGAAAACACACAGCAGCCTATTGTGTAACTGGGTTCAAAGAAGCGGGTAGATAGCCATGCAAGATGTGGAGATAGGTTGCTATGAATGAAGCTATTCAAGGCAGCTTTCCTTTTGCACTAATTCCCCCTAAGCAGGAATGCTGCACTATTCTAGACTTCCTGCAAGCATTTGGAATATGATTATTTAATTGCAGAAATGGTGGGGCCTGCTTCACAGTCCGTGACTGGAAGCCTGTTGGGCTTGGACCCTTTTTACGCACCAGGCCCAAGATAGAACCCAGCACTTTTTCACCTTTGATGCACTGTTTGCATGTGGCTTACTCACTTGAAGGCCCCTTCTTCTCAGTCCCATGAAATCTACGGGAATTATGCCAGACCCTACAAGGAGCGTCATGAGAGCTCTCATTAATGTGACAAACACACAATAGGAGCAACTTCAGCAAAACGCACATCAGAAGGCAAGGCAACCATTGTTCTGGGCGCAATTAGTTCTAAGCACTGAGGTTTTCTTGCAGCTGCCAAATAGAGCAAATGCTACAGAGATGCTTTCTAGAGAGATTATCCTGCCCAGCCCAGGACCAACACCACAGGCACTGAAGAGTGAGCTTATCACCCCTCTACTATTGCCCATTGCTGCAGTGTCCTTTCTTTTGGCAGTTCAGAATTAACTGGTGACAGCAAAAACTGAAAAGTTTTTAGTGGGGGCAACTAGAATAAGATCTGTCATTTGATTACTGATCTAAATGTATTTTATATACAGTGGTTAAGTTTTTACCTTTATCTTCTGTACATTGTATCTTATTTTATTGCTATGGCTGGTGGCTGACGCAAATAAAGATTATTCTGATTCTTCAGATTAAGAACTACCGCCCTATATCATTGCTTAACGTGGATTACAAAATTTTTGCAGACATTTTGGCAAAAAGATTAAAGAGGGTTTTGGTGGGTGAGATTCATAAAGACCAGGCTGGCTTTCTCCCAGGAAGACACTTATCTGACAATGTGAGGAATATAATAGACATTATGGAACTACTTGAGAATAACATTAACACTAAGGCAGTATTAATATTTGTGGACGCTGAGAAAGCCTTTGACAATATCTCTTGGAGTTTTATGAAAAAGAATCTCAAAGGAATGGGGGTGGGCCAAGGTTTTGAGAATGGTATAGGTGCAATTTATTCTGAACAAAAAGCAAAACTAATTGTAAATAACGTGGTTACTGAACAAATTGCTATTGAAAAAGGGACACGACAGGGGTGCCCAATATCCCCACTACTTTTTATAACTGTTCTGGAGGTTTTACTAAATATGATCAGAGGTGACCAGCTGGTTAAAGGGATTCAGGTCGGAGCTAAACAATACAAGTTGAAAGCGTTCGCAGATGATCTAGTCTTAACTTTGCAAGAGCCAGACACTAGTACAAAAAAAGTTTTGGAGACAATACAAGCCTTTGGTCGAGTGGCAGGTTTTAAGTTAAATAAACAAAAAACAAAGGTATTGGGAAAGAATCTAACAGTGGAGGAAAGAGAGAAGTTTCAGAGTGAAACTGGATTAATGGTAGCAAATAAGGTGAAATATCTAGGGGTTAATTTAACAACTAAGAATGTGAATCTATTTAAAGACAATTATGAGAAATGCTGGACAGAAATTAAGAAAGATTTGGAAATATGGTCAAATTTGAGACTTTCCTTGTTAGGCCGAATTGCTGTTATTAAGATGAATGTTTTGCCAAGAATGCTGTTTTTGTTTCAAACATTGCAGATTGTGGACAGAATGGACTGTTTCAAGAAGTGGCAGAAAGATATATCGAAATTTGTCTGGCAGGGCAAAAAGCCCAGAATAAAATTTAAGATATTAACTGATGCAAAAGAAAGAGGGGGGTTTGCCCTGCCGGACTTAAAGCTTTACTATGAAGCAGCAGCTTTTTGCTGGCTGAAAGATTGGCTACTTCTTGAGAACACAGACATTTTGGACCTAGAAGGGTTCAATAATAGATTTGGTTGGCATGCATATATATGGTATGACAAGGTAAAAATCCATAAAAGCTTCAAAAACCATATTGTAAGGAAAGCATTATATAATGTTTGGATTCGGTATAAAGATTTGTTGGAAAATAAAACCCCTAGGTGGCTGTCACCAATGGAGGCTAAGGAAGTTAAAAAACTTAATATGGAATCTAAATGGCCAAAATATTGGGAAATTGTAGAACAAGAAGGTGGAAATGTGAGATTACAGAGTTATGAGAAATTGAAGTTTAAAGTAAGAGATTGGCTACATTATTACCAGATAAATGAAGTTTTCAAACAGGACAGGAAAATCGGCTTCCAGGTGGAGAAGTCAAAATTAGAAACAGAATTGCTAGAACCCAATACGAAGAATCTGTCTAGAATGTACAACTTGCTGCTGAAATGGAACACACAGGATGAAATGGTTAAATCAGCTATGATTAAATGGGCACAGGACATTGGTCACGACATTATGTTTGCTGACTGGGAACAGTTATGGACCACCGGTATAAAATTTACGGCATGTAATGCCTTAAGAGAGAATATTATGAAAATGATTTATAGGTGGTACATGACCCCAGTCAAGCTTGCAAAAATTTACCATTTGCCCAATAATAAATGTTGGAAATGCAATGAAACTGAAGGTACTTTCTATCACCTTTGGTGGACGTGCCCAAGGATTAAGGCCTTCTGGGAAATGATCTATAATGAAATTAAGAAGGTGCTTAAGTGTACCTTTCACAAAAAACCAGAGGCTTTTCTCCTGGGCATGGTAGGCCAATTGGTGTCAAAGAAAGATAGGATGTTTTTTATGTATGCTACAACAGCAGCGAGAGTTTTACTAGCAAAGTATTGGAAGACACAAGAACTACCCACACTGGAAGAGTGGCAGACGAAGGTGATCGACTACATGGGACTAGCAGAGATGACGAGCAGAATCCGTGACCAAGGGAAAGAGACGGCGGAAGAAGATTGGAAGAAATTTAAACTTTATCTTAAAAATATTTGCAAAATTACTGAGTGTTAAAATGTCATGGGTAAAGCATAACAGATTTGCAGCGATAAATGATTGGATAAGAGGAAAGAAAGAGGTTAAAGAAAGGAATTAATAATAACTTGGATCAGGGGTTGCTGGAAAAAAAGTTCAAAACAGAGATGCAGAAAAGGGGGGCATGGGGAAGTCGCTGAAATTGGGTACATGAAAAAATCTATGAAATTATACATGTTTATATGTTTGTTTGTTTGTGTTTGTCTTTTGTATTGTTTTATATTATATGTGGAAAAACCAATAAAAAAAAAATTATAAATAAAAGATTATTCTGATTCTGATTCACAGGCACTGCTGAATGAAGCAAAATAATTTTTGTTCCCAAACATGTAAGCTATGCCTTAAAATAGGAAGCGTAAGGAAGAAAACCTAATTAATATTATTAGCTGATAATTGATTTTGCGTGTGTGTGTGTAAATTATCCTACTGTATAAAAGTAAACTTTACATTCATTACTCACTTTTTCTACTGAACGGGGTATGGGGATGTCCCCTCACCCCATCCCCAGAAGAGAATGCTGGCTGAAAAAACTTATCCACCTCGGTTTTGACTGAGGGGTCTAAGACAGGAAGCTGCCCTATATGGAGTCAGACCACTAGTCAACTGGGTCTACACGGACTGGCAGCAGCTCTCCAGGATTCTGGGCAGGGTTCTCTCACAGCCCTGCCTGGAGATGCTGTCAGGGATGGTACCCAGGGCCTTCTGCACACAAAGCAGCTGTTCTACTGCTGAGCTACAATGGCCCTTCCCCGAAGGGATGCTTTGCGGGATTTTTCTTCTTACCTGTAATTCTGCCAATCTTCCTTGCACCCCTAATGTAGCTGCCAGCAAAGCCAGAGACGTGAGCGCCAAGGCTGTACCCAATCAGGTGAGCATTGCCTCTGGAGAACTGGACAGATTCCTGGAAGATACCCGGCAGCCATGTAAAGTGCAGGCAAAATGTGGGGCATGCATTGTAGTTGCAGGCTCAACCTGGGGCTGGCGCAAGACATTTGGGTGCCCAAGATGGGAATCCAACTGACCTCAGTCCCTCCCACTAATGAGCATGAGGCACAACTTGGTGGGAAGTTCTCTTGTGCAAGCCCCATTGGAACAGTACAGTTGTGCTCTTGCATTGCTCCCATTCATTTCAGTGGGGTTTGCCCAGGAGAACCTCCCAGTTGGATTTTAGAATCTCAGCTGTTCCTCCAAGGCTATTTGATCCTCACAATGGCCCTAGAAGGTAGGTGTGAGTGACTAGCTCAGGGTCACACAGGGTGCTTCATGGCTGAGTGGGGATGATGACGATGGTTAATTGCACTTAGAATCATAGAATTGGAAGGGACCACAAGGGCCATCTTGTCCACTGCAGTAATCTTTTGACCTGTGCTCAAACCCACGGCCCTGAGTTTAAGAGTCTCCTGCTCTACTGACCAAGATAGTTGCATTTACTTTTTCGCAATATAATATGCTTATAATATGCAACTTGCAATATGTTTTGAACCTGGGTCTCCCCAGTCTGCATGTGACACTCTCATTCAGCCTTCCCAACCTGCTGTCCTCCAGATGTTGTTGGCTCTGCTGCCTGTGGCTGATGGGACTTGCTGGACTTCAACGCCAGGTGGAGAGCTCCAAGTTGGGCAAGTGTGTTCTAGTCAGCATGTCAAACTGGATTGTACCCCGTGGCCCGAATCCATCTGGCTCCCTTGCAGGCGGAATGTTGCCCCAACTCCCTCAATTTAATCTTATCATGCACCCACACTGGTCTAGGAAGCTGTTCCTACGGTTTTGGGACCACATTCAGAATTAATTTGAACTCTGAGATTCAGAGAGAGGCTGCACTCAAGAAAAGCCCTGCTTGATCAGTCTGCTGGGCCACGTAGTCTAGCATCTCACATCCCCCTGTGGCCAGAGCCGCCTGGGAAACCCACAAATGGAGTTTGAAGTCAGGCGCACACACACACTCCAGCTCTTGCTCTCAAACAGCTGATATTCAGAGGCAGACAGTCTCTGTAAGTAGAGTGATTTAGCTCTCATGCCTTATAGCTCCTGGTGGACCAGGAATATAACTTGTCCTTCTTAAAAGCTCTATAAGCTAGTGGTCATCACCACCACCACATCATGTGTCAGTTAATTCCACAAGTTAGCAGTGCATCACCTGCTGCTGGCTTAATCCCAGTCTGTAGGGCAGAAATCACAGGGAGTTGCTTGATATACTTTTCAAATAATGCAGGAACTGTGTTCCTTATTACCGTGACAGAAAAACTGTGTTTAAACACATTTTTCTTTAGATTCAGATATGCAGAATGTTGATATGTTTTTAAATCTGTTTTTAGTTTATGGTTGACTTTAATTATTTTGTTAAATGTTTTAAATAGTTGTTTTTTTGTCACTTATTATTTTATTCTTTTTGTAAACTGCTTTGAGTTGGGTTTGTTTTGTTTACAATCAAGTGGTATATAAATTTTATGAAATGAATGAAAAACAAATAAATGGTAAATAAAAGGGATTGCTTTGCAGACGTGAAAATTGTCATGCCTGTTCATTTCACCCTTTGCTTCAAGCAGTGCTCTACCTTCCCTTGAGACACTGGCACATTGCAAGTGCCGCATCCTTGTCCGAAATGTAAGACGCCTCAACTGCACCTGACTTGACAGAATGACAGGCTATAGAGAGCTGATATGAATACAAGCCTGTGGGGTCAAAATTGGCCAGGGGCACTCCACTCTCCCTAATCAACACTGAATACACTTTACTTCCTTGTTTAAATTCTGCCACCACAATGGAGAGGATCACTCCCCCTTCTAGGCTAATGCTCTCTTTGCAGTATCTTCAGAACGTATGGTTGCAGCTGGTGATTAGTAGGAAAACCCTAGTGCAACCTTTGAGGCCTCGTCCACACTTCTGCTTGTCCTGTGCTTAGGAAACCTGGATCCAAACAATTTTCCATTTGCCCCACTGCTTTCGCTAGGGAAACCCACTTTTTACCATGGAATTGGAGCAAATGTGAATCCGTAGAAAATCTGTTGCTCTAATTCTGTGGTAAATAGGGGCTTTTCCCAGGGGAAGTTGGTGGGACAAGCAGGAGTGCGGATGAGCCCTGAGAAGAGAGCCTTCCTTCATCCTTGCCCTGATGGTACAGCTCACTGCATGTAGAAAATTAGCACAGCCAAGTGAGGACTGAAGTAGGAGCCAGCGTGGTGTAGTGGTTAAGAGCAGTGGACTCGTAATCTGGTGAACCAGGTTCGATTCCCTGCTCCTCCACATGTAGCTGCTGGGTGATCTTGGGCTAGTCACACTTCTCTGAAGTCTCTCAGCCTCACTTACCTCACAGAGTGTTTGTTGGGGGGGGGGGAAGAAAGGAGATTGTTAGCTGCTCTGAGACTCCTTAAGGGGAGTGAAAGGCGGGATATCAAGTCCAAAAACTTCTCTTCTTCTTCCTTCTCCCTGTCATGCTCATTTTTTTCTCAGGCAGAGAGTTTGAAAAATGGCATTGCCCATCTGCTGCCTCAAGGTGGTAGAGTCTATACCAGGCTTCCTCAACCTCAGCCCTTCAGATGTTTTTGGCCTACAATTCCCACGATCCCTAGCTAGCAGGACCAGTGGTCAGGGATGATGGGAATTGTAGTCTCAAAACATCTGGAGGGCTGAGGTTGAGGACGCCTGGTCTATATCATCACATCAGGACTTTACCACCTCCTGCGTAGACCAGACCAACAAAGGCAGTAGCAGCAAGGCAGAGGATCTGTTGCCAGTGGTCTGCTCTGCAGGGTTGGTGCTGGGACAGTGGTCCCCCACCTCTACACCAGCCCATAGCTATAAGTGACCAGCACAAGACACATTTACAAATTTTAAGTTGGAGGAGCTGGGGTGGAAGGGAAGAGGCATTAAACACACAATTCATACTGTCTCCTCTCTCTGAGTATGCTTACCTCCAGCCATTCCAGGAATCGAGCGATTTCTTGGCCAACATCTCGGGTGTTCTGCACTGCAATGGGGTAGTGCGCATGCGCAAGGGCCAGCCAATCAGTGATGATCACGTTTGTTTGTGTCAGCTGGGATTTCAGGGCTTCGGCCAGCTTCCAAATCCAGCCTTCTAGCCTTCCATCCACCTGCAGTCATGGGAGAAAACCAAGTCTGTAAAATTCATGATCCCCTGTCATGAAGTAGTGAGCCTGTGAGCAAGTACCACTGGGTGGAGCCCCTCAGGCAGGTGGTAACAATTAGTCCCCAGAGTTGGAGCATGTGATGGGATTGGCTGGTTGCCAGAATTCCCCAGCCCCTATAAACCTCTGAGTTAACCTGCCGGAGGAGAGAGAGAACACGCCATGTATTAGACTTGCTGGTTGATGTTCTGTAGCTGGTGCCAGAGAAGAAGCCAATAAAGCCTGGTAACTCGTTTGGTGCCTGCATGTGATTGATTAGTAGCTTGGAGGGAGGACTTGGGAAAGAGACCCCCTCTTTGAGAAGCCCAAGCAAGGGCAGGCCTGGAGAATTGCTCACAACCAGTTGACAGCCAGGCCACCAACTCCTTGCAAACCCCAACGGTATGCCTTGGGTGATTGCTTCCTAACGGCCACAGACAGCCTGTCACATCCTTGATTTGGGGCTCCAGTTTTGCCCATCTGCTGTAGCATGAACAATTCCCAGGACAGAATTTTTATATTTTTGACATCTGTATGGTGACATGCTTATATTTACTCTCACACACCCTTATTTCAGTGGAAAGGAGTATAGTTCTGCATGTGAGGCCAACTGAAAGTAATAACATGTTGTTGTTGTTTTTAAAAGGTGTATGGTTAAGGCCATGACTAAACAGATTCTCCTCATCCTTTTGGGGTGAGTGACTATAATATATTGTTATAGGTTTGAGGGGGCAGCCTGGGACCCCCCCACCAAACCCTAGAAATTAATAAATGGTAGGATTTTGATTATTTGGAGTATTGAAAGGAAGACTGCAGGCCTGTGGAAAAATACAGGCTAAGCTACCTTTCCAAGCCTCACCTGGAATAGAGGCGTTAACATGACAAAAAGTGCTGATGGCCCATCTAAGAGGAATCCTGGGCCTGAGCAGAAAGAAGTTTGCTAGGTTAACTGGGTACGAAGTGATGGGAAATGACAGTCTTTAGCAAGGTGTGCTGGGAAGCAAAAGGGAGAGAACAAAGGGAGAGATCCATCTTGGGCAGGTTGGCTGAAGGCTGGCTGGGAGAGATGCCTTGCACTCCAGTGCTGCACTACTGTGGGGAATAAGTCCCTCTTGAAATGGCCATGCTGTAAGTTCTGGAATTCCTCCAAGCAGACTGAAGATGTAAATATGTGAATCAATAATATTTCTTAAAACTATGACAGTCTCTGCTGCGTCTTCAATTTTCCAAAGGAGCACAAACTTTGGGTGAGCGCTATTGAGTTCTTCCCAATGTTTAGTCAGAATCTCCCTTCTTGTAATTTGAATCCAATGGTTCGGGTCCTGCCCCCTTGGAGCAGCATAAAGAAAGCTTGCTCCATCTTCCATGTGTCAGCCCTTCAGATATTTGAAGATGACTATTACATCTCCTCTCAGCCTTCTGCTCTCCAGGCTAAATACACCCATGTCTGCAAATGGTCTGGAGTCATTCAAAACAACTTGCATTAGGCATCCTTGGCGTAGCAAGAATTTGAGGTTGAGCAAAAGGCGGTGGCAGAGGTGTAGCGTGGGCAAGGTGAGGGGGCCAGTGCCCCAGACACACTTTTTTCCAGGGTGCATTTTGCTCCCCACACTGCCCTTTCCAGCCCACGCTGGTTTGTGAGTCTGATCCCACATTCCAGCCTTGCAAAGCAACGTGGGGCTGGCAGGGCATCAGAAGGATGCAACAGGCATGTGATCAGGCTGGTTGGAAGGGTGCATGCCTGTCTAGCTGCAGCCTTCTCACATTGCCCTCCACGCCCCGCCTCCCTAGGGCGCCCCAGGTATGGCCACTCCAGGTGCTGGGAAGACACGATCCACCACTGGAAGGTGGTAAAATCCTGAAATGGGAGAAGGGGCTGTGCCAGTGCAGGGTAGGTTTGAATGCCCCTTTGTTATGCCCCCTCCCTCCCACTCCCCTGTTTTTTCTGGTAGGGAGTTTGAAAATGGCAATGCCCACCTGCTGCCTTTAGATGGTACAGCCCATAACATTGTGTCAGGACTCTACCACCTCCTCCACAGATCAGGCCAATGAACAACCTTTGAGAAAAAATGAAGTGGGGGATCCTGTATGAGGCCAGATTTATCTAGATATCAAAGTTCAGCTGAGCAACATCCCTGGATAAGAAAGAAAGAAAAAGTGCTGTGAAGTTCATTACCGACCATCCGTGGACTATCATCACCAAAGGAAGAGAGGCATTGAAACGGCATTTTTCAAGAGTATCGAACTGGTTAAATTCGATCAGGCAGCCTTCTTCAATGGTATTTGAGTAGAGCAGGAACTTTGTTTCGGAGCGGGAATGACTGGTCCTTCGGACTGGCAGCAGTTGTGGCCCTGCAAAGAGATGTTTCAGAAATTTATGGGGGTTTTCTTCCATAAAGTTTATACACCACTTGATTATAAACAAAAAACTAAAAACTCAAAGTGGTTTACAAAAAAGATGAAACAATAAACAAAGTAAAGAAAAAAACAATGTTAGACTTTCAAAAAGTATGATATTGGGCAAAATATATTGGTCATAATATACAGTTAGAAGATTGGGGGAAATTATGTTTTTTTTTTAAATAAATTTTTATTAATTTTCCAATACATATTAAATAACAATACAAAACAATACAAAAACAAACAAACATATAAACATGTATAATTTCTTAACCTTCTTTTCCTTAAACCTTCTTTCAACGACTTCCCCATACCTCCTTTTTCTGCATCCTTGTTTTAAATTTTTCCAGCAACCCCTAATTTTATTTACTTATGGCAGTTCCTTTAAATCCTTTTTCCCATATCATTGTTTATCGCTGCAATTCTATTTCGCATTACTCAGAACATTTTAGCACTCATTAATTTTACAACAGTTCTTAAGGTAAACTTTAAATTTCTTCCAGTCTTCTTCCACCGTCTCTTTCCCTTGGTCTCGGATTCTGCCGGTCATCTCAGCCAGTCCCATGTAGTCAATCACCTTCGTCTGCCATTCTTCCAGTGTGGGTAATTCTTGTGTCTTCCAGTACTTTGCTAAAAGTACTCTTGCTGCTGTTGTCGCATACATAAAAAACATCCTATCTTTCTTTGACACCAATTGGCCTACCATGCCCAAGAGAAAGGCCTCTGGTTTCTTCGCAAAAGTGCATTTAAGCACCTTTTTCATTTCATTATAGATCCTTTCCCAGAAAGCCTTAATCTTTGGGCATGTCCACCAAAGGTGATAAAAAGTACCTTCAGTTTCATTACATTTCCAGCATTTGTTATTGGGCAAATGGTAAATTTTTGCAAGCTTGACTGGGGTCATGTACCACCTATAAATCATTTTCATAATATTCTCTCTTAAGGCATTACATGCCGTAAACTTTATACCGGTGGTCCATAACTGTTCCCAGTCTGCAAACATAATGTCATGTCCAATGTCCTGTGCCCATTTAATCATAGCTGATTTAACCATCTCATCCTGTGTATTCCATTTCAACAGCAAGTTATACATTCTTGACAGATTCTTAGTACTGGGTTCCAAAAGCTCTGTTTCTAATTTCGACCTTTCCACCTGAAAGCCAATTTTCCTGTCCTGTTTAAAAACTTCATTTATCTGGTAATAATGGAGCCAATCTCTTACTTTGGACTTCAATTTCTCATAACTTTGCAATTTAACTTTTCCCTCCTCATACTCTATAATTTCCCAATATTTCGGCCATTTAGATTCCATGTTTAATTTTTTCACTTCCTTAGCTTCCATCGGTGACAACCACCTGGGTGTTTTGTTTTCCAACAAGTCTTTATATCTAATCCATACATTATATAGGGCTTTTCTAACAATATGGTTTTTGAAACCTTGGTGGATCTTGACCTTGTCGTACCATATATATGCATGCCAGCCAAATCTATTATTAAACCCTTCCAAGTCCAAAATATCTGTATTTTCAAGAAGCAGCCAGTTTTTCAGCCAGCAAAAAGCCGCTGATTCATAGTACAATTTTAAGTCCGGCAGGGCAAACCCCCCTCTTTCTTTTGCGTCAGTTAGTATCTTAAATTTTATTCTGGGCTTTTTGCCCTGCCAGACAAATCTAGATATATCTTTTTGCCACCTCTTGAAACAATCCATTTTGTCCACAATCTGCAATGTTTGAAACAAAAATAACATTCTCGGCAAGACATTCATCTTAATAACAGCAATTCGGCCTAACAAGGAAAGTCTCAAACTTGACCATATTTCTAAATCTTTTTTCACTTCTGCCCAACATTTCTCATAGTTATCTTTAAATAGATTCACATTCTTAGATGTCAAATTTATCCCCAGGTATTTCACCTTCTTTGCTATCAATAAACCAGTATCATTCTGGAATTTCTCTCTTTCTGCACTTGTTAAATTTTTATCCAATACTTTCGTTTTCTGTTTATTCAGCTTAAAGCCTGCTACTTGACCAAATACTTGTATTAACTCTAAAACTCTTCTCGTACTAGTGTCTGGCTCTTGTAAAGTTAAAACTAGATCATCTGCAAATGCTCTCAGTTTGTACTGTTTAGCTCCGACCTGAATCCCTTTAACCAGCTGGTCCCCTCTAATCATGTTTAATAAAACCTCCAGGACTGATATAAAAAGCAGTGGGGATATTGGGCATCCCTGTCGTGTCCCTTTTTCAATAGCAAATTCTTCTGTAACCACATTATTTACAATCAATTTTGCTTTTTGTTCAGAGTAAATCGCACTTATACCATTCTCAAAACCTTGGCCTACCCCCATCCCTTGGAGATTCTTTTTCATAAAACTCCAAGAAATATTGTCAAAGGCTTTCTCCGCGTCCACAAATATTAGTACTGCCTTAGTGTTAATATTAACTTCCAATAACTCCATAATGTCTATTATATTTCTCACATTCTCTGACAAATGTCTTCCTGGAAGAAAGCCCGCTTGGTCTTTGTGAATCTCCCCCATCAAAACTCTTTTCAATCTTTTTGCTAAAATGTCTGCAAAAATTTTGTAATCCACATTGAGTAATGATATAGGGCGGTAGTTCTTGACCTGGTTCTTCTCAGTCTCTGACTTTGGTATAAGTGTGATATAAGCTTCTTTCCACGATTCAGGTGCCTTTTTCCCCTCTAAAATTTCATTACAGACCTCCTTCAACGGTTGTATAATCCATTCTTTCAAAGCTTTGTAATATCTGGAGGTTAGTCCATCGGGTCCTGGAGATTTTCCCAATTGCATACTTTGAATGGCTCCCTCAATTTCTTGATCAGTAATCTTCTGGTTTAAAATCGCTTTACTTTGTTCAGAAATTTTTTGTAATCCATATTTTTTGAGAAATTCTTCTATTTCTTTTTCGTTCACCGGCCCTTGTGCATAAAGTCTCCTGAAATAACTCTGAAAACAGTTTCTAATCTCATTTGGTTTATAAATGTTCTTTCCTTCCACTTCTAGATTTGTAACTGTGTTCTGTTTTTGTCTCTTCTTCAATTGCCATGCCAGAAGTTTCCCACATTTATCAGCCGATTCAAATGACCTTTGTCTCATTTGTTTTATTTTCCATTCTATCTCTTGGCTCATCAAGTCCATATATTGTCTCTGGTAAAACTTAATTTCTCTCAAAATTTCATGTGACTTTGGTTTCGATCTCAATTTCTTTTCCCCTTCTTTTATCTTTTCCAAGATCTTATCCTTCTTCTCATTATGTCTCTTCCTTTTTATAGAATTCTGTTGTATTAAAAATCCTCGCATGACGGCTTTACTTGCGTCCCAAATTACTCTTTTTTCCACTTGTGTTCTCAGATTTATCTCAAAGTAGTCCTTCAATGCCTTCTGGGCCTTTTTATACACCTCTTCATCTGATTGGGGGAAATTATGGTAGGCTGGAATAAACTTTACAGCATGCAGTTTACTTAAAGAGAATGTAATGAAAATGGTGTATAGATGGTGTATAACGCCAGTGAAATTAGCAAAAATGTATAAAACAAATAATCAATGTTGGAAATATAAAGAAAAAGATGGTAGTTTTTATCGTATGTGGTGGGAATGTAAGGAAGTAAAGGCATTCAGGGAAATTATATATAATGAACTTTAAAAAAAGTTGAAATATGGCCACCTCCACTTTCCTTTCCTTTGCGCTGAGCAAAATTATCCCATTTCTGAAAAATGCATGGGGAAAGGATCCAGTTGTCGTTCTCTCTTTCGGCCTTGGTTTTATGGCTTTGGTGGCACTATGGGTCAGTCCCTTAAGAAAATGCAGCGCCATGATGACCCAGGCTGTACCATATACATATCCAGTTCCAGGGGTGATGGCAATATGCCAGATATTCCCTCCCACCCGTGTGACAAGGAAGGACCAAGTCTTGAATGGCTAAAGAACTTCTGAGATGGGTCCTTGTGATGAACAAGCCTAGAGAACTAACACTGAAGGGGCAACCCAGGCCTGCACTGCTCTCTGCTCTTTTGTGTACATGTGTAACATAATAAACTTGCTAACTTAAAAGCAAATAAATAAATAAATAAATAAAGTTGAAATATACATCTGTAAAAAACCCAGAAGCCTTCCTATTAGGAATTGTAGGTAGAGAAATACACAGGCAGGATAAGACATTATTTTTATATGCTATAACTGCAGAGAGAATATTATTAGCTCAACGATGGAAGCAAGAAGAGATACCATCGAAAGAAGAGTGGCAGATGAAATTACCGTATTTTTTGCACCA
Source organism: Podarcis raffonei (assembly GCF_027172205.1). Taxonomy (NCBI): domain Eukaryota; kingdom Metazoa; phylum Chordata; class Lepidosauria; order Squamata; family Lacertidae; genus Podarcis; species Podarcis raffonei. The sequence continues at coordinate 5,741,218 of NC_070615.1, forward strand.
TAACACTCACTTTCTTCCTCCTAGAAAGTAAGGGGAAATGTCTGTGCGTGTTATGGAGCGAATGCCTACGGATGGCGGGGGGATCTGCTGCAGTCGTGAGCAGAGGATCCATGGTTCCCCTTCCTTCCCTCCTCCGTGGCTCGCTTTGAAACAGCAAAGCGGGAGAAGAGCCGCTGAGTGGGGGCGAGGAGAGGGGCAGAGAGCCTGCTTGCTTTAAAGGAGCAAAGCGGGAGAGGAGAGGAGCCGCTTACACGAGCTCCTGTCCGGTTGGCTCCTTTAAAGCAAGCAGGCTCTCTGTCCCTCTCTCCTCCCCACTCAGCTGGCTAAATAGCAGCAAAGTTTTTCAGCTCGCTAAGCCGGGGAGGAGGGAGAGAAGCAGAGCCTGCTTGCTTTAAAGGAGCAAAGCGGGAGAGGAGAGGAGCCTTCTCCTCTTATACCCCTCTTCTTCATTATTAACAGCATCCTTCTCCACCCACCCCGCGCGTGTTTCTTGTCCCTTGAGTGCTTTTCCTTCCCTCCCCACTTAAAACGTGGTTACAAAGCATGGATCCACATGGATCCTCAGGATTTTTGCATTGGGCTACCCCAAACTCACCGTCAGATCACATGTCTCTGGCCACAGCATGAACCACAAAAATCATACATCCACTGTTTTGTTTAGAATATTTTTTTCTTCTTTTCCTCCTCTAAAAACTATGTGCGTGTTATGGTCGGGTGCGTGTTATAGAGCGAAAAATACGGTAATGGACTATGCCGAATTGGCGAAATTGACTAGGAAAATTCGGAACCAGCAGGACCAGAGTTTCTTGAAAGACTGGAAAAAAATTATGTTGTACCTGAAAGACAACTGTAAACAACTGACATTGCTAATAAGGTTACAAGAAGTTTTGTAGGCTTAAATTATCATTTGTTACTAAATGTAATTTACAAATTGTTTATTTAGGATTATGCTGGAGGAGACTCTTGAGAGTCCCATGGACTGCAAGAAGATCCAACCTCTCCATTCTGAAGGAAATCAGCCCTGAGTGCTCACTGGAAGGACAGATTGTGACGCTGAGGCTCCAGTACTTTGGCCACCTCATGAGAAGACTCCCTGGAAAAGACCCTGATGTTGGGAAAGATGGAGGGCACAAGGAGAAGGGGATGACAGAGGACGAGATGGTGGGACAGTGTTCTTGAAGCTACCAGCATGAGTTCGACCAAACTGCGGGAAGCAGTGGAAGACAGGAGTGCCTGGCGTGCTCTGGTCCAGCGGGTCATGAAGAGTCGGACACGACTAAACGACAACAAAATGATTTAATAGTAATATTAATAAGAATAAAATGCATACTAGAGATTAAGTTGGAAAACCATTAGTCGAGGATTAGGGAAATTCCAGGCTTATACAGCCAAATGTTTGTTTATTCTATTTACAAAATTGATGTTATGATGGAAAATATTTGGAAAAACCAATAAAAATTATTATAAAAAGACTTTCAAAAAGTTAAAGTAACAGTAAACTAAAAACAGATTAAAACTTGCCTCAAGTTTCTAAATATCTGGGTAGGCTTGTCTAAACAAAAATATTTTTAGCAGACGCTGAAAATGGTACAGTGAAGGAACCTGATATCAATAGGCAGGGAGTTTCAAAGTGCAGGTGCTGTCACACTAAAAGATGGAGTACAAATGTGGAATGGGTTTTATGTGGCACCCGTGACAGTGCCGGTTCTGCCAACTGAAGCAATCAGGTGGGTGTTAATGGGGTCAGGTGATCTCATAGTCACCCCTCTGATGAGTTTTGTTTGGTGGGTCAGGTTTATTCTTCTTTCTTTCCAGGAAAGGCCTCTGGGACTATGGAACAGGGTGGAAGGAGATCCTGCAAACCTATCAAGTCGTTATTTTTGAAAGGAGATGGCTGCTTAACAGGTCTTGTTCCAATGTTCTAGAGAGCATTTTGGTTGCCAACTTCATTCTAATAGGGCTCCTGTGTTCTTAAAGGCACTTTTCCTCAACAAGGGGACAAAGAGAATGGGGAAACTGGCTGACACTGCGAAAGGACTCCTGGTGGCCAGGAAAAAAGGCTGGTGCTCACCAAGAGAGAATTTGTTGCTTATGCTGGATCTCTCATTCAGTGGGTCAAAAAGTTAAGAAACACACACACTTGGGGTAGTGACAGAGGATGAGACCCCCTTTAGTTGCCTTCATTGGCCATGCAAGTATGTTATGAGTGCCTTCTACTAAGCATGTTGCTGCATCATCTGTGAAGGACAAGAAACAGAACCTCTGGTGACACCATTTTCTTTCCGTTTGGCCATTTTGCCACAATTCAAATATGGGGGAGAAATTTGGTTTTGTGTGCATTTTAACGTGAACCCCCACCCCCTGCCACACTTCCCAAAAGAACCAAATGGTGCTCTGCCAAGTCGCAGCTACCCTGCAGAATTTGCCGTGCAACTATCCAACCAAAGAATGTGTATCTTAAAGGGAAGCATGCATAAAAGTGTACATGTATTTGGGAACATAAAAAGGCATTGCCTTCAGGGAATTGGTTTGTAGAAATATTTATGGTAGGCAAAATTGCATATAAAATGTGTCTATTAGCATAAATGTACCCAAAAATGCTAACTTTAAAAAATATCGTATTTTTTGCTCTATAAGACTCACTTTTTCCCACCTAAAAAGTAAGGGGAAATGTGTGTGCGTCTTATGGAGCGAATGCAGGCTGCGCAGCTATCACAGAAGCCAGAACAGCAAGAGTGATTGCTGCTTTCACTGGGCAGCGATCCCTCTTGCTGTTCTGGCTTCTGAGATTCAGAATATTTTTTTTCTTGTTTTCCTCCTCCAAAAACTAGGTGCGTTTTATGGTCTGGTGCGTCTTATAGAGCGAAAAATACGGTAAATTGGAAGCTGATACAAAAAGGTGGTGAACTGAAGATTGGAAACTCAAATTCATAGTGTCATCAATCTCTAGTCTCAGAACCAGATTCAAACATCTATTCATTTGCTGGAGCTTGAACTGGTTTTCCTGAACTGTTTACTTCCTCTGTTCATCCCTGTTAATTTCTACAGCATTAATGTGACTTGCATCCTGATATAACTTTAACAAGACTTTATCTGCCACCAAGCACCACAACACTAACTAATCACATTAAGCAAAAAGGCAAGCTGTGAGCCGTAAATGTCAGAACAAAGCCATTCTTTTCATCACTTTAATTAAAAAAGAAATTCTTAGCCAGGATTACACTTATTAATGTTAAGTATCACTTATTCAAGGAGAACCACTTTCACCCAGCAACCTCTTGCTGGTGCAGGCTCTCCATACCCACAGAGAACCAGCCCCACACCTGCAAAAGCTCCCTTTCCCTCTCTCAGCTCCAAAGCCTTCCAACCTCACATTTCAGAGGAAGGAGACTCCTTCTCACACAAGAGTTCTACAGGCCTTTCCTGCAACTTTCCTCTACTCTTTTCTGTTGGGGCTGAGCACAGGAGACTCCAGATTCTGAAGAAGGAACCTGTAAAGCAGGGCTGGGGAAGTTGAGGGGTGGGCTGACAGGAATGGACTCCAACTCCCACCTTTCCTTACTGCTGGCCGTGCAGGCTGGGTCTGGAAGGACCCCACAGGTGAGTGTGGGTGACTTTCAGAAAGACTGGGCCGTGGCTAATTCAGCTGCTAGAAATATATTAAAAAATTAAAAAAATGTCCAGTAGCACCTTAGAGACCAACTAAGGAAGTCACCAGACCCTTATGTATAGTGGGAGGGTGGGATGGGGTTTTTCTCAGGAGGGTAGTAGGAGATGGGTGATTGACTCAATGGGTATGGTAAACCTGTTGATGAATGTTAAAGACTGCAATTAGTACTAGAGGAAAAAGCAAGGGATAGTATGCAGATGATTAGCATATGTAATGAGACAGGAATCCAATATCTCTATTAAGACCAGGTCTCTCCATAGTTTTCAGACTAGTGATAAACTGTAATTCAGCAATTTCTCTTTCAAGTCTGTTTCTGAAATTCTTTTGTAATAAGACAGCTGCTTTGAGATCCTGTATTGAATGTCATGGGAGACTGAAGTGTTCTCCTACTGGCTTCTCTGTCTTGTGATTCCTGATGTCAGATTTATGTCCATTTATCCTTTGGCGTAGGGTTTGGCCTGTTTGTCCAATATAGAGCGCTGAAGGGCATTGCTGGCATTTGATGGCATGCACAATGTTAGAATGTCAGCCGCTGGAGTTTTGGAGTTCCCTCTCTGATTTCTACAGATGCTGGTAGTCATCACGAGATTTTGTTTTCCCTCCACACTCCTGTTTCTCCCTCTGCACTGTGATGTCACAGCAAGGTAATCTTGTGCAAATGCCAACTTAACAAAAAATGATGAAAAAGACCTCAATTCAGCAGCATCTCTGCATTGCGGACTTAAAGAAAGGAGCAGTGGACCACTAGTAATGTGTCTTTTGAAATGGGGAGGGGGGTTGAGCCAGAAAGATGCTGCTTCTCTCCCCACTGCCAGCCTGCAAGAAAATATTGGAATATTCCTGGCATAGAAAAACGATTAAAGTGTCAGTACCTGGGAGCCAAGCCTAGGCCTGTATCTCAAAGCTGAGCTTTGTGCACAAGGATCAGCTGAGTTGCTGGCTTGGTGTCACACAGGGGCTTCTGCTGAGCCAGTCCAGCCAGACGAGAGGTTTCAGAACCATTATTTTGATTTTAGTAATTGAATAGTGGGTGATTTTTATTGGCTTTATGGATTTTCTTTACTCCCTAAAATAAACTGCTTTGAAGAAAAACAGAGTAAAGCACTAGAAAGGTTTTTAAACAAATGATCCCAGGTCATTGTCGTGGAAGAATGGAATGGACTCTGGGCTGGGCCTCGGCGGCTGGTGGAGCGGGAATGGGTCTGCAGAACAACATACAATTAAAAGATTGGGGAAAACTCTGGAAAGAAGGAATAAAATTTATAGCATTCAATGCCTTAAAAGAGAATGTGATGAAAATGATGTATAGATGGTGTATTACACCACTGAAATTAGCTAAAATGTATAAAACAAGTAATAAATGTTGGAAATGTAAAGAAAAGGAAGGATCATTTTATCACATGTGGTGGGAATGTCAGAAAGTGAAAAGCTTCTGGGAAATGATATATAATGAGATGAAAAAGATGTTGAAATATACATTTATAAAAAAAACCCCAGAAGCGTTTCTACTTGGCATTGTAAGTGAGGACATTAATTGACAGGACAATAAACTGTTTTTATATGCAACAACAGCAGCAAGAGTATTGTTGGCACAGAAATGGAAACAAGAAGAACTACCGACGAAACAAGAATGGCAGACGAAATTAATGGACTATGCAGAATTGGATAAGATGACAGGAAGGATTCAAAGCCTGCGGGATCAGAGTAAATATATGAACTATTTGAAAAGCGATTGTAATCAACAGATTATGCTAGTAGGATTGCAAGAAGTTTTGTAAGGAGGATTATGCGAAATATTGCCGAGAAAACTATGGTTAGAATTATTAGTGAAGGAGTATTAAATGTAATACCGATAATAATGAAATGCAGATTAAGTGATAAAGACTGAAAAATCTTCAGATGCAGTTGATGGAAGTCCAAAACATTGTATAAGATAAGAAAGTATGTTATATGGTTTTTGGAAATTAATTGTAAAAATCAATAAAAATATTTTTTTAAAAAGGGAATGGGGCTGCAGAGGAGCACAAAGCAGCCCACAGAAATGGGCTGTGATTTATCTGAGAAGAAGCCGGTCAGGGTGTGGCTGGGAAAGACTCCAGTTTTGTGATGTGTCCATTGGCCCATATCTATCCCCTGAAGAGGTGAGAGTAAACTTGGAGTTTATTTGCAGAAGAGCACAACAAGCCTCTTCCACAAGAGGAACATTGGACATGGCCTTATTATCCCAGGCCAGGCCACTGGTTCCTCTAGGTCAGGACTCTCTGTGACTGGCAGTGGTTCTCCAGGGAGTCTTTCTTAGCCTTCTCTGGAAACGGCCCATCAGGGATTGAACCTGGGACCTTCTGCTTGCAAAGCAGCTGCTCTGTCATGGATCTGTGGACCCTTCCCAATGCACACTCTTAGGCAATGGATGGTGTTGTCTCGCACACCATAATTCTATACTTATGCCAGTTTCCTTCCAAAGAACTCAAGGCAACCCCCAGCAGCTCTGGTGAGAAGCCAGGTTCCTGCCTCCATCATCCATCCCTAGACAGCAGCCGTTACCTCAGCTGGTCATTAGAAGAAACTGCAACTAAGAATTTATACAGTGGTACCTCGGGTTACACAAGGGACGCGGGTGGCGCTGTGGGTTAAAGCCTCAGCGCCTAGGACTTGCCGATCGAAAGGTCGGCAGTTCGAATCCCCGCGGCGGGGTGCGCTCCCGTTGCTCGGTCCCAGCGCCTGCCAACCTAGCAGTTCGAAAGCACCCCCGGGTGCAAGTAGATAAATAGGGACCGCTTACTAGCGGGAAGGTAAACGGCGTTCCGTGTGCTGCGCTGGCTCGCCAGATGCAGCTTGTCACGCTGGCCACGTGACCCGGAAGTGAGATGGGCGCACAACCCTAGAGTCTGGCAAGACTGGCCCGTACGGGCAGGGGTACCTTTACCTTTACCTCGGGTTACATATGCTTCAGGTTACATACGCTTCAGGTTACAGACTCCACTAACCCAGAAATAGTACCTCAGGTTAAGAACTTTGCCTCAGGATGAGAACAGAAATTGTGCTCCGGCGGCACGGCGGCAGCGGGAGGCCCCATTAGCTAAAGTGGTGCTTCAGGTTAAGAACAGTTTCAGGTTAAGAACGGACCTCCGGAACGAATTACCGTATTTTTCGCTCTATAACACGCACCAGACCATAACACGCACGTAGTTTTTGGAGGAGGAAAACAAGAAAAAAAATATTCTAAATGAAATAGTGGATATATGATTTTTGTGGTTCATGCTGTGGCCACAGACATGTGATCTGACAGTGAGTTTGGAGTAGCCCAATGCAAAAATCCTGAGGATCCATGTGGATCCATGCTTTGTAACCACGGAGGAGGGAAGGAAGGGGAACCATGGATCCTCTGCTCACGACTGCAGCAGATCCCCCCGCCACCCGCAGGCATTCGCTCCATAACACGCACAGACATTTCCCCTTACTTTCTAGGAGGAAAAAAGTGAGTGTTATGGTGCAAAAAATACAGTAAGTATGTAAGCCAAGGTACCACTGTACATGTATTTGCTTATCTCCTTCTCCCACCTAATCCGTTTCCTTTTTGTATCATGTCTCTTTAAACTGTAAGTCTGAGGGCAGGGACTGTCTTGCTTATAGAGCCGTTCCAGAGCTTTTTTGGGGGGTGGGGTGGGGCAAAGTTCGATAAATACACTTAAAACAATGGCTTACTATGTAAGAAATGCAACACAAAAGGAGAAAGTGACAGGGAGGAAAGAGGTCTCATGGCCACTGCTCAAGACAGTTCAGCTGGTCTCAGCCAAGCCACTGGAGGGATGCGGCCGAGTGGAGGGGAACTATTCTGAGAGCTCAGGAGCCTAAAGGTCCCTGCCATGGTGCCCATCTTTGGGATCAACTGCCCTCTTGCGAAAGGGTTTCCTGTGTCACCCTCAGCACTTCCTTCTCTGCCTTCTATCTCACCTGCACTGGAGTGGGCTGTGCAGAGGGCCCTGCAAATGCCAGTCAGGCTGGTGATTCCTCTTCAGAGTCCAACAGATGCAGCAGCATTTCTTTGCATTGTAAGCTTAGGAACGATTAACGTGGAACAAATCAATGAACGATTGTAGCAGCAAATACGCAAAGCAAACATTCCACTCCATAGCCCAACCCAGCCCACTGCTGGTGCCTTGGCAACAGTGAATTTGTTGAATTAATGAGTGAATGACCATGAACTGTTGTGAGTTACGTTCCTCTTTCTGTCCCAGGTCTGTCAGAATCCACTTTCCCCTCTCCTTTCCTGCTTTAGTGGTCATTCACTTCTGTGGAGATGGGGTTGGCTGAGACAGAGCGGTTTTGATTTGAGTAGAGCTACTGAGTGGAAGGGATGCGGGTGGCGCTGTGGGTTAAACCACAGAGCCTAGGGCTTGCCGATCAGAAGGTCGGCGGTTTGTATCCCCGCAACGGGGTGAGCTCCCATTGCTCGGTCCCTGCTCCTGCAAACCTAGCAAATCAAAAGCACGTCAAAGTGCAATAGGTACCGCTCTGGCGGGAAGGGAAACGGTGTTTCCGTGCGCTGCTCTTGTTCGCCAGAAGCGGCTTAGTCATGCTGGCCACATGACCCGGAAGCTGTATGCCGGCTCCCTCGGGCAATAAAATGAGATGAGCGCCGCAACCCCAGAGTTGGCCACAACTGGTCCTAATGGTCAGGGGTCCCCTTTACCTTTACCTTTACTGAGTGGAAAACCTTGCAGTTAGAAGGGGCCAGAGATATGCTGGCTCATTGCACCCTTCCTGGCCAGGGTTTCTGGTTCACTATGGACATCTGGCACTTCAAATCCCCACATCCTGAGCAGGGGGCATCCAATCCTAAGTTTTGGCAACATTAACCCCCTGCCCAGTTATAGGGCCTGGAGCTCCATGGCAGAGCCCCTGCTTTACATGGAGAAGATCCCAGGATCAGTCCCCAGGGGCATCTCCAGGTGAGGCTGGAAGAGAATCCCATCTGAAATCCTGGAGAGCCACTGGCACTCTGGGTAGACAACAGTGAACTAGATGGGCTAATGGTCTGACTCAGGATAGTGTATCTGTTTAAAACATGTATGGCTCACTTCTCCCCTCAGCAAAGGAACTGCTCAAAGCAGCTTTCAAGCAAACAGCCAACATAAAAGCCACAGCGGTCTAATTACAACACAAATTAACACTAAAAACAGCAGCATGAGAAATCAATGCACTAAGAAGAAGCAGACCCAAAAGCTTGTTTAAAAAGGGACAGTTTGCATAGAACTACGATTCTGTGAAAACTCTCCCTTTTTAAACAAGCTTTTGAGTCTGCTGCTTCTTAGTGCATTGATTGCAGAGTTGGAAGGGATGCCAAGGCTCTGTTAGAATTCCTGCTCCATGATTGCAGTCATGGGATTTTTGTCTATCACATGACAGTGTATGTTTTGACTCCACAGAGTGGGAATGACGGAGACAGGATGTTTGTGTTACTGTGTTCCATGAAGTGGGACTATTGTCCTGTTTTCCCCCTTCTTTGCTGTCTAATGCTAGAGAGAGAGGGAGCTATGTTGCAGTGCTCTGTGTGTGTTTATATGTAAATAAAGTAGATTAGCCAAAATGCTGAGTTGCTGGGGTTCTGTCACGCAAGCTGCGAAGACTCTGTGACCCCTAAGTGTGCCGGTGTCGGTTGGCATCGGTTGCTGTGATGTTCGGGCTGAAGAAAGCTTTTGAAGCTCCTGAACGATTGACCAGGAGGGAGAAAACATGCCAGTCAGGCCTGTGTCTCTGCCAGGGTCCTACGCGAGTGTAGGCTGAACTCCTGACAGGCTCATCTAGTCCAAACCCCTCAATTGCCAGTTGAACAAAGATAAAAGAGGGGGAGCTCCCCATAGCTCTTGGAGGAGGGAGTTCCACAAAGAAAACCTTCCTGCATGTTGACACCAACCCTGCCTTTGAAAACAGAGTGAAACACTAACCTTAAAATATACTGGGCAGATTTCACATGAGAGGAGATGGCTGTTCCAGGAGTGCTTTCCCAAACTATGAAGGGCAACCAGAATTACCCTTGGAAACAGACTAGGAGCTAGTGCAGCTGATACAGTCGAGGTGTCATGAATTGGCAGAACAGCGGAGAGGAGGGAGAGGATCCTGGAGAGGGGTCTAGCCATGCCTGGGACAGGCTGGGGATGGAGAAGGAGAGGTTGGCGTAGAAAGTACTCATGGGGCAATGGAGGGTGGCAAGGGCATGGAGGTCGGTGCACAGGAACCAGAGCAGTAGGACCCATCACCAGAGCAGAGATGCTGTGTCTGCTCAACTCCCCACGTTGGTTGGACCACAGCTTGGGTGTTCCAGGGAGCTCTTTGGGGCCATGCTGGTAGCTGCAGAGGTGGGAACTTGGACATTGGACTTTGGACTTGTTGGCCTGCCAGACTGCGTGCTAGCATTTGTCATGGGATCGTGCACTCCCACTGGACATGCCACCAGGTACCCTGTAGTTCAGGACAGAAGGGGCCCCAGGAGGCAGGTTCACGTGTTCATATGAAACACACCAGAGTTTTGGGGAGGGGCAGACAGAGCACCTCTTTTACATGCAAAAGGAGGCAAGTGCAATCTCTGGAAGCATCTCCATTTAAAAAGGCACAGGTACTATGCCATGGGGTCCTTGCCATGCTGGGTGTGAATCATCAATACCCCAACACTTGAGCACATCCACACTGGGGATGGGGATTGCAGCAAAAAGCTCTCCTGTCTGTGGGGCAGGCACAGGCAGCATCATGACAGGCCCCCCTGGGTCAGTTGGTGGGTGTTTTGCCTCTGATAAGGTCCCTTCCCACTTGCCCAGTTCCCCAGCAGCTAGAGGCACAAGGTGCCACAAACACTCCTTATGCCAATTTCCTCAATTACTGCTGAAAAATGTATTGTGTTTAAGGCCTGCTCTGAGTTACCTCATTTGGAATGTCTTCCATAAATTGTCCCATTTATTCACAAGCCCATTATGGTGCCATCTGAGAGTATGGCCTGCTCTAGATTAGATGTGCTACATTAATTTGCAAAAAGAAGCAGCAGTGAATCAGAGAGGGAAGATGCTCTGAGGTTAGTGCTGGGTTGTTCTTGTTGTTTCATCCTGTGGTGTGACAATCCTAGGCAAGTTCTACATTAAACCAATATTTGACAGAAATCATTTGGCCCGTTTTGGCAAGCTCAAAATGTAAAGGCCCTTTCAAGTAAAGAGAACTTACAGAGAGCTATGCTCAGTAATAATGATCAGCAAAACCTCTGCTCTGATGAGTCATGAAAGCCTTACAATGTGAGACTTAGCTGGGCAAGTATTGCTGCCATTTGTATGTGAAAAAAACTCATTTCTGGGGAAAAAGCATTTCATTTGCTGTTATAGCTTAGGTCTCCATTTCTAATTAATGGGAGGGTTCATGGAGCTATGATGGGCACTCCCTTGCTTGCCAGTAGACTGCCCGGGACATTTCCCCCTGCCTAAAACCCACCAGCCTTTATCTTCGTTGAGCGAATTGTTGCCTGCTTTACAATCCACTCACTGTTCTCAAAAAATTCATCTGTATTATTACAGTTGTTCCTTGGAAGTCGAACAGAATCCGTTCCGGAAGTCCGTTCAACTTCCGAAATGTTTCACTTCCAAAGCGTGGCTTCTGATTGGCCGTAGGAAGCCAATCAGAAGCTGTGGAAGCCCCGTCAGACATTCAGCTTAGAAAAGAACATTCGGAAACTGGAGCACTCACTTCCGGTTTTTGATCGTTTGGGAGCTGGAACGTTTGACTCCCAAGCGTTCAGGAGCTGAGGTACGACTGTATTATTATTATTATTATTATTATTATTATTATTATTATTATTTCTTGTATCCCTTCCTCCCAAAGGAGCCCATGCAAATAAAATCAACAAAGAACAATAAAACCGCCAACATATAGTAAAATAACATACAGTAAAGCAATAATTGAACTGTAAGGCTGTGTATCCACTATTCATTTAAAGCACATTCAAAGCACCTCCCCCCCCCACCCAAGAATTTGTAGTTTGTTAAGGGCTGCTGGGATGAACTGCAGCATCCAGAATTCTTTGAGGGGGGAAATGTACTTTGAAAGTACTTTGAAGGTACAGTGGACGCCCGGGTTGCGAACGTGATCCATGTGGGATGCACGTTCGCAACCTGTAGCGTTCACAACCCGCAGTGGCGCGTCTGCCCGTGTGTGGGTTGCGATTCGGCACTTCTGCGCATGCGCAAAGCATGATTTAATGCATGCACAACCCCTGAAACCCGGAAGTAATCCGTTCCGGTACTTCTGGGTTTCGGCGGGTCCGTAACCCAAAAAAACGCAACCTGAAGCGTCTGTAACCTGAGGTATGACTGTATAGACAACTGGGTCATGGAAGAGGTAGCAGAGTCTGAATTCTGTAAGGCCTTATGTTTAGTGATAGACGCCCAGCAAATCTTTTGGTATGGTCTTTAATCAGGTAAGTTGTATAGGAATTGAGAGACCAAAAGCCTTTCCCGATCTCCGCCCAGCAGGGCCAGCTCACCAATGAGGCAAGGTGAGGTGATTGCCTCAGGTGGCAGGATCCACAGGAGCAGCAGATCTTCGTATGCTGCCCCAGCCGTAGTAGCAGCAAGAGCTGTGCTCCTTGAAAACTGGATCTGCTAGACTCTCAGCCACCACTTCTCCAGCAGCCTTTTGGCAAATAGGAGGTGCGGCCGCTCTCCTCCCCTTCCCCAGGTGGGGGCTGCCCTCTGGGGGTCTCCTGGGCTCTGCACCTGGCCAGCTGGAGTCACCACAAGCCCTCACCTTCTGTGATGGCCTTTGATTCCCAATTTCGTGGTTCACCTCAAAATGTCTTGAGGCAGCCCTGCCTCTCAGCATATGTCACTCTGCTTGGTAGGACCGCCCCGTAAGCACTTTCAGTTTAGCCCCTGAATTAAGGGGGATTTAAATACTTCTTGCTGTGCAGAAGGAAGTGTGAAGTGCCTTGTATATCCAAGCTCTCATAGAGTCTCACCCACACAGTTTATTAGATCTGGAAGTTCGGGGCTCTCTCTCAGATTCTCTTTTTATTTTTTTGAGTATATTAGGCTCCCAGGCCAGTTGGAACTTTCTTATTCCAGTTTTGTTAACCTAATATATTGTGAAGCCACACGATTTGCTACTAAATGCACTGAAATATGGACCAAACAAGCAATGCGGGCACTGCCATTTCTGCAGATTGAAAGTTGGCTGCTTTCAGGATCAACAGCCTTTATTTTTAGCATCACATTCTCAACAGTGGCCGATTCTGGCGTCATAAAACTAAGAAGCAATGCAGTTCGTTTACCGCATCCCCCTTTTTTCACCCCTTTCTTTCTCATTCTGCTGCAATATTGTGAACTGCTCTGACAGCCTGTCTTTAATGTAATAAAGCAGAAGTATTTTTATTAGGTCTTTGGAATAAGCACACGGCATGCATATTTCATTGGGCTCCATTGCAATGCAGCCTCCAATTGAGGCAGCCAGAAGGTTGCGGCAAAAATGTCGAGGCAACCCTTTTTCATGATCCAAGGTTTTAAGGAGAATGCAAAACAGAGAAAGATGCTCAGCTTGGGCTCCTGAACATGTTGAGACATCAGCAACAAACTGCAAGGGTGCCATTACTTTGGAAAACATTACAAATGTGCAGGATTTCATGATATCTTAAAGATTAAATGAATTTACTGTTGTTTTTGTTATTAATTCTACTACATTCAGATGTGTGAAGGTCTGTTCCTGGGTGCAGAATGGAGGTGGGGAAAGTAAATGGTTTGAGATCAGAGGGAAATTAAGTGGTATGGTGCCATCAGGACAGGGCAGGGGTCAGCAAACTTTTTTAACAGGGGGCTGGTCCACTGTCCCTCAGACCTTGTGGGGGGCCGGACTATATTTTTTTTGGGGGGGAATGAATGAATTCCTAAGCCCCACAAATAACCCAGAGATGCATTTAAATAAAAGGACACATTCTACTCATGTAAAAACACGCTGATTCACGGACTGTCTGTGGGCCAGATTTAGAAGGCGATTGGGCTGGATCCAGCCCCCGGGCCTTAGTTTGCCTACCCATGGGATAGGGTTTTGGGGAAGACACCAAGGGGCCTCACCAGCGCAGGTATCGGGGGGCCCCCAACTGCAGCAGGGGTGTCTTACTAAATGCAAAAGTTAGTGACATAATTACATTCCTATCTGAAGCAGCGGTAGTGTCACAGAGCGAGCTGGCAGTAAATTGCACCATTGAAAGTTGGAGTTAACTCTTTATTAGAAAAAACATGATCTTCACAGACTTGGCTGCGTGTCTAACCTAACAAGCACAGCTTACTCCATGAATCAGTTGTTCAGATAGAAAGTCCCCACCTCGGCACCTCCGCACAGCCATCTAAGTCGCCTCCTCTCCAGGGCTTTCCCCAAGCAATCTAAGGCTGAACCTTCATGAAGACAACCTCTTCTACGCTCTTTTCATGCCTTTTCTGGTTCTGAGAGACTGGGGGTGGGGAGAGGGAGCTTCTCGCAGCAGGAGAGGGAGGCACCTGTGACTCTTCGCCAGCTGGACTCACCTCTGCCTCTGGCTCTCCCTCCTCCCACTCGTCTGATTTGGCTTTTGGCCTTGATTCTGAACTTCTCTCTGCCATTTGTTGTTGTTGTTGTTTAGTCATTTAGTCATGTCCAACTCTTCGTGACCCCCTGGACCAGAGCACGCCAGGCACTCCTGTCTTCCACTGCCTCTCGCAGTTTGGTCAAACTCATGCTGGTAGCTTTGAGAACACTATCCAACCATCTCGTCCTCTGTCGTCCCCTTCTCCTTGTGCCCTCCATCTTTCCCAACATCAGGGTCTTTTCCAGGGAGTCTTCTCTTCTCATGAGGTGGCCAAAGTATTGGAGCCTCAGCTTCACGATCTGTCCTTCCACTCAGGGCTGATTTCCTTCAGAATAGAGAGGTTGGATCTTCTTGCAGTCCATGGGACTCTCAAGAGTCTCCTCCAGCACCATAATTCAAAAGCATCAATTCTTCGGCGATCAGCCTTCTTTATGGTCCAGCTTTCACTTCCATACATCACTCTCTGCCATAGACACTCCCAGTTCACTAAGCCCTGCTGCCTCTTCAGCTTTCAACACCGCCTCTTCTCAGTCTTCTCCCTCTTCTCCCTCATTGTTTTCCCACCACCACTCCCCGTGCTCTGAGCCTTCTTCCCTTGGGGGTTCCCCAGCTGGTTCCTTCCACCATTCCCCTGCATCCAGCCAGTCCAAGACACCTAGGGAAGCTGTGGGATCCCTCCAGATGTTGGGCTCTGACTTCCATCATTCTTGACCACTGGCCATGCTGGCTGGGGCTGAGGGGAGTGAGGGATTGCCCCACAGATCCCCCATTCCTGGTCTCAAGAAAAGGGCTTGAAGTCTAGAGCTTAAATGAATCCCCGATGGAATGCAACTATCTCTGGGTTTTTTTTTGGAAAGTACCAGGCCTTTGAAGAAGTGGATTATAGCCAAAATCTGTTATAAACTGCTGGCCTTTTAAAGTGTCTCAAGACTCCTTTCTTGTTTTTGCAGCAACAGCTGCCACCTCTCTGGAAACTGTTAACACCCCGTTGCGGGGATTCAAACCGCCAACCTTCTGATCGGCTCTGTGGTTTAACCCACAGCGTCACCCGTGTCCCATAGATTGCTATAACGACTCTCATTTTACATACCCATGAAAAAAGAGGATGTGTCCTGCAAAAAGAGGACATATGGCAACCCTACAGGGTTCCTGGAGTACCAAAAAGGCAAGGATGCCCAACCTGAGGTGCCCAAGAGAATGGGATGTGCTTTGATTGTAACCTCTCTTCATCTGAGGCAATTGTCTCCGTTGTCTCCTGAATGAGGAGTTATTTTGTCATTTGGGAGCAGGGTAAATTGCAATTTGTTTATGCATAAAACATACATTTTCCCCCAGCACCTTTTGAAGCTCACCTCATTTTGGTTGGAAATGGGGTCCTACCCTCTCCCCAAGTTATCCTGTGACAGATGCACAGGGGCTTGTTGTTGTTGTTATGTAAATTTGTATACTGCCCTATACCTGTAGATCTCAGGGTGGTTCACAACATAAAATTACAATACAAAAAAAACATGGTTCTTGAGGCCAAGACAGGGTGGTGGGCAGTCATGGCCAAATCCTTCCCAAACAGGAGAGTCACTGTCTGTTATTGCTGTTTGATGGAAGTAATGGTCTGGATCAGGCAACTGAGGATCCATACCGGGCCTGGCCAATCCAGAGTCTTCATACTCCTGCCAATTGGAGGTCCTGATGTTGCACACTCCTGTTCTCTTCTATGCCCAAAGGGGGTCCTGAGGCCTATAAGTAAAGTTCAGTCACAACCCGGGAAGACAACTGCAACCTTTCTTGATGTATAGGTGCAATTAATAACTGAAAGCTTTTAATTTACTACAGAGGGGAGGAGGAGGGAATGGTGCTCCAAAAGGACCTGGAACAATTACTATTAATCAAGGCAATTAATCAACTAACCTCTGCAGCGTTTGAGGGCACCCACTTCTCCTCAGTGCCTGATTTCCTTAGGTCCTTCTTACTCTTAGCTCTGCTGCCCACTTTCACTGGCCATGCTGGCTTTTATGCTTGCTGACCTGGTGAACACTTTCGCTCTATTGGCACTTGTTGAAAGCTTGGAAGTTGCACAAGATGGGAAGGCATGGAAGGTGCATTTCTGGATCTGCAGTCTGCAATGCGGACTGTGCCACAAGCAACATTCGTTTTAGAAGAGGATTGGGCAGACTTCTGGAAGACAAGGCTATCAATGGCTACTAGCCATGATGGCGACGCTTCTAAAGACCAGTTGCTGGAAGCTGCAGGAGGGAAGAGGGCTCTTGTGCTCGATTCCTGCTTGGGGGTTTCCCACAATCATGTTTTGGGCTGCTGTGAGAACAGGATGCTGGACTAGGTGGGCCACTGGCCTGATCCAGCAGACTCTTCATATGTTCTGATTGCTTGATACCCAAAACATTCCCCCCCTTCCCCTTTAGTTAGTTAAAACACTGAGAGGAAAAAACAATGCTGTCCAGGGTTGTAAAGACTGCAGAGAGAATACAGTGGTACCTCAGGTTACATACGCTTCAGGTTACATATTCTTCAGGTTACAGACTCTGCTAACCCAGAAATAGTACTTCAGGTTAATAACTTTGCTTCAGGATGAGAACAGAAATCAGGCTCTGGTGGCGCGGCGGCAGCAGGAGGCCCCATTAGCTAAAGTGGTGCTTCAGGTTAAGAACAGTTTCAGGTTAAGAACAGACCTCCAGAACGAATTAAGTACTTAACCTGAGGTACCACTGTAATTGGGTGCACTCTTCCCACCTTGGATCAAATTTATGCTTCCAGGTGCCATAAAAAAGCTGCAGAGATAGCGCAGGATAGTGCGCACCCCGGAAATGATCTCTTTCAGCTTCTACCTTCTGGAAGGTACAGGGTCATAAAGACTGGGACTAGCCATCTGAGAAACAGTTTCTATCCAAATGCGATAGTATTCAGAGGTCTCCTGCCTTCAGTACTGGACATAGTACATCATCATCATGGCCAATAGCCATGGATAGCCTTATTGTACTCCATCACTTTGTTTAGCCTTAAAAAAAGCCAACTGAGTGGCCCTCACCAGATCTTGTGGCAGCATAGTCTCTCAATTAGATGCTGTGTTCACAGATATTCACAGATCATTGCATATCTGTATTTGCTTCTCATTTTTTTAAAGCCAGACAGTGACAAAGTTGCTCAATGATAAAGCCATTATGCAGTTGTAATAATACAATTGTTGATCAAAAACAGAGGAAAGAACCAACACAATGAGTATCACCGTATCTGCAGTTCCCAAAAGCAAAAGGAAACCAATTCTGAAGACAAAGCATGTTTCTTAATAAACCCTTCCCTCAATTTTAGAGAACGTGTTAATTTTAATAATATCAGGATACTCACGATGTGCCCTCTACATTCATCCAATATAAATGTTTTAGGTTTTTGTATCAAATTAGTATATATTTTATTGAATGACATTGTATACATTGCAGCAGCCTTTGGCTATAAGCAATAAACTTGACTGACTGACTGACTGACTCTACATTCATCACCCTGTGACAAATGTTTATGAATCGTCATTACCAACCTCTCTGCCACAATTAAATTCAACACAAAGGAATGCCATTCCTTTGTGGACAAGGCTTTTTGTTATTATTTAGAGTAACAGTTCGGGAGACAGTTGGTCTGTCTACTCCAGACATGATTGATATCACCCTTCTGACTTTACTCCAGTCTATAAATCACTCTGCACTTTCAGAACTTTATCTGGATTTATCTTGTCACCATCTCCAGAGCTTATCTGAATTAGTACTGTAAAAGTTCTGAATTTTGGCTAGGATAGGACACCATCAAAATATCATTTTGTCTGAAGCCAAAATCGCAAGAGATTTTAAGAGAAATTAAACTGTACCAAACACAATATATGGAACTGATGAATCAAGAAATAGAATGGAAAATTAAACAAATGAGACAAAAGACTTTTGAATCTGCAGATAAGTGTGGCAAGTTATTGGCTTGGCAAATAAAGAAGAGACAAAAACTCAACACGGTAACAAACTTAGAAGTGGAGGGAAAGAACATATGCAACCCAGTGGAAATTAGGAACTGTTCTCAGAGCTACTTTAGACAATTGTATACACAAGGGCCACAGAAAGAAACAGATATACAACAATTCCTCGAGAAAAATGGGCTGAAGAAGATTTCGCAGGAAAGTAAGACAATTTTGAACCAGGAGATATCAGCACAGGAAATAGAAGATGCCATCCAAAACATGACGTTGGGCAAATCACCTGGGCCGGATGGATTGACTTCCAAATACTACAAAGTTTTGAAGGAAGGGTTGATACAACCTCTGAAGGAAGTCTGTAACGAGATTATGGGGGGGAAAAGGGCACCCGATACGTGGAGAGAGGCCTATATTACACTTATACCAAAGACAGAGACTGAAAAGACCCAACTTAAAAACTACCGACCCATCTCGTTATTGAATGTGGATTACAAAATCCTTGCTGATATTTTAGCAAAGAGGCTGAAAAGAGTTTTGATGGAGGAGATTCATGGGGACCAAGCAGGCTTTCTCCCGAAAAGGCATTTGTCGGACAATGTAAGGAATATAATTGACATTTTGGAAAAGTTGGAAGTGAATATAAACACTAAGGCTGTTTTGATATTTGTGGACGCCGAGAAAGCCTTTGACAATATATCTTGGAGTTTTATGTTGAAGAACCTCCGGGGGATGGGGGTAGGCCAAGGGTTTGAAAATGGTATAGGTGCAATATACTCTGAACAGAAAGCAAAATTAATTGTAAATAATGTGGTTACAGAAGAGTTTAAGATTGAAAAAGGGACACGTCAGGGGTGCCCTATCTCCCCACTACTTTTTATATCGGTCCTGGAGGTTTTGCTAAATATGATTAGGAGGGACCAGTTGGTTAAAGGGATTCAGGTCGGAGCTAAACAATATAAACTGAGAGCATTTGCAGATGACCTAGTACTTACTTTACAAGAGCCAGAAGCTAGTACGAAAAGAGTTTTGGAAATAATTCAAGAGTTTGGTCAAATGGCAGGATTTAAATTGAATAAGTTAAAAACTAAGGTATTGGAGAAAAATTTAACACAGATTGAAAAAGAAAGGTTTCAGAATGAGACAGGGTTGACTGTGGTTAAAAAAGTGAAATACTTGGGTGTGAATATGACAGCTAAGAATGTGAATTTATTTAAAGACAATTATGAAAAAACTTGGACAGAAGTGAAAAAAGATCTGGAGATTTGGTCAAACTTGAAGCTTTCCTTGTTAGGCCGAATTGCAGTTATAAAAATGAATGTATTGCCAAGAATGTTGTTTTTGTTTCAAGCATTACAAATAATGGATAAAATGGACTGTTTCAAGAAGTGGCAGAAAGATATATCTAAATTTGTCTGGCAGGGCAAGAAGCCCAGAATAAAATTTAAGATATTAACGGATTCAAAGGAAAGAGGGGGGTTTGCCCTGCCAGACTTTAAACTGTACTATGAAGCGGCAGCTTTCTGCTGGCTAAAAGATTGGCTGCTTCTTGAAAACACAGACATTTTGGATTTGGAAGGTTTTAACAATATCTTTGGGTGGCATGCATATCTATGGTATGACAAGGTTAAAGCACACAAAAGTTTTAAAAACCATATTGTCAGAAAAGCACTATTAAATGTCTGGGTCAGATATAAAGATTTGCTGGAAAACAAAACTCCAAGGTGGTTGTCGCCAATGGAAGCTAAGGCAGTTAAAAAGTTAAATATGGAGTCGAAATGGCCAAGATATTGGGAAATTCTGGAAAAGGAAGGGGACAAATTGAGATTGCAGAGCTTTGAAAAATTAAAAGGGAAGGTGAGAGATTGGCTGCATTATCATCAAATAAATGAAGTGTTTAAATTGGACAGTAAAATTGGCTTCCAGGTGGAAAAATCAAAATTAGAGACTGAACTGTTAGAATCCAGTACTAAGAATTTGTCAAAAATGTATAACTTGCTGCTGAAATGGAATACACAAGATGAAACGGTTAAATCAACTATGATTAAATGGGCTCAGGACATTGGTTATAATATTTTGTTTGCTGACTGGGAAAAGTTGTGGACCACCGGGATGAAATTTACGGCATGTAATGCCTTAAGAGAAAATATAATGAAAATGATTTATAGGTGGTACATAACCCCAGTCAAGCTTGCAAAGATTTACCATTTGCCTGACAATAAATGTTGGAAATGTAAAGAAAAGGAAGGTACTTTTTTTCACCTCTGGTGGACGTGCCCGAAGATTAAGGCATTCTGGGAAATGATCTATAATGAACTGAAAAAGGTATTTAAATATACTTTCCCCAAGAAACCAGAGGCCTTCCTCTTGGGTATTGTTGGCCAGGGGGTGTTAAAGACAGATATAACTTTTTTTACGTATGCTACAACAGCAGCTAGAATACTTATTGCAAAGTACTGGAAGACACAGGATCTACCCACACTGGAAGAATGGCAGATGAAGGTGATGGACTACATGGGCTTGGCAGAAATGACGAGCAGAATCCGAAACCAGGGAAAAGAAGCGGCGGAAGAAGAATGGAAAAAGTTTAAGGACTATTTAAAGAAATATTATAAAATTAATGACAGTTAGAATGATGTTGGACTAAAGTAAATGGTTACTATCAGTAAAGGTTAAGACAAGGAGAATAAGGATGATTAGCTCAAATTTATAGCAAAATAAGGGAAGATTTGCTGAACAATTGATTAGAATTTGGAATACAGAAACGGGAGGCATGAGGAAGTCGAGGAAGAAAGGTTTAAGAAATTAGGACATGAAATGGTACTTGTTTCTTGTTTTGTTTTTTGTCTTCTGTTTGTTTATGTATGTTTTGTTTGTATGAATATAAAAATTGTTTAACAAAATATCATTTTGTCCTGCTTTTCTTTTAACACGACACAGTGAGTCATAGCAAAGTTCATGCGCCAAAGCTGTAGCCAAATATCACCTGATAAGTGTTCTTCAAACACACATATTCTGGTGCCAGTTAACAACCTAAGTATGCCTTAATAAGGGACGCGGGTGGCGCTGTGGGTAAAACCTCAGTGCCTAGGACTTGCTGATCGCAAGGTCGGCGGTTCGAATCCCCGCGGCGGGGTGAGCTCCCGTCGTTCGGTCCCAGCTCCTGCCCACCTAGCAGTTCGAAAGCACCTCTAAGTGCAAGTAGATAAATAGGTACCACTTTATAGCGGGAAGGTAAACGGCTTTTCCGTGTGCTGCGCTGGTGCTGGCTCGCCAGAGCAGCTTTGTCACGCTGGCCACGTGACCCAGAAGTGTCTCCGGACAACGCTGGCCCCCGGCCTCTTAAGTGAGATGGGCGCACAACCCTAGAGTCGGACACGACTGGCCCGTATGGGCAGGGGTACCTTTACCTTTACCTTTTATGCCTTAATATGTTATCCTCTTTTGCTGTCCCTTCAAATTTTTAGAAATGTTAAAAAAAGCCCAAAAACCTTTATTAGCTGGTAACAAGACATGCCTTTTACATCCTGGTCATTTTGATAATTGTCAAGGTGACAAATGCCTCCTTCAGAGGCCCCTGCTCCATGTAGGGATTGGGGGGGGGCTGTGGGTTCCCAAATGTTGGACTCCACCTTCCTGTTATAGACTTAAAGGTAAAGGGACCCCTGACCATTAGGGCCAGTCACGGACGACTCTGGGGTTGCGCCGCTCATCTTGCTTTATTGGCCGAGGGAGCCGGCGTACAGCTTCTGGGTCATGTGGCCAGCATGACTAAGCCGCTTCTGGCGAACCAGAGCAGTGCACGGAAACGCTGTTTACCTTCCCGCCGGAGCGGTACCTATTTTCCTACTTGCACTTTGACATGCTTTCGAACTGCTAGGTTGACAGGAGCAGGGACCAAGCAACGGGAGCTCACTCTGTTGCCGGGATTCGAACCGCCAACCTTCTGATCGGCAAGCCCTAGGCTCAGTGGTTTAACCCACATACAGGTCGGAGCTAAACAGTATAAACTGAGAGCATTCGCAGATGACTTAGTATTGACATTACAGGAGCCAGAATCTAGTACTAAAAGAGTTTTGGAATTGATTCAAGAATTTGGTCAGGTTGCAGGATTTAAACTGAATAAGTCAAAAACCAAGGTTTTAGAGAAAAATCTAACATTGACTGAAAAAGAGAAGTTTCAGAATGAAACAGGTTTGACTGTGGTTAAGAAAGTGAAATACCTGGGGATTAACATGACAGCTAAAAATGGGAATTTGTTTAAAGATAAATATGAAAAATGTTGGACGGAAGTGAAAAGAGATTTAGAAATTTGGTCAAATTTGAAGCTTTCCTTGTTGGGTCGAATTGCAGTCATAAAGATGAATGTATTGCCTAGAATGTTGTTTTTGTTTCAAACATTGCAAATTGTGGACAAGATGGACTGTTTCAAGAAGTGGCAGAAAGATATTTCTAGATTTGTCTGGCAGGGCAAAAAGCCCAGAATAAAATTTAAGATATTAACTGACGCAAAGGAAAGGGGTGGATTTGCCCTGCCAGACTTTAAACTTTACTATGAATCAGTGGCATTCTGCTGGTTGAAAGACTGGCTGCTTCTTGAGAACACAGACATTTTGGATTTAGAAGGTTTTAACAACGTTTTTGGGTGGCACGCATATTTGTGGTACGACAAGGTTAAAGTACATAAAGCATTTAAAAACCATATTGTCAGGAAAGCATTGTTTAATGTTTGGATTAGATATAAGGATTTACTGGAGAATAAAACCCCAAGGTGGTTGTCACCAATGGAAGCGAAAGCTCAGAAAAAGCTCAATATGGAGGCCAAATGGCCGAAATATTGGGAAATTTTGGAACAAGAAGGAGATAGACTGAAACTGCAGAGTTTTGAGAAATTAAAAGACAAAGTGTGAGATTGGCTTCATTATTATCAGATAATGGAGGCTTACAATTCAGATAAGAAAGTCGGCTTCCAGGTGGAAAAATCTAAATTGGAAACAGAACTGTTAGAATCCAAAACTAAGATTTTGTCAAAAATGTATAACTTGCTGTTGAAATGGAACACTCAGGATGAGACGGTCAAATCTGCAATGATTAAATGGGCACAAGATGTTGGACATAACATTATGTTTGCGGACTGGGAACAGTTGTGGACCACCGGTATGAAATTTACGGCATGTAATGCCTTAAGAGAAAATGTTATGAAAATGATATACAGGTGGTACATGACCCCAGTCAAGCTTGCAAAAATTTATCATTTGCCCGATAATAAATGTTGGAAATGCAAAGAAAATGAAGGTACATTCTTTCACCTTTGGTGGTCGTGCCCTAGGATTAAGGCTTTCTGGGAAATGATCTATAATGAATTGAAAAAGGTATTTAAATATACCTTTCTGAAGAAACCAGAGGCCTTTCTCCTGGGCATGGTCGGCCAATTGGTGTCAAAGAAGGATAGAACTTTCTTTAAGTATGCTACAACAGCAGCAAGAATACTTATTGCAAAGTATTGGAAGACGCAAGATTTACCCACTCTGGAAGAATGGCAGATGAAGATGATTGACTGTATGGGATTGGCAGAAATGACTGGCAGAATCCGTGACCAGGGAGAAGAGTCGGCGGAAGAAGATTGGAAGAAATTCAAGGATTATTTACAGAAATATTGTAAAATTAATGAATGTTGAATGATGTCGGATAGAAATTAAGAGGTTTTTAGCTGCAATGTTGTGAGTGATATGGGGGGGGGGAAAGGGTAAAGAAATAGGTCAAAAATTACTGATAAGGATTTGCTGAACTAACAACTTGAATTGGAATACAAGAAGGGGAGGTATGAGGAGGTCAGTGAAATATGTTATCGAAAAATAAGCATTGCGAACTTTATGTGTTTTTAAACTTTTTTGCTTTTTTCTTTTTGATTCTTTTTGATTGTATTAAATTGGAAAATTTTAATAAATATCTTTTCCAAATCAGTGGTTTAACCCACAGCCCCACCCGCGTCCCTTATAGAGTTATAGAATTACGTGAGCGGAATTCCATTATCTTGACCTTGGGGACTTTCCATTCCCATTCAACAGCACTATTTTTCTAGATTTTTTTTTAAGAGTTTTTAAAAATTTTTAAAAATTAAAAAAAAAATTCTAGAAAAATAGTTGCCGGAACTCACCATGAACGCCTCCCTTGTTCTCTTATAATGGCAATGGTGCCCAGCTGGGAGGTGCTGGAACTGAGTTTCTGGTGAGTTCCGGTTGAAAAAAAGCCCTGCCACTCAGCCTGTAAATGTACAGTTGAACAAATTTTCCCCGTGAAGGGCAAAACTCAGTGGTTCTCTGTCTCTCCTTGGCTGAGCTGGAGAAAGCATTGGAACAGGTTTAAATAGTCATCATCTGAATGCTCACATGGATCCCTTTCTGCTGCTGAGGTCCTTTGAGTTAAATGCCCCAAGTTATACACTGGTGAGACCTGTGTTAGACATTTGGGAGCTGCTTCCGAGTTGCCTTCCAAGATCTGAGTGCATCTCTGCCGTTCCCTCACCTTGAGTGCCACTGCTCTGCAGGTGGAGATACTCGTGGGTGTGCTAATTAGAGCTAATAATAACTCCCATGACCTGCCTTGGCACACAAACGCTTTTTTTTGCAGCCGGATGTCAGCCCTTCTGGGCTGGTCTGATGGGGTGGAGCACGTCACCCTACATGCCCAAGAACTGTACAAATTAGGGATAAAAATGGTCTTTAATCACAGTATTGCCTTAAAGGCAATGCATTCCAAAAGGCTGGCCGGTGTCTCCACATTGCTTTGCCTAGATGCACAGGGAGAAGGATCTTCTGCAACTAAAACACTTCCACCTAAAGCTTGGATTTCTTTCTGTATGTGTTCTCAATCAGCTGGAATAAATAGTCGTTGAGCGGGCCAGGAAAGTCATTTCAGCAACTGTTCCAGGAAGGACACTGAGGTAAATTTTAAAACATTCATAGAATACTGTGAGTGTACAGGGTACAATCTGATTAGTGGCGTCTCTTTGAAGAAAAGGCTCCCCCTCCCCCCTCGTCCTTGCCCCCCAAGGTCACTAGGTGTGCCAGCCGCAGGATCAGATAGGAAATACAGTACAATAAATACAGCAGGGAACCACAAACACAAATCAGTAAAAACCCCTGAAATCTAGGTCAGAGAACCACAGTATTTCTCTAAACTGGAAACATATAATTGACAGCTCAGCACCATCTTGAAATGCCTGAGCCAACAAACTCTCTTAAAATATTTTGCAGCGTAATGGGAATATTTTTTTTTAGTGCTTTCCTGAACATTTTTTATTGCCAAATGACAGCTGCAAATGGACAAGATAAAAAACATGTAGGTGAAAGTTTCACTTTAATTGACCACAGAGGTATTAATAATTAGCATTTATGCGACACTCTCAGTTGTTTTGGATGCCTCATGCATAGCACCAGAATTCTTACAACAGCTTCATTTGGGGGGTGTGTGCAGAGGGGGCGCTGCCAAGTCCCTCAAGGGAAGGGCCTATAGATTCATGGGAGAGCATATGCTCTGCAGGCAGAAGGTCTCAAGTTCAATTCCTGGCATTTGTTGTTGTTTAGTTGTTTAGTCATGTCCGACTCTTCGTGACCCCATGGACGAGAGCACGCCAAGCACTCCTGTCTTCCACTGCCTCCTGCAGTTTGCTCAAACTCATGCTGGTAGCTTCGAGAACACTGTCCCACCATCTCGTCCTCTGTCATCCCCTTCTCCTTGTGCCCTCCATCTTTTCCAACATCAGGGTCTTTTCCAGGGAGTCTTCTCTTCTCATGAGGTGGCCAAAGTATTGGAGCCTCAGCTTCACGATCTGTCCTTCCAGTGAGCACTCAGGGTGGGTTTCCTTAAGAATGGATAGGTTTGATCTTCTTGCAGTCCATGGGACTCTCAAGAGTCTCCTCCAGCACCATAATTCAAAAGCATCAATTCTTCGGTGATCAGCTTTCTTTATGGTCCAGCTCTCACTTCCGTACATCACTACTGGGAAAACCATAGCTTTAACTATACAGACCTTTGTTGGCAAGGTGATGTCTCTACTTTTAAGATGCTGTCTAGGTTTGTCCTTGCTTTTCTCCCAAGAAGCAGGCATCTCTTAATTTCGTGGCTGCTGTCACAGCATCTCCAAATAAGGCTGAAACCCTGGGGGAGATGCTGCCCGTTAGTGCTGACATTATTGAGTCAGGTGGGCCAACGGTCTGACTCAGCATACGGCTGCTTCCTCTTTATGTAGAAGCATGAGGACTAGAACCTTACTTTTTAGAGGAAAGGCCAAGACCTCAGTGGTAGAACACTTGCTCTGCATGCAGAAATGCTCAAGTGCAATTTTTGGCATCTGCAGGTAAGGCTGGGAAAGATTTCCCTTTGAAACCCTGGGCAGCTGCTGCAAGTCAGAATCAAGAGTACTGAGCTAGGATGGAGAGAAAACCAGAGCAACTTGGCCTGCCCTTGGGACCTCCTAGCAGCCCCACCAGGTCTGGGGGACATTAGCTGCCATTGGCCAAAAGGTTAGTGCTTTGAGCCTACTCAGCAGACTTGAACTCACTGCCCTTAGGTGGGGTGGGGGCTGCTGCTGGGAGGAGGCGGTAAACTTGCCCCCTCCTAATTGATCTTGAGGTCTACGCCACTTTGTTTAAAATTTTGGGAAGCAGTTGAGCAAGCCTGGTACAAATTGGCAAGGCTGCCCCACCTAGGGAAAGTTCGAACGATGAATATCTTTGACTCACAAAGGCATTGGCTTTTGGGGGTTGACCTTGGCATGCCTCAATGAACAAAAAGCAAACAAGATCAATAATTTCTCTCTCTCTCTCTCTCTCTCTCTCTCTCTCTCTCTCTCTCTCTCTCTCGTTGTTGTTGTTGTTGTTGTTGTTAATTAAATTTCCTGATTTGACTGGGACATCCTGGAATTACAGAAGCCATCCTGGCTTCTGATTAGATTCTGGGATGTCATGTTCTGGCTTCAGTGAGGACATGGCCCTAAAAGATGTGTGTCCTGATTTTCCTCTGCAGCATGTTGGAGGGTATGATATACAGTCGCCTTGGTACTCAGACGTTTTGGCTCCAGAATGTTGCGAACGCAGAAGTAAGTGTTCTGGTTTGCAAACATTTTTGGGAAGCTGAACGTCTGTTTCGGCTGTTGGCATTGTTTCCAGGGCCAATCAGCCAATCAAAAGCCGTGCCTTGGTTTGTGAACGTTTTAGAAGTCGAACGGACTTCCGGAACGGATTCCGTTCGACAACCAAGGTACGACTGTATTCCATGAGCCAACCAATTTTATTTTTAAAGCGTGTCAGAAGAGAGGTTTCGAAATGTTTTTAATACAAAATTTAATAGAATTGGGAAATAATTGGTTCCATTTCCAAATTGCACTTAGCGACCAAAATCTCCCCTTTTGTCACTTGAGCCCTTCAGATTGGGCCCAGCCCACTGGGACAAGAGCAGCTGAGGACAAGGCTTCCCCACCCCCACGCATATGAATCCCCCCCCCCAATCTCCAGTCATGGCTCCTTCACACACAGATTGTCAGAGCAGGGTGTGATCACACCTTGGGGAAAGTGCTTCACGCCACTGTGTGTAAGCGTGAATTGGTCCCATAATTCCCATTGGTACATATTTATATTTCTCTCTCCTGTGTTTTCCTTGATATAAACTGCATGTTGTTAGCCCGGAGAATGCAAATATCCTCCAGCTTTCTGTGCTGTCAATCATTCTAGGGAATGGGCACACAATGTTCATTAAAAAATGTATTATTTCATCAAGGCAAGACATGGGAGCTTTAGAGTGGAAATGCTGTTTGTACTGGGGCATTTTCGTTCCTTTTTTTTGCAGAGGGGGCAGTTTTTGGTTTTTTTAAGCAGAGTTTGAGGCACCTGAGCCTGGAGCCCCACTGCTGGTGTGTTGATTGTTTGACGTAGGAAGTTGCCTTCTACAGCGTCAAGGGTTATCTACACTTCTGTTTGTCTTGTGATTGGCAGGCATGGGTCAAAGAGATTTTTCTTCCAGTCCCTGTCTATCTTCAATTTTGAGATCCTTCCAATTTCTCCCATTGTTTTGGATATATTGTAGTACTCCAATAATTTGGCAAGCCACTCTATTTTTGTCAGTATCTGGCTGGCTGTTGTGAGAACAGGATGCTGGACTAGATGGTTCCACTGGCCTGATCCTGTAGGCTCATGGTGCTCGCCCACCTTAGAGGGCTGTTATGAGGATCACTGTGAAATAATGTGACAGAGCGTAAATATGTTAAAGAGCTGTTTGAAGGCAAAGTGTAACTATTATGTATGAATTTTAAAGGATTTGGAATCTACAGTCATGCCTCAGGTTACAGACGCTTCAGGTTGCATTTTTCGGGTTATGGACCGCCGAAACTCGGAAGTACCAGAACGGGTTACTTCCGGGTTTTGGCGGTCACGCATGCGCAGAAGCGCTAAATTGAGCTTTGTGCATGCGCAGAAGCGTTGAATTGCAACTCGCGCGTGCGCAGACGCACCGCTGCGGGTTGCAAACGTGCATCCCACACGGAGCATCCACTTTATATGTATCCGAGCCTTTTAAAAAAGTGAGGTGGAAAAATGTATCTCCTCCTGGGGCTCTTAATAGTACAACCTTTGGAAAGGAAGCATAGCAAACACTTAGTTAAACATTAATGTATGACCTTTGGTGGTCCCCATCACCTCTCCTTACCCAAAGGTTAATTCCAGTTTATGCAGTCAGCTGAACTAAGTGTTAGAATGGTGCATGGACTCAACCACTTCAGGCTTGCTGACAGTGTTGTATATCTGAAGAAAGGAAAGACGTCCCTGATGCATAGACATTTAGCATGTGAAGGAGAAGAGCTCTGGGCTCATTGTCTTCCATACATGCTGTTTTCTTGCGCTTGTGGGGCATCAAACATCTCAGCCCCACCAGCCCACAGTAGGCCTTCCAAGAAGACATTGGCACCCAGCTCCGCTGACTGTTTAGAATGGCCGTGAAGAGGTCAAAATTGTGTAATGGGCACAAAGAAGGGGGGCAGAATTGTGTCCACCCCTGACTGCCACACACTCATTGGTTCTGCAGACACAGCACATTCTCCACTTAGAAGTTCTGCCATTAGGCATTAGGAATCTGGAGCGTCATATTCTCTTGCAGGACACTGGGGAGGAACTGATGCTAGCAAGTGGAGGAAGGGGGAACAGCTTTCTGGACTTCTGCCTTGGAATCCCACAAGGCTGAGGAGGACGTGATCAAAGGGTTATCTTATTAATCAGAAAGCATCTTTGGACTATGGCCCAGGATCACCCTCTCTTGTCTGCTGCTTTCTTGTTCTGCGGTAGAGCTATGGTTCATCTACGTCTTAATTTAGGAGTCTTTATAAACGAGTGAAGCAAAAAAACACCTCCACCATGGAAGATTTTTCTGTTTTTTACAGCACGCAATGTGCTTCCATTAACTGTGAAATGTTTTGCATGGTTGATTATGGTGTGGTTTCATTCAAAATACAAACATCTTGTTTATATCTGCAGAGTGAGGCTGATCAGCGGAACAGCAGGGCTTCTTGTCGAGAGCAAAACTGCACCTTTTAAGACCCTGGTGGGCAAGCTGTGGCCCTCTGCCTTATTTTATGTGACACTCCAGGCAACTGGCAAGAGCAGTCTGTACCTCTCTGGCAGCTGTTGGGTGGGGATCGGGAGAGAGAGAAGGGGAGGCAGGAAGGGAAGAGGCGAGAAGGGTGGCCCTGCCCACCATGGCTGCAGCCCCTCTGACAGATTGCCTTCAAGGGAATGGCACCCTCTGCAGGAAAAGGCTGCCCACCCCTGTTTGGAGTGGAATGCCTTCATGAGTTAACTGGGGCCTGGGACTACTTGGATCAGCTATCACTGTTTCTCAGGCTTAGTTCCCCATCTGTTAAATGAGCATAAAAGTAACATACCTCACCTAAAGTCTGTAAAACTATGCTGAAATCCTGAACCCGGTTACCTGTGCCTCATTGAACTCCACTTAATTTATATCAGAGCAAATGTGCATCGGCAGCGGTGGAATTCGATACTATGGTGCCCTGTGTGAGGCCAAAATTTGGCAGCCCCACCCCAGCCCTTGTGCCTCCTTCTCAAAGCTGGAAAAGCACTAACTAGGCTTTGGGAAGGAGGAGGGAGGACTCCAGGACCGGAGGAGCCCGTCAGAAGCCCATGCCGCCTTCCAAAGCCCAGTGCTTCGCTTATTAGGCTTTGAGAGGGCGCCCCCTTTGCTCAGTGCCCACTAGTACAGTCTTTGTTCATATGGTGCAGCTGTCTCCCACTCTCCTGTCTTTAATGGTGCCCAGTTTTTGGTTCCTGTTGCTCAGCTTGTACCCTGCGAGGGCTGTTCCTGACTAGAAAGAGACACTCTCAGGCCTGGGGAAGATATTAATTCAAGGAGTGTACAGTACTTATTTACTGCTGGGTTGCTATTAAATCCCTCTATTCATAATTAACTAGGGTGAAGACTTCACACACACATTTCTAGTGAGTATTTCTTATTTGCAGGTTTTGGAATAATTGAATTTAGAGCCTGAAGACCAAGGGAGAAATTAAGTCCCTCCATTCATAATTAACTAGGGGGGGAATATTTCACACATTCTAGCTAGTATTTCTTGTTGGCAGAGTTTGGAATAATTGAATGGAGAGAGTCTGAGGCCCTGGGAGGGATGTGGTGGAGGTGAATGGCAAATTCAGCTCCGCTTAATTCAATCCATGTGTCCACCCTGTTTGTGAAAGAGGAAGAGGAGAAGGGAAGGACAGGATGTCAGGTTCTGGGAAATCTCATCTTTCCAATCTCAGCACATTCTCCTGCTACAAAAGGTTTAATGAAAACAAACCAGTCCTCATCTGGCCATAAACTGAGTCCCTGGAGTTGTGACCAGAATGCGTTCATATTGAAAAGTCCTTTACAATATGGAATGTTCAAGGGTTACATTAATCACAAAAGTCTGCTTAGGCTACTGCCCAGAGGGGTTCTCTCTGTTTGCTGTTTCCTGGTACTCCCACAGCGCACTATTCAGCTACTGTTCCAGGGGGGGTTCTTTTTGGGGTTCTTTTTTTAAAAGAGAGATACATAATGTAAAAAACAGCTGCACCTGTTGTTGTTTTAAAGACATGTTTTAAGGACTTCCGGAGGCGGCGCAAAACCGTGATGGCGGACCTCTTCGAGCTCTGAAGAGGGGCACCGCAGAAAAGGGTTGCTCGCGACGGCGCAGCGGCAACCCATCAAGATAAACCACGGGCAGAGTGAGTCCGTGGCCGTGGGACCCGGCGGGCACCTGGAGTGACCCCGAAATCACAAAAGGAACCCCGTAAGGGGCTCCGGAGTGAAGGAGGGGGAGCGGTGCTGTGGGTTCATCGCTCTTTCTGCGGAGGCGAAGCCGCGCGGCTGTCACGGATGAGCGCTGACCTTTCTTCCAAGAAACATCGGGCTGAAACATCAAACCCGTGAGTAAGGACCTAAGATTCTACAAATCAAATCGGAAAATTTGGCTAAAAACGGGAGACGAGAAAGAGGAAGTCCGTCTTCCGACACTGCTTTCAAGATCAAAGCAGACGGTCTAAAGAGCGGAAAGCGCTGTGAACAGGGAAGCTTTGAAGCTTTAAATCGGGACTTTCGTGCACATTTGAATTTTATTTTTAAAGAATAAATACAGCATAAAATTGACCTGGAGCGGACACCCCAAGGGCAAGGGAAGGCTCTAACCCCAAATTCCCGGGTGGCCGGGTAAAGTTGTTTAAACTGCGGAACTGTTGCAAGCTTCCAGATACTTTTGTAACTGGATAGTGTAATTTTGAGCTCACCTAGCTGAAGTGGATACAATTGCAGGCACCTTGCTGGAACTTTGTTATATGTTTAAAAGGGCTCTGCAGGACCTTTCTTTTAGCGTGCTGGAACTAATTTGCTTTTAAAATTGTTTTTAAAGTTGGAACAAAGAGACTTTAATTGCGGAAAGTTACCTTCTTCTTACTAAAACTTTGGTGGCACTCCCCCTAGAGGACATTGGGAATATAGAGGCCTGGGAAAGTTTCTCTGTTTACCTTCTCTCAATAGACTGTTTTTAATTCTGGACTTGCCTTTCCCATGGGATTACAACACTTGACCTTGAACGTTGACTGATGAGTGGCACAGGAAAGACAAGAGCAGCCAAAGCTAAGGAAGCTAAGGAGAAAGAGAAAGCAAAAAAGCAAGCACAGCTTTTGCAAACAACTTTAACTCAGGGACGTAGATTATCAGTTCCAGCTGTGCTTGCGACACAAAAAGTAGAAACCGAAAAGCCTGAAAAATCTGAAGAGGAAGATATGGCAGCAGGAGGAGCTGAGGCAGTACTGAAACAAGTTTTGGAACAATTGTCAGCAATAAATCAAAAAATTGATAACCAATCAACAAAAATTGACCAAGCAACATCCTCGATCCAGAAATTGACAGATCAGGTTTCCCAACATACCCAAGCAATTGAAAAATTGCAAGGAGCAACAGAAGAGAATCGTAAACTGGCAGGGGAAGCCGTTCAAATTGCAACATCAGCTAAAAAAGAAGTCGAGGAAGTTAAAGCGGAAGTCAAGCCTCTTCATAAACAGATAGGGGACCAACAAACCTATCTCTCGTTGGTGGAATTGAAAAATCGCGAGACCAATCTCAGACTAAGGGCAGTCCCAGAAATTGAACAAGAAGATTTGAAAGGACTTTTGACAACAGAGTTTACAAAGTTCTGGGACTTAAAAGAAGAAATTGATTTCAAAATTGTATCGGCTTTTCGGTTGGGAAGATTAGTAAGAAAAGATAGATCCAGAGACTGCTTAATAGCTTTGAGATCAAGGGAGGAGAGAGACAAAATACTAGGCCTACACTTCAAAAACTCAATTGTGATACAAGAGAAAAGGGTGGAAATTTACCGAGATATTCCTAAACAGTTATTGGACTTGAGAGCCACCTACTCAGATTTGGCTAAGTTGCTGAGACTCAACACAATTCCTTACAGGTGGGAGTTCCCACAAGGGCTATCATTCACTTACAAACAGAAGAAGGTTAAAATAAGATCACCAGAGGACTTACAAAAGTTCCAGCACGATCACGGAGAAGATCTCCAAAAAGAAGCAGCAGCTAATTGGCCTATACCCAACCCAGGTGGAGCAATACCTGCACCTTCGGAACCAGAGGAGAAAGAAGATACACCGCTCTAGGTGTAGCAGAATAGTTCAGGATGTCTCTGCGGCTACTCAGTTGGAATATAAATGGCGGAAATTCCCCGGAGAAAAGAAGGAGGTTATTTCACATATTGAAGAAAGAACAATTGGACATTATTTGCCTACAAGAAACCCATGTGACCAGGCTCCACAGGAAGGTTTTGGTAAATAAAAGATTAGGCCAAGAATTTATTTCGTCTGACAAAGTAAAGAAAAGAGGAGTGGTGATCTACGCTAAGGAGAGCCTGATACCCAAATTTCTATTTAAGGATGAACAAGGAAGAATTTTGGCAATTGAAATTCAAACCCAAGGAGAAAAAATATTGATATTAGGAATTTATGCCCCAAATGACGGGAAATCAGAATTTTTCAAGAAGCTGCATGAGACGTTGCTGGACTATCTGGATTATGCTAACATCATAATGATGGGAGATATGAATGGAGTGGTGTCTACACATATGGATAAGTCTTACAACCAAAACTTAACATCAGACGGCAGACTGCCCAAAACTTTTTTCGAACTGACTGACAATCTGGATTTGATCGACATATGGAGGACAAAGAACCCCCTAGGTAAAGAAGGAACTTTTTTCTCTGAGGCCCACCTGTCTTGGTCAAGGATCGACCAAATCTGGACCTCCAGGGGGCTGGCACCCAAGACTAAAAAGGTGGAAATCTGCCCAAAAACATGCTCCGACCACAACGCCTTGAAAATAGAACTTAGATTAACTCAACCCGGTTCCTTCAGATGGAGAATGAATGACACACTACTAAGAGATCAAGAGATTGTGAAAAAGGCCCAAAAAACATTAAAGGACTATTTTGAGATAAATCTGAATACTACAGTTGAAAAAAGAACGATCTGGGACGCAAGCAAAGCTTTTATGAGAGGGTTTCTGATACAACAGAATTCAATCAAGAAAAAACTCTGGAACGGAAAGAAGGACAAAATATTGGAGAAAATACACCAAGGAGAAAAAAAACTGAGAACCAAACCAAAGTCCAAGGAGGTGCTGAGAGAAATTAAATTCCACCAAGCAGAATACTCAAAATTGATTAATCAGGAGATTGAATGGAAAATAAAACAGATGAAGCAAAGATCTTTTGAATCAGCAAATAAATGTGGAAAGCTGCTAGCTTGGCAGCTGAAAAAAAGACAAAAGCTAAACACGATAACAAATCTAGAGATTGATGGAAGGATCGTACAGAAACCAGAAGAAATTAGGAGGTGCTTCCACAGATACTTCAAAGAACTGTATGCACAGGGGCCCCAGAAAGAATCAGAGATAGATCAATTTTTAAAGATAAATGGACTATCAAAAATAACTCAAGATAAAAGATCAATCTTGAACTCTACAATAACCTCACAGGAAATTGAAGGTGCCATTCAGAATATGCAACTAGGCAAATCTCCAGGCCCGGATGGACTTACCTCCAAATATTACAAGGTTCTGAAGGACTATTTGATACAACCTTTGTTGGAGGTATGTAACCAGATTATGGATGGGAAGAGGGCACCAGAAACGTGGAAAGAAACCTTCATCACATTGATACCTAAGTCAGAATCTGAAAAGACTCAGCTTAAAAACTACCGTCCCATCTCACTCCTAAATGTGGATTACAAAATATTTGCAGACATTTTGGCAAATAGACTTAAAAAAGTCTTAAATGAAGTAATTCATAAAGACCAAGCTGGCTTTCTCCCTGGTAGACATTTATATGAGAACACTAGAAACATCATTGACATTTTAGAACTTTTGCAGACTAACAGGAACACAAGGGCGGTGTTAATTTTTATTGATGCGGAGAAAGCATTTGACAACATATCTTGGATGTTTATGAAGAAGAACTTGGAAGGGATGGGAGTGGGACGGGGGTTTGAGAATGGATTACATGCAATCTATTCAGAACAAAAAGCTAAATTAATAGTGAACAATGTGGTGACGGAGGAATTTAAAATTGAAAAAGGGACACGACAAGGGTGCCCTCTATCCCCTCTGTTATTTATTTCAGTCCTGGAGGTGCTATTGAATATGATCAGAGAGGACCGGTTGGTACAAGGGATAGAGGTCGGAGTGAAACAATATAAACTGAAAGCTTTTGCAGATGACCTAGTTTTGACACTGCAGGAGCCAGAATCCAGTACAAAAAGAGTTCTCGAACTTATATCTGAATTTGGTCGGGTGGCGGGATTTAGGTTGAATAAACAAAAAACTAAGGTTCTGACCAAAAATTTAACAATTACAGAAACAGAGGGGTTTCAGAGAGAAACAGAACTGAATGTGGTTAAAAAAGTGAAATACCTTGGGATCTATTTGTCCTCCAAGAATTTGAATTTATTTAAGGATAATTATGAGAAATGTTGGTTGGAAGTTAAAAAGGATTTAGAAATTTGGTCAAGATTGAAACTTTCCTTGTTGGGAAGAATTGCAGCTATAAAAATGAATGTGTTGCCGAAAATGTTATTTTTGTTTCAAACCTTACAGATCGTGGACAGAGTGGATTGCTTTGGAAAATGGCAGAAGGATATATCTAGATTTATCTGGCAGGGCAAAAAGCCCCGAATAAAGTTTAAAATATTAACAGATTCGAAAGAAAGAGGGGGGTTTGCCCTGCCGGACTTGAGGTTGTATTATGAAGCTGCAGCCTTCTGCTGGCTGAAAGATTGGTTTTTGTTGGAAAACACCGATGTCCTAGATCTGGAAGGTTTTAATAATGCTTTTGGATGGCACGCATACCTATGGTACGACAAGGTTAAAGCACATAAATTGTTTAAAAGCCACATTGTCAGAAAAGCAATTTTTGCAGTCTGGATGAAATATAAAGACTTACTAGAGAGTAAAACTCCGAGGTGGCTATCACCAGTGGAGGCCAAGGCCCGAAAAAGACCCAATATGGAGGCCTATTGGCCGAAATATTGGGAATTGACTGAAAAAATTGGAGACAATTGGAAGTTGCAGAGCCAGGACAAACTAAAAAATAAGGTGCGAGATTGGCTACATTATGCTCAAATTCAAGAGGTTTTCAAAATGGACAAAAAAGTTGGTTTCCAGGTGGAAAAGTCGAAACTAGAGACAGAACTGTTAGAACCAAAGACAAAGCTGTTATCTAGAATGTATAACTTGCTGCTTATGTGGAATTTACAGGATGAGACAGTTAAATCTGCTATGATTAAATGGGCACAGGATGTTGGACACAACATTATGTTTGAAGACTGGGAAAGGTTATGGAACACCGGAATGAAATTCACGGCCAGTACGGCCTTGAAGGAAAACATTATGAAAATGATATACCGGTGGTACATGACCCCAGTCAAGTTAGCTAAGATACATCACCTGTCTGACAATAAATGTTGGAAGTGTAAGGAAGCAGAGGGGACTTTCTTTCACCTCTGGTGGACATGCCCAAAGGTTAAGGCTTTCTGGGAAATGATTTACAATGAGTTGAAAAAGGTATTTAGGTATACCTTTCCCAAGAAACCAGAGGCCTTCCTGTTGGGCATGGTAGACCAGAAAGTGTTAAAGAAGGACAGAACTTTGTTTATGTATGCTAGTACAGCAGCAAGAATACTCATCGCAAAGAACTGGAAGACACAAGATTTACCCACGCTGGAGGAATGGCAGATGCAGTTGATGGACTACATGGAGATAGCTGAACTGACCGGCAGAATCCGAGATTTGGATGTAGAAACAATTGAGGTGGACTGGAAAAAGTTTAAAGACTACTTGCAAAAGTATTACAAACTGTATGAATCTTAAGACGGTGCATGATTTGGAAATGATACGCTTTAGCAATTATGATTAAGTAAATAGTAAACTAAGTGATAAAAGAGAAAAGGAGATAATATGAAATTGAACATGTTACGTTTATTTTAAAGGTATAAAAATTGTGACATAATACATTGAATATAGATACATAACATGTAAAAGTTACAATAAGGTATGACATAAGGTAACAAATTGCTGACATTGTTAATATAAAGAACGCAGAATCGGAAGGGGTGGGGAAGTCCAAGTTGGGATTTTTGTTAAAAAAAAAAAAAATGGTTTCTTGTAAACTCCTTATTTGTTTGTAATGTATAAAATTTGGAAAGAAACGTAATAAAAAATATTATAAAAAAAAAAAAAAATAAAGACATGCAATGCCCTTCATTGCACCCTAATGCCGTTCAGGTAACTGGTAACTGTACCTGGGCCAGGGGTCTGCAGAAAACCTCCAGCCTTTGGCACATTTTGAAAAAGGGATGGAAGATGGCAAAGAAACAGTTCCTTTTGTATCACAGGACACACGCCAGGCACTAAGCAAAAGATTCTTTTTTGAGTTTCTTAGGCTGTTTGCTTCCAGCATTCATTTCTCCAAGTGCTGCTCTTTCTGTACCCAAAGCAACACTATCATATGGCTGAGCCACTTCTGGGGCCAAATGTCCCACCAGTCCATTGGATGGACTGTTGCTGTGGCCCTATTCTTCTTCCAGCTTGGAGTAGGAAAACACTGGTTACCGTATTTTTCGCTCTATAAGATGCACCAGACCACAAGACGCACCTAGTTTTTGGAGGAGGAAAACAAGAAAAAAATATTCTGAATCTCAGAAGCCAGAACAGCAAGAGGGATCACTACGCAGTGAAAGCAGCAACTCCTCTTGCTGTTCTGGCTTCTGTGATAGCTGCACAGCCTGCATTCACTCCATAAGACGCACACACATTTCCCCTTACTTTTTAGGAGGGAAAAAGTGAGTCTTATAGAGCAAAAAATACGGTAGTTGCTTATCCAGATCAGGCCCCATCAGAAAATAGTTTACTCAGTGCCACTGGCAAATGGGTGGCCTTCACGAGGCAGCCTTGGCAAATGCCTGGAGCTGGGCCCTTCTGTCACTCTTGCCAGTGACTGCCATGAAAAACGTACTTATGCTGATCGGAAATGGTTGCAGGCAGAACTGCCTGGTGCCAAGCGTTTCCCCCGAGGCCCAGCCTAACCTTTGCCAAAGGCGTGGTTTCTCTCTGAAATGCTAAGGAAGGGGAGAGGATCCCCTTGGAGAAGCCATGTCGTGTCAACCATTTATTCATTTTGCACATTCAGCACCAGAAGACCAAGCTGCAAAACCATCTCGCAATATACAGGGCAGTGGGGCGCAGAGAAAGCAGAATTCCAGTCTTGTGTTTCCTTCTGGCTGGCATTTCTCATTTGTTTTCTGTCGCCTGGAGGTGCTTTTTAGATAAGTGTTATCTGGTAAACAGCCCCAGTGAAAGCAGTTTGGCAAAGCGACAAAGAAACCCGAAAACACGTGCATGTTTTTAAAACAAAGTCAGTGAAAATTTGGGTGCAATCTTATTGCACACCCAATGTCTCCTGAACAAACCTTGTAGTTGAGAGTGTCAAGGTGAGGGATTTGCAAGCAACTGTTGCCATGTGAACATGTGGCCTCTTCTGTCCAGGGTTTCAAAGGCTCCATCTTCCGACCCTCCCCCCTTCCAGATTTCATTTTACAGAGGACTCTCTGGAGTCCTTCAGCTGTGAGGGAAATGCACTCTGCACCTGTTCAGGAGTAAAGGTAAAGGGACCCCTGACCATTAGGTCCAGTCGTGCAGTCGTGACCAACTCTGGGGTTGCGGTGCTATTTCTGTTTCCTTTTTTTCCAGAGCAGAACCCTCAAAGCAGGTGCCAAATGTGAGGCTTGGCATAAGCTGTGGACCTCCTGATGCTGCAGGACTGAAATTCCCACAATCCCTGACCTTTTGCTGTACTGACAGGGACTGATGGGAGTTGGAACCCAATTCCAGGTTCCTCATCCCCTGTTCTAGTATATATTCAACACTCTTGACTTTGAAACCAGTTGAGGACAGGCTACTACAGAATTAAAACAACAACAACACATCCAATGTAAATGAGCTTTCCCCACCTCAAATGTGCAAGGAGGGAGGCAGTAATGCTTTCTATTTCCACCTGTGAAATGCCTGTGGGTAATGCTATCTATTTAGCCACCAGCAATATGGAGGAATGGCAAATGCTTAGAATTTCAAAAGTCACCCTACAATTGTTAAGAAGCAGGTGTGGGTGTTTCCCAGGCCTTGGGAAATAATATTTTGAGGCTAGTTGCATTCTATTTAATCCATTTCAGTATACAAAAGCAAGGTGGAAGCAAAATCCCCTAACTTTCCTGAAGCCACAAATCTTTAATTGGCGCTAAAATCAATTTCTCAGATGTTGTCGTGGAGCCAGCATTCTCCTCCTGCTCTTGCTTTTCTTTGCATTTATCCACCCATCGGAAAAAGAATTCAGCATCTTGATGACTGTGGCACCGGGCAACATCATTCCAATTAACCATAGTGAAAGTGAGTGTGGTATTTGACAAAAGAATGGCTGCCGTTGCTAAGCAAACACTGTTCAGCTATGCCTGTCAGAGATAAAAGCTGGCTGAGAGGGCTGGGTCCAAAGTTCTCATTAAAAGGGCATTACGGGATGCTGCTGTGCTGCGCTGAGTGGAGAGGTGCCCACCTCTCTTGGCTTTTGGACAGCTCAGTCGCTTGCTTAATGGCTTGTGATGACCGGTGGCTACTCTGAGCAACCGGTATCTGCAGCTTACACGTATCAGGAAGAGCTAGGACTGGAAATGCGTGTTCTGCTTGTGTGCATTTGTAGCTGGAGACCGGAGAAATAGCTTGATGCTGGCAGTGAGAAAAGCACTGAATTTCGCTATTGGCTGGAAAAAAGCAGTCTCAGTGGAAACTGCAAGAGTGTGTGCTTTTGTGGGGGTCGATGCTGTTTGAAAGGTCGGCATTCCTAATGGACGTGTAAGGTAGTAAAGGCATTCTGGGAAATGATATATAATGAAATGAAAAAAATGTTTAAAATAACCTTTATAAAGAAACCAGAAGCATTTTTTTAAGGAATTGTAGACAAACCTGGACAGCATCTTAAAAAGCAGAGACATCACCTTGCCAACAAAGGTCCGTATAGTAAAAGCTATGGTTTTCCCAGTAGTGATGTATGGAAGTGAGAGCTGGACCATAAAGAAGGCTGATCACTGAAGAATTGATGCTTTTGAATTAGGATGTTGGAGGAGACTCTTGAGAGTCCCATGGACTGCAAGAAGATCAAACCTATCCATTCTTAAGGAAATCAGCCCTGAGTGCTCATTGGAAGGACAGATCGTGAAGCTGAGGCTCCAATACTTTGGCCACCTCATGAGAAGAGAAGACTCCCTGGAAAAGACCCTGATGTTGGGAAAGATGGAGGGCACAAGGAGAAGGGGACGACAGAGGACCAGATGGTTGGACAATGTTCTCGAAGCTACAAGCATGAGTTTGACCAAACTGCGGGAGGCAGTGGAAGACAGGAGTGCCTGGCGTGCTCTGGTCCAGGGGGTCACGAAGAGTCGGACTAAACGACTAAACAACAACAACAGGTACCAAGATTCCAAAGGAGCAGAAAAGACTTTTCATGTATGCTACGACGGCCGCATGGATGCTACTAGCCCAGAGATGGGAAGAAGACAAAGTCCCTGC
This sequence comes from Podarcis raffonei, assembly GCF_027172205.1. Lineage (NCBI taxonomy): Eukaryota > Metazoa > Chordata > Lepidosauria > Squamata > Lacertidae > Podarcis > Podarcis raffonei. Next base: position 5,782,148 of record NC_070615.1, read on the forward strand.
CAGAGAAGAATGGCAAATTAAGCTGTTGGACTACGCCAAAATGGCAAAACTGACCAGAAGGCTCAGGAACCAAGACAAAACTTTCAAGAATGGGAAAGATTTATAATTTATTTAAGAGACCACTGTAAGCAAATGAAAACAATAGCAGGATTTTAACAACACTAGTAATGTAACAAATACTTTGGATGATATGGATAGACTTAAAATCTGGATGATGAAATAATATGCAGCTGAAATTGATGACAATAGGACCTATGGAGGGGATGGTGGGAAGTCTTGAGATTCAGAGAAATCTCTAAATCTGAGTATGTATTTGATATTATTATAATTTTACACTTGTAAAATCAAATAAAAATTATTTACAAAAAAAGAAAGAAAGGTTGGCATTCCTAGGCCTAGTGACTACTTTCTGCGGCTCAGCTTGTCTATTTGCAAATAAGCAGCTTGTACTTTATTAAAGGCTTACAGTGTGTCTTTTTTTACTGATGGGGTTACAGGCCACTCCTGGAACATCCAGTTCTTCATGGAAATGGCAAGCGTGACGCAATAAAGAGACCCATGTCCCTAAGAGGTTGATTTGGTTCGCATTTTGATACAAACCTACTTCCAGGGTGGCATAACCTTACATTATGTGCTGTATGCCGTCTCCATTTTGATTGTGCTTCCTGCAAATTGCAGAAAATCAACAAGACTAAATTGACCCTCACCAAAACTAGACTTGACCTCTATAGTGTATTCAGCACACAAGCTGATGTTCTATTAGATGTGCTCTTTTAAGTAGGTACAGTGGTACCTCGGGTTAAGTACTTAATTCGTTCTAGAGGTCTGTTCTTAACCTGAAACTGTTCTTAACCTGAAGCACCACTTTAGCTAATGGGGCCTCTTGCTGCTGCTGCGCCGCCGGAGCACAATTTCTGTTCTGATCCTGAAGCAAAGTTCTTAACCTGAAGCACTATTTCTGGGTTAGCGGAGTCTGTAACCTGAAGTGTATGTAACCTGAAGCGAATGTAACCAGAGGTACCACTGTATTCCCTTTGCAAGTGGGTGCATTTTTTAAAAAAAGGGTTTGCAATATCCTTTTGCAACAATGCCTTTTGCAATGGGACCATTTCAACACATGGTTCAGCAGGACTGCTGTTAAAGGACAGAAGCGAAGGGGCTCCTCTGTTTGCTAGAGGGTTGTACATACGGTTTTCATGAAAAACCCCAAACCCAGTACAGTTCGATGACTTGTTTGTAAAGGGGTGACCTTTTCCCTTGAGAAATGGTTTAAGCAGAACTGATTGCTGTGCCAATTACATCGCAACCACTGGCAGATTTGAACAGGTAAGATGGGTTATGAGCAGCAATAGAAATTATCAAAACTTTAGCTGCAAGGAAGAGATAAAAGATACCAGGGCAGGTGGAGGCTATTCAGAGAAAGCTGGCTGTACAGATTCGATCCCCACCCCCCCACTCTAAAAGGCTGCTCCTAAACTCTGCTAAATTCAGGTTTCAGACTCATTCCAACTTAAGGGTTTAGGGAAGTTTTAAATGTTTGAAGTTTTATTCTGTTTTTAGTCCTCTATTGGGAGCCGCCCAGAGTGGCTGGGGAAACCCAGCCAGATGGGCGGGGTATAAATAATAAAATTATTATTATTATAAGTGTTGAGCCTGCATAGCTATTACTGCAGCCTCCTATAAGAGCAGGAGAGTGAGAGCAAAGAGAGCAGACAATTGTTGGTGTAGGAGTTCAAAACCAAACAGCAGCCTTTCTGGAGCTGCCCAATGGTCACTTACATCCTGTATTTTAAAAAATTCTCCTGCCAATTTTTTTCATGCTATTAATTTTTTACTAATATTTCTAGACTGCTGTTCCACCAATAAGCCTTCAAAGTAAAAAGGTAAAGGGTCCCCTGACCATTAGGTCCAGTCGTGGACGACTCTGGGGTTGTGGCGCTCATCTCGCTTTATTGGCCGAGGGAGCCGGTGTACAGCTTCTGGGTCATGTGGCCAGCATGACGAAGCCGCTTCTGGCAAACCAGAGCAGTGCACGGAAACACCGTTTACCTTCCCGATTTATCTACTTGCACTTTGATGTGCTTTTGAACTGCTAGGTGGGCAGGAGCAGGGACCGAGCAACGGGAGCTCACCCCATCACGGGGATTTGAACCACTGACCTTCTGATTGGCAAGTCCTAAGCTCTGTGGTTTAACCCACAGTGCCACCCGTGTCCCAAGCCTTCAAAGTAGCTAATAATAATAATATATTCCTGGTAAAATAATAAAAAAGCACCACTCCATTCTTGCAGTAGGTATATTCACCTGTGTGTAAGCACCCATGTTGTTATAAGGGGAGGCAATGCAAGGAGGGTCATACAGTCCCAATGTTTTTACAAAGGAAACATAGTCTTCAGAAGGGGCTGTTTTGAGAAGTGATGGTGCAGACTTGCTTAACCTGACCCCCCCAAACTGCGCTTCCCCCACCATGCTACAAATTGCCACCTCCTCCATCTGTTTCCTCCTCCATCACCACTGCCCAGTTGGCTCCAGGAGTGGTCTGGGCTCTCAGGCCCAGTGATCCAAAATTTGCTCCCACCATGTTGAAGTTGGCCTCCGTCCACTTGGAGACCAACAAAAATATTACTTTATAAACCTATTGGTTAAACCAACAGAGCTTGCAGCAGCCCTTCTCACTGTACAATGATCTTACACAAATGGATGTTTTGCCAGGGTCTCTTTGATTCAAAGGAACAGGATGCTGTGCTACTTCAGGCAATTCAGATGAACAAAAGGGAGCCGAGAATGAGAGCCCAGATGTGGGATTTTCCTTGAGACCACAAATATTACACACACACACACACACACGATTAAACTATTGCAAGCAGATGTGCCTTGGTCGATCCAGCCGTGGCTGGCTTTGTTCAGCTACCTTGAGGTCACCTAGATTTTCACGAGTATTTCAGTCTTAGTAACAGAATACTGTACTCAGTTTCCCAATGAGCAGATACTTATGGGTGCTAATCTTTCTTCTTTTTCTTTTGCAAAGCCACTTCAGTCTTGTTATAAGAGTTACCAATTCGGGGAGAATGTGAGCCCAATCCTGCCCACCTTGTGCTCAAAGCAGACCCACGTTTTTTCGAATTTTCCCATTATCTGTCCTCGAACAGCATCTACCATTTACTCAGCACGGCCACAGCGCAGTTTCCACAAATGCATGTTAAAAATCTGGAAAGTTGGCAACTCACTTTTCTTCTTCCTGTTCTTTGGAATCTCAGGACTAAGAGCAAGGCAGGAAAGGAACAGAAGTGAAAAGATCAGGAAGCTTCTCATCTCTTTGCCTTTTTACACAACAAGAGAGGCTGCTTTCCTGCGTGATGTGGGCACAGGAAGGAAAGGAATAGCCCCCCCTGCTCATCAATACATAGTGAGAATCAGCAGCTCATTAATGATTAACCTTTAAAATGGAGTTCAGTGTCTCCCCCTCTTTGGCCCCAAAGAAACATCACCTTAATCTGAGTTGGTCTTTTCTTTTAGGCCTAACAGCACGGAACCACCCCTAGCCTAACCCCAGACCATAACAGAACTAACTTTTTTTTTTAACTTTGATCAATTTTGCACAGATCAAAATGTGAGGTTGTGTGTTTTGTTTTGTGAAATACTGTGGTAGTTCACTCAGTTTTGGTTGATCTTAGTCCAAACATATTGCAAAATGGGTACAGGAAATGAAACCCGTTTCCCCCCACTTCTCTGAACTATATTGTGATAATTTATGCCCTCCCTTCCCCACAGGTGGGCAGTGTTAAGTTGTGGGTGAACATATCAGACGACACAGCGATTCTTCAAACAGCTCTTGCTTATTCACAGGCCAGAACAGAACTGAACTGAAGGGTTCAGCCAGCCTGCTTATATAGAGCTACAACGCAACTGTAACCATTTTCTGTAACTATCCAATCACTAAACGTCACTTTCAATCCCTTATTTGCATATGTGGACTTGAGTGAAAACTATCTACAGCATCCCCCTGCTGGCCCAGAGTGAGAACTTCAGTACATAACAGGGGGTTTGCGGCACCAAACGAGGGCTCACCTGGGCGGGTGCCTCCCACTTGCTTGGGCTGGCCTTTGACCCGCCCTCAGTCAGGGAGGACAATGGACGGCTGGCCGGGGGTGGGGCAAAGGCCAAAGAAAAGAGGCTGACCCCTTTTGTCCAAGCCTCTTTTGGTTTTCTTCCTTCCAGGATCAAGATGGGGGGATGCATTCAAGGGGCAAAAAACTGGGAGTACCTGGCCCTAGAGCGGTGGCATGTAGGTCAAACTCCCGGGACGAGGTCGGTGGAAGGGCATGATGTGTAAGTTTGTGTTTTACAGTCCCCTCTCACTGGATCTCATCTGCCTGCGTATCCTCAGCCAGACGGGCTGTGAGGGTTACCTGCCAAGGCCTATGGGAAGTTTCCCACTTCTGAAGCTCAATAAAGTTGTGGCCAATTTGAACCCATACTCTGGTCTCTTGTCTCATTCTTTGGGGAAAAGGGTAGGCACCACAGACAGGGTTTAGCATGTGTGCCCACAAAGCTAAGCAGAGTGGTGGACATGGGTGTAGCTAAGGGGCGGGGGGCAGCTGCCCTCCTAGATCAAGTAAAAAAACAGAAATACTTAACTATAACTGACGAATCACATCGGTTCTGCCCTCCTTAACAAAAGTCCCTCCCCCCCCCCCATCCTGGCTTGCCCATTTTGATGGAGGTGGTGAATCTAGGAAGGAACAGGGCAGGATGCAAGGATCTGTCTATGTTGGTTCTCTCTGTTTTTCATTTTCCCAGTATTAAAATTCAGTTCACCACATTTCTCCAGCAATTTGCAGATTTAAGTCCTCGTGAAAATTCATAATCTTTTTTTCATATGAGTTTAACCTGATAAACACGTTTTTTGTATGCAGTTTTGACTAACGGACATGCTTTTGGAAGCATTGTCCCTTGTTATGATGCATCTTTGTAAACATTGTTCAGCTAGAGAAGTAATTTACAGCAATAAAACATAATACCATAATAAAAAGTTATTAAAAAGTTAAAAACAGGCATCCATTAACCAGTGTGGAAGGATGGATTTTTAATTGCATGTGGAATATCAAGGTTTTCAGCAAGCATTAAAAAGTTGTCACCTGCTGAATCTTTACTGGCAGAGTATTCCACAGGACTGATGACACTAAAGGTTCGGTTTCTTGATGTTGTCAAATGAGCCTTGCCAACTTGGAGAGCAAGCAACGATGTTCCTGCTGACTATCTCAGTTATTGAGCTGGGATATAAGTGTTCAGATGATCCCTAAGGCCCCTCTGTGTGTGACACTGATTTTAGTAATTGTCCTTGTGCTTTATGCTTTTTATGAATTACTTTGATTTGATTTTATAAAGAAAAGCAGGGTGTACATTTAAAACAATATATAATAGAGCTGGACGATATATCAATATATTGTCCAAAACTGGTTTCAAGTCTGTATGATACTGGTTTCAATTTTTTTGGCCTGGCAATATATTGTGAATCATGGTGTGTGTGTGTGTGTGTGTGTGTGTGTGTGCTATGCAAAAATGCAAAAATCACAAAATGCAAAAAACTGTGAAGTCAGCCAATGCCTCATATTTCAGACATTGTGGTATTTCGGTATATAGTGATGGTTAGCTAGTGATATATCACAACATTGAAAATCAGATATCGCCCAGCCCTAATATAAACATAAAACCAGTTGGCAATGGAAAAAGCTGCTGAGGGCCTTTTTCAGCAGAGGTTTTGAAACTGAGGCTGGAAAAGGCAGAATATGGTCACACCCCCTCGGTGTCTGCTTTTGCCAGACTGACCAAAACAGGGATCTGGGTGGGAAAAAGTGGTTTTTCTGAAGATGTAGTGACGTTACGGAGCAGGGAAAAGCTGTAGGCTAGGACGGACACCAAGGACGATTCCAGATAAGATGTTTGCACACCTTAACAACAGGAAAATCTATAACCAGGTCAGAAGGAAACAATCCTGCACAAGGGGTGAGGGAGGGAATGCCATCAGTAAGAGCCCTGATGGGTCAGGTCCTAGCCTGACACCCATAGAGACCAGACTGCTTTAGAGAAAGGGGCCATGCTCTGCGGCCCTTGCTTATCTAGCATTCTCTGCAACAAAAGCCTAATGCTTTCTGGCATAATTCCATGCTGCTGCAGAACAGTCACACCCAGGGCTTTGTGCAAAAAGATAAGATAAAATTTTGCGGCTGTTCTTCAGCCGGTATGAAGATGGATTGATTGATTATTTAATTTCTATACTGCTGAATGCATTTAAAATGTCTTTAAGTGGTGTACAAAAAACTGAAGCAGCAACAGCTAAGTTAAAAAAATTACAAAAACACAGTTGCATATGAAAATGTTACATTAATTCAAAGTTACACACACACTCATTTTCATTCTGACACACCCTCCCTCTCAGTCTCTGGGTTCTCACCAAGGGTCCAAACAAGCTCTCAGCTCACCCACAAAAATCTCACGACAAGAAGAGTTCCTGGAAACAGAAGACGTCACCCTGGTCTCCTGCTCTAAACTTGCTTTTTATGGGCACTCTCCACACCCAGTTCCAGGTGCAGCAGGTTTGCTGAGTTTCCTTGGGGGTCCAAAGGATGGGGAAAGGGCCCCGCTCCACTCACAGCTCTTGCTTCACCCTCTGCCCTCTCCTCCTCCGGCTGCAAAGTGCAAATTAGCCTAAGGATATCCTGAAAGTAATTTTATTAGTTACAAGAGGGAATGTGGAATCTGCTCCCACAAGAGGTAATAATGTCCACCAATTTGGGTTGCTTTAAAAGAGGATTAGACAAATCCACAGAGGATAATAAGGCCATGCTCTGTCTCCAGTGTTGGAGACAATGTGCCTCTGAATGCGAGTTGATGGGAATCGCGGGTGTGTGTGTGTGTGCTGCTGTTGTGATCAAGTCCTCTTTGGGGCTTCCCATTGAGGCATCTGGTTGGCCAGTGTGAGAACAGGATGTTGCATTCGATGGGCCATTGGCCTGATCCAGCAAAGCTCTTTCTAGGTTCTTATGCAATTTACCTTTCCCAGGTTATTGGGGGTATTTGCAAGTGTGTGTGTGTGTACATCCTGCTATGGGTGTGAGGTGTAACACAATGGCTATGGATGATTGATGAAATTGTGGATGGCTGATGAAGGTTGCAGCCAGTGGGCCCCCCGATGCAGCTCACAGATGGCACTTTGCCAAGCCCCCTCCCAAACCTGTAGATGACCCTAATTTTGGGGCCAACTCTGAGATTCTTTGAGCTCCTTGAGCCATCCCCCTCCTGCTGCCTTGGGATCTGCTCAGCTCCTTCCTCTGCACATGACACCAGCACAACACACACACACACACACACACACACACACACACACACACACACTTCTATGGATTTCAGCAGGGTTACCATTCTGATGGTGTCCTGGTTCCCATTTTCCCTTCATCCTTGTGGAATTCCATAGCCAAGCACATCACAGGACGGTGGGGATGGTGCTGTTGGGGTCTATGGGCAAACATCCACATATTTTGTAGTCACTTGTGACGTTTGGACGGCCATCAGCAGACAGGCTTGCAAGATTAACGACTGTGCTCCAGAGAGAATTTATGTATCTCCACATTGCAAGCCACAAACGCATAAGTCTCCCTCTGTTGTTACTGCTTTTGACAAGGCTGTGTTCTGCCCCCTCCTGCCTTGGTTGCTGGCTTGTCGCAGCGTGTGTGTTTTCGAGGGTCTGCTTCTTCTTTCCCTTTAAAGTAAAATAAAAAATGACCCTCTTCTCTATTTGATGTACATGAGTAATTCCAATTAATTTTAATGTGCACTCATCAAGTGAAGAATGACCAGCCTACAGCAAAACACTGTTGCTCAATGGAATTGGGTTTCTGCCCATGTCCCTTGCTTCATGGATCCAAATTGTGATTGAACCAGCAACTCCTGGAACTGTGATTTTGATTCTTGGGTGCCTGGATGTTCTTCTTTTAGCTTTGGAGTATGGGAAGCAATAATGAAGATATCATTTCTAGGATTCAGACACTAGGAGAGGATATATTGTTTAGGTATTGTCCTTCCAGTCTCATGTTTGTGAGATCAACAGAGTGCCATATTTTGAAGTTTAAACTTGGAAGCTAAGACAAGGTTTATTTAACCTTCTACCACAACAATCCAGGGTCCTTTAAGTCAGACTGGATTTTCCTGGTATTACCCCCTTTCTCCCCCTTAAAAACAATAATGACACAAACATGGTTTTATATATATATATATATATATATATATATATATATATATATATATATGTTTTTAATTACATATTGCAGGTTTTGAAGTAGCAGTTTACAGCAGCAAAATGAAGGCAGATTTAAAATTACTATCTAAGTTACAAAAGTACAAAATGTAAATTCAAAAATGGTGTCTGAGCTGCAGAGCTCATACATGAACACGTGGTCAGCTTGCCAACATTATGAAGAAAGATGCAATCAGGATGTCTGTAGTGTTACAGTTTCCTGCCAAGGCAGACAAAGGAAATGATCTCACAGAGTTCTCTCTAGCAAATTGTACAAGAAAGCTCTATGAATCTCAGTCTTTTCATGTGCCCATCTGTCAAAGCAGGAATTGTTGGTTTGACTGCATGAATGTCCTTCAACTAGTCCCTCCTATTTTAACAATTAAGTGCAGGATTTCATGTCTCTTTGGATCATCAACAGCCACCACCACTCAAGTAACTGTGCCCCCCTCTCCCCAGTCAGGACCTGGGAGTGTAATCTGGGTGCAGGAGTCCCAGAACATCTGGGGCAGACAATGGGGCCAGTAGTACTCTGGTGGAGCTTTGCATGAAAGTGACAGTGTTCTAGGGAGTGGGGTTGAAATGAAGAAGTTATGGGGAGCAGCGGCATATTGTGAGTTGCCAGTGCCTGGGGCAGGGCAAGTGTTGTGCCCCCTGGTGGACTGGGCAGCCAGGGTAGAGGGATGTGTAAGTTGTGGGTAAACATACCAGACGACACAGCGATTCTTCAAACAGCTCTTGTTTATTCACAGGCCAGAACAGAACTGAACTGAAGGGTTCAGCCAACCTGCTTATATAGAGCTCCACTAGAACGCAACAGTAACCATTTTCTGTAACTATCCAATCACTGAACGCCATTTTCGATCCCTTATTTGCATATGTGGACCTGAGTGAAAACTATCTACAGTACCCCCTTGCTGGCCCAGGGTGAGAACTTCAGTACATAACAGGATGCACCTGGGTGGGGTGCACGTGGAGCCCGTGCAGAGGGCAAACACGGAAAGCAGCCTTGGCACTTCTGACATGCGCCAAGACATGCAACCTCTTGCCCCATGGCTCTGGAAGTTGGCAGGAGCTCGGGCCAGAGGGAGCCAGTTGCACCCTCTCAGATTTGTGCCCAGTTCAGTCACCCCTTTTGGTGACCCCCACGTTACGCCACTGATGGAGAACACCAAGGAGGAAAGACCAGCCCTCGTGCCACAACTGTTAATTATTTCATCCTGAATTGCATAGTTCAGTTCCAGACACAATCCTCTGTTACACCCCTTGCTTTGCTGTTTGTATCGCTTACCACGTTACAGTGCCAAATATTATTCTCTAAACTTGCCTTCCCCAACCTGGTGCCTTCCAGACATTTTGGACTACAAGTGCCCTCAGCCACAGCCACCCCTATCATCCTCTTAATATGCTTAACTTAAACATTCTCTTAATTTGCTGAGTCCCAGCTGCCAAGTTGTTCCTCTAAAACCCCCACCAGAGCAAGCCGGGTGTCCTTTCTAGCTAGTAGCCACCAGTCATCAAAAGCCAATGAAAAAGTGTATAGTTGCAGAGCTTGGGGTTGTTTACGCATTCATTTGATGCCACCAAAACATCTTTCTCGTAAAACAAGAACTGTGTTCCTTGCTTGCCCAAACGATGGACATTTTTCTAACATACCTCTTGAAAAGAGCAAGTGTTTTTTTAAGTCCTTACTTAGAGGCATATGAAAGAATGCAAAATGTATTTTATTCAGCACCAGGTGGGGACCAATTAGAAGAGTTCCTCTTCTTCACACACCAAAGTCAAGTTTTAAAGGCAACAAATTTGGTTTCATTTAAGGCCTAGCTTGCAAATTTGAGTCCCTGGATCACTTTCCCGAGAGATGGAGACTGCTCTCTTCCTCTCCTGGCCTTTCCCCAGTGGCACCCCCTTCGCCCACTGACGCCACTGTCTGAGTTGTGAGAATCTGTGATTGCCAGAAGGGCTGCTCTTAATCAGGCCCTCCATCTGCTCCCAGGCTAGTGTGCCAATTAGAGGCAGACCTGCACGTCCAAAATGAAAGGTGCACATTCGTGATTAGCGGAAAGAGCATGGCTGGAAGGTGGATTCTATCCTGCCCAAAGCACCACTTAAAATATATTGAAGTTGGGTGAAAATACAAAAGAACTAGCTGGGGAAGCCCAGCGCTCTCCTCTTCACCTCTCAGATGGCAACAGATGGTGCCCTAAGGGAGAGCAGTACTCTCAGTTTTGCACCACGAACGTTAACGTTTGCTAAAGGAGAACTAAAAAGGGAGGGAGAAAATTGGCTGGTTACCTCTAAACTCTGTTCTGAAGTAATCTGAGAGCTTGGGGAGAGCCTGGTTGTTGTGCCTTTTTGCAGGGGGGGGGGACTGAATATGCCCTGGGGAAATTGCCTCTTCAATAAGTGGAATTTGGGGGTAATTAAATGCCCCCCCAGCCACCCAACATTGTCAGGTTACAGCTGCTGCCCATCCGCAGGGCCCACCTGGAGGCATTCTGTCCAGGACCCCCTCAAATCTGGGGCTGGCTGTGGGTGGAGAAAGTTCTCCTGCATCATTACCTGGTTGACAACAAGTGACGCCATTGTTAAAGTGTTAAGTTGTGGGTGAACATATCAGATGACACAGCGATTCTTCAAACAGTTCTTGTTTATTCACAGGCCAGAACAGAACTGAAGTGAAGGGTTCAGCCAGCCTGCTTATATAGAGCTCCACTAGAACGCAACAGTAACCATTTTCTGTAACTATCCAATCATTGAACGTCACTTTCAATCCCTTATTTGCATGTGTGGACCTGAGAGAAAACTATCTACAGTATCCCCCTGCTGGCCCAGGATGAGAACTTCAGTACATAACATAAAGCATCTGCACTGGCTGCCTATCTACTACTGAGCTAGGTTCAAGGTCAGGGTCGGCCCATCCCATTTCATCACCTGAGGCAAAACGGAAATGTGCTGCCTCCTGCCCCCCCGCTTGCCCCACCACTTCTGCCGCTGGCTGAATGCCCCTCACTCTTGCTGAACTTGGCAAGTGAAGGGGGAATTCTGTAAGGCCTTGCCACTTGTCTTCTCTACCCCAGCGGTGGGGAAGATGAGCAGTGACATCATGTGCTGGAACACCTCCCTCTTGCTGAAACTTGGTGAGACGCGGGCGTTCCACCAGTGGTGAATGTGGTGGGAAGGGCAAGGCAACACCTTTTGTGTTTCTACTGCTGGAGTCAGCTGCTTTGCATTTATTTACAAAGCCCCAACAACTTAGGTCCAGGGTGCCTCAGGAACCACCCAAACCCGTATATCCCAGCTCAGTCTCCAGTATCATCTGCAGGAACATCATTGGCTGTTGCCCGTGGGGGCAAGGCTCATTTGACAGCAACAGGGAGCCGAGCCTTTAGTGTCCTTGGCCAAGTGTTGGGGAACTCTGCCAACAGAGATGCAGAAGGTGCCTTCTGTGGCAACTTTTAATCCATATTTCAAAAAGCGAAAATCCAGACACAAAAGTTGCCATACATCCGGATTTCCCCAGACATTTAAGCGATTTCCACCTGGATACTGTTTCCAATGACCGAATTTTGGCTATGTCTGGGAAATTCCGGATGTATCACAACCCTGTGCTGAAAACATTTCTGTTCCATCAGGCTTATACACACAATTCAGCATTACAGTGGTACCTCGGGTTAAGAATTTAATTCATTCTGGAGGTCCATTCTTAACCTGAAACTGTTCTTAACCTGAGGTACCACTTTAGCTAATGGGGTCTCCCTCTGCTGCCGCGCGATTTTTGTTCTCATCCTGAAACAAAGTTCTTAACCCAAGGTACTATTTCTGGGTTAGCGGAGTCTGTAACCTGAAGCGTCTGTAATCCGCAGTACCACTGAACATCTTACAATATTAGCTTATTTCCTATTTTAACTTTTTAATATAGTTTTTATTGTATGGTTTTATGTGCAATTGTTGTAAACTGTACTTTTTTCAATGAATGGGGTATATACTGTAGGTATTTTTATAAATCAAATATTAAAAAAGGGGGGGAAAGGAACTGCTCAGGCTGTCTGCCCTACTGAGCCCCAACTTGTCAGATCTGGGATTCTTCAGGTTTGTGTGTTTTTTCTTCTCTGTTCCAGGAAGAGGACTGAAGTGAAACCTGCAACACCAGGGACCGTTTTCTTTTGAAGCTGCCTTGCTTGTTCACCTCTCTTTCTTCAATCAGGAAAAGATCTGAGAGGCCTACGAGAGACAAGGGCCCTTGCTCCACTCGCTCCCCTTTTTTCTGATAACAGGGGTTCTGTTTCAGGAAGAGATTAATAACAGTTTGTACAGCAAGTACAAGCCAGGCAGGGCTGGCTGCAACAGTGATGTTTTTGCAGATGAGGTGTTTGAAAGTGGCTTTCAAAGAAGATAAATAAAGAGGCAGGAAGGAGCTTGAAAAGCGATCCTTGTTTGAGGGCTGTTTTGATGGTGGCACTTCAGAGGCAAAACATTTAGGAGAGCAAACCCCAAATCTCAGCCCAGAGAGGAGGAAGGACAAAGGCATCTGAGGACAAAGCCCTGAAACAAAAGCCCAAGTCTGAAAAGCAAATTTGAAATGAAGTTGGAATTTGTAAAATGTGCAAAGCGGCTGGAGAATCTGGAGCCAAGCAATGAAAAGGGGCTTCTACAAAAATCCAGGAGGGAGCACATCATGTCTGGTGGTGGCTTTATGGTTCAATGCATCAGTGAATGCTTAGATGTGGGGGGGGGACATGGCTTGCTACAGCATACATAATTTGTGACAAAAAAAGCACTGTGCACAGACAGCAAATATTCTGTGACAGAAAAAATGGACCCATCCGCACTACACATTTAAAGCAGTATCACAGTGAGGCATCTGATCAAGATCTGTATTTTAAAATGAACTTAAAAAATATATATTTGTAAATGTTTGTATCTCTCATGCCAGGCAGAAACCATACTCTGGCAGCTGTTTATCTTCCTGTTCAAGGGCCCCACTGATTTATTGCAGGAGACGAGTACTTCAGGGTTGTAAAAGGAAATTACAGGCTAGGAGCAAAAGGTCATATTGACCATACAAATTACAGAATACAATCAAGCTGCAAAACACAATTAAGAGTTGGTAAATAGTAAGAATTATTGTGCCTCCCATTAGAAACTTGAGCCACATTTTCATAAGGTTAAAAGGGCAAATAGAAACAGCAGCTGGACTAGGCAAAGCAGCTCTCTGAAACTGCTTTGAAGCTTTAGAGAACTTAGAGAGAATTTAGCTTAGCTTTTACTAAGTTCCCTTCCTTCTAAAAAGCTATATATGTTAATGTATGAAATATATTGGCTTAAATGTAATTATGCAAAGGATTTAGAAAGTAAGAAATGTTAGATTCTTATGTTAGATTCTTATTTCATAGATGGTGTGTGAGAAGGTGAACCCAAGATCTCTGTTTAAGATAAAATTAGAACCATTAGCCATCTGTTTTGCAGTGAATAGGGCAACAGGGGCCAAAGGTTATCTGGTAATTAAGGTGCCTGGTCGAGGCAAATGTAAGATATATGGCTACTTGTCTGCCATTTATGGATAGAAGGAAATATAGCTCTTTGTCTCCCATAAAAGGTAATAGGAAATGGGTGTATCTTTTATGATTGGTTCTAGCAAACAGCCAATAGGAATTTCAACCAGGCTGATTGGACAGAGGCAGCCAAAGGAGGAGCAAGGGGGCTGGGCTGAGGGAATATAAGTGCTGGCCATCAGGGCTGGAAGGGCAGAGCTTTGGTAACCATATACCACTGTGTCTCTCATTTATTTGTCTGACAAATAAATTATTATTTTAATTTCTCTATTGCTGCGTTGAATATTTCATTCCAGCTAAGCGTTAACCACAAGCAGGATGCTACATTAGCACTTCAGAAAGTCACGGCTTTCCTCACAGAATGTTTGGAACTGTAGTTTGTTAAGGGTTAGGGTTGTGGCAGAATTATAGTTCTGCAAAGTCTCCAGAGAACTCTCAGCACCCTTACCAAATTACACCTCCCAGGATTCTTTGGGGGGGCGGTGCCAACCATTATGTCAAATTTAAACATCACCACAGCAATTAATTGACAAAGTCTAAAATACTTCCCCCTCACCCCAGATTCTCAGGACTGCCAAGCCAAAAAGAAAAACCCTATGTGTCACAAAACTGTACAGGCAACTCCCAGTTTACATGGGGTTTATGTTCTCTCCTTCCTTGGATGTTTGTAAGCAGAGGTTGGATGGCCATCTGTCATGGATGCTTTAGCTGAGATTCCTGCATTGCAGGGGGTCCCTTCTAACTAGAAGATTCTATTATTCTATATACAGATAATTTTGCATGGCGAAATATCCCAGTCTTCATAGTTTAATATTTTCAAGCTTCTGCCTCCTTTTCCTCCCCCCCTCTCTCTCTCTGTGTGTGTGTTTGTGTGCAAGCTCACAATTGTGTTACAATTTTATTATGGTGGCTACTTACTATTTAGATAAAAGGTTCTATACACTTGAGACTTGGGGAATGTGAAGTTCCTCTCCACATGCAGAATGCAGATTTAGCATCAGCTCTTCCCTTGCAAGTTTCCCTGATTTGGGGAAGAAACAGGCACATCATAGCACATTTGCCTTTGACATGAAGCCTGTTTTAGGCCTAATGAGATCTTAAGGGCTTCTTACGTTGAATTATTTTTTCACTTGAAAATCTTTCTTGTATATAGTGCCAGATTTAGGGTGCTATGGACGATTCCCTTGCACAGGGCACCAAGCCAAAGGGGTGAAAATTTGTGAAGATTCATAATTGAGAAGATCCATTTGGGGGCACTGAATTTTGGTCTGACATGGGGTGCCATGTTACGAAAGATGATCAAAGTCCGCCCCTGGCTGTTCCACCAGGCCTTTGGTCAGGGCGCAGCCTGACTCCCTCCTTTGGCAATCTTTACAAAACTTTAGTTTATGGTTGCCATCAATTTTGATTTTAATTAATTTTTATAATGTTTGTATAATGTTGCACTATTTTAGTGTTGTTAGCCGCCCTGAGCCCGGCTTCGGCTGGGGAGGGCGGGATATAAATAAAATTTATTATTATTATTATTATTATTATTATTATTATTATTATTATTATCCAAGCAGACGGCTTCCCTTCTCTCACAGGAAAAGAACAGCAAACACCGTTGGTGTTTAATTGCCTGAACAGGTGGAATGTTGATGCACATTCTTTGCCATTGCACTAGCTCAGCTGCTCCACATCAGTAGGTTCATTGCCACCAGCACCATACAATATAGATAAGCTGGCATAAAGTAAAAAGTTATTGCCTTGGCTGTTCTTGCAGATCAAAGGTATGCAAATGTGGTCTAAGGTGCCTTTAATGTTTTTGGCATGCACATCAGTCAGTCATCTGTATGGCGAGCTCACTTGAAAAAGAGCTCCCTGCTTCAGTCTGGCCTCCCGGGGTGGCAAGTCATAGCGGTCTGAAGCCTTCACGTGGCTTTTTGCTACAGCTTCATTATGTTTGATGAAAGAAATACCCGTGCTGTATCTCTGAGCGTGTGTTGCGCATTCAGTGAGAAAGGACTTTTTTGCATGGGTCCAGGTTTTCCTGCAACCTGCTCTGTAGGGTGCATGGACTTTTTCAGTGTACATATATCATCAGTGCAGTGGAGGAACCCTGGGGTGGGAATGTACCTTTGGGGGTGAAGTCCAGCAGTCAGGTGTGGGGAAAGAATGTATTTTAGTCACGTCGAATTCATCCTGTGATGGTGAACCAATTCTCTGCTTAATTATAGTCCCACCTGTAAATATTAAAGCATCAGGCCTGCTTCGTTTCACAAAAGTACCGTATTTTTTGCTCTATAAGACTCACTTTTCCCCTCCTAAAAAGTAAGCGGAAATGTGTGTGCGTCTTATGGAGCGAATGCAGGCAGCGCAGCTATCCCAGAAGCCAGAACAGCAAGAGGGATTGCTGCTTTCACTGCATAGCGATCCCTCTTGCTGTTCTGGCTTCTGAGATTCAGAATAATTTTTTTCTTGTTTTCCTCCTCCAAAAACTAGGTGCGTCTTGTGGTCTGGTGCATCTTATAGAGCGAAAAATACGGTATACTATTTTGGATGGTAAGCTACAGAAATAGCATGCCTGCCTATTTGAAAAACTAAAAAGCAGCAGATTTCGGCACATGGCTTTTGGCTGTCTCCAGTGCACCCTCTTCCCAATGCCTTGGCTCAGAAGTGCTGTCTCTCTTCCCATCTTCACTAGACTGGAGGTCTTCCTGATCAGTTCCCTTGTGCACCCTGCTTTCCTTTAGAAGGCAGCTTTCAAACAACTTGGGGCCCCAACACAACCACATTAAAAACATTGCATGTGATCTGGCGGCACACAGGGATGTTGGGGTATATTTTCAGAGATGCTTCAAACACAGAAGTTCTCTATCAGTGGGACTTTTTTTTTAATTAAGCATTCCTCATGAAAATCATCAGCATTTCAACTAGCAGAGATGCTTGTATGAAATTTAACCTAACATGCACAGTTTTGCAAAGCAATTTTTCCTATTGTAATGCAGTTTTCGATGTCATGTTCAGTAATATGCACATTTTATGCACAACTTTCCCCTGGGTTTGCATTTATGTACACATTACTTGGCTGGAGAACTGCATTGCAAAATTCAGGGAAGTGCGAATTTAATAGGATGCCTGTCTTTCAGCTGCCATATTGTTTCAGGAAGTGCAAACCAGGTAAAAGGTAAAGGCAAAGGTACCCCTGCCCGTACGGGCCAGTCGTGTCCGACTCTGGGGTTGTGCGCCCATCTCACTTAAGAGGCCGGGGGCCAGCGCTGTCCGCAGACACTTCAGGGTCACGTGGCCAGCGTGACGAAGCTGCTCTGGCGAGCCAGCACCAGCGCAGCACACAGAAACGCCATTTACCGGTACCTTCCCGCTATAAAGTGGTACCTATTTATCTACTTGCACTTAAGAGTGATTTCGAACTGCTAGGTGGGCAGGAGCTGGGACCGAAAGACGGGAGCTCATCCCGCCGCAGGGATTCGAACCGCTGACCACGCGATTGGCAAGCCCTAGGTGCTGAGGTTTTACCCACAGCACCACCCGCGTCCCCTAACCAGGTAGATATGTGTTAAAATGCAGAAGAGCATTTTCTTAGAAGAGCATTTTCATGCCTTGCAGTCTGATGCAGGTGGCACTGTGGGTTAAACCACAGAGCTTAGGGCTTGCCGATCAGAAGGTCAGTGGTTCAAATCCCAGTGATGGGGTGAGCTCCCGTTGCTTGGTCCCTGCTCCTGCCAACCTAGCAGTTCAAAAGCACAAAGTGCAAGTAGATAAATAGGTACCACTCCAGCGGGAAGGTAAACAGCATTTCTGTGCGCTGCTCTGGTTCGCCAGAAGTGGCTTAGTCATGCTGGCCACGTGACCTGGAAGCTGCTCCCTTGGCCAGTAAAGTGAGATGAGCGCCACAACCCCAGAGTCGTCCACGACTGGACCTAATGGTCAGGGGTCCCTTTACCTTTACCTTTACTCTGATGCCGGACTCTACACAGGCAGCTGGAGAGAAGCAACACAACTGCTCAAGTGTGGCTTATGTGATTCAATTCTGAAAATGTTGCAGAACTCGTGGCTAGTTAGGGTGGGATTCTGGCCTCCCCAGAAAAAAATAGGAAAAACGGTTTTCCGTAGGAAAGTAAAGAATGAAGTTATCACTGAAGAAGTTGCCTATGTTTGCAACAAAGCACCATAGAAGTTGTGGGACATGAAATATCTACTGATAGGCTGTGTTGTATCTTCTGGAGAGTTTAACATGGAGTTTAAATCTTCAGGTGAGCACCGTCTCTTTGCCCCATCAACATCAACGGCCCAGTTGGTGGTGACACAGGAGAGAGAGAGCATTTTCTGTGGGGCTGCTCCCAGGTTGTGGAATCCCCCCACCAAAGGTTAGACTGGCTTCCTCTTTGTTATTCTTCTGCTGGCAGACAGGCCTTTGAAAAATACAGCCAATGCTGGCCACTGTGCTATAATGCATGGGTAGGCAACCTAAGGCCCGGGGGCCGGATCTGGCCCAATCGCCTTCTGTATCCGGCCCGTGGACGGTCTGGGAATCAGCGTGATTTTACATGAATAGAATGTGTTCTTTTATTAAAAATGCATCTCTGGGTTATTTGTGGGGCCTCCTGGTGTTTTTACATGAGTAGAATGTGTGCTTTTTTTATTACCGCTGATTTATTTTTATAGCATTATTTTATGCATCCAGTGCAACAGCTGGAATAATATGTCAGCTCCAGGAGAAAAGACTGCATTGCAGGGGGTTGGATTAGATGACCCTCAGGGTCCCTTTCAACTCTGCAATTCCTGTCCGGTGCTCTGAGAAATTCCCAATACCGAAATCCTGCTGAGGCAACTGAGAGCAGAGAACTATGCTCCTCCCAGTCTCACTGTGGCTTTGCAAGTGGGATTCCCAGGTCTTGGCTCACATCAAAGGCCCTTGGGAAGGGAAAAGGAAGCTCAGGCCTGCCCTGGCCACAGTTGCAGCGCTTTCTCATTAGCCACCAAAGCTGCTTTCTCTAGTATGGGGTACCTCGGGTTAAGTACTTAATTCGTTCCGGAGGTCCGTTCTTAACCTGAAACTGTTCTTAACCTGAAGCGCCACTTTAGCTAATGGGGTTTCCTGCTGCTGCCGCACCACCAGAGTATGATTTCTGTTCTTATCCTGAAGCAAAGTTCTTAACCTGAAGCACTATTTCTGGGTTAGCGGAGTCTGTAACCTGAAGCGTCTGTAACCTGAAGCGTATGTAACCTGAAGCGTATGTAACCCGAGGTACCACTGTATGTGGTACAACCTTTTCAAGTGGGGAGGAAGGGCAGACAATGGTGTGTGCATAAAATGAAATGCAATGATGAAAGAGAGAGGGAGAGAGGGAGAAAGAGAGACGAGAGACTGTATGACAGTAAGATGCAAATATAAGCAGTACTTTATTCTTAATATCATCCTTTCCACACACCTCAACAATTGAAAGAGATGCCTCTTGGTTCAGAGCAGATCACCATGGCTTATAATTATATTTAATTCTTTGCTCCTCCAGCCCCAAAGAAAAGGAATCACGTGAAGCGTGTACTGCAAGGAGTGGGGGGCTCATTTGTGTGCAATATTTTGGTGAGTCTCTACCAGAGTAAGAATAGTGTCAGACTGGTTATCTAACCGGACTTCAACACTGTACATTAGCAGAGGGTTGGAAGTTCAGACCACAGACTCAAGATTAGGACTGAACCAAATCAATCCATTTAAAGATGCACAATGCTTCATTCAAGGCATATCATTATCTTCATATGGAAAATAATGACATTCTGCACTTGGAAGGCAAACATAGCAAGAAAAAGAAATGTAAGATAGCAATATATTACGAAGATTAAGAATGGAATAAGAACAGCATTATAATTACATCGACAGAGCAATCAATTCAAGTAATTTGAACGAGAATCTTGGGCTTGTAGCTTCCTGCTCTAACTTTGGCCTCCTGCCTTTTTGGTTATGATATTTGTTTCTTACTAGGGGCTGTTGCCCCTGCTTGCTGCACTCAAGAACTACTTGCTAAGATAATCATGGATAATGTTGGCCTTGGAAAAAACCCAGAGATGTTCTCAGGCATAAAATGCAAGGGAAGGCAGATGTTGAGAAGTGGGAGGTGGCCGATCTCTCAGAAAAGCCCAGTGCTCACGGTCCTGGGAGACATCTGCTGTGACAAAGAGGGCGGCTGCCCCAGGCAGAGAGATTTAGTCAGGACTTTGGGAAGGGCAGAGCATCTCTTTTGGGGAGAAAAAACTAAGGGAGGGAGGTGGTTAATCTTCTGTATGGCGGAGGCCAATAAGGTCTTCAAGAAATTTCTGTGGTTTGCACCCTGTAGTTCTACATGCTGGAATAAATGGTAACAGATATCTCAGAAAGCAGACTTGGATGTTACCTGGCAGCTTGGGAGAAAGGAATGAGGAAGAGGTAGAGTGGTACCTCGGGTTACATACGCTTCAGGTTACAGACTCTGCTAACCCAGAAATATTACCTCAGGTTAAGAACTTTGCTTCAGGATGAGAACAGAAATTGTGCTCTGGCGGTGCGGCGGCAGCAGGAGGTCCCATTAGCTAAAGTGGTCTTCAGGTTAAGAACAGTTTCAGGTTAAGATAGGGCCTCCGGAACGAATTAAGTTCTTAACCTGAGGTACCACTGTACAAGCTGCTTCGTACAGGGGCATCAAACATTGTTGGTTTCCTTCCCCCACTCAGCCTTGGAAACAGCTTTAGGTACCAGATCAACCTGCCTATGATGTGGGCGTAGCCAGGATTTTTGTTGGGGGGGGCAGAACCTCAGATTTGTGTTGATTTGTATTGATGTAGATTGATTTAGGGGAGAAGTTGCCCCCCTTGGCTATGCCCATGGCCGATAAGACTTGGCCAAGCAGTTGCCTCAGGGCAGCAAGATCAGAAAAGCCGGGAGGGGCAGCAGATATGGGCCCATGAGGAATGTGCTACTCACCCCCCTTCCCCCTTCCTTTACCTCCCATTTTTCTTGGTGTTGTCATAGGCAACAGGGGTGGAGTCACTGGCAGAGATTGCATTTTCTATTTTGCCTCAAGCAACCCGGCAGCATGGGCTGGCCCTGTTGGGTACTACACACAGGTCACACAATACATCCATTTCTCTGCTTATTTTGAAGATTTATACCCAGGGCTGAGTTCTGGCACCCCTTTTAGACACATTATGGCCTATTTTTAAAAAAGCTCACCAACTTTGGTTGGTTGCTCCCCCCCCAAAAAGTACCGTATTTTTCGCTCTATAAGACGCACTTAGTTTTAGAGGAGGAGAACAAGAAAAAAAATATTCTCGCCCTCTCTGCGCTGCGCCTCTCCAGCGAAGTGAAGTCAGAACAGCAAGAGGGATCACTGTTTTCGCTGCGCAGTGACCCCTCTTGCTGTTCTGGCTTGTGGGATAGCTGCGCAGCCTGCATTTGCTCCATAAGATGCACACACATTTCCCCTTACTTTTTAGGAGGGAAAAAGTGCGTCTTATAAAGCGAAAAATACGGTAAGTTCCAGTACAGTGGTAGCTTGGGTTAAGAACAATTCATTCAGGAGGTCCGTTCTTAACCTGAAACTGTTTGTTCTTAACCTGAAGCACCACTTTAGCTAATGGGGCCTCCTGCCGCCGCCGCACAATTTCTGTTCTCATCCTGAAGCAAAGTTCTTAACCTGAGGTACTATTTCTGGGTTAGTGGAGTCTGTACCCTGAAGCGTATGTAACCTGAGGTACCAATGTATCTCCTCTTTTTTTTTAGAAAAAAAGCTCTGATTATACCTCACCTTTCGATCAGCACAATCAATTTCAAATCAAACACAAATTGTAATGAAATTCTTTTTACAAAGAAAGCTGATCTCTCTCTCTCTCTCTCTCTCTCTCTCTCTCTCTCTCCCCCCCCCCCGTCGGTCAGCAGCCCTTAATTCTCTGACAGGTGAATGGGGCCAGCTCTGGCTTCCCTTTGGTTCTGCAACCCCAGATCACAGATGAGAGGCTTCTGATTTGTAGGGCTATTGCCCTAAGCATGGTTCCCGGTTGCAGTTCCCCCAGGAAGCAAGAAACAGTTGCAGCTTGATCCTTGGATTATCATGTGTCTACCCCATGCTGCTTTCTCCAGAAGCTTAAAACTTACTTGATTAATCAACTTAGATTTGTTTAATTGGGTGACAGTCCTGCCCCACAAAAGAATAAAAGAAAATATTTTAAAAACCAGTTATAGACAGTGCCACAGATTCTATCAGAACTGTCTCTGGGTAAATATTTTCAGGACGTGGGGTTTGCGGCACACTAAAGATCAGGTGGGTCAGTGGGGCATCCGGGGAACAACTGAGCTAACAATCTGCACCAGCCCTGGACAATGAGGCCTTTGAAATGGACCAGCTTTCTTCTGGATGTGTGCCTAGAAAAGGCATCCATTCTCTTTCTGCAGCCCTCGTTATATTGCAGCAACAGCTAAAAAGTGTTGACGGAAAGCTTCAAAGCAGCGCTCTGTGACATTGTTAGCTGAGTGTGGGAAACGACCGACCCCTTTAAGCTACGAGTTGCGATTTCTCCCTGCAAAAACCCTGCACAGCAGCAGCAGAAGCCGGCACAGCAGAAGACTCTGCTTTAGCAGAGGGTGCATGTTGAACAGGAGTAAAAAAAATGGCATTACTACAGTTTGTGGAAATGCTGATAAGGACGGTTGTGTGGAAGGAAGAGAGGAAGTGGTTAGGCAAGTTTGCATTTTTATTTTTCTAAGGAAGGAACAAAAGGATCTCTGTGTTGCAGAATTAAGCTCTTTTCCTGGCAATTTAGACACTCTACAAAGAGAAGGCTACTCCTGTGTAAGTTTCAGGAAAACTACTGCAACTTCTGCCATGGCTATCTTGAGCCTTCCTCTGGATTGGGACCCCAGAGTGTAAAACTTTTGGATCCCCCACACTTTCACTTTCCCTGGTGCTATGGTGTGCGGCAGGCTGAATCCCAGGAGTGCCACTGCCAGTCAGTGTTGACACTATTACGCTAGATGGACCAATGGTCTGACTCAGTCTAAGGAAGCTTCCTGGGTTCCCTGCTTCTTTAAGGGGGAAGGCTGTAGCTCACTGGATGTATGGGATACTGGAAAACTCCAATGGAAACAGAAACAGGAGCAGAAACGGCCTACGCTCACTTATTCTGTAACAGGAAATGATCCAGTGAATACAATCGGTATTCGGTGTTCTGCTTTCTACCTGCAAACAAAACGTAACTGAGTACGTCCTCCCTCCCCCATTTGCATTAGGTTTCCTTTGCACTGAAATAAATGGGGTGGAATAATGTAATGAAAATGTAACATGTAATTAATTATCTAGGTTACGTGAGCTAGGTAGTTTTGCCACAGTGGACAGCAGGATAAACAACATGGTTTTTGGCAGGAAGTGAACTGCAGTGGAACAGAAGCAGTGCTGGATGTGATGAGCATAGGGGCTAATGGAAGATGGTGCCTTCTTCCATCTCTGGTGGAAGAGCAACTGTTTTGCATGCAGAAGGCCCCGGGTTCAATCCACAGCATCTCCAGGTATCCATGGCATCTCTGCCTGCAACTCTGGAGAGCCACTATCAGTCATGTTGGCAGGCCACACTCAGCTAGATGGATCAATGGGTTGACTTGGGGTAAGGCATCTTCCTCTGATTCTAGGACCTTTGGACAGAGCCAGGAGAGTTCTTGTGATCTTCTTAGGCCCTGTCTCTTGACTACGCAAGCCCTGAAACCACAAAGAAGGGACCTGGGACAGCCACCTCCAGGTTCTGCCTCAAAGACACAAGGTGTGGCTTTGATGTGTTTGCTTCATTGTATGCGCGCGCGCGCACACACACACACACACAGCTTTCTTTTTAATTCTCCAAGGCTTTTCAACCAAATTTGAAGCTTTGGTTTTTCAGTTTTGCGTGAGTTTAATTTTATTGCTTAGTCTCTGCTGTGATGCTTTTATTTTTATTATTTTTATTATTATTTTACTGTGGTAGTGTTTCAGTGTTTATTTTGCAGGAGAGTTTCAATTATAAGGTGGCCTGTCAGTGCTGTTGATAAACAAATAAATAGGTACTTATTCTCTAATTTTCAAGAGAAGCCCAGATTTCACAATGCATCTTAGTATGCAAGTAAAATAACATAATTTTTTAAAGCAATAAAAATTTCCTAATACTGTGAAAACATTTATTCTCTCCCCTCTTCAGTTCAATTTAGGACAGCCCCTCCCAACCTGGGGCCCTCCAGGTGTTTGCAACTACAACTCCCATCAGCCTCAGTCAGGTTGACCATATGATGCTGAGGCTGATGGGAGTTGGAGTCCCAAATACCTGGAGGGGACTAGGATGGTGAAAGCTGCTTCAGAATCTCCCCAGGGCCAAGTTGTCCAAGGGGGAGCTTCTCAAAAGCTGCAGCAGGCCAGCTCTCGCTGGTTCTCATGAGGAAATGGAAGGTTGATGGGAAATAATTTATGACTTTCGACGTGTGGAGGGAAGTTCATTTAAGAAGCAAGGAGACAGCTGGAAATTGGGGGACATTTGCATTTTAATCTGAGGATTTCCATGTACCACCAATTAGAGACAAAAGATACATAAGAAATTCTGATGAATGACGCAGGCAGCTCGGTAGCCTTCTCATTACATTGGCATCTGAAGTGGAACCAATGCCATTTATTAATAATTTAATTAAAATGGCAACACATTATTTCCCCCCCTGTACTATACAGAACTGTAAACATTAATTTGATATGGTTGAGAATCATGAAATGCAATCTTAATTACTTAGAAACTAGGATAGCCAGTTGAACTGAATCAGGCAGGCAATTATCTTGAGTTTCACCCCTTTTTTCTTCTCAAAACGAGCATCCATCTTAAAGAGTGGAGATAAATAACAAACTGAAAAAATGAAGAATGTTCTGGAGAACTCTTTGTATAAACAAACAACCCTCCTCCCCAAACTGATCGAACAGGTCTATGGCGCTGTTAAGGAATCTCTAAAAATGAGATGTATTGGTGCCCAACGCACAAAATGGCTCACACACAAACACACTCAGCATCAGGTGCAAACATCCAAGAGGTTCTTTTGTGCAAGCTCCATTGAAGTGAATGGGGAGCGGTCTACAACTGCACCACAGTGCTCACAGAATCATAGAATGGTACAATGTAGAAATCTCAGCTAAAGCATCCATGACAGATGGACATCCAACCTCTGCTTAAAAACCTCCAAGGAAGGAGAGTCCACAATGTCCTGAGAGGGACCGTTCCACTGTCAAACAGCTCTGTCAGCTCCTGCTCTTTGCAATGGGATACCTGGAGAACAAGCCCCACATTCTGGATGGTGGAGAAGGCTCTGAAAAAAGGTAGGACAGGAGCTAAATTCCGTGTTTTTTTTAAAGAAGAAGGTGGCGCATAAATTTGTCGCATGTTTCATAAGAACAGGATAAGAACACACAAAATGCACTGAATTTAATTGCCATATTTCTAGGGTTGAGCCTTTGAATTAAAAATAGCTGCTTCCTGTGTGCCCATTTCATGAGCCATCATCACAGCATGAGCTGGACGCCACACCCGCTTTGCAACAACAGAGATAAAGTGGCTTTGTGGAATATGAGGTCATCGCTGGGAATAAAAGAGAACTACAATCAGCAGCCCCTGATGCCTTTGGCTATTCAGCCTACCGGGGTTCATGGGCAGCGCATGACGCACACACAGAGCATGATAGAGAAATGGGCCCAAGCACAGCCTTCTTTTGCTGGGCCGATTCTTGCAGACCCACATCCACAGGATGAGAAATCCATGGCCTGTGTAGAGCACAAATCCCCAGGTATCCATCTCTTCATTGCAGTCGGGCAATGCAAAGAAACCTGAACGTGTCTCTTTCTGTGGCTCTTTCAATGAGGGCTGCTGTCATGAACTAGCAGGACAACGGGGAGGAGGAAGAGGATCCCAGCAAGGGACTGGGACACACCAGAGCAAGCTGGGGGTGGAGAAGGAGAGGTTGGTGTAGAAAGCACTCACTGGGCGACAGAGGGTGGCGAGGGGATGGAGGTCAGCGGACAGGAACCAGAGCAGCAGGACCCATCACCAGAGCCAGAGGGGCCCCGTTTCCCCAAACACAGCAGGCTCTGAGGTGTAAGGAGCAGCAGGAGGTGTGCTAGAGGAGGCTAAGGCAGGCGCCTCAACCCAGATCATTAGCTGCGATGAGGTGTGATTCCTCAGCTGGAGCAGGCTCAGGACGGGTGAATGTCACCTGCCTCATGCAGTTCAGATGCTGCAATCAGCATGCGAGGTATAAAAGGGAAGCAGTGCTGAGGAGCACAGCCCTTATCCCCGATATGCTAGCTTTGTACTTTTTCCTTGGAGCAACTGGGCAGCTCCTGCCCCAAATTGCCCTCCACCCTCAGCTCGCAAGAGCACATTGTCCCTGCCTGCATGCTCTGGCCAGTAAGCAAGACTAAATCAACAGCTTTTATAGGGGTCAGGAGGGTCCCACCCGACCCACCCTGGCCTCCATTATCCTCCCAACAGATAAAAATGGAGAGACATTTTAGCATCATTATCCTCATTCCAACAATGGCAGCTTGTACTAAATTCCTTTCTTTGGCAATTGCCTCCCCCACCCCAGACTTAGCTTGGTGGTCACGTTTAGATGTGTGAAGATTGCAGGAAAGATGAACCTAAACCTCAGTCAGAGATTTGATTCTGAGAGCAGCGGTGGGGACCCCTAGGCCCTGGCAATGAATGTGGCCCTCCAGTCCTTCTTCTCCGGCCCTCTGATGTCTCCCCTTACGGCTTCTCCTTGAGTCCTTTGGCCTGGCTGGAATGTGTCCCTGGTGTTTGATGACACCTTTTGCCTGCCTTTGCACGACTGGGATGTAGCCTACTGAGCAATGGTAAGAGACGAGCCATTGCTCCGCCCACATTTGCCTCTGGCTCTGCCCTCCTAGAAGGTTCCCCACAGGGCAATGGAGTCCTTGAACTGACAAAGATTCCCAGGCCTGTGGGGAGGGAGCTGAATTTGATAAGGCTGGCAATGCAATATTTGTTAAGGCTGGTGACTCGGTATAAGGCAGCTCACTTTGATCCTAAATACCACTCACAAAACATTACTGAGGCAAAAGGCCAAAAAAGGGGACAATGACTTCCTAGAGCAGGGGTCAGCAAACTTTTTCAGCAGGGGGCCGGTCCACTGTCCCTGAGACCTTGTGGGGGGCTGGACTAGATTTTTTTGGGGGGGGGCTGGGAATGAACGAATTCCTATGCCCCACAAATAACCCAGAGATACATTTTAAATAAAAGGACACATTCTACTCATATAAAAACACGCTGATTCCCGGACTATCTGTGGGCCGGATTTAGAAGGTGATTGGGCCAGATCCGGCCCCTGGGCCTTAGTTTGCCTACCCATGTCCTAGAACAGCCTTTCTCAACCTGTGGGTCCCCAGATGTTGTTGAACTACAACTCCCATCACCCCTAGCTAGCAAGGCCAGAGCTCAGGGATGATGGGAGTTGTAGCCCAACAACATCTGGGGATCCACAGGTTGAGAACCGCTGTCCTAGAGTGAGCTGAACAGGAACAGCTGGAGCAAGTGACTTCCATGGATGGAAGGTGAGAGTGAGCTCAGCCGGGGCACCCTGGGCCAGCTGCCCTTTTGAGCCAATGGCCAAGCAGACTGGGACAAGCAGGAGGAGCCTGAAGGGCCCAGGTGGGCCCAGCACAGCAGCAGTATTTGTGCAAATGTTTGCGCCCCCCCCCAGCGATTCTTACATCTGTTATTGCCGAATCTGCAAACTCATCCTCGGCATTCGCTTGATAGTTAGCAACAGCAGCCAATTTCTTCCAAATCCGTTTTTGAGGGATTTCAGATGCTTCCTGTTGATGAGGGAAGAAGAGAAGGAAATAAGATCCAAAGAGATGCAGCATGTGTCATTGCGGGAGACAAACACAAGAGCGACCATGGGAAAGTGGCCGTAGGTCCGTGGCAGAGCACCTGTGTTGCATGCAGAAGGTCACAGGTTCACTCAGAAGAGCTGCTGCCAGTCAGTGTCAACAGTATTGAGATAGATGAGCCAAGTTCATCTTCCTACTGTCCACAGTGGGGAGGGCAGCCATTTCCCCTCTAACTGGAGGATCCTGGTTCTGGAGGCTTCCACTTTCCTAAGAAACACAAAACTTCCCCCTCTTCCTTTTCCAAGGCTCTGAGTGGCTTGTCTCCTGCACTCTGCGGTCAACTCAGTCTCCATTCAGCCTCCCTCCTTTTTCTACCCTGGCCAGGCTGGGTTGGGCAATTATTTCAGTGCGACTCCAAATAGCCACAGATCAAATCTGAAAATGGCATTGGAGATGGCTAGGCTAGAGAACCTGTAACTGATGGCTCCCTCGCGAAAAACATCTATGCAGGGTCTAGCTCTGTACTCCTGCAACTGTGTCGTTAGCCCATCCCCACGGCCCCAATCCTATTCAGGGCCAACCCACCTGAACAAGCAACCCAAGCAATGTGTTTAGTTGCCAGTGGAAGCAGCTAGTCCCAGGGTAATCAATGTGGAGCATTCCAGATGTTGTTGGTGTGCAACTCCCATCATCCTTGACCATGCTGGCTGGGCTTGATGGAAAATAGAGCCCAGCAGCATATGGAGGGCACCACACTAGTCACCCTGGCTTAATGTGAGGAGACGTCCAACAGCCTCTATTAACTGAGATTGCTAAATGGAACCTCCATGTTCAGTGGTATGCCAGGAAGTGACTTTTTGCGCTGCTTAGGGGCATAGAAAACCGCCTTACACCAGGTCAAATCCTTGGTCCATCAAGCTCAGAATCATCTACACCAGGAACAGAGAGCCTCACAGCTGCTGTAGGTCTTCTCCAGCTCCCACTAGCCCCAGTCAGCATGGTCAGGGGGATGATGGGAGTTGGAGTCCAGCAGCATCTGGAAGGCCACTGGCTCCCTCTCCCTGGTGAACACTGATTGGCAGTGCTTCAGGGGGGGTTTCAGATAGGAATTCTCCTAAGGTCTATCTGGAGATGCCAATAATAGAACATGGGCCCTTCTGTACATAATGCTGAAAGGGAGGGATGTAGCCTAGTGGGAAAGTATCTGCTTTGCATGCAGAAAGATCTGGGTTCAATTCCCAGGTTGGGCGTGGAGAGCTCTCTGTCTGAAATCCTGGAGAGCTGCTGCCACTCAGTGTGGGAACTACTGAGCCAGATGGACCCAAAGGTCTGACTCAGTATAAGACACACTTCCTATGTCCTGCCCCTGAAACGGGCCCCTTTCCTATCTTCTGCCTCTAAAGCTCCCAGAAGCATCTCTTTGCCTACTCTGGGAATTTGAGTGCTGGATTACCCTGGACTTCAGTATGTCTGTAAGGAAGTTCTGGTGTCCATATGTCTAAGGCCAGCCACCTTTCCCTCCCCCAGTGGACTCTGGGATAGCACCTTTCCTGGGCCATGCAAGAATTGCTTCCTCCTTGCTCACCTGCCCAGTGATGCTGTCTGCTTCTGGAGGGGTTGGCAGTGATAGGCACTAGTAGATGTGGGGCAGGGCCTATCCGTCCAACGGACAGCAGAATCCAGCCCTTGATGAATGGCCCAATTGCACCAGCTGCTTTGGTCTGTGCTCATTAAGCTACAGTTTTGTTCTTTTGGTTTTTATTTTATTTAATGATCCTCTTGTCATTAGAAGTCTGGTTGTTCTGCTGGGTATTTAAACTGTTTTAACTACTTGTGTATATATATCTCTGCTTTGTCAGCTATAATGGCAATTGTGGGGTGTGTGTGATACTGATCCCTCTTAAATCTTTTTTTATAAAAATGCTGTAACTCTAGCTATAAAAATAAATTCAATAAGAGTTCGGTGTCGATTCTTTCTGTCCAGGAGAAAGGCAATTCTGGCTCCCTCTGTTCCTTATTTGTAATTCCTCAAATAGTGCAGACTCTAGATGGGACTGGATGGTGTGATCTGGGTGCTGCTTTCAGGGTACAGGGCTATATTCTGGCTGCCTCTGCACCTCTCAAGTGATTAAAGAGCCAGGGCCTAAGAATAAGGAGCTGAGAACGGCAACTGAGTTTCTGCCCTCCCTACAGGCCAGGCCTCCTATCTGCTGTTCTTTCAACTTCAGAGCGGCACCTGGCCTTGGAACTGGGCTAATCTTGCTGCGGTTTATTTCTGGGTACTTTTGCGCTGGTACACCGGAAGGTAGTGCAGGGAATGATTAACATCAAAATGAGGAGGGAAAGTCTCTTTTGTGCTCCCAGTTGCAGGCTGTCCAAAGTCAGCAGCAGCAGTGCCATAGGCAGCAGCAGGGTAGAAAGGAAATTCACTCTTCCTTTCACCTCTTTGCACTTCTGGGCTCTGATCTCCAGGTGACAACAATTGCAAAAAGGGACAAGCACTGTTGCTGCCTTCATATTCTGCAT
Organism: Podarcis raffonei; assembly: GCF_027172205.1. NCBI lineage: Eukaryota > Metazoa > Chordata > Lepidosauria > Squamata > Lacertidae > Podarcis > Podarcis raffonei. The sequence goes on from NC_070615.1 coordinate 5,812,398, forward strand.
GTGGGCATCCCACAACGGGCATCTGATTGCCCACTGTGAGAACACGATGCTGAACTAGATGGGTCCCCTTTGGATTGACCCAGCTACAGCTAGGCTCTTTTGATGTCCTCATGTCCCCACAAGTAGAGGGGGAGGGGAATATGCCTTCCATAGTAAGCTCAAGAGGTCTGAATTTCAGTAGGACACGAAGGCAGAAACTCTGAAGCATGGGCAGTGCCACACTATCTTCCATGGTTGCTAGATTTAGAAGCCCCTCTAAGAGGGGAGGGAGAATCAGGGCAGTTTCCTGATGTTGTCTGGAAGGCCTTTCTCCTCCTCCTCCTCCTCCTCTGTATGCAGTACAAAGCAAACAAGGCAGACAAACACAGATGTACCTTTGACTTTTCAAACAGAGCCAGGGCTTGTTTGTAGTAACGGATGGCTGGACCAAAGTGGCCCTGGCAGAGGTGAGTCATGCCCAGCTGTTCACAGGCCTGCGCCTCACCATAGGAGTCACCTGGAGGAAGAAACACAGCCAAAAGTTGCAGGACAGGGGCCAGGAAGTCCAGGATGGAATGAGGAGGAGCGTAGGGTCAATGGCTTGTAGTTTCTTGCCTGGAATTGGGGACACTTTGATCTGCAACTAGCTCAGGTCTTTGGCTGGCATATGAGCTGAGCTACTTTTCAAAGTGAAACAGTGTCAATCTGCCCAGTTACAAGCGGGAATATACAAAACTACTCCTTTTTTAGTTTCACCTCCTTGTCAGGCGGCAGGCATTGTAGGTTTCTGGAGACATCAGTTCAAAAACAAGGTTTGCAGTGGTGAGTTGCTGGAAGTTCTGAATAGCCCATTGCTCCACATTTAAGAGGACTTTCAATTACCATTTGTATAAAACAGGTTTTATTGTTCCATTTGCATTTTGCAAGCAGAAACAAGGCAGCTGGCCCCAGAGGCCTTCAAGGGACAGTGAGAGTTCCTTCTTCCACCCTGGCCGCGTAAATTCAGAGGCATTTTGCACTCCAAAACTTTCCTTCACTCACACTCCAAAATGTCTCAACAACACTGTTATGTACTGAGTTGAGTAGGATCCAAACTGCAGCAGTCTGATTGGTCCTAGAACAATAGGATCCAAAAGGCAGCAGTCTGATTCATCTTAGAACAATAGGATTCAGAATGCAGCAGTCTGATTGGTCCTAGAACAATGCAGCAGTATGATTGGTTGGCAGGAACTACCCAATCATGTTCCAGATAGAAGTGAATCCACAACCTGATTGGCTTACAGTAGAATTCCGGAATTAGCCAATCATGTGCAGCCCATTGTGTAAATAATGTATATAAAGCAGATACTTTGAGGGGACATTCATTCATTCCTCCTCACCACTATGAGCTGAATAAAGAGCATGAAATCACTTTGCAACTCTGAGTATATTTCAAACAATAACAGCTGCATCTTATATACTTATAGAGAACTCATTGCCTGTATGTGGATTCTTGTGTACCAGCAGTACCCAGGCCCAAGAGGGAGGAGGAAATACAAGCAGGCATGGAGCGAATGACAAGGTGTGCAGAAGTACAAAAAGGCTTTTGGGGTGCAGGGGACTAACAGATCAATGAACAATACCTACAGAACAGGTCAATTGGGGGCCCAGGAGGATGGAAAACAGGGAGAAGGCAAAATAGAATACTGCAGAGTGTTCTGAAAACAGGCTAGATGGCATGCATGTAACATTGCAACATTTTGCCACTGGTCCCACCTGCCTGTTCTGTCTCTCAAATTGCTTAGTATGACCTCTACAGGAGGTTAATGTGACTCTGTCCCAAGCCCCACTTCATGATCTTAGCCTGGTGTCAGGGCTGGAGTCAGCAATGAAGGAAGCAGATCTCTGTTGTCAGCAAAGTTAACTCTTTATTCAAGGAAACGGACCCACAACTCAGCCTAGTGGTCCCAGCAACACTCTCCAGTAGGTCTTGCCCCTGTGGAGGAGTGGTCAGGGCTGCAGGTCCCTGCCAGCCATCCTCTCTAAGCCTCCTCCTCTCCTGGGTGTTTCCCAAGCAGCCTAAAACTACGTCTGTGCACCTCTGCTCTTTGGTCTGCTCTTCTCATTACTCTGCGCATTCTTGGGAGACCTCAGAGTCTGAACTGCTCCCTAAAGCCTGTTTCCCCTTCAGCAGTGGGCACCTCCTCCTAATCTTCTCTCTCTGGGTCTCCCAGCTCCTAATCTGGCCCTCTAACAACCACACCACAACTGGCTCTCTGCTTTGCATACAGAAGCTAATACAGTAGAATCAGTAGGTGTTCCCGGAGAGCCCCTGCCAATCAGAGTGGACCTGCCTTCCTCAACCGGGCACTCTGCACATGTTTTGGATGGCAACTCCCATCACCCCTGACTCAGGCTGGGGCCAAGGGGAGTTATCACCCAGTCATTGGGAGAGCACCTGGTTGGAGTTGGCTGGAGTGGGTCATACTGGACAAGAGGCGCCCAAGGACTGACCTGATACAGTGGTACCTCTGGTTAAGAACTTAATTTGTTCTGGAGGTCCATTCTTAACCTGAAACTGTTCTTAACCTGAGGTACCACTTTAGCTAATGGGGCCTCCCACTGCTGCTGCACCACCGGCGCGCGATTTCTGTTCTGATCCTGAGGCAAAGTTCTTAACCTAAGGTACTATTTCTGGGTTAGCGGAGTCTGTAACCTGAAGCGTATGTAACCTGAAGCATATGTAACCCGAGGTACCACTGTATATAAGGTGGGCTTCACCATAGTTTCTTACCTGCGTCCACAAAAGCTTTCAGCGCCTGCTGGGAGTAAAATCCGGCCATGTCGTAGTTTTTCAGCTGGCCGTGAGCAGTGGCCAAATTGTAGTGGCATTGAGCCTGAGCAGCCCTCTCTCCCAGTGCCCCTGGCAAAAACAAAGGGGGGGGGGAATCCAGCACGGATGATGTCAGCAGCTTGGCAAATGGATCCAGCCCCTTCCCAGAACTCTAGAAACTTTCCCCCAAAAGGATATTGTTCTGAAAACATCCCTAGCAGGGGACATTTTAGCCTTATGCAATCCTGTAGGGTGAGAGCGAATCTGCCACAGGGGCAGTGAGGGCTCCTGAGTCCTGCAGGCTTGGAATTCTGCATCAGAGTGACCAAAATCATGCCCCAATGAAAGCTATGGCCTGCAATCTGCATATATTATACAAATCACCATGCTGTCTCTTATTGGACTGTTTTGCTGAGAATTGAGGCAGAGAGATCTACATGCTTCACTGGAAGCCTTATACAGCCATCTGCTCTGGCTCCTGACATTTCAGACAGGGTAAAGAAGTGGAAAGGGAACCAATTTGTGTGGGGGGGTGTTCATGATTGAGGCTCATGGCTGATCCCCACTAACCTTTTGCCCCGCTGCTTCCAGACATAGGTCTGCACTTTAAAGCTCCAGGTCTGAGTGCTCTTTTTTGCCCCAGAGCTTTCCCCACCAAAACCCACTCTTTAAAGCTGAAGTGCAACAAGCAGCAAGTTTGCTTGCCCCCAATATTCTGAGGTAGACTGCCTCTGAACCTGAAGGTTCCATTTACCTGTTGCGGCTTACACAGGCACAGAGAGGGTGGAGAAGGGAGGAGGAGCTTTGGGTGGCTGGAAGTGGTTTAGTAGGGTGCAGCAACCCTGCAGTTTGGAGTTTCCTTGGTGGAAGGGAGAATGCCAGGGAGCCAGTGGTGGGACTGAGTGCTGTCTTCTAGAGGCCTTGAAGAGTGTGGCTGCCAGCCAGCGGAGGTGATCTGGGGCTAGGTGGGCTGTGGGATTACCGTAATTTAGCCTATGGAGGGAGCCTGGCAGAAATAAGGACATTTGTTTTGTTACTCAACCAGTGCTTGCTTTATGGCAGTGGTGGCCAAACTTGGCCCTCCAGCTGTTTTTGGACTACAACTCCCATCATCCCTAGCTAACAGGACTAGTGGTCAGGGATGATGGGAATTGTAGTCCCAGAACAGCTGGAGGGCCAGGTTTGGCCCCCACTGCTTTAAGGTGTCTCCCAAGCTCCACCTCTTCCCGTCTCTCTCCTGCAAGAGGCAGCCATGAGAAACTGGCTCCCACCACATGAGCTTAGAATCTGAAGCCCTCCTTGCAAATAGGACAGAATGGAAAGTAAAGAACATTCCCCCCCCCTTTACCAAGGAGCCCCATGTTGCCTCCCATGGCTCTTTGCAGCAGAAAGAGGCACAATGGGTGGTGTGGTGTTGGGACCAGGTACTTCCAGCTTCTAAGTCTTTCAAATCTCTGCTAAGCTGCTTAGCCAATGCACACCCCAGCCTAGAAACTCAGGGAGGACATGTTTTCAAACAGGGATTGTAACATTCTAGGTAAGAAGGAGTGGAAATGAAATGAGTTGAACAAGCACAGCACCCCACAGATGAGACCAGTGACCCACAAGCTTCGTTAGCTGACAGACAGAGGCCCAACTGGCAAACAAAGCTGAGGAGAAATTAACAGACAATGACATGCAAAGATAGGTATGTGAACAAAATAAAGATTGCAATTAAGTATTTGATGTGATCAAAACAACCAAATATTATAAAAGTTTGTATTAAGAAGTAGGTATTTTGTTTATCCTTAACAGTAATATGAATAGGGACAATAATTTCTCCTGGATCCTTGCCCATCCTGGCTTATAAAAGCTAGCCGGGAAGGACTGGGCAATGGGCTTCGTGGGGTGGTGAATGCTTCCCTCCGTGAGGGAGCCTTCCCAGACCCGCTGAAAGAGGCGGTTATTAAACCGCTTCTTAAAAAACCATCTTTAGATGCGGCCACGATGGCCAACTATTGCCCAGTCTCAAATCTTCCATTCTTGGGCAAGGTGATTGAGCGAGCGGTTGCCGAACAACTCCAGGCACGCCTGGAAGAAGCGGACCATTTGGATCCCTTCCAGTCGGGATTCAGGCCTCATCATGGGACTGAAACTGCCTTGGTCGCACTGGTTGATGATCTCCGGCGGGCTAGAGACAAAGGTGAGAGCTGTTTCCTAGTTCTGCTGGATCTCTCAGCGGCGTTTGATACCATCGACCATAACATCCTTCTGGACCGTCTTGAGGGGCTGGGAGCTGGGGGCACTGTCATACAGTGGTTCCGCTCCTTCCTCCTGGGCCGTGTTCAGAAAGTGGTGGTGGGGGATGAGTGTTCAGACCCCTGGGCTCTCACTTGTGGGGTACCTCAGGGTTCTGTCCTCTCCCCTATGCTTTTCAACATTTACATGCAGCCGCTGGGAGAGATCATCAGGAGGTTTGGGCTGGGTGTTCATCAGTATGCGGATGATACCCAGCTCTACCTCTCTTTTAAATCAGAACCAGTGAGGGCGGTGAAGGTCCTGTGTGAGTGTCTGGAGGCGGGTGGAGGATGGATGGCGGCTAACAGATTGAGGTTGAATCCTGACAAGACAGAAGTACTGTTTTTGGGGGACAGGAGGCGGGCAGGTGTGGAGGATTCCCTGGTCCTGAATGGGGTAACTGTGCCCCTGAAGGACCAGGTGCGCAGCCTGGGAGTCATTTTGGACTCACAGCTGTCCATGGAGGCACAGGTCAAATCTGTGTCCAGGGCAGCTGTTTACCAGCTCCATCTGGTACGTAGCCTGAGACCCTATCAGCCTGTGGACTGTCTCGCCAGAGTGGTGCATGCTCTGGTTATCTCCCGCTTGGATTACTGCAATGCGCTCTACGTGGGGCTACCTTTGAAGGTGACTCGGAAACTACAACTAATCCAGAATGCAGCAGCTAGACTGGTGACTGGGGGCGGCCGCCGAGACCATATAACACCGGTCTTGAAAGACCTACATTGGCTCCCAGTACGTTTCCGAGCACAATTCAAAGTGTTGGTGCTGACCTTTAAAGCCCTAAACGGCCTCGGTCCAGTATACCTGAAGGAGCGTCTCCACCCCCATCATTCTGCCCGGACGCTGAGGTCCAGCGCCGAGGGCCTTCTGGCGGTTCCCTCATTGCGAGAAGCAAAGCTACAGGGAACCAGGCAGAGGGCCTTCTCGGTAGTGGCGCCCGCCCTGTGGAACGCCCTTCCAGCAGATGTCAAAGAGATAAACAACTACCTGACATTCAGAAGACATCTTAAGGCAGCCCTGTTCAGGGAAGTTTTTAACATGTGATATTTTACTGTATTTTTGGTTTTTATGAAAGCCGCCCAGAGTGGCTGGGGAGGCCCAGCCAGATGGGCGGGGTATAAATAATAAATTATTATTATTATTATTATTATTATTATTTAAGTTTTTTGTTTATGTCACATCATTCTCTATGTATTGGTACAGCAATGTGTTTTTCAGACTTGAATAACTTGGCTTAAAAAAACCTAGCCCAATGCAACTCACCGTACATGTCAGCTGCTTCGCTGTGGTACCGCAGGGCCCTGTCGAAGCACTCCAGGGCGTTGCAGGCAGCCCCCAGGTTCTGCAACAGGACAGCTTTCTTCCGCACCGAAAAGCCTTTCCCGCTGCAAAGCTGGAGAGCTGCGTCAAAGTGTTGCTCTGCCTGCTGGAAGCACCTCATTTCCGCATAGTGCAGCCCCAGGTGATTGTAGAGTTTGCCTGAGAGCCAAAGTGGCGGGAGAAAACACACCATTAGCTGGAGCTTGGGATCTTTCCAACTGATCAAGCAGGACCTTGTAGGCATTGCACAGCTGAAGGGAGCAAGACTCAGAGGAAATGTGTCCCCCAAAGACTGGGCCTTTCCACTGGGATGGAGCATCCCCCTCGCCCCTAGACTTAAAGGGCCCCTGGGTGTAGAAAAGGCTCAGAGGATGCCCCTCCCACTCAAAAAGTTTCCCTACTTGAAACAGGCCATCTTCAGTTACCGTATTTTTCACTCCATAAGACGCACGTTTTCCCTCCTAAAAAGTAAGGGGAAATGTGTGTGTGTCTTACGGCGCGAATGCAGACGGGAGGCTCTGCTCAGCGCTCCCTTTAAAGAGCCGCATGGAGTGTGTGTGCAGCTCTTGGGGGCTTTTCCCCGAGGAGGGAGAAGGGCAGCCCATCAGTGATGGGCTGCCCTTCTCCCTCCTCGGGGAAAAGCCTGCAAGTGCTGCACACACGCTCCACACGTTTTGTGAAAGGGAGCGCTGAGCAGAGCCTGGGATGCATACAGGCTCTGCTCAGCGCTCGCTTTAAAGAATATATTTTTTTCTGGCATTCCCCCTCTAAAAACTAGGTGCATCTTATGGAGTGAAAAATACAGCACTTAAAAGAACCTTCAGCTTCCTCTTCTTGCAGAAGTTCTCTTAGCATTGTGGCGTCAGTGTGAGTTCCAGCTATGACTGGAAGATAGGAGTCAAGTCCTAGGGGCCAAGCCCCTTCGCACTCCAATAAAATATTTGAGAGGGTATGCCCCCCCAGAAGTTGATGGACATTGCCATTCAAAAGGCGTGCATGACCTGCATCTTGTGAGGGGCTTACCTGGGCCACCCTAATATTTTATTCATGTTGGCACCCCTATCGGAGAATGAGAGGCAATTAGATTAGCATCCTGCTAGGCCAGGCTTTCCCAACCAAGTGCCCTCCAAATGTTTTGGACCACAACTTCCATCTGCCCCCAGCCAGACCAGCTGGGCTCCCATCAACCCTAGCTGTGCAGGCCGGGGTTGATGGGAGTTGTGGCCCAAAACATCTAGAGGACACCAGGTTGGGGAAGTCAAGCCAAGATTTTCCTTGCAGTGCACAGGCAGAGACAGGAAGAGCCACTCCATCCTCTCTGCTGCAAGACCAGCTCCATCAAGACCTTCCTCTCCCTGTTCCCATTCAAGTTGGTCATTAGAAGAACTACCCCTCCTTCCCTCAACACAGCCAGGAATATAATATAACTGCAACTCAGGATAACACTTCATGCATCTGCAGAGGTGGGCTGTAATTCACAAAAGCTCATGCCATAATAAATTTGTTAGTTTTTAAGGTACCACAAGGCTCTTTGTTGTTTTTGCTGCTAGAGACTAACCCAAGGGATACACCTCTGGAAAATATGTAGCTTTTGTAATTGGTGCCTATTTTATGGTTACCAGATTTTTTTCAAGGAATCCGGGTGCACTTTTAAAAAAAATTTCATGCTTCATTATTTTTGGAAAGGGTTGCCCAGAGTTCTTGACCTTTTTTAGGGGGTGTGCACCTCGACACAAGGCAGGTGGAGAAGCCCATCTCCCATCTACAAACACACAAACGCCCCCAAAAAAGAGGTTTGCGGGGGGAGAGATCGACTAAAGGTGCTCGCTGGTCTTGGGAAAACACACATTAAAACACACACACAAGGCTCCATCTCTCTCTCTCTCTGTCTTGCAATGCAGCAGAGCTCTTTTCTAGGCTTCTCCTCTTCTTCTTCACCGCTTCAGCGCCTTGCTCACCCCCCCCCCAAAACTCGGGTGTGCAGAGCCCGCAGCAGAAGAGTCTCTGTGCGATTTTGGGGCAAGCGTTGAACGAGGAAGCGAGTCAGAAGGAAGCTCTCTGGCTCGCGCCTCAGTTTAAATAGCCCCCCCTCCCAGCCAGCAGATTGGCTGGCTGGAACTTTGACATGGTCGGGACCTCCAGTGCTGCTCGCTGCCATGGCACCCACCGTGTTGCCTCACTGGAAGTCCCCAGGCATAAATCAGGGGACATTAATTAAAATCCGGGGACATTCCGGGGACATATTTTGTCCGGGGACAGATTGGTGAATCCGGGGACGTCTGGTAACCCTAGCCTATTTGCCTGTTTTCCTCTTCCCTCCCTCTCCTTTCCCTTTGTGATGTGCCCATTGTAAACATGTGAACAGGGACAATCTTATTTTTAATGACCATACGTAAGTTGCCCTTGGAGCCTTTCTAGCTGAATAATGTGTTGGTACATCTGTCTCACACACACTGTCCCTGGGCATGAGATTTCGTCTTCTGATTCATCTTAATACTTGTCTATCAAAAAGCCTGCATTTGGGAATCCCCATTCCTGCTGAGATCAAGGGTGGAAACAGGGTCCCAAAGGCAGAGTAGCTCATCTGGCTAGAGGGCACTCTGGCAGCCCCCTGAGATTTCTGGGGTGGCAGGATTTTTCCTTAAGGAGACCCAATGGGGACTAGGGAGGTACTTAGCTATACCCAGCAGTTCCTGGTTCCTTATCTTGGTGCACAACCGGCTGCAGGCCTGCAAGCTCTCCAAGACGTCGTCTGGGGAGTACACTGGGCTTTGCAGGAAGTAATTTGCTGCCTCCCTCATAGCCATGGCTGCGTCTTCTGGGAGTTGCACTCTTTGGTAGGCCTGGCCGGCCAGGCGAAAAGACTGTGCGGCTGACTCCACGTCACCTGTGCTCACCAGGCAATAGGCCAGCTTGATCAGGGCATCGGCTGCGCTTTGCGTTTGATTTGTGCTGTATTCCTGGATAGCCTTTCCGTAGAACTCTGCGGCTTTTGCGTATTCTCTCATGTCGTCGTAAGCAGCGCCCATGTTGAAGGAGAGGTCGCCATCCTTCTCCTCAGCTCCGAGCTCCTTGGCCTTCAACAGACACTTGAGTCCCTTCTGGGGCTTGCTGGTGGCAATGTAAGCCGCCCCGAGGTTGAAGAGACACTTGGCTTTGGAGCGAGGCTCTGGGAGGCTACCTGAGAGCCTGTATGCCTTTTTGAAGGCAGCCAAAGCCTGGCCTTCCTCATTGCTGCTGAAAAGACATATACCAGCCTTCAACAGCCTTTGCATTTCAGTTTGGACAGAGCCCAGCTGGCTCACAGGCTGGTCTCCGACAGAGCCAGAGATCGGAGGAGCAGAGGCCATCTCTTCCAAAGGGGCAATGGAAGGGGAACTGCAAAAGGAAGCAGAGCATCACAACCATCTGCACTTTGAAGCACAGTTTATCTGCATATTTAGGTTTTTTTTAAAAAAATCTAGACTGCTTTTCTTTTCTTTTTTGTTGTTGTTAATTTCAAATTCTTTTTTTCCCTTCTTTTTTTTGTATCAAAGATTTTCTTGTTTTACAAAAGTGTTTGCAATGTCTCTCTCATATTTCCCCCCCCATGTAACATTTTTACAAATCAGTTTCATTTGTTGAGACATTGGGAAGAAAAAGGGGGAAAGAGGTGGAGGGGGGGAAAGATGGGTGGGGGTGGGGTCAGGTGACGGTGTTTCTATTTTACTTACTATATGTAGGGTTTGGTGTCAGCGTTGTTTGTGTAGGTTCTTTGTTGTTCGCTTGTGTTCCTTTGGTGGTGAGAGAGGTTGGGGTTGGTCTAGGGTGTGGTTGTTCATTTGTGGTTGGCTGTGGTGGTCTTTGTTTTCATGTGTGAGTGGGGTGGGTGGGTGTTTTGGATCAGGTTAGCCATATTGATTTGTATGTTGTTGGTGGGTTTTTGTCGTTGTCTTGTTGGGCTGTGTATGTGATAAAGGGGAGCCATACCGGGGTGAAGGTATCTAGACTGCTTTTCAAGGCACAGACCCTGGCTCTAGGTAACCACCTCCCACCTCCAAGTGATGGGTCAGAAAAACAAATGTAAGGGAGACCCATGGCTGGCATCAGCACCCAGCCCTTCCAGGGTGCAAGTTGTCCAAGTAAGCCACCCTTCTCAGAAGATGGAGGTGCCACTTTCCTCTCTTCCTCCATGTGGTCAGGCAAGATGACCTTCACGGTCGCCCTCCCCTGCTTTATGATTTGCCCCACTCCCCTTTTTATAGCTCCCAAACCAGGGGCCATCATCACTACACCTTGTGGCAGAGAATTCCAAAGAACATCAGGATGTTACACAGAGATCTCACCATCTTGTCTAATGCCTCACTTTCCCACTGATCTTGCAGTGAGAATGCATCATGTAGCTATATTTGTATGTTGCCGTTTCAAACGATCGGTGTCAAGAGGTTATAAAATCATAGAGTTGTAGAGTTGGTAGTGACCCTGAGGATGTCCAACCCACTGTGAGGCAGCAATATGCAGCTGTCTCATATGGTGATCAAACCTGCAACCTTGCTGTTATCAGTACCAACTGAGCTCTAACCAACTGAGCTGTCCAGCTGGTGTCCGTGCCTTCCATTTTTCCTACATGCATTTTATTATCCAATACTTGTTTCTCTTGCCCGCTCCCCACAACGTAGCTTTAAAATGATTTCTAACAGGCAAAAGGGAGCAGAAAAAAAGGGGGGGATATTATGAACTAACACGTGTCTTCCATGAGAACATTACTGACAGGCAGCACAAACAAGTCAGCAGAAAGACAAAAGGAGCTTTTGAAGAGAGAGATGCAGATTTTGGTATAATATTAGCTTCAGCTATCCAGGGAGCTCATTAGTTCCTCATTAAATGTTTGCTATAAACATACGTTTTGATTTATAATTATGTAATGAGCTGGAGAGCCTCGTTTCCCATCATCATGCTTTCCAGCTTGCATGGCTGTTGTGCAAACTAGACTTTGATTAAAAATTGTTAATTGATGGGGGGTGGTCAATAAAGGAAGCAGCACCATTTATGATCTGTGCAGTGGGAATCCTCTCGATTTCCTGGCTCTGGTGGATTATCTTTGGCTGCTTGAATGCCTTTCCAGGGAGCTATTTTGGTCTGTATCTGCATGTGTGTGTGTAAGAGAGAGAGAGGGAGAGAGATTCTGGGAGAAGAGGCAAAAGTCTCTGCAAAGGGGTGGGGGAAAGCAGCATATATCAAGGAGGACGAGTTGCAATTCCTTTTGATAACTCAAGATGGCTATTGTGGTCACCATGGCACAGGAATGGGACTCTGGAACCTCAGTGTTGGTGGAAAAGTCCATGGCAGACCCTACAGGAAGGACACCGAGAATGGCCAAGTCTGTCTTGGGGAAGCGGGAGCTGAAAAATAGCCACACATGGTCTGGAAGGTGTGGGGTGAACATTAATCCTTCATGCTTAGTGGCACACCTCATGAGTTTAGGGATGCAAAGATAGTAAACTGTGCATAGAATGGTAGAGTTGGAGGGTATCCCAAAGGTCATCTAGTCCAGCCCCATGCAATGCAGGTAATCTCACCTAAAGCATCCATGACAGATGGCCATCCAAACTGCTTAAAAACCTCCAAGGAAGGAGAGTCCACCACCTCCCAAGGGAGTCCACTCCATGGTTGAACAGCTCTTACTGTCAGAAAGTTCTTCTTGATGTTTAGTCTGAACCTCCTTACTTGTAACTTGAAGCCATAGGTTCGAGTCCTGCCCTCCAGAGCAGGAGAAAACAAGCTTGCTCCGTCTTTTATGTGACAGCCCTTGAGATATTTGAAGATGGCTATCCTATCTCCTCTCAGTCTCCTCTTTTCCAGGCTAAACATACCCAGCTCCAACCATTCCTCGTAAGGCTTGGTTTAAAAACCCTTGATCGTCTTGGTTGCCCTCCTCTGTACATGCTTGTCAACCTCCTTCTTAAATTGTGGTGCCCAGAATTGGACACAGTGTTCCAGGTGTGGTCTGACCAAGGCAGAATAGAGTGGTTCTCTTACTTCCCTTGATCTGAACACTCTACTTCTGTTGATCCACCCTGGAATAGAGTTAGCTTTTTTTTGCTGCTGCATCACACTGTTGACTCATGTTAAGCTTGTGGTCCACTAAGACCCCTACATCCTTTTCACATGTACTACATGTACATGACCAGGACATGGTGTGGAGGCTAAAGCCACAGGGATGAAGAGGGAGAGGAGATGGGGAGGTTTCTAGACATTGCCAGCTGCATGGCTAGCTGCTCTTTTGCCGGGCTTCTCTCCTCCTAGGTAGACCCATGGCTGTCAAATGAGCACTACTCTGGGCTTCTGCTGCCTTCACTCCTGAGGCCTGTCAGGGAAGGGGGAAATGGGGGAGGGTGGAGATCAAGGCAGGGCTTGGAATTGGATCAGTGGGGTTCCTGAGGAATCCCTAAAAGGGAGCTCTGAATCCAGTCTGGTTTCTCCAGGTCTTCAGTTGGGAGCGAGATTCTCTGCAGGGCCCTAAGTGAAAGAGGTATCTCTAGGGTCTAGGTTGGATGGGATCCTGCTGTAAACACAAAGCAATGGCTTCTCTCTGGGGAAGACCTATGAGGGTGGACCAGGAAAGCTACAGCAAGCAGCACAATGAGACAAGGCTGGTCCCAACAGCAGCTGGCTGAGGCTGGAACATCTGCCTTCAAGGATACTTCCAGACACGGACAATTTAGCAGTGGCCTGTGGCAACCAGGTAACAGCCTGTAAATTTGGTCATTTTTGAGAAAGAGAGAGGCTTTCAAAGGGAAATCGTGTGAGGTATTTATCTTGGACTGTCAAATAATATGTCCATTTAAATAAATTTTGACACATTTATGAGTATTTTTCCTCAACCTCAGTTGACCTGTTGTTGGGTTTTAAGTTGTTGTTGCTGCTATGTTTGCTGTGCCCCCTGCCCCAATATCTCTGTTTTTTGCTTCCCAATAACCTAATCTATTGTTGGGCATCTCTAGTTGCATTATTGGGGGGGTGCCATACACAGGCCAGGAATCTTGAGGTGCTTTAGTCTGGAATGGCTGACAGGGAAGGAGAATGGGGGGAAAGAGAGAGAGAAAGCACAATCCTATGGGGTGCGCAGAGCTGCTCATCACTTACCTGTGCAAAGTTTTGGAAAGGAAAGTTCTGAATTGTACCAGAAACGGCAACTGCAGGCAAGCCCAGAGGCAAGGAGCAGAAGGGGCAGTTCAGCCTTTTTGCAAAACTCTGTTAGGGAAATGCTTGTGGAGGCCTCAGACAGGCTTAGCAACAATGCCTGGTTGTCATCAACAAACTTACTAAGGCTGTGTACACATCATTCTTTGAAGCCACTCCCCTAAAAAAGAACAATTCTTGGAACTCAAGGGTGCTGGGAATTGCAGCTGTGTAAGGAAGGTCAGCGGTTCAAATCCCTGTGACAGGGTGAGCTCCCATTGCTCGGTCCCAGCTCCTGCCAACCTAGCAGTTCAAAAGCACGTTAAAGTGCAAGTAGATAAATAGGTACTGCTCTGGTGGGAAGGTAAACGGCGTTTCCGTGCGCTGCTCTGGTTTGCCAGAAGCAGCTTAGTCATGCTGGCCACATGACCTGGAAGCTGTACGCCGGCTCCCTTGGCCAATAAAGCGACATGAGCGCCACAACCCCAGAGTCGTCTGTGACTGGACCTAATGGTCAGGGGTCCCTTTACCTTTAAGGAGCAAACTACAGCTCCGAGGGTTCTGTGTGTGCGTGTGCGCACACTTTGAACATATGGTGCATATGCAGCCTAAGACTGCGATCCCAGGCGCACCTACTTGGCTGCCTCTGTTTAAAGCCTGCCTTTCATGCAATTGCAAAGCAAGCCATCAATCTGAGGACAGCCAGCACGGCACCACCAGAAAGGGGCTGGCTGCCTTTCCTGGGTTCAACAGAGCACTGTGGGCTACTTCCTGCCTACCTGGTGACATTGACAAGTTGCAACACTCCTGTGATGGCCTGGAACTCAGGCTCGGACTTGGAACCGGAGGAGTCTCGGTCCGCACCGGATTCTCTGCCTCAGGCGGCATCTGAACCTAGTCTGGGGCCTGATTCTGAAGAGCCCCAGTCTGCACAGGTTCCACTGCAACAAGCACCAGCTGGGCCGAGTCAGGGGCCTGAGCCTGCCCTGGCTCCAGATGCAGGGATTACCTCCTTGCCTTCAGCTGGGCCATTACTTACAGCTGCTCCACTACCAGTTGGGTCAGGAGAGGCTGAGGCGGCCTCTGGGTCTAGTAACCCACCGACGTCTCCCGAGCTGCAGAGACTCAGGTCTGAGAGAAGGAGAGACCTGAGTACTCACAGGAGAAGTGCCCGCCTTCAGGCAAGACAGGGAGCTGAGTCACCAGGGGATCAGAGATGAAAGGCTGCCAGACTCGGCCCCAGGTTGTGGGAGCAACATTGTTGCTTGCTGGAACCTGCCTGTTACCCTGTGCCTGACCTAACCTGGTTTCCTGCCTTGGCCCTGTTGGACTGACTCCTTGTGGAATCCTTGGATTCGGGACCAGACCTGGACCACGTTGTTCGGGTTAACCCCCGGTCCCAGCACAACTTCCTAGTCCAGGAAGTTACCATCTTTGCAAAGGTTTGGAGGCACTAGATTGTTCTGTGTTCCAGTTTTGTGGTATCACGGGTGGAGAGCCAGGGAAGGGTCAGAGGGTCAGCCTGAGTTCAAATTCCTTCTCAGCCATGGAAGTTCATTAGGGCGACCTGGTTGGCTCAGCCATGCTTTCTCAACCTAGCTTATCTTGAAGGGTGGCTGTGAGGATAAAATAGTGAATCATGGACACTCGTCTTGCTCGACCTTATGCTCTCCGGATGCTCCACCACCTGCATGGCCGCTGGCCAGGATGCCTGGGGCTGAGAGGGGTTGGGGGTCTAAGAACATCTGGAGAGCATCAGTTTGGGGAGGACTGATGTATGCAGTTCTGGGCTTTCTGAAGGAAAAGTGGGAAGACAAATGTAACAAGTTATTAAAAAAACGAAACAGATGGCCAACCATAAATCTGAACTCTAAAGATGCAACGAACCTGCATTGGCTACCAATTTGCAACCAGGCCGGTCTCATGGTTCTTGTTTAGATACTTGTGTTGGTTCACAAAGTTCTAAGCAACTTGGGCCCAAAGTCCACCCGATTCCTTATGCTCTGATCTTCTGATGGGGCGCTTTTGGTGGTCCAACCTGGCCCTGAGGTTTCACCTGGCCATTACAAGGCACTGAGCCTGGCCCTGTGGAACACTGTGCCAACAGAGGTTTGGCAGCTTCTGAACAGGGGCGTAGCGCTGCTCGTCGGTGCCTGGGGCAGGTGAGCACACTTGCCCACCTCTTGCCGCCAGGTGGGTTCTCTCTTCACCCTCTGCTCTCACCAAGCCCCCGCTGCTGGAGTCAGGCAGGGCACAGGGATCTCTGTGGGGCCAGGGTGCCCAGTTTGTGCCCCCGATTCTGCACCTGGAGCCATGCCCCCCTAACACTACACCACTGCTTCTAAAAACTGTATTACCCAGGGAGGCCTTTCAAACCTGCAATGCTCTTCCGGCTATTTGATGTTTCTGTCGTAACACTGTGTTTTTAATCTGTATGCTGCCTTGTGATATAGGAAAGTGCGGCTTATAAATATTTCAGCAGGTCTTGGCCAATTTTGCTTTTTGATCTCATTAGCTGCACTGTTGTAGTAGTGGAGAGACACCCCTATTACCTGCACAGGTGATGCAGTGACCATCCTGGCATGCTGCTAAGAGGGAGTTCTCTCTCTCTCTCTCTCTCTCTCTCTCTCTCTCTCTCTCTCTCTCTCTCACACACACACACACACACCTTCTTTTGCCCCAGATAAACCTTTGAGTTACCAGAAGACAAAAAAAATCACTTTATTTGTGGTCATTATCAGTGTATATATAAAAATCAGAGAAGGCTCTCTACTCTCTTTCCACTGCTGGATACCAGGAGGGGGGGGGGAGAGAGGGGGACAGCGCGCACTTCTGCCACCAAAGACTAAGGCCCAAGCACCTCCTGCCCATTCTGTGGTGGAGAAAAAGTTGGCTGGTTGCTGGTTGTATCCTGCAAAGAGTTTTGGAACCTCTTAAGTAGGTATAAATACTTTCCGTTGAAAGGCTAGTCCTTGGGTGACATATCAAGGAAGAAAGAGTAGGAGAAAATATTGTGAGGAGAACCTGAGCTTACAGGGTTAAACAGCTCAGAGTGTACGTCCTGCCTACTGTTGGGAGGGGGGAACTTCTGCGTCATATCCGAGAGACTAAACCCTTTGTCTCTCTCTACTTTCGCTTTTCAGGAGAGTGGACGTGTTTTCACGATGCTGTTCGACAATGGATAGTCTGCTGTAAATAAAACTGCTTTTAGCTGCAAAGATCCTGAGTGGACTTTATTTAGCACACTGAAGAAAGCACTGAAGCTTACAGCTTTCTCTAACCGCTGCTGCTTAACTCTGCGTTTTGCTCAGAGCACCGGAATGTGGCCTTTGAAGTCTGGAGGCCTGCTGGTAGCTGCGCAGCCGAAGCGCACTGGACGCCAGGATTTATCTGAGCAATAAATCAATCACCTTTAACAAATATGGCACATTGCAGAACTTCCCTGACAAATTTAGCATTACTGAAAGATGCAGAGGTGCTGTTGGTGTTGTTTGGTGATAGACTCCTCCCCACATTTGCCATTAATAAGCATGGGGCACAGTCTGCTGGGAAGTTGATATTGTAGGTGTTAGTGGAACTTGTGTAGGAAGGAGAGTATCCAGGTGGATTGGGCCCTGTGGGTCAGACCTGCCTGTCTCCTGCACGGCATGTTTAAAAGTCCTCTGTGCACAGGGCGCCCTTTCCAATGTGTTCCTCCCACTCTTTTGTGCAGAGATGGCTAAAGTGTAGCCGCCTTTCCCTGATGTTGTCGGACTACAACTCCCATCACTCTTGAACATTAGCTATGCCTTGGGCTGAGGCTGATGGGAGTTGGGAGTCTAGCAACATCTGGAGGGCCATGGGGGGGTCACCCCTGCATTGGAGTTGCTGCTTTGGCCTTTGAGCCTAACAACCACTTCGTTTGAGCCTAAAAACCAGCCTAAGTGCCCACTTCGTTCCTAAACTGTTGAATTGCTTGATTAAACTGTTACAGGTGGAAGATTTGAGTGGAATGAGAGGGGTACATTTGTAAAATGTTTTTTCCCCTCCAGAGCATTTGCCCCCAAAGGTGGGGGTGCATAAAATCAGAAAAAGTGTATTTCGTGGATGGATACTGATGAACAGATGTCATAGGAACAGCAAAGTTATGGTTAGTGATGCGTGTATTTAAACACATGACAGTGAAATTAGATGGGGCTGGAGACGCAAACCAAGAAACACAGGAAGGGAAGTACAGGGAACTCTTCTAGTTTAGGAAGATCCCATTAAGATTAAGATATCTGGCATGGGAAGTAAATCTGAGCACTTGGAAGTGCCTGGAATAAAGCCTTTGGTGTCCCAAACTTTAGTGCCCCCAAAAGTTAGAGACTGACAATTTTAAATTTGGTTTTTCCAATATTCAGTTCTCCACATCCATATATATATTTATATCGCTCCACAAAGATTGCCAGGATTTTAATGTGCATTTCTTTTAAAGTACACATTTTTGCATCCAATTTGCCTAATTTAAAAAACATTTCCTCCCAATAGAATGCATTTTGTATATTTTTACATATTTGCATTTTATACACATAATATGTGTGTGTGTGTTTACTCTGTTGGTTGAAGGATTGCATCACAAAAGTTAGAAAAGTTCTTTTCAATATATTTTGAGAAAGTGTATAAGAAAGCATATATTAGTGAAAACAATATGCAAAAATGCATTCTAGCAGGGGAAATGGGATCCAGAAGCCAGCCAGGAGCCTCTGGCGAAACTGGCAAATATGGCAGGAAGGGAATGAGTTTTTCCTATTGTTTGTTCCCAGCATTCAGTTATGTAGAGGTAGACTGCCCTTGAACATGGAGTCCCCCCATCAGCCTTCATAAGCATTGTTATACTTGTCTGCCATCATTGGTCTAATCTTCCATGAAAACCATCTAAGTTAATTGCTGTTTGATAGCTGTGCTGTTAATGCCTTTAAAACACAGCGAGGCCAACCTCATTTAAGGTTATCTCATTCAAGGGTGTATTTTCTTTTAAAAAAACCCTCAACCCTGTGAAATATAGCCTTTTTCAACAGATGCTTTTGGCAGTAATGAGTCTCTGCTAGTGGCACCACGGAACAATTAACAGCCTCTGTCTGCAGCTTGTTGACATGAACCTCACTCATTAGTGGTTAATTAGGAGACATTATTTAAATTGCATAGGTTCCATTAGCAGGTCAGGTGACTGCTCCCCCTTGTAGATTCGTGGGTGGGGGTGGGAACTGGACCTCAGCTGCGCAAAGAGGATGGCAAACATCCTTCCCCAGGCGATGCAGCCATCTCCCGGTTCCCTTTCCCCCTGTCCTGCAATGCAAAGGAGAGGGAGGTTCAGCGGCCTGGCCCGACTCACAAGACCCTCTTTTTTCCACGTGGCCCACCTGGCAAGGGCTGCTCTGGGGGGGGCATGTCCATTGTCCCTTTTTAAATGGAAGTGTGGAGCGACTTCTCTTCCTCCATGTTTGTGAGGGTGTATTTCTCATGTTCTGTGCTGCGTTGGGGTGGCTCTCGCGGGGCGTGGTGAAGTTCAATGAAGAGCATGTAGATAGCAGTTCCGATAGCGGCCCCAACCATCGGGCCAACGATAGGGACCCACCAAAAGTGGTGGCCAGCCCTGGGGGAAGAGAGAGAGACAGAGATTAACATTCCAGTGTTTTCAGTGCCTACATTTTTGTAGACCTGATATGTGGTGGCTCCCCACTTCCACTATCAACTGCCTCTCCAGTGTGGTGTGGCAATGTGGTACTGAAGCTTTGAATGGGCCACTGTGCTTTTAGTTAAAAGCTTCCTATCCATAGGAAAAGCTACCTCAGAGGTTCTGCAGGCTGTCAGGTCTGGTCCTGGTAGAACCTACCAGGCCTGGTCCTGGTAGAACCTCTCCTGGTATGTCCCACGGAGGACCTTACGGTCTTCAAACAAAAACATCTTGGAGGTGCCCGGCCACACAGAGGTTAGGCTGGCCTCAACCAGAGCCAGGGCTTTTTTGGCCGTGGCCCCAATCTGGTGGAACGCTCTGTCACAAGAGACTAGGGCCCTGCGGGACTTGACATGTTTCCGCAGGGCCTGCAAGACAGAGCTGTTCCACCAGGCCTTTGGCCAAGGCACAGTCTGACCCCCTCCTTTGGTAATCCTCGCAGAACTCTAGCCCAATGGTTGCCATTAATTTGATTTTGAATTGATTTTAAAATGAATTGATTTTAGAATGCTGTGTTACTTTTATTGTTGTTAGCCGCTCTGAGCCCGGCTTCAGCTGGGGAGGGCGGGATATAAATAAATTATTATTATTATTATTATTATTATTATTATTATTATTATTATTATTATTATTATTTCTCCTTGCTAGATTGTTAAAGGCAAAGGAGCAGAGCCAGTAAATGGATCTGCAAGGGACCCACCTTGGCTACTGTCAATCTTCAGGTGCAGCCATGTGGGGGCTGGTTTGGCAACAGGCAGAGCTTGTTTTGAGGGGCACCCTGTTCCCTGTTCTGTTTGCAGGCTACCATTGCTGATTAGAGCAGGAGGGGTGGAAACCCCTTTAACGTGGCACCTTGCAGCTGAAGCACTGCAACTTCTTACATTTTCAGGACCAGGCCTGACAGCCTGCAGACAAAACCTCTTGAATTAGAAGTTTATCCTCATTTTGAAATGGAACAGAAGTCACAGTGCAATGATGCTAGCAGGGGTGGAATTGGGTAATAGGGTGCCCTGAGCAAGGGCAAAATCTACACCCCCCAATAGTTCTTATTTTCACAATAATTCCTTTTGGTACAGTTGCTTATTATTGTTTTGCACCCCCTTGGCTCAGCACCCGGGGGGGGGGAGGGAACCACTCACACTTCCCTAAATCTGGCACTGATGCCAGCCACACTGGAAGCTGCGGGAACGACAGCACCAGGAGCACTGTTGGAAAGAAACTCATATTCTTATTAGAGTCTCCCAAGAACAATTGACTGTTTCCTCTGCTCCGATTAGAAGGAGCTGCTTGTGTGTGTCCGCTAGAGGTCAGCCTTGCAACACGATGGAGGCGAAGGCAGAGGCATCTTCTCCACCACCCTGAACTCCTCCAGCCTTCCTCTGTCTTTTCTGAGCCTTGGCACTCACGGGATGAAAGACCCACACCCTCTTATTTCAGTGAGCTTTTAAGAACCGCTCCTGCTTCCACAGCCAGGTGAAAGAGCTTCAGCTGAGTGTTTAGAGCACTAAACCCCTGCCCCAGGTTCAGATCTCAGTCTCTCCAGGTAAAAAGTAGCAGGTTAGGGAAACACGACAGCCAGGTAACATACAACTGTGTTTTAACATGGAAGTTCCTGGGAAGGGGCCCCCACTGAACTGCTGCTGCTGCTGCTGCTGCACCTGAGACAGAACAAGCCAGAGTCTGGCTTCTGGTATTCTGTAAACCTGGACTCCAGCACAAGCCAAGAACAAACCTTGGAAATTGCTCAGGGTTTGTTTGGAGTGAAGCCAATTCAAAAGACAAGACGGACTCTCTTGAGAAGTGTGCACCACCATGCTGGTCTTTCACATTAAACCATAGTTTGTTTTACATTATGGTTTAATGTGACATTAAAACTGGGCCATAATAATAATAATAATAATAATAATAATAATAATAATAATAATAATTTTATTTATAGCCTGCCCTTCCTGGTTCAAAAACCAGGCTCAGGGCAGCTAACAACAAATTCTAAAATGCTAAATTATAAAAACAGCATAAAATACAATATAAAAACATGAATAACAATAAAATTCAAAAATCAATTAGATAATCCCCAGGGCTAGCTGGCTGAATTGGTCCTACTTGGGCCAGCGAGGAGGACAGGGGAGAATTAGCTGTGGGGTCTCAGAGCGGGTAATCTTCATAAAAGGGGAGGGGGAAGGAAGAAAAGGGAAATAAAAGATCAGGCTGAATTCAAATTAAAGGCCAGGCAGAATAAGACGGCTTCAGATAGATATAGATAGATATCCATATGTTGGTATCTATGGGGCAGAGTGGTGGTTCTGCCCATTTCTGCTTTTGTTGGCAGGGTAAGGAGTTACTGCAGAGTAGCAGCCAAGAGACTGAGCTATGAGTCAGAATCTCACCCCTGCCATGAACACAGATCTCATGAAGTGACTAGTCACTCTGCCTCCGACTGAGGGTAATAATGATGATTTACAGGATCGCTCTAAGGATTACAGAAAAGTAATTAACGTGAAAACAATGATAAGAATATAAGACAACCTGCTGGATCGGATCAGGCCAGTATCCTGTGGTCACAGTGGTTGACCAGATGACCGTGGGAAGCTTGCTGGCCAGATATGAGGAAAACATCCACCCTCCCCACAGACCCCACCTATGAGCAAAGCCATCCTAGCTTTTAAATGGTTCCACAAATGCAGTTTATCCTTCTGCCAAGGCGAGCGGACTTACGTGAAGACTTCAGGCCCCCATCCAGCAAAATAGGTGAAGAGGCGTGGGGACAGGTCTCTGGCAGGGTTCATGGCACAGCCACTGTTCCTGGCCATGGAAGACGTCAGCAGTATGATGACCAGGCCAATGGCAATGGGCTCCAGCCCCTTCGGCACAGGAAGGTTGCACGGGTCAAAAACGGCAAAAATACCCAGGAGAAGGATGGCTGTCGACATCACCTGGTCAGTGAAAAGCAGGTGGATTCAGCTCAGGAGGTAGGACCAGCCCAAGACATTTGGGTACCAGAAAAGGGTGCCCCCCCCACCCTGGCCAGGGAAGAAGGGGTGAGTGAAGATCTACAACAGGAACAAGGGGCTGGGGGGGTATTGACATTGGGATCTGCTGCCCCTGTGGATCCTGCCACCTGAAACAGTCGCTTCACAGATTGGCTGGCCCTGGATGAAGATTTACATCTGGATCCATTGTCTCAGTGGATCCTACCGCCTGAGGCAGTTGCTTTACTTGGCCTCATGGGTGGGCTGGCCCTGCCAGGAAGAAGTAATTTTTATTATTGAGGGAGTGCTCAGCCGCTCCCACAAAACTTTTAAAAGACTTCCCTTTAAAAAGCCACCACAGTTAGCAGCTGCCGGGGGCACTGGAGGCAGCCTCGCCAGCTGCCTATGCGTATAGGAAAGGCCAGCTGAGGACATTGTGGGGTCCTCAGGAAGTGCAGGCACCTGGGGAGGCTGCAGACCTCCAGAGAGATGGTTTGCAGAATTAAAGAGAGGATCCTCAACTACCTCAAAAGTAAGGTAAGCAGAACAAAATGCCCAAACGTTGTAATTTTTGAATAAAACGTCTTATTAATTGATGTGAAATGTTTGACAAGAACGTAGAAGAAAATTTCAGCACAGCACCAGTGGCTTCAGCCCTCCCCCCTGCCCCCAAATGGTGGTAGAAAGGTTGCATGAGCAGAGCTGGCCCCCAATGAGCCCTTGATACGGGACTACCCCTGTGCCCAGTCTCCAGTACACAAGGTCGGAAAATCCCTGGCCCAAGACTTGGGGTGTGGGGAGGTCCTACAGAGACTTGGAGCCCCCAAAGGTGGTCAAGATTCCAGCTTCCTCATACCCGGTTTTACACCACAGTTCACCCAAAGGAAAGCTCATTTGTGGTCACACCCTCACATCATTGCTCTCTTACTCCACTTTGTGCTGACCAGCTTCCAAATCCATTTTGCAGGGCTGGAAAAATAAAATTGCCCTGGAATTTGGCAAAGCTGGTTCCTGGGCAATGGGAATATTATTCCAGCCCTAAAGTCCTGTTTCCACCCTATGCCTTCCCAGTGGCTCAGGCGTGTAGGGAGTCACCTTACCCCATATATGCCTGCTCAAGTGCTTCAGCCTGCAGAACTGGCACTGTTACAGGTGCCACATCATCCCCATTCCACACACATACATAGCTCATCATTTAGTGTGGCAGAGCCTGCACTTCGGAACTTCCTGCCTATTGACACCAGGCAGGTGCTTTGCTTTACTCTTTTTGGCACCTGCATAAAATGTTTTTGTTTAGGCAAGTCTCTCCAGTCAGGTAGAAGTTACATGTGTTTTATCTCTCTTTAGCCACGGTAGATTTCAATTTGTCTGTTTAATGCTTTTATATACTTGATTTTATGGGACGTGGGTGGCGCTGTGGGTTAAACTACAGAGCCTAGGACTTGCCGATCAGAAGGTCGGTGGTTCGAATCCCCGCAATAGGATGAGCTCCCGTTGCTCGGTCCCTGCTCCTGCCAACCTAGCAGTTCAAAAACACGTCAAAGTGCAAGGAGATAAATAGGTACCGCTCTGGCGGGAAGGTAAACGGTGTTTCCATGCGCTGCTCTGGTTAGCCAGAAGCGGCTTAGTCATGCTGGCCACATGACCCGGAAGCTGTACACATGCTCCCTCAGCCAGTAAAGCGAGATGAGCGCCGCAACCCCAGAGTCGGTCACGACTGGACCTAATGGTCAGGGGTCCCCTTTACCTTTACTATACTTGATTTTAACTGTGTTTTCCCCACCCCTCAGAGAATCTTAATAGTTTATTTTAATTTTATGTAGACTTCTTGTTTTACAATCAAGTGGTATATCAGTTTTGTTAAATAAACACATGAAAGCACTTAATAGCGGAACCCTCAGCTCCGTCACTCCTGCTCTCTTAATCCTGCCTGCTAGATGGCCAGCTGAGCCACACAGGAGACAGGTTTAAATGGGTGAAATTACCTGATCTGAAAATCCATTTGCCACGGACAGATACTCCTCTGGGTAGGTCGCAAAAATATGCGCCGTTTTATTTACTCCTGTGACGGTGAGCTTTCCCCCAGTGTAGAACATCAATAAATCTAAGGGGAAATGATGGTTAATAAATATCAAGCATTTAAACAGCATATTTCAGAGCACCTCATGGAAGGGGACTGCAGGTCCTTTTGTGCTCTTGAGACATTGCTTTCTTGCAACTAGCATGAAGTGAAATTAAAAAGTCTGCTTGGTGTACACACACACACACACACTCTCACACTCCCCCCCCCCCATTAAAACCCTTCAGGTGGTGCACATTCCTGAACTAACCACTGCTCTCTCCTTGCGGGAGAGGGGAGATTTAATTACTCATTTCCTCTTTGCAGCCAGAGCAATTGCTGAGCATTTTTAATGTTTCTGTTTATTATAAATAATGATCAGAATTAATTTTTTTATGACTGCAAAGAGGAGACCTAGAATTAAAGCCTTCCGCCCTCCACAGCAGGGAACAGGGGCTGACGTTAACTAAGGGTCAAGCCAGGAATGTTGGCCATGGCAGAGGACAGGAGACAAGCAGGGGCAAAAGTCTCTTGGAAAGAAAGGGGCGTGGGGAAGCCTTCTAATTAAAGAGACAGATCCTCTGAAAAGAGGAGTTTGTTGCTAGTCCACATGGGACAAGTGGAGGCAAAAATTAACTAATTGAGTAATTAATCTGTCACATCTGAAGAAAGGCAGGAAGAACTCACACACTTTGGCAGAAACCTTTTATAGATTTTCTGGGAATAAAACAAATGAGAGTGAACAACGAGTGAAGTTAATTCTGGAGGAAATTGCTTCAGTGGAAGCAAACCCCAGTCTGCAAACCTGGACCGCCCTCTCATACCCTCCAACATTTCTCCAATGAAAATAGGGACACCTCATTCCATAATGATAATTTTACTTTTTATACCCCACACATCTTACTGGGTTGCCCCAGCTACTCTGGACAGCTTCCAACATATATAAAAATATAATACATTTAACATTAAAAAAAACTTCCCTATACAGTGGTACCTCGGGTTACATATGCTTCAGGTTACATACGCTTCAGGTTACAGACTCTGCTAACCCAGAAATAGTACCTCGGGTTAAGAACTTTGCTTCAGGATGAGAGCAGAAATCGGGCTCCGGCGGCGCGGCGGCAGCAGGAGGCCCCATTAGCTAAAGTGGTGCTTCAGGTTAAGAACAGTTTCAGGTTAAGAACGGACCTCTGGAACGAATTAAGTTCTAACCCGAGGTACCACTGTACAGGATTCCCTTCAGACAGGTTGGGGGCAAGATAACGCCATATCCTCAAACATTTCTCCAATGAAAATAGGGACATCCTAAGGAAAAGTGGGACATTCCAGGATCAAATCAGAAACTGGGACGGCTTCTCTAAATCCAGGACGTCCCTGGAAAATAGGGACACTTGGAGGGCTTGCCCTCTCCCTCCTGTCTTTCTCTGAAACATGCTTTTCTTTACCTCCCCCCACTTTGTACACGTGTGTGTGTGTGTGTGTGTTGTTTAGTTCAGCATCAAGTCTGATCAAGCATGATTAGCATCCTAATAAGAAGAATATTAATTAATAAATGATACCCACTACTGTTACTTCTGTTTGTTTTCTAATGGCACAACAGGGTTACCTCTAATGATTATCCCTGAAAAGTGGGTGAATAAAGGTAAAGGTAAAGGGACCCCTGACCATTAGGTCCAGTCGTGACCGACTCTGGGGTTGCGGCGCTCATCTCGCTTTATTGGCTGAGGGAGCCGGCATCCAGCTTCTGGGTCATGTGGCCAACATGACTAAGCTGCTTCTGGCTAACCAGAGCTGCGCACGGAAACGCCGTTTACCTTCCCACCGGAGCGGTACCTATTTATCTACTTGCACTTTGATGTGCTTTTGAACTGCTAGGTTGGCAGGAGCAGGGACCGAGCAACGGGACCTCACCCCGTTGCGGGGATTCGAACCGACAACCTTCTGATCGGCAAGTCCTAGGCTCTGTGGTTTAACCCACAGCGCCACCCGTGTCCCTTAAGTGGGTGGATACCAGCTTTCATATTTGATAGCTAAACCTTATTTCTGGGCAAAATCCCTTAAAAAGTATTGTTGCATGCCTCCTCAATCTCTGAGTGATGTGAGATTCCAGGGTTTCCAGGAACTTACCCAGGGTTCAGTTTCCTTAGAATGAGGGACAGTGGAGACTCTGGTGTCTTTAAGATATATGGCTTATTAACACACATATATACAACCTCACAACATTAATACCCTGAAAGGTCTTGCTTCTCCCATAGTCACAGAATCTGATTCCAGCAGAGGTCAAGAATGGCTCTGACACCCAGCTTCTGCCTGCAGTCTGCTCTCAGCTCACACACCAGCCAAGTGACGAGGGGCAAAGACCCCCATTTGACCACTAGTACAGACGCAGGTGGCGCTGTGGTCTAAACCACTGAACCTCTTGGGCTTGTCGATCAGAAGGTCGGCGGTTCAAATCCCCACGACAGGGTGAGCTCCTGTTGCTCGGTCCCTGCCAACCTAGCAGTTCGAAAGCACATCAAAGTGCAAGTAGATAAATAGGTACCGCTCCAGCGGGAAGGTAAACGGCGTTTCCGTGTGCTGTTCTGGTTTGCCAGAAGCGACTTAGTCATGCTGGCCACATGATCCAGAAGCTGTCTGCGGACAAACACCGGCTCCCTCGCCCAATAAAGCGAGATGAGTGCCGCAACCCCAGAGTCATCTGCAACTGGACCTAACGGTCAGGGGTCCCTTTACCTTTACAGACCACTAGGGTTATTAACTCGCAAAGAAACTTGCCTGACTAGTTCAACAATGGAATTCTCCATTAAATTTTAACCCTTGCTAGATCTACGAGGACCTCAGGAATGAGAAGGGACTCAGGCATCATACAGACTAACCCCACAAACTCACAGCAGTATTTTCCATTGTCTACTAGACTGTCATTTCAGTCTGGGCACCACAAAACACATCCAATCTAGCAGGAACTTCTTCTTTTTGGACAGGAGGGGTCAGAAGCTACCTTGAAATGACATGAGATTCCTACAAGAAATTTCAACTTTTGAGTGTTGGCCAAAAGGTTTCAACCTAAGCGTAACTTTGGTCTTTGTTGGGAAGTTTCCTGAGGAGGAGGAGACAGGTCTCTTCCACTCACCATAGTTGATCCAGTAGACAGCAGCTGCTCCAACAAATGCGCCAAGAAACTGTGCTATGACGTAAACAGGGAATTTAATCCATCTTATCTTCCCCGACAGGCACATGGCAAAGGTAACGGCTGGGTTTATGTGACCACCTGAAAGAAGGAAGGTAGGGAGAAGAACAAGGGTTGGGAATAATTTTTATATGCAATTTTTTATGAATCAGATATTTCCCTTCAGTAGATTTATTTCTTACTTATTCATTGCATTTATATCCCACCTTTCCCCCCAAGAAGCTCAAGGTGGCATACATGGTTCTCCCTATCTTTGTTTCATCCTCACAGCAACCCTGTCAGGTAGGTCAGGCTGAGAGGGAGAGTGACTGGCCACCTAGTAGTTTCATGTCCTATCCTGACCCTCTAATCACTACACCACTACCACAACTAGAGGTTTGGTGAAATAGTACATCCTATCATAGTACCAATACTTTGGCCACCTCATGAGAAGAGAAGACTCCCTGGAAAAGACCCTGATGTTGGGAAAGATGGGGGGCACAAGGAGAAGGGGACGACAGAGGACGAGATGGTGGGACAGTGTTCTCGAAGCTACCAGCATGAAACCAAACTGCGGGAGGCAGTGGAAGACAGGAGTGCCTGGCGTGCTCTGGTCCATGGGGGTCACGAAGAGTCGGACACGACTAAACGACTAAACAACAACAACAACATCATCATAGTACCAGCTTCATTTTGGGTGGCCGAGTGGGTGATCCTTCTCCTGGTTCCATTCCAAGCCCAGTGCTTGGTGATTGTTCTGACACAGAAAGCCACAGACAGCTTAGAACCGAGGCATTTGATGGGTTGCTCTGAGCACCTGCCCAGACATGGTGATGGCTTTGGGCATGGGGAACACCCATTTAACTGTGCCACATCTGCTGAGCTCTTGCCTTGAGGCCACGCTGGCACCCGGATTACAGAAGGCCCTTCCCCCTTAGTCTCAGGTTCGACTGGCGCTAACTCTGCATGGCTTGTCAGCACAAGTTAAAAGCAAATTTATCTTCCCACCTGCCTTTGTCTAAATTGGCACTGCTAGAGGAGGGCTGCGCCCTTGTTGAACTTAATGAATGAATGAATCTTTATTTGCTTCATTGCCATCGGCCATAGCAATAAAACAACAATACGATATACAAAGAATGGAAATAAAAAGTCAATTATATAAAATACATTTTAGGGTTTTGAATCAATAGTCAAATAGTGGATCTTATTCTGATTGCCCCAGATAAAAATCTGTTGAACTTGTTGGGTTGCTGATGCTACTGCTCTTTTAAGGTTCTGTTTTGTTTTATTTAAAAGGACGCTTTTAAATGCATGGCGCTGTGGGTTAGACCACAAAGCCTAGGACTTGCTGATCAGAAGGTCAGCGGTTCGAATCCCCGCAACGGGGTGAGCTCCCGTTGCTCGGTCCCTGCTCCTGCCAACCTAGCAGTTCGAAAGCGCGTCAAAGTGCAAGTAGATAAATAGGTACCGCTCCGGTGGGAAGGTAAACGGCGTTTCCGTGTGCTGCTCTGGTTCGCCAGAAGCAGCTTAGTCATGCTGGCCACATGACCCGGAAGCTGTACGCCGGCTCCCTCGGCCAATAAAGCGAGATGAGCGCCGCAACCCCAGAGTCGGTCACGACTGGACCTAATTGTCAGGGGTCCCTTTACCTTTACCTTATGTTTTATTTATAATTTGGTTTTATTACATTCTAGGAATTATCAGTGCTTTTTTTTAACCTAGAAAAAAATGGTGCCAGTACTGACCATGAAGTTGTTACAGTAAGTGCCGCATTTTTAACATGGGGGGGGGAGGTGCTGGGACTGTGTCCCCTTGAGGACCCCCAGAAAAAAGCACTGGGCGTTATATTTTTTACATGATCTCCTGCTCCAGGATTGGAGAAATGCCTCAGATAGATAGATACAGTACACGCAAAGCTACCATAACTGAGGTGGTATACGGCCCCTGACTTTAATGAAATGTTTCTGATAACAGTGACCTTTGCCTGTCAAAGGGGAGCTGGGAAGAAGGGGCCCCCTCTACGTGATCCCTCTGTTTGCTTGCACTGGGGGGTCAGGGTGTTATCTCAGGCACCCGAGAGCGCCTCTGATGTATCATGAGCAGCAAACACAGATAACCAAAGTTGGATAAAGGCCAGCATTGTAATGTCTCCAAAATGGTGTGACCTGCGACGAGCCACGGGGGAGTTAATTCTGAACTTTGGATTATTTCTTCTTTCACATTCTTCATCTAAGGATTGATGTCTGCTGGTTCTGTGTGCCGAAGAGGTGGCTTTTCAAATTTCCTTGCCTTTTGGTTTTCTTTTAATCTGAATGAACAATTTTCTTCTCTTTCAGCAATTGCAAATATGGGCAGCGCATGGTAAGGTTTGGAGTAAAGAATTCATTTACTTTGTCATGAGGCCTTGTCCATCACTGACCGTTCCTGTCAAAAGAATGATTGTGTCTCTTGCTATGGATTCAGCCATTGAGCAGCACTGATGTGAAATGACTGACTGGTATGTGAGTGAAATGAGGGAGGGGCCACGTGCCAAGGGTGGGCAGGGCCACAGGCAAAAAAGAGCAGGGCCAGGGGGAAGCTGACTTTATACAGTAGGCTGCATTCCAACCACACACAAGGCAGAGGCATCCATGCTGGACCTGTTCGCATTCTCTCCATCCTGCACCCAGGCAAACAAGAGTCACTGGCCGTTAACGCCAAGGAGGCATTGCAACCAGGCAAAAGCACTTGAGGGGGGCAGAGAAGAGAACAGATGAGGCACTTGGCCTGGAAGCTCAGAGAGAGACTTCCAGGGCTGTCTTGATCTCCTGAGTTTGCTGTTCTCCACCCCTAGCTCTGTCAGTCTGAAACATCTTGATAGCGTTGAGCCATTTGCAGAATGGAGAAGGGGAAGGGCTGTGGCTCAGTGGCAGAGGCCCCCATTTTGTAAAAAGAAGCTCCTGTGGCTGGGAAAGACTTCCACTTGGGAGAGTGGCTGGAAGAGCCATGGCTAGTCAGCTTAGGCAACCATGGGAGAGATGGGTGGACCAGTGTCCTGACTCAGTATAAGGCTGTCCACTCTCTCTGGGCCTTGGAGCCCTACATGAGAAGAGGATGAGGACTGCTGTCCTCTCCTCCTTTTGCAGTGTGGTCCTGTGGGTTAAACCACAGAGCCTAGGACTTGCCAATCAGAAGGTTGGTGGTTCGAATCCCCGCGACAGGGTGAGTTCCCATTGCTCAGTCCCTGCTCCTGCCAACCTAGCAGTTCGAAAGCACGTCAAAGTGCAAGTAGATAAATAGGTACTGCTCCGGCGGGAAGGTAAATGGCGTTTCTGTGTGCTGCTCTGGTTCGCCAGAAGCGGCTTAGTCATGCTGGCCACATGACCCAGAAGCTGTACGCCGGCTCCCTTGGCCAGTAAAGCGAGATGAGCACCGCAACCCCAGAGTCGGTCACGACTGGACCTAATGGTCAGGGGTCCCTTTACCTACATGCAAAATAGCCCTCGCTGAATGTGGACATCAAACATCAGCATCGAAATATAGAATTGCAGAGTTAGAACAGTGGTTCTCAAACTTTTTTCTCTGGGCCACACTTTCAGAATAAAAAATTGCTCATGCCACACACTTGCTCCCAGTCTAGTGAGTCCATGAACCTCACCCTGGCCCATTATCTGTGTGTGACCTTGGCAAAGCGGCAAGAAAACAGATGAGGCAAATATTTTGAAAAATGACACTTTGACAAGCAGGTGTCATTAGGTAGCCGTTTTCATTTGTGGCTTACACAGTGGCTTACACAGTGAAATTATGGCTTACACAGTGGCTCTTCTTCTTCACAAACTGTTGATAAGACTTCTGTGACGCTTCCTTTGTTGTTAAATGATGTGCAGATTTGTTGTCCCAATCATTATCTTAGAAGAGGCACCCAGGAGAAAACGACTTTTCCAATATTGGTATTTGCTGTGTGCAGTTATTATAAATACTTGCATTAAAACAGTGTTTTAAAAATCTGCATCAGTGCGTGATAAGTTGACTAATCAACTGAAGTGTTGCAGCTTTGCACCAAATACTATTGTTGGTGTGGGGTGTGTGTCAACATTTAATTAGGAGTAGGGGAAAATGGAGATCACCATACAATCTGTGCATATGTGCATGAAAAAAATGGTGATGCATGGATTTGGAAAGGCAACATCTAAGTTGCAAATATTTAGTACAAAAGCCATAAAAAATGCCATCAAAACAGAAGCCCTGTTCCCCCGCCCTGAATTTTGCAAATACAATTTCTTACAAATCTTGGCTGTTTCTGAACATTTTGGATTACCTTTTAAATCCTTTAAATTCTCTCTCTCTCTCTCTCTCTCTCTCTCTCTCTCTCTCTCTCTCTCTCTCTCTCTCTCTGTTCTTGCAACACAGTTTACCACCAGCTCTCTTCTGAGTTACTTCTCCTTTAATAACTCCAACTATAGGTTCAACCAGGACCAACAAAAGCACTTCTTCCTCCCTCCCCCACCCATGGATTCTTTTTGTGAATTCCTCCTGGATGGTTTCCACATCCAACCCCACAGCATCATATTGCAGATTATTTTCCAGTGAGTCACCCATTATAATGTGGATGCCTTTCTTGGTATTATTCCTGCATTTATTTCTTATGCAACAGGGGTGTTTTTTGTTTGTTTTGTTTGTTCCCAGGGGGCAACACTTGCCTGCTGTCTTTAATTTAAATCAATCCACTCATTTTCAATGGAATGATGTAGCCAGTTTACTGATTACACAGTGCAGCCTTACTAAAAATTTTCACTGTTGTAGACACTATGAAAATAGCCATAAGATTTGTACTGTATAACATTTTCAAGTGTTCAAAGTGCTTCATTCACTGTTACCTACAGAATCTCTGAAATAGACCTTGCAACAACCCTGTAAGGCAAATCAGGATTATTATCCCACCCTCTTTATTACAAAAGGGGGGGGGGTGAGCGGAGAAAGGGGGCTTTGGCTAAGGCCACTGAGTTTTTTTATGGCAGAGATAAGATGCAAGCAGTGAACCTCCTGATCTGTAGTCTAGTTTCCTAGCCATCCCACCAGCTCTCTTCCAACTTCTTTAGCAACACGGTGAAAATGTCAGCTTACCAGAAACACCTCCGGCGATATAGATGGCGATAGTGACAGCCATGGCAAAGCCAAGAGATATCATTGGTGCGCCTCCCAATTCACCTCTGCTAAGGACAGACTGCGCAACCGCGCCACATCCCAGGGCCTGCAGTTTGGGAGAGAGAGAAAGAGAGAGATGGTGGGTGTACGCTCATGGTTTATAATGTTAAGGAAGGGTTAAGGAAGGGTTTTCATAATGTAGTTGAACACGTTACGTTCTACTTTGAACGGTCATAAAGCATTATTAAAATGTGACACCAGAGGGTGCCGCAGAGCAGTCAGGAACCAGCAGTAGGCAAACAGTGTTTTGACGATGTAAAACAGGTAAGAAATGCTTTTAATTTACAAGTAGGCCCTGTAACGTTTTATAATGATATATCTAATATCGTTCTAATAGCATTAAATAGGTCAGTGTAGACCCAGCCAGAGAGAGAGAAAAGCATGCAGCCAGAATTTCATCTTCTTGCCAAGATCCTAAAAAATGGGCACATCACCTCCAAGTGTACTTTTGCACGGATCTTTTTTTAAAACCTGTTTTCCCATCAAAGGCATGTTGTGCATATCGCATACATCATTTGTCCATTAAAACAAAAAATGAAGTCAGTTTTTTGAAGCAATTTGCCCACTGCGGGGCCCCTGCTATATTTGTGAATACCTTGTTCCTCTTGACAGAGTGGAGAATTTTCGGAAAGGGCTACTCATTATTTGCAAACGCAAACTTTAACTTAAGCATTATTTGATTAACTGGCATATTTTAATTGGTGAGTCTGCAGAGCAAGGAGGACACAGGGGTCTTTTTGGGAGGAGATTCTGGTTCCAGCATCTTAAAAAGTCACCTATATTTAGGTTTTGGTGGTATGCAAATATATTTCAACTTTAGTCAATTGATTGATCAAAAGACTGCATTTTAATCTACCTCGAATTGTTTAATCTATTGTCAAGCCTTCGAAAAAGCTATATGAAGCAAATAAAAGTGAAACCTGACCCTTTTAGCCAGCTTAAAAGCTTCCTTGGGAAATGAAAGGGGAAGTGGAGGCCAGGAAATCCTGATGCCAAGGTCAACCGAGAAAAATACAGTTTAAAATGAGAGATCCTCTATAAACCATTTGGTTTCTCTGATAATTTATCTTCCCCCAGCCCCACCCTGACACTAAACGTTTCATGAGAATTTAGTCTGTTTTATTAGATGTCAGTGGAACCCATTTCTCTTTGGGGTCTCCTCACGACCCACATTCAGGGTATTATTAATGGACTCCACTATAAAAATGTCCCTTCTCACGTTCAAACTTCTGCCCAGTTCAGAGCAGCCCCAGAGCATGGAACTCTCTGTAAAACTGGGCTGCATTTCACTTCCTTAAATGTTGTGAAAACAAGGGTGAATTTGACATTTCCTTCCCTAATTACAAGCAGTGATTCAGACTTTTTTTCCTCCATAAAAACAATAGCAGAGCTTCTCTTTGCGGCAAATGTTGAGTCCAGAGGGGTGGGAAAGGGGCTGCTATTAGGGATGGCAAGGAGGGATTTAGTTTGTTTCAGCTACCAAATTTACCGTACACTTCTCCAAACAATACACAAATCACAACACAGACACCCTTTGAAATTTACACTTCTCTGAATTTTGCAGTTTAGATGCACACAATGAATGAATGCACACAAAAATGAATGCACACAAAGCTGTGTATAAAATGCATATATTGGTGAAAATGACACAAGATGAGTTTATTAAGAGTAATGCCCACTGACAATTTTTCAGGGGATTTTTTACACACACACACACACACACACACACACACGCTGATATGGAAATGTAATCAACTGAATTTTAAGTTTGGGGGAATGAGAAACTGAAGAGAATCCATAGTTGTTGCCGTGGACACAAAACCACCCTACATGCCCAAGCAATTCCATGCTATAATTTGAGGCTGCCCTGTTTTCAGGGGTGCTACTGACACAGCATATGGCCTGAGATCCACACTTCCAGAAACCTTTCTGAAGCTGCACCCCAGAATCCTTTGTGACATTGCAAGAGAGCCCCCATTCATTTCACTGATGGTTGTGCAAGAGAAATTGCAGGTGGCGAGAGGTGAGGAGATGCAGTGCCACGTGGATTGTCCCACTCAGGCACAGTGAAATTGGCATAATCTGAATAAACCAGCCCCTCTTTGCTGACTTTGTCAGATGCTGGCCTGGCAGTTATGCCCCACACAATTCCCCCTGTTCCATTTCCTTGTATTATGTGACATTACACAAGTGGCAACCCGATATGCAGATAATCTCTTCTCAGGTGGTTTGGATTGTGCTTGTATAACACTTACTTTCCCTCTTCACGAAAGAAGGAAAAAAGGCAATTTCCTTCTTTGTCTCCTGCAGTCATTTACTCTAGAGTAGCCTGTCTTGCAACAAGGGACGCAGGTGGCGCTGTGGGTTAAACCACAGAGCCTAGCACTTGCTGATCAGAAGGTTGGCGGTTCGAATCCCCGCGACGGGGTGAGCTCCCGTTCCTCGGTCCCTGCTCCTGCCAACCTAGCAGTTTGAAAGCATTTCAAAGTGCAAGTAGATAAATAGGTACCGCTCCGGCAGGAAGGTAAACGGCGTTTCTGTGTGCTGGTCTGGTTCGCCAAAAGCAGCTTAGTCATTCTGGCCACATGACCCAGAAGCTGTACGCCGGCTCCCTTGGCCAATAAAGCGAGATGAGTTCCGCAACCCCAGAGTCGCCCACGACTGGACCTAATGGTCAGGGGTCCCTTTACCTTTACTAGCCTGTCTTGCACTGGCTACACCAGCAGATGGCCAGTCTGTCACAACTCAGCTCTGCTCCAAAGGCGGGGAGGACAATAGAGAAACCAACCAGGGCATGACAGAAGTCACTACACTGTGGTGGTTCTCCCTGACACCTATAAAACAGCCTTTGTCAACCTGGTGCCATCAGCCCCAAGCTGCAGGAACACTGCAGTTCAAAACAACAGATTGGCGCATGTGGCTCTCCAAGGTTTCTGGGCCAGGCTTGTTCCTGGGGCTGCCTGGGGCTGGGCTCTCCTGGGCCTCCTCTATGCTTGGCAGTAGCTATGGCAGGCAAATCTGCACCTTTTTGCCCTCACTTCCCAGTTCTCATTATCCTTGCCGTTTGATTTTCCGCCCAGCGATAAATAAGAAAGATGGTAGCTATTAAGCGAAAGCTTAGCTTGGCAGCCTGTGAGGATGGCCGCCTGGGCCGCCTCTGCCAAAAAGCCCTTGCCTCACAAGACACCGGATCCGTGTTTTTGTCTGGAAGGTGGCTAACCTCACATGGAGGAAAACAGTTCTCCCTCCGAGGAGGGAGCAGCTCCCTTATCCCCTAGGAAGTAGCTGTGTTTCATCGGCAGCCCACTCATACGGGAGATTAAAGACCGGTGTCTTTTTCTTTAGGCTGCTTTCAGGAAGTATGTATTAGTGTTTCCAAGATACATAAATATGACTTTCCAGTATAAATAGGGTTTTTCTAAGAGGTCTGGGCCCTCAGCTTTTGGAAGAACAGGTCCTCCCTGGGTGGCCTCGGCCAGGCTGGTAATTCCTTTGGCCTCCGTTCTCACTTCGTTAAATGGGGATTAGAGAGACAGCTACCCTACAGTTGGGATCCGCCTTTGCCAGAGGATGTTTGATGTTAGCGAAGCTGACTAGAAACTGAGGCAGAAATGTCTGATAATAAATAAAGTCACCTTCCCATCCTTTCTTAAGAAGGGCATTTGGGGCTGGATTAATGAATAAGCTAAGGGTGATTTAGAGTCCTGGATAAATTGTCTTATGACAAGGAAAGGCCCATGGTGTACATTCATTTTATCCTGTTATCAACTTTGGTCTAACAGGTGTGGTAGGTTTTTTGGGGAACCACAGAAATATTCAAAACCTATTTAACCAGAGATCATAGAATCATAGAGTTGGCCTTGTAAGCCACTTAGTAGAGTGCATTGCAAAACATGAGAATCCTCGTTGTTATGTATGTTTACATGGCTGTTTATTTGTATATATTTTTTAAAAAATTATATGTATGTTTTATGATGGCCTATATCTGTAATGCCTAATAAAGGTTTGGTGGAGTAAGTAAGCATTGTAAGAAAAAGACAACGATTTGCATACATTCGCATGTGCATAGATGCAAATTTTGGAATAACAGTATAAATGAAAAAGAGATACAATATATCTCACCATAGAGGGGTTCCCCAGATGACCCTTATGGCCCCATCCATCCCTACAATTCTATGGTTTTATGGTAGGATTGCTATACATCTAGAATTTCCCAGATATAGACGATATTCTGCTTTTGCTAGGAGCATCTGGGCAGATATTGATATAATGTCCAGGAAAATCCGGATGTATGGCAGCCCTATTCTATGGATTTTCACCTTTTTAAATATGGCAACCCTATTTTATGGATGTTCTTGGACTCCTGCTCCCATCAGCTCCTTCTGGCATGGCCATTGGTCAAGGATGCTCCTGGCCATGAATGATGGGAGAGCCAGTGTGGCACAGTGGTTAGAGTGCTGGACTAGGACCTGGGAGATGGGGCTTCAATCCCTGCTTAGCCATGAAACTCACTGGGTGTGAACTTGGGCCAGTCACAGTCTCTTAGCCTAATAATAGAGGACACAATTGATTCAGCAGTGCAGAAATGCCTGAATGAGTGAACATGCTGTCCAAATGATGGTGGGATGACGATGTACACACCACAGGCAACAACTGCGCTCTCTTTTCACCTTCAGCTCTTTCGAAAACTGCCATCCATCTGCAGCCTAGCAAGAGAGCAATCTGGGAAATATCCTCTGCAACATTGCCAGGGGGCTGGGGAGCACGGCCTGCAGCTGGCCGTGCGGACATTAACAATGACTGATACGTGGTAAGATTTGACCCATTTCTCTTGGTGCAGGTGACACATAACTCTCTGGTAAAGTACTGAATTGGCTGGACAACTAAGTGGCTCTTCCTTGATAATTAGTTATATATTTATCGTTTCTCTGCTGCATATTAGAAGGTAATCAAACTTGCAGTAATAAAATGGGCCAGATCCATTATTCCATAGGTCTCCAAGGAACACAATCAATACCCTTTCAGGTTCAAATGGATTTCCCTTCATTTGGTTTCAGGCCCAAGTTTAATTTATATATTAAAAAAGCAGCTTGGAATTAAAGATGGCCATTTAAGTACTCAAAAACTGTGGATGTAAGCCATACCAAGATTGCTTTTTCAAAGACCGCTTCCATTCAAATGGCAGAATGTGAGATTATTGCTCAATCACAAAATGTATGTTCCATAAGGCGATAGCCAAACTCTATACATTTTAAAGCTTTTAAAATTCATAAAGATCTGGTTCTAATTGCACATGGAAAATGAAACCTGTACACTCAAAACATTATGACTGTGTTTTTGTAAAAAAGAAAGAAAGATAGTTTTACATGTAAAAACATTAAGTAGGAATAGAAGTGTTAAAATAGTAAATAGAAAAGGAACTGGCTGTATTTTCTCATGTGGATGAGTTCTGATGGTTTGTGCCTGGGTGCTAAAACCCTTTTTTATAGACAGGCAAGCATTACAAGGAGTTGGAAAATGACCACTGTGCACTATGTTGGCCATGAGTCCCACAATCAGAACAGCAAAGAAGCTTTGTTATACATTGTCTTGACATTATATCCCAGATTAAAGTCTCATCCTTCCTCCGACAAAAGGTGGAAGTGGTTACCTGCCGTTTACCATCACAACAATCAGGTGAGATAAATTGGGCTGGGAGGGAAAGAGGCCTGATTCACAGGTGCCAAATCAGGGTTGATTAAACTATGGTTTCTTAATTGTTCATTTGTTTGAACCCTGCTCAGCAGCTGAACTATGGTTTGTTTACTGGTAACAAACTGTGATCTAAAGCCATGATTTGCTCTTGGCTTACAGATTTTGGTTTTTACTAAAGAACATAAGAAGAGCCTGCTAGATCAGGACAGCGGCTCATCTGGTGCAGTATCCTGTTCTCACAGTGGCTTCCATATGCCTGTGGGACACCCGCAAGCGGGACCTGAACACAAGACCACTCTCCCCTCCGGCAGCCTCTGGCAACTGGTATTCAGAAGCATGCTGCCTCCAACCATCTTTCAACTGTGGCCTGGTGTTATGCATGGATCCAGCACCCTTCCTTAACCATGGTTTCTTTGACCACCCCATCTCACCAAGCAACAAAAGCACTTGGCAAGAGTAGCTGGGAAACCAACCCAACCCAAGCTCTTTGGTATGTTGAAAGCATAGCTCAGTTGGTAGAGCATGAGACTCAAGGTCATGGATTCGAGCCCCATGTTGGGTAAAAGATTCTTGGACTAGAATCACCCTTGGGATCCCTTCCAACTCTCCAGTTCTATGATTCTGTTATTCTACTGGCACCCAAAAAATTCAGAGGTGGCCTAATGAGTCACAGGATACTGGAGTAGGCAACAGCTGGCCTCCCCTGCTAAGAGGAGGGTGGCTGATTTAAGCTGGGTGAGTGTGAAGAGGGAAACAGCAGTTTGGGTTGTCTGAGGGAGAGAGAAGGAAAGAAGAGAGGGAGAGAAGGCTGTGATCTAGCCGAGGATCTGATCTGGGTTCACAGATCTGCTGCTTTTCAGGCGTGCCTCCCGTGGGCCTCCACTTACGCTCTGCCTCCAAATTTGTAATTAAAGTGAGCATTTCAAAAGTGCCCCATGCCATTTGCAGTGCTCTAAATTACATCCAAAGGAAGCCAAACTCAGGCATTGCAGGAACTTCTCAATATTCTGGGAAGTAGAGAATGTCCCTCAGCTGAGAGTACGAAATGGGAAAAGTAAACATCCACAGCAGGAGCCTTCACCAACTTCGTGCCCTCCAGATGTTTTGGACTACAACTCCCATCAGCCCCAGATGGGACTGATAGGCAGAAACAGAAGGAGGGCGCCAGGTTGCTGAAGGCTGGACCACTTTCAGCTCTCTGAATTGAAAGGATTGTCTGCCTTCAGCCATTGTGCTCTACATCTGCTGGGTAAAATGGAAACACTGGACAGCTTGTTACGATGGGGTGAAAGTACCAGCAACTTTAGAGCCACACCCATTGATAGCCTCTAGAGATCTTTCCCAGCTATCACACGGGGTTTTTTGTTTCTTTATAAAATAAATCACACTAAGGAGGGCGCTTGATCATGTCATTGTCAAGGGCTGTCCTTCCTAGTTAACCTCCAGACAGGCGCTCACACAGACTGCATTTTCTGGCCTCCAGGGGACTGTCAGGGTGGTTATTTTAGTCTGGATGTGCTTCCCTGGAAAACGTGCCACCCTCGCCTCTTCTCCAGCCTTATCTCCAGCCTCTCCAAGTGCCGGAAAGTGGCAGCCCCCCTTTTCAGCAGCCCTCAGCCAACACATCTGCAATGCGAGTCACCACTGTTCTGCATCTACAATTCCTGGCTACATCTTGACTGGACCCCTCGGGGACTGAAACAGGGCCATAGCGGAGCTGCCTGTTGCCGGCACGCCAGAGACAAAACAAAGGCAGGCGCTTGGGCAAGAGCGACCCGCTCTGACCAGGACTGGGGAGCTTGAACAGAAAAGGGAGAGCAAAGGCTGCTGTCCCTTGCTTGGTGCTGCCTCTGGGTCCAGCCAACCAGATCCGAGGGATGTCCTCCTCCTTGGCCGGATCCTGAATTTCTGCCTTGGCAAACACTCATTTTCTCTCCTCTCCCCCGCCTTGAGCATCTGATTCATTTCAAATACCTGTAACTTGCTTTTCCATTTCAAATAAAGTTCCCAAAATGAGTTGCAATAATTTGAGGAATCAAAGGAAGTCAAGCAGAATACCAGAACTCGCCAGATTGCAGTGCAATAAGAAGCACCACCAGTCAGACCTCCCTTTATACAATGTCAGGAGCTGGAATCAGGAGCAGGTCAGTAGTAAAACACCCAGTGTCAGTTAACTCTATTCAAAGAAACCAAAAGCAGTGCAGGCCTAGTGATCACAGCAACTCTTCCCAGTAGGTCTTGCCCCAAGAAGGCAGTTATGAGGACTGAAGGTCCCCGACTCCCCACCGCTCTCTAAGACTCTCTCCCAGGTCCTTCCACAGCAACCGGAGGCTCCTCCATATCGTCTTTCTTTACTCCGCCCTCTTCATTCCTTTTTGTGTTCTGGGAGACAAGGTGGGAGGGGAGCTGGTCACAGCAGGAGGGGAAGACTTCCTGGCTTCTTCAGAAGCCTGCCTGACGTACTCTTGGCCCCCTTCCTCTCCAGCCTCTGCTTCTGCTTTTGAGTCAGAACTGCTCTCTGCCCCAGCCTCTTCCAGCTCATTGAACCCTGTTACCTCTTCAGCTCCTGACACCTTCTCCTCCCAGTCTTCTCCCTCTGACCACTCATCGTTGTCCCATCACCAGCCCCCTGGCTCTGAGCCTTCTTCCCTTGGGGGTTCCCTTGAGGGTTCCCCACCATTCCTGTGCATCCAGCCAGTCCATGGCATAGGACCCCCAAGAAGCAGCCATCTTGGGAAGGACCTGGAGAAGGGCCTGTGCTGAAAATTCTAGTTCTCAGACATGTTCAGATAGGAGAAGAGGACCTCCCAGCATTTGTTGTATGCAAAGGGAAGAGGTATTGTGTTTCCTCCAGAGGTGGTGGTGGTTGCCATCTGTGACACAATTTGCATGCTGCAGGTCTCAGATTGGGTGGGGAGGGAGACCCCCCCCCCAGGTTTCTCCTGCTCCAGGCAGCTGCTGCCTAGATTGCTGACTACCCCACATCAGAGGATCACAGGGGCTGGCAGGCTGCAAATCATGGGCAGCAAAGCCATGTCAGACTATGATTACTTCTGCATTCCAGGGTTCTCCTGCTATCTGGGCCAAGCATCAGCCACCTCCATCCTGGCTCTTGCCACCCCTTGCCTTCAGCTCTCAGTTTACCCTCCTTTAGCCCTGTAGTGTATCAGTCATGGACACTCTGTGATGTCCCCTCCCTGCATAGGCAAATAAATGTCCACTAGCTGTGCTAACAAAGCCCCCCCTGCTTTCCTAACCTTTGACCTTTGTCTGTGCAGTTTGTTGTCTTCTTGTGTCTGTTTGATGTTGTGTGTCATTGCAGGTCATTTGTTCTGGAAACCAGCTGGAATAATGTAGAAAAAACCCTAATTGCTCCTAGGACATACCCTCCGACATTTCTCTGATGAAAATAGGGGCGTCCCATACCAAAATGATAATTCTACTATTTATACTCCACCCATCTGACTGGGTTGCCATTCTGGGCGGTTTGTAACATATATAAAGCACAGCTTTGACATATATAGAAACATACTGTAAAAACTTCCCTATTCAGGGCTGCTCAGATGGCTCAGGGGTCGGATAACTCCATACCCTCCAACATTTTTGCAATGAAAATAGGGACGTCTTAAGGAAAAGCAGGACCTTCTGGGATCAAATCAGAAACTGAGATGGCTTCTGTAGATCTAGGACGTCCCTGGAAAATAGGGGCACTTGGAGGGTCTGCTAGGATGCTCAGGACAATATGGGCCTAAGCTGAGAGCCAGCACCTGGGCTTTGAAAATAATTAAAATTATGCTAGCATCCATTTTGTGTTTGCTTTTATAGGGATAGAGATTAATTCTCTAGCCCAGTTTGAATTTAGTTTCCTGTTGGGGGAGTAGCCCAGGTTCCAGTTGGCAGGGGGGTGATTTCTTGAACAGATCGAGGGAATCTGCATTCCACAATGTTCCAATCAAGAGTCTGGGTAGAGCGGAATGCATTCTGGACTTAAAAGTTCTGTTCTTAGACTTCAAAGTGGCAACACTCTTAGGGGCATCTTGTGCTGGTACCACCAATTGCAGGATCATATAGAAACTTTTCTAAAGTGTTTATACGCCCCTGAACAATGCATTTTCTGTTACTTGTCCCATGAAAATCACCAGGTGTCCCGTCATTTATCTCATATCAAAGATCTACCTTATCTGAGATCTATTTTTATTCCAGCTGTTCATTCCTGGTTCATCACTAAATAAAATGAAACACAACAAATTGTGTGATCAAAATATGGGGGGACTTCTTAGATAAACACTAAAACAGCATGCGCGGTGTATTCTGAATGTGACTC
Source organism: Podarcis raffonei (assembly GCF_027172205.1). Taxonomy (NCBI): domain Eukaryota; kingdom Metazoa; phylum Chordata; class Lepidosauria; order Squamata; family Lacertidae; genus Podarcis; species Podarcis raffonei. The sequence goes on from NC_070615.1 coordinate 5,855,041, forward strand.
CGATTATGTAGTGCAATTTACCATATATTGATAAAAGTTGTCCAAAAAAAACAACCCTCAAAGTGGTTTACAAAAAAGATAAAACAAAAAAATTATCGATAAGAAGGCATTGTCTCTTTCAATGTATTCTGCAGCTTCCATTCATTTCAATGGGGCTTGCAGGGAGAACAGTCTTGTGGATTACACCCCATGGTAATTCATAGAAATTCCTCACCTCCGGCACCAAAATGTGCCAGGCCAGTACAAGCTTGCAAAGACCTGTGCTTACTTCCTATTTGGAAGCCCTCAGAAGGGCCAGATTGAGGGGAGCACGACTGGTTCGCCCGCACTGGGCGCCGAGCCGAGAGGGCGCCTCAGGGGGTGCTGCAACAATGACTTGGAACAGAAGGCGAGTTCCAGGGTGTGTGCAGAATTTGAATGTCTCACAGGGCGTAGCTGAGATTTGAAAGCTCAAAATCTGCCGCTGGCCTCAGGCACCTTATTATCTCACAGGCTCAGTTTCTCAGTCTGTAAAATGGAAGTTCTAACTATGGCTGGAAATAAGCGTGAGCTCCAGTTTCCCTGGCAAACTACTCTAAACACACAGACTCTGGGTTGTTGCAAGGACAAATAGCATTCGTATTATTTAGCACGTTGCCATAGAAATAGGTAGCTATAGTTCTTAACTGAAACCCAAATACCCAGCATGTTTTGGATTAAGTCAGCCTTCTCCAACTGGTGCCCTCGAGATGGTCTGAATGCTCGCTGGGGCTGGTGGAAGTTGAGGTCCAAAACATCAGGAGGCCGCTGGGTTGAAGGAAGGCTGGGCTGTGTTAGTGATGCGTTTCTGCCTGTACTTCCCTTCCCATCCTTTGTTGTCTTTCCCTGTGTTGAATATTGGATTGTAAGACTCTTGGGGCAGGGAGCTGTCCTCTTGCACTTTTCTAAAGCATCAGGCACACTGAGAGCACCATAGAAATAGTCGTAAAGTGCTGGGCATAGAAAGGGCAGCTGGTGCATTATGTGAAAAAATGCATGCACCCAGCCACCCTTTGTATAGCCCACCCAACACCAGTTTAGCCAGCAAGCACTGAGGATGAATAAACTGGGGAGCAAATCTGAGAATTTCACTTTCTCTCAGTTTATTATTTTTCCAGTCCTAAATTCAGTTTCTCCACATTTCCACAACAGCTAGCAAACTTTTTTTTTAGGTCCTGAAAATTCTTCAGCATTTTAACGTGCATTTTATACCTAATACAATACATCACATTTCTTGTAAATGGCTTAGAGGTTTTATTACAATCAAGTTATATATTTAACTTGCCAAATAAAGTCAAGCAATAATATTTTTGCAAAGCAATTTTCTCTAACATGATGTGCTTTCGTACGTCATTTTCACCAATGCATGCATTTATTTGCACACTACCCTAGTAGATACATTTTTGTACACATCACCTGGGCTGGAGAAATGCAAAATTTGGAGAAGTGTGAATTTCAAAGGATGGCCTCATTTTGCTCTGCACAGTTTTGGAAATTGCTAATTTGGTGACTTTGCCTTTAAATGAAAACAGACTTGAATTTGCCCCTCATCCCTAAATCTGGGACTGCTATGTTTTATAAGGCAGCACAACAGCTGAGTGGGCAGCACACCTCAACCTTCCTTGCTGAACTGCTGTGGCAGAAGATATCACTCACCAGCTGCTCTGCTTTGGGTCAACCCTGTTAGGAAGGAAAAGAAGGAGGGAGGGAGGCAGGCAGGAAGCCGCTCACACTTACTACAAGAATGAACGTTCCCAGGAATTCTGAGAGGGCTTCCTTCACCAAGTGGTTCTTCAGGGCCAATTTTTCCTTGAAACTCCTCTTCATGTTCTTGCTCATTTTGGCTCCTTCTTGCTTGGTGCTTCTGCAGCCAGGCAACAGAAGAACGGTAGTAGCTTTACAATCTTCTCTGCAATTGTCACTTTCTTCCCCCCCTTTTCTTCTTAACTTTGGCACTCCTCCTCATATGTTGAAATACGAGCTGTGGAGTGCCGCAACACAGTCCTTGGAATCATCTGATCGTTCCAGAGCTTTACAGAGACCACTTCACATTCCCTGCTCGTTCATTGAGAGTTTCCATCATGTGCTTTTCCTTCCTGGTCCTGCAGGCACTATTTATATCAGGCCTGACTAGATAATAACACACGTCAGCTCACTTCCAGGAGCTAGCCCACACTTCCCCTCCTAATTCCCTCCTAATTTCTGGCTCTCTGGATTAATCATTACCTGCTAATCATGACCCCCACCTCCAAAATAAACACCCATGCAATTAAACAAGCTGAGGGCAGGGTGGGGGACAGGACAGAAAGGCAGGGAAATGATCTCTTATATCACCTGCCAAATGCAAAAGCACTGCAGTAATTGGCTGGTTTTTTAAAGAACAACAACACAACAACCCTCAAAAGATTTTTTCCTTTGGATGCTTACCAGGAGGTGTGTCCATACTGAAAAGTTGAGAGTCAGATTGCTGCTCGCATTTGTGGAATGCATTCTGTCTCCACATGCCCAGGTGAACAGAGAGCATTTCAGGCAAGGCGAATCAATGGCATTGCTCTGGCATCCCACCAGAGAACATTCTGGGTGTTAAAAACACCAGGAGAGCCCTGCTGGATCATTCAGACTCCTCCGCCAAGGAGCTTCTCGAAGCAGTTTACAAGTAAGCAAAGATAAAAACCACAACGGTCCAATTATTACAAAACAAATTATTACAACACAAGAGGAACAAAGAGCAGCACCAGCTATCAACATATTAAGCAGGAATGGAATCAAAAACTTGCTTAAAAATGAAAGGTTTTCAATTCCCGGTAGAACAAAGATAGAGAAGAAGAGGACCCCTAGCCTCTTGAAGCAGGGAGTTCCACAGGCAGGGCCACCACAGAGAAAGCCCTGCCATGTGTCGCATCATGGGGGCAGGGGCAACAGCCAACCTTAAAGGATTTTGGGCAGAGTCACATAAGAGGAGACTGCCCTTCAAGGAGTACGGTCTCAAGCTTTTTTTAGACTTTAAAGGGTCTCAGTTCAAGTAGATCAACAGCCACTTCGGGTCTCAGATCACAGGTTCATTCCTGGTGGAGCCCTTCGATTTCTCTTTGTTCTCCCCTCTGGTGGTGGATCAGAGGCTCCAAACTTGGACCCCGGTCCCCAAGCGGTCTCTGTAGTTGCACCCAGGGCCTCAAGGCACAACTCCACAATCAAATCTGATTTCCCACTGGTACCCCGGGAGTCCCCTCCATCTTTTTTACTCTTGCTGCCCCTGGATCACTTCATCCCCTGCTCCAAACTGAAAATCAAAGTCCTGCCACAAGTCTTTATCTGGGGGCCCCTTCTTCAAGAACAGCTGGCCCAGTCACCCAAGCTGACAGCCACGTACTCCCCTCTCTGCTTATTCCCAATCTCTCTCGTGCCCCTCATGGGCCCAAATAAAGGCAGGTAACACAGCATCTCTTGCTCCCCAAACTCACAGGACTCTGGCGGCTGGGGCCTGCTTAAGACCTGCGCTCAGTAGAGGGACTGGTCCCATCCCACAAGGCCATCTTGGGGCACCCAGAAGGCAAAGTCTTGGGAGGGTTTAATCTCACCCAGTTCAGTAGGCACTACCCTGGTGCATGCCCACGGATGGCCAACTTTCTCCACCACCACTTCCTCAGATACCAGCTGCTCTTCCTGCATGCTCACACATGCCTCCCTTTCCTTCTGCTGCCCCCTTCTTCTGGCATTCTGCAGGCACTAGTTCTTCTTGCTCACGCATGCCCACCTCTTCCATCTCCTCCTGCACCGCTGGCGCACATGGAGTGAAGAGGTCGATGAGCAGCAGCTCTTCACCTCCATCTTGCAGTTTGCTCTCCGCTCACTTTCCTCCTGCATCCCTTCTTCCACAACAGGCTCCCAGGGGGTTGAGACATCGATCAGAAGCAGCTCCTCAGCTCCAGCCAGCTTGCCCTTCTCCATAAGAGCCAACTCCTAGGGGCTGCGGGCACTTCAGCCCCCACAATAAAATATTTGAGGGGGCTGGGCCCCCCAAAGTTGATGCATTCAAATGGTGTGCATGCACTGTGTCATGTGATCAGTTATGTGGGGCGGGGCTTACCTGGGTCCCCCACAATGTTTTATTCAAGTTGGCACCCCTGTCCTTTGCGGAGACGTCATCTTCCCCCTTCCTTTCAGCTACTGACTGCCTCTGTTTGCGGTCCCAGCCCCTCTTTGCCCACTCCTTCCAACTGGGTGCCTTGCAGGAGGGTTCCTGGGTCACTTTCAACCTCCTGTAGCATCTCACACAGCATGGCCCTCACCTCGCGTGGAGTCACGCTTTCCTCTCCCTGGAGACTTATCACCCACTTTGCCACCAGGGAAAGAACCAGGGCAAAAAGAAAGAAAGAAAAGCACTTGGACACAGCTACTTTCTGGCAGAATTTAATGAGGGTCTTGCATCAGGACCAACACAGGGCTTTGTCAAGGCGTTGTGCAAAGACTGCAGGAGTAGGTTCATCAAGGACATAACAGGAAAAGTATACGTCAACTTGCACATAATCTGATTTGGGGTTTTCTTAGAAACTTGGAAGGAGCTATAAGCCAGTTTCAGCAGAAAACCAACTTCTGCTTTGCAAAATGTCTTGGTCAGAAGGGTGGGCGAAGCAGTTGTTGGCATCTGTCTGTCTCTGGAGACAATGGAGGAATGAGGCTTTGGGAGTGAAGTAAAACTGTTGGAAGGTTGCAGCGCCTGCTGTGGCTGTAGAAACCGATACAGGAGAAGCATGTTTTGTTGCAGCTGGGGCAGATGGAGACGTCTGGTTGTGCTGCTGCAGATGCGCCATGGCCTTTCTTCTCTCTGCGCTCCTCCCAGCGATCATTCCTCCTCTGGTCACTGCAATGAATGTACAACCTGACTGTCTGTCTCCAGGTGCTGTCGTCAAGGGAGTTCCACATGGGTGGGTGGGTTTGATGTTGCCAGCCTTCATGTCACATTTGCAGACATCTTTGTAACACAGAGTTGGAGAAGCAGTATAGACACCAGAAGCTGTTTCCAGCCTTCCTCCTCCTTCTCCCCCCGCTTCCCCTGCTCTTTCACATCTCACTTATTCCAGCACCACTCCCATACCCTCCAACATTTTTGCCCCCAAAATTGGGGCGTCAAAAGGGGTGCACCTTCCAGTCCAGTGCTCTGGCGCTTGTCAGCTGGGTTGCGCCAGAGCCCTGGTGTGACCCTGCTGACCTGTGCCAGAATGAGCATGTTTTGCAAGACATTCAGGGCTTCTAATAGGGAAGCCCAGTTCTTTTGGGCACTCCATGTTCAGCCCCAATCTGTGGAGAAGGCCATCCATGGGAGCTGCCATCAGCAAACTGGGTACTGTAGCCCCATGGATAATTGAGACTGAAGCTTCTTTCTGTGAGAGTCTTAAGTCCTTCTTGGCTAAACCAAGGGGAGGATATAGGAAGATAATCTAAAAGGTGGTGGTGGGGATGTCACACAGGGGACATTCCCAGCCCTATTTGGAGATGCCAGTGGGAACTGAGCCTGTGACCTTGTGTGGGCAAAGCATGGGCTCAACCACTTTGCTCTAATCTTTCTCCTAATATCAGAAGAATAGGCAGCAAGTCTCTCAGCAGAGGCAGGTTTATCAGTATGAGGAGCAAGCACTGAGGCCCAGGGCTTTATAGGGCCTGGTGTGCTGGGACTGACTGGTTGGGAGCAGCTGATGGGATGCTCTGGAAAGTTGGCACTGTAGCCTAGAAGCTCCAGTCTGCTGGGTTTGCAGAGGGAGTGAGGAGCATGGTAGAGTAATAATAATAATAATAATAATAATAATAATAATAATAATATATTATTTATATCCTGCCCATCTGGCTGGGTTTCCCCAGCCACTCTGGGCGGCTTCCAACAAAATATTAAAAATACATTAATACACCAGTCATTAAAAACTTCCCTAAACAGGGCTGCCTTCAGATGTCTTCTAAAAGTCAGAGAGTTGTTTATTTCCTTGACATCTGATGGGAGGGGGTGCCACAAGGTGGGCGCCACTACCGAGAAGGCCCTCTGCCTGGTTCCCTGTAACCTCACTTCTCGCAGTGAGGGAACCGCCAGAAGGCCCTCGGAACTGGACCTCAGTGTCTGGGTAGAACGACGGGGGTGGAGATGCCCCTTCAGGTATACTGGGCCAAGGCCGTTTAGGGTTTTAAAGGTCAGCACCAACACTTTGAATTGTGCTCGTAAACGTACTGGGAGCCAATGTAGGTCTTTCAAGACCGGTGTTATGTGGTCTTGGCGGCCACTCCCAGTTACCAGTCTAGACCAATGCATTTTTCTGTCTGAAGTGAAGGAGAAGTTTGTGTACACCCACACCCACCCACACCCACACCTTACATACAAAAGCTGACTGGAGCAGCAGCTGAATCTTGTTTCAGTGCTGGTGAAGGGCAGCGTCTTCTAACGACTGAGGCAGGAGGCTACCTGAAGGGTGCAGGGCAGGTCACATGGCCTAGTGAGGAATGGCTGGGGATTCTACAAGGAAGAGTCAGGGGCCTGCTGTTATGACCTCCTCCAGAGGATGTTGCCTCCCTCTGCCTAATGGTAGAGCCAGCCGCTACGTTCAACACAAGCCCCAACATGTGAGTGTGTGTGTGCACACGTGCATGGACACAAACACACACCCTTTCTCTTTCACACACTGTTATTTAATCCCTGGCAGGAAATGTGCCATTGCTGCTGCCACAGCATGCCCCTGACAGTTCCCTTGCCCAGTTAGTCAATATGAGATTATAAAAAGGGCGTGAAATTCAGGCATTAACATTTACCCAGAGCAGTTTTTGTTTAGTTAGCTGTGGCATACCTGCTGGGGCTTGTGAGAGTCCCCTGGAGGCTTCAGGTGCAGCCTAAGTCCCGTGAGGTGTGCCCTTGCCCACCAGGCAGCAACATGCAGGATGCTTGACCATATATTCAATAGGCAATGTGATCTAGCTGTCCTTTGTTCCAGGTCTCTTATTCAGGGCTGCAAGGTGTGGTGGAACAACACCCCATGTAAACCTATAATCTACATGGGGAAGTGCTGTAGCTTAATGGCAGAGCATCCGACTCACATGCTGAAGGTCCCAGGTTCAATCCTTGGCATCTCCAGGTGGGGTTGAGAAGGTCTCCTGCCTGAAACGCTGGAGAACTGCTGCCAGTCAGTGTAGGAAATAGAAAGCGAGATGGACCATATTGTCTGACTCAGTATAAGGTAGCTTCCTATGTACGTTTGTTCATTCCATCAGCCCAGCCCTTTAAATTTCAGATCCCTCCTTTCTTCCATCAAGAAAATGGTGATGTGCAGGGGGGGCTTCCCAAGCTGTCTCCACTCCAGATCTGCTTCTCTTCAACAAGGCAGCTGCATCCCGATGGCCCACAATAACATTTTGCTGCCTGGAGCAAAGGACAACATTTGGCTGCCTTGACCTCCCCACAGCCCTCATTGGCGGAGAGTGGAATGTTACACCAACCCTGGTGACAGAGCAGTGTCCCCCACCTCATCAAGCTAGTTTAGGGGGACACTTCTACTCTAGGGTTACCAGACGTCCCCGGTTTCTGGGGACAGTCCCCAGATTTGCAAATCTGCCCCTGGGAAATGTGGCAGTGGCAGCCTCAGCAGCCCAGAGCCAGAGTATTGTACACAACACATCGCATAGGGACTTCCGGAAAGGAAAAATGGCAGGCGCCATGACCATGAGCAGCTCCTGAAGCCAGACAGAGCCAACTATGCTACCAGGCTGGCTCCGGGCTGCTGACTGCCGCTGCCGCCAACACTGCCAAAGGGGAACTGGGGGCGTCTGGTGGTGCAGATCTCCTGCCCCCTGCCCCCTTTGTTTCGACTGATTGGGGGAGGCTCGGGTTGCGGGTGGGCGCCTGTTGCCCAGTTTTTTAAAAACTCTGCGCATTTATGTTTCACAGGGTGCGAAAGAAGGGCTTGGCACCTTTATACAATATGCATGTGTGCTTGGGCCCAGGGTCTTTTGCCTCACCATCCCCACTACTGACTCCCTGTTGCTACTCAGCTTCAAAAAATAAGTGTCCCCGGATTCATTGAAAAAAATCTGGTAACCATATTCTACTCCCTTGCCCTCCAGCACCTCGCTGCCACTGCCCACCCCATGGCCTCTGCGACCTGAAGCAGCTGCTTTACTCTACCTAATGGTTTCATTTCATTGCAAACTGATTACTGTCTGAAAGATCTCAAGGCAATTTACAGTAGATAAACACATAAGGGTGTATCAGAGGTACACACAGTAGGAGAGGGTCTTCTCGGTGGCTGCTCCCAAGCCTAGGAACTCCCTTCCTAGAGAACTTTGGTGGTTGTCTTTTCGCTGGCAGGCGAAGCAACAGGCTTTTGGGAACTGACTGTATGGAAAGGGCTTGTGCTGTGATGTTTCCATTGTAACAATCGGTATGTTTTAATAGAGAGTGAGTGTGTAGTCCCGTCCCCCTTGGTGTCTAATTGTTTTTTAATGGTAGCTAATATCTGAAGGAGCAATTGACTCATGCCCCAGCCACACTGTTCACTGGACCATCTAATACTCCTCCCCATCCCTCACCCAAGAGGGGGCCAGATTGATATCAGAGCAAGCTCTCAGCCTGGGGGATGTTGAACTCCTTCTATCCACTCATTTGCAGCTACAGAGTCACAACATGCCTGAGTCTGCACAACTGATAAAGGGACCTTCAACACTGGTAGCAGATGCAGACATCAACCTCACACTCAAGGCAGCTCTGAAGGTCACCATGAACTCGGTTGGGCCAGCCCTCATGCCTGGGACCCCTTGCCTTGGTTACTGTGTGTATTGGGCTTTGACACCAACTTTGTTTCAGAAAAATCTTCAGGGCCCTTTTGCCCAGGTTTCTCACTATAAGGCAGCAGGAGCGGGTGGCAGCAGTTTGCATTTACTGGGTAATAAGCAGACTTATTTTTGGATTAGGGAATGTCTCTGGGTGAGGCCTTTACAGGAGGCAAAATCTTAGAGGGAGAGGTCGTGGCAAGTACCCAAAAGGCTATCCGAGGCAATAATGATTCCCCTTCTGTGTAACATTTTATGAGCTCCTGGGAATCACGCAGTGTCACAAAGGGAGATGCAGGCAAGGTACACAGGGAGGAGTGAGAGAGTCATAATCCTTTAAGACCGTAATTACCCTTTTATGCTGGGCCTGTTTCCTTTTACTGCTGCTTTTCTTCTTAGGGCTGCTAACTTAAATAAAGGAAAGGTGATTTATGGTCACAGTGCAGTGTGTTAAAGGGCGTGGGGATCTTCCTGTGCCCTTGCATGCTGGGAATGCTATTTAAGCCATATTCTCTAAGGACCACAGGACCCAAGCATCTGACCATTCAGATTCTGTTTCTATCACCAGTGTCCAGGACCTGAAAACCAGGCTCAAGCAATGCCAACTTTTGCCCTGAACCCAGAGCTCCTCCTTGGGCTCTGGGATCCCATCCTGCTCAACTCTCAACTGCCAGATTATTCCAGGCTTGGCTCTGAGGGACTCCAGGGCTAGGCCCTCCTTTACCTCCAAGTCCCACCTCCTGACTTTGACATCAAGTGCTGGCAGCGTCATTTCATGCTGCCTCAGATTTCAAGTCGTCCTACTCTTTGGGGTCATCCCCCGTTGGAGACTCTGGTCTTCCTCCTTAACCCGCTGCTACTGTTTCTCCTCCAGGCCTGGAAAACTGAGCTTGGTGGTACCATCTAGGCTGCAGTACCAGCCAGTGTGCACATTCCATCAGCTGAGCTCCTCTTGCACCAGGCTCTATTCTGGCCCATCAGGCCCTGTAACAAAACCTGCTGCTAGTGCTGGCCAACTTGGTGCTCTCTTGATGTTGCTGAACTCCAGCTCCCACCATCCCTGGCTGGTGAGCATGCTGGCTGAGGCTGGTGAGAGCTGGAGCTGAACAACATCCGCAGGGCACCTTCTTGGCTACCCTGCCCTACATGTGCCAAGCCAGCTTTGGAGGCTCAGCGCGCTATCCTGCCCACATGTGAGACCAGACTGCTGGGCTCCACCAGCAGACGGCCTACTTGGTGGCGCTGGGACTTAGAACTTCCTCTCTTGGTAACAGTCTGGCCGGTTCCTTCCTTCCCAGTTCGAGACAGCTGGTAAAGCTTTTGCTAATTCCGGCCAGCTTTTAAGGCAGCTTTTTCTCTAAGCCACACTTTCCGAATAAAAATTCTTTGCACCACACCACATTTTTATTGATAAGAAATACAATGGAAAACAAAGAGAAACTCCTAGCCGTGCTTGATTTATAACATAGAACACAACTACTTTATAATATGATCATGGGGCATCCAGACAGTATAAAACAAAGAACATGAACCATTTAAAAAAACGAATCATTCCCAAAATGTAATTATAAACATATGTACCATAAGTATGTATGCGAACTTAATGAGAGGTGTGAGCTTGCCAGGTAATCTCATTTAGATTATGTCTAATTTGAGACAAACGTACTCTCATTGCCTCATCAGCACAAAGAAGCCTTTCTCTTTTCTGATCTCCCATATTTGCCAGAGTTGGAAATCCCCGCTCACAACAATATGTCGTGAAGAACTATAGCATACCCAATGCTGTTGAAGAGAAGTGTGGGTACTGTTTCTGGTTGTATATTGTTGTATATCCAAAGAGTCCAGTGCCGTGCAGTAAATGACACTGAAATGCTTAAATGCTTCTTTGATAGTCTTTGAATCTTCCTGTCACACTTGCCACCCTCTCCTGCCACACCAATTTGGGATGCCACAGCCTTTCAGAACCACTGTTTTAAGGTATATTTGGACTACATCTCCCACCAGCCCCAGCCAACACCAATAAAGCCACGCTAAGGCAAACGATAACACTTGAGCTATTTGGCTTTCTGTAGAGTCTCAGCACCTTGACCCTATGCAAGGACAGTTTCTGCCTGTGCTCCTGGGCTCAATGGCCAGTCCACTCTGGACCTTGCCCTCTGCTTGATGTTGACTGTGTGTTGCAGTCTTCTGGGACACTGGGATGGGCTGTCTGACAGCCCTGTCAAGCGCCTTGTCCGGTGTCTAAACCTTGCCAAGGCCAGACAGAGCCCACCCCTCCCGCTGACCGCTATTGTTTGCATCTCCAGACAAGGATTTGGGTCCAGGTGTTTGCTGACCTCAACCCTTCCCTCCTTTCCAGAGGGGTGTGTGTGTGTGTGTGTGTGTGTGTGTAAAAGAAGGATTACTCCCGGATTAATTCCAGAGCCCTTTTCATCGCCAGCAGAAAAATCTCCATCCCCTTAACCCAGGCTCCATATTCATTAAGCCATAATGACTCTATTAATTGAATATGTAAGTTTGCTTAATTAGACACAAGACTTATTTCTTCAGTTTAAAGGGTAAAAATAAAAAATTTAAGCAGGCGGACGAGATCGAGCATTTAGCGATGATGGATGGGAACTGGGAAAGTGCAATATCCCAAGATGGAGGTGGTTAATGGCACCCGCTCATTAGGCGATGTACATTAGCAGAAAGGTCAGTCCATTTTAGGGCTTGATGCGTTTCTCAGATAGTAAATTTTAAGCAGGGGTGGGTGGGAAGGGGAAGGTACACTGAGAAAGAGCTGGAAATGGGGGGGGGGGTGCCATTGGATCCCAGGGGGAGCACAGTGGTTTTCAGAAGCAGCGCTGGGACCAGATTACTTCACATGGGTGGAAAGCTTGGCCTTTCACTATTGGGGAAGATCTGTACGGGTGTGTGGCTCTTTTGGACTCCATATCCTCACATTGGGCCTCTGGAACTCCCTGCCTCATGAGCTCTGTCTGAATCCTCCCCTCAAAACCTGTTCTGAGGGAGCCTAGTTAGAAAAAGAGAAGCTGACCTTTGGCAACAGTGTGTTGGAAGGGGTCATAGTTCAGAGACAGAGCTGTCTCACCAGAGTGGTGCATGCTCTAGTTATCTCCCGCTTAGACTACTGCAATGCGCTCTACGTGGGGCTACCTTTGAAGGTGACCCGGAAACTGCAATTAATCCAGAATGCGGCAGCTAGACTGGTGACAGGGAGTGGCCGCCGGGACCACATAACACCGGTTCTGAGAGATCTGCATTGGCTCCCAGTACGTTTCCGAGCACAATTCAAAGTGTTGGTGCTGACCTTTAAAGCCCTAAACAGCCTTGGTCCAGTATACCTGAAGGAGCATCTCCACCCCCATCGTTCTGCCTGGACACTGAGGTCCAGCACCAAGGGCCTTCTGGCAGTTTCCTCATTGCGAGAAGCAAAGTTACAGGGAACCAGGCAGAGGGCCTTCTCAGTAGTGGCGCCCACCCTGTGGAACACCCTCCCTTCAGATGTGAAGGAAATAAGCAGCTATCCCATCTTTAAAAGACATCTGAAGGCAGCCCTGTTTAGGGAAGTTTTTAATATTTAACGCTGTATTGTTTTTAACACTTGATTGGGAGCCGCCCAGTGGCTGGGGAAACTCAGCCAGATGGGCGGGGTATAAATAATAAATAATAATAATAATAATAATAATAATAATAATAATAATAATAATAATTAAGTATCTGTCTTGAATACAGAGGGTCCCAGGTTCAATTCCTGGCACCTTCAGGTAGGGCTTGGAGAGACCCCAGCCTGAAGTCCAGGGGAGCGGCTGCCAGTAAGTGTAAGCAGTACTGAGCTAGATGGACCAGTGCTCTGACCCAGTATGCCAGCTTCCTATGGTTCTTCCTCGGCTATGATCTGAATTCTCCCCGCTGGGGGGCTCTACTCTGGCTTCCTGTTTCACTTTATTGTATTGTATTTTAATCGCCTTGGGCAAAGTATTTTACCGTCACAGCACAGGATATGTTGTGCCGTCAGGATCCCCATCTCAAGCCAACCTAAGTCCGTGCGCTTGAGGGAGAGCCCTTGACCCTCCATTTCTCAGCTTCCCTTTGGAGCATCTGGTTGGAAGAACTGCCTGCCTGCTTGGCCTCTGCACAAGAGGGGTGGGGGGAGTCAATCCAGTTTGAATTTAAAGGCCAACCTGCCTCATTCGCACTTCCTTTTTTTATATATATATAATAATTTTATTAAGGTTTCCATTTTAACAATCCAATCATATTGCATTAAATATTCCAAATTATACAAATACATATCATAAAGTCCAAATATTTTGCCAAATTATAAATTTTTGTTGGGGCTTCCCATGCTTCAAGTTCAGTGGGGTCCAATCACCTTATGTTTCTACTACCTTGAGTTTCCAAAAGTTCCTTCTTTGAGTCCTCCTGTTGCTATCCTTCTTTCTTTCACGGCCTCTGAGTTGTTTCCACAGGCGAGTTGAAATGAACAATAATATACTTCTGTGTGAAATTTGTATGGCTCTCCTTTTTTCTTTTTTCCCCTTTTTGCAGCTGGTACGTCTATTATTTGCAGTATGTCCTCATCCGCTGTTTATGCCGAATCAATCCAAAAGCCCTTCTCTGGTGGCAGACGCCATCTTCTCTCAGTTCCGATGAAATAAAATCTAGGTGTTTGCTCATTAATTTTCTCAGACAGGTTGCATCAAACATTACTCTTTCCAGGGGAGGTTTGCCAAATTGGACTTGAAGTACAGATATAATAACAAATTAAGAGCTCGCCTCCCCCTATGAATATTTATCTCTGCAACTCAGTCTATCCCATAATGGCGGATCCCAATTAAATAGTGCGTCACAGGAGAGTCTTTTATCTTCTTCCAAATATTTCAAAGAACAAAGGCTTTAGTTAGTATTATTTCCACACAGTTTATATTTTCCGATCTCACTTGCTATCAGTAATGTAGACGGTTCTTCTGGGGGGGGTTGTTATGTATTATTGTAGTAGAAAAAGAAAAAGTTTTATCCCCCCTCCTTTCCGTTCCGTTCCAACATACCGGCTTAGATGTTATTCTTTGATGTTATCTTTCTTCCTCTCCATCACTCTTGGCTCCTCAGTGGCTGGCTTAATTGGCAGATTAATTACCCTTTCTTCACCCGAAGCATGTCCAAGATCTTAAATCAATTTTTTTATCTTAAGAAATGGAACTAGGAGCTATCATGAAGACAGCGTCCAGGAGATCCGAACTCCTTCAAGGGCTTTCCATCCAGTGCCCCCACCCCCTCCTTCTTTACGAACTTGGGGGTGGTTTGTGGGCATCCGCGGATGAGACTGCATCTTCCCTTCCACCGGGAAGAATTTGGGAGGCTGATTACTCCCATCTCAGCCTCTAAATTACCTCGTGGGAACTGGAGAGATGGTATTGTCAGCCATCTTTCGCGGAGCCCCCTCATTCGCACTTCCTAAAGCAATATTGGAACTGGAACACAGTCAACCTTTGAAATTCAAAATTCTCCAGCCAGGTAATGTTCACAAAAGGGCATTTACTAGGCGAAAACGAGTACAAAATTGCAAATCCTGGTGAAAACAGCATATGGAAATGCATTCCATGAGGGGAAATTGCTCTGCAAAAAATGAAATTTCCACAAAGTTTTGATAAGTTTTCACGAGGACTTTAAAGAGAAATCACAAACTGATGGGGAAATGTGGTTAATTGAATTTAAGATGGGAAAAATGAGAAGCTGAGAATACCTGAAATTGACATACGGTATTTGCCTTTGGTCTGATCCTGTTGTAGGCCTCCTCTTGTGTTTCTCACAATTCCTCCAAGTGTCACCTTTCCTCTTCCAACTAATTAAGATGTTTGCAGGAAGCTTTCTTGTGCAGGACCATTGAAATGAATGGGGACCCAAGAGTGAGCTCCCCTGCTCTTCTCTTGCATGGCCCCTGCACATCTCAGTGCGGCTTGTGTAGAAGAATTTCCCACTGGATGGTACCTCCTGGCTCACCTCTGTTTCTCTCCCACTTTATCCCACTTATGGACACCCAAAATGTGGTGCTTGGGGTTAGGTAGCCCACACCTCACCTTGTTCCAGGTTCAGGCCAGTTGGCTCCAACCTCCTCTGTAGCTCTTGGCAGCCAAAGATTTGTCTCCAGAACATCTGCAGAGGTGTAAGGCTGCAACTGGGTGGAGTGGGGAGAAGCTGGCCCTTGGCTAGTTTGGCCAGTTCACTGCATCGTGTACAGTGGTACCTCAGGTTAAGTACTTAATTCGTTCCGGAGGTCCATTCTTAACCGGAAACTGTTCTTAACCTGAAGCACCACTTTAGCTAATGGGGCCTCCTGCTGCTGCCGTGCCAGCGGAGCAAGATTTCTGTTCTTATCCTGAAGCAAAGTTCTTAACCTGAAGCAATATTTCTGGGTTAGCGGAGTCTTTAACCTGAAGCATATGTAACCTGAAGTGTATGTAACCTGAGGTACCACTGTATAGGCTGGCATTTTGTGGCGGCTTTGCCATTTTGACGGCTGTTTTCTCGAACTGTTATAGTATTTTTCATTTCCGCAATCTGCTGCTCGCTTTGCCCTAACTCTTCTGAGGAACTCAAGGAGGCCTGCTCTAGATTAGCCCCCTAGACTCTGGAATGCAGAAGACGGCTTTACACTGAGAGACCATCTCAATCAGGATTGTCTCCAGTGACTGGCTGTGGTTCTCTGGGGTCTCAGACAAGCAGAGGTTGGATGGCCACTTGTCATGGATGCTTTGCTGGGATTCTTGCTTTGCAGGAGGTTGGACTAAATGACCCTTGGGTTTCCCTCCAACTCGGCAGTTCTATGCACTTTCCCAACGCTACCTGGAGAGTCCATGGGCTGGGCTCCTTGGGACACTGGAATGCAAAGCATGTCCTCTGCCAGTGAGCTTCGTCCATCTTTCCCAATATTTTTCACTCCAACTGACAGCCACTTGCCTGCCTTTAAATGGGAGAAGTCAGAGCTTAAAGCAGTGGTCTTCTGCATGCGAGGCCTGTCTCCCACCATGACGGAGTGATGGTCTCTTCCCAGGCACCTTGCTTGTCAGAGTAGCCAGGACAAGGGAGGAGCCAAAGGACTGGACTCAGGGGTCAACAAGGCAGCTTCATATTTTCATAGCATGCCAGGTGGGGGGAGGCTGTTTGGGGTGGCAGCCTTGTGTCATCATGTGCAAAGGGTTGTCCCATCCTCAATTCAGGAACGGCTGTCAGGCCCCGTCCTTCCCTGTAAAAGGTCTAGAAGAGGAGAAGCAATATTTTGACAGATGAACCATTTGGTGGGAACACTTCTCCCTGCACAAAGCAGCAGGATCATTTTGCAGCCAGCCCCAAAGGCAATAAATTTGCAGGGGCTTTCAAATGGTGACCTCCTCTCAAATCATCATCAGGCTTGGAGGCATTTAAAGAATTGATTCAATTAACCCAGGTGGTGAGTCTTGGATGGGGGAGATGCTATAAGGCATGATTTATTCTTGCACTAAAATTAAAACACAAGTATCTGTTGAAGAACATTTGCTGCCAATGTGATGACTAATGAAAGTGCCAAGTAATTAATGAGAGAAAGCTAAGGCTAAAGCACTTGAGATATAATAGCGCATAAAACCATCAGTACATCGTAAGGGCTGCCTTTCTGGACCGGACTGAAGCTCCATTAGTTTAACATTTTGTTTGCAGCAGGAGTTCCCAAGGTGATAATTCCCTGGCTTGGGTTTGGTCCCCACTGCTTGCTTCAAAAAGGTAAACTGCATCTAAACCTGGAGGTTCTATATTGTTATTACATGTAACAGACACTGACAGACCTTCTCTCTCTCTCTCTTCTCTTTTTGTCCAATTCCCCTTTGGAAGCTATATGACGGATAAGGCAATGATATGCACCATTTTACAATATGCAGAGATGAAAATGTGTAAACAAACCAGAGAAGGGAGCTGAGGGAAGTCCTTGGTGGGTGGGAGAGGGAGGGATGGGAGGGAACAAAAAAAAAGGGGGGGATGTAATTGGTTATAAAAGGTAAAGGTAAAGGTACCCCTGCCCGTACGGGCCAGTCTTGACAGACTCTAGGGTTGTGCGCTCATCTCACTCAAGAGGCCGGGAGCCAGCGCTGTCCGCAGACACTTCCGGGTCACGTGGCCAGCGTGACGAAGCTGCTCCAGCGAACCAGCACCAGAGCAGCACACGGAAACGCCGTTTACCTTCCCGCTGGTAAGCGGTCCCTATTTATCTACTTGCACCCGGGGGTGCTTTCAAACTGCTAGGTTGGCAGGCGCTGGGACCGAGTAACGGGAGCGCACCCCGCCGCGGGGATTCGAACCGACGACCATGCGATCAGCAAGTCCTAGGCGCTGAGGTTTAACCCACAGCGCCACCCACGTCCCTATGTAATTGTTTATATTAATCGATAATTTGTTTTGTTAAAATGGTTTATTAAATAAATATATATTTTTTAAAGGAAGCTATCTAAACCTACTGGTTTTCCCAGTAGTGATGTATGGAAGTGAGAGCTGGACCATAAAGAAGGCTGATCGCCGAAGAATTGATGCTTTTGAATTATGGTGCTGGAGAAGACTCTTGAGAGTCCCATGGACTGCAAGAAGATCAAATGCATCCATTCTTAATGAAATCAGCCCTGAGTGCTCACTGGAAGGACAGATCCTGAAGCTGAGGCTCCAGTACTTTGGCCACCTCATGAGAAGAGAAGACTCCCTGGAGAAGACACTGATGCTGGGAAAGATGGAGGGCACAAGGAGAAGGGGGCGACAGAGGATGAGATGGTTGGATAGTGTTTTCGAGGTTACCAGCATGAGTTTGACCAAACTGCGGGAGGTAGTGGAGGACAGAGGTGCCTGGCGTGCTCTGGTCCATGGGGTCACGAAGAGTCGGACACGACTAAACGACTAAACAACAACAATCTAAACCTACATTCATCTCTCCATCTTGTGGCCATGAGTTCCTAAGTTAAATATGCATTGTGTGAATAAAACCTTTCTTTTCTACTGACAGTATATCAACAGGGCTCCCCCTACTGGTGGTTGACCCTTATGAGACTACCTGCATGATGGGCAGGAGTCAGTTATAGTCGGTTCAGTTCCAATGCCTAAGCAAATACCGCTCACATCTGCAACCAATAAAGTTGTGGCCTTATTTATCTCATGAACCCAAAATACTGGTGTCTGTGTGTTTCATTATCTAAGAAATGGGGTGGTGCTTGGGGCCTTGCCATGCAACCCCCCTTCCCAGTCCATTTAGGGCTTTAGAAGGCACCCTCAAATAAGCTGGAAGTAGCCAAAGCTGATCTTTCCATGCTGCCAAGATCACCATTGCAGGCTCCCATTCACAGCCTTCCTGCCGTCTTTTGAACCAACTCAAGTTTCTTAAAACCTTTCAGTGGCACTCCCATATGTGGGGCACTGTAGGACTCAAGCCTGGGTTGCATGTGCCCCCCCCGAAGGGAGAGCTGTCTCCCTTTGGCACACATTTTAACCCCCTAGTTTCTAGAGAGATTGGCCCCAGGCCGACGTCAACATGTTTGTTCAAGCACCGAAAGGAGTGTGGGTGGGTGTGGAGCAGTGTTTAATCTTGTGATAATCTGGAGGCTGACATTAGCTACTGGGCTAAGTTCAAGGCGTTGGTTTTGGTGTATAAAGGCCCATACATCTTGGGTCCAGGATACCTGAAAGTTTGTCTCACCCCTTAAGTATGCAGTTGATCACCGTGTCCTGCAGAGAACTTCTTCTCAGGAGGTCCATTCTGCACAATCTAGGAATTGGCCCTTTAGTGCTGTGGCACCTGCCCTCTGGAATTACCACCCCTTGAATATTAGACAATGTTGGTCTCTTTTCAGTAACTACTGAATACCTTCCTTTTCCAGCAAGCCTTTCAAGCTGAGGTCTTTCCCAGTCTGCATCTGCGCTAGAATTATTTCTAAGTTGTTTTAATGGCATTTTTATTGTTTTTATCAATTGGTTGCCACCCTGGGCTCCTTTGGGGGGAAGGGTGGGATATAGATTTAGTAATAATAATCTAGGGTGCACCTATTACCCCCCCACGTACTTCTTGGACTGGTGATGAAGAAAGTTTAATGCCTCTTGCTGACATGTCTGGTTCCTTCTCTTTGGGTTTCCTTGGAGAAGGCCCTGCAAAGATCCAGGAGTTCTAACGGTGATTTGATTTGTCAAGATTTGTGCTGCAGAGCAATTCTCACACCTCCTCTGCAAAAGGTGAAACTGGCAGGATTTGAGGTCACCTCCTCTTCCCGCGGCTGAGGCCAATCTCTGCAGGGTTCAGAGCAGCCTCGTCCTCCGCTGCCTGTGAGCGTGTGTGCTGCCTCAAGTGAAGGAAGGCATCAACAGCCTCCCTCCTAACAGCATGGAGGCTCATGAAGTTTAATTGAGCAGATTTAATGTGCTCCTGCTGCTGACAGCTGCTCCTTCTTACAGCGCCGGAGCTGCAGCTCCCTTTGGAACAAGAGAACACGAATTCTTGGAAGGAATGTTTCCGTTCGCAAAAGGTTGCTTACAAATGCCCCAAAACGTGTTCAAACATAGACTCTTTGGCCTAATCACATTTACTTTCTGCAGTGATTTTTCCCTTCTCTTAGGGCTACATGCTGAAGCAGGCAGATTTAAGAGCCCCACTGAACTCAGTAGGAGTTACTAAGGGAAACAGGACATAGGAATATGGGAAACTGTCAGAACATTGAGCCATCTAGTTCAGTATTGCCTAGACGGACTGGCAGCAGTTGTTGAGGTTTCAGGCTGGGTCTCTCTCCCAGCTGGGATTGAACCTGGGACCTTCTGCAGTCAAAGCAGATGCTCTGCCACTGAGCTACAGCCCTTACTTCTGAGTAAACATGCACAGGGCGTGGATCACTTCTTGCAAAATCTCTGTGGAGGGACCTAAAAGAATGAAAAGTGATTTTTTAGTCCTGCTCTGAGATCTTGCAACCTTTGTGCTTTGGCTACAATGCAATGAAATGAGAGGTCTGTGCTACTGCTTAAGTTTGCAAGCCAACCACAGAAGTATTAATTTGAAGCATGGTGCAGTGGGCAGCCTGGGAACTGTAGTTTGCTTAGAGGGCTGGGAATTGCAGCTCTGTGGGGGGGTTAGACTTCAGGGTAGTTCCTGGATTCTTTGGGGGAAGTTTAAAAGCAAAACAAAAACCGAGCTTGATTACTTTCCTCTCAAAATGTTAAAAAAGAAAGGATACTACTACTATTACTATTCCCAGTGGAATAATAATAATAATAATCAATTTTATTTATATCCCGCCCTCCCCAGCCGAAGCCGGGCTCAGAGCAGCTAAGAACAGTAAAAATAACACAGTTTACATAAAATCACAATCAATTAATTGAAATACATTCTAAAATCAATTCAGAATCAAATTAATGGCAACCATTGGGCTAGAGTGCTATGAGGATTACAGAAGGAGAGAGGGGGTCAGACTGTGCCTTGGCCAAAGGCCTGGTGGAACAGCTCTGTCTTGCAGGCCCTGCGGAAAGATGTCAAGTCCCGCAGGGCCCTAGTCTCTTGTGATAGAGCGTTCCACCAGACTGGGGCCACGGCCGAAAAAGCCCTGGCTCTGGTTGAGGCCAGCCTAACCTCTCTGTGGCCTGGGATCTCCAAGATGCTTTTATTTGAAGACCGTAACGTCCTCTGTTATGGGATGTGGGTGGCACTGTGGGTTAAACCACAGAGCCTAGGACTTGCCGATCAGAAGGTTGGCGGTTTGAATCCCCGCGACGGGGTGAGCTCCTGTTGCTCAGTCCCTGCTCCTGCAAACCTAGCAGTTCGAAAGTATGTCAAAGCGCAAGTAGATAAATAGGTACCACTCCGGTGGGAAGGTGAACGGCGTTTCTGTGTGCTGCTCTGGTTAGCCAGAAGCGGCTTAGTCATACTGGCCACAGGACCCGGAAGCTGTACGCCGGCTCCCTCGGCCAATAAAGTGAGTTGAGCGCCACAACCCCAGAGTCGGCCACGACTGGACCTAATGATCAGGGGTCCCTTTACTTTACTTTTAAGGTCCTCTGTGGGACATACCAGGAGAGGCGGTCCTAGGCCTTACAGGGCTTTAAAGGTTAAAACCAGCACCTTAAACCTGATCCTGTACTCCACCGGGAGCCAGTGCAGAAGGAGCGGTGCCGGCAGTGGCAGTTCCCCGCTTGGCCCAGCAGATGGAAGCAAACTCACGGGAGATGCTGCCTCCGCTGGAGAAGGTGATCTTGGGCTGGGCATCACCCCAGCGCGGCGCCCTCCAGGCCCAGCGGGCTGCCCTCCTGCCAACATCCAAGCTGCACACAAAGCAGCAGCGGCGGGAGTGCCCTGCTGCGCCCAGCCAAGGCGGGCTTTCTGCACGAGCCCCGGAGCTATGAAATCAGACGCTGCAGGCGAGACCAGGGCTCCGGCCAGGTGCGGAGCGGGGAGCTAAGTCCAGGCGGAGTTGGGGCTGACAAAGTAGCGGGAGTCCCTGTGGCCCTGCGCCCCCTGGCCGCCCCCCGCGCCCCTCCCGGCAGGAGTGGCTTCCGAGGCTCCTGCCTGGCCAGCGGAGCCTTCCCTTCCGTGCGCTTCTGGGGTCGCCCTGAGCTCAGCCAGCAGGCCCAGTGGTCGGAGGTGCTATTCCTGGTGGGGGCCGCCCGCTCAGGGTCTCCCTCCCCGGACATCAAGTTGGGAGGCTGGTCCCACGCACGTTGGCTGTCAAGGGTTTCAAGAAAGCTTAGCAGGTGACTCTTGCGCGGATCATGAAACTTCATCTGCATCTAGAATGGATTTATGGACACACTGAGAAAGAGAGAGACACACGCAGACAGACTAAAGCATCGGGCGCCTCCGGAGCCCCCACTCCGCGGGTCCCCGTGGCTGCCTTCGAGGATCGCAACGGGGCTTGCTTCCTTGGGGACCCGCAGAGCGAGGGGGGCCCATGGGGCCACCCAGGTCACGCGCATGGCCAGGGGTCTCGGGGTCCAGCAGCGCCTGAAACGGACAGAGCTGTCCAAGCCGGGATGGAGAGGGCCGCCCTTCCAAGTCCGGTCGATTTCAAGTCCCAATTCTCTCCCCTCGAACTTCGCGGGACCGACGAACTCTTCCCTTGGGCCGGAGGATCTGGCGGGGGTGCTGCTTCCCTCGGGATCGTGGCCCAAATGCCGAGCGCTGTGTTCGCCCCTGCCCCGCTTTGCCGCCCGAGCAGAAGAGGCGAAAGGGCTTCTCCCTGGGAACCTCTTTCCGGCATTTCATACCAAGCGAGTTTTCCTCGGAAGACTATTCCTTGCCAGGCCTACTCAGAGGAAGGACTGCAGGCATGGCCCAACTTGGCCCGCCAGATGTTTTGGGACTACAACTCCCATCATCCCTAGCTAACAGGCCCAGTGGTCAGGGATGATGGGAATTGTAGTCCCAAAGCACCTGGAGGGCCAAGTTTGGCCATGCCTGACTCAATGGGATCCTCCCTCGCTGCCCGACCAGGGCCTTGCACGGATCCACTGGGAGAGGGGAGCAGAACTGACCACCACAGTCTTTTGTGGCTAACTGGACTCCTGACTTCTCTTCTTAGTGGAGAGTTTTTCACAGCCATGCCATCCATTTAAAGCCCTCTTGCGCCTCTTTAAGAGTCTTGGCTCCCCTCTCAAAGAATCCTGGGAACTGGAGCTCCTTGAAGATTTAACAAGGCACCCTTCATAAACCACAGTTCCCAGGGTTCTCTGGGGACAGGGAGGCAAGACTCTTAAAGTGTCCTACAAGCCTGGGCGTATGTTGCGGGCTCAGGCTTTATGCTGGGGGTGGTCACAAGCTCAGTCAAGGTTTTTTTATTGATTTACTTGATTTAGGGGGCCAGCTGCCCCCTGCTCGCCCCCGGGCACGCCCTTGCCTACCAGTGTTTTACATGGATGGTGCCAGGTGCGATAGAGTGAGCATCTGGGGCCCTTGAGCCTTTTGGTCCCTTTGTGAAAGTCACCCAGCAATGAAAGGGTGGTGGTGGTCCTCGGGTGGCTCACTTGGGCCACTCACAAGGGAACGCGGGTCTGCGGATGAGGCTTGGCGACGGGGGGTTGCATTAGATGACCCCTGCGACCCCTTCCAATTCTACAATTCTACCAGTCTATGATCTGCGCCGGGTTTCGGCCAATGAGCTCTACAAGCGAGACTCCTGCAAAAGAACTTCAAACCCCCTTCCTTCCAAGGGCGCGCGCGCGCATGTGTCAGGATGAGTCCCTCCGACTCCTCGCTTTCTCCTCGCAGGCGATCAGAAGCCAGATTGAACGCGAAGGTTGGGGTTTCCCCCCCCCCTGTTCTCCGTGACGTTTCTCACTTTTGAAACTGAAATAAGTTTCCAATTAAAACAAAAACAAAAAAACCGATCTGCCCAACGCGGAATAAAACAGCCCCTCAACAACAAAGGGTAGGGGTTTTTTGGGGGGAGGGGGCGTTCTGCTCCTCTTTGGATCTTCTTCTGCAATCCCTGAACTGGTCTTCAAAGCAGGTGCTGTCAGTCATGCCTCAGCCCAGTCCTCTCTGGGAGGCATAGGAGCCAAGGTCATTTCGGCGCCCCCAATAAAATATTTGAGGGGGCAGGCCCCCAAAAGTTGATGGGCATTGCCATTCAAATGGTGTGGGTGTGCGCCACGCCAACTGATCAATTATGTGGGGTGGGGCTTACCTGGGCCCCCCAATATTTTATTCAAGTTGGCACGCCTGCTGTGAGGGGAACAGGGGTCTCTCAACAACTCTCAACACCCACAGCAAACTACAGTTCTCACGATCCTTGACTGTTCAATGTGGTATCACAGCGCTTTAAATGAATAGTGTGGATGCTGCCTGCGGCTGCTTCTCTAAGCCGCCCCTCTGCCATCCATGGCTGAAGTGGCTTGGGGACACCCTGGCTTCCCCAGACCCTCGCATCGCTCCCACCTGGGCTGAGGCTCCGTGCCTGCGCCCCCAAGAGAGAGGGGGGCGGAGCGCGTTTCTGGGTCTGACATGTTTATGGCTCCTTTTCCTCCCTCCCTTGGCAGCGAGTTTCTAATTAGATTCCCAAATTCCTTCTGGGCTGCTGGAGGAGTGAGTCCCCTTCTTCCCTCCTGGAGCCGCTGCCCAGATATCCCCCTCGTCGGATTTCCGCTGGGCTGCATCTAAGACCAAGGTGCTAATTCCTCTTTAATTATCCCAGGGAAACCCTCCGTAATTGCTTCTCTTCCCCCCGCCCCGCCAGCCTCGCCTTGGACCCTCTTCTCCCGCCTCTGCTTATCAGCAAAAGGGGGAAGAAGGATTCAGGCAAAGCCTCTTTCCCTGGTGAGCAAAGGGAGTTATCAGTTCCTGCTGGTGCCCAGTTGATGGGATGAAGCTCAAGGGGGGAGCGGGTGGCTGGACTTGACGGCCAGCCAGGGAGGACCTGTTGCCTCTCCTCGACGCCTCTGCAGGGCTTGGGGTGGAGAGGCTCTGGATGCTCCCATCCTCCTTGGAGGTCGTCCTGCCTCCTTGGCCCTGCCCTCCCGTCCAATAAGGAGAGGTTGCCTTGACACCTGCTTATATACCGAAGACGGCAGCAGCCTCCAAATCTCCAGCGCTGGGTTGGGGGAAGAGGGGAGAAAATACACACATAAACACCCACCCACACTCCCCTCTCTCCATACCTATTTCAAGCCACAGACTTAGGGAGACAGTCGCCCCGTCGGGCAAGGAGAAGAAGGCTCCCGAGACGATGACCTCCAGCAAAATTGAGATGCCAGGTGGACTGAAGGCGGACCCGGCGGCTCTGATGGCTTCTCTGCATTTGCTCCCGTCTCCCACCCTCAACCTGGAGATCAAGTACACCAAGGTAAGTCACCTGTCTGCTCTTCCCTGCCAGAGGAGCACGGGCTTCTCCTTTTCTGAGCTGACACAAAACCGCTTCACTCGGACTTCTCTTCAAAAACACACAACCACAAAAGCCAGAAAGAGGTGCGTTTTCAGGTGCTGGATACCAGTAGATGGGTGGCTATATGTGAAAGAAAGTCCATAGGATGAGAAAAAATATCTTGCCCTTTCTAGTTTGCCTGGCATCATTTTAACTCTTTGGATCAGTTTTTCTTTCTTTCTGGGAAAAGGGTTTCTCCTCACAGACTTGAGCTCCTGAAGATTGTTGGAGGGCGCGATTGTACAAATCTTGTTTTAGCCTATTGAAAGATGATGAGAATCATGTTCTGTTTTGCTGTTCTAAAAACTGGTGTCTTTCGCTCCTGGGACTCTTCCTTAACAATTCCTGCCGCAGATGTCACCAAGCCAAGTTGTTGTAACTTTGGAAGGAGGGAATCGTTTGCTGATCTCCTTCCTAGACAAATAACCATCTCGAATACAGGCAACTTGGCAAGAAAATTATTTGCTTATCCACATCACCAAGTGCCCAGGGTTGATGGCTTATTCTGCGGGCTAAGGTGTGCAGAGCTTTCCTATATTTACAGTTGATACAGATCTGCAAGGTTTTTTAGCGTATGTGTGTTCAGAAGACAGTTATTCCAGAACGCAATTTCGACAGGAAATGTGATGCCTTTGGTCCGTCTTCTGGTTGTGAATGCCTGCTTGTATTATTAAGCACACTGGACATGATCCCGTGGGATGCAAGGCCATTTGCACAAGCCCCACTGAGGTTAAAGGGGAATTGCGCGAGAGCGTGCAACTCAGTGAGCAGTCCTTGCAGGAGAATTTGGGCATGGATCAGGTCCCAAGCGCGGACATTCTTCATCCTTTGAAAGGGACATTAGACGCTTCAGGCTTGTAAAAAGGCGGCACTTCTATTTAAAGCCAATATTGTCCTGAAGGTCACGCAATGCCGATCAACAAGAAACCTCATTGATACATGATAAATGTTTGTTAAAGATTCATTCTGTTCCCAGAATGTTTCATCACGAATGTGTTCTGTTCCCAAATTTCATCACGAATTTGCTGCTGCTCCCTGTTTTTTCTTAAATCCGAAATACAATAGCCACATGAGGACTTGCTGATCATTCGAATAAACCACCTATTTTCAAATTAAAATAAAATAAATGTGAGTCTCGAATGCCTTGTGCCGGTTCACTTACCTGGCACTTAACTGCTCTTAACAATGTAAGGATTATTTGTCTATAGTGCTAGGATTACTGGGGGTGCGATCCAGTCAAATTAAGCACTTTCAAGCCTCATTGATTTCAGTGGGAGATAATGAAGCCGGTCGCTGACTCTTCCCGTTGAAATCAAAGGAATGTGCAGAAGCGTAGCTGGTTCGTAATCACAATACTGGTGGTTTTATGCGCAGAGGCTGCAATTCTACATACACTTCCTAGTACGGGGTAAGCCCCATTGAGCTCAATGGAACTTACTTCTGAGTAAAAAAAATACTGTATGAATTGTGCTGTAACCATCTATAGCTAAGCATCTTTACATCCATTGTGATGGCTCAGCGTCTTGCTTAGTTCTCTCCAGCTGAAATCAGTGAGATCTAATAGCGCTTAACTTGGGCTGGATCCTACCACAGTCTTGATATTATTTATAAAAAGAGAAAGAAAAGTGATCTAGATTAAATATGGATATGTAGAAATATGGGGGGAAAAGAATCTGTCTCACGGCAGCTTGTTTCAGTAGCATACAATTAGTCCCAAAATATTTTTGGGTCACACCGTCGCCTCGGCGAGAAGATATGCGCCGAACGCGGAAGAGACCAGAGCAGATTCTTGAGGTCCAAGTAGAAGCAGGGGCGACGACGGGCTGGGATTAAGAAGTCACAAGGATGGGACAGGAACCTCCCTCACACGTCCCAAAATTCATGTTGATCTGAAGTATTGAGTTGCTGTGGCACTCGTAAAAATACTTTACCTGCGTGGAACTGTGTTACTCTGCAAAAATCCATGTACAATGATGGTGTATATCAGTAGTAAGTCCTTGTAGGTTTTTATCCCATATTTCTATAAAAATTACAGTGCATCGAGAAATGGAAATAAAAGGTTGCCTTTGCAAGAGAAAACATGGTGTGTGTGTGGGGGGGGGGATCTTAGTTTCGTACACCCGTCTCTGTTTTTCTCGCTCCGTTTTTCTCCGGTCTCTCTCCCCCACTGCCGTCCTCTCTCTCGGCAGGCCAGGCAAGTGATTTATTGCTAATTGAAGCCTTTAATTGGGTGTCGTGGCTCTGGCCAGACTTTTATCCAGGATCCACTTTCCCACTTATTGCAAAGAAAAACAAGGAGATAGAAAATGAGGGCCCTGCGCTGGATTCTCTCAGTCGGTGGGGTCACTTTTATGTCTCTCTCAAGTGACAACTCCTGTAAACAAAAGGGAACAAATCGCCTCCAGAAGGGGAAGGGGAGCGGGGGGGGGGATCACTTGTAACCTCGAGCATCTCAAAAGTTATAGCAGCGCCCATTCTCTCCGGCTGCTCCGCCTCCCTTTTCTTCTGGGCTGTTCCTTGAGCGCCCAGCGGGATTTCCTTCTCTTGCCTGGAATTCGGCGCAACTGTTTGTGGATGCTGCGCGGCTCTTGCAATCCTGAGTCTCGGTGGAAAGGCCGCTGCGGTTGTGTCTGTGACTTGCATGCAGAGGCGGGACGAGGGGGGACACTTTAGGCGTGAAATTTCGAGCCTCGTTTAGGAGTTGCGGAGAGCTGTCCCCCTGGGGCGCACAACCCACTGGGAAGTTCTCCTGCGCGCAACCCTGGAAATGAATGAGAGTTGCGCAAGAGTGGTGCTGTGCTCCCGCGCACCTCTGTCATTTCAGGGGGGCTTGCCCGGGAGAAAGGGGTTGGCGGAAAGCATTCTGGGTTCATTAGTGGGAGGGGGGCTGGTTGTTTGTTTGTTTTGCTCCTGGGGCACCCAGATGCATTATAGACTGACCCCATCACTGAATGGGGTGATGTTGCTCAATGGAAGCCCTTAAACACATTAAACTATTGCAAGCATGCTCAGATGAGCGCTGAGTGCAGGGTGAGGGCCAAAGGGGGACCAACAACCACAGAAGGAGCATGATGTGTTCTTCACCAGAGACGCTCCTTCTCCCAGAGTAGTAAGACTTCTACACCCTACCAGACACAGGTAAAGGGAAAGGGACCCCTGACCATAGGTCCAGTCATGGCCGACTCTGGGGTTGCGGTGTTCATCTCCTTTTATTGGCTGAGGGAGCCGGTGTACAGCTTCTGGGTCATGTGGCCAGCATGACTAAGTCACTTCTGGCGAGCCAGAGCAGCGCACGGAAATGCCGTTTACCTTCCCACCAGAGGGTTACATATTTATCTACTTGCACTGATGTGCTTTTGAACTGCTAAGTTGGCAGGAGCAGGGACTGAGCAACGGGAGCTCACCCCGTTGTGGGGATTCGAACTGCTGACCTTCCGATCGGCAAGTCCTAGGCTCTGTGGTTTAACCCACAGTGCCACCCGCATCCAGACATAAGACTTCTTTAAAAACAAAGCCTGATTGGAATCAGAAAATAAGAGTTGAAGGTTAGAAACAGATGGTGGCTGAGTGTGTTGAGGAAGCTCTTGACTGCTGAGGGTGACTGGCAAAGAAGCAATTCCAGTCAGGTGGGGACTGGTCAAGGACAGACTAAAATTTGTAGGGCTGTTTCCCACTAGCCACGCTGGACCAGCCTCCACCAGGAACAGAGCTCCTCAATGTTTTTCAAATCTGGGTGTCAAGCTGTACCTGGACTACAACTTCCATCATCCCAAGCTAGCAGGAACAATGGTCAGGGATGATGGGAGTTGTAGTCCAACAACAGCTGTCAATGGCCCTCCAGATGATGCTGGACTGATCACCATCCCTGGTCGTTGGCCTGGCTGGTGGGAGTTGGAGTCCAGTCACATCTGGAGGGCCACAGGTTCTCCATCTGTGCAGCAGCAGCCTGTACTAGCAACCTTCGCTGCTTCTTGTGGCAGCAAGTTTCATGTGCTAATTCTGCGTTGTGTGTGATGAAGAGGCAACTCCTTCTTTCATCTGTTAAAAATACAGGGAAGGCTGGTGCATCTGGCCATCAGAGGAGATGCACGAATTCGCCTCCAGATGCTCAGGAACTGAATGTGGAGGCAGCTTGCCTTTGTGTGTTTCCTTGTAACATCCGAAGCCACCCTGCGGAGTCTGAGATGGGGTGCGGGGTGTAGGGAAAGGTTCAGGAAATATTTTGCTAGATCTACAAGCTGTTTACATTGCTGAGAGGTCTGCATTAAATAAATCCAGCATGTTAAATTGTGCAGTGAAAGACAGCAATATTCACTGAGTGACTCATAAATCTTTCAAACATCAGGAGGTGGACCAGTTTGTTGGGAGAATTGTTGGCTGATGCTGGAGGCTCGGAAGCACCAGGATGTATTGCAAAGGCTGCTTGCTTGTGTATCACAGCTGCACATTCTTCCTCTTGTGTGTAGCTTGAACTGTTATCCTTTAGGGGAAATACCATAATGAAAAATGAAATTTACCTGGACAAGGGCAGTTTAACAGAAGCTCAATCCAAGTAATGCAGAGATGTTGACAGTGAGCGGGTTGATTGCCTACTCCAGAGGGGCTTGTGTGCATCACTCTATTCCATGGGTCGGCAAACTAAGGTCCGTGGGCTGGATCAGGCCCAATTGCCTTCTGGATCCGGCCTGCGGACAGTCCCGGAAATCGCTGCGTGGATCGCCAGCAAGCATGTTCTTTCCCTCTCCCTTACACGGTGGTGCCAGTGCCTCCTCCCTCCCTCCTCCTGGCTTCTCCTTGCCCTGCCTAGAGGAGGAAGGGGGCTGGGCTTTGTTGGTGCCAGCAGCAGCAGCGGCTGCCATTTTAAGCAGCCCCTCTCTGGAGCCCTTTTGCGCGCTGCTCATTGTCCCTCCGCCACCACCGGCAGCCCCTGCCGCTCACAAGACACAGGTAAGCCACCACTTGGGCTCATGGTGCTCTTGCATACCCCCACCCCAATATAGTCCGGCCCCCCCATAAGGTCTGAGGGACAGTGGACCAGCCCCCTGCTGAAGAAGTTTGCTGACCCCTGCTCTGTTCCTTAAGGGGCAGCTAAGGGATGTTGGGGGAATCTTCTTGGACTCCCTGGTGTTAGCTGGGGGGGGGGGAGGCAACACTGCACCACATTGTGCTCCTTTCCAATATTCTTACTTGCTTCACCTGGGGGCTTGTAACTGGACACATTTCCTTAGAAGCAAATCCCAAGGATCTCACTTCCATGCAGGCGTGCTTAAGGTTAGGATACGAGGACGTGTGTGTGCTCACATTCAAAGAAATAAGAAAGAATGAGTTACTTCCAAGTAATGCCTTGAAGCTTATGATACCAGCAGAAAGAGATTCAGGTGTAGGATCATGGGAACCAACTCCTAGGGGTCAAGGTCCCTTTACCCACCCATAAAATATTTGAGGGGCTCCCCCCCCAGTTGATGGCCATTGTTCTTCAAATGGTGTGTGCACGCTGTGCCTCGTGATCAGTTATGTGGGGCGGGGCTTACCTGCCCCCCCCCCATATTTTATTCAAGTTGGCATTCCTGTGTAAGGTTGTGGGGAACTGGGGATGCACCATACTCAGGCCCGACCTCACAAAAGAGCCAGTTGCTTGAGGCAGCAGTGATCTTCTGCAGCTCAAGGTCTTTTGCAGTGCTGCTGAAGGGGCACAACTCTGCTCTTCCTTGTAGTTGTGCATGAACCAGGAGTTCCAAAGTATTCCTGGGACTGATTTGGGGTTTTCCCCAAGGCTGGGTGGTTCATACTGCTGGACCATGAAGATGACTGAGGAGGAAAGAAGCCTACCTACCTGTCCCAGGAGATTCCCTTCGCTTACTTTGAACTCCACTTTTGAATGGAAGCCAGCCTCATTTTAATCATCCTAAAGAGCATGCTGTCTCTTTAAATATTGAGACATTCATGGAGGATTCAGCTAAGTGGTGACTATCCAGGATTGTTCTGTGCAGGCTCCATGTTCAAAGGCAGTCTAACACTGAATATGGGTTTTGGGAGAGTGACATTGAGAGAAGTGACTTGTCCTCACACCCTGCTTCTGGACTTCCTGGAGGTATCTGGTTGGCCCCCTGGGGGAAGCAAGGGTCCTGAACTAGATGGATCTTCAGTGACACCAGCATCAGCCAGGCTTCTCTGGTGTTCTTATAATCCTCCCAAACCATGTAAAATGACAACCATGTGCTTTGAAGGAATTTAAAATTAAAATGAATAGATTTTTTAAAAAATATTTTTATTTTTTTCAGGAAACAAATTCTGTTTGACACAGATTTTGCAGGCCCAGCTTTAGGCAGCCTTTTAGAAGTGGCTTATCTCTCAGGAGACTTAGCACATGTATCCTGAAAAGTGAAATAAAGAACCATCACATTGTCCTGCCAATTGGCTAAGTCCCTGGGATGGAGAAGCAAGACGCGAGAGGTGTGGCGACTGCATCCTTTTTTGCCTCTGTTTAGAGTTGTGTCCCCCTGCTTGTTGGGCCTGGTAGAGCTCTGTGGTTAAACCCTCAGATAAACAGCTCGGTAGGAAGACAAAGTGGTGTTATGAATGGAAGACAAGGCTGTTGATACACCCGTCGGCCTCTGTGCAGGAAGGGAGATGCACCAGCCACGATCTCCTCCTTTCTGTCTTGCTTCCAGCTGTATAAACTCCATATAAACACTTTGGGGGGAGCTGGCAGGATTGTAAGCACAAACCAGTGGTCAAATGGGCCGGTGTGGTCTGCCGTGTAGGCAGAAAGTCTGAGGGGAGGGGGGAGATGGGAGTGTGGGGTGTCCCCTTCTCCCCTCCCCTGTCAAAGTGTGTGTGTGCTAAGTTGCAATGTCAAGGTGTTGATGGCTTTGCCCAAGCTCAAGGTACCGCTGAGATGCAATTACTCCTAGGCTGCAATCCTACACTTACCTGGGACTAAGCCCCATTGAACACAATGGGACTTCCTTCCAAGAAAACAGGCATGGGACAGTCGTTCAGAAGTGACAGGTCAACTTTCTCCACTATGGTGTCCCTTCAGATGTTTTGGACCCAGAACTACGCTCTACTTCCACTGCTGGAGGCTGTAATGCTTCTGAATGTTACTTGCTGGAAACAGCAGGAAGGAGTTGTTGTGGTGGTGCTCTGATCCTGGTTGGCTTTGTGTGGCCATTGACTGGCCACTGTGAGAACAGGACGCTGGGCTAGATGGGGCACCAACATGACCAGCAAGACAATTCTTACATGAACCTGTGGCTTCTGCCTCTGCTTCTCGTAATGCTGGGCTGAGGCAGTCCTACCTGCAGGCAAAGCCTGGGTGCTCTTAAGGGTGGCTGAGTGAATGAGGGTTGCATCCCATGGGGGTGGGGGTGGTAGAGGCTCACAGAATGAGGAAAGAATGGGTAGAGAGGGATTTTTATCCCCCACAATTCATAGTCACCCAGTGCCACTGATGGGGAGTAGATTCATGGAGAAAGAAGTTCTTCACACAAGACAATGTATCATTCATTGATGGATCTCACTGTGAACTTAGGCAAATTCACAGAAGAAGGGGAGAAGGCCATCAGCGGTTCTTGTCAGGAAATGGCACTATCAGAGGCCACATGCTACAAAATACTGTGTGTGTATTACTGGCAGGAGAGAGCCATGGAAGGAGAGCTATTTGCCTTTATGCCCTGCCTGTGGACTTCCTGGAGGCTTCTTGCTGTTGGGTGCTGGAGTGGATGATCTGACCCAGCATTGGTTTTTCTGGTGCTCTTCCAAAAAAAGTCCATTTATGCCAAGCATAAGCAAGGTTCTGGACTACAGTTCCCCTCCTCTCTGCTGACGGGGCCTGATGGGAGTCAGAGCATCCGCCCTGGCTTGTTTTCACAAAGGTTGGCATTTGTTCTGGTTTGTTTGTGAGATGGTTGTACAGTGCCGCATCAAACGGTTGTTATCCCACACAGTGCATTTCCCCATCACTTTCCTTCCCGCAAGTAGTCTATGGAGGATGTGTGGTTATTGTTTCGGAAGCAAGTCTTTTGTGGCAGAACTCCAAACTCACTCTAGTTGCACCACCTGAATTTGCCAGCAGGGGCCTGAGTCCCATCTCAAAAACCCAGAAATGCCCTTGGTGTGCAAAACCACTGGTGAGGGTGAGTCCTGGTGAGCCCCCCCACAAACGATGCTCTGAGCGATGCCAGAAAACTGTAGGGCTCCTCTTGACACTACCCTTTGCAGCTGAATGTCTCTGGCCATTCAAGGTGGTTTTTAAAGTTAGTATGAAGTGTGTTTTACGTTGTTTTTGTTTTAAAAAGCCCACCCCTACCCTCTGCCTTTAAGCATCCTTTAAGCTGTGTTAGTTCTGGCTCACCACCGCAATCTCTTCCTCTCTTCCTCTTTCTCTCTCTGAGTGCGGTTGGGGGTATCAGCTTTTGTTCAAAGAGCCCATTTGAGATTCTTGCATCTCCCTACACAACCCCACCATTCCTGTCCTATATTTGGCTTCAGAAATGCCCCCTGAAAGGGCCCTGGAGGTGGGGAGTGGGGAGAGACGCCTCCGTTCCCTCCCGCTTTCCTGCTGATTCTATGGACTCCAATTTCCGAACTCCTTGCAGGGAGTTTCAAATGTACTTCCTTTTTAAATTAAATCCACCCTCTTGCATCCTCGCACGGCACCCCAGGGTGCAGTAAGTCAAGCGCATTGTGTTCTGCCAGCCCCGCTGCAAGAAGGCTGACATTCTAACATGTTGGCAGTTAACTCACACACACAAATACACGCCTGTGATAGCTGCTTGAATCACCAGCCTTTGACAAGAATGTTTTGCATCACACAGGATGCCTTTTAATTGCCTTTATTTCCAGCAAATTAACATGGGGGGGGGGAGGCACGTGGAATTACTACTAAGCTTATTTTTCTCATGAGCAATAAATATCAGGCATGTGCTTACATTTATAGTTTCCTCAGGATATTAATGACTTCCATGCGCCTAGACCTTGCAAGGAATCTCTTCTCCCTTCCTTCCATTTGTATGCAATCATTGGAGGCAGGGCCTCTCCAGGGGTTGTGAGGCCTGGGGGTTGAAAGAGGGTTTCCAGGGCCACCGCCAAGTTCCCTTCCCAGAGGCCCCGATCCCCCAAATCCATCTTCAGCCTTTCAGGCCTGTACTGCACCTTGAACCCTGTTCCTCACCTCCAGCAACTGGAGAGCTGTGGCTCCTCAGTGTCCCACCACTGGTTCTACAGCAGAGGAGACATTTTTTGAAAGGAGGCAGCTGCAAGGGTGAGGAAAGCCCCCCCCCCCCCTGGGAACAAGGCTGGCACCAGCTATTTGGGGTTTTTCAATAGTTTTTTTATTTATTGCCTTTCTATACCTCCCTTCTTCCCAGGATCATAAAAAGGTAAAGGGACCCCTGACCGTTAGGTCCAGTCATAGCTGACTCTGGGGTTGCGGCACTCATCTCGCTTTATTGGCAGAGGGAGCCGGCATACAGCTTCCGGGTCATGTGGCCAGCATGACTAAGCCGCTTCTGGCGAACCAGAGCAGTGCACGGAAATGCTGTTTACCTTCCCACCAGAGTGGTACCTATTTATCTACTTGCACTTTGATGTGCTTTTGAACTGCTAGGTTGGCAGGAGCAGGGACCAAGCAACGGGAGCTCATCCCATCGCGTGGATTCAAACCGCCGACCTTCTGATTGGCAAGTCCTAGGCTCTGTGGTTTAACCCACAGCGCCACCCATGTCCCTCCCAGGATCATAGGCCAGGCCTTTTCCAGGGTAGCATTGTGGGATATTGTTCCTGCTGGTTGGTTTTTAACTTTGCATCTTGTTTGTTATTCTTTTTTGGTACAATTCCATGATACAGTGGAACCTCGGTTGTCAAACGTAATCGTTCTGAAAGACCGTTTTACTTCCGAAATGTTTGACAACCGAGGCGCAAAGGGATGTTGGCAATTTCAATGGTGAAAATTGAGAAACGCACCTCAGAAGCCGTTCGACTTCTGAGGCATGTTCGAAAATGGAAGCATTCACTTCTGGGTTTTTGGTGTTTGGCTTCTGAAATGTTCGGCTTCTGAGATGCTTGAAAATTGAGTTTCCACTGTATTTTCAGATGATGGTGTTTATCGGTTCTTTAATTCTTCACCAGGTAAGGACACAGGAACAAGTTCTTGTCCACCGCCACCCCTTGCTCTCTGCTTTGCTTCAGCCTTTCTTGGCCTTGGGGGGAACCTACGTATTTTGTCTTGTGGAGCAAAGAGTAGCAGCAGGGGGACAAATATTTTTATTAGGAAAATGAAACAGGAAGAGAGGAAGGGTTAACATGCAGACTTTGCTGCTACCACACCAATGCCTTGATCCAATTCTGGGGACAGAATTGTATCTCTGCAGCTGCTACTGACTTTTTTTGTTTCGTTTTTTGGAGTGGGGAGTGGGGAAAACCTTGACTTTAGCAATCTCTTCTCCCATGACCAGTTGTTCCTTGAGATATTCTGTACATCAGCTTTCTCCATCCTGTTGGTGCTCTCCAGATGTTTGGAATAACTGGCTGATGGGAGTCCAAAATCTCTGGAGGGCCCCATGTTGGGGAAGGACGCTCTAAATAAAAAAAATTGCCTTCAGAGGGAGGGGTTCCCTTCCGCAATTACCTGTCCGACTCCCTTGTGGTGGCTTCTCCTCTAAGGTCTCCACATTTCAGATGCCACCAGAGCAGATCTGGAAGCCTATAGCCATCCAGGAAAGGGTTCAGATTTGACAGCCAGAGGCCTGTTTGCTTTGCAGAGAGTTCTTGATGCAGACATTCCTGGTGGAGAGAAATGGCGGAATTCCTCCCCCAACCATTCCTGTCCTCCCTACATAGTTTATTGCCAGGCGTAATGGGATGCCATGGAATTGTCTCCATCCACTGCCTTTCAGGAGAACTCTCTCCCTCTTCCTTTCTCTCCCTCTTCCCCTCTCTCTCTTTCTGTTTTTTTCTGGTGTGAAACAATCCAGATCACTCTTTTCCGTGCTTTCAAGCTCCCCTCATTCGTTTGTGGGCACTTGCTCTTATTTCTTTTCTTTTCTCTTTGTAATGAAGGTTGAAATTCTAATCATGGAAGAGGTGATCATATGGGGAACAATTAGGAAAGGAACTGAGATTAAAACAGCATTGTCTCACAATGCCTTCTTAAAAAAGTAAATCTCTGGTGCTGCTGCATTTTGAATAGCAGGCACAGTTTTGGTCGCCCCGTCTGAAGAAAATAATATAAGAAAAGCCTGCTGGATCAGGCCAGCTGCATGCCTGCCATTCTGGGAACCCCACAAGCAGGATCTGAGCACAACAGCACTGTCCTCCTGTGGGTTCCAGCAACTGGCATTCGGAAGCATTATTGCCTGTGACCATGGAGGCAGAACAGAGCCATCATGACTAGTAAACATAGATAGCCTTAACCACCATGAATGGGTCCGATGTGTTTTTAAAGCCATCCCAGTTGCTGGCCATCCCCCAGCAAGTTCCATAGTTTAACCATGCAGTATGTGGAAAGAATGGGACGCGGGTGGCGCTGTGGGTTAAACCACAGAGCCTAGGGCTTGCCGATCAGAAGGTTGGCGGTTTGAGTCCTCAATGCGGGGTGAGCTCCCGTCAACCTAGCAGTTCGAAAGCACATCAAAGCACATCAAAGGGCAAGTAGATAAATAGGTACTGCTCCGACGGGAAGGTAAACGGCATTTCCGTGCACTGCTCTGGTTCGCCAGAAGCGGCTTAGTCATGCTGGCCACATGACCCGGAAGCTGTACGCCGGCTCCCTTGGCCAATAAAGCGAGATGAGCGCCGCAACCCCAGAGTCGGCCCCGACTGGACCTAATGGTCAGGGGTCCCTTTACCTTTACCTTATGTGGAAATAAGTCCTGTCTTTTAACTGTCCTGAATCTTCCGACATTCAGCTCTATTGAATGTCCCCAAATTCTAGTGTCATGAGAGAAGGAGAAAAACATTTCTCTATCCTCTTTCTCCATCCCATGCAGAAGTTTATAAACTTCAATCATGTTGCCTCTTACTCACCTTTTCTCTAAACGAAAAAGTGATGCAACCTTTCTTCATGGGGGGGGGGTTGCTCCTTTCCCTTGATCATGTGGGTTGCCCTTTTCTGAAGCTTTTTGCCAGGAAGGCCCTGGCCTGTAGGGGGCATCCAAGAACCAGCTCACAGGCCCCATGCTTTGAAGATGCTGCTGTCCAGAGCTTCCCTATGTCCCCTGCCAGGGCTGAGCCAGTGGCTCCAAAGGAGGTCTTTACAACGTGAGCAGTAGTGCATAGGCATTGGGGAAGCATTGCAGTGCAACTAATCTACTTACTTATTCAAACCTTTATTAGGCATTATACAAATAAAACGATAAAAGAGAAAGTAACATATAAAAGCCTTGAGATATATACAGAAAGGCAGCAGTTGGCTACATACATATATATATATATACATATAAAATCAGTGGTTTTCCTTGCTAACCCGCTCCTTGGAGGGCTACTACCAAAAACTCGGCTACCCCCGCCGTTACCCTTTGGTCAACGTCGGATAGGCAGAATCCCACACATTCACCTTGTTGGGGCTCCAGACCACCCAAAAGAGGGGACAGCACGCGTTGACGGAGCGTACTGTACAATGGGCACTGAAAGAGAATGTGCTCTACCGTGTCCGGGACATTCATAAAACATCTGCAGAATCTCTTGTTTCTGGGGATGTTTTGATATCTTCCCCTGACAAATGCTGAGGGAAAAACATTCAAACGGGCCAGCATAAAGGCCCTACGTTGGGCTGGAATTATTAATTTGGTGACGTAATTGGCTCTGCTATCTAAGATATTTAAATCATAGAATATGGGCGAACAAATTTTGTTTACAGCTGCCATAATATTTTGCCTCTCGACATCCTTTAGTCTAGTTAGGATATTATGGAAAATGTATTGCTCATTAGAATTGTACAGGGGCTCCAGCTCGATGCCTAAAGATTCAATCTTTTTTTCGAGGTACTGATACCATCTTGATTTGTAGGAGTCTTTGAGCAAATCAGCGAGCAGACTTGATGGAGGGCAGCGAAAATGGCAGCGTAACCAGTACTTTATTGAGGTGGACCAGGCCCAATATTCCATTGTGTGTATGCCTATTTCTGCACACATTGTTTCATATTTGATCACAGTTGGGAGTCCAAGAATACGTCTCAGAAAGCTGGAGTGAATCTTTTTTAGATCACTATTATATGCTTGGACCCATAGCGGGATTCCATAGAATATCTGGGATTGCACTTTTGTTTGGAATATCTGATTGGCCGCAGGAATAAATTGATTGCCTTTCTGATAATAAAAACGGGCAACAGCTGATGAGGTGCACTTTGCCTGTTTTATGGCATTTGTGCGATGATTTGCCCACCCTAAATTGCTCTGGAATAAGATTCCCAGATACCTATAGATTTTCACTTGTTGGATTTCCTGCCCTCTTATTTTCCATTTCTCTAATTTCCAACCATTCGAGAAGACCAAAATTTTTGTCTTCTCATAATTTATAGAGAGCTTGCAACTAATCAAGCAGGGTAAATCCACCAACTGTGCAGTATTGCTGTGTCAAGAACATGGTGCGGAATGCATGCACTGCAATAAAGCACAAGTCTCGAGGGCCACCGAATCACAGCGCAAGGAGGACCCACGTCTGCCAAGCAGAAGACTTCGGTGTGGATCATGACTGGGGAGACATGGTGGTCGAGAGAACAGTTCCCTGCCTGACCCATTAAGCTCACAACCTAAAATTTGATAATGAAGGGAGGAGGCCGGGGGAAAGGAGGAAGAGGTCTGGTGGAGTACCAGTGTGGGTGGGGGGAGGGGAAGGGTGCTTTTTCAGTGGCCTGATGCACAGAAACTTGGGGCAGTGGCCTGGCTCCACTTCCTGGGCCTTCCAAACCCTCCTGCTGATTTGAAGCCTTTGTGTGGCCTTTTGGTGCCATGTTTCCAAGCTCCCGGTTGCTACCAAAGAGCACAGCTCAGCTTTTCCAGTTGGGGGGGGGGTCCAGGACTTTTTGAGGCACCCCAGACAATTGCAAGCTCTTGGAGAGGCTGCCTCATGGAAGGGAGCAAAACCATCTCAGAGAGAGAGAAGCCAAAAGGTTGTTTCTGCCGTGGGCCACCCTCCTGTGCAGCTGCTACCCCTGGGGAGGACGCTCCTGGCGGCAGAGGCCAGCCATGGCAAGATCCTTGGCCCAGCCTCTTGGACAGGGGGAGGCAGCTGTGGAGGGAAAGCAGAGAGCAAAGGCAGGCGTTTGAGCCCCCTCGGCTCATCCCGCCCCCATCTGGATGTCTGCTGCATTCTTTCTCAGGGCGGGGAAGTGTGAGCCTTTCCCCTCTGGCTGGAGCTCCAGAGGCCGATATAGCCTGCTACTCTCAGGAAACACAGCAGGGTCCAGGTGCACAGCTTAATTGGAAGCGGGACTTGATCCTCTGGGGCTCGGCTGCTGGACACCTAAAGCGGCAAGGGACAGTAAAGGCACTCTGGGCATGCGTCAAGTGCTTTTGCATCAGCTCCAAGGAAAGGCTGCCACATGTTTTAAGAAAGGGGCTTTTCAGTTTGGGCAGCACGTCCTGCAAACAAGCTTCATGAGTGGTGTTTTGGGGTGTTGGGGAGCCTTTTCCTATACAGTCCTTGAACTCTGATGCAGCTCAATAGGCTAAGGCATGAAGGACCCATTTCCAAGTACAGCTGCTGGCTGTCTCTGCTACTTTGTTCTGGACTAGCCACAGAGACAGGATCAGAGCCAAGTGATTTCAGCCCAGGCTGTACAGCAGGCAGAAGGGCAACCCTTTCCAGTCCGTTCCTTTGTGGGCAAATGTTTTGGGCTGTGTGTAGCGTATGTGTCCAAGTTTGGCCCACAGACCTGAGGCTGCCCGCTCCTGCTGTAGAGAACACAGGGCTAGATCCATCCCAGTCTAAGGCAGCTTCCTGTGTTCCTACAAAATGAAGCAAAGTATCATCTTTGTTGTGGTTCAAAAAGTGCCTCAGTATCGCTTTCCATGTTGGCTTTGGGGTGAATGAAAGGAAGAAACTCTTGCGGTCTGATGTTTGGCCACCTATTAGTAAATAATTACAGTATGCTTCACCAAAACATTGCCAGTGGTGGCTGCCAAGTTATGACAGGGCCATGCTGTGAAGCTTCAGTTGCAGATTTGACACTATCAGATGAAGGCTCAATAGAGATTGGGAGTGGCTCACTCATCGTTACAGAGAGGAACGTTTCCTCCTCTAGTGTTTATGTACAACTTGCTTTGCCAATTCATTACCAGTCAAGAGAGACTCGCACCCACTCAGACTGGATTTTCAACCCTTTTGAGTAGATCATGTTTGCATTAGCACTTTGCACAGTTCTAGAACAGCCCCCCCCAACTGAAACACTCCAAATGTTGCACCTTCCCTTTGTAGGGCGTTTCATCCCTTTGACCATTTTGGTTGTCTCTTTCTGCATCTTTTCCAGCTCTACGTTATCTCACCTCAGGCAGAGTCATGAGGATGTTGGTGGTGACTCTGCCTTGATTTCAGCCAAGACAAGGGGGAGGCAAGAAAGTTACAGAAAATCAGGCCCTGTTCTCACAGGGACAGCATATTTTCAGGAATCTGGGGACTGAATATCAGCCCAGCCTTAATTTCATTGGTGGGATTTCAAAACCCTTTCTGTTTTTGTGCATTTGGGTTTTTTAAATACAGAAATTGCTGGAGGGGGGGGAGTTCCCCTACATTTTAATATTAGGCACTTGGCAAAGAATTAAACTTACACTTTTAATTACACCTTGAGCACTGTCCCCCCCCCCTTTGAATTTAGTGGCAAATAGAAATTTGTTGTTCACACTGGCCTTTACTGGGGAACAAGTCATTACTATTCCCCCCCAAAAAATTTTTCACAATAGATTAGAACAGAGGTTTTCAACCTTTCTGAGTCCACAGCTCCCTTAACCAACTACATTCTTTCTGCGGAACCCCTGTGGGGCTCAGGAGCCTAGTTATGTCACCCTTTGCATGCAGAGCTGGCAGCCCCCCACCCCTTTCCAGACACCCTCCCTTGTGGAGTGTTCCCTCAGCCTCCTCTGGTCTCCCCTTTCCTTGGGAGTCCTCCAGGCAGCAGCTACCACTCCCCCTAGTCTGAGCTGCCCCCAAGGAGAGGTGCCTTCGCACACTGCCCCGCAGGGGTCTGGGAAGAGGATGCCCCCAGCCTTAGTGGCCTGATGGAGACTGGGCAAAGGTGAGGCCAGCACCTTCCCTTGGGGTCCTCTAATAATTTCCAGGGCCCTTAACAACTACAATCCCTGGGGTGCTTTGAGGGAAACCATGGCTCTCCAAAGTGGCATGGTGCTGCTTTAAATGTATAGTGCAGATGGGGAGCTGTGCAGCAAAGTTTGTTATGCCTGCAAAAACAGGGGAGGCGCTTGACCCCCCACCCTTAATGTAGCCATGAAGAGTCAGAAAGCTGCCCTGGATTCTATGCTCTTGGCTTAGCAACCTCCAATTCTTGTACTGTCAAAGGAAGGAATCATAACCGCAGTTGCACAGTAGGGGGTGTGGAGGACATCTGTGTCCAGCGGATCCACCAGGAAACAACTGTGTAGGACATCAATGCCCTGCCAGCTAAAGAAAAGGGGGCCAGCAATATGAATCGCTTCTTTGCACAACCATGAGCCGCCTTACTGAATTCACTGCCACAGGTGCAAGGGAAGATGGCCATTGGCTTGTTGTTGTTTAGTCATTTAGTCGTGTCCGACTCTTCGTGACCCCATGGACCAGAGCACGCCAGGTACTCCTGTCTTCCACTGCCTCCCGCAGTCTGGTCAAACTCATGCTGGTAGCTTCGAGAACACTGTCCAACCATCTCGTCCTCTGTCGTCCCCTTCTCCTTGTGCCCTCCATCTTTCCCAACATCAGGGTCTTTTCCAGGGAGTCTTCTCTTCTCATGAGGTGGCCAAAGTATTGGAGCCTCAGCTTCACGATCTGTCCTTCCAGTGAGCACTCAGGGCTGATTTCCTTAAGAATGGATCGGTTTGATCTTCTTGCAGTCCATGGGACTCTCAAGAGTCTCCTCCAGCACCATAATTCAAAAGCATCAATTCTTCGGCCATCAGCCTTCTTTATGGTCCAGCTCTCACTTCCATACATTGGCTTAGAAGCATTTAAATAAGGTTTAGAGGTATTCATAAAAGAGGAGAGGTTTATCCAAGGGCTGTTAGTCATGACAGATGACAAGGAATGCACCAGAAGACACCTATCACTTAATACCAGGTGCTGGGTGCTGTCTTCCTGTCCTGGTGGCGAGTTTCCTGGAGGCATCTGGGTAGCTCTTGGTAGGAAGAAGGGTTCTATGGACCTTTGGTCTGATCCAGCTGGACTGGGAACATAACGTTTAAATGTTTCTTTATTGGTTTTGTGTAGGAGAAAGGGTCCAAACTCCCTTTTGTTTCTTTGGCAGGCAAGACAGTGGGAAGGATCTTCCATTTGACTCCATAAGGGGGTTTTTTGGGGGGGGGGATGTGGCTTTTCCAGCTTCTGCTGCCATCACCCAAAGTTTGCTTAATGCCTTTCACCAAAGATGTCATAGGTGGCAAAAGGCAGCGAGTAAATGTTCTTTAATATGATGTAACCTAATCCTGATGGATCCAAAACTGTCCTTTTTCTGAACTCCCTGTTCACGTTCTCCCATTTCACTGAAGTTGTTGAATGCTTGTGCTAAATTATAAGAAAAGGTCTACCCACAAATGATCCTCAGTTGGAGCCCCTCCTGCTCTTTGCTGCTTTGGCCCATCTCTAATTATAGACTGTAATAATAATCACCAACATCCTTCTGAGCAGATGAATTTGTGAACATCAGAAAGATGCTTTTGCCAACCAAAAGAGAGCGAGAGAGAGAGAGTGTGTGCTGTGTGTGCATCTTGACGGTGGTAGTGCTGGTGGGGGAGGCTAATTGGAAACACATGTGCAAACTTAACATTAGAAATACTCCATTATAGGCACCACAATCAGTGTTGAGATGTATTCTGCTGCTTGCACTGAAATGCCAGAAGTCATTTAGACTAGCTAATCCTTCCTGAGCTCTTCCCATGGAGTTTTTAAAACTTTGTTTCTGAGCCACCAGACACAAAGAGACATGTCCTGCGCAGGCTCTCCGCAGAGCTGGCTTTGAAATGCTCTAACAGGAGAATTGGGGGACATTAAGGAGGCTGGCGGGAGGCTTGCCGGAGTGAACCCTCATCCCAAAGCTGCCTCCTGATGGTTCACTTGGGCCTAATCGAACAGCCACTCTTTGCAGGTCACAGGCTCTGCTATTTGTCTCTGACCTAAGAGATCTGGAGTGTTCTTCACATCAAAACCGGGTCTTGCTGAGCTGAGATCAAACAGGCAAAGGTAAAGGATTTGGCCAGTGATTTATCATGCCACGGAGAGCGCTCAGGCCAGAAGGGGCCACTGAGGATGAAGCTGACATTCCAGCCGTTTCTCATATGTGCTTAGAAGAGGGACTTCCAAGTTAAACAGAAGGAGGCCCTCCCCCTTCTCTTTTTGCTTTTTCAGGAATAAATATTGAGAGATTGTGTTTAACTACAAATGTCTTCCCAAGGACAGCATTTTCCAAAGCTGATGATTAACAGGAAGGTCTTCACCTAAAAATAATAGAGATACACAGACAATCTCAGTGCTACTGCAAAAGGGGCACTTTCTACCAAGTGTAGAAGAGCAGTTCCTGCAGAAAAATTCAGCACCTACCTTTTATGTTTTATTAAGAAGTCAAAAAGACACCATCCTTCTGAACCAGACCCCAAGCTCTACTGATCTAGTCAAGCACTCTGTTTTAATGGCATTTTATTTGCTTGTTTGTTTGTTGGATTTCTTGCCTGCAATACATTGTGGGTTCTAAGGTACGTCACAACAATAAAATATATCATTTGTAAAACAAATAAAACAGTGTTATAGTGAATTCTGTCATTTAGCTACATATTGTGCAAAGAAGGGCTCTCTTTTGCTTGTTCTGAATCTGTTGCTGAGGAATGTCACTGAGTGTCCCAGAGTTCCTGTATTATAGAAGAGGGAGAAAGCGTTCTCTCTCCACGCCCCCCATTCCATTCATAATTTTATAAATATCAAGCCTTTCCTTATATATCATCTTCTCTAAACTAAAAAGCTCTCAATCCTGCCATGTATTGTCAACTTTGTCTTCTCAGATGAGGCACTGAGAGCCGGGGCCTTCTTATGTGTGGCACCTCTCTTGTGGATCTCCCCTGCTCTTGTCCTGCAGAGCCCAAGTGGTAGTGGGGGGGGGGGAGAGGAGGAAAGCAGCACCATGGAGAGCTCATAGGGAGCTGCTTGCT
Organism: Podarcis raffonei; assembly: GCF_027172205.1. Taxonomy (NCBI): domain Eukaryota; kingdom Metazoa; phylum Chordata; class Lepidosauria; order Squamata; family Lacertidae; genus Podarcis; species Podarcis raffonei. The sequence goes on from NC_070615.1 coordinate 5,899,100, forward strand.
CTAAGGAGGGCTGGAAGTGACCTGAGGCCTTTTGAAACTCTCCCTCCTAGGTTCTGCTCCCTTTTTGGAGAACAAGAGCCTCTGGAAGGGCCAGTCCACTGACCTGGAGAAACCCTCTGTCCTAGTGTGGTCCCTATGCCATTGGACTGGTGAGATAGCATGGGAGGTACCAAAGGCAGGTGCCTGTGAGGGTTCTGGCTCTGGTCCTATAGACCCTGGTGCTGTGGGTTGTGCTTCAGTGGGCTCCTCTGCCAACCTCTGGTCCAGCTGTCCTCTGATCTCCAGCATCTTGGAGCCTGCTCTGGTTCCTTAACTTCTGACTTGGTCACTGCAGGACTTCCCTTAGCAGCAGAGTCCAGCCTTGGCACGGATTAGGTCCCGAGGTCAAATCCCTAGTATCTCCAAAGGAATTGGCAGCAGGTGGCAGGAAATACCTGTCTGCCCGAGTCCCTGCAAAGCTGTGTTGTGTCCATGAGCAAAAATGTGCAGCTGTGTGCTTGTCTCCTTTTACCAGAGAGACCTTGGCTCAGGGACAGAGCACCTACTTTGAATGCAGAAGGTTTCAGGATCCACCCCCAAACTCTAAAGCAGCAGCGAGAGATCAGGGGTCTCACCTGGGTCAGCGCAGCTAAGTGATGGGCAGGGAGACAACGACGACGACTAGGATACTCAGGTTCCTCCGTAGCCATGAGTGTGAGTCCTTCACTTCACCTCACCCCCCCACCTGCCTCACAAGTTTGTTGTGAGGATGAAGAAGGGTAGAATACAAATGGGATTTTAAAAAATCATCCAAGGTAGCTTCAACTGTCTATGTAGAAGTGTCTACACGTGTGTGTGTGTGTGTGTGAGAGAGAGAGAGAGAGAGAGAGAGAGAGACTGTTGCAGACTGAGCCCAGCAAAAAGTGGTGGAGGAGTAAGCATTCCTGGACCTCAAGGCCGGTGTGTGTGTGTGTGTGTGTGTGTGTGTGTGTGTGTGTGTCTAGGAGGCAGCAGGTACAGAAAACACCCAACGCACCCTTTATAGTTGCTCATCCCTATCACCCACCTGGCCCAGTATTGCAGCTGCTTCCCGGGGTTCTTGCCAAGAGACTATTCCCATCTCCAACTTCCTGGGGTCCTTTTTAATCAGAGGTTGAACCACAGAACCTAGTCAAACCCCCTGTCCTCAGGACCTTTCTCCAAGATCTCCCCTCCTGTCTCTTAAGCCCCTTCGCTCTAGGCGTGCCCTCTGGGGCCTCCTCTGCACCCTTCTGTGGGACCGACAGCCTTTCAGGTCCCCCCCCTCAAGTTTCTCCTCTTCTGGCTGACCTGAGACCTTCCTTTCTGCCAAATCTGTGCCCTGCCAATAAGCTCTGGGTCTCTATTCCCCGTACCTCGTATTTGGAAACCTGCAGCAGCCAGGCACTTTGGGGACAGAGTGTGGGTGGCAGAGACAGACAGGGTCCAGGTGACCATCTTCCTCCTTTGCCAGAATCTGTGATGGCCTTTGCAGAAGGACAAAGTTCCGCTGGTGATGAGTCCCTAAAGCCAAATTCCTCCAGAGTGAAATGTTCATTGGGAAGGATTCTTCAGCCAGCTGCTGGTGGGTAGCTGATCCCAGGAATGCATCGTCATTCCCCGGCGGGAAGGTTTGGGCTTGTGTCGGATCAGGACAGCCATGTGCTTGAGAGCAAATGAGCCCTGAGAAATCAAGACACATCACGCACCACACCTTGGGTTGGGGAGGATTTTCCTTTGCCAGGCTCAGCGCTGGAGCTTTTGAAAAGTTTCCAAACAGAGAGGAAATGAAGGATATGAAATTTCCGGAGGCACAGGTGCCAGGTATCTTCAGTGTTATGAAATATTTACCAAGGGAAGCGGGGGCTGCTGGATTTTTTGCATGCCTCCAAAATTATCCCCAAAAAGTGTCATTATGCACTCAGCTCCTGCAGCCACGAGATGGTCGCTTGGGGCCAAACAGCTGAGATTCCTCCCTTAAGCTTCTTTGGCATCCGATGGCTCCCCCCTCCCCCCAAAAAAAACCCCTCTTGGAGGAACGAGCCTCATATGAAAAAGGGATCACTTTGATGGAATTGAAACTATAACCAGCTACTAAATCAAGAGAGCTAGGAAATTCCAGTTCATCCAAAAACATGCTTCTCTCCTATGGGAAGCTGTTATTATGTAGATGTTAAAATCCTCTTCCTGAATGGGGGAGAGGGAAAAAGCATTATGGAATTGCAGAACTACAAGAACATGGTTTATTAAATCCATGGGAAAATAATTCCACCTTGGAGGACCCGAGGGCTCAGGCTTAATTTCTGTCCACTGGCTGAGGTTCTTGCTGGTGCTCCAGGGAGGTCGCCGCAGATGCCTGATGACATCATCACGAATCAATATTGAAGGAGGAATGAAAATTATTCACTCGCACGTCGTTCCAGGACATATTTCAAGAGAGGAAATGAAAGGTTACACTGCATGCCATCCATGGTGATTCGTTGGCCAGTGGTGATTGTGATTTGGTTGCTTTTAATTGCAGAGTTTTAAAGGAGATGGTAGAAAAAAGAGACTCAGTGGATGTATTACTGTTCATGAGTTGGGTTTAAAAAAAAAGTTGTCCTGTCCAAATTGGGTGGATGTTAGAAGGAATTTGTATTCAAACCCCCACACCACTTCAGTTCTATACAGGATAGAGCAGGGAAATGTCAAATTTGAAAATGGGACGGGTGGGTAGGTTTTATACAATAATTTCTTAGCTGCAAAGAAAAGAAAGCCCAGTGTGGGATTTATGTTTTCTATCTGAAGTAAATCCCCTGAGCACTGGGAAATTTCTCTTTCCATAAACGTGAATGAACTTCATTTTACTTGTCGCTAAGAAATGGATGAGACACATTCATTCTCAGTTTTGTATTCAACGCTGACCAGGATGTGTCCACAGGGCCATTATTCCATTTAGTTTCATAACATGAGGCAAGGGGCGAATTAGGTGTTGTCATGGGTGGCAGAGTATCTTATACTCTGCTTAGCTGTTGTCAGGGAACTGCCATCGGAGCCTAGAGTGGAGGTAAGGCTCCCCAACGATGCAGGAGAAGGGACCAGCAGGGAGAGAGAGAACACTTCCTTTGAGGAAGGAAATAGTGACACCAGGAAGCAAGGGGGGACTGCGGAGAGAGGGCTCCAAGACTCTTCCACAGAGACCAGCGGGGAGAGCCCAGGACCTCCGTTGGGCATGCCCACTCTGCGCAGGAGACTTCCACGCAGGGAGGCTAGGCGGAGACTTGGCATCAAAGAGCTTCTATGTTGGAAGAAGTTCAGGAAACGCCCACTGACGGATTCTGCCAGCGACTGACACAGCCATGGAGAAAGGGCTGTCCAGCCAGGGAAAGGTTTAGCCAGGCAACGTTGCCTAGAGCGGCAGCCCCCTTTACGCACAAGCAACCCCCAATTCCCTTTACAGCTGTCTCCCATTTCCTTATTATTTTGGAACAGTGGAGGCTGGCCGGTTGCTTTAGATCACCCTGTGGTTTCTCTTTCATGAGGCAGGCTGTTCCAACGACACTCCATGGTTTGGGCAGGCAGGAAATCGGGAGAGAATTGACTGACTCTTCCTCCCAGCAGCAGCTGGAGACAGTCTGCTGGCAGTTTCCCAATTCCCAGGCCATGATCCTGAAGGCTGTAGGTGCCTCTATGACAACCCACTACATGAGATGTTATAAACAGTGTTGTTGCCACACAATTTAAAGGTAGGAGCCATCAGTGGGGCTTTGGCCCCTTGCAGGGTAGATGGATCTGTGTGATATCCTGGGGTTCTGTGCCTGCTCCTAAGTAGAGGTTGCCTCTGTCAGCCTGAGGCTCTGAGGCCCCTTTTCTTTGGATTTGGGTGTGAGAAGCCAGCACCATTGACTGAAGCCCTGGCTGATGATGTCCTAGAATTGGGCTAGCAGGGGGAAACAAAGACCAGAAGATGGAATAGGCGGAGGAGAGCTGTGGTCCACAAGTGTACAGGACAGGTTGGAATGGAAGCACCTCTTCCCATTCTGATGCAGTTTGCACATCTGGCAAACCATGCAGGAGGCCTCTGATTCCTTGCAGGAGATTGACAGTCCTTTTGAGGGGAAACTGGACCGGCAGGAGGATAGCATCCTTTACCCACCATGGATATGCACTGACTCGTTTTCTTTCCCCTGCCTGTGACCACTGGACAAGGGCTTTTGAAGTGCTACTAATCCTGTTGAAAGGAGTCTAGAAAGGGGATGAGTAGCAAGAAGGCCTCTTTCCTCCAAGCACCTTCTAGAAAAATAGTCTTCGCTGCCTCAAAGCCTCTTTGCCCTGCAGAGGAAGGGAAGGAAGGAAGGAAGGAAGGAAGGAGAAGTTCTTCCCTCTCTGGGCAAAGTGATCCAGAGCCCCTCCTCCACAGAGGACGAGGTAGGATCCACAAGGAGAGCCCTATGGAATTGGACCAAGGGTGGTTTCCTTAGCCCTGCACCCTGTTTCCAGATGTCAGTGGGAAACCCAGAGGCAGGACATGAGGAAGGCTGCCTTGCAGGGGGTGCACTCTGCCAGAGCCATGCCCCAGCATCCTTGGGGGGCACATTTCATGGCTCCAGTCTAAGAACTGGGCCAATCACATGCCTTTTCTGGATATTTATCCCTCTATTTTTCTGAAGGCTGAAGTGGCTTACAGCATTTCAGCATTTTAATGTCCTAACTATGAAACACCAGTAAAAATAGCATTCACGGGGTGAGGTGGTGGTGGCAGGCTCTCCCTCTCCCAAGAACCGGGTGAGATCCCGGAATTCAGATGCCAGGGGAGAGCAGGGACATTGGGAGTTCAGCTCTGGGCTGCAGTTAGTTTCTGAGCTGTGAGGCGATAGCAGCAAATGTTTATGTGCTTTCCGTGTTACTTGCAAAATATATCAAGTGTTTCTCTCCATCCTACTGCCCCCCTTCCAATTTGGCTCAGTTCCATGGACCGTGCCCCCATGAGCTAAATTACTTAACTGCTTACAGTGCCACATAGCAAACACATGACACCCCTTTTAGCAAACCACGGAATGTAACTCTGGGGTTCAAACCAAAACAAATGACCTCAGCAACTCTTGGGAGATTACACACACACACACACACACACACACACACACACACACACACTTACACACACACACACACACACACACACACACACACTTAAAGCAGAATTAAGTTGTAAAACCCAATGGCTGATTTATGGCCGCAGTCAGCCTTAATTAACATTGATTCCAGGGGAATAGTAAACGTTGAATAGGGTTCACAATTGAAGTTGAACAATGCCCTCTCTGGGTGTTGTTCAATTTGTAGCATGATTTACATGGAGGCGAGCCCTTCCATTCCCGGGGTTATCCCTTTTTCATCTGGTCCTTGGGATGAGTTATATATAATCCACTGATAGCAACATTTGCTGTCAAATAGTCCCCTTGATTTAAAGTTACCCACTACAATGGTCACTATAAATAAGAAGGAAATAAAAGAGGGAAACGAAAACCCAATTTGAGGCTTTGCAGGGATTCCTTGTTTGGGCAATGTGTCATCGCTTGTCCAGGCCTGTGGCGTTTTTACGAACTGGCCGTAATGAAAGTCAGATCAAATGTACAGGCTCTAAACATTTAATCAACAACCACTGGAACCGGACAAGTTCTTTAAAAGCCCCAGCAAGCTCAAATTTATTGTCTAAGAACCTCGGTCTTGGTGGGGAGGGAAGCCGGTGGAGGAATGGCACTACCTGACACCAAACGCCTAAAACTTTCAAAACGTGAGTTATTTAAACATAAGGTTGTGCTTGTAAAGCCGCCAGCTGCTGGATTTCAAGATTTGAAACCCTTCCAAGAGTTTGGACGAGGTACTTTATATGGGCAGGAGAGTAAATACTCCAATTTTACTGCCAATTTAGAGGCGCTCGGTTTACAGTAATGAGCTTGCCTTGACCGTCCTTTGTTTATAGAAAGTGGAACAGGAAGAAATGAACGTTAACCATTAACAGTAGCAATCCCTCAAGCCTCTCCTTGTCTCTCTGCTCCGTGCCAGGCTGACGCCTTGCTCTTATTGGAAGGCTGGCTGGACACCTTGTCAACCGCAACTGGTCATGTAGAGAATAAAACTATTGGAGCGGATGCAGGGTCGCTCAAAAAGCGGCCTTCCAAAAGCATTCTCCAAACGCTGTCTGTGGAACTCATTGTCACAGGATGTTGGATTGACTACTTGCACCAGCAGCTTGTCAGGATCAGCCCTTCCATTAGGCAGAGGGAAGCATCTGCTTCAGGTGGGACGTGGCCAGGGTTAGCTTCAGCCACCTTCCATCACCCCCCTCACACACACCCCGAATCTCCTCAGCTAGCATGCTGCCCTCACAGACCTGGGTGGGGAAATGTTGCCTAATTCCTTGTGTGGGAGTCAGATTCAGTGGGTGGTCCAGTTGGATTCTGCACATGGAATGAGGTCATGTGTCCCATCTTGGCCTTCTTTGCCTCAGGCAGCAAAATCTCTTGGGCAAACTTTGCTGAGGTCTGGACAGTGGTGGTGCTGAAGGCCGACATCTCTTCGTTGCTCAGATCTGGAAGGGGTAAAGGTAGGGCTGCCATATGTCCATAATTTCCCAGGTATAGGTGGGATTCACCTGAAATAGGGCAACCCTAGTTAAGGAATGTCACCTGACTCACTCTGGCCTATTGGTGAGATTCCTTGGGTGGTAATGAAGAAGAAGAAGAAGAAGAAGAAGAAGAAGAAGAAGAAGAAGAAGAAGAAGAAGAAGAAGAAGAAGAAGAAGAAGAGTAGTTTGGATTTGATATCCCGCCTTTCACTCCCCTTCAGGAGTCTCAAAGCGGCTAACATTCTCCTTTCCCTTCCTCCCCCACAACAAACACTCTGTGAGGTGAGTGGGGCTGAGAGACTTCCAAGAAATGTGCCTGGCCCAAGGTCACCCAGCAGCTGCATGTGGAGGACCGGAGACGCGAACCCGGTTCCCCAGATTACGAGACTACCGCTCTTAACTACACCACATGTTATTTTATGGCTCCATAGGTCCTTCCCTCAGCCAGAGATGGCGGCAGGGGGCTGAACAATGGCTGGGCATAGGTAAAGGGACCCCTGACCATTAGGTCCAGTTGTGGCCGACTCTGGGGTTGTGGCGCTCATCTCACTTTACTGGCCGAGGGAGCCGGCGTACAGCTTCCGGATCATGTGACCAGCATGACTAAGCCGCTTCTAGCGAGCCAGAGCAGAGCATGGAAACGCTGTTTACCTTCCCACCGGAGCGGTACCTATTTATCTACTTGCACTTTTTACGTGCTTTCGAACTGCTAGGTTGGCAGGAGCAGGGACCGAGCAACGGGAGCTCACCCTGTCGTGGGGATTCCAACCACGACCTTCTGATCAGCAAGTCCTAGGCTCTGTGGTTTAACCCACAGCGCCACCCGCGACATACCTTAAGGTTAATCATGTGGCATACTTCTGAGTGCACAATTGCAACTCAAAGCTCTCTCCTGGCACCTGCAATTTATATGGCTTGGGGTAGCTCCTATTGGAGCACGCAGGACTTTCCGCTGTCTCCAAACACAGGTGTGTGCAGAGAAAATCCAAATTGGGACTGCAGTGACAGGGGATCCTAGGGATACTGCCCCCGTCCCTGCCCCTGGTCTCATGCCAGAATCCAAAGCCAGATCAGGGTACAGGGAGCACTGGCTGGTTCTGCAAGAAAAATTGTACCCTCAGGGGCGAACCTCACCATTAATGTTGGGTGTTGTGTGGTCTTCAACTCGCCAGTGCTGCTCCATACTCAGGTCTGGTCTCCCAGGACCAGCCTCCATTGCGGGCAGCTGGGCTCACCAGAAGCAGGATAGTGTGGCTCCTCCCCCTTTCAATGGGTCTTGTGTGGAAAGAGGCGGGAAGAGTCAGCCTGTGCCAAGCTACTGCCTTCCAGACGTCATTGGACTACAACACCCATCAACCCTAGCCAACATAGCTGTGTCCCCATCAGCCTTGGTGCTGAATGGCTGGAAATTATGGTAGTTGTAGTCCAACATCTGGAGGGCACCAGCTTGGGGAAGGCCGCCAAGTGTTGTGCTGCTGTTGTCTGTTGAATGTCTCCGTTGCTCCCATCTCTGAAGGTTGGATCTCTGCTTGTTTTTGTGATAACCTGTGAAGTCAGGCATCTGTTTTAAGAGTTGAGCTATCTGGTCCTCTTTGTGATGCGTCTTGTATACTGTAAAGAACTTTGGGTGCCTGGAATCCTGTGAGGAAGGTATTCTGTCCCCTACTCAAAAGGCGTCAAGGAGTTTTGAGTGGTGGTGGTGTAGCAAATGGAGAAGCAGAGAGGGAAAACTTGCACAGACTCAATGGACTGAATGGCAGCTAGAGATGTTGTTTTGAGAAGGGGTGCACCAGAAAATGTCCAGATGGATGGATAGATAGATATAGATGATAGATAGATAGATAGATAGATAGATAGATAGATAGATAGATGATAGATAGATAGATGATAGATTAGATAGATAGATAGATAGATAGATAGATAGATAGATGATATAGATAGATGATATAGATAGATAGATAGATGATAGATGATAGATGATAGATGATAGATGATAGATGATAGATGATAGATGATAGATAGATGATAGATAGATAGATAGATAGATAGATAGATAGATAGATAGATATAGATAGATAGATATGTCTTCATGTTTGCAATGGGGAGGGGAGTATGTGCCATTTGGATTTTCCGCCTTCAGCACCGAAATATTTTGAGCCAGTCCTGCATCTTGGATCAAGGCTACCGTTAATTCCACACAATGTGTTTTCATCTCAATCAACGGCTTGTTTCCTTGAAGAAGAGTAAAGTTGGAGATGATTTCACATTATCTGGGTGATTCCCATGACAAAAAGGTTTATGTTTTGAGATGGGGTATTTGGATGGCTGAGCTCTGGGCGGATTTGCCTTCATTCTGGATAGTTGTGCGATTTTAACAATTTGGGGTTTTGCAGTTTCTCTTTGTGCTCCAAGAATCCCAATTTCAATTTCAGGCAATCCACTTAAGGCTTTAAATCCTATCTCTCTTGCAAAAGGACTGTTGATTTGGAGTGACAGATGGATCCAGGCTTTCATGTTAATTTGCAGGAGCTGGTGAGCTGGCCAAAATTGCTGCAGCAGATCCTGCCCACGGCGTTTGTGGCAACACACACACACACTTCATTACAAACAAGAGCCGCTCCCCAAAATAAGATGTGCCAAGACACCTTAACAGAACAAATGAGAACAGTACCACCATCTTAGTAGCTGCAAGTTTTAAAAACAAAAAAACTCCCTCTGTGGCCTGGAAGCTCATTTCTGAATACCAGACTTAGTACTTGACCATGGAAAAGAAGCAGCAAAGTAGCTGAGTGCATGTACCTCACGTGCACCTTGAGGATTGAGGGCCACCACCAAGAATGCCCAACCCTAGAGATCATCCTTAAATCAGCCAGAGCATCCTTTGCTAACCTGATGCCCTCCAGGTGTTCTGGACTACAACACTGGTCAACCCAAAACTTTCAGCAGGAACCACCTTGGCACAGGCTGGGGCCAAGGATGTCAGCGAGCCTCCCACCCTCTTTGATGAAAGCAAATGAGGAAGCACATATAGCTTTAAAAAGTTACCTTTGTCTTTGTTTAATATCCATTTTTTCCTCATTCAGATTTTTATCAACAACGAATGGCAAAACTCAGAGAGTGGGAAAGTATTCCCCGTGTCCAACCCTGCAACAGGAGAGCAGATCTGTGAGGTGCAAGAGGCCGAGAAGGTAATGTACCCTCGGAATTTGTCTGCTCCTCAGGACACCTGGCCTGCCCTATCCCTTGGCTCAGGCAGAGAAACAGATTCCTTCTCACCCTCCATGTGACAACAGTTCAGCTGGCAAGTGGGCACTTTGCCCACCCAAGGGCCCTCTCTGCCCATCTGAGCCACTGCCAGCCATTGGTGATGGGCAAGGGATTAAGAAGTTTCCTGTGTGATGAAGAAGCGGAAACATTTATCTGGTAACTTCTCAAAGCCCCTCCACCCACAATCAGGGCCGCCCTCTCCCGATTACCTGGGAAATGGCAGGCTGTGTGCAAATGGAGAAGGGCTCTTAGGCTACCTATAAACCTCAGTGCCCCAACCTACCTGGCCTCTGGAGTGGAACTGCAGCCACAGTCCCCTGGGAGGGTCTTCTGTGCCTGAGGAACGGGCACTCTGAGGCTTCCCCTTGCTGCCCAAAGTCTGCCATGGGAGGCATCCACCTGCCCTCTTCAGCCAGGCAGCCTTGTGGCCCTCCCTGGGCCCAGGTTACCTGGTTCCAGTTCATGGTTGTCTAAGTCAGCCTCATCTCAACCCTGGTCCATTCCAAGTGCTTCAGCTTTCTGCTTTAACGCCAGATCATGCCTTCTTTTCACCTGTGCATGTTTTAATCCGCCGAAAGATGCCTTGAGTTTTTTTGAGAGAGAAAAAGTGTGTAAGGAATTTTTAAAAACTGCACTAATGAAATGGGTGGGAACAAATCCTAAATGTCTTTCGTGTATTTTTCAAAGACACCTGTCAGTCCGTCAATCCACCGACATCTTTTCTTCCCAACAAGGATTGTTTCTGGTGCCGTGTTTGTACTTTGTACTCACGAAGGTTTCTCTCCCCCCCCCCCTTGACAGCCTGACACAGACAAAGCCGTGAGGGCCGCTCGCCTGGCCTTCTCTCTGGGCTCCGTGTGGAGGAGACTCGATGCCTCGGAAAGGGGGCGTCTTTTGGACAAGCTGGCTGACCTGGTGGAAAGAGACAGAGCCTTACTGGCTGTAAGTTTTGCAATGGGACTGGTGGGAGCGGGGCACTGTTTTTTCTGCCCACTGAGAGTACTATTAAAAATGCTTTGGGCATCAGAATATGACATGCAAATAAGTTTGTTTGGTGTGCTTTTAAAAACGTTTTATTAGAGCTGCCACCCAATTAAAAAAAGAATGATTTTTGTTGATTTGGTAGTTCAGCCATGGTCAACCTGGGACCCTCCAGATGTTGCTGGACTCCAACTCCCATCAGCCCCAGCATCATATGGTCAGACTGGCTGAAGCTGGTGGGAGTTGGAACCAAAATGGCTGAAGGTTGAACAACAACAGCAGCAGCAGCAGCAACAACATATTTGTACCCTACCCATCTGTCTGGGTTGCCCCAGCCACTCTGGGTAGCTTCTACCGTATATAAAAACATAGTAAAACATTAAACCTTAAAAAGCTTCCCTATACAGGGCTGCCTTCCTAAAATATAGACAATTGCTCACCTTCTTGACATCTGATGGGAGGGCATTCCACAGGGTGGGCGCCACTACCGAGAAGGCCCTCTGGCTTAACTCTTCTCTTCCCAGAAAGCCCTAATGAGAAAGACCTTGCTCCGCATTTGGGCAATTGAGGTCCATGTTTGTTTATGGCATGGGTCAGTTCTTGAAGCCTCCCATGTCAAAACAGCTCCCATGACACGGCTCCTAGATGGCATCTGCCACTGGGCAGGAGTCCTGAGAAGAAGGTCTCTCAGCAAAGCATCCCCTTGCTGAATGCAGGCTGCTGAATTCTGCATCGGGAGAGGCTTCTATAGAGTCTCCAAGGGCAGCACTGCAGAAACAGGTGGGCAGACCCTCTTGCGACTGTATAGCTTCTCCCACTCTAGCTCTTTGGGGAGAAAGTTGTGTCAGAGGCTTGTGCCAGGAGCAACTGTGACTGTGTCTGTTTGGGCTGTGGATCCCTCAAACCTTCAGGCTCTGGGGTCCAGATGCACTCTCTGTGCATGTAAACCCCTGCTCTCCAACCCCCTTGACTGGGGCTTTTGTGAGAGATGCCTTTGGTGGATTGGGTGCTCAGTGGGTTGCTCGCAGCCTGAAGGCTGGAGGTTGCCAGTCCCCTGCTAGAATAATAATTTCTGAGCCTGTGCAAAGCAAACTGCCCCCCCCCCCCGCACGCCAAAGAGAGAACGCTGAGCTGCACAGTTCAGGCACGATGCGGAGGAGCACATGTGGTCGGCCCCGACATGGTGGCACTCTTAATGTTATTTTCCACATGTCAAGTGCTTTGAACTAAGCCGGCAAACATCTTAATTCCAGCTTTGTCAACACTTAAATCATCTTACCACCAGTGTATGCTGTAAAATCGCCACGGGGAGAAGGGGAGGGGCCCAGCAAATCAAGTCAGCTCCCTGCCTGTCGCTGGATTTGCGGTTCCCGAGCCAAATTCTTTATTGAGCGGAGCCCACCGCCTACCATGCCACTGACTTCAATTGCAGGATGGGAGGCAGGGGGGAAAATATGGCTATTGCCCTTCCGTATATCAATGGGATTTATGGCTCACATCCATTTGTGTGTTATACCTGCTTTCACGGATACATTTCCCCCAGCTTGGAACTATCGTGGGGAGATAATGGTGCCTCTTAAAAGTGATTTAAGCGATCTGGGTGGAAATTTTATGGGGTTCCTTAAGAGGATCTTTAAGGTCTTCTTTTTAAAATGGGAATATCCCCTTAAAGAAGGGCCCGTGGCTTGTTTCATTGGGGCTCGGAGCCTTCCTAGAGAAGAGCAGGCTTATTTGATGACGGGCTGGACGCTGTAGATATCACATCGCTCAGCAGGGGTCTTGGCAGCCACGGCAGGATTCCTTGGAGACTTGTTCCAAGGAACAGTGCAGTGGCAAAGCAAAGCGAGGAACACAGAGGAGTATGGCTTTTTCAGAGCAGGTGTGATGGTATCACCTGCCAAAGTGCTAGGGGAATTGGCGGACCCTTCCATGCTCTGGTAGATGCATGAGGTGATAAGGAGCCTTTCACATTTGTTTGTGACAGATTAGAGGGAAGTCAGAGGATGAAGAAAATAATCAAGCGGAGGCTGGATACATCTTTCTTTTCCTTTAACACGGTTCCCACTTCACACAAGCAGTTTAAATGACACATGTCTTCTCTGCACAAAGTTTTGTGTTTTTAACGAAAAGCTAAAGTTTGCATTTCATCTGAAGATATTTGGTTAAAGCTTGATGTGTTTTCCAAACTGAATCTGTGCAGTTAGATGCAGGCACCGCTGAGTTCCATGGAGCTTCTCCCAGGAAATGATGCCTGGGGTTGCAGTCGTGCTGATCCTGAAAAACCGAGCAGGATGCTACTTCCTGCTGCTCTTTGGTGCATGTAAACAAATAGATCAAGGCTGTTGCCTGAGATTTCGGGCTCTAGTTGGGGGTTATCACGATGTACTCCTGTTCTTCAAAACTTACCATGATACCACTGTTTCAGAAGGACAAGCTGACCCTTCGGTTTCAATATGTTTCTTATTAGGAGAGGGTTCTGGCAAGCTCTCTCCCAGCTGCTCTCATTAATGTAGCAAAGCCCAAGGCTTTTGTTTTTCAGCTTGGCCCCTGTCCATAGGAACTTCAGGTTTATCTGGCTGACCTGAGCCCAGTGGCAAAAGGGAGGCAGACAACTCAAGGGTATTGGGTATTGTCAACTTGAATGGTGGAGAAAGGTGGATCTATGGAGCACACATGGTCTTCTGGGAAGTTTCCCTGTAGCTTGCCACCTGCAGATGAACAGGAGCTATGCAAGAGCATTGCACATCTCCCAATCATGTCAGTGCGACTTGTACAGGAGAACTTCCTCCTAAGATGCCCTCATTCTGTGCTGTTGGGAACGGGCCTCTTTCTGGGATACGTCCTGTGCCCCCATTTATAGCACTGAACTTTGGCAACTACCATCCAGCTATGCCCATTTCTTCCAGGCTTCTTTGCCCACTCCAGTCTGATCGCCAGGATCCCCCACAGCGGCTCAGAAGCTGCTGGAGCAGTAGCTGAGATGCCAGGAGCAATTTGGGAGCATACCTCTCAGATTATGTGCTGTTCATCCACACCCCGAAAAACCCTACCACTCCAGCCCCTTTGTACAGCTGGACCAGCCCTAGCTCACAATGGCACTTTGATGAGCTTCTGCAGATGCGGAGACAGGAGCAGCTGTCCAAAGGGGCCCTGTGACTTCCCTTGGCATATGGACTAGGCACATGAGAGGTACAGTCAGGAATGCACTCTGAAAAGACTGATGTTAAAGAGGCAGTCCCTGGTGTGTCCCCAGCCAACTTCCTCAGGCCTTAAGGGTCAAAATACAGTCCTTTGGCTCAGAGGCAGAGAGGCGAAAACTCACCAGTTGCAAATTATAATAGCCTTTTTCTACTGTCCTGTCTCTGAATAGGAAATGGTTGTGATCGCTGGCTCTACATGCCTTTTCTTTTGTCTTCTTTGTCCTCCAGACCATGGAGTCACTGAACAGTGGGAAGCCCTTCCTGCAGGCTTTCTATGTTGACCTTCAGGGCGTCATCAAGACTTTGCGCTATTATGCTGGCTGGGCAGACAAAATCCATGGAGCGACCATTCCTGTGGGTAAGTCAAGTCCTTTGAAGCAACAGCTCCTGCCTATGTGGACACGGCTCTCCTGGGGTTTTATTTGTGTCACGAGTAGACCGAGGGCATCTCTGTAGCTCTTAGCCAGGGTGGCAGCTATAGAGAGATGTTTCATGTTCACAGGCCGTGTTTGTGACATCTGCCACTGAGAGAGGGATGTTGCCGCCTCCCACTCCAGGCTCTCCTCCTGGGCCTCCTGGGGGCATTTGGGCTGGTGTGGCAGGAAGCAGGATGCGGAGTGAAATGGACCGTGGACCAGATGGCTCCATGTTTGGGGAAAGAGTGTGACTCAGAATGTATTATTTGTTTATTGCATTTACATCCCACCTTTTTCTTCTCTAAGGAGATCAAAGTGGTGTGCACAGTTCTTCCTCTCTTCATTTATTCCCCCACAACAACCCTGTAAGGTTGGTCAGGCTGAGATGCAGTGACCGGCCCAAGGTCACCCACTGAGCTTCTCCACGGCCAAAGGGAGGAGGCTGAACCCTGCCCCCCCAGTCCAATTCTGACACTAACCATTCCCAGAGGCGTTTGAAGGTAGAGCGACTGGTTCAGCTGCACTGGGTCTGGCGCTGCAAAGGGCGCTGCAACAATGATGCAGAGCAGAGTGCGAGAGGAAGGCGGGTGCCCCATTTTAGTGTTGCACCAGGTGCCACTGAAATTTGGAAGCCCAAATTCCTTCACTGCACCACACACACAGTTGGGGGGGGGGCAAGAGCAGAGAACAACTGCCCATCCTGCCCCCGCTTTTCATTCCATGGCCTTTGGCTCCCACACCTCGTTTTAGCAGCTCTGCTCAGATGCATTGTGGAGGCTTTGCCACTCAGCCAGAGAACCTGAACATCAATTGCTGCTTGCTAGGGAGACTGTGTCCAAAAATGTGCAAAAGAACCCCTGCCACGTGACTGTGAGTCTCTGAATGTCTGGTGCTCTCAGGCCCCTCCATTCCAGTGGAGTCAGTGGGGGTGAAAGCAACTGCAAAGGGCGAAGGGTGCCTGGCTTGCCATCTCTTAGAGAATGCAACTGCCCTGAACCCCCAGTAACAACAGGCATCTGAACCAGTCTGTGTTGGGAGCCTTCAAGTGTAGAGTCTCTAGCCCTCCCTTCTTCCACTGCTGGCTCAAGCTTCGCCACAGAGGCTTGGGAGCTGGCTTATGCTCCTGCCCCTCCAGCAGGAGAGCATTTGGACCCTATTCCAGCGTTTCTGTGCTATTGACAGAATTTGGCCTGTTCAGTGCCCACTGCAGCTGCTTTCCTTCCACACACTGCACCAAGGAAAGATTGTTTCATGGCGGTGATTCTTTTTTCGACAAGGAGGGAGGATGACTTTACAGCTCTCTTGGGTTTCTGTTGTCTCACCAAAGGCAGAGATGGCCTTTCCTCCCCTTGGCGGCAGCGCTGAGTAATAGTCTAATATTGCACACAAAGGTGAAGACAACAAAGGCCAGCGTGAAACATGACACAGGGCTTTTCTTCGTTCCTCTAGCAGCTAATTTAGTTGATTTAAAAGGGGCTTGGTGGGTGGGAAAGTTTGTCCCGGGAGGGGGAGAGACTTTAGGAGGCAGACGGCTTAGCCTGGAATAGGAGCACAAAGTCACTGCAGGCAGAGTTAAACCCAGCACCCACCCAGGAGGAACTCTGTGCAGAAGAAGCCAATGTCCAGATGGTTGCACTGGGTGTAATTGGACACCCCCAAACTGACCCCAAAATCTTCAGGGGATTATTAACACCCCTCCCCACATTTGCACACAGAGCCATAGCTTTGGAATACATGAAATAAGAGTAAATTCTCACTGAGCATGTGCAGAGTGTCTGAGTAATTGCGCTTCCAAGTCATTCACTGTGATGGGCTGGCTGGATGCAGAGGAATGGTGGGAGGCACCAGCTGGGGAACCCCCAACAGAAGAAGGCTCAGAGCTCAGGGATTGGTGGTGAGATGACCATGAGTGGTCAGAGGAAGAAGACTGGGGGGAGGAGGTGTCGGAAGCTGAAGAGGCAACAGGGTTTAGTGAGCAGGAAGAGGCTGTGGCAGAAAGAAGTGCAGAAGCAGAAGTGGAAGCAGAAGAGGACAGAGGCCAAGAGGCAGAGATCAGGTAGGCTGTTGAGGAACCCAGGGGGTCTCCCCCTCCTGCTGCAATCAACTCCTCTTCCCCCGTCCCCCAGAACCTGAGAAGGTATGAAGAGGGCAGAGTAAAGACAGGCAAGGCGATACAGCTTCAGTTTGTTTGAGAAGGAACCTGGGGTGGGGGAGATTTAGAGAGTAGTGGGAAAGCA
The DNA here is from genome assembly GCF_027172205.1 of Podarcis raffonei. NCBI lineage: Eukaryota > Metazoa > Chordata > Lepidosauria > Squamata > Lacertidae > Podarcis > Podarcis raffonei. Next base: position 5,915,802 of record NC_070615.1, read on the forward strand.
GAGATCTTCAGTCCTCGCAACTGCCTCATAGGGGCAAGTTCTACCAGGAAGAGTTGCTGTGCTCACTAGGCCTGGCCTCCTGGGCTGTCTTGTTGCTTTGAATAAAGAGTTAAGTTCACAGAAGCCATGTGAGTTATTGCTGACCTGCTCCTGGCACCATCCTCTGTCATCTGAGGGCGTAGCTTCAGCTAGGTTTCAATGAGAGCACAGCTTCTCCTCTTTGGACTCACTGGTCTCCCCAAGGTATTGCTTGCCTGACAAATGTGTGCCCTTTTCGGAAGCACTTGCTGCCACATGGATTGGGGCTGCCCCACTGTGTGTTGTTGGCTGCCTGCTGGCTGGTGGAGGATGGGAAACAGGCCACATGAGGGCTCCCATCCTTGTGACAAGTGACTGTGCAGAGGGACGATGCTCATCTTTTTCCAACACCAACTGAATCTCCATGCTGGGACAAGGTTCATCTGCTCCATTTCTCTGCTGTTAAAGGTGCAGGAGCAGGACCCATGAAAAAAGGTGGCCACCCTCATTCACTGCTCCCTATCAGCTACGAGGGAGCAACAGGGAGTATTTATCTAAACAGACAGATCCTGGGATTTACTGCTCCCCAAAAGCCCACTCACCCAATCTCCATGGGTTGGCTAGTTAGTGGGGAACTTTGCCTGGGGTCAGAAATTCAGAGAATCATAAAATTGTAGAGTTGGAAGGGACCACGAGGGTCCAATTCCTTATAATGCAGGGATCTTTTGCCTCTCAACCCTGAGATTAAGAGCTTCATGCTTCAACAGAGGCCTTGCAATTTTTGAAAGTGAAATCCTGGACTTGAGAAGAAAGAGGTGTTCTGATCCATGGGACCTTATATTAGGTCTTATTCTCCCATTGTTTGCACATGTCAAGCATTAATGTGTTCTGGAGCTTATACCCTGGCTTGAATGCTTTGCTTTTGGGGGGAGGACAGTGGGAGAGCACGTTATTCGCCTTGCCCCCCTTCCAGATGGGCCTGTCAGAAACCTCAGAGAGCTGCTCTGTGCACAAGAGGGAGCTTGATGAACTTATGGTCTTCCTCACTAAGAGGTAGCTTTTTGTGCTCTGATGCTATTCTGCTGAAAGGGGTTTTCAGGGAGTAAGGCGCACCCGCCCTGCATAGGGACCCTCTGTTGCAATGCTGATCCGTTTCGTTAGGACCATTCTGTGGCTTACTTAGCATCCCTGTTAATCTCTCCCGGCTGCAACCATATTTCACTGAGCACATGTGAAAGCCCACTCTAAAAATGCCAAGGAGAATCCAAATGAGAACCACAAATGTTATTGATGCTTTTCTACAACATGTTAAAGTCGGATCATTTTCACTGCTGGGGCTTTCCGAGGTTTATATGGAAACAGTAAAACTTTCAACGTTGCCTGCTCAGTTTCCGAGCACAGGAGGCCCCCAGCTCCGGAAAGATCAATGTTTAGGCAAAGTGGGCCGTTTTTGTCAAACTTCGTTATTCTGGTATCACAAACGCTGGTTTTATAGCAGGCGTTGGGCGGGCGGGAAACTCTGGGATGTGACTCTCCACATTCCGACTTTAATCTCCATCCTCTGTGTAAAACATTTGCCAAAAGGAGGGTCTAATAAACAGGTCTGTAAAATTCTGCCGTGATTGCAAATGCTGAATACAGGAAGGTGTTGAAAAAGGGCAGCTCTTTCAGAGTCCAGTCGCAGTTTGGAGTTTGGGAAGCCTGTGCGCAAAAGAAAACTCTTAGGTGAGGAGGGAAGACCTGGCCGTTTGTGTCTGATCAAATTAATTAGTGCCTTCGCAGGTCCTGATTTAGAAACTGGGTTTCCCCTCACAGTTTTGGCCTCTCATCCTCAGGCACAAGGCAGGGCAGGGATGCTAAGAGGCCAAGATGTGTGGACTTGAGCCAAACCTGGTGGAACCACCATGGAAATGGGGTGGAAATGTTGACAGGCTGCCTGAAAGGAAAACGAACCAACAGTGAACAGAGGCCGCTGCAGGGCGACAAAAGCGACAGGCAGAGGGCCCTGCCCAATATGGACTGATTTTTTGGCTCATTTGCTAGGGTGCTTCCACCATGCAGGGCATTTCAGGTGGCACTGCCAAGCCTCGTTCACTCGCTCTTTTTACATCCTACATTTCCTCCGTGGCGGCTCTGTTTCCCCCTCAGGAGTCAGTTGTATACTAGCAAATTTAGGTTGCACAATAAAAGTGGGTTGGGCCTTCTTGTGCAACCAGCCCAAATCAGAACTCTTTGTGGTAAATAAAGTGGAGGAAATGCCCAAGATGGCAGGGGGTCCCAATTGCTCAATGCAATATTGTGCAACCTTCTTGCAAACAAGTAAGAACTAATGCTGACCTCGCAGGATCTCCCTGAAGGTTTTGTGAAAACAAATCAGGGTGGATGCTCACTAAAGAGGTTCTCTGGAAGAGCCCCCAGATCGCAGAAAGTCTGACAGATGCCTTTTGCACCATTCTCCTATCCTGTCTTTTTAGAAGGGTGGGGGTTCTGACATGGGCAGTGCTCTACTGGGGAAAGTGAACAGCTCAGCACAATTCAAATATAGCCTTTGTCGTGGTGGACAGAATCTGATGACCCCATTTTTAAAAAAATCTATATTTTCAATTATCTCAAAAACTTTACTTAAAAACAAAACAAAATGAAAGATTGTTGTTGTTTAGTCGTGTCCGACTCTTCGTGACCCCCTGGACCAGAGCCCGCCAGGCACTCCTGTCTTCCACTGCCTCCTGCAGTTTGGTCAAACTCATGCTGGTAGCTTCGAGAACACTGTCCAACCATCTCGTCCTCTGTCGTCCCCTTCTCCTTGTGCCCTCCATCTTTCCCAACATCGGGGTCTTTTCCAGGGAGTCTTCTCTTCTCATGAGGTGGCCAAAGTATTGGAGCCTCAGCTTCAGGATCTGTCCTTCCAGTGAGCACTCAGGGTGGGTTTCCTTAAGAATGGATAGGTTTGATCTTCTTGCAGTCCATGGGACTCTCAAGAGTCTCCTCCAGCACCATAATTCAAAAGCATCAATTCTTCGGCGATCAGCCTTCTTTATGGTCCAGCTTTCACTTCCGTACATCACGACTGGGAAAACCATAGCTTTTACTATATGGACCTTTGTTGGCAAGGTGATGTCTCTGCTTTTTAAGATGCTGTCTAGGTTTGCATTGCTTTTCTCCCAAGAAGCAGGCGTCTTTTAATTTCGTGACTGCTTTCACCATCTGCAGTGATCATGGAGCCCAAGAAAGTAAAATCTCTCATTGCCTCCATTTCTTCCCCTTCTATTTGCCAGGAGGTGATGGGCCCAGTGACCATGATCTTAGGTTTTTTTGATGCTGAGCTTCAGACCATATTTTGCGCTCTCCTCTTTCACCCTCATTAAAAGGTTCTTTAATTCCTCCTCACTTTCTGCCATCAAGGTTGTGTCATCTGCATATCTGAGGTTGTTGATATTTCTTCCGGCAATCTTAATTCCGGCTTGGGATTCATTCAGCCCAGCCTTTCGCATGATGAAGTCTGCATATAAGTTAAATAAGCAGGGAGACAATATACAGCCTTGTCGTACTCCTTTCCCAATTTTGAACCAATCAGTTGTTCCATATCCAGTTCTAACTGTAGCTTCTTGTCCCACATAGAGATTTCTCAGGAGACAGATGAGGTGATCAGGCACTCCCATTTCTTTAAGAACTTGCCATAGTTTGCTGTGGTCGACACAGTCAAAGGCTTTTGCATAGTCAATGAAGCAGAAGTAGATGTCTTTCTGGAACTCTCTAGCTTTCTCCATAATCCAGCGCATGTTTGCAATTTGGTCTCTGGTTCCCCTGCCCTTAAAGTCCTATTGCACTAACTCTTTCTGTCATGGGGGTTTGGGGCAAAGCCAGAAAAATGTTCTAGCACTAATTAAAATATCATTTTAAAAAGAACTGATGAGATTATAAAATGGCACCCACCCAGGGGCGAAACGAGGTGTTATTTCACCCGGGTCAAAGGCCCAGTTTGGTATCCCCTGCTATGTGCATTTGCGCACAAACACATACAGGCTGGGAGCCTCGATGGCGCCCTTCTGGAGTCTTCACCTGTGGCAAAAACCCTGGCTGCCCCCCCCAAGAGCTATGGCATTGCACCCACCACAAGGTTTATAGTGAGTGTGTGCTGCACTATGAACAACACCCACACCAGCTGCATCGCACCCCCTCATGTGGGGGGGCAGGAAACCCAGAATCCTCTCTTCCTGGTAGTGTGGAAGGTCATCTGCAATGTTGATAATACAGTGGAAGAGTCATGATTAACTAATGTTGGGAACCACTCACCTGCAAGCAGCACCCTCGGGTCCCCCTCAGCGTGTCGGGAGATGGGCCTTGCTTCAGTGGCAGCAGAACCGCCATGCTTCATGCGGAAGGCCACAGGTTGGTGACCTCTCAGTGTCCTTGGACTCCAACTCCCATCAGCCCTAGACAGCACTGCCATGCTGTAAGCTGCAGAAGGTATGGAGGACGTGCCAGGATGGAGAAGGAGGAAGGAGACAGGCATGGGCTAAGAGCAGACAGGCTCTAATGCAAAGCATTTCATTGGGGATCTCACAACAGAGATGTATTTTTTGAGCTGGATTCAGCCTGTTGTTTTTTAAAGGCACATTTCGAAAGCAGCTCCTGAGATTCCCCCCTTTTCCAGAATGTTTTCTTTTTCGCAGGACTGGCCCTTCTGTTGACTTCTAAAAAAATCCAAGTTTCCTTTCTTTTTCGGGGGGGGGGTCAGTTCTCAACATTGCAAAATAAGAAGGTGGCTGGCTGACACATCGACCATCTTTCCTGTTGTCTCAGGAACAGGAAAGGAAGTGAAAATAATCCCCAAATCATTGTTTCTTGTAATTTGGGAGGCCTTTGTGCTGTTCCAGGAAGAGACTTCAGCTTGCCCAGTTCCCAGATGAGATTATCTGAGCAGAATAGGTTCTGTGTGCCCACTGCTCAAAACCTGATAATGATGTGTGATCTGAGCAGATGTGTTAAAAGGGATCTCCCTGGTTTCTGCAGAATTAGGGCTTCCAAGTTGCACAAGCGGGGGTTATTGTACGCACAAAAAGTCAGCCCCCTCTGTCTAGCTAGAATGTTTTCTTTCTGTCTCATCGTCTGTGCCTTTTACTAATTAGCCAATCTTTTCCTCTCTCTCCTTCTCCTCTTTCCTGTCCCTACTGCTTCTTATCGGGCTCCTCCTTGCTCCCACTTCACTGATAACGGGCCTATCTTTATTAGTCTCCTTCCAGGGCCTTGGAAACATCACACGGAGCAAAAGCAAATCCCCAGCTGGTCAGTCTGGAGCTCTGCACTGGTCTGTCTTTCTCCCACTCACCCCACCCCGTTTTGTGGAGCAAGCGGAACAGGGTGAAGAAATTCAGCGAGCTAGAGAAGGGGCTTGTTTCTAATCAAAGTCAAGTTGAAAACTATGTTTAGAAACCAGGATGCTTTCTGGATTCATCCCTTTATTATGACCAGATGTTTGCACAGATGCCTTCCCAAAACGCAACCAGCCCCAGTAAATCTTGATGTGTCCCTTGCCAGCTTTAGCTGCGGACTCCTGGCGTACTGGGCGAGTGACACATCCTAAGCCTGTGGGGAACTCCAGGAACCCCTAAAAGTCCTACTAGTGTGGAACTACAAGGCAGCAAGGAAAGAAAGACTCAAAGGCTCCTGTGTGCCCAAACAGAGAGAGGAGGAGGCTGCCCGCTATAGCTCTCCATGAAATTCATTGTTTGCGCCTTGCTCTCCCTCCAACTAGTCTTGGCTGGCGGAGGTGATGTTGCATTGGGTCTGATTGGATCACTCATTTTTCCCAATGGGGACAGGAGACTTGCTCACTGAGAAGGAGGTTGCCTGTTGCATCTCTGTATGTGTTTCCCGCTTCTGGTCACAACAGCAGCGGAGCGTCTCCATACCGCTTGTGTGTGTGTTTGTGTGGGTGGGTGCACGCTCGTGCCCTTGCTGGGGGTGGGCTGAGGGGCGGAAGACAAATGGAGCCCACCATGCCTGCCCAGCCCCTTTGGCACTGATCCAGCAGTTTCTTCTGATGGACTTAGCCCTGGTGATCCTACACCCTGCTGCTCTTTTGGGGTTCCCTGGAAAATCCTTGACCCAGTTTTGCTTTTCGGGGAGACTGGAGGGAAGGGGATTTCTCAAAATGTTGTTAAGTGTGCATATATATGTATTGTACATTGTTGTTTGCCACGTTTCAGCACACCCACCCTCCAGCCTTTGCAGGTTAAGAGTAAGGAAGAGGGTGCCCTTTGGCTCAAGGACCCAGACCTGGACACCAAACCCCCCCTTTTCCTGCTTGTCTTCCTTCAGTCCCTCTAGAATCTGCCTATCCAAAGTGCAAATGTTGCTGAATCTGGCAGCTGTCCTGGTACGTGCATGCGGATTCAGAGTGAGATTAAACAGCTTATTAAACTTTCATAAGTTTTATATATTATATGATGAAAGGAAGCTGTTATGGCTAATTTGCTAACACAAAACTGCTTCCACTCTCAGCTGTTGCAAAGTTAGTGAATCAGTTGTGGGCACTTGGCCACAAAGAGCTTTCATTTAGCAGTGGGAACTGAGCCCAAACTGGAGCTAAATTCATGTAAGCACCCCCCCCTTGAGTTCTCTGTACACATTGGGAGCCGTGGTTGGTGAAGCAGGGGAGACCAATGAGGATCAGGGCCCACTCACATTATAGTTAGCATTTGCCAAAAATGTAAAGAGGTGGGAGACCCAGTTTTTGATCCACTTGAGCCTGCCCAGTGTGTTCCCTTGTAGGAGTTAAAGGGAATTACCGTATTTTTTGCTCTATAAGACTCACTTTCCCCCTCCTAAAAAGTAAGGGGAAATGTGTGTGCGTCTTATGGAGCGAATGCAGGCTGCGCAGCTATCCCAGAAGCCAGAACAGCAAGAGGGATTGCTGCTTTCACTGCACAGCGATCCCTCTTGTTGTTCTGGCTTCTGAGATTCAGAATATTTTTTTTCTTGGTTTCCTCCTCCAAAAACTAGGTGTGTCTTGTGGTCTGGTGCGTCTTATAGAGCGAAAAATACGGTAGATAAATTCATGGAAGAGGATAAGGCTACCCATAGCTATTAGTCACAAGGGCTACCTGGAACCTCCATATTCAGAGGAAGTCTACCTATGGCAAGCTATTGCCTTCAAGCCCTGTCTGTGGACTTCCTGGAAGTGTTTGATTAGTCACTGTGGGCAAAAGAAAACTAGATGGATCCTTGGTCTGATTTGGCAGGGTTCTGGCTCTGGGGAGCTCCCCCCCCCAAAAAAAATTCAGTTTGGAGAAGCTGCCAGCTGGGCTGGCTGTTGGAGTGCATCTCAGTACTGAGATGGGATTGTATCCTGCACTGCACCATAGGGAGGTAGAGAAGGCTAGCTTAGAGGGTGCAGGACAGGTGTTGTGCCAGCCACAGCTCTGTCTGCTCCACACACACCCCTCAGCATCTGCCACCTGAGGCAGTTGTCTCACAGCGTCTAATGGTAGAGCAGGAAACTCTTAATCTCAGGGCTGTGGGTTTGAGCCCCACATTGGGTAAAAGATTCCTGCACTGCAGGGAGTTGGACTAGATGACTCTAGTGGTCCCTTCCAACTCTACAATTCTATAAAGGAGAATTCTATAAAGGTAGGGCAGTCCCAGGCTCCCCTTATGTCCCTCTCACCACTGCTGAAATGCATCACCACGCAGAGGGGAGAGGCAATAGGGTCTGTTCTGTGGGGCACTCTAAGTTCTGGTGAGGCAACAAGGAAAGCAAGCAGCGTCACCCTGGCATGTACTGCAATCTGACTGTGAACCCTGGAAGTAGCTCCTCAGAGCCTCTTCTGCAAGACTTGAACTTGGTGGTAGATGAACGTGGACCTTTTAGCTAGGGAGTTGATGCAGAATGATAAGCACCCAAAAGAAGAAGAAGAAGAAGAAGAAGAAGAAGAAGAAGAGGAGGAGGAGGAGGAGTTTGGATTTGATATCCCGCCTTTCACTCCTTTTAAGGAGTCTCAAAGCGGCTAACAATCTCCTTTCCCTTCCTCCCCCACAACAAACACTCTGTGAGGTGAGTGGGGCTGAGAGACTTCAAAGAAGCGTGACTGGCCCAAGGTCACCCAGCAGCTGCATGTGGAGGAGCGGAGATGCGAACCCGGTTCCCCAGATTACGAGACTACCGCTCTTAACCACTACACCACACTGACATTCTGCGAGCCCAGGGGGGGCAAGCTTGTTTTCTCCTGTTCCAGAGGGTAGGACCCAAACCAATGGATTCAAATTACAAGAAAGGGGGCTCTGACTAAACATTAGGAACACTGGTGCCACCTCCAGGGGGCCCTGGGGGCCTGGACACCCACAAAACTTTTGCTTTGGGTGCCCTCCCTCTGCCCCCCCCCCCGCATGCTGGCCCTGCACTTTGCTGCCTTATTTCTGGCACTCTGGCACCACGGCAGCAATTGGGCCGGGGCCTGCGCTTCTGCTGTGGCCATGGACATGCTTCTGGGATGTGTCTGTGCTGCAGGCCTCAGCTCAGTTGCCGATGTGGCATTGGAGCATGCACATACGCCGCACCTCAAGGTTCATGGCACCCACACTGTGGGGTCCAAGCAGCACTGCTGAAGGAAGAACTTAATGACAGTAAGCATTGCTCAACAGTGGGACAGGCTACCTGGGAAGATGGCGGACTCTCCTTCTTTGGAAGTTTCTGAACAGAAGTTGAATGGCCATCTCTCACAGATGCCTTAGCTGTAAATCCTGCATTGCAGAGGGTGGACTAGTGACCCTTGGATCCCTCTCAACCCCACAATTCTATGATTCTGTGATCCATTCATTTAGAACACAGCAAATGAATTGGTGCTTCCAAAGTTCCCAGGCTGAATGTTCTCCAGTAATGCTTTGGTAGCTTTAAAAAATATATAGTCCCACCCATCAAAGCTGTCTCAACCTCTTCCCCCTTGGGTTTCCTTTTCTTTTTTGTGTGGCTTGCCTGGCCCAAGTGCTTCTGAGAGTAACCAGGCTCCTCTCTTTCAGACGGAGATTATTTCACCTTTACAAGACATGAGCCCATCGGTGTGTGTGGACAGATCATCCCTGTGAGTATCTGTGCTCGCACCTCATATTTATTTTCACTGGAATGAGCTCCCTTGAAAAGGCCCATAAGCCCCAGGCTTCAGCAAGGCGTGTTTTTCATTATGGGAGACCAGGCAATGGGGTGAGGGGGGAGGCAGGCGGAACTGAGCGCACATTGTTGACATATCTTTAACAGCCGCCCTACCAGTGCTTATTTGCACATCCTAATAGAGTTTTAGAGCTGCATTATTAGGGAGGTGAGGCCTCCAGTCACAGAATTCCCAGGACTGGAGAGAGCAAAGCAAAACACGGCATTAGCATCAGGCGGCTGTCAGCCAATTGAGATGTTTGCACAATGGGGAGGAAGTGGAGCCCCCCCCCTTTCAATCCAGCAGGATCTTTTTATCTCTCCTGTTCCAAACTGCGGCGTAACTGGGATCCAGGGAGGATAATTTTCAGGTTCTTCATCTTTTTCCTTCTTGCCCTAAACAGGGCAGAAAACTCCACAATATAATATACTTCCCTAGAACTGGTCCCTTCCATTGGGCAAAAGGGGCTATTGAGGAGTTTGCTGAAGAGGAGTGCCCCCCACCAGAGAGGACCCCTGGTGTCCCCCTTCCAGCAGGAGGTGGCTATAACATCTTCTCCCCCATCTGGATTAGCCTTCCACTGCTAGAGCCGGCTCAGTCTGTCAGATTTGTTGTAGGTCTGGAAAGGCAGGTGCAAAGGTGCAAATGTCCTTGACTAACACAGAGTAGCTTCCGTTGTGTGACAGAAAGAACAGCTTCCCCCCTGGGCAGTTTTGCATCTGATGCCCCTGGTTGATGTGCCTGCTCCTGATGTAGAGACATCTAGCTGGTCTCCCAGGGAAAATTGGATTCAAAGCTTCAGACTCAGAGCAGGAAAAGAGGAAACGCAAAGGCCACAGACTTCCATCACATCTATTGCATGATTGGGGAGGTGGGGAGAGTGCATGATCCAGTATAGCTTCATGTTGCAGAGGGCATCTCTGCTATATCCACCAGCTTCAGGGCCCCACAGAGTTCAAAGGGTTGGCTGGAGAAATTGTGCTACTCAGGCCAAGGTCTGCATCCCTACAAGAAGTCCATCGTGTCCCCCATTAAAGGGGTACAACAGTGCACCAGCTCCCCTTTAGTAACTGCGTCTCTTGATTTGGAATGGCTTCTCACTGTTAAAACCAGAGAGTCCCTGCAAAAGCATTCAAACTGTAATCTGCTGCTACAAAACCCCACAGACTTAATGAGCATTTTAAAACAAACGTTTGCAAGTTGCTCGGAAACTGCCAAGGTCAACCCAGAGTCCTGAAGCCCAGTGCCAGCTCCGATTAAAATCAGCACAGCTAAGCCTTCTAATCTGTGTTTGTACAGGACTGCACAGCAATAGGGGTCCTAGTGACACCCCCTACCAGTGGTGTTTAAATAAGTTATCATTCAAATAGTTAGCCAAAATATCCCCAGTAGTAGTTCTGACGAATATCAGAGCCTCGTGTATTTTAGTGCCTGTTTGAAAAGAGCAGAAGAACCAACTGATGGAATTTGCTGTCACAAGAGTGATGATGGACCTCTTGCCACAGAGCCATGAGCCATGAGCGAGAAGGAGATCAGTGGCTGTTAGTCATGAGTGCTAAAGGCAGCCCCCATGTTCAGAGGCAGCGGGGTGGGGGGCTTTGTTGCCCTCATGCCTTGCATAGTTGGCCACTATTGGAAACACAGAACTAGGCTAGAGGAACGTGGTCTACACCTGCAAAACCTCACTTAGGAAGTTTGGCTTTGATTTTTTATTTTTCTGTGTACATTTAATTGTGGGATGTTGTATGTGGAGCATACAGTAGTTACAGTAGATGTAAAATATCCAAGGACATCAGTTGGCCAAGCCCAGTTTTAGGAAGATTGCTTTTCATTTTTTAAACAATGATTATGATGCTGCTGCTTTTGTATTCTGGTCAAACCAGAGGCATTCCAGACTGCAGAATTGGAACGACACATTGGCACTGCATGATTACTGTGCTTAATATGAGTACAGTTCACCTACAGAGCACTTATAGTTTTTCTAAGCACAATCTAACAGACTTGATACAAAAGGAAAAAAGGACTAGGGAGGGAAGAGGAAAGCAAACACTGGAGCAGGTTGATGTTGCTCTAATGTTCTCCACCTTGTTCTTTAAAATGGACTAAATAAGTAAATAAATATCACTGGTGGATTGATAAGCTAAAACTGCCTTTGGCAACCCTTTTGCCCTCCAGAGGACTCAAGCAGCTAGGATTTCTTGGGTCGTGCGGCTGCCTTAGTAATAATGGCTGCATTCTTTCCTACAGTGGAATTTCCCCCTCCTGATGTTTGCGTGGAAGATTGCACCTGCTCTCTGCTGCGGCAACACCATCGTCATCAAGCCGGCAGAGCAAACGCCGCTGACCGCGCTCCACATGGGAGCCCTCATCAAGGAGGTGAGCAGAGCAGCGGGGTCAGAGCCGGGCTTTTTTCAGCCAGGCCTTGCCAGAACTCAGTTCTGGAACTCGGTTGTAAGAGAGCAAGGGAGGTGTTCATGGTGAGTTCTGGCACCTCTTTTTCTAGATAAATAGCACTGGGTCAGAGAATGCATCCGGGGAGCTGCCCAGCTTGGCTTGTGTGTGGTCCATTCACCCTAAACAGCTTGCCCCTCCCCCTTCTCTCTCTCTGTTGTTGCAACAGGCTGGGTTTCCACCCGGAGTGGTCAATATCGTGCCAGGATTTGGACCCACCACCGGCGCAGCGATTGCTTCTCATGTGGGGATTGATAAGATTGCCTTCACTGGATCCACTGAGGTAAGTGGGTACTCTAGAAGGTGTTTGGCTTCACCTCAGGAGGAAAGGGTACACCCAACAAGGCATGCTGGTGCCTGCGGTGGAGATTCGCTTTCCCAGTTAAGGCCAGGGCAGAGCATCACCCCCAGGAAGTCCTCGCTGAACTACCTGGGAGATGTGCCACAGGCCTGCCCATTTCAGTGGGGCTTTGCAGAAGTCCTTTCCCAGCAGCCTCTGGAGGTCTGGCACGCTACACTTTTCCCAAAGGCCCTGAAGAAGAGTCCTTTGCCCGAGAGGGTCTTTACAGAGGTGGAGCTTCTCTTGGTTGCTGTGGTTTTTAATGGAACTCCTGTTGGGTTTGAAGAGACAGATAAATGTGGCTGCAGGCCATGTGCTTTCCTAGAGAGGATTTCAGGTGTTCCCTTTAGTGTTGCTGTTGTGTTTTGAACTTTAATACATCGGCCACCTTGAAAGAGTGCTTCTTGGAAGGGCAGCATACAAAAGTAAAATTAAAATTAAAATAATGAAGATAAGCTTGTCCCTGGATTGTGCCCAAGGTGGGGCCCCTTCACCATAGACCCTGCAAAGGCTCCCTCAGATGGCTACTACCTATTGACACCAATATCGGAGCATTCTGGAGAGTCTGGTAAAGACAGAGTCAGGTTCCATTGACAGATTTTGTAGCTGTATGTGGCCTATATTTCAGTTAAAGAGACTCTCACGCAGGATGCACTCCTGATTGCGGGACGAAAAATACAGATGGATTTGGTTTCAGAATTGTCTCTTGTAGCCAAAATAAATTTTTAGCATCATTCCAGCGGGCTTTCATTTCTAATAGGCGTTTAAACTCAAAATGCTGTGGATTTTGCCCTAACTCAATACCTGCCTTTAAGAGCCTTACTAATAGGAAGTGAAAAGCGTTACAGAGATGAAAAAAAGCAATTCTCTAAGAACCTAAAGTGGGAACAGCTGGAACATTTTAATGTAACGCGAGTGTAAACTGTTCCATATTGTTTTTTATTTCCTGTTCTGTGGAATTCTTGTAACAGCAAGTCGATGTAGTAACACTTTCAAACCAGTCTTGTAAGATCAGCTGTTCTGCAGAGCATTGGGCTTCTCAGAACTAATGAAGGCTGCCTGGCTTTGTTAACATAAAGGTGGAAATGGTTTGTTTTCTCCTGCTTGTATCCGTTGAATATCCCTTGCACAACCTGAAGACTCGGTTTACTCCTGCTTTCAAAATTTATATGCCTTCACCTCCAGGAACTGGGAGCAGCGAGTGATAGTTTAGGAAAATTAAAAGAGGTCTTGTTAACAGGCAATAGAAAGGTTGGCGAAGTTTGCCAGATTCAGGCCCATAGACAAGCTTCCTGGTAAGGCCTGCCTCAAACTTCTGAAATCTTTTCTGGCTTGGCTTTTCATCCACGCTGGGGAAGACATCTCAACCCGGATGCCCCACAATCAATCGGTAGATCCCGATCGACCTGTTGGACATCCCTGATCTCAGCTGTCTAATATAATTTGTGTGCATCTGTGCAATACCCATTCACATGAACAATACAGAGACCCATATGCTCTAATGGGATACTTGTATATACTGTATAATTGTTTTAAAAATTATGTACTTTTTTCTTTTTAAACCTCCTTACTGTTTCTCCAAAGAGACTGAACACAGCTAACAATCAGCAATAAAAACAGAGTAACACAAATGTATGCACTATTGACTTTTAAAAGATGTAGAGAACACATTAAAATTGATAGGACAAGCAACTAATCCAGCCTCTTTGACAAATTCAAGCAACACAAAAATAGCAAAAAGTACACAACTAAAGACCCTTTTGAAAAGTCAGGTCTTTGCCAACTGCCTGAAACTGTGAAGGAACTTGCTCTGCAAGCTGTTTCATAGAGGAGGTGCCACAACAAGGAAGGCCCTGTCCTTAGCTTCACCACCTAAGGTGGAGGGATTAGGATCAGGGGCCCATCTGAGTACTGGAGTTTGCAGGGAGAAACATAAAGAAACGTGGGGACTTGAGGCCCATGGAAGTCTTTCATCTGTGCCACCCAATTCTATACCTGTTACTCAGAAGAAGTTTCTGGTAAACACAGACCAGCTCACTCCCAGACAAGTACCTGTAGGATCTCAGTCTTTGCTGATCAATCACATGCATTTAGGAAGAAGAGTTTGCAGCCCTGCTGCTTGTAAAACAACATGGCCATTGCCAGTTAACTTTTTTTGGTCATCCTCCAACTCCTGAATAATGACTGTTTGGTGTTGGGGGGAGATTGGGAGATGGACCATATGTCAGATCTTTGTGGAGCCTTTGATGTGCTCTCCCCATCCCAGCACCCCGCCTCTTTTCCCATTCACGGCTCACCTCTCCCAGGTGGGGATGCAGCGGGGCGACGGTCCCCCCCAGCCTGCAGGCAGGCAACTTCTTACACGAACCCGCCCGTCATGGATCGCTTCTCTGCGCAATCCCCCATCGCTTGTGTTTCATGCTGCCATGGCTCATTAGGGACAGCTCTGCAAAAATGCTGGGTTTCTGTAAGCACCAAGGCTGAGGCCCAAATGCTGCCTTTGGGAGAAAGGAAAGCAAAATGTGTGCTCCACACTCCATGCTTTTTCGCCCGCTGGGCCTCAGATCAGTCACAGAGCCCTCAGAAGTAGAAGAAACGGGTGTGGAGAAAGAAGGACGTTTTTCTCCTTCTCTCCATAGTGCAAGAACTAAATGGGATCCTTCCATGAAGCTGAATGGTGGAAGATTCGGGACAGTCTAAAGGAGGGACTTCTCTGCACATCTCAGAGTTAAATGATGACATTCACTTTTGCAAGGTGTACAATGGCTACCAACGTGGACTTTTTCTAAATGGGAATTGGATCAATCCATGAAGCATAACACTCTCAGTGGCTACTAGCCCAAATGGCTAGTATGGCCTGCTGTGGCTGTAGAGACCGATGTGGGAGAGACATGTTTTGTTGCAACTGGGGCAGATGAAGGCGTCCGGTTGTGCCTGTGCAGATGCACCATGGGATTTTTTCTTTCTGTGCTCCTCCCAGAGGTCATTCCTCCTTTGGTCACTGCTGTGGATACACAATCAGACTGATTATCTCCAGGTGCTGCGCTTATCTGCAAGGGATTCCCACATGGCAAGATCAATGTTGCCATCCTTCATGTCAGACATCTTTGTAATGCAAAATTGGTCTGCCACTGGGCCTGGTGCCTGAAGCCAGCTGCCCACAGAGCACGTCCTTGGAGATCTTTACTGCTTCATCAGCATCTCCAAAAATCTCTTTCCCCTACTTCCGAGCAAACACTTAGCTCTGGGGTGCTGTCGCGTCGGCCTTGGGAAGTGAACAGGGAGTGGTATTCCTGGGGCTGCTTGAGTGTTTTCATCCCCTGTATGGCTTCACTTGCCTTCCTACCTCTCTGCCCCTTGTTAAATGAGCATCCAGTTATCAAGGATGAAGAGAAAGCAGAATATAGGCAATGTAATGTCAGTGAGCCCTCAGGCAACAAACCAAATGGAATCTCAGGTCTGGGAACAACTTTAGAAGTGTCTGGGTGGGGCTCTGTGCCAGTCCCAATAGCCAGATGCCTCAAAGTCCTCTGGGGAGAATATGTGGAGCAGGAGAGTCTTTTACCAGCATCTCAGCATCATGTTGCTTTCGACACTGGATCCCTTCTTCCTTCTCTTTGCTCCTTCAGTGTTTGTCCTGTTCCAAGCCTAGATGGCTGTAGAAACAAATTGGATACATTAATGGAAGAGCATTGGTCTATCAATAGCTGCGGCTGATGGGAGTTGCAGTCCAACCATTTGGCAGTAAAGGCTGCTGTAAGTCACGGTAGCTAGGCAGAACCTCCATGTGCCAAGGCAGTGCTCCTCAGATTATACCTGACACCAGGAGCAAAACCAGTGTATGGGGCCTCCTTCTCATGCCTTGTTTGTGTGTATATCAGGATTAGACTCTGCTGGATTAGACTAACCTTGATCTCCTCCACCAAGACAATTCTTATACACTGAAAGGGGCCTGGGGCAAAGCATGAATAACCTGAGACAGCGGTCAGTCGCTGGATGATGTTTAGGGAAGCTCACAAGCGTTTTTCCTTGGGTGTGAAGTGGGCTACAGATTTGCTTTGTGCTGCATTCCAGGTAAAATCAGCCATAGTGGTTACTTCTGTTCCAAGCTGACCACATTGTTGTCTCCATATGGTGTCTCCCAGGCAGAAACTGAAGATAATGAAACATCTGACATTTGTTCCAACATACTGAAGTCTGTATGAGTGAGAGGAAAGATGAAGATTTGGTTGATGCAACAAACACACCCAAGCAAACAAATTAGATCCCCAGTTTAATGAGAGAGGGAGATCAGTGGGGGAGAGGGAGAGAGGGAGCACTTTGGGCTCAAAGATCTTTAGGTTGAACAACTTCAGTCAAAAGCCCAAGGAAGCATCTTGCCTGATTTGCTTGCAACTCGGGTGTTTTCTTTATGCTGTGAGTTTAACAAAGCATGAGCTCATCATTAGTCAACAAGATACCGGGCGAGGCCATCAAAGCAAACTACAGGAGAGTCTAGGATTGAGTCATGCCAAGCAAATGTTTGCAGCTAACAGCTGTATTACCACTGATCCTGTCTTGCTCAGCAGGTGACCCCCCCCAAGTGAGATGGATATCATGCTGCAGGATCCAGACCCTGTTGCGTCAGCTCTCCCTTCTCATCCACTAAAGGCCTGCAAGGACCTTCCAGGTCAACCTTGCGAGACATTTCGCTCATTTTTACTGAACTTCTTTGGTTTCTCTCAAAAGTTCTCAGAAGAACACTCAGATTCCAAAACTTGTGGAGGGACAGGGCAAATTGGACTGGCCCTGCTGAAAGCAGAAGTGGCACGGAGCCCACAAATCTTCCCCACCTCTGTTCTGTGCTGAATGAATGCTACATTTCAGATTAAAATGGTCATTGGTATCATTGCTCATAGCCTAGACCAACTTTCCCCCAGGTGCCCTTGGCATGTTGCTGGACTACAACTCCCAGCAGCCCCAGCAGCCAGCATGTCCAATGGTCAGGGCAATGGGAGCTGTGATCCGACAAAATCCAGATGGCACCAAGGCTGGCTACCTCTGCATGAAGAGGAAACAGGCCAAATGGAGCCATAGGGCAAAGAGTCCACCAGGAATTCTACACAACAAGGTGGCCTGTCCTGTTTCACCACCTGAAGTGAAGTGGGAGGGTACTGCTATGTGCGCGCACTGTGCGTCACCCATCCTTGCCACCCCTTACTGGGATGATGCAGCTTCCAGGTTCTGGCAAGATCTCACCGGAAGCCAGAAGTCACTCCAGATGCTTCTCCTTACTTCTCTGGTAGCAGCGATGGTAGGGTGCCCACAGAGGTGCCCCTTAGATTCTGCCCTCTGAGGCGGCTGCCTCAGTCTGCCTCATGGATAGGCCGGCCCTGCTGTACCAGCACCACTGGGATTTACGGAGGACTTTCCTGGTGAAGGCAAGAGGTGCCATTGGGACTTGTCACTCTGGGCACCGAAATGTTTTGGGTCACCAGCAATGTGGGAAGACGACACACAAATCAAAAATGGAGTGAATGTGACTCAGTCATAAAGCAATGCAAGGTCTTCTTCACACAGGCCTTCTGTGCCATTTGTAAGCCCTGGTAGCTTGGGGGAGTCCTGAAAGCTGATCCCTGAGACAGGGCTGGTTTTAGGGTGGTGCACCCCACATAGAACACGGAGCCAACGGGGCAAAAATTGAGAAGATCCATCACTGAGAAGATCCATTTGGGGGTGCCAAATTTTGGCCTCACTCAGGGCGCCATGCTATCAAAGATGACCAACATCTGACCCTGCCCTGAAATGCAACTGTGATATGGACTGAGATGAGAGGACCTGCCAGACCCGTGCATCTCTGTGTGCATCTGGGTTGGCTCATCTAGGCCAAGGAGGTTCTTCTGGGGTGTGCCAAGGACTGACAAACACAGTTTACTCATCTCCATGCCAGTCTGTAGCCAGGTGGTGTGTTTGTGCAGCAAATAACCCCACATCTGCAGAATCGGTGTGGGTGGGTGTGCTTTGCATAGGGAGTTAGGCTTTGACAGAGGAACCTGAGAATATTCTCATACCTGCAAGATCCTTGTTTGTAGTTTATGTTTGTTTTGATATTTAACCTTCCTTTCAGCCACAAAACAACCCCTTAAGCAGCTCCAAAACAGACTACTTAAAATAAAACACACACACCAGAAAGCAAATTAAAACAAATTACATCCAGTGAAGAGCAGAACATGAATAATCACCGAGAACAAGTCTGAGCTATTTGTCCCTTTCAATGTACTTTAAATTAACTGGATTATTATTTAGTAATTGAGAAGACAAAAGAAAAAAGCAAGACATTTTTTAAATTTTATTTTTGCATTTTTTATTTTACATATACAAGTGAAATAAAAACATAAACACAAAATCCCCTTTGACTTCCTTTCCCCACCCCTGCCAAAAAAAAGCAAGACATTTGCCCCTTGTGAGTGACCCAAGGAGAGCTTTAAAAAAAAATCACATTTTTATAGAGGACAGAAGGTTATATATCTATATATCTATTTTAAGCAAAATTTGTCCAATATTTTAAGTCTAATTAATGCATTAAGGGGTTAATACTATAGAGTAAGCTGTCCTGCTAGGCTTAACTAGGTCACTCCCCAACACCTTGAGAGAAAGGTAAACCTCCGTCAACCTGAGAAGCTCAGTGTGTAAAGAGGTCTGAGCTGGTTGCACCAAGCTCAGACCACATGGCTCTAACAAGCCTAAGTTCCTATACCAATAATTCTGGAACTTTCACCACTGTAGCTAACCCACATTTTACTGACTGATGTATGGAAAAGCACATGAATCTGACCTTTGGAAAGTTTGTAAGTAAACAATTTTTAACTTACCAAATGTGTGGTCTTTTCTATGCTAAAAGAGAAGTTTTGGAACTCACAAGGGCATATTTTAAAAGTCGAATAGCCTATATTTCCACGCTTCACTATGCAGCATAATTTGTGATTTTGAAATCTCTAATGGGGTTCTCTTGCCAAAGAGTACTTGCCCCAAACTTGTATCCCGGCATCCAGGAAGTCTCTTTTTATATCTATTTCCCTCCTTTTTTGTAATAATTTTTATTACATTTTCTGTTTTACAATTTCAAATAAACATTTTACAAACTCTAAAATATCCAGTGGCTTCCCTCCCTCTCTTTCCATGGTTCATTTTACATATCATACATTACTATAACCATTCAAATAAATTTTCCACTTTTACATCCATCAAAAATTATTTACTCTGTTGAATTTATCTTAATGCTGTCAGTGTTTTCAGCTGTACAGTTATTTTCCAGATATTCAATAAGTGTTTTCCAATCTTCTTTAGATGTATGTTCTCCTTGCTCTCTTATTCTATATGTTAAATCTGCAAGTTGTGCATATGCTTTCAATTTAAGTTGCCAGGCATCTTTAGTTGGGACCTCGCTCACTTTCCATTTGGGGGCTAACAAAACACAGGCCAAGTTGTTGCATACGTAAATAACCTTTTCTGACATCTGGGAATTTCACCCCAGCAAAAAGAACTATGTTTTTTGGGGGAGGGACGTAATTTTGAACATTTTTCAATTCATTATAAATCATTTCCCAATACCCTTTTACCTTTTTACATGTCCACCACATGTGGAAGAACGTTCCCTCCACTTCTTTACACTTCCAACACTTATCTGATTCTGTCTTATAAATCTTAGCCAACCTACTCAGCGTTAAATACCATCTATGAATCATTTTCAAGTAGTTCTCTTTCAATGAATCGCATGCTGTAAATTTCAGGTCGCTTTTCCAGAGTTTCTCCCAGAGGTTGAGATCTATATTGTGTCCTATATCATTTGCCCAGTGTGTCATCTTTTGTTTCCCATTCTAATAGAAGATTATACATTTTAGACAAAGGTTTATCCTTATTTTGCAAGAGTGCCTTTTCAAATTGTGAGCTTTGGTCCAAAAATCCATTCATTCTATCTAATTTAAACATATCATGTAATTGGTGATATTGCAAGCAAGCAATAACTTGGTTCCTTAGGTTTTCCATTGATTTTAGTTTGCGTTCCCCCATGTAAATTCCAGCAGTTACAGGGAACAGTTGCCCATTGTCTACAGTTACAGTTGCCCATTGTACAGTGGTACCTTGGGTTACAGACACTTCAGGTTACAGACGCTTCGGGTTATAGATTCCGATAACCCAGAAATAGTACCTCAGGTTAAGAACTTTGTTTCAGGATGAGAACAGAAATCGCTTGGCGGTGGCGGTGGGAGGCCCCATTAGCTAAAGTGGTACCTCAGGTTAAGAGCAGTTTCAGGTTAAGAATGGGCCTCTAGAACGAATTAAGTTCTTAACCCGAGGTACCACTGTATATCCATATTAACTCTCTTAATTGTAATTGCTCCAATGGGAGATAGCCATAAATAAAGTTGTTTTTCTTTCCAACAGATTTTTATGTTTCTCCCAAACTCTATACAGATTCTTCCTAAGAATCTGATTCATAAAACTCTTATAGATTTTTGCCTTCCCATACCAAAGACATGCATGCCAGCCGAATTTTAAATCATGTCCCTATACCTATCAGTGTGTGTGTGTGTGTGTGTGTGTGTGTGTGTGTGTGTATACACACACACACACATACATAAACACACACAAACACCTATTTTTTCCTTGCCACCAACAGAGATTATATTGATGCAGGTCCTTGTGGCACACAGCGTTCTGGTTCCTCCTGGGTTATGCAGAGAATGATCCTCCCCTCCAGCCAGTCTCACAACCTATTCCAAGTGGGGACTGAGGAGTGGAGGATGCTGGTGCCAACATTCCTGTTGATGAAACGTCTTGGCTCCACTGTCTATGGGGGAGAAACCTTTTCCCTGGCATTCCCTTCCTGGGCTGCACCGGCTGTCTGCGGGGAGTTCATTGCGGGAGCCAAGAGATGGGAAGGAGGAAGCAAGTGAGCAGTGCAGAAGACATAAAAGCCAACACTCACCTCCCTTTGCAACCCTTTCCAAATTGAAAACTGGAAAGAACTGCCTTTTCTCTCTGCAAAGCTTCCCTCACCCCTGCCCAGGGTAAAAATACGGAATAATCAAATAATTAGTGAGTAGTCATTCAAAAGAGGAGAGGAGTAGCATTGTAGTTAGAGCACATATTCTCCCAGATGAACTGCAACACTCATTAAGCTTATATCTAGAGAGGCTTTGATCTGTGTACTTTCCTTTACTGAGCTAGCTCTGTTACGTAGTCCCCATAATTCAGGTGATATCAGATCCCCACCCTCAATTTACTATGGCAGCCATTCTGAGGAGCTCCTTCCCTGGGAAAACAAAGTTGCCTCCCTCTTCATCCAACTCCCTTCCCGGACAGGTGGAGATCTCCCTCTTTGCGAAGGTGTTTGGGGCTTCCTCTTGTTGGCTTTGCAGCATCTCTGGATTGTTTTGCTGCAAGGCTGCTCTTGGCTGGCTTTTCATTCATTGAGTTTTTAGCTGTGATCTGAAAATGTGATTGTTTTAGATTTCGTTGTGTGTCACTTTGAGCGTTTAGTGGTTTTGAAAGGCTGGGAAAGAAACTGAGGTATTTTATAAATAAAAATAGAAACAGTTGACAGGATGAGGTTGCAGACCGAAGGAGCAACAGATTGCTAGTTCTTTGATTTATTGCTTGGTGTTTGCCACTGTGATAATTGTAGGGATGTGTATAGATGTTAGGAGAGGATGTATTTATTAGATGTTATCCTTCCTTCCTCACGTTTTAGCAGAGTGCATCTCTTTGCAACTTATTTTTTTTAAAATAATATTTATTAAAGTTTCAAAGAAGTTACAAAAATGCAAAGAATAAAAACAAAAAACAAAAAATACAAAATACAGAAAAATAAAAACAATTAAAAACAAACCAGTCTTTCCATGTCTTATCTTTCATTTGCTTGTTTCCCTGACCTCCTCACACCTCCCTTTTTTGTATTCTAGTTCAATAGTTGTTTCAGCAAGTCCTTACCATTTTTGCTTTTATCTTGATATTTTATCTTGATATATTGTAATTTTACATTTTTACCTGTTAACAATCCATTTTTACATACCACTTTATAACATTATTGCTAAAACCACATAACTTCATTCCAGCATCCTTCTAACATTCCTTAATTTTACAGTGTTTCTGTAGGTAATCTTTAAATTTCTTCCAATCTTCTTCTACCGACTCTTCTCCCTGGTCTCGGATTCTGCCAGTCATTTCTGCCAGTTCCATGTAGTCCATCAACTTCATCTGCCATTCTTCCAGAGTGGGTAAATCTTGTGTCTTCCAATACTTTGCGATGAGTATTCCTGCTGCTGTTGTTGCATACATAAAGAAATTACTATCCTTCTTTGGCACCAATTGGCCGACCATGCCCAGGAGAAAGGCCTCTGGTTTCAGAAAGGTATATTTAAGTACCTTTTTCATTTCATTATAGATCATCTCCCAGAAAGCCTTAATCCTTGGGCACGTCCACCAAAGGTGAAAGAATGTACCTTCATTTTCTTTACATTTCCAGCATTTATTATCGGGCAAATGATAGATTTTTGCAAGCTTGACTGGTGTCATGTACCACCTGTATATCATTTTCATAATATTCTCTCTTAAGGCATTACATGCCGTAAATTTCATACCTGTGGTCCATAACTGTTCCCAGTCAGCCAACATAATGTTATGTCCGACATCTTGTGCCCATTTTATTATAGCAGATTTCACCGTTTCATCCTGAGTATTCCATTTCAACAGCAAGTTATATATTCTTGATAAAATCTTAGTTTTGGGATCTAACAGTTCTGTTTCCAATTTTGATTTTTCCACCTGGAAGCCAATTTTCTTGTCCAAATTGTAAGCCTCCCTTATTTGATAATAATGAAGCCAATCTCGCACTTTGTCTTTTAGTTTCTCAAAGCTCTGCAATTTCAATTTATCTCCTTCTTGTTCCAAAATCTCCCAATATTTCGGCCATTTGGCCTCCATATTGAGCTTTTTCTGAGCCTTCGCTTCCATCGGTGATAACCACCTTGGGGTTTTATTTTCAAGTAAGTCTTTATATCTTATCCAGATATTGAACAATGCTTTCCTGACAATATGGTTTTTAAATGCTTTATGTGCTTTGACCTTATCATACCACAAATATGCATGCCACCCGAATACATTATTGAAACCTTCTAATCCAAAATGTCTGTGTTCTCAAGAAGCAGCCATTCTTTCAGCCAGCAAAATGCAGCTGATTCATAGCAAAGTTTAAGGTCTGGCAGGGCAAATCCACCTCTTTCTTTTGCATCGGTTAGTATTTTAAATTTTATTCTGGGCTTCTTGCCCTGCCAGACAAATCTAGAAATATCTCTCTGCCACTTCTTGAAACAGTCCATTTTATCCAAAATTTGCAATGATTGAAACAAAAACAACATTCTTGGCAATACATTCATTTTTATAGCAGCAATACGGCCTAGCAAGGAAAGCTTCAAATTTGACCATATTTCTAAATCCTTTTTCACTTCTGACCAACATTTTTAATAGTTATCTTTAAATAAATTCACGTTCTTAGCAGTCATATTAACCCCCAGGTATTTTACTTTCTTAACCAGTGTTAAACCTGTCTCCTTCTGAAACCTCTCTTTCTCAATTGGTGTTAGATTTTTCTCTAGAACTTTAGTTTTTAACTTGTTCAACTTGAATCCTGCAACCTGACCAAATTCTTGAATCAATTCCAATACTCTTTTAGTACTAGATTCTGGCTCCTGTAATGTCAGTACTAGATCATCTGCAAATGCTTTCAATTTGTACTGTTTGGCTCCGACTTGTATACCTTTAACCAATTGGTCCCTTCTGATCATATTTAGAAGAACCTCCAGGACCGAAATAAAGAGCAATGGGGAAATTGGGCAACCTTGTTGTGTCCCTTTCTCTATCTTAAATTCCTCCGTCACCACATTATTAACAATTAGTTTGGCCTTTTGTTCTGAATAAATTGTACCTATACCATTTCCAAAACCTTGACCAACCCCCATCCCCTGAAGATTCTTCTTCATAAAACTCCAAGAAATGTTGTCAAAAGCTTTCTCCGCGTCTACAAATATCAAAACTGCTTTAGTATTAATGTTCACTTGTAATTTTTCTAAGATATTAATTATATTTCTCGTGTTGTCAGACAGATGTCTGCCCGGGAGAAAGCCTGCTTGATCTTTATGTATCTCTTCCGCTAGTACTTTTTTTAATCTTTTAGCCAAAATATCTGCAAAAATTTTGTAATCCACATTAAGCAGAGATATGGGGCGGTAATTCTTAAGTTGTGTCTTCTCAGACTCAATTTTCATTATAAGTGTAATGTAGGCTTCCTTCCACGACTCTTTTTCCCCTTCCAAAATTCCATTACAAACTTCCTTTAATGGTTGTATCATCCAATCTTTCAAAGATCTATAATATCTTGAAGTTAAGCCGTCTGGCCCTGGAGATTTACCCAGTTGCATATTCTGGATGGCACCTTCTACCTCCTGTTCAGTTATTTTATAGTTCAGCATTAACTTATTTTCTTGAGAGATTTTTTGTAGTCCATTTAATTTCAAAAATTGATCTATATCAATTTCTTTCTGTGGCCCTTGTGTATATAGTTGTTTAAAGTACCTCTGGAAACATTTTCTAATCTCCACTGGATTCTGTATAGTCTTTCCTTCCACTTCCAAATTTGTAATAGTGTTAAGTTTTGTGTCTTCTTTTCATTTGCCAAGCTAGCAATTTCCCACATTTATTAGCCGATTTGAATGTCTTTTGTCTCATCTGTTTGATTTTCCACTCTATTTCCTGGTTCATCATTTTCATATATTGTACTTGATATAACTTTATTTCTCTCAGAATCTCTTGCGACTTTGGTTTCGCTCTCAATTTCTTCTCACCTTCTTTTATTTTGTCCAAAATTTTATCTTTTTTCTCATTTTGAGTTCTCTTCTTTATTGCATTCTGTTGTATCAGAAACCCTCTCATAACCGCTTTGCTTGCGTCCCAGATTACTCTTTTTTCAACGGTGGTGTTCACATTTATCTCAAAATAATCTCTCAAGGTTTTTTGGGCCTTCTTGGTCACTTCTTCATCTCTGAACAAGGTGTCATTCATCCTCCATCTGAAGGAGCCGATTGGTGTTAGTTTCATCCCCATCTTCACAGCATTGTGGTCGGAGCAGGTTTTAGGACAAATTTCCACTTTTCTAGTCTTTGGAGCCAGTCCTCTAGTTATCCAAATTTGGTCAATTCTTGTCCATGTCATTTTGGCTTCAGAGAAGAAGGTTCCCTCTCTACCCAAGGGGTTCTTTGTTCTCCAAATATCAACTAAGTCCAAATTGTCAGTCATCTCAAAAAAGGTTTTCGGTAGTCTACCGTCCTTGGTGACTACCTGTCTTTGTGCCTTGTCCATATTTGTAGATACCACTCCATTCATATTCCCCCATCAAAATCACATTATAGTCCAAATAGTCCATCAAGGTCTCATGCAACTTTTTAAAGAATTCAGATTTCCCCTCATTTGGTTCATAAACTCCTACTATCAGAAATTTCTCTCCTTGTAGTTGAATTTCAATTGCCACAAATCTTCCTTGGTCATCTTTAAAGATAAATTTTGGTGATAAACTCTCCTTTGCATAAATCACTACTCTTTTTTTAACTTTGTCCGATGAGATAAACTCTTGACCCAGTCTTTTGTTGATCAATACTTTTCTATGTAGCCTTATCACATGTGTTTCCTGTAGACAAATCAAGTCCAATTGTTCCTTTTTTAATAAATGAAAAACTCTTTTCCTTTTCTGGGGGGAGTTAAGACCATTAGTATTCCAGCTTAATAGTTGCAGAGCCATGATGTAGTTACTTTGCTTTTCCTCCAACTGCGCCCAGTGTTTGTTCTTGTTCTGTCGGTGGTATCACTTTCTCTGAGCAGTCCAATCCAAAAGGTAGTGTTGCTATGTCTAATATTCCTCTTTCTAGTGCTCTTGGCTCTTCTCCAGATTCTTTCTGCAAATCTTCTCCGTAATCTTTCAAAAATCTTTCTTTGTCATCCACTGATCTTATTTTTATCTTTCTTCCTTTAAAGCTAAAAGATAGGCCTTGGGGAAATTCCCACCTAAAGACAATTCTGTTACTTCTCAACAGGGCAACCAAATCTCCATAATTGGACCTAAGGTCCAAAAGGTATTTCGGGATGTCTTTAAATATCTCCACTCTTGACTGATGTATTTCCAGGGTCTTCTGAAAGTGCAGACTCAAAATTTTGTCTCTCTCCTCTTTTGTTCGGAGGGTGATCAAACAGTCTCTCACCCTGTTCTTCTTCCCCCCTCTTCCAAGCCTAAAAGCACTCACTATCTTAAAATCTTTTTTCTCTAAATCTAGGTTCCAAAAGTCTGCAAATTCCTGCATAAGAAAGTCAATCAGGTTGTCTTTCTCAAGTTCAGGTACGGCCCTGATCCTCAAGTTCGTTTGTTTCTCCTTCAATTCAATCATAGACAACATCGACCTGTGGTCCTCGAGTTGCCTACATATCGGTGGTATCTTCTCCTCTACAGCAGCTGCTTTTTCCTTTGCTTCTTCAGCTATCTTTTGGGTCGAAGTAGATTCCTGTAGCAATTTTCAATAGTTTCTGTGTTAGTATTCACCTTCTGTTCCAAATTATTAATGCTTGTAGTGTTTTGGTCAATTTTAGTTGATGCTTCAGCTACTTGTTTGCTTAATTTTTCCAAAGATTCATTAATTTTACCTAATGCCAGAGCTAAAACATCTTCGGATGCCATTCCTTTTGATTTAAATTGTACAGATGCAGCCCCTGATGGTGCAGAAGGGCCAGATGCTGATGCTCTTCGCTGCTGCCACGATTTACCAGACCTCGTTGTTTTTTCTTGAAGCAAGTCTATTTTATCTTTTCCATCTGCCATAACACTCTAGCTGAAGCCCAAGGTCAATCCCACGGCCAGAATTTGTTTTGAAGTGGAAAATTCCCCTGGCCCAGTTGTTGTAACAATTTCAAACTTCCTCTAGGGGGACACAGTAGCAGTCAATGCTTGTTGCATTAAAAAATAACTCTTTTTAGTCCCCCATTTTACAAAAATAGGCAACAGTTTCAATTTCAGTTAGTTTCCAGTTACCTTAAAATCAGGAGAAACCAGCCAAAAACAATGTATCTCTCTTGCAGAGTTAACTGTCAAAAAGTACTCTATTCACAAGCAGCGCGTTTCACAATATGGCAATCTTATTGTCCATTGGCAGCCCATTCCCAGGTTTTAAGCGGTAGACTTTTGTTTCCTTTCCTCTCTTTTTGCAGGAAAATATAGTTCACACCTTTCCCCCTCCTATCCTGCAACCAAGGGGGGGAAATCTCTTGTTTTGATGTTAGGATTATAGTCCTTTTCTATCAACTTTCCAGGTCTTAGCTTACAACATTCTTTGCTTTGATCTGTTTACAAGAAACGGAAGGCGGACTTCCTGTTTATGCCACCCCGCTTCGGTGCCAAATTAAGTCTTTGTTTCCCTTATTTCCAATTTTAACCTACTCACGGGTAGTTATTTTGGTGGCCGGATTGTCACAGGAAAAAGTCAGCGCTCTCCGGTAACGGCTGTGTGGCTTCGCTCCACGGAAGAAGCAGTTAACTCTCAGCACCGCGCCACTCACCCCGCTCACTCCGGAGCCCATAGTCGGGTTCCCTTGCGAATTGGGGGGGGGCGCTGAAGGTGCCTGCCGAGTCCCACGGTCACAGGCTTCACCCGCCTGTGATTTTTAGAAGGGTCCCCGCTTTGCCGTAGTGGTAAGACCCGATTCCCGCAGAGCTAAGTCCCTCAGATTCAGAGGGAATCCACCATTACCGATGGCGCCAACCCTGGAAGTGCACCTCTTTGCAAAACTGGTCAATCTAAGCTTCCCTTTTAAGTTGCATCTCTTTGCAACTTAAAAGGGAAGCTTAGATTGACCAGTTTTAGCCTTTTAGTTTAAGTAACCAGTATGCTTTAAGGCGGGACGCGGGTGGCACTGTGGGTTAAACCACAGAGCCTAGGACTTGCCGATCAGAAGGTCGGGGTGAGCTCCCATTGCTCGTTCCCTGCTCCTGCCAACCTAGCAGTTCAAAAGCACGTCAAAGTGCAAGCAGATAAATAGGTACCGCTCCTGTGGGAAGGTAAACGGCATTTCCGTGTGCTGCTCTGGTTCGCCAGAAGCGGCTTAGTCATGCTGGCCACATGACCCGGAAGCTGTACGCCGGCTCCCTCGGCCAATAAAGCGAGATGAGCGCCGCAACCCCAGAGTCGGTCATGACCGGACCTAATGGTCAGGGGTCCCTTTACCTTTATCTATGCTTTAAGGCAGACTGGTTTCTCCTTTTCTCTCCCTTAAAACAACAATCACATAAACAGTCTTGTAAAAGGTAAAAAACATTTTGCTCACTCAGAATACTTGTTGAGAAGTAACAGATACAGCAGCTTTGTTCAGGCAGGCTTAAAATGGTAATTCTGTTACATAGGCATGCTTAAGTCTAGCTTAAGATGGAGTCTGATCATTGGAGGTCAGACATGGCAGATTGTTTTTCGCATTTATAGCTTGAGATAAAGAGTAAAAGTGAAGAGAGGCAAAAGAGCAGAGAGCAAAGACGAATTGCCCAGTCAGGTAAGTAGATTATATACGGCTTTGCCTTACTTCTGGCTGGGCATAGTGGGAGTGTCTCTCACAGAGCTCTCTCTAGCAAACTTACAGGAAAACTCTGTGAGCTTCAGCTCCTATCATGTGCCTGTCTAGCAAACATGCATTGTTGGTTTGACTGCATTGTAAATATCCCACAATGATTTGGTGTTCTTGGGATATGTTGCATCCAACCATCAGGATGTCTCAGGCCAAAAGCATCTGAATGGAGTCAGTTCTGAAGGAAAAGTCTGAAGGTGTATGCTTTTCTCTAAAGTGAAGCATCATATGGGTCTTCTTGAAACTCTGCTGAGGTCAACAGGGCTTGCGCAGGAGATCTTCCCAGGGACTGGGCTTCTCTGTCCTCCCAACTGCACTGTTTGGCTAGATTGCCTCTGCTTTGCATTTCCTCCATCTTATGCCATCATTTTTACCACATTTCCCATTGTCAAGTGATGATGGGAAAGAAGAAACAACTGTTGGTAAGCATGACCATTTCATATCACAGGAGGGAAGAGGGCTGCTGTGCTCAAGTCCTACTCATGGCCTGAGTGTAGGCTATGGTTGGCCACTGTGAGAACAGGATGCTGGACTAGATTGGCCAATGGCTTGATCCAGCAGGCATTTCTTATGTTCAGCTCTGTTGTCCACTCTTGTTGGATTTTGCACGTCTGCTTTTGGCAAAAATCTGAACATGTTCAAGGGTGTGGGCAGCAACAAAACAGTGTTGAGGTCCATCATCTATCCATGAGCATTGGCTTGTAGTGGAATGCCTTTTTTGATATGCTGGCGGATGCCACCTGATCCCTTAGAAAAGGCTCATTAATTCTCTGTCATGCTACCACCCACTTCTCTGTGTGTTGTTAACAATATTAACCTCCATCATAGGTGCTGGCTCCCTGGGACCTTGAGTGCCTGAGCACCCACAAAATTCCCTATGAAGGGGCTGGGCACCCACAAAATTTGGCACCAGGGCCACCACGGCCCCAGGCACCCACGGTTGCAGGGCCAAGCTGGCACTCTTGACTTCCATTATATGCCCAGCTGAGCCTACAGCCAAGGTTGTTGGGCTTACTTCAGGTTTGTGTATGATTAAGGATGACTGAGTGGACAACAGGCAGATATGGCCAACTCTCCTAGGAAAGGCTCCATTGCAATGCAGCAGATGTTGCATAGGCGCACAGGGCTCTTGCAAGCTCTGCTGAGTTTTGCTGAGGGTTTTTGCTGCCTGCCATTATTGTGTGGCAGCTGGCTGCCATACAAAATGTCTGCCTCAGAGTCAAAATGTCTCAGGGTTTATCCACTCTTAACTTTCCCCTGCTTTTCCTAGGCATGGCCCACACTTAAAAGCTCAATGTCTGAGCACCCTTTTCTTTTGCTCTGGAGCTTTCCTCATGAAAACCCACTGCCGGAAACTCAAGTTGACATTTGCTCTGATTGAGCACTAAAGAGCGGGTTTTTGTGAGGAAAGCTCCTGGGCAAAACAAAACAAAATGCTCATACCTGGAGTTTTAAGCACAGATGTTTGCCTGGAAAGAGTGGGGCAAAAGGTAAGTGTGGATAAGCCCACAGTCCTACATTTGAGTAAAAATTAGAGAGCACAGAGCACTGATTCTGACTGCTTGCAGTATGCCCATCTCCCCGCATGGACTGCAGTCAAAAGACTAACCAGTGTCTAGACTGTGTGGGCAGGCAGGGAATCTCTATGAACTTGTATGGAGCAAAGAGACCAGGATGACTTCAGTCCCTTCTTAGACCCGTTGTTGATATGTCTGCCTCTACTCTTATCTGTCCATTGCTTCTGGGAATCAAAATGTTTTGTTTCTTATGCCAGCATAATTATGCATCTTCACCTGCATCTCGTGTCAGGGCTGGTTCAGCTGCAGATCAGCCCAGAGACTCAGAGACTAGCAGTAAAGTTGATTCTTTATTCAAGGAAACAGAATACAAACAGAAAAACCTAAGGTGAGACTGGCCCCAGTGAAGCAGTAGCCAGAACTGGCAATCTGGGCCTCCCACTTCCCCCTAGGCCTCCTCTCCATCCGGCTGTTTTCCCCGCAGTCCACCAGGGAGGGGCCCCTTGAAACCTCTGGGCCCATTGTTCGGCCACATGCAAAAGTCTCTGAGACCTTGGAGACAAGAGGGGAGCTGAATACAGTAGGACTGGCAGGCTCCTATGGATCTGTTGCAGTCTCAGCCCCCACCTCCAACTGTCTGTCCTATGTCTGCAGTGTTTTCATCCTCTTTGTTATGTACTGAGTTGAATAGGATCCACAATGCAGCAGTCTGATTGGTCCTAGAACAATAGGATTCAGAATGCAGCAGTCTGATTGGTCCTAGAACAATAGGGTCCAGAATGCAGCAGTCTGATTGGTCCACAGGAGCCACCCAATCCAGCTCCAGGTGGAAGTGAATCCGCAACCTGATTGGTCTACAGGTGAATCCCAGAATTAGCCAATCACATGGGGCCCATTGTGTAAATAATGTATATAAAGCAGACATTCTGGGGGAATTTCCATTCCTCCTCACCACTATGAGCTGAATAAAGAGCATGAAATCCACTCGACTCTGAGTATATTTCACTCTTCTTCCTCTCTCTCACTAAGAACTGTTGCTTGTCCAGTACAGTGGTACCTCGGGTTAAGTACTTAATTCATTCCGGAGGTCCGTTCTTAACCTGAAACTGTTCTTAACCTGAAGCACCACTTTAGCTAATGGGGCCTTCTGCTGCGCCGCCGGAGCATAATTTCTGTTCTCATCCTGAAGCAAAGTTCTTAACCCAAGGTACTATTTCTGGGTTAGCAGAGTCTGTAACCTGAAGCATATGTAACCCAAGGTACCACTGTATTCAGCCATTTCCCCCTCCTCTCTTCCGTGTCCCACCAGCATTCCCCTGGCCTGGAGCCTTCCTCTTCTCAGGCTTCTCTGGGGGGCTCTCTGGCTGGAGCTCCCCGCCTCTCCTCCTTGTCCAGCCAGCTCCTGACATTCCACTAGTGCCTTGAGCTGCCTGTTGCTCTGAGCCCATCTCTCAAGCCTTTTCTCCTTCATCTTCTCAGGTTGGCAAGTTGATCCAAGAAGCGGCTGGGAGGAGTAACTTAAAGAGGGTGACGCTGGAACTTGGGGGGAAGAGCCCCAATATTATCTTTGCAGATGCCGACTGTAAGTAAGGACAAGGGAGGAGTTTTGTAAGGTTCACATTTTAATGCAAATAATGTAATGTAAATAACTCTCACTTTCTGAAACAGCCCGCAAACCAAAACACTGCTATCCTTCAAAATTAACTCTTCTCTGAGTTTCGTGATGCAGTCCTCCAACCAATTAAGATGTACAGAAATGTATATGTCAGGGAAAGTGTATACTACTTTAAAAAATACATTATATCAGGGAATCCCCCCCCAAAAGTGTATATATTGTTGTAAAAGTTGGGCACCATCGCCACTCTTTGCTGAGTGGTAGTGAGATTCCAGGGGGTTCCTTTGGAAAATAGAAGACTGCCATAGCTTTAAGAAATATGATTTATTCACATATCCACACCTTCAGTCTGCATGGAGGGGGTCCAGATCTTGCAGCATGGTCATCTCAAGCAGATCAGCGGCACAAATAAAGAGGACAGAGGGAAGATTTTCTGCCTCTCTCATAATGAGGGCACTTGAGGACATCCAACAAAGCTGAATAATGGGAAATTCAGGACAGATAAACAGTTCTTCACACAGCGCATAGTTAAACTGTGGAACTCACTCCTACAAGAGAGAAGGATAGCCATCAACCCGGATGGCTTTAAGGGCAGATTAGAATTTGGGGAGAAGAAGGATATTAATAGCAACTAGCTATGATGGCTATTTTGTTTGTTTGTTTATCAAATTTATTTTAAATAATAATAATAATAATAATAATAATAATAATAATAATAATAATTTTATTATTTATACCCTGCCCATCAGGGACGCGGGTGGTGCTGTGGGTTAAACCACAGAGCCTAGGACTTGCTGATCAGAAGGTCGGCAGTTCATATCCCCGCGATTGGGTGAGCTCCCGTTGCTCGGTCCCTGCTCCTGCCAACCTAGCAGTTCGAAAGCACGTCAAAGTGCAAGTAGATAAATAGGTACCACTCCGGCGGGAAGGTAAATGGCGTTTCCATGCACTGCTCTGGTTCGCCAGAAGTGGCTTAGTCATGCTGGCCACATGACTCCCTCGGCCAGTAAAGTGAGATGAGCGCCTCAACCCCAAAGTTGGCCATGACTGGATCTAATGGTCCGGGGTCCCTTTACCCTTTACCTTTACCCCACTCATCTGGCTGGATTGTTAACTTTATTAGATTAAATCCTTGGATCACACGGTGGTTTACAATATTAAAACACAAAAATACATCAGATAGTAACAAACAAAAACAATACCCCCCCCCCCAGTGTTTATCTGTGCTCTACCTCCACAGTCAGAGGCAGTAATGCTTCTGAGTGCTAGATGCTGGGAATCAGAAATGGGGAGAGTGTTGCTGTTGTGCTCATAGGTCCTTCCTCTTGGCATCAGTTTGGCCACTGTGAGAAGAGGATGCTGGACTCGATGGACCTCTGGTATGATCCAGCAAACTGTCTTTACGTTCTTATGATATTTGGATAAAAGCTGTCGGTTCTCAGTTACTGGGTTTTCATTTCAACAACAGGCTGAGTTCTGAGTTGTCTGCCAGCGGTTTTATGATCTGACACAGTCTGAATTATGCAGGCCAAAATATTAATTAATCCGTTGTTGTCGTAACTAGCATCCAGGACCTCCTGCAGAGCGCCTTGGGTTTTTTTCTTACGGCCCTTGGAACCTTTTTGATCTCTGCCCTGCTCTTACAGGAATCCCTACGTAAAACAGAATGAATCATCTGCAGTAACGGCAGCATACACAAATAACATGTGTGTGGATGTTTTGATCTTTTCAAACGTCTGCCCACCACCCCAGCAATGGAGTTTTGTTCTGTTGCTTTGAAGTTGAGCAGCATTATTTGCAGCTTGGAGAGATGTGTGTGACGTGGGCTCAGGAGCCACAGATGTGGGGAGCGGTCCCTCAGCATGTGGCTCTCTTGCTTTTGCAGTGGATTACGCAGTGGAGCAGGCACATCAAGGGGTCTTTTTCAACCAAGGCCAGTGCTGCACCGCCGGCTCCCGGATCTACGTGGAGGAGCCCATCTACGAGGAGTTTGTTCGAAGGAGCGTTGAGCGCGCCAAGAGGAGGGTGGTGGGGAGTCCTTTTGACCCCACCACAGAACAAGGACCACAGGTAAAGGGAAGGTACCCAGGGCCCGGATACTAAATGCATTTCTACGGTGCATGCCAAGTCCTGGAAGAACATTGGCCACATTAGCCCATGATCCCGCTTTAAACAGTCCTTGCTTCCCGCAAAGAATTCTTCAAGCTGTAATTTGTTAAGGGGGCTGAGAGTTCTTAGGGGACCCTTGTTCCTACAGAAGAGCTACAATTCCCAGAGTTCCTTGTGAAGAGAGATTGATTGTTAAACTACTCTAGAAACTAGAGGAAGGGAGGAAGAGATCAGGCGAAAACACTATAACAGGTATGCAATGCATGTAAACTTCAGTGTGTAGTTTTCCAAGAGAGCAGATCTCCATGTGCCAGGCAGTCACGGCAAAGAAATGAAGAGGAGGAATTGATAAAGATGGTTTGTGCTTTGCAGATCAATCTATGTCCACAGCCAATGATCCTGTGATTCCAGGCGCATCTTGTTGGCCGCTGTGAAAAAAGGACGCTGGAAAAGATGGTCTTGTATTGGGTGCACCCAGTTTCTGCAGGGCCCTGCTTATGCTCATCTTCTCTTTCCTTCCTTCTCCTTCTTTTTCTTTCTTAAGATTGATAAGAAACAATACAATAAGATCCTGGAACTGATTCAGAGTGGCATTGCTGAAGGCGCAAGGCTCGAATGTGGAGGCAAAGGACTGGGAAGGAAGGGATTCTTCATTGAACCCACTGTCTTCTCCAATGTAACGGATGATATGCGCATTGCCAAGGAAGAGGTATTGGTTCCTCTCATCCTCTTTCCCCACACTTTGGGTCAAAGACCTTGTAGGATGTTGCCAGGATAAAACCCTATTCACAGGGGCTCCTGAAGTTTCCCCCGGCAGGGCACCAGCGGTCAGCCAGGATGAGCACTGGTCAAGAGACCCAACAGCCCAGAAGCACCCCTTGTTTGCCTGACCCAGCTGTGCCAGCTTACCATTCTCTTTGCTGGATTCCCATGAAGGCATCTCAGGGGTGGCTGGGTGGTGGTGTGGTGCCATTTCTAAACAAGATCCATTTTTTTCTGAACAAGAGCCAAACATTTCTGAACGCACCAGAAGAAGATCCATACTTGACTCCCATCCACGGTGACTGCCTGCCATTTTAATTTACCCCAGATGCCCACTCCATTTCTGTTGCAGATCTTTGGGCCTGTTCAAGAAATCCTGCGGTTTAAAACCATGGATGAAGTTATTGAAAGAGCCAACAATTCAGACTTTGGACTGGTTGCTGCCGTCTTCACCAATGACATCAACAAGGCCTTGACCGTTTCCTCCGCAATGCAAGCAGGAACTGTCTGGTGAGGAGGAGGGAGGAGGGCTGGGGGCAGGGGATGCCTGCTCTGGGAAATGGGGTGTCTGTTTCTGGGGTGAGGGATAACATGGAGACTTTGTAATCAAGGTGTTTTCTTTCTTCCTCCGACAGGATAAATTGCTACAACGCCTTAAATGCCCAGAGTCCTTTTGGAGGATTCAAAATGTCTGGCAATGGGAGAGAGATGTAAGCAACACTTCCAATGAGGGCTTTGGGGCTCATTCCTGTCCAAGGGAAAGGGGGAAATGGTGGCTCTCCAGGTGATGCTGTGGGAGTGGATGTGGAGGAGGCAGTCATGCAAACAAGCCCTTAGTCTGGATCCACATTGACCTTTCAGCACCTGACCCTGGGCATTTTAATGCCTGATAGAGCTCAACCAAAATGGCCCTCAATTTGGCAAAAGTATATGGGGAGGGCAGGGAGATTGTTATGTTCAGTGTTTGACCTTGAACCACTTTATTATAGTCCAGTGGAAACAGGGTTGTAGCAGTGGTGGAGGCAGTTCTTTTTCTTCCCAAGCAAAAGCTTAATGAACTGCCTATATTCTTCCTCCGAGGAAACCACTGCCAGTATCCCTAGAGGGGAATTGGAGTGGGGGAGAAAAGGGGATGGAGGGCACGGAGTCTGCATTTCCTTTGTTGAGCAGAGAGATATTCTACTCTACAAGCACCACTGAAGTGAATGGAGGCTTATGATGCACTACATGTGCCTCTCTCGTTCATTTCAATGGGGATCACACACAGGGATTTCTCAGGTCAAATCTCTTGGCTTTCACTCTCCCTCCTTTAGTGGCACGCAGGATCTGCCTCCTTACCTTATCGTGTGGGAGGGTTGGCCATCCCTGTTTGTTGGTGCATCACGCAGACTCTGATAAGCATCTCTGTGTGGTACTTGTAGAGAGGAATGGTGTTTAGTCACAAATCTTGCACATTTAATTTGTTTTCTAGGGGAGAGTGTGGACTGCGAGAATATTCCGAAGTGAAGACTGTGACGATAAAGGTTCCTCAGAAGAACTCGTAAGAAGACAATGTGCCGATCACTGCAGTACATCAAGTGACCCTCTGTATTCCTTTTATGGGGACTAGCACTCAGGAATTTTTTAAAAAACAACGACACAGATTTCTTTTTTAAATAGCATTGCAACCAGGCTTGCCATTAAGCTGGATGGGTTTTCACCCCACTTCTGGCCACAAACCACTCGTTTAATATAGTACAGTTAGAAAACATTCAGAAATGTTCCCACTATACAAATTGCAAGTAAACACACGCTATCATGTTCCTGAAAAGAAAACCTGTTTTAAACTGACCTTCCCAACCATCATGTCCTTGATTTGCTCCATTCTTGTATGACGTTGGCGCTGCAACTGGATTCATTGGGGGGCCCAAAACTCAGCAAGCAGCCACTTACCAGAAATATAAGCCCCAAGGCTGGAGGTGGGCAACTTAACTGGAGATTGTAATGTACGTTCTTGAAAGCATAACCCTTTTCTCCTGAAGTGAGTTTGTATGCCTCCTCATTTCAGGGAAACTTGCAAAAACACAGTGCTCCAACAGAGAAAACGATGATGGAGTTTTGGATTCTCTCTGTAGCTGCAGGTGTGTCTTCATTTCCCTTTTGGATCTGACGTAAAGCGCACTTGCAGTATAACCACCACCACCACCTCCCCCCCCCCCAAAAAAAAGGCTGGTTGTGTTTACACCTGCTCTTCTAGACTGAAAGGCAGGAGCTGGGTGAGAGGAAAGGGGCCACTTCAGCCACCTGCTCCCAGGTGGAGTTATGAGGGAGCAGATTCCTAGAACTGGACCCTCTTCAGCTGCAAGCTGGATTTCTACCATCAGTGTTGCAGCTGCTGATGACGGGCAGCGAACGTGAGGAGGAAGAGCATGCCTGGAACCCCATGGCACAATCTGCACAAATGGAGCTGTGGGAAAATGGAAATGAGCCCGTTGCATCCCTGGGGGCAGTTCCAAATCCTGAGCAGAATTTGAGGTTTCGATGTTCAAATCAGCAGGTTAACTGCAACCTCACAGCTCCCTCCATTCAGAGCAGCGCTAAATGGCTTTAGTGACAAGGGTTCTGCATCATTTTTGCCCTTCTTCATCATGCTCTGCCTAGCACCCCCAAATCAGTGGCAGCAGCTGGGAGACAAACAACATGGTGACATCACACCATATGATATGTTAATGTGTGGGGAAAGGAGCCCCAGAAATGGCTGTTGCTGATTTGGCCCCCTGGAGCAAGGAGGAACCTCCCTCTGCAGTTCATCTGCCTTTTTCTGACTTCTTTGCAGCAGGCAGGCCCTCATTTCACGTAGGAAGGTGGAACAGTGGCAAGTGACCTGGGCTTCCTGTGACTTTCACTCTTGACTGAAGCCTTGCAAAAAATAAAAATTAAAAAGATCCTTTGGCCATGGTTCTGCAGAACAGTGGTCTGACTTGAGAAATTGCAATTTATTATTATTATTATTAAAGACCAACTTGCCAAAAAGAAAAGCTGAGTAAGGAGGAGGCAATCCCTAGATTTGTCATGGCTACTCTTAACCATACCAGTTCCAAGTACACTTGCCAGTCCTCCTCTTGTGAAGGAAGGACATGCTCTGCTGCTGC
This sequence comes from Podarcis raffonei, assembly GCF_027172205.1. Taxonomy (NCBI): domain Eukaryota; kingdom Metazoa; phylum Chordata; class Lepidosauria; order Squamata; family Lacertidae; genus Podarcis; species Podarcis raffonei. Next base: position 5,953,580 of record NC_070615.1, read on the forward strand.
TCCTTCCATAATGGTTTCAACAAAGATATTCAGCAGTTTGTGGCCGGCCTTTGAGAAGCACTAGATTTAGGGCCAAGGGGGCGCAAAATTGAGAAGATCCATTTTGGGGTGCCAAATTTTGGCCTCCTACTGGGTGCCATATTATGAAAGATGACTAAAGTCTGCCCCTGTTTTGATTGTCACCACCTTTGCAGCCACAGCCTCTCAGTGCTACTTGAATGAGAAATCTACTTGTTTTTTATTCCCCAAAACCAACATTGCTCCTGTTGCATAAGGATATAAATGCATGCAGAAGGGGACTGCTGGGTGATGCTGCCAGGTGAGAATCAGTGGCACCAGTCCAGGGGGAGGGCGCTGCAACAGCCTGGTTTCCCTCAAGGAGGCCGGATCCACATACAGAGGCCCACAATGTTATCACTTTACCACTTTTTCTAATGGTTCCACTCAGTTCATCGGTTTGTGCTGCCAACTGCAGAACAAGGGCTGAACCAAGAGGCAGAAAGCAATGTTGGCTCCACTCATTAACTCACTCCCCTCTCTGTTGCTGAATTGCAACTTATCACCAAACTTAAAACCAGGGAGAGACCTGGTCTGAATAGAGACATTGGATTCTTATCTCATTATACATGATAAAGCTATTTTTAGCCATCTCACCCCTTGCTTTTTCCTGTAAGACCAATTGCAGTTGTTAACAGTCGTCAACAGGTTTACCACACCTATCAGCCAATCACCCATTCCCACCACCCTTCTGAGCAATACCCCTCCCCACCCTCTCACTATATATAAGGGTCTGGTGACTTCTGTTTCAGCGTATCTGAAGAAGTGTGCATGCACACGAAAGCGCATACCAATAACAAACTTAGTTGGTCTATAAGGTGCTACTGGAAGGAATTTTTTTATTTTGTTTCCCCTCTCTGTGTGAACCTCACAATAAGGTAGTTTAGGGTGAGAAACAGTGAGTTGCCCAAGGTCACTCAGTAAGCTCTATGGTGTAATGGAGATTTGAATGTGGTTTTCTCTAATTCAAACCCAGAACTCTACTGATACATCAAGGTGGATCCGGGTTCACTGTGTGGTTTAAACATGTGGCTCTAATTTACACAAGTGGCTGCAAAACCATTTAGAACTCTGGGCACATCTGGATTTTTCAGTGAGTGATGTGATTGTCACTCCTTCTGGTCACAGATCTAGCCGAGTTAATGTGAACCTTGAAAAGCACATAGAGCTGAAACAGGAAGTGAGAAAGAGTGTCACTCTTCCATCTTCCTCCTTCAGCTCTATGTACTTTTCAATGGAGAAGAAGTTAACCATCCTTTCCAGAAAGTGGGGAATTCAGAGACTTCATGGGCACCAGGGAAAGACCTAAAGGGCACAACTGAGCCCATGGAATGGTGTCTCCTGATTTACACCCACATTCAGCCAGGGGTGATTTCAAAGGCAGGAGTCCTTTGTTCCAGATGAAAGATGTTCTTTATAAAGAACATCTCATGTTCTTTATGAAGGAGAAAACAAATTCAAAGACATTCGTTTGCGTGTTATGCCCGTGGGAACACCCCACATCTGACAAAATCATGTCTAGATGAGACATAGAACAAATGTGAAATGTAGTGGCCAATCATGAAACAGAAATATCAGCAGTTTTTGGACACAATTTACCAGGAATTGGGCCAAAGCACAGAACGTCCCCAAGGGTGGTATTCAGAGGCGGTTGAAACGCCAGTGCAGAAGTTGCATTTTTGACTGGTCGATTGAGGGTTTTTTCTGGACTTTTGAAAGACAGCTGTGTGTACTCAGCTGTCCATGTTTGCTACAGCATCTTTACAAAAAATGGATCTCCCAAAATGAATCACTCTGTGTCAAAAACTCAGACAGAAACTCTGGACACTGAAAAGGTTCATCCCCTCTAAGCTGAAGGGTTGAGAGTTAGTTAATAAGGAACGTAGCCATTGGAAAGTTGTCGTGAGAAGGGGTGAGAGCTTGGCGGAAAAGCAGACCAAGGCAGCCTCTTGCTCCACACAAGGATCCAGATCAAGCGTGCAAGCTCAGCAAAGTACTTCATTGGCTGGCCCAAAGCTGCCTAGAACCTGAAACATTTAATGCAAAAGGCTCCTCTTCCCACTACATCACATGGAGCACCCTCTGCCAGGAAGTTCCCCTGCACAAGCTCCAGTGGCACAAGTATGAGTTGCAGAAATGTGCTCTTGCGCAATGCACTTTTGTGTCCAATGGGCTTGCCCAGGAGAACTTCCCCCTGGAATGGTGGGGCTCTCTGTCTCCCTCTCTGCCACCCCCTTCAGGCTCTCTCCATCTCCCCTCTCCCTTCCCTTCCCAGCCCAGCACTCTCTGCATCCTGCCCCCCATGTTTGATATTTATGCCATCCTTGTTTGTCTCCAAATATATATTTTTTGCTAGATGCATAATTCAAGCTGTTCTTTTCCGAACGTGGAGATGCCATTGCAAGCTATACCAGAGCTGTGCAACATGAATGTCATATACTCCTATTGTAGAGTTATGTCAGAGTTCTGTTTTCTTTTTTTGAAAGAAATATGCTTTAAGAAATTAGTTTTCTTATTATCTCCAGTATTCATTGTGAAGGGATAATTTTCATTTCTTTTTCTGTTACATGCCTTTGGAAGAAACTCGTGCTGGCAATAAGCATTTATACTGTGTACTCCTCTGTATTATAGTCTTGTCTATTGTTTGTGTGTTATTTCAAATAAATTCAGGTAACAACTGAAGTTGCCATTTTCCCCACCACCCTCAACGCACATGAGTCGGTGAAATTTATCTTTTCATTTGCCAGATACATCGTGTGCTGCTCAAGGGCACCCCCCTACAGTCTTCGAAGTTTCCTGTTATCAGTTTTAATCCTGTGTATGGTTAGAGACGACAAATGAAAACGGGTTATTGAAGTCTTTACTATTAAGTTTCCCTTAAAGGGCTTCCGAGGTGAAACTCGGCCATCCCGTCTCATTGGTGGGACTCTGCTCTGCACAGAGGCAAGGCCTCCTCCTCCTCAGTAGCTTTATTTTCCTTTGCAAAATGAATAGAGAATGGGAGAAACGAGTCTGATTTCCCCCCCTTGAATATTATTGCAGCTGCATTTCTTTCTTTTTAAAAAGAAAACTCAGAATTGTGGATCCAGGTCAGAGGCAAAGTTCATCCTCACCCACTGTGGCCATAAAGTTTAGCTATCAGCGAAAGTCTGAAATCATCGGCCTCTGCAGGGTGCTCAGGCAAACTCTTGCTTCTTGGAGGGAGTCCTGGATAAAGTTTTAAGAAGTGATGATTTTTATTTCCTCTCTAGATGAGTCACACAGATACGATGAAGTTAACACCCAGATCGCTTGCAGAAGAGACACCCGCCAGCTCTTTTGAGCCACAGATTCTAAGCGCGCTTGCCGGAAGGACTCCTTAAAATCAACTGGCAGCTGCTTCTCAGAAAAGTGGCCATGGACTTCAAGTCCTGGGCTTGGTTTTCCAAGCCTACAGCCGGCCGATCAGCTTCTAAGGCCACAATGCCACAGATGGGACATAGGGCTCATCCATCTTTGCGCCACATTTCCAGATCCACGTCTGACAGCTTTTTTGTTTTGTTTTTCCCAGCAAAAACCCGCTATTTACCACTGAATCAGAACAAACAGCAATCTCTGGGAAAAACCCAAACAGCCATCTGCTCTGATTTAGTAGTAAATATCGGGTTTTCCTGGAGAAACAGCAAAGCAAAAGGAAAAGAGTGGTAGGGAGTGTTTACTTGAGTCTCCCCTCGAGGGGGCAGCCCCCTTATGTGGCTCTTGCCTATTCCCTCCCCTTATTTGTAGTTCGGAGAATGCAATTCCCCCCCCCCCCATTTCCATTGCTAGGAAGGGCTTTATAAAGTGAAGCACCTGACACAAACAATCCTGCCCACACCATCTTCGTTCTGCCTCTGACTGTGGAATTGCATCTGCTCAGCTTATTGGGCTGCTGTGCATGTCTTGCACCTCTTGGGCATGTTCAGGGAGGAGAAGGCTAATTATGATCGCTGTATGTGCTACCCCCAGAATCAGTGGCAGTGGGCCTCTGCACATCAGCTTCTGGGTATCAGGAGTGAGGAGAGCGGTGCTGTTGCACTCAGGTCCTGCTTGAAGACTTCCTATAATGGCAGGCATCTGGTAGGGCATTGCAGGAACGGGACTTTGGACTAGATGGGCCCCCTTGGGGCTGATCCGACTGAAAAGCATTCTGGTCCTACCCGCCGTCCTCTGTTGACTTGGGAGGCCACCAAGTTGAGGGAGGGAGGTGGTGTTGTGACTGAAGTTTTTCTTTGATTGGCTGAAATAAAAGGGGAAGTTGGGGTGGTTTTTTGGGGGGGGGTTGGACACCAGTCTGCAGGGATTGCTCTTCTCATGTGGGGGGGGGAGGGCGGCCAAGGCCCCTGGTGCGTTTGAAAAGGCACGTTGCGAAGCTTGAGGCATGATTAGTCTTCCCAAAGCGGACACTTTGAAAACAAAGCCCTGGCCATTTGTTGGCGTCCCACCTAGGAACGCAGCTGAGAGAGCCAAACACCCATGAGAGAGCATTCAAGATGTGCTGTGTGTGTTTTTTAAACCCCATCCCACCCACATTTTATCATAGCTGGTCACTGGCCAGCCTGTTTCAAAACAAGAGCGGCGCTGGTGGCAGAGAGGACAGCCTCTCCCTCTTGGAAGGAGAAGTGGCGACAGAGAGGGCCCAGCAGACAGGTCTGGATCCTCTAGACCTGCCATCCCTCCTCCTGCCCAACCCCACCAGTTAGGAGCAAGAGGGTCCTTTATTTCAAATTGACAATTCCCTTTTGCTTGTTAAAGGCGTCTTGCAACGCCACCCAGGTTCCTCTTGGCCTTCTTGGGTTCCGAGCTGTCGGCTCTCAATACCTCAGGTGACCTCCTCCAACTCTGGGCTTTCCGCTGCCGCCCAAGAGACACTCTGATATCTGGCTGGTTTTATCACAGACTTGATAGATTGGCCAGTTATGAGACATGGTTCAAACAAACTAATATTTCTTATAATAGGAAATGCTGAATATAACCAAGTTCTGATAGTGTTTGTTTTCAACAACAGTGTTTGCATAGCTTTGCATTTCAAAACATGTGCTTATAACTCTATTCCTACTCCTTATCTTATATCTTAGAAATATCTCCCTACATAACATTTTGCAGTATATCTCTTAATATAAAAATCTTGTGCCCGTCAGTAACAAAGACAGACACTGCAGGACCCTCCACAATGCGGAGAACTTTCCTCCACAAGCGAGTGACAGCTCCTGGTTTTGTTCGAAACAAGACCTTCTCTATGTGCCTCCTCCCTCCCTGCCACACACGCTCCCTCATGGCTGCCAGCTGATCGCTTGCCAGGCAGAAATCCAACTGGGCAGGGCAGTTGCTTCTCTGGCTTCTCCTCCTACCCCACTGTTGGCTGAGCCAGAGGGAGGCACAGATGTACAAACCAGCAGAGCAGGGGGCCATGGTGAAGAAGAGGAGGAACAGGTCCAGGGAGGTTCTTGTCCGTGGGCGCCTTGACGCCACCCTTGCTGTGCAGTGTCAGCACCGGAAGCAGCTGCCCCTGCTGCTGCTGCTGGCAGCATCCCTGGGAGCACCTTGTGGGCTTTCAAGGAAAAGGGTGCCTGGCAGGCTTCCTTGGGTTGAGAATTAAAGGGTCTGTGCCCCCCCCCACTCCCAGTGCTGCTTTTGTCTTATTGTTGCTGTGTTGGGGAGAGGGGCACCGCTTGGCAGCGGAAAACCTGCTGTGCCTGCAGAAGGCATCACTTTCCCCCCATCCCTGGCATCTGAAGGTGGAAGGAGCAGGCTGGAGTGGCAAGGGAGCACTGTCAGTCAGAGGCGGGTAGAGCAATCTTTGTCTCAACCGGGCAGTGCTGGATTTAAAGGTAAAGGGTAAAGGGACCCCTGACCATTAGGTCCAGTCATGGCCAACTCTGGGGTTGTGGTGCTCATCTCGCTTTACTGGACGAGGGAGCCGGCGTACAGCTTCCGGGTCATGTGGCCACCATGACTAAGCCGCTTCTGGCGAACCAGAGCAGCGCACGGAAACGCCGTTTACCTTCCCGCTGGAGCGGTACCTATTTATCTACTTGCACTTTGACATGCTTTCAAACTGCTAGGTTGGCAGGAGCAGGGACCGAGCAACAGGAGCTCACCCCGTCATGGGTATTCGAACCGCCAACCTTCTAACTGGCAAGTCCTATGCTCTCTGGTTTAACCCACAGCGCCACCCACGTCCCTTATGTGCCAGATTTACGTATAAGCCAAACAAGCAATAGCTTAGGGCCCCACTCTCTTGCCCCCCCCCTAAATTCACTATTAATATACTTCTTCTCAATTGTATTTCAGTTCAACAATTAATTTGATAAAATACATATTTTGTTATGTGCAAATGGCTTATATATAGCATATATTCAACACAAAAAAACAGCGACAATTTGTTGTTGACAAAGGACAGCTGGACATATAAAGGGCGTCATTACCTTCAGGAGCTTAGGGTCTCATCAAACCTAAATCCGGCCCTGCACCCGGGGCTGCATTTCCCCATGGGTAATCTGCTGGGGACCAGAGGCAGTGGGGGGGGTTGTCTCTCTCCCCCTCCCCCTTTGTCACCTGCATGAAATCAGGCCAAGGTGTAGAAGAGGCCTCTCTGGGTCTGGCAGCTCCGTGCCCCCTCCATCGATAGTGTTGTCCCAGCTGCCTCTTGGCCCTTTGTGGCAGGCAAAGCCACCTTTTGGTTCGCTGACTTGACAGTGGCTTGAAAGCAAAGTGGGGGACCTCCCCTCCCCCCGCATATTGTTGCTGGACTCCAACTGCCAGCAGCCCCAGCAGTCAGAGAGTGTGGATGTTGGGAGTCCAGCAAGATCTGGAGGGCACAGATCTCCCTCACTCTAGAATCTTAGAGGACCTAGAATCTAGAGGCCATCAGCACAGCTATCCCATGAGTGGTTCCACTTTCAGGGACTGCACTTTGCAGAAGAGGTCCAGGGCCCCATTCAGGAGCAGGAGGGTCCCCAAGCGCAGCAGGGCTGATATGCCACATTTGGAAGGAAGCCATTTGAAGAGTACCATGAGGTCCAGAGCCTAAACCTGCTCAGAGCACCCCTGCTCAGAAGGAAGCATCTCCCACTAGGCTAAGGAGTACAAACCCCAGAGCCTAGGACTTGCCAATCAGAAGGTCGGCGGTTCGAATCCCTGCGACGGGGTGACCTCCCGTTGCTCGGTTCCTGCTCCTGCCAATCTAGCAGTTTGAAAGCACGTCAAAGTGCAAGTAGATAAATAGGTACCGCTCTGGCGGGAAGGTAAACAGCGTTTCCGTGCGCTGCTCTGGTTCGCCAGAAGCGGCTTAGTCACGCTGGCCACATGACCCGGAAGCTGTACGCCAGCTCCCTCGCCAATAAAGCGAGATGAGCTCCGCAACCCCAGACTCATCCGCGACTAGACCTAATGGTCAGGGGTACCTTTACCTTTTTACTGCACTTTCACTAGGACTTATGTGCCACCGCCCCCCCCCCAGCCCAAGGACAAATGATCAAATATGGAAGCAGTAGAGGGGGAATCCACCACTCTGACCCGATTCTTGCAGGGCTGCCCCCACCGGTATTTTGCTGCTTGAGGCCAAGGACAATATGGCGCCCCCTTGTTCCACCACAAACAACGGGAGTGGCAGCAGAATCCAGATTCCACCCTCCTCCTGCAGCATATCTCCTCTGCCCTCAGGGCCAGCCCCAGCACCTGCAGCCTGAAGCAACTGTCTCCCTTGGTAGAATGGTAGAGCCAGCCCTGGATTCTTGCCAGGCCACCATGTTCGAATTGCGACAAGCCCCCTTAGTCCAGCAAGTGCTGGTCACCAAAGAGAAGCAGAGAAGACCATTCCTCTCCCCTCTGTGCAGCACAGTGCATGCAGGATTGGATCCAGGTTGAGCCCAGGCTTGGAGATATTTCCTTGGAGCACCTGGATACCTTTGAAAGGCTGTCTGGCTTAGACATGGCTTGCAGTTCTTGCTCAGCGACGGCAACATAGATAAATGGCCAAAGGAAACGTTATCCAAACATTATCCGCTTCAAAGGCTTGACTGCAAACTTGCAGAGCTTTGACTCTGTCCAATCGCCCAGCGAAAACTGTAAGCCGATCCCGACCCGGGACGGGGGACCCATGCCGCTCCGGGCCAGCCTTTCCCAGGCTCCCCTGCCAGCCCTGCGGCATTTGATGTGCTAATGGCCTGTGTGTGATCTCACTTGGCAGCAGCACATTGTGCAAGGGCTCGGCTGCTGGATCCCTCCCATCGGACAGGCGGACGCCCCTCTGGCGGCCTTGGCTGGCCATGGGAGAGTTTCTTGGAGAGCAGGCCGTGTTCCTGAGGCAGCAGCACCCATCAACAGGAAGGGCGTGCGCACCCCACCCTGACTTCAAAACAACACAGGATTTTAAAATGTTGTTTATTGGGGGGGAGGTGGATGTGGAGAGGGCAGAGGTTGCTTGCTGCTCTCTAGAACAGGGGTGGGTAGATGCAATGTGGAGACTGTCGGACTCATTCCCTGCAGAAGGCAGCATGGTACGTGGCCAGGGAACTTGGGAGTTGTAGGCCAACAACATCTGAAGGGCGCCAAGTTGGGGAAGGCTGTCCTGGAAGGCCACATCGGGGGCGGGGCGAGTGTCACAAGAGATGCCAGAATCTCCTCCTTCTTTTTTAAGCTTGTGATTGATAACACGGGACCTCCCATTTTTATTAAGCCTGGTTAAACATTTCAGCCAGTGAATCATTTCCTCCCCGTTAAGTACATTTGCGCATTACGGAAGTGTCAAGGCAGCACCTTTTTGGAGATGCTGAAATTGTAAAATGACTTACAGATTAATTAGCAAAAGCTGTCACTCTTTGACAGAAGGGGAGGCTGAACGGAGCTGCTATGCTCAGCCGCAGTCTATCTCAAGTTCCAGTTGCTGGGAGCAGCAACAGCAGTAGTCAGAAAGGCTCTTGGTTTCCCACCAGGCAGCTGACTGACCTCTGTCTGAATGGTGATACTGGGCTGCTTGGGCCTGATCCTGTTTTTCTTAAGCAAGCTGCCCTGGTCATCAAATGACAAAGAGGATGGATCCAAGCAGAAGTACATCCTCAATGTGCATCCTGGCCAATTAAGATCCACCCTTGCCCTATCAAATAAAGTTTGAATCGGTTGAAATCAAGCCATTCAAGCTAGGGCTGGCAAACCCAGTGTGCTTAGGTGTCATTGGATTCGAACTCTCATCAGCCCCAGCCAGGAAGGCCAGCGATGTGGGATGAAGAGAGCTGGAGCTCAGAAACATCTGGAGAGCCACACGTTCGCCACTCTGGATCAAAGCAGATTGTCTTCCTACTCAGTGCAGAATAAATGGTCTTCCTTTAAGTATTGAACTGATGCAAAACAAAGCTATCATCAGCTATATTATGTCCCAGGTCACATTTAATCCCTGCCCTTATCCCTTACAACCTCCCCCCCCCCGACTGCTGTTAACTGGCGTGAATCTTATGTTGTGGAGGAGCGAAGGGGCCCAGATAAATCCACAACGGATGGGTCTATCAATGTCTATTAGCCATGATGGCTACATGGAACCTCCATGAACCGAGGCAGCGTACCCTTGAATACTATTTTCTGGGGGGCAACAGCAGGAGAAGCCCCTGGATGCCCTGCCGCTTGTTGGCTTCCTGGGGGCATCGGGTGGTCATTATGAGAAGGAGGGGGAGGTTGCTGGGCTCTTCTGATGGCCTTAGGCCTCGTCTTTGGACGGGTCTTCTTGGGTTTTATTTTATAGCATGTTGCATGCATAATGGCTACATGAGCTTTATTGAAACATTTGGTCTAATTCGACAGACACAAATTCATCCCTGGAGACTCCCCTCCTGGGTTAAGCGATGGTTATCAAGAGGCAGCCAGTTATAGCTAGAAGATGAATAGATGTGCATTGCAGGGAAACGCCTCTTTTAAGGAAAAAATATCTCTCATGGAAGGCAGCGCCATAAATCTTCTTGACTACCTTGCATGGGAGAGCGAGAAGTTAAAAGAGTGACGTGGGGATTCAAGCTGAGTCCAGCAGGAATAACATTCACACCGGGCGGAAACAGCCCCACACAGCACACTGCCTCTCTTCTTTCGAGGGCTGCGCCGTGTCCCTCGGCAAAACGGGCACAGACCAGGTGGGTAGGGCCGGCCTAAAACATTTTGATGCCTGAGATGGAACATTGAAGTGCCTCTGCCCAGCCCTCACAGCTTCATGTTGGACATAAGCCACAGGGAGGTTCTCCTGCACAAGCCTCATTTCCACCAGGAGGATGTGCAGCAGACCATCCCGCCAGATCGCGCTCTTTGTCGCTCAGAGTGGTCCAGCTCCCTCTCTGCAACCTTCAATGGCACCCAAAATACCCACCTCTAAGGGGTCGCCTTCCTTCCCCATGATAACAGAGCTGTGTGTCTGAACTCGGCTGAAGGACCACACAAGGTCTTGACATCACATGCGCCTCTGCATCAGGACTGGTTTGTTCTCAGACATTCCGGAGGGGGTCGTGGGCTGCTCCATGAACCAAGGAGTCTCCAGTCCAGCTATGACTTCTGCCATGAACTCCCTAGCTAGCCATAGCCCCCCCCCCACCTCTTTGTCATTCCCAGTTTCCAATCTGTAATCTGTCCTCCTTTATGAGGGCATTGCAAAAAATCTCCATGATGTCCCCCCATGTATGGAGTTCCTTTCCACTGGACTGGCATCAAATTTCTAAACTGCTGGCTTTTTGGAAGGCCCTGAAGAAGACCCCTCTCTTTTTCCATTGATCTTCTAGGTAGGATGTCCATTAGCTGGCTGGTGGATGAATTATGGGTTTGCTGTTGTGTTTCTGGCTCTCTTTTTTTTTTAAGGTGCAGTCAGTGTTCCTGTTTTCTGTAGTTTAAGGTTTTGCTCTTTTTTTGCATTACAGTGGTACCTCTGGTTTTGAACGGGATCCATTCCAGAGCCCCGTTCGCAACCTGAAAGGAACGCAACCCACGTCTGCGCACGCGTGGGTCGCGATTCGCCACTTCTGTGCATGCGCGTGACGTCATTTTGTGCATCTGCGCATGTGCGAGTGGCACAGCCTGAAAAGACGTAACCTGAACCAAACGTAACAAGACAATGACTGTAGTAGGTCTTTCCATCTATCGTAGTTCTTGACTGTCAGCTGCTTTGGATGGGCAGGTGCTTAGAAAAGACACCATTGTTATTTTTATAATTTTGGTGGGACCCTGAACAGTTTGTAAATGTTGTGTTGCTTTAAAGCTTTGACCAATAACAACTGCACTAGTGGAAAGCTTTTACGCTTGCACAAGTCACAGCATCCAGTTTTCACTGGTTCTCCTGCTCCACTGTACCCTCCCAAAATCTGACCCTGAGATTTGGGAGACAATCTAGTACAGCACCGAATATTTGCAGAAAGCTGAAGCAGGGTTGTTGGGAATCTGAAAAATTGGGCTGCCTACAATGCAGGAGCACTTTCAGCCCCTCATTGGATACAGTCCAAAATGTTGACTCTGGTTACCTGTAAGCTCACAAGCTTGAATCCCTGGTTCATGTTGCAGTGCAAGGTGTGAGAAGCCTGAACTTTGCGATGACAACTAATTAAGGCGAAAGTTCATAGACAACTAATTAAGCACTCGAGTGGTGGTGCAAATCCCCACCCTGGAGCTTAGTGTCAGTGCGAGAGAGTAACGCTGAAGAGCAGGTGTTGGAGGAGAATTCCCCTCGCCCCTTGGCAGGATGTAGATTTTTTTAAAAAAAAAGAAATTAAATTGTGCGATAGAAGGAAGAGGCATATCACCATGTTAATGTGTTTCTTCCCAAGATGAGTGATTAGAAAGCACCTCTAGGAAATAATATTCTTTTTTTTCCCCAGTCATGTATTTTGCAGTAAATATTGCCATTTGATTTATATCGGTAAATCAACTTTCAACAGGAAAACCCTTAAGGAGGAAACAGAGAAGGCGAGAGAGCTGAGGTGTGGTAGGATCCAGGCCCCAGGCCTCACTGGGAGGAGGCCAGGATTCAGGTCACCTTTGGCCAAACGGTTGGGAGTGTGCTGACTCTCGCTTGCTCGCTTGTCCTTCCCCTGTCAGAGATTTAGAAACAAGTAACACGGCCAACACGCCAGGCTCTCAGAGCCTCACATGGCAGGCTGGTGTTGGAGCCCCACATGGGAGGCAGGTTAATCCCAGCAAAACCATGGCTGGAACATGGATAGGTGCTGGGCAAACAAGTGCAGTTCACAAGTGTGTACAAACACAACGCAGACATCTGTCACAACAAGGATGGTTTGCACAATCTTTTTTTAAAAAAAGCCCTAACCGCAACAGCACAATCTTGTGCATGTTTACTTAGGACAAAGCCCCATTACAATCAATGGGACTTACTCTCCAGGTAAATGTGTGTGGCCTTCTTCTCTTCCCCCATGGAACTGCCATTGCCCACAGTCACCAAGTAACACTAGCATTTTATGAATTCTGTTTTGCACTGATACTTCATCACCCATTTTATCCTCACAATATCCCTGTGAGGTAGGCTAGGTGAAGGGATAGCAACTGGCCCAAGGTAAGTTTCATGGCTTGAGTGGGAGTCAAACTCAGGCCTGGGCTGTCAGCTGGGCTGTTAAATGGTGGGACTTGCTCCTAGAGGAGGCAGTGGCAGCTGCCAGCTTGAAGGGCTTTAGAAGACGATGACATAAATTCATGCAGGAAGAGCTATCAGCTCCCAGCCACAGTGGCTCTGTTCTGCTTCCACTTTTGAAGGCAGTTTACCTCTGGACACCAGTTGGTAGGAAATCATAGGTAGGCAGATTACTCTTGCAGAATTCTCCCCTGGCCTCCTCCTTGGCCCAAGTAGGACCAATTCAGCCAGCTAGCCCTGGGGATTATCTAATTGATTTTTGAATTTTATTATTATTCATGTTTTTATACTGTATTTTATGCTGCTTTTATAATTGTTTTAAAGTGTTTTAAATTTGTTGTTAGTCGCCCTGAGCCCAGTTTTTGAATAATAATAATAATAATAAATTTTATTTATATCCCGCCCTCCCCAGCCGAAGCCGGGCTCAGGTGGGGTATAAATAAAAATATTATTATTATTATTATTATTATTATTATTATTATTATTAACATTATTATTATTAACATTATTATTATTATTATTATCATCATCATCATCATTATCATCATCATTATCCAGCTTCTTGGTTTCTTGTTTGGGGCATCTTGCTGGCCACTGGACTAAATAGACTTCCTTGCATTCCTAGGAGGGGCAGCTTTTTCTCTGTTTTTCTCCTTTTGAATTTTGTCTTTCACTCCTGGCCATCGTCGATACTCAGCCCAACCATGGCTGGAGACCTCGAGGAACGCATCCCACAAAGCCCTCTAGGGGTCAAGCAGGGAAGTGCCTCGCCTGCGTGGAGGAAGAAACTAGCTGGGTGGCTGAGGAGGAAGGCAGAAGGGCTGCAATCCAAGCAGCCTTACTTTACTTGGGAGGAGGAGTAAATATTGTTAGACTCGTCCCCCCTCCCAAATTCCCTCTTTGGGACCTTCAGAGTTTGCTGTTATTAATTGAGTTACAATGGTAAAATCTGTGATTTGTGATTGGAAGGCTATTCTTGTGTGTGCGCACGTGCTAACCCTGATTTTCCTTCTAAACACTCCCTGCAGGTGTCAACAGAGGGACTTCCTTAGCTAGGACACTTGTGGCATCCTAAACAGAAAGCAGCATTGTTGTTGCTGCTTCAATTTATTTGTTGTTGTTTAGTCGTTTAGTCGTGTCCGACTCCTCGTGACCCCCTGGACCAGAGCACGCCAGGTACTCCTGTCTTCCACTGCCTCCCGCAGTTTGGTCAAACTCATGCTGGTAACTTCAAGAACACTGTCCAACCATCTGGTCCTCTGTCGTCCCCTTCTCCTTGTGCCCTCCATCTTTCCCAACATCAGGGTCTTTTCCAGGGAGTCTTCTCTTCTCATGAGGTGGCCAAAGTATTGGAGCCTCAGCTTCACGATCTGTCCTTCCAGTGAGCACTCAGGGCTGATTTCCTTAAGAATGGATCGGTTTGATCTTCTTGCAGTCCATGGGACTCTCAAGAGTCTCCTCCAACACCATAATTCAAAAGCATCAATTCTTCGGCGATCAGCCTTCTTTATGGTCCAGCTCTCACTTCCACACATCACTACTGGGAAAACCATAGCTTTTACTATATGGACCTTTGTTGGCAAGGTGATATCTCTGCTTCAATTTATATACCACCCTTTATCAAAAGACCTCAGGGTGATGTACAACATTAGAAACACATTACAAAACATTGATGATAAAACATAATAATAACATATAAAAAGCATGTCCAACATAGGCTGGATCTGGTCTAGAATCAGCACCTAGAGTTGTTCAGCAATTTGGTCTGCCGAGGAGAGCAGCATGGTTTGTTTACTTTGAATGTTGCGTTGGTGTGTGAACATCTGACAGCCCACATCGCAACACGGCCTCCCTCAGCCGAAGGGCCATAGCTCTGTGGAAACAGAGCACCTGTTTTTCATGGAGAAGACTCCAGTTTCATTCCCTAGCATCTCCATATACAGTGGTACCTCAGGTTAAGTACTTAATTTGTTCCGGAGGTCTGTTCTTAACCTGAAACTGTTCTTAACCTGAAGCACCAGTTTAGCTAATGGGGCCTCCTGCTGCCAGAGCATGATTTCTGTTCTCATCCTTTTCGGTGGTGGCCCCATGATTGTGGACCCAAAGACTATCACCATCTGCAATTTTCGGTATTTCATGTCCTTCTGAGCTGACTGTTTGTACTCCCCTCTCCCAAACCACACACAAACAGCATCTCAGGATAACACTGCATGCATCAGTTGCTTCTAATTCTTTTTTATTTTTCTTAAAGCTTTATTGAAATTTAAAAAAAAAACAGCGAACAGAAATTCACCCAGAAAGAAAAAACAGTAGTAAATGATACATCAAATCACAGTAAATTCTTCTTGCATTTATAACAACTTCCCGTCACCCCATCATGCATCTACCACTTATTTCATCTAACGCACTATCCATTTCCTTAATTAATTTTCATTAATGACTTATTCTCCTATAAATATCCACGATATCACAGAAGTCATTCAAGGCCTGCCATTGACATCATATTATTACAATGTTGCTTAAGGTATTTTTTGTACATGTCCCATCCTTTAATAAATGTTTTTTCACTATGACCTCTCAGCTTCCCTGTCATTTTGGCCAACTCGGTGTATTCCAATAATTTACTTTGCCACTTCAGTTTAGTCGGGATTTTCTCCCCTTTCCAATTTGTAGCGATTAATATTCTTGCAGTGACCGTAGTGTACAAGAATAGTTCCCTCGTTTTTTTAGGTATGGCTGTGCCTAGTATTCCCAGGAGGAAGGCTTCCGTTTTTTTAATAAAGGAAATCTTAAACATCTTTGAAAGCTCTTTATAGATTACCTCCCAAAATTCCTTTGTTTTCTTACAGTTCCACCACATATGTAGCACTGAACCTTCTGCTACCCCATATCTCCAACATTTACTAGAGGTATTTTTTATACGTTTTAGATAGTTTTAATGGCGTTAGGTACCAGCGGAATTGCATCTTCATAAAATTTTCTTTCAAAGCATAACATGCGGTGAACTTCATATCTACCTTCCATAGTTTTTCCCAGGCATCCATGGTGATGTTGTAACCAAAGTCTTGAGCCCATTTAACCGTTACTGATTTTACCTCCTCCTTCTTGACTTCCCAGTCAGGGAGGAGTCGGTACATTTTAGAGAGTGTTTTCCCTTTGGAGTTGATCTGTTTTTTTCCAGTCTGGAGGGTTCCGTTGCAAAGCCATTTCTTTTATCAAGTTTAAGTATCTCACGTAGTTGATGATATCATCATCATCATCATCATCATCATCATCATCAGTTGCTTCTGCTAGAATTCATTTCTCAGCCTTTAAGGTGCTACAAGAAACTTGATTGTTTCTTCCCAAAGAGGTTTTCTCAGCAGTACTGTATCTGTTTCATGTTTGTGTTCTCCAATAAGCTACGACTGACTATTATTGTTAACTAATGAAAGGGGAAATAAATTTTAAAAATTGTCCAATAGCACCTTGGAGACCACCTATGGCAAGTATGTTCTGGGCATGCACACTTCTTCAGATACCACTCAGGAGACAATAACTGTGCATGCACACAAAGGCTTATACCCAGAACATACTTAGTTGGTCTCTAAGATGCTACTGGACAATTTTTTTATTTATTTTGACTGCATCAGACCAACACAGCTACCTACCTGAATAATGAAAGGGGGACACGTTATGCTCCTTCTGGGGTAGCTTGTTCACCTTTGGTCCCCACCCTGCACTCAGTTCTCACCTGTGGCTCCTGGAAGCTGTCAGCAGGCAACGGCGGCTGATGGGTCTCAAACCCTTGGTGCGTTATGGACCTCCTCTGCATGTGAAGATGGGCTCTGGTGGATTGAGCGAATGAGACCAAGAGCGGGTTCAATGGTCAAGAAGAAGGTTTCTGCATGTGCTGTAGAGGGAAGTAAGGAGCAGATGGGACTCGTCCACCTGGCAAGGTAGCCCATCAAAGAGAAGGAAAACTCTGATCCGAAACCTCTGCTGCCGTGTGAGATATCTTCAGGAGAAGACAAGGCTAAGGAGCAAACCGTACATAAATCCAGAGTAGATTCTCTAATGAGGTTGAATGACACACCTTGTATGCCTCCTTCTGGCAACTCCTACAGTCAATCTGGTGCCAAACACATTGCTCTGCTTTCCTTTGGGCCACATCGGTGAGGCCAAAGAGGGTCTTGCCCAGGACCTCCATACACACTGCCCAGGTTTGCGACCCGGGGAGGTTACTTCAGTGCTGCTAATGCAGCAGATTGACTTCATTCCTGGAGGCACACGTCATTGTCTCTTGAGACAAATGGATGCCAGCAAGAAATAAAGGGGGAGAGGTGGGCTCCAGGTGAGCATGCTACCCAGTTCACCCCAGTCCCCATATTCCTAACCCCCCCTGGCCCTAATCTCTTCCCATTCCACATCCCTGTGGCCCAATTCATAAAAACATACATTTTGCTTTGAGCAGATAATACAGAATTCACTAAAGGCTGATGGGTAACATTCTTGCCTCTGAGTGTTCTGGGGTCGCAAAGATTATCTTCTTCAATCTCCATGTTGACACGTTTGACAGCTGCAATAAAAACAGTCAGCCCTCTCCATATTATTATTATTTTTCTCCAAGTCAGCGCTCCCTCCCCCTAAAAATACATCTGTTCGGAAGTGTTAAGATCCTGCTGAAAAACCTCCACGCAGATATGGGCAGGGCGCCATATTGAAAAACAATGGAATATCCAAACATCCTCCCATGAGTTATTTCAGCATAATTCCCCAAAAAGGAATGAATCAAAAGGCACGTCACCAAATGCTCCCCCCAAGAGACGCTGATGTTGTGGGGAAGGAAGAGGTGATGCTGGGGAAGAAATGCTGGTGCTTATGGGGGGGTGGCCCATATGGGATCCCCGAATTGCACATGCAGACATCTAGATTTGAGTGGAAACAGGGCTGGCTCTTGGCATTTTGGCACCTGAGGTGAACCACAAAATTGTGCTCTGTCCCCACCATGGAAGAGGGGGTGAGTGAAAACCTACATCAGGAAGGGGGGGTGAATTTTTTGAACCATGTAACCGACCAGATGCATGTCCAGATCAACTCCATGCCCAGACTCCATGCTTGAAGATACTTTTGTATTTTGTACTGAATAAGTTTTTACCTGTGTTGTTTTTGCTGTGCCATTGAGCAATACATGAGTGAGACCTCTGATTACTGTAAGTAAAGCATTTAAACTTACTTAAATTTGTGGGCTATTTACTAGGAGAGGGGTAAAGGCAGGGGAGCACATTGTGAGTGGTTAATCCTGGGATATTTAAAAGTCTAGCAACCTATATCTCCCACATTTTGAAAATGCTGCATATATTTCAGTTTTAAACACTGCTGGGGGCTCTTTTGGCTAGCGAGTGAATCAAGCCTAGTGCTTTTTAAAATTCAGGCAGTCAGAGAGGAATGGCTTCAGGAATTGGTGCCATTGGATGCTGAACAGTGCTTACTATCAATAAACCTTTCCTAATGTTCTACCAAAATCTTCCCCACCCCTGGAAACTACTAGCCCTGCTATGGGTGTACTGCAGCAGCAGCAGCAGCAGCAGCAGCAGCAACAGCAAACAAGCCTCCTTGTTCATTCATACTGCTTTTTGAACTAGCATTTTCCCAACATGGTAGTGCCTTCCAGGAGTCTGTACCAGTTTTCCCATGTATATCAGCCTTCACCAACCAGGTGCCCCCCATCAGCCCCAGCAACATATGGATGTGCCGGGTGTCACTGACGGGAGTTGTAACCCAGAACATCTGGAGGGCACCATGTTGGGGAAGGCTGTCCTAGTTAATCTCCAATGATAGTCCGATATCCTCCTCGAATCTGCATAATCCGCGGTTGTGGCTGCCTCATGGCAGTGCCGTAACAATGCCCAGCATGCGACAAATAACTTCTGGCTATCAGCCTTCAGTGGGTCTCCTCGTGGGGGGGCTGCTTTGAAACAGCCACAGAAGTAGGAGAGGGAAAGGAAAGATATAAACGGATCCCAGTATGTCCCTGAATGGGAAAGCAGGGAAGCAGATTGCGGGAGGAAATGGCGCCACCTGCTCCCTCAGCCATGCTTGGCTGATAAAATGGTGTGAACACTGCTGCAACTGAGCTGTGGGGCCTGCAAGCCTTTGCGTCGCAACTCTGACTTTTGGCAACAGAAAGGCCTCTCGCATTTCCAAAGTGCCCTCATAAAGAGGCAGGAAGCTTGTGCCATGTGTGTGGCTCCAGCCCGTCCTCTTGCTGTGCTCCCAGTTCGGAGCTCTGATACAGATTCAGTGCCCACTACTCTCCTCCTGACAATTTGTTGTTTAGTCGTTTAGTCGTGTCTGACTCTTCGTGACCCCATGGACCAGAGCACACCAGGCACTCCTGTCTTCCACTGCCTCCTGCAGCTTGGTCAAACTCATTTTAGTAGCTTCGAGAACACTGTCCAACCATCTCGTCCTCTGTCGTCCCCTTCTCCTTGTGCCCTCAATCTTTCCCAACATCAGGGTCTTTTCCTGACAATTACCTCTGTCTTTTTGGCTGAGGATGCATTCTGCTAGTCACTTTTTGGGATGCCCAGCCTTGCCTGCCCACTAGACATCCAAGAAGATACAGAAGACAAATCAGTCAGAGATGCTGTTGCTGGACGTCCGCTGCTGACAGATAAGAAGTGTTGCTGTGGAACCAGCCCATACAACTGATGACTCTCCAGCCAGGTCCTGCCAGCAGTTTCTGTTGGCATAGATTGATAGCAAAAGTAAATGGTTCATGAAAGTCCCTCAATGGGCTGCCATCCAGGCCCAACTTTGGCACACAGCACCTTTGAATGGCTGGCAGGGCCACAACAGGGACCCTGCTGAGTTGACACCTGCCCTACTCCCCATGTCAAGCATCTGGGTGTGGAAGCTGCCATTTTAATTCCCATGCAACATCCCTCTGCTTAAAGGTAAAGGTACCCCTGACCGTTAGGTCCAGTCGCGGACGACTCTGGGGTTGCAGCGCTCATCTCGCTCTATAGGCAGAGGAGCCGGCGCTTGTCCACAGACAGCTTCCAGGTCATGTGGCCAGCATGACTAAGCCACTTCTGGAGAACCAGAGCAGTGCACGGAAACGCCGTTTACCTTCCCACCAGAGAAGTACCTATTTATCTACTTGCACTTTGACGTGCTTTCGAACTGCTAGGTTGGCATGAGCAGGGACTGAGCAATGGGAGCTCACCCCATCGTGGGGATTCGAACCACCGACCTTCTGATCGGCAAGCCCTACAGCAACACTGTACCAAGAGCATTATGGGTTCAAATGAAAGTGTCAAGCTGCCCTGCTCCGATTTGCAATGCGACCTTGCAAAAGTGAGAAAACGTAAAGCAGTGCACATGTTAACCAAAGAAGCACAAGTAGACGATCAAGGATGCCAAAAAAGAAATGAAAAACTGGGTTGAAGATTCTATCTAGGGCCAACAGTACCATTAGGCAAAGCACAGCAGCAGCATCTCATGGCAGATGTTTGAGGGTGGAGTGGAGAAGAAGCAGAGCTGTGTGTGCAGCACCCTGACCTCAAGGGGTGTGCAATTGTGGGTGCATTGTCTTGTTGCCAGTGTGGAAGGTAAGCTTCAACTGCCTGTCTGTGGGCGGGGTGGGGTGTGCGGTTCTGCAGGTGAAATTGGTGGGAGGGAGTCATGGTATCTTGTTTTCCACCTCCAGCACCAAAATGTCTTGGGCCAGCCCTAAGCATGTGGCTAGAAAAATGGAAGCTGGAAGCTGGTGGGCCGTTTGGTGGCCAGTATTCAGAGGAAGCACCTGTCCTGCAGCACCCAGCATGAGGACTGGGAAGAGAGAAACCAGTGTGGTGTAGTGGTTAAGAGCAGTGGACTCGTAATCTGGGGAACTGGGTTCGCATCTCCGCTCCTCCACATGCAGCTGCTGGGTGACCTTGGGCTAGTCACACTTCTTGAAGCCTCTCAGCCTCATTCACCTCATAGAGTGTTTGTTGTGGGGGAGGAAGGGAAAAGGAGATTGTTAGCCACTTTGAGACTCCTTCGGGTAGTGATAAAGCGGGATATCAAATCCAAACTCCTCTTCTTCTCTTTTTCTTATGGAGGAAAGGATGGCCGTCATTTTGTCTGGTTGTTTCCACACCCCCCTGCCCTGAGGTGGGTTTCGTGATGCCTCCCTCTCCTCGCCTTCCTGGCAAGCTCCCTTCATGGACAGCCCCGGGGCAAGGACAAGTCAAGTGACAACACAGTCTATTGTGTTTTACGAACATCAAGCCTCCCCTTGATTGTGAAGGGGACGTGGAGCCTGTTTCCTTGCACGTCACTCTCATCAGACGGTTGTGAAATCGGATTCCGGGCCTGGATGGGGGACCAACTCTGCCCCTCTTGCACTCCGGATGCTTTCCAGATGTTTCTCAGTCACATAAATGCAGGTGATGAGAGCCACGGGCTGCACATGGGCCTACAACAGGTGGGGAATCGCTGCCAGGGCAGCCTGCGGCAAGTTGGAGGAGAGGGGCAAATGGATTTTTACAAAGATGCAACGCCCAAGTCAAGGTGGACAGGGCAAAAGGGATGGTGCTTCCCTTGGCCTCCAGACAGGAAGAGGAGCAAAGAGGACCAGGCAGGCTGCACAAGACAGGATGGTAATTTTAGAGGCATCAGCAGTGATAGAAACATCCCAGCATCCTCCACAGGAACTGGAGCACACCTCTTGGCTCAGTCTTCTCCAACCTGGTGCCCTCCAGAAGTCATTGGACTACAACTCCCATCAGCCCAAGACAGCAAGACTGTATCATGGCGGGGCTGATGGGAGTTGTAGTCCAATACATCAGGAGGGCACCAGGTTCACAAAGGCTGTGTTAGTCCTAAGTGCTGCAGCTCCTTGAGGTAGCAAATATCTTAGGCGAGTCCCCAGACATGGGAAGGTGATGAAAAATGAGTGAGGAAAGAAGACTCAATGGACATTTCATGCTGCTGTATATTTGGTCAGATTATTGTCCACCTAGAAGGCCAACAGGCAGCAGCTCTTCCGGAGCAGGGGGTTGTCTCTTGCAGAAAGAAGGGTCTGCCGTGATGAGCTAATTTTATTAAGGGGAGATGCTGCCAGGGTTGGCAAGAATTTTGGTTTTTGTAAATGTGATTTTCCTCAGAAGGGGAAATTCCAGATTGCATAGGAGGTGAGGAAAGAGGCTGGCCTTTTGATACCCATGTTGTCATGTGGACACTGCAAAAAACTTGCCCACCTGGAAGCCGCCCGCTTCTCCCTTTTCACTTCAGACATTTTGGGTGCAAATTGGGAAGCAAGTAGGAGATGGGTGATTTCCAGTCCTTCTGCACAGCTCAGTGGAGTCTGTGCAGGGAGAGAGGGAGCACCCTCCCAGGAGAACCATGAGATGGAAGAAGTGGGTGTGATATTGGAGAGGGGGTGCTGCGCAGTGTGTTGGTGCAGGCTGTTGCCGACTCCAGGGCACGCCCCCCGCGCCCCCCCTTAGCAGCAGCTGTCGGCTGTGAGGGGGAGGAGGGCTGGAGGTGGGTGAAGCCAAGGAGATGCTGTGCAGATGTGAGGGGAGTGAAAGAGTGCAATAATATTTTTTAAAGACTGTCAGGGGGCAAAATCCCCAGCTGCACCAGATTAGCTCTTTCTCCTTTCCTCTGTTGCTGTCTTGGACTTGGAGGGGCTCGTGGTGAGGAAAATTATTTTCATTTTAAAAAGAGAGCGAGGCAAGAGCCCAGGACAGGACAGACCTCTGCACCCTGTTGCCCAAAAGCCAGTTTGTGCCCTCTCACATGAAGACTGAAATATACTCAGAGTCGAGAGTGGATTTCAGGCTCTTTATTCAGCTCATAGTGGTGAGGAGGAATGGAAGTTTCCCCAAAGTATCTGCTTTATATACATTATTTACACCATGGGCTGCACGTGATTGGCTAATTCCAGAATTCTCCTGTAGGCCAATCAGGTTGTGGATTCACCTCCATCTGGAGCTGGATTGGGTGGCTCCTGCAGACCAATCAGACTGCTGCATTTTGGATCCTATTCAACTCAGTACATAACAAAGACGCACTTTGAGACATAGCCCTGAAAACACTCATGCGCTGGCTCAGAATAAGGCAGCCTGTTGTGGCAGGCAGATCATTCAGAGGCCGACCCCTTCCCTCTTTCCTGATTGGCTGAGATACTAAGAGGTCATGGATTAGCATTCTGAGCAATGAAAGAACGAGCCTTTTCAAGGGGAAATGCTCACAGCCAGTTTGGATGGGGAAACCCTCCCACAAGCCACAGGGGCAGGAGGAGGAAACCCTGCCTGAAAAGTCCCTGGTGGAAATGGGCTCCAGGAAGGAGAGAAGGAAAGGGCCAGGGCTGAGCCATAGTGCCTTTTCCAGCCTGGTGCCCTCCTGTTGCTTCAGTTGGACTACAATGCCCATCATTCCCAGAGCATATGGCTTTGCTGGCTGGGGCTGGTGGGAATGGTAGTCCAAAACTTCTGGAGGGCACCAGGTTACACATGACTGATGCTGGAAGATGGTGGGCTTGTCGTATTGAAGAGAAGCTCATCAGGCCTCTGCTAAGCCCCCCCCCCCCTAACATTTTTTAACACACCGTTTGCTTGTGAGCAACTTAAGGAACTGTCATTGTATGAAGCAAAAGACAGATAGTCCCAGACTCCTTACCTGGAAAGCACAAATAAGTTTCTGGGGCCAAAATCTGAGCATTAAAGCCCAAAGAACTGAACCATTTAAAAAACTGCTGTAAAAACATTTTAGCAGCAAATGTGATAAAGACATTCTTGGCAATGAAGCTGCACCGTGACCTTTCGTGAATAGTGAAGTGTGAGAGACACAGCGGAATGCGGCAAGTCTTTTGGTGTGTTCCTATGAAATTATTGCTGATTGCCAAGGCTTGGGGCTGAGCGGGGTGGGGGATGTGTGGTCGATCTTTTTTTCTTTGGGTCAGGACAGATTCCGCTCCCCCTTCTCCTGGGCAGTGAGTCTGGGCCACTTGCGCTGCTTTTGCAAAGGGGTCGCAGGGTGAACAAGTCTCTGGGCACGGGGTGGCAAGGCGCCTGAGAGGTAAGTTCCAGAGACCCTGCTGCAGACGGAGTCAGTCCCAGGAGAAGTTTAGCAAAAGGTATCCTCAGAAGGCCAAAGTGGGGTCCTTGGTTTACAAGAGGGTCTAGTCCTCCATCCTGCCAGGGCCTGTTGGCATTAGGAGATGACCCAAGTTCGCCCCCCAAACCCTGATCTTCCACTTCAAAGGCTTAACCATCTGCCATCCGCTTTCAATGGGAGGTTTGAGATGCACCACCAGGTCATGGCTTGATCTAAGGTGAGTTCAACAACAGTGCTATCACTATACAGACATCTAGGGTTACAAAAAAGTCAAGAATTGGTCCCCCAAGTGCATGCTTGGGTTAAAGGTGAGACGCAGGCCTGAAGAAGTTGAAGACTTCTGCTCCAGAAGATCACCTTGTCCTCCTCCCCCACCACACAGGCTGCGCAGCCTGTCAAAAGTGGTTTGTTGTTCCCAATTTGGTCAGAGGCACCAGCAGCCACATATTTTCCACCCATGTTTGACGCCTCCCAGGCATCTGTGTCGCCTGTTTTCCTGTGTCAAAATGGAATCCTCAAGAGACAAGTCACTCATTTTCACACGGTGGAGATGGATGGAGGCCTCACACCTTCTTCCATAACCATCTGATAGCTGCCAGTGTGGGAAGAAAAACCGTCTCTGGATTACAGTCAAGGCCATTTGCTGTCTTAACAAGGTGCAAATGTTGTGAAGGGGTAACTGGGGGAGGGGGCAATTCACAGCCTCCTGTACATGCCTGCCCTGAAAAGTGGAGGCAGAGTTCAAAAGAAACCCACCAGAAGTTGTTAAAAGAGACACCAGATATCAATCCCTCATTAGGCACCACTGAGGGGAAGGTTTTGGTATGAACATGGCTGTTTGCCTGATGCCCACAGAGTGTTGAGTTTGGCACCATTCAAGGCAGGATCCTGGGCCCTCAACGTCAAAGTGGCCTGAGGGGTCCCTATTTTGGTGTCCAAAGCACAGCAGGAGCTTTAACCATTTGATCCCTAGAAGACGGCTCAGCTCTATGTCTCTCATGAAAGTAGAACATTACAATCTTGCACATGCCTACTCAGAAGTATGTCCCATGTTGAGTAGAGATGTATAGGGTTGCACTGGAAATGTATTGCTGCCCCAAAAGCTCACAGGGCAACTTACTGTCAAAATGAAGAGGAAGATTGTAAGCTGTTGGCAGAGGTTTGGTTTTGTTCTTCATTTATTTGCACAGTATCTCTAGTGCCAGCAAAGTCAGGCACTTCAGAAATATCAAAGAGAAGCAAGTAAGTCATATTAAACTATCTCTTCAGCTCATCAGAATCCATCCTAAACTAAACCCTTTCATGTTCTATGGATGAATTCCTGATCCTGGTTTTGATAGGAGAGTTAACTACATGCTTAAAATTAAAATTTCTCCCTTTAGAAAGCAGTAAGGCCTGATCAAAAAGTTCTTTGAAAATGATTGTGAGAGGATTAATTGCTTGATTACTGCATTGACTCTGCACTAAACTGCAAATAAATAAACTAATCTCTTTGAAGGAGGAGGAGGAGGAGGACACAACATTTTAACCGGGTGAAGTAACTGAACATTGCAGCTGCAAAATCAACATGCCCAACTTCTCTAGAAAGGCTCCTATCTGATCAGTAAGAAAGAGCACAGTAGTCTGGCCAGTAAAAATCTTAGAAGAGGCACCCCAGACAGAAAGGTGATGAAAGTGATGCAACTGCCATTTTAATAAGACTATTAAAACTATTGGGACATGGGTGGCGCTGTGGGTAAAAGCCTCAGCGCCTAGGGCTTGCCGATCGAAAGGTCGGTGGTTCGAATCCCCGCGGCGGGGTGCGCTCCCGCTGCTCGGTCCCAGCGCCTGCCAACCTAGCAGTTCGAAAGCACCCTTGGGTGCAAGTAGATAAATAGGGACCGCTTACTAGCGGGAAGGTAAACGGCGTTTCCGTGTGCGGCTCTGGCTCGCCAGAGCAGCGATGTCACGCTGGCCACGTGACCCGGAAGTGTCTCCGGACAGCGCTGGCCCCCAGCCTCTTAAGTGAGATGGGCGCACAACCCTAGAGTCTGTCAAGACTGGCCCGTACGGGCAGGGGTACCTTTACCTTTATTAAAACTATTCTGCCCCTGTCAGCAGAGTTCTCATTGCCCTCGCATGAGGCAAAGCAATGCTGTCCTAGTCAAGGGAAGCTAAACCTGCCTGGTTGCTGGGAGGTTGGCAAAAACATTCCCATTTCCAAATATGTATTGCTGCCCCAGTTTGGGAGAATCAACTAGCCTGGGATTGCTGGGTTTGGAGTGTTTTAGCTGGATGGTTTTGAGCAGTTGTTTCTTTGTATTGCGCTTTAGGTAAGCCACCTTCAAGATTGTTTTGGATCAAAAGACAGGGTGGAAATGAATTAAAGGACTCCACACAATGTTGCTGTCGGATCGTGGCATTCCAGTTTCTTCTCTGTGGACCTTGTTTGCTTTTTTCTAGTCCTGATTTCTGGTGATTTTTAAACACAACTGAAGTACCAGCCTTTCCACTGCAGTCATGCAAATTCTTATTGAGGTTTTTAAGGAATTCTGTGTCCAAATCAGAGGCTTCCTGTTTGCAGATTCAGTCCATTTCATTGCTTTATGTTCAACGTGACTGAAGAATTGTTTAGTTAGCTTCTGTTCCCCCGGGGAGGTCTGTGTGTAATTTTTTTTTTTTAAAAAAAAAATATTTATTGGTATTTTCAGCATACATCAAAAACAAAAATAAACAAACAACACAAAAATACAAAAAATTCAAAAATTAACAACAATTAAGAACACATAAAGTTTCAATTACTTATTTTCTTTAACCTTATTTCTCAGACCTCCTCACACCTCCCCTTCTTGTATTCCAATTTAGATTGTCAGTTCAGCAAATCCTTAACTTATTTCTCCACTTTAACTTAAAAATTTGTTCTAACATGCTGTTATTTTACTTTTCTTCTTTCTTCCATTTCCTCAATTTATTTTTACAAACCTTATTTCTGTTTATTTTAAAAACCAATTTTACCTTATCCAAATTTACACATCAATACTTATACCTCATTAATTATTCTTAAACCTTTTTCCTAAAGTCGACCAAAATTTCCCTTCCACGAGTTTCCCAATTTCCATACAACTAGCAAAAATATAAAAGCAAAGCAGATTATATTTGTATACCCTTTGGATTCCCAAACTCCACCCACCCTTTTCCCGGTTCCAGTCCCCAACCAATATCCATCTGTCTTTATGTTATTTAGCCTGGAGATCTCACGTCCGAGGCCCTTATATCTCTCTCGGTTCCTTTCTGCCGGTCTTTTTGATAGTCCTTGATGTTAAACCCCAAATCTCGGAGAGGCTCCGGCCCAACAGGATCCATATTGCTTCCAGCCAGACCTCCATACTTAAAAACAAAGCCTGTGGGGTACTCCAACTCTTGTTTCATACTCCTTTCAAATCCAAATGTCCCCAAAGCTCCAACTTTCACCTTCAGCAAATTTGTAATCCTCAGGTCTTCAGATCTCCAGCAAAGGAGATCTCTCCATTTTTCAGTCTCCAATTCAGGCTGGACTTTCCACATCAAATTTTTATTTTCCTTTTTTGTCATCATGTCAGGCCTCAAATTGCAACTCTCCTTTGGCTTCTGCAGAATTCCAGCTCCTCCTTCATTTTCTTCTAAAGCAACATATTGCTCCATCTTGTCAAAACTTTCAGTTTCATCTATTTGTTCAGTTGAATGGGCTTCCTGTTTCAAGTCCTTATCAGGTTCAACACTGTTATTCGCTGTCAAGCATAGTACTGAAACCTCTGTAGCCAAAACATTGAATTGATCTTGTAACTTTCCCAAGAGAACAAATGCTCTGTCCAACTCTGCTTGGATTTTCCGTCCTCCAGCCATTCTTGTAATGTAATGTCACTAAAACCCCACTAGGGGGATTTTAGTTCCTTAATATTCCTTTCAGCTCAAAACCAAAAGTCCAGTTATTTTGTATCAGCCCTTCCTTATTTTCAGCAAATTATAACAAATAAACCAGCAGAAGCAACAAAAACAAAGTTCTCTTTTTCTGGCTGACAACTAACTGTCTGACAGCTAACTTGACAGCTGTCAAACTCTTCAGTGTTTCATCAGCAGGCTTTCTCGCGGGACGCTCCCGGGTCTAGGGGAGGGTGAAATTTCAACTCCCAAAATTTATCTTCTATCCTCCAGTAAATCTTCTTATAATGTCAGAACCGTGAAGTTAAAAACTTATACTAAAAAGCAAAAACAAATTCTCTCGACCTTAGCTAACCGGTCCTTTGCTTTAGATTGTTTACAAAGAGGGGGGGGGATGGACTTCCTTTTTAACCCTTCCCCGCTCGTTCCTGATCCAAAAAAGAAATTTTAAGGTCCCAATCTCCGTATTACTCACGGGTTGATGTTTTAAAGTCCAATTGATCCAAGGAAAAAGTCAGCGCTCTCCGTCAATGGCTTGCGGCTTCACTCCGTAGACGAGGGAGTACTCTCAGCACCGCGCCTCACCCCGTCCCCGTTCCGAAGCCTTTAAAAAGGCTCCTTCACGGATTGGGGGGGCGCAAATGGTGCCCACCGAGTCTCTGTGTTCACAGGCTTTCGCGTCTGTGATTTTAGGGGTCCCTGCTTCGCCACAGCGGCCAGACCCAAACTCTACGGAGCCGATTCCCTCCGGAGCTCGGAGGGAATCCGCCATTAAGCGATGGCGCCAACCCGGAAGTCCGGTCTGTGTGTAAAATTATCGTTTAACACACAAGGAACAGAAGCTGACAAAATGATGTTATTCTTATTTCAGATGATTCCAATATTAAAAGGGGTAACGATTTTTAAGGAATGGCAAAGAATGATTTCAAGATATATCTGGCAGGGCAAAAAGCCGAGAATTAAATATAAATTATTAGCAGATGCAAAAGAAAGAGGAGGCTTTGCCCTGCCAGATTTAAAGTTATACTATGAGGCATTATGTCTTTGCTGGATAAAAGAATGGATAAAACTTAAAAATACCAAACTATTGGATCTAGAAGGTTTTGATAACAGATTTGGGTGGCATGCGTATTTATGGCAAGAGAAGAAAAAGGGTTATAAATCGTTTGAAAGCCACATTTTCCGGAAATTGTTAATTGAAGTGTGGGACAGATATAGGAATATACTAGAAATGGGGGTTCCACATTGGTTATCCCCACTAGAGGTTATGGGAGTCAAGAAAATTAATATGAGGAGTAATTGGATTACTTATGGAGACTTGGTGGTGAAAGAAGGTGGGAAATGGAGACTGAAACCATATGAGCAAGTAAAAGAACATGTATTTGACTGGCTGCACTATTATCAGATAAGTGATATGTTTAAAAAGGATGTGAAAGAAAGAGGGTATAAAGAAAAAGACTCGAAATTTCAAACAGAAATTGTTAACAATGATTGTAAGATAATTTCAAAAATGTATAAAATTTTACTGGAATGGCACACGATGGATGAGGAAGTTAAAGTAGTAATGATCCATTGGGCCAGAGATTTAGGGTATAGTATAGATTTGGAAGATTGGCAAAAAATATGGAATGAAAACTTGAAGTTTACAGCATGTACTACGTTAAAAGAAAATGCTATGAAAATGGTATACAGATGGTATATGACACCAGTTAAATTAGCAAAAATGTATAAAACTTGTAACAAATGTTGGAAATGTAAAGAGAAAGAGGGTACATTTATTCATATGTGGTGGGAGTGTAAGAAAGTGAAGGGATTCTGGGAAATGATATAAAGGTAAAGGTAAAGGTAAAGGTACCCCTGCCCGTACGGGCCAGTCTTGCCAGACTCTGGGGTTGTGTGCCCATCTCACTCAAGAGGCCGGGGGCCAGCGCTGTCCGCAGACACTTCCGGGTCACGTGGCCAGCGTGACAAAGCTGCATCTGGCGAGCCAGAGCCGCACACGGAAACGCCGTTTACCTTCCCGCTAGTAAGCGGTCCCTATTTATCTACTTGCACCTGGGAGTGCTTTCGAACTGCTAGGTTGGCAGGCGCTGGGACCGAGCAACGGGAGCGCACCCCGCCGCGGGGATTCGAACCACCGACCTTTCGATCGGCAAGCCCTAGGCGCTGAGGCTTTTACCCACAGCGCCACCCGCGTCCGGGAAATGATATACAATGAGTTAAAGAAAATACTGAAATATAGCTTTCTAAATAAACCAGAAACCTTCTTACTGGGAATAACTAGAAATGATAGAAATAAGAGGGACTGTAAACTCTTTCAGTACGCAATAACAGCAGCGAGAATATTGATGGCCCAGAAATGGAAACAAGAAGAATTACCGACTCTGGAAGAATGGAGAGCAAAATTAACAGACTGTGCAGAACTGGACAAATTAACTGGGAAAATCAGACTTCAAAGAAACCATAAGTTCCTAGAGGACTGGGGAAAATTCAGAGACTATTTGAAAACTGTATGTGAGGAAAATACAACGCTAGTGTGTTTTAAAGAAGCTTTGTGAAGAAAATAAGGAATATTGCAAGAATGTAAATGAGGATAGAAAAACTGTATCTAAAGGCGATACTATAATTAAGGAATGTGAAGATAGAAATTTAATTACGGATGATTGTCAGAGGAGTTGAGGGAGGTCCAATAAGTCAAAATATGTGATGTGGAAAATTGTATGATTGGAGATATTATGGAAAAATGTAATAAAAAAAATTTATTAAAAAAAAGAAGCTGACAAAATAACAGAAAATTAAGCGACAATTCTTCATTAATCACTAGTCACACTAAACAGGAAGAACGAAAACCTGCACAACTTGCTTTTAATTAATATTGGAAAGGAGCTTTGCAGAATATGACTTATTTGTGAGTAACTATTAAAGAAGGAGCATGGCCACAGAGAAGAGCATTGGCCGTGTTATATTAGAGCTATATTAAGTGCTGTGTGAAAAATTCCACTGGTTGTAGAAAAGCTGGTTATGGAAGGATGTGGGTGGCGCTGTGGTCCAAACCACTGAGCCTTTGGGCTTGCCAATCAAAAGGTCAGCAGTTTGAATCCCCACAACGGGGTGAGCTCCTGTTGCTCGGTCCCAGTTCCTGCCAACCTAGCAATTCAAAAGCACACCAGTGCAAGTAGATAAATAGGTACTGCTCCGGCAGGAAGGTAAATGGCATTTCTCTGCGCTGCTCTGGTGTTGGTGTTCTGTTGCACCAGAAGCAACTTAGTCATGCTGGCCACACGATCCGGAAAAACTGTCTGCGGAGTGGACAAATGCCCGCTCTCTCGGCCAATAAAGCAAGATGAGTGCCACAACCCCAGAGTTGTTCGTGACTGGACTTAACTGTCAGGGGTCCTTTTAAGCTCTCACTAGCAGCGGGTGGCGCTGTGGGTAAAAGCCTCAGCGCCTAGGGCTTGCCGATTGAAAGGTCGGCGGTTCGAATCCCTGCGGCGGGGTGCGCTCCCGTTGCTCGGTCCCAGCGCCTGCCAACCTAGCAGTTTGAAAGCACGTCAAAGTGCAAGTAGATAAATAGGGACCGCTTACTGGCGGGAAGGTAAACGGCGTTCCGTGTGCTGCGCTGGCTCGCCAGATGCAGCTTTGTCACGCTGGCCACGTGACCCGGAAGTGTCTTCAGACAGCGCTGGCCCCCGGCCTCTTAAGTGAGATGGGCGCACAACCCTAGAGTCTGTCAAGACTGGCCCGTACGGGCAGGGGTACCTTTACCTTTACCTTTAGCAGCAAAGAGACCCTTGTGTGGAAGTAGCCGAGTTGAGTCTTTTTTTAAAAAGTGCTTGGTTTTGTACATTTGTGGAAGACTTGAAATACGGGTCCTTCTGTTTGTTTATTTTTAAAGTACAGGTTGTAATTCTGGTTTCTCTGTGTGATATTATATACTTTACTTTCATATCTTTGTAACCTGAGGCTGCTAGGGGCGGGGTCTTCACATAAAAATGGCATCCTGCTGGCCTCTCCTTTCTCTGGGACAGACCCCCTTCCTTGCTGTGTGTTATCACTGCCAGCTCTGTCTGTTCAGTATAAAACTAGCCTGGGAAGACAGAGTTTTCACACAGAACCGTCCCTGGTTATGTGTAGCCCTGAACGAGTTTCCTTTCTAATTTTTAATCCAGAGCTTGTTTATTCTAGAAAACAGGAGAAGTGACAGGAGAAGATTGCTGGCATCAGAGGCTTCAGCAGTCCCTTCTATAACCGCCCCCCTCGACACACACACACACACCCCCGCTGCAGCTTTTACTGTGAAGTGATAAATGATTCCTCGCCCCTCTTGGGTTAGAGGGCACCAAACTTCAAATAACTACAACATCCGATAACAAAGTTTTTTCTTCTTCCATCATTTACAATCAAAACACCGAGAACGCAGCCCTCTGGACCCTCATCCTTCTTGTTCAATTGTAAATCCCAGCAAAATGGCTTACAGGTGTCGGGATTAGAAAATATTCATTGGGAAATGAAACATCTCAGCAGCTGGATTCCTCGTTTGGGAGCTAGGCTTGCTGCTTTGTTTAGAGACTGTTGACGGGACAACTGCAAGTATTCCTTTGGGTAGAGACAGAGTTAAATAACAAGAGGGATGAGTAACCAAACAGCTGGTGAGTCTTCCTCCTCCTCCCCTTATCCACCCCCTCCCCATTAAACATACCTGTGTTTCTTGATTTATAGTAATTCCCCACCACTGCCACAATACAACTTGCATTCTGTGTATTCCACACCATTCTGCGTTGGGCGTCTGGGAGGACAATAAAGAGCTCAGGCTCCAGAAATGAGGTTTGGCAGGACTTGATAGGGTCTGCATTTGCCAACTGGCTAGTCTTTATGTTTTGGGCCAAGGAAATCTGGATTGTCAGTTAACCGCACCTTTTGCGTACAAGCTACCGGAGATATCGATGTCAACACTTCATCAGTACCTGGCACATCAATATCCTGCTTGCAGTCCTTTGGTCTCCCTCCCTCCAGGTTTCATACTTCTGGGGTTTGCAACCAGCACCAGTAGCAATACATAAAATATTGGGGGAGAGACGATGGAGCAAGTTCGGGGATGTGGGGCCAGCTCTGATGTGTCTGCACAAGCTGTTAAGGAAATGGTCTCTACACTGAGGGAAGGGGCTAAGAGTATTTTTGGAGGGGAGAGACATGCTCACACTTGACCTCTTATCTCAACCTCTATAATAACCCTAACCAGGGCTTTTTTCAGGGAGAACTCACAGGAACTCAGTTCCGGCATCTCTCAGTTGGGCAACATTGCCATTCTAAGAGAGCAGGTGTTCCGGCACCTTTTTTTTCTAGAAAAATAGCACTGGCTTAACCCTACCCTTAAATGCTCCC
Organism: Podarcis raffonei; assembly: GCF_027172205.1. Lineage (NCBI taxonomy): Eukaryota > Metazoa > Chordata > Lepidosauria > Squamata > Lacertidae > Podarcis > Podarcis raffonei. Next base: position 5,986,635 of record NC_070615.1, read on the forward strand.
GACAGATAATAATGCTTCTTAAAATTTCATTTGCAGTTATTCCCTGCAACTTGTATCCAGAAGCACACCACCTCTGACGATGGAGGTGGTTCATAGCTATTGCGGCCAGTAGCCACTGACAGCCACCTTTTTCTCCACTTACTGATCTCATTGCCTTTCAAAGCCTTCCATGGTGGTGGCTATTAGGTGCTGTGGGTTAAACCACAGAGCCTAGGACTTGCCGATCAGAAGGTCAGCGGTTCGAATCCCTGCGACGGGGTGAGGTCCCGTTGTTCAGTCCCAGCTTCTGAAAAGCTGCCAGAGGATAGTCCTCTACTTAAAGCAGGGTTTCTCAAACTCCAGCTGTTTTTGGACTGCAACTCCCATCAACCCTAATTAGCAGCACAAGTGGCCAGGGATTATGGGAATTGTAGTGCAGAACAGCTGAAGACCCAAGCTTGGGAATCGCTGACTTCAAAGTCCACGCTGGGTTTCAAAGGGTGCAGAGGAGGAGAACGCTTGAAGCTGCCCATCTGCAGTGCGGGGCACCTGGGTGGCAGGCTGAGCAGGTGGCACATAGGCCACCTGGTGTCTTCCCCACTATGGTAAGGTGCATTGTATAGGTATAAATGCAATTTTTGCAAATTTACCATATGCAAATGTTATGCAAATCAGTGCCCTCTTTTCTACAGTTTCCGCGGGCTTTCAGTGCACATCCAGCAGAATCCACTGTGGTGACTGCTGCCTCCCAGCTTACACTCCAGATTGCCTTCATTCCCTCTTCTCAGAGTCCCCATGCAGTTCCTTAAAATGTTTCTGAATGTTCCTTACCCTCTTTTTTTTTTTTTTGTTAGCTGCAGCATGAAAACAGAACACACATCTCGTACCTACGGGACCGCTTCTCCTGGTATGCCCCACGGAGGACCTTAAGGTCCACAAATAACAACACTTTGGAGGTCCCAAGCCGCAAGGTGCTTAGATTGGTTTCAACTAGGGCCAGGGCCTTTTCAGTACTGGCCCCGACTTGGTGGAACGCTCTGTCACAAGAGACTAGGACCCTGCGGGACTTGACATCTTTCCGCAGGGCTTGCAAAACAGAGCCTGGCCTTGGGTTTGGACTCAGTCTGACCCTTATGTTTCCCTCCCCTTATAGTTTTGACTTATGGACTACTTTTAAAATGAGGCTGCATTTTAACCTGCATTCTAAGAAACCGGTTTCTCCGCGCCCCCATTATGTTTTATTGTAATTTTATTAGTGTTAGCCACTCTGAGCCCAGCTCTGGCCAGGGAGGGCGGGGTATAAATAAAAAATTATTATTAGTAGTATTACTATTATTATTATGTTCTTCCTTTTTCAGAAACAACTGCACTTTCAAAAAGGTGAGCTGGCATCCTTCCCTGACTTTCAAAATGTGCCATTGATCCAGCATTTAACTTGCTGCCACGTAGGTTTCTAACACCCGTTGCAGAGTTGGGTTCACACCACGAGTGAAGAAAGTGCCCCCGCCCAATGATTACAGCCTCCTCCAGCGTCAGAGTCCTCTCATCTAGAATTTCTCCCCTTTCTGATGTGGCCCCTTTGGTTCTGGAGACATGACGCCCTTTCTCTCTCCCCCCCCTCCCCACTTGCCTCCTCCTCCTCCTTCTTCTTCTTCTGCATTTTGCTCACACGCTCATATTGTTTCTTAAAATAATTTGCATCTGCTGAGATCACACATCTGTAATCACTGCAAGCAACATCAGGTGTGGACTGCTTTGATTTTGACAAGGGACACTTGGTAGGGTGTTATTCTTACTTTCCATATATGCCAGGTTCTAAGGGACCGGCTCAGGCAGGAGAGGGATGGTGAAAATGGGAAGTGTTAAGCCAGGGGCCTCAAAGGCAGAAGGCAGGCGACTGGAGGCCCCTTTTGCAAGGGGACAAGGCCACACAAGGCCACCTGATCAGCAGCCCTTCTGCCAGGAGCCCCAGGCATCAGCGGGGGGGGGGGGGTAGGATCCCTCTTTCTTTCCAGTTTCTGGCATACACTATTTTAATAATAATAATAATTATTATTATTATTATTATTATTATTATTATTATTATTATTATTTATACCCCGCCCTCCCCAGCCGCTCAGAGCGGCTTACAAGCAATAATAAAAACAAGTTAAATGATTACAACTTAAAAACAAAATTAAAAATACAACATTAAAATATTGAAACATTAAAATATTAAAATGTAACCTCATCGCAGGAGGAGAAGGAAAGGAAAAAAGAAAGAGAGGGAGGGAGGGAATCAAATTGGCTCCAAGCCAAAGGCCAGGCGGAACAACTCTGTCTTACAGGCCCTGCGGAAAGAAATCAGATCCTGCAGGGCCCTGGTCTCATGAGGCAGAGCATTCCACCAGGCCGGAGCCAGTGTTGAAAAGGCCCTGGCTCTGGTTGAGGCTAATCTGACTTCCTTAGGGCCTGGGACCACTAGAGTGTTGTTATTTATGGACCTTGAGGCTCTCCGTGGGGCATACTGGGAGAGGCGGTCCCGTAGGTACGAGGGTCCTAGGCCGTGAAGGGCTTTAAAGGTCAAAAGCAGCACCTTAAATCTGACCCTGTACTCCACCGGGAGCCAGTGCAGTTGGTAAAGCACTGGGTGAATATGCTCCCATGGCAGAGACCCCGTGAGGAGCCTCGCTGCAGCATTCTGTACCCGCTGGAGTTTCTGGGACAGCTTCAAGGGCAGCCCCACGTAGAGCGAATTACAGTAGTCAAGCCTGGAGATGACCGTCGCATGGATCACTGTGGCCAGGTCAGGGCGGGAAAGGTTGCTTTCTGTTGTATAACTGCTGCTGTTGTATAAAGAAAAAAAGTTGTGTATCTTCTTTGGTATCTCATCACCAGTTATAGCCAATAAGAAGGCTTCAGGTTTTGGGGGGAATGTAAACTTGAAAATCTTTTTTAAACTCATTATAGACCATCTCCCAATAATCTTTGGCATATTTACAGAACCACCACATGTGTATAAAAGATCCCTCTACCTCTGAACACTTCCGGCACAATTTGGACCCTCTCTCATACATTTTGACTAGTTTACAGGGCATAAAGTACCACCTATAGAGCATCTTTTGCAAGTTTTCTTTTATCAAGCCGAAAAGTTCATAGTTTTGTCCCATTGCTTTTCCCATTCTGAAATTTCAATGTTATGTCCAATGTCTATTGGCTTCCCACTCTAATAAAATTATATATAATTTAGATATTAATTTTTTTAAAAAAATTCTGATCCTCCTTCTAATTTTAATTTTCTGATGGACTGATGTTCACATTAATTGATGGACAATGCTAAACAAAGTGTAGGGCACGAATAACCTTGACAACTACTTGTGTTCTCCACTGTGTTGTCCAACATGCATCTGAATTGCACCCCTGCGTGCCATGGAAAGCCAGGCTGGTGCTGGGCTCTGCCACAAGAGCCCTTTTGACAGAAGGGCTTTCTTGGCTCTGCCCATGGCATTCCCTCGTTCAGCCATTACCAGCCAGCCTGGGCTGTATTCCGGGGAAGGGAGGCGTTGTCTCTTTGAGCCTGCCCACACGGTCCCTGCAGTGTAGGAAGCAACCTCCATATTGCCTTGCTGACAGACAGAGAAGCTGCCAGTGGCTGCACGTGACGGGCCACTTGGGACAGGGAAAGCAAACTCCCCACCAGGTGCCAACAGGCTCTGTGCATTGTCTCACTTGCTGTCTAATGGTGACAGCAAAGAGCCTTGGCCAAATATTGGATGTGTGTGTACTCCAGGCCTAAAGAACCAGCACTCTGCAACCTGCAGGATTCATGTCCTTCATAAGATCACTTGTGTTCTGCATACCTTAGTCTTGTGACTCAAATGTTTTGGCTCCCAAACACCACAAACCTGGAAGTAAGTGTTCTGGTTTGCAACCTTTTTTTTGGAAGCTGAATGTCCGACAGGGCTTCCACAGCTTCCAGTTGAGTGAAGGAAGCTCCTGCAGCCGATCAGAAGTCGCACCTTGGTTTTTGAACATTTTCGGAAATAGACTTCCGGATCAGATTCCCTTCAAGAACCAAGGTGTGACTGTATTTTACTTTGGTGCAAGACATGGGAGGGACTAGGAGAAGGCATTCCAAAGCCACCTTCCGCCTCTGACATCCAGAAATCATATCTCCGCCCTGCAGCCCTTTTGGCTTCAGAGATTTTGCTGGTGTGGCCCACATATTTAAGCGCAGTAGTGCAGCCATGCGGACTAGCACTTTGCCTTTCTCAAAACTAGAAATCTGATATTATCAGAAAGCTAGAATCTTCCACATTGGGTTGTGCTTGCACTGGACCAAGACACACACACCCCTGGGGCCCCCCAAGGTCTGGGGCTGGCCCTGCTTCTTTGGGTTCTTTACTTTTAGGTCTGGGAGAGACAGCCGCTCAAAGAGATGGGTGTGCTTTGTGAAACAGGATGTCCCACCAATCTGTGGCCTCACTATAGACTGCCCTCTACAGAGCCAGATTATTGGTCCGTCTGGCAGTCTTGGGCCCCACCAGAGACTCTGAGAGTTTCACCTCGGAGCTTCTGTATGCCTTTAAAGTGTGGGTTCTACCACTGATCTTCAGCCCCGCAGAGTCAATCCTATCAAGAGACATGACATATTTCATCTGGCGAGTAAATATCGGCATCCACAGAAGCACTGGAGAGGCCACGCTGTTTTGAAAACCGTTTTGCTTTTCTTCCTCTAAACCATCAATATTGCCAACTCCTGCATAAAACAAGCCTTCCATTCCAAGGGGACCGGTTGTCCCGAAACCACAAGAAGGGTGGAAATAAATTCCATAAGGCACCTTAAAATCTTCAGGCAATTATATAAACACAGCTGCATAAATGTTAGCTCCTTCTCTCTCTCTCTCTTTTTAAACCTTTGTTTTAAGCCAGGGGATTTAAAACAATTAGCACACTTCCCTGCTTTGAAAATGTCTCCTTGGCATTCTTTCGAGTTTGTTTTAGGGGGGGGGGACATTTTGAATTGTAGGCCGGTTGGCCTTTCCCCTCCAGGACCATTTAGTCTTCTGGCACATGAATATAGATCTTTGCTGACATCCTAAAAGGTTGGAGGTATATACAGTCCTGAGCCTGCTTGGTACTGAATGCCTCGCATCAAAAGACACAAAGCTGTCACTCCTGTAATCCCACCCACTTCCCCAAGACCGCCAAGGGGAAGAAAGCTCTTGCAGCCAAGGTCCACTTTACATCTAATCCACACCAAGGATGAGAAAACTTTGATGGACACACAAACACTTCCACTGAGCTTATTTGATTTTACAAACTGCCCATCGTCATTATTCTCCATGCCCAAGCTTCCCCTCACCACACTTTCTTTATTTTTGCAGGGGAGCACAATATTTCTTTCTGTTTAGACTAATTATGTGTTGACATTCTTTTTATAAAGAAAACAATTTCGCAGCAGCAGCAGTAAATGTGTTCTAGGATTTAACGGTCTTGCGCCAGGAACTGCCTCCCAAATCATCACCCGTCTTCCTCCTTAGGCCTCATGAAGCCTTTGGTGCGACCGCTTCACCCCCATCGCCTGCCGAAAGGAACCCAGGCTGAGGGCACAGGCAACACACCTTGGCTCTTTGCCCCCTCCCTGCTCCCATCTCCCTCCCCTTCCCCAGATATTCAGCATAGAAACTTCTCTGGGCAGAGGAGGCAGGAAAGGAAGGCCAAAGAGATTGTAGAATGAAGGGCAGCGGTGCCATCTCACCCTCAGGTTTGTGGGTGCCCACCGCCACAATGCGGACATGCAATATCACATGCACACGCCTGCATGTAGTGTGTTTGACGTCACAGGTGCTACGTTCAGGCGTGTGCATGTGACATTGAACATCCATGTTGCGGTGGCCAGTTGCAGCTCCTCTCCCTCCTCCTCTTCGCAGCCAGTGAGGCACCCTTTCCCATGGGAAGGGGTGTGGACTTGGAGGCAGAGACCCTACCTTCGTATGGAAGACCTCACTGGCTGGCTGTGGAGGGTGGAGCTGAACTGCTTCTCTCTGGGAGGCAGCCCTACTGCCACCTGCCAGCTTTTCTCAATGACTTTGTGGGTGCCCAGCCCCCACAATAATATTATTGTGGATGCCCAAGCACCCATGGCCCCCTGGAGTTCGCTCCTAAGGTGAGAGGTAGAGGATCTTCATTAGGCCCACCAGGTAATTTTTCTCAAATCACACTTGCCTGCTCTACCACCTGACCACCAGCTGGTCACCAGAGCTTGTGGAGCACCTACTCCTGGCTCAGCAAAAGACCCAACGATGAGCAGGTGCCATGTGGGTGCATGTTTGCCTTCACAGCTGGAAATCAAACCCTGTGGGCAAAAACAGGTCACCAGTGATTGGCCAATGAGCAGCCCTGCTCACCTCTCAAACCTGGACCAGTAGGGGCAGGGGAGAGAATGGTCCTGCTCACCCACTGACCAAATCCCACCCCCTGCTCCTGTTTTAGGGCCTTAGGGAGAAAATTAGCCTGGAGGACACAACCCATATCCCAAGAGAGGTTCTGAAGGAACCTCCTTTCTGAAGATGAGCAGCTACCTGGATGGAAGACCTCCTGCGAAGCACCTGCATGCTGCCTTGGGTCCCATAATGGGAGAAGGAGAGGCAGACATTCTGAACCACTCTGAGGTTTTATTGCAAGCAGGCGATGCAGAAGCTTGTGAAATAATAATAATAGAAATGAACCTCACAAGCACGTTGAGAGGCTCTTCTGATGTGTTGTACCTTCCCCCAAGCCAGTCAGATTTGTCTGTTGTGTCTGATGCAATACCTCCCTTAAGGGTACCAAAAAACAGTCACTCGAGAGATCTTAACAACCGAAATCTGATGGGGGGAAATGGGAGAGGGGCAGAGAGAGGGATGGATGGGACATGAACAAATGCAGTTGGACCTGCTTATTGGCTTTCCTGTTCAGTTTGGGGTGACACGTAAAAGGCAAAGGAGACGGGGGTTTGATGGAGGAGGTGGCATTTGAGGCACAATTTGTATATACAGTGACATGACAGCAAATGTTGACTTTGAGTGCCCTGTGTGAAATATTGGCCTTGTTCTGGGATGTGGCTAATGCAAGTCCTGGTTGAAGTTAATGAACATGACTAACTTGAGTTCACTCGTTTATATGGGGCTCCTCTGAGCAGGAGTAGCAGTGGACACAACCCCATGGTAGGAAAGGCAACACACATTCCCCGATGTGAGTCTTCTCGTTGGCAAACACCAACACATGGAAACAGAGGTGCCCCGGCCATGAGATCTGGGGGGGGGGGGGTAGAGCCATAGCATCTCAGCCATGGGGAGGGGGTGGAATGGGACAATCTGCTTGGAAGTTCTCATGAGAAATCTCGGTGGAGAGCGCCCCAGTGTTAAGTAGAAGGAAGAGGGAGGCATCCTTTGGGTTTTCCACCTCAAGCTCCAAAAAGTCCTTCATCTCAACAAGCAGCAGGTTGTGCCTTGTTGTGGACGCTGCTCCCGATTTAAAGCTGTAAAGAACCAAATCTGGGATGAGGAGTTCTTCTGAAGGCAACCTTTTTGCACTCTCCCCTCCCCTTTCTTCTTCTTCTTCTCCACAATCAGTTTTTGGCAAAGTGTTGACTTAGCTCCCACCCCCTCCGTTGCCTGGGAGTCTCCGCCTGCTTCCTTGCCAAAGGATTCTGCACCAGATTCTGCACCTGTTTGCTCTCCCTGTAACAATGCAGGCAGAAGAATCTTTGGGTCACAAGGCTCCTTAAAAGCACCAGCCTGCTTTAGCAGACAGCTGGAACTTGGCAGCTACACAATCAGCACCCAAGGCTCTTCTTGAAGGGGGGAGCCGAGAAGAGCCCAGAAAAAGCACCTTGGAACCAGCTTCCTGCAGCCACAAGCAAAGAGGAACCTTCCCCTTCAACTGGGGGAGGGGGCTGCTCCACAGCTGCAGAGCCCAGTGGGGCTGAGGGAACTTCCTCCAGCCAGCAGCTGTGCAAGGAACTTTTGGCAGGCTCCACACAGCCTTGCTGCGCCCCACAAAGCAGGCAAGGCAGACTCCAGAAACTGTGCCTGCTCCATCCTGCAGCTGGCTGGATGTGGCCCCGGCTTCAGGGACACAGAAAGGCCTTATGTCAAGACAGACCATGTCACTCCATATTGTCTGCACTGACTGGCAGTGGGAAACTTTTCCAGGCGATGTTGTTAGGGACTGAACTGGGGATCATCTGAGTGCAAAGTAGATGCTCCGTCCCTGAGTTATAGCCTTTCCCATCACCTAGTATTCTGTCTCCAAGAGTGGGCTGCTGCGTGTCATTCTGCCATTTTAACAGCAGACTTCCTTTACCGTCTCTCCCAGGTTAAGGTGTTAAAGGACTCCCTCTTCCCAGCAGCTCTTTACACGATGACCATGAGGGCAGAGTGCGTCCAAGCCAGCACCACATGCCCATGGGATAGACCATGGGTAGGCAAACTAAGGCCCAGGGGCTGGATCTGGCCCAATTGCCTTCTAAACCCGGCCTGTGGACGGTCCAGGAATCAGTGTGCTTTTATGTGAGTAGAATGTGTCCTTTTATTTAAAATGCATCTCTGGGTTATTTGTGGGGCATAGGAATTTGTTCCTTTTTTTCTTCTTCAAAATATAGTCCGGCCCCCCACAAGGTCTGAGAGACAGTGGACCGGCACCCTGCTGAAAAGGTTTGCTGGGATAGATGCTCCCCTGAGGCCACGGCCTCCTTCCTTTGCCTCTGGGAACGTTGCAGGAAGAGACAGAAGGAGAGGGGAGTCCAGGGCTCAACGTTGTTATGCACCTGCTGAGGGAGGCCCACACCTGGGGCCGTGAGTCCCTGGTCCTGGCACAAGCAAGCGTGCTGCCACAGAGGGCTCTGAGCTGGTCTCTCAAGCCGGAAGGTCTGAGGAAGAACAGCTGGATTTCTACCTCTATGGCACTGACTTTGCTCTATGATTCAAATGCTGCGTGGCCTCCTTCTCATACTCTCTAGTATCAGTGGGAATTAAAGATACGTCACTTAAAAAGAATATGATGTTGCGTGTCCCAAAAGCGCAGCAGTATCACATTGGATAATAGGAAGCTGAGTGAGACCCTTAGTCTACCTGGCTCAAGATTGTCAACTACTGTGGGCAGCTGTTGCTATGGAGTTTCAGGGCAGGTAACTCTCCCAGCCCTACCTGCGGATGTTGTCATGGATTGAACTTGGGACCTCCTGCTTGCAAAGGAGGTGCTCTAACGATGGAGCACCTACGATGGCCCTTCCCCTAAAGTCTTTCTCAAGGAGAGCCAACAAAATGCATTATGGCACCTGGAAAGTTAGCAGAGTCATTGTCCTAGAAGGAGCCTTTATGGGCAAGAGTCTGCTTTGTCCAACGCATGAATGAAACAGTAAAATGGTGTGTGGCTGTGGAAAAGACACACACTTTGCTTCTCTATATCTCTTGTTGTTGTTATTGTTTAGTCATTTAGTCCGACTCTTCGTGACCCCCTGGACCAGAGCATGCCAGGCACTCCTGTCTTCCACTGCCTCCCGCAGTTTGGTCAGATTCATGCTGGTAGCTTCGAGAGCACTGTCCAACCATCTCGTCCTCTGTCGTCCCCTTCTCCTTGTGCCCTCCATCTTTCCCAACATCAGGGTCTTTTCCAGGGAGTTTGTCTTCTCATGAGGTGGCCAAAGTATTGGAGCCTCAGCTTCAGGATCTGTCCTTCCAGTGAGCACTCAGGGCTGATTTCCTTCATCCATGGGACTCTCAAGAGTCTCCTCCAGCAACAGAATTCAAAAGCATCCATTCTTCGGCGATCAGCCTGCTTTATGGTCCAGCTCTCACTTCCATACATCACTACTGGGAAAACTCTATCTCTATATCTCTATATCTCTATATCTCTATATCTCTATATCTCTATATCTCTACACGTACACAAACACACATGGTGCAATGAGGGGAAGCTGCACAGTGAGATTTTAAAGTAGTCAGGCGTCTGCTGAATGTTGAGGTGCAGTATATGAGCCCCATCAATGGAAGTGAATGAGATTCAGTCCTTGGGGTCAACAATCTCACAGGCAGAGGAAGGCCTAGCCATTCTCAGGGGGCCTTCGGTGAGATTTGGTGATTGTAGGGAGAAGGGTGAGCTGTGCTGCAAAGATGGAGGAAGCCCCCCTTGACCCCCCCAGCTCTTCCTCCCCCCCCCCCGCCTGCCTTTGCAATGGATCTGTCCTTTGAATCCCACCAGAGTTTCTCTGCCGCTGACTTTTTGAAGGGTTAATTGGGTGCAATTCTAAATACATTCAAGTATATTGTAGGAGACAAGGATTAAATCCAATGATGTGAAAACATTCCCATGGTTTTGACTTACTAAAAAGAAATAAGCAAGATGTTGGCCATCGTCATGTTGCATTACTTCATACTAGCCTGGAGGCAAACTTGATGGGAGGGAAATGAAGAGAGATGTAGCGAGAGGAGACCTTCAAGTCCGTGTTTGCTTCAAACCCCGATTTTCTTATGCTCAGAGATGAACGGGCACTGCAAGCAAAGCACACCACTTTATTCCTACACGACCCCATCAAGTATCAAATGCGGAAAAAGTGCGTTGATGGGACCACATTGCAAACTCATACCTTTGCTGCCATCTTCTGGCTGAATAGGGGAAGGACAGGCTGGCAGACTTCTGGAGCCAGGAGGACAGAACACCAAGTTTCCTAGTGTTATGTTTGGACCAGTTAGCTGCAAAATAGACTTCGACAGACTTGAGCAGGAGAACTTCTTATTGCTGTGCCCCATGTTAATTAGCTAGGCTAATTAGGCTTTGGGTGCTCATAGAAAGCACCAGAATTGGCCCATCTCTTGCACCAGATGCAGTTTGCCCCCATGGGCAAAACTGCACATTAAAATGCAAGGGCCGCTCAAAGAGTTCTTTGGATTATTACGTTTTTAATTTAAATCACATGGCTTTAGGCACTTGGGGGAAATAGCCCTGCTCCCAGTTTGTGGGTCATAGTAATTTTCTCATAATAGTGCCCTTTTCTGCCCCTCTAATCTCACCATCACATCAGCCACCTGTGTACTCCTGAAGGTGCCCAAGATGAAGTGCCCTTGGCTCTAAGGATCACCAGTTGCTCATCTGCCATGAATGGATGCAAGCTTCCAGGTCTCGTAGCCACTGGGCTCTTTTTATTTTAATTTGAAGGGAGTGTGTGTGTGTGTGTGTGTGTGTGTGTGTGTTTTCATTGCATCCAGTTGCAAACATTTAAAATATTAATTATCAGAGGAAAACAAAGTTGAAAGTGAAATGTTAATTGTGTTTCCAAGGGTAGTAGGCACATAGGCAGTTCAGGAGGTAAGGGGACAGTTAAATGGCTGAACTTGGACTTAATGTGATAACATTTGATTACAGCAAATAAGAATCAATATAAGTGCAACTGGAAGGAAGCTGGCTTGCTTAATCAATGACTGGATTTTAGCTTGGTTGTTACAGTCTATCGAGATGCACCAAAGAATTTGTTTCTCTGTTCTGTGCTTTTAATCTGCAGTATCCTTAAAAGCTGCTACACATTTTATGGGAGTTTAAAAACAACAGCAGCAACTGCTTGTGTTGCAAAGGCGAGGGTGGTAATTTGGTTCAATTTCAGTCACTGCACATGGGTGCTACTCTTGAGTAATAGGAACAGTGAGAGAACTTACTAACAGGAGACTGCTACAAATACCGGTATGTGATTTGTCAGTTGTACCCAGAAGAGCGATGCCTGCCTATTAAGAACAGATGTCAAATATATTGCAGGAAATACCCAAGTGCTTAGCAAGTCTGAACATCATGCATACTGCACTGAAGGTGGGGCAAAGGAGCTTTTCCTAAGTAGTAGGGCGGCATTGTTGTCGAGCGGGTCCCTGGACCAGATGGCCGGGAGGTTGCCTGCTCTTGATGGGACAGGGATAGCCTAACGTCTGTTGTCTGTGCTCTGGTAACCTCAAGGTTAGATAACAGTAATATGTTATACTTAGGGCGGCCTCTGAAGATGGCTCAGAAACTTCAGCTGGTGAAGGATTTAGCAGCCTGGTTGCTCACTGGGGCAAGACAGGTTGAGCATATTACACCGATCCTGGCCCGGCTGCCCTGGCTTCCAGGCCCAATTCAAAGTGCTGGTTTTGACCTAGAAAGCCTTGAATAGCTCAGGACTGCGATACCTCAAGGACCGCCTTTCTCCATATGAACTGACCTGGACCCTGCAGTCATCACGTGAGGCCCTTCTTTGTGTGCCTCCTCTGTGAGAAGTCTGGCAACATGAGAACAGGCCTTTTCTGCAGCGGCTCCCCGTTTGTGGAATGCTCTTCATTACACACCTTTAGGCGCCAGGCAAAAATATCCTCTTCAGGCAGGCCTTTGGCTGACTAACAACCTATATCCTTTTAGATGTCAGTGTCAGCTTAGATGGAGCTCAAGGAGGAGAGGCCAGGGAGCTGCCCCCAAGAAGGCCCTTTCACAAATCACAGGACCACGAACCACAATAGCACTTAGTCACTGCAAGAAGAGTGTGCGGCTAGATAGCCCTTTGGTCTGATCCAACAGCATGTTATATATAAAAGATAAGAACCCCCTGGACAGTTAAGGCCAGTAAAAGGCGACTATGGGGTTGCGTCGCTCATCTCGCTTTTCAGGCCGAGGGTGCCGGCGTTTGTCCACAGCTTTTCAGGTCATATGGCCAACAGGACTAAATCACTTCTGTTGCAACAGGACACTGTGATGGAAGCCAGAGTACACAGAAAAGCCGTTTAGCTTCCCACCGCAATGGTACCTATTTATCTACTAGCACTGGTGTGTTTACGAACTGCTGGGTTGGCAGGAGCTGGGACTGAGCAACGGGAGCTCACCACCATTGCACAGATTTGAACCACTGACCTTCCGATCAGCAAGCCCAAGAAGCTCAGTTTTTCAGACGATATGTTATAGTATATGTTTATCCCTCAACTTGCAAAAGATATTTTAAAAACCCTCCCCCGAAGGGGTGGTGTTTCTAGAGGCGCCAGCCAATGGGACCCCTCCACTGCCAGCTTAGTCTGCTTCATCCCATCATAGCAGGACAAAAAAATGACGAAGACCTTTTCCTGATCTTCAAAACAGAGAAGTAATGGCACCATCCCACTGAGTCCAGTGCTTCAGAAAGTGGTTTTCCTTCACCCTTTTGCCCTAATGAGACTGGGCAAGTCACTGTAGCTATTGCTTTGGGGGCAAACAAAAGTAAATAGGATCCTATTAAAAATGGGAAGCTTAGCACAAAAGAGTGGGGGGAACCACACCAAACTCCGATTCAATAAACATCAGAAGAGGTTCTATCCATGGATAATTAACTCTGATGTCTTTCTAAAAACGAGAATAATTGAAAACAGGGGTTTAAAGTTGATTCATGGAGGCTTCCCCAAGATATTTATTATTGCAAGCTCAGAAGATCTGTCTGGGTTCTGTCACTGGGGATGGCTAAACTTGGTGTCCAGATGTTTGTTTAAGTTTCTCCCACATAGTTCTGAAGTCCGTTAGCAGGGGGTTATCAGGGAGCAGGCCCTGCGAATCTTCCTTGACTAATATTCTCATTTCTTCCGCAACTTTGATGTTTTCTTTCATTAAAATTCCTGGCCCTTTGCCACACACACACACAAAAAAACCAAAACACTGCTTGGCTTGCAAAAAGATAGGCTTGCAGACATGACATACGACCAAAGAAAGCTAATATTTATCATCAGCTGTCATTAAAGCCTCGCTATAATTGGTGTGGTGACAATCAGAGCAGCTTAAAATGGACCAAAAAAAAATTAAGGGAAAAAGAACCGAAGGTGGTGCATAACGACACAAGTCAGAAAAAGGTGTCCACCAAATTAATAGGGAGTTAGCAAATTCCTGCACTTTATTTTTTAAAAGGAAAAGGAAAAGCAAGACAAGAGTATAACTATGAAGCTGAGAGGGGGTGAATTCAGGGCGCCATTGATGGTGGATGGAGAAATCTCACTCTCAAAAACTGAGGCGCAACCCGTCGTGACAACCTCCTGGGCATGTCCCACATGAGAGAGCCTGGCTGTGGCAGGGCAGGAATGTAGGGGTGTTGCACATGCGTGAATGCATGAGAAATGGACAGAGGTTCTCAAGCATTTTCATTGGCTAAAACATTCTTGGGGAGGGAGTTATCTGCAATTCATAAAACCAGCCTTATAACACAGCCTATTTCTTACTTATAAACTTTGTTATTAATTGAAAACTGTAATTCACCGAATTTGATCACAAATGCATCCATGTCGAACGGTACTGAACAGGGGGAAGGAGCCCCCATTGCAGGCAGCAAACATCGTAGTCAAGAAGAGCACAAGGAGGAAACGCTGCAAAGTTAATGGGACTCCAGGAGAGTTCAGTGGAGAGCGTGGAGGACAGCAGGTAGGAAGACGAAATAGGGTGAGGGGGGAATAAGTAGGGGGGGTGCAGCAGAATTACAGGGCAAAAGAAAGAAGGGCAAGAGGACTTAGACCTCTCCCACTGTTTTGAACAGAGGTACACTTTGGGTAGGGACGCGGGTGGCGCTGTGGGTTAAACCACAGAGCCTAGGAGTTGCCGATCAGAAGGTTGGCGGTTCGAATCCCCGCGACGGGGTGAGCTCCCGTTGCTCGGTCCCTGCTCCTGCCAACCTAGCAGTTCGAAAGCACATCAAAGTGCAAGTAGATAAATAGGTACCACTCCAGCGGGAAGGTAAACGGCGTTTCCGTGTGCTGCTCTGGTTCGCCAGAAGCGGCTTAGTCATGCCGGCCACATGACCCAGAAGCTGTACGCCGGCTCCCTTGGCCAGTAAAGCGAGATGAGTGCTGCAACCCCAGAATCAGTCACTACTGGACCTAACGGTCAGGGGTCCCTTTACCTTTACACTTTGGGTGGACTAAGACGTGCTTCTCCCAAGGCCCCCTGCTCTCCCAGGAGCCCAATGGCAACACTTTCACTGACTTTAAGGAGCCCAGAGTGCGCTTTTGTTGATGCGTTTAAGATTTTAAACTATCTTACACCCCACCACCATTAGAAAGCCTGCTAGCAGTTAATATAAAGTATATCTTCAAAGGAGCGTAGTGCTACAAAATTAATCTGGTGTTCACCATTTTAGGCAAAGGCGGTGGCAAAGAAAGAACCATGTTTTACATGTGTAATCTTTCTCTCTCACACACATCAAGAATCTTCTCTGGACTAGATGGTGGGAAGTAGGCAGCTTTGAAGGCAACCGCATTTAAGATGTGATGAGGGTCACTCCCACAAGGCAGTGTCTCAAATGAGGCCCCTCTTTCACTGCACCTGACTGCCATTAAGAGGCTAGAAGCAAGTGCTTGGGTGATGCAGAACAAGTCTAAGCAGAGGGCCATATCCTAACAAGTCCTACTCAGAGTAGATCCATGGGAATTAATGAGCCTAAATTAGTCATGTCCATTAACTTCAGTGGTTCTATTTGGAGTAGGATTAGCACTGGATTCCACTACACTGGGGGTCACATGTCAAACTGAGTATGTAGCCTATGTGTAAAGGGGGACAGGGACTTTTTTTTTTGAAGGGCAAATGGTGGGGTGTCACAAAACCATTCTGGCATCATTGATACACAGTAGGGGGCCTGTGGGAGAGGCCAGTGAGTACAGGACTTAAAAAAATTAAATGGTCAATCCCGACCAGAGATGAATGGTTGATGAAGATGATGGGACTATGCCAGGGGTCAGCAAACTTTTTCAGCAGGGGGCCGGTCCACTGTCCCTCAGACCTTGTGGGGGGCCGGACTATATTTTTTTTGGGGGGGGGGAGGAAATGAACGAATTCCTATGCCCCACAAATAACCCAGAGATGCATTTTAAATAAAAGGACACATTCTACTCATGTAAAAACACGCTGATTCCCGGACCGTCTGCGGGTCGGATTTAGAAGGTGAATGGGCCACATCCGGCCCTTCGTTTGCCTTCCCATGGACTATGCTGAAATGGACACACACAGACATAATTAAAATTAAAAATCGGGAGTGGCTTGGGAGGTCACAAAAAACCTTTTGACCATGATCTCACAGCAGGAGACTCAAAGCAGTAAAAAGACCTTTTTTGTTTTTTTGTTTTTAAGACAAATTAGGGTGAGGGTCTTGAGGAGGTGCAAAATAAGCTCTTAAGGGGGTAGATGCACCCCATTGGCAGGTTACCCATCCCCACACTTTAGCCAACACAGAGGTGGTTGCCTCCTTCACTAGTGCATCTAGCTCATGACCTGCTACGCTGGCAAGCTGAGGTTCCCCAGGGCTTCAAACAGGGAGACTCACACAACCCCATGGAGATGCTGTGACTGAACCAGGATCTTCTGCCTGCCAATCATGTGTACTAACACTGTGCTATGAGCCTTTGCCACAGTCCCAAGGGCTCTATCTAACCACCCCACCCCCCAACAGTGGCTTCATCAAAGTTTAATCAGGAGGCAGCAAAAGGAAACTGCAGAACTGAAGTGGACATACTCTGAGAAGGTGAAGGACTATGACTGATTTGCCTCTTGAGTCACTTCCTGCCTCTGAATGCCTTCATTCCACCCCAGCACATGTGCCTCAAACCTGCAGCACTCCTAGAGACCAATGATCTGCAAAGGGTTGGATCTTCTCTTCTCCACAGCAAATATCTACAGAGCAGAGATGTACACTTCTTCCCTCCCTCCCACCCCCAGCTTGGTCAGCCCTGATCCAGGAGATGCCTTCACAGGCAGTGCAACTAACTGACGGCGAGGTATTTTAACCCTGACATCACAAGGAGACACACACTGAAACATGCTGCTCCTGAATTTTAATGCCACATAGAAAAATATAAAAACACAACACTTGTATTTTTAAATAGAAAATATTTGTAATCTTTTACACAATTTAACAAATCCTACATTTGTTTGGAATCAGTCAGAGACTAGAAGGCAGAGACTTGGCTGCTCTGGCATCCGCTGCCTCCCCCTTTTACATGGGGGGCACAGCAGACTCAGTATGCCCCTGCACAAACCCAAGTGAGGCAGGCCACTGTGGACTGCTGCTTCCATGACTTACAAGCTTTCAAAATGCACCAACTTCTTTGGCAAGCAACAGAAAAGGGAACAGGGAATCTGGAAACCTCTGCAGCACTCTGGTTAATCCAGGGCCTCCGCAGGTGAGCACTCCTAACGTCCTTGGGCAAAGATGTAGCAGCCCACAAGAGCAAGACTCCTTCTGAGTCTTCGCCCAGGCATCCACTGCAGATTCTGCCTTGGATTCAGTCTTCAGCTGAGCTGTAGCATTCCTCGTCCCTCACTTCTCTGTAGTTGCCCAGCGTCTCCCCCTCTGGCTCATAGCTGGCCATCTGAGGGCCTAGTCTGCCTGCAAGCTTCTGGGCCGCAAGTTTGGCTAGCATTTCCTATAAAAACAGAGAAGAGAAACCAGTAACTGAAAGTGAGTAAATGCTAGGGTGGTCCCTAGGCCCAACAGAAACACACCAGAGAAAGCCATATACTATGAGCTGCCCACAGAATCCCCTGGTATCGAGGCGCAGTGCCATGCTAGAAAGAAAGGCAGTGGAGAAGAGGGGGGGGGGAACAAGACTGTCATTCACAGTGCAAAAGCAACTTTGCCACATTGTGCTGAACACTGGGAAGTATTTGGACACACAGAGAGAGAGAGAGAGAGTTGCAGAACAAGATGGCAAAGGGGACCCTAAGGACAAAAAGCCCAGAGCAAGCAGGTAGGCGGAGTGGGAGATCCAGTCCTCTCTTTTCTCTGGCATCCTTAACCACTGAGTTTCAACACCAGTGTATTAATTCATGAACTTGAAGAAAGAAAGAGACATCATAGAGCAAACTAGCTGTTAAATGCTGGAAGTAATTGTCCTTTAAAGGTGAATTGCACTTCAGGCGAAGGTGTTCAGAGAAAAAAATCAACTCTGGCTGATGTTTATCTAGCGGAGTCTACAAATCCAAGATGGTATGACATTATTTGTAATTTAATTACAGACAAACCGTCCCAAGTTGTTTATTAACATCACAATAAGCAAAAGAAAACAGAGCAGAGCGTGACAGGACAGTGTTAATTTAGTGCCCGATACTGTATTCATTCCATTCTCACCTGCATTTCAATTAAATTAAGGCTTGCAAGTAAATTAAATGGATATGCATATGAAAAAGATTCATAACTCAAATTCAGCATGTAGAATTTCAAAGCTATGCAAAACTGGCTTATTTGCAATCTGCGTATTTTTACTTGTAAGTCAACATGAGTTAGATTGCAATCACAGACAAATGGGGAATAAATATCAAAATAAATAAGCTAAGTTTGCTCTGAACATTTCTATTCAGAACATTCCTATCCAAGTGTTTTTAGAAAGCAGCATCTTTTGGGTGAAGTTGAATACTGGTACTACTGAGCCAGGCCACTGATCCATATGGCCAAGTACTGCCTCCTCTGACTGGCAAGTTTTCCAATATCTCAGGCAGAAACAAGAACAGCCCTGCAGCAGCTGCATGAGGCCAAAAGGGGCTCATCTAGTCCAGCATCCTCTTCTGATAGTGGCCTGCCAGGTTCCCATTATGGGAAGCCACAAGAACTGGGCACAACAGCACTCGGCAGCTGGCTTGCAGAGCATACTGCCTCTAACAGGGGGCCTAAAACACAGCCATCTTGACTAGTAGCAATGGATAGTCTTATCCTACATGAATTAGTCTCTCTTATAGCCACCAAAATTGATAGCCCCCATTACCTACTGTGGAAGTGAATTCCATAATCTGACTGTATTTTGCATATAGAAGTACTTTCTTTTGCTTGTCCTCAACCTTCCACCCTCCAGCTACACCAGATGACCCCCACTGAGTTCTAGTATTATGGGAGAGGGAGAAGTTTCCTACCCACCTTTGCCACCTGATGCACAACACGTCTCTCCCACCTCCTGCTACCTTTCTGCTGAGCCTGCACATTCTGCAGGATAAGCTGTGCTGTACCACCAGGCAATGCATTCTCCCTGGTGTTGGTTTGGGTCTGGGGCTGGACCTTGCGCCTCCTTTCTTTCCTCTGTCCTCCACAGCCCAAGGCAGAGCAAAAGTACTGAAGCCTCTTTGCCACCACAAGCTGTTCTAACTCTGGGGTCAAGGAGTTCCCTCCTCGGAACAAAATCCTAGCAGACACTTCTCCCCCTCCACCACCCCAATCTGCATGTCCCCATAATATGTAACAGGAGCTCATGCAAAGCACCAGTGCTTTCATCCATACCTCATAAGCTTCCTTTTGTTGGATCTGAATCGCTATTGAATCTTCTAGGGATAGCAGCTGCGTAGGCTCGTGATGAAGAGGGGGTATCCGAGCAGCTGTGATGTCATCCAAGTGCTTCTTATCTCTGTGGCGTCTTTCCTCTGCAGAAAGGGAAAAGGGGGGACCTCTAGGTGAAGGGATATCTGGGGAGCCACAAGACGATCCACTTGACTCAGCCAGCAATCTAGAAGAAACCAAGAGCACAGCTCATGAAATGCCTCCTGGCTCTCTGGCACATAAAGTTGCTCCTTCCCTCCACTCCTATTCCGCTCTGAAATTTCAGGTTTGGATGAGTTTGAGGCTAACATCTGATGCTCAGGGAAGCTTCCTCCGTTGTGCTTGCACAGAAGAGTGGGGCCATGAAGCAATCAAGGAATTAAAATGACCCCCATCTTGTTCTGTCCCAAGGATTTTGGCTTATAAGAGGACTGAAACACTTTGTATTCTCATATAGGCCTCCGTGGCAGAGAAAATGGCAGCTCTGGTCAGGTGGCAGCTGCTGCCTGGTTTCCTTCAAATCCACCTGGCATTGGGCCAAGAGAGAGTTTAGGGGTCTCTGAGTGGAAGAGATCCCTGTGGCTCTACACTGCTTGGGCTAAGCTCCCCCTGCATTCGGGAAAAGGCCACAGCTTGGTGGTTTTGCATTGCATTGCAGGGGTTGGACTAGACGATCCTCGGGAGTAGCGTCCCACTCTACAATTCTATGATTCTAATGTATCACAGCAAATAATTACTATTTTATAATCCTACCTTTAAAAAATATTTATTCCCCAAAATATGTATCATAAACTTCCCAGTATGCCTAAAACATACCCACACTTGTGGTTATTGCAAAAGCTCTCTCTGCAAGAGCACGTTTCCTACAGTACTCACACATTAGCTTTAAATTTGCTTCTTTTTGCCACAGGGTTCTTCGCTCTCAGTTCCAGCACTTCCATGTAATGTGGAGTTTTGGGTGGTGTGTTTGGAAAGTTCTGAAAAGCACGGCCTTTACAGTCAAAACTCTGCCCATTTTCAGAGTTCTCCCCACTCTCTCCCCCTCCAACTGAAATTCTTTTGAAGGCATTTACCAGTGCTTCACTGCTGCTGCTTGCAGATTGTGCTGGATTTTCAGCTTTGTCTAGAGAATTCTGCTTGGGAGCCTCCTGAGCATCTTTTGGAAGCCTGGCTATTGACACCTCCAAAACATCTTTGCTTCCTTGAGGAAAACTGGTGTCCTCAGGGGCTTGTCCTACTAATGAACTTCTGTTTGCTTTGCTTCTTTTCTTGGTCCAGACACTTTGCTTGTTCTGCAGAGATGATTCAATCTCATTGTAGTGACGTTCAGAAATAAGAGGTGGGTCTCGGTTGCTGACAAGCCCTTTTTGTTTGCTAGATTTGATTGCCTCTTGTTTTTCCTGGAACTCTAATCTAACAGCAGATAGAAGCTCAGTTGTTCTCTGCAGCTCTTCCTCTTGTGCAATGGCAATCTTCAATTTCTCAGTGAAGTTGGATATCTTTTTACCTTTATCCGGAAGCCTGGATACAAATTTCCTATAATAGATGTGATGAAGATACACACTAAGGTAAACAGAATTCAAGGATGAGTTCTAATTCACATTTTGAATTCCTCTGAAGCCCATTAGCAAACAGCCTGCCACTATCCCTTCTATTTGTTTGAGGTTGTCGAATGCAACAGCATGGTTTTTTCCAGAAGATTTTCTGGGGGGAAATTGTTTGCATAATAAAATATTTTTATGTCCTAGAGCAGTGTTTTTCAACCACTGTTCCGCGGCACACTAGTGTGCCGCGAGATGTTGCCTGGTGTGCCGTGGGAAAAATTGAAAAATTCGAAAGATTTTTTAAAAAATAAATTCAAATTTTCGCCCACTAGGCGGGCGCCGGACTGTGGCCTGGGTATGGGGGGGTGGGGTTTTTGACCCCATCCTCGGCCAGCAGGGGTGCCGATTGGCGCTCCTCAGGGGGACACCCTCCACTTTTCTGATGTCCGGGCTGTGATTGCTCCAGACTCCAGCCTGGACCTATCACAGTAGGACATCATCTTCTGACTTCCTTCCCGCCCGAGCACAGTGTGCGCAGCAGCGGAGAGAAGAAGACGTCACGACTCGAGTCACCAGGAGGACTGGAGAAGTTGTCATTTTATTTCTCTTCAGTCTCCACTGAATGCCTTGACTGGGTTAGGGACCCTTATAGCTCAGCATCAGTTGGTGGAAAGGACATGACTTTACAGGAGCAGGAGGAACTAACTGAACTGAGATAAAATCGTGGTTTCAATTTAAGTTTTGCTGATCTACCTTTGGACAGTTTTTGGTTGGATACTGCCAAGGAGTTCCCCCTTCTGGCAAACAAAGCTATTTTGACATTGCTCCCATTTCCACTACATATCTGTGTGAGATGAGCTTTTCAAGCATGATTGCTATAAAAACTAAACACAGAGAGAGACTGAGAGCTGTTGACGAAGAGCTACGTGTGTGTCTTTCTTCGATTCCAGCCAGAATATCAGCTTTGTGTTCAGCCCGGGTTGCGCACTGAATAAAGTATTTTATAATTTTTCATATTTCTGTTTACTTACTATTTCATAATAAAGTAATTATAAAATACTTTCTTTGTGTTTATTTGATTCCTATTCAAGAGAATTACTTTATATATAGTCAATATAGGCACAGAGTTAAATTTTTTAACATTTTCTAATGGTGGTGTGCCTCGTGATTTTTTTCATGAAACAAGTGTGCCTTTGCCCAAAAAAGGTTGAAAAACACTGTCCTAGAGAACAATCTAATTAAGCATGTTTATTTTACTTGTATTTAATAAAGAAAACTAAAAATGTTGAAACTACCAAGATTGCCATATTGTACAGTATTTGAAGTTGGCATCATAGGAACATAGGAAGCTACCTTATACTGAATGAGACGATTCACCTATTTAGCTTGGTACTGTACTCACAGCAGGATTTCATGCTGGATTCTCACCTTCCTGTCAGGGACTGTTCTGTATGCAAAACAGATGCTTTTACCACTGAGCCACAGCCCAACCATTAATGCTGCTAATGAGATAAGGAAATGACGCCCCCCCCCCAGCCTTAGCACATAAAACAGGGTAGAGGGGCACATATGACCCTATGTGACATTTGGCCACCCTTACTTGGAGCTTTCATTACTGAAGGGGGAGGGGGAGATCTTCTAACATTTCACAGGTGACAACAGGCATATCAGTGTGCCTGCACTGTTTCTATTTTCATATCACATTCAACAACATTTAATTTTTAGATAAAACAGTTTTAGTTGAATTAAAAAGCAGCAGC
This sequence comes from Podarcis raffonei, assembly GCF_027172205.1. Lineage (NCBI taxonomy): Eukaryota > Metazoa > Chordata > Lepidosauria > Squamata > Lacertidae > Podarcis > Podarcis raffonei. Next base: position 6,009,191 of record NC_070615.1, read on the forward strand.
TCACTGGCAGTGTGCATTTATGTGTGCACTTTATATGTGACAACCATTTCCATAGAAGCCTCTAGTGTTTCTTTTGTTATTGATGCTGCACAATTTCATTTAGTTTGTCATATCTGAGAAGGACCTAAAGCACCTGCCTCACATGCAAAAGTTTCAGTCCTCAGCATCTCCAACAAGGGCTGGCCCAGAATTCCACCTGAAATTCTGGAGAGCTGCTGCTCATCAGTGAAGAACACAGCGAGCCATGCAGACCAATGGTTTTATGTCTTAGCCTTTCTCTCACGTGTGTGTGTGTTATTTATTCACTGTGAGATGCTTTGAGGAGCACCAAGTAGCAGGAAAGCAGCACGTAAATACCAGCTATTGATTTTCGTAGAAAAGTAGGCAAAAGATACATTTCTGAAATAGGACAATAACAGAAATGCTTGAAAGACCACGTTCACGGCGGTACCAGCACAAAGGGCTGTCTAAGTTGTTTTAAACTGTTCTTATAACTTATAATTGCGTTTTGATGCTGTAATCTGCCCTGGGGCTTTAGGGTGAAGGGCGGTTGGTTGGTTGGTTGGTTGAATGAATAAACAAATAAACAAATAAACAAATAAACAAACAAACAAACAAACAAATAATATCGTTAATACTACTACCACTGCTACTAATATTGTCTCGGGGTTGAAGGGGCGCCCCCCGAAAGGCAAAAGCGGAGGGAGCGCCGCCCTCCAGGGGAAGGGGAGCTCCTCGCCAGCCCCGCCTGAGCCGCCAAGGGGGAGTCGGCCCGGCCCTCCTTCCCGCCCCGGCCTCTCACCGGTCCCCTAGCAGCTTCTCCTGCCGACTCAGCATCTCCCGCAGCTCCGGCAGGCTCCGGCCTCGCAGCTGCTCCGGCGCCGCCGCCGCCATGCCTGGCCCGGGGAGGGGAGGCCCGCATGGTCCCGGAGGCAGGAGGAGAGCGGGCGGGGACGGACACAGCAGCGGCACCTCCGCCGCTTCCGGCCCCCGCTGGGCGCCGCCATGTTCCCGGAAGCGCCCTACGGCTCCCCAGCCGGGCCAAAATACTTCGGTGGAGCATTTACGCTTTCGCTCGCTCGCTCGCTTCCTAGGCAGCCGTTTCGGCAGGAGCCAGAGAGGCGCTGCTGCAAACGCGTTCCGACGTTTATAGGATGCTTGGCTCCTCCTTCTTCTCCCTTATATATAAGTCGTTTCTGTTTATAAAGTTAATTGCAAAGCACTTTGGGCGCATGTGGAGCTAAGAAGTAGTATCGTTAAAGCCAATCGTTAACAATACTAATTAATGCCCAATGATGACCGATGAATCAACAGTGTGATGCAGCAGCAGCAGAAAGGGCTAGTGCTACTCTACTCTGCATCAACAGAAGTATAGAGTCTCCGTCAAGGGAAAGAGTAGTACCACTTTATTCTGCAGAATACACCTGGAGTCCTGTGTCCAGTTCTAGGCACCACAATTTAAGAACTTATGCAGAGGAGGGCGACCAAGATGATCAAAGATCTGCAAACCAAGCCTTATGAGGAACTGTTGAGAGGAGATATGATTGGCCACCTTCAAATACCTTAAGGGCTGTCCCATGGAGGATGGAGAAAGCTTGTTTTCTCCTGCTCTGGAGGGTAGGACTCAAACCAACTGATTCAAGTTACAAGAAAGGGAATTCTGGCTAAACAGCAGGAAGAACTTTCTGAAAGTGAGAGCTGTTTGACAGTGAAGCAGATTCCAGCAAGAGGTGTTGGGCTTTCCTTTGGAAGTTTTTAAGCAGAGGTTGGACGGCCATCTATTACGGATGATTTACCTGTAAATCCTGCATCGCGGGGGTGGAGTAGTTGACCCTTGGGGTCCCTTTCAACTCTAAAATTCTCCGAGTGGGAGCTAGAGTTTTAAGTTTTATAAGCGCCTCAGAGCACATGTAGAACTATTTCCTTTGAGGTGAACTAGCATCTCCTTACTGCTGCTTTTTTAGAAAAGATACTGTTCCTTAGAGTGAAGGCACAATGGTTTGCCCCCTTGGGAAGACTTAAAGGTACAGGGACCCCTGACCATTAGGTCCAGTTGTGACCAACTCTGGTGTTGCGGCGCTCATCTTGCTCTATGGGCCGAGGGAGCCGGCATTTGTCCGCAGACAGCTTCCGGGTCATGTGGCCAGCATGACTAAGCCACTTCTGGCGAACCAGAGCAGCGCACGGAAACGCCGTTTACCTTCCCGCACTTTGAGGTGCTTTCAAACTGCTAGGTTGGCAGGAGCAGGGACCGAGCAACGGGAGCTCACCCCGTCGCGGGGATTCGAACCACCAACCTTCTGAGCGGCAAGTCCTAGATTTAGGAAGCTGCTTTATACCAAGTCAGATTGTTGTCACACTGACTGGCAGCAGCTCTCCAGTGTTTCAGGCAGGGTTCCCTCCTAACCATACCTGGAGATGCTGAGGATTGAACCTGGGACCGTCTGCCTGCTGCAAAGTGGAGGCTCTGCCACTGAGCTATAAGCCCTTCTAATCAGAAGGGGACATGGCTGGCTTTAGATGAAGAAGTCTCAGCTCTCACAGAAATACTGAAGCCAGCCAGACCCACATTCCGGCCTTACACCTCCCGTTTCTTCAAACCTTCCTGGAGAAAGCTCAGCACTTAGTGGATCTGCTTCCATCCTAAACGTCCAAGCTCCCGCTGAAAGAGGCAGGCTTCCTTCCTTCCTTCCCTCTGGGATGAGGTCCAAGCCACAGCCCATCCTGTTTATCAGATATTTGGCTGAACAGTAACTGCATCATCATATTTCCGTTTTCCAACTGATTGTACTGGTCTGGGCTTTCTTTTCTAAGAAGAAAAAGCCACCAAACTGGGAGGGTTTTCCTAATATTTATTCCAAGTGAATGGGTTTCAGAAAGTTCAGATCAGCAAAAACAAAGCAGGCCACAGCCAAAAGTGTAAAATGTGCTCTGCAAAGGATGTTTCTTCTTGAGAAGAAATTACAGCCACCTGATCAAAAATGAATCTTTCTGAGTCCAGTGGACCTTACTTCTGACCTGAGCAAGCAAGCAAAATGTGAAATAGGGCATTATCCACTTTGTGGTACTGTACAGTACTTGGCAAAAGTATTCTATGTGCATAGCTGCTGCGCAACAGACACATGATTTGTGGAACAGCTACAGATATAGTATTTATTTATCCCACTTTTTTGAAATGTGGTAGTGTCTGAGGTTCCCAACACCATAAATGCATGACAGTATCAAAATAAATTCTGCAAGACCAAGCCTAACAATATGAAGAATAGTAGGGGAACCCATCAAAACAAGAGAGCCAAAAGCTCCTTAAGAATTAACCCTAGTCAAACCAAAGTATTGCCTGAACAAAACGTTTTTCCCCACTGTTACCCTCCACCAAGTGATCCTTGCCAGGGCTAGATCAGGAGGAAGGGGGCCCATCTAGTCCAGCAGCCTTGTTCTCACTGTGGCCACCCAGATGCCTTTGGGAAACAAGCAAGCCCTCTCCCCTCCTGCAGACTCCAGCAACTGAGATTCAGAAGCATTACGGTCTCTGACTGGAGGCAGAGCAGAGCCACTGTGGCTAGTAGTCCTTGAAGTAAGGAGTTTTACCACTACAGAAAAGGCCCACTGTCTCCCCACCAGCCTCACTTTAGAACAGGGGGTGCAAAACCAGTTTCAGCCCAAGAGCCACATTCCCTTTTGGACAACAGAGGTGGGGGCATTCTGGTGATGGGCAGAGCCAGATGCAAAAAATGGGTTGGGGGGGATGACACTTTGTACAATAGGTATAGACTCCCCTCCCCATCTTCCATCTAGCCAAGCAAAAGCACACATTACAACAGGACAAAAGCACTCAAGGGTGGGGGCATGCGGAAGGACTGGTGAGAGGCATGGCCTGGGAATGGGCCTGAGGTCCCCCCCCCTTGCCTTAGAAGTTGGTGAATAACATGTGAGTAAAGTGGCCTCATCAGGTGATCTCGGTAAACAAGGCAGCTTCATAGATGAGGTCTTTTTGGTGTCCTATAGGCATGGTCTTGCTACTTAGAGACACCAGCTCCATATCAAAGGGAGAAATGTTTTTTCTCTGTTGACTTACACCTAGCCAACAGTCCAAATTTGGATCATGAACTCTTTTGGGCAGGAATCTCTTTTGCTAACGTTACTCTGTAAAGTGCCATTTAAACCCTATACACAAATCTCAAAACTGAAATGCACTTAGAATCTAGTGGTTCAACTTTGGAGGAAGGTAGTTGAGTCTACCTGGGGAAAACCCAGACTCTAGTCCTCTACTGCAGTTTCCCAAACTTGGGTCTTTAACTGTTGTTGGACTACAACTCCCATCATCCCTAGCTAGCAGGACCAGTGGTTAGAGATGATGTGAACTGTAGTCCAAAAACAGCTGGAGATCCAGGTTTGGGGAATCCTACTCTATTGTATCAGGTGGCCTTTGTTTTGTATTGCTCTAAAGGTACTCAGAAGTTGAACTTATTTTAATTTAGCTAAGGACAAGATGTTGATGTGAGGGAAAAGACACAGAATTCTTAGAGAAAAGCAAGCATATATTTGTGTGACCATAACTTTAATTCAAAATCATGCGGCAGACAGCATCAGCCATGTGAGGCAACCTCATTAGCACCTCCGTAGTGCCAGAAAAATTCTCTGCCCACACACTTCCAAGTTACAATTGAAATAATTGCAGCAGTCATCATTCAGCTGCAAGAATGTGAACTACATTCCCCTCCTCGTTTCAAAGTCCACACTCATATCTGACTTGGCAGGTGTTTTCCAGTATATTTCGGGAGGTGCCCTACTTACAATATCAGTATTTAAATAGAAATAAAACTTCGGCAAAGTGAAGTCACAGAGCCAAGGTCATCTTCAGGGATGACTTGCATATATAGCGTTGCTGTTTCCCCTGTCAAAATAGGAAGTTTCAATTCTGCCTTTGCTAAGTAAGGGGTAGCTTTTGGCCCGTTATATCCTGCTTGGTTTGCACAGTTGGAAGAGTGTTGTAGAAAATTTCCATATCCATTCATATTTCAACTCTTAACAAGTTTGTTCATCCTTTTTAGGCAAGCTCACATTTATTCCTCTTCCATTGAATATGTAACATGCAAGCTAATTTGCCAAATGTTCTATCTATCCAAGGAGGTAATAGAATTGTTTTCATTTCATTTATTTCAGCCATTTATACAGTCCTTCACCCCCTAGGGTTGCATCCATTGCTAGTCCTACTCACAGTAGACCCTGAAATCTCTGAAATCTTCCTGGTAGGGCTGAACCTATGGCTCACAACACCTTTGGCTTTCCCTGCACTGGGATAGCCCAGCCTCGGTCCATGCACTAGTGACCTCCCTCTTGGACAACTGCAGGACACTCTACATGAGACTGCCCTTCAATACTGTCCGGAAACCAGCTAGAGTAGAATGCAGTAGTTGGTGAGTGGGGCAGTCTGGTGGGATTATGTGTTTTTAGCAAAAAGAGTTTGTGTCACATCTAGAGAAGCAGGACCATACCTGTACACCTGAAAAGCTTAACAGCTGAAGACCAGTAGGGAAGCTTTGAGAAGTTTGAACATAACCTGCAGTCCCACAATTCCTGTAAACATCGCTAGCAGATTCAGCCAAGACTTGAAATTATTTCCCTCCTCTCTGCCTTTGTGGATTATACGGTCTCAGTGATGGTGACTGTGGAAACTCTCACAACCTGTTCTGTATTTACTTCCTTCTTTTCATCATAGTTTTATTTGCTCCCTGATTTGGATTGCTTTTTGTTGCTAATTTATGGACCTACTATAAAGACTCAAAGGTGGGGTTGGTGTGCTGAAATATGCTCAAATAATTTCAGTTAATCATAAGAAAATCACTGTAGTGTGCTCCTTTTTAATTAGTGTTAATTAAACTTAAAAATATTCCAAACCAAGGCCAACAAACTCTATTCATTAAGTTTCTACACTGCCCTTTCTCCCAAAGCAACCCAGGGCAGCAAACGAGGCAGAAAAACAATACAATTAAAGTAAGTGAAATGATTTTAAAACATTAAGACATGCAGTGCTTTCAGGACTCGTGACACATAATCCCATCAGACTGCCCCCTTCACCAACTACTGTGTTCTACTCTAGCTGCAGTTTCTGGACAGTGTTCAAGGGCAGTCTCATGTAGAGTACACTGTAGTAGTCCAAGAGGGAGGTTACTAGAGCATGGACTGAGGCCAGGCTATCCCAGTCTAGGAATAGCCACAGGTGGTGAACCAAATTTTACACTTGCATGGGAGTTGTGAAGGCCACCAGAGGGAGAGGAAGTAACAGTTAGGCCAGGCATAGGCAAACTCGGCTCTCCAGATGTTTTAGGACTACAACTCCCATCATCCCTAGCTAGCAGGACCAGTGGTCAGGGATGATGGAAATTGTAGTCTCAAAACATCTGGAGGGCCGGGTTTGCCTATGCCTGAGTTAGGCACTCTCCACTTTGCCTGGATATACCTCCACCTGCCAACTACCATTACTGAGAGTAGCAGCAGGCCTTCCATTGTGCTTAGATCTCTTTATTTTAAAGATGTCTACCCCTGCTTTTCATCACCTAGCTCTCAAAGCGGCTTACAGCAATAAAAATATAATCAATGCAACATAAATTAAACCTCAGAAATTTAAACGAAAACATCAGAAAATTTTGAAACGCCAGAGAAGCATTCATGCTGCAACAGCCTCCTGAAATATGATTTTAACCAGGGACCTGAAACTCATCAGGGGTGGTGCCTGCCTGACTTCTAGAAGCAGGGAACTCCAACGTTGGGCCCAGAACACTGAAGGCACAACTTCTCATTGACATAAGTCAAGCTTCTGTTCCATGGGGACCCTGTTCTCCCAGATTACCTCAGTGATCAACTTGGGATGCCTAGGGCAAGGGGTTCTTAAGGTGTCCTGGGCTTGTACACTATTATTTATTTTTAATTTATTTATTAAATGTGTATACCACCCTTCATCCAAGGATCACAGGGCAGTTTTATATTGTAAAATGTGCAACATAGTAACAAAGAAAAATAATACCCACCCTGGCTCCTGTATAAAAGGTCATATGTTGTTTAATTAGCCAAAGGCCTAGGAGAAGAGGATTTTTTTGCTTGGTGCCTAAAGGAGTCAAGGTCCCCGCGGATGCAAGCAATTTTATCGTTAAAATTGCTTTGCAAACAAATCACAGCAAGCTACCACCTTCTGTCACCTTCTTCTGGAGAGACTGTGAAATGTCCTGCACCACCTGGAAAAGCTCTGCTGGATGGTATAAAGAGGATGCAATGGAGATAGTAAAGTATTCCTTCTTTGCTGCCTTCATTGCCACTAGGTAGGCTCAATGACAAGCCCTTGCCAATGTTTGATTTCCTCCATTATGTTCAAAGAACCCTAGTGCAAGAACCCGGAATCTGGAGCAGTAGATCTAGTTCCATGGCCTGCAGAATTAGTGCATGAATTTGCTTTCCCCCCTCCTCCCTCCTGTTTCTTTTTCCTTTTCTGTCATGTCTTTTTAGATTGTGAGCTGCTCTGGAAGCTTCTTTGGGCAGAAGAGTGGGTGGAAATGCTTTAAACAAACTTACTGGGACTTACTTCTGAGTAAACATGAGAGTGCTGTTTGCAGGATGTTGGACCAGAAGACCCTTTAGTCTGATTCCAGCAGCAGGACTCTGTTTACGTTTGTAGGACTGCCCCACACATGACTCAAGATTTTTTGTCCAAAGTATATGAAGAAAAGGCAAAGCACTAAAAGAGACTGGGCCCTCAAGATCCAGATTTCTTGCCATTTTGAACCCAATCCACTTTGCTGCTATATATACCTACAGTACATATTGTCACATGGTCATCATTTCTCCAAGTGATGAAGATTTCCAGGTGTGCAGGTGCTTCCCAAGTGCTTGCATTTTTTCGGAGGAGGGAACACTAGAGACTTGCGGCATTTTGTATTATCAGATTTATTTACAAATGGCAATAAATCAAATCTCCAGAAAGAGGCACACCCAGGTGCTTTCAACGTTTCAGCTCCCTCAGCGCTGCGCTCTCTCCTTCTGTTGCAGTTTGCTTCACTCAGAGACTTCAGCCTCCTCCCCATGACCGCAACAAGAACGCCACTCTTCTTCCTCAATCTCTGATGTCTCTCTCTCCATTCAGAACCTTCCAGAACAATCTCAAACTACTTCCTAGGCATTCACTCACGCTGGAAACCATTAACATTACTTCATCAAATCCCAGACTCTGACCACGAATTGCCTTGGGAAGCCAAGGGCAAAGGCATGATAGTCCCACCCACAGTAACAATTTCATAACAATATAAATGGAATATATAACATCACAGGGAATATATACTTCATATTTAGGTTTTCCCTCCATTTGTAAATGTAGAATATGTTGCCTTTGGTACAATTTGTAAAAAGTATTTATTCAAGCAGGCACACTAGAGCCAAGTGGGAAGGAACTGAGGTGGCTGGATGGTATCCTAAGCAAATAGTTCTCTTGTTGCAGAGTTATCCAAGTGACTCATATGGCCTCAGACTTCCTATACAGTGTTCTTTTCTATTTACTAATTAAGTAGTGCACATACATGAAAATAACAAGAGCTCTGTTGAAAGAGTATAGTCAAATGTGAAACACAGTGACAATGGGCCAGAGTCTTTAAAAGCATGGTGCCAATCATTTTAAATCAACATTTCTCCTGTTAACTCTTACACATTGTGTATCCCTTGAGGAATAGCTAGCCCCTCCAGCACTGATGTTAAATGACATTAAAATACAACATAGCACATTATAAAAATGCATGTACAGTGAGTTAGTCAAATGTGGCTTAAGCTTCAGTACAAAGGATTTTTAACCATATTTCAGTGGAACAGCATTCAGGGATTTCCAATATACAAAATAATAGGCTTTGTTAAACAGGAAGGATATAAATAGACACGTAAGTATTTCCAGGTATTAATATACATGAAGAACCAATGCTATATTTCCTGGAGACAGATGAGAGGTGGGTATGAAAGACTGAAAAAGTCCCTTTGAAAAGAAACTGTGGATCTCAGAAATAAACTTGGTAGTTAACAGATTAGAGAGCTACGTGCCTTGTTGCAGAAACCCAACAAATTTCATTCCTTTCCACAAAGCTCACAAGAGCACCCCTGGCACGCTTCCTTGGTGGTGGTCCCTGCCTCCCTCTTCAGGAGCGCCGTGGTCCCATTCAGTGTTTTCAGAATCAGCATCTTAAAGAGCTAGAAAAAGCAGAGACTTCCTCCCCAAGCAAACTGCCAATATATCTTTGGCTGTAACTACCACTTTTCCAAAAAGGAAAAGGGTAACATTGAAATTAATGCCCTTTTCAAGTAAAGAAAATGGCACTTCTGTGAAGTAGAATTAGATTAAAGTTCAAATGAGAAATGAGTTTCCATGTGCAGTTAGGATTGCTGTCCAGCAGCCTCTCCTTCAGGTGTGCTCAAAATGTGGCAGGTGACTTTGCATACTCCTTCCTCTAAAAAAGGAACAGGGGCAGAGGTTTTGCTCACCTTTGGTTCCCTTGCAAATAAATACAGGGCAGCTTCATGAACAAAGTGTCTGAAAGGCTTCTCTGCCTCATCAGTCCTTCAAGCTGCAGAGTTTCAAGACGCTGGAACATGTGTGAGGAGTTCCTGGGCCTGGAATGATGGCAGTTGTGCTGCGCTTTGACGAATACTCCAAGACTCTCTTGAATGGAGTGTATGTCCTGGCAGGCTTTGATGTCTCGGAAGATGTGCCGCTGTTCTCAGTGCTAGGAATGAAAACCAACAGCACAAAATGTTAGACACTTGAGAAATCAACCAATACTGTTTGGCTGATCAAAACCAATGAAAAGGAATCCACAACAAATATAACTTTTTCCTTGAGCCAGTAGAGTGAGGAAAGTCCTTCATGCAGCACAGCTGGTAACCAGAAACAAATCTTCTACATGTTTTAGAAAATTGTTTGATGGTTCGTTATAGAGTCTGTTCAATATTTGGAGACCTTAAAATATCAAAACCAAATTTTGCATGATGGTTCCTGAGACCAAGGAGCAAGTCTTGATCTATCTTTGGATACATCTGGATGCCATTTTGAATCAAAATGTTGGACTGAACCTTTCAAAACTGCACTGGTTTTTGGTTTCTTGGAATTCCCAAGCAACACTGGGTATGAGGCTGCTAGTTCTTTATTTTTTTAAAAAAGACACAGCATGTTGGAAGAATTGCATCTAACATGTAACTTGTTGTAACATGGCAGCCCACTGCAGTCCACCTTTAGTCTCCAGACACTGAACTGGAAAAGTGGGGAGAACAGTGATGCATGCTGGGAATAGCTCTGCTCCCTAAACCCCAGGGCCGGGTAATTTGACTCTCAATTTTTTTACATTGCAACACCTACAGGAATTGACAATAAGTGGCTTACAAAAGGTTGACCTAGTGAGCCCCACAAAAGATGACTCCAATCACCCCCCTCCCAAAGTGTAGGTAGAAGATCTAGCTATCATGCAAATCAAGGTAAACAATAACCTTTGGTTCATATGTGGGTTATTAAGTACCTGGGCAAATAATACAATGCTTGTATCATACTTCCTGAGGAACCAGCATAAAAACATCACACTTGAGGCACAATAGCAATCTCAAGCAGAGCTTCAAATGAATTTTTAACTAGTAAGGGTAGGGAAAGCTCAGCCTTTGTCTCCTTTCTCCCCTTCTCTTCCAGCCATTCCTTTGAAACCAGACTCCCAAAAAAGAGAACAGATTCTGGCACATGCTTGGAACTTCTTTCTGTACACACCCACCATTCTCCTCTGCTTCCCACTGCAGTCTTACTCAGAGCAACTGAATGTCAGAGCTTGTGGGTCCCAAGAGCTGAGAAATCGTAAGAGTACCTGAAGCAGAGGAACTCTGGCCTGGATGCTTGGCCCTAGCATCAACACCCACCCACACCCACTAGTCATTTAGTCATTTGCAACTGCAGGAACTCCTCTGATTCCCAACCCTTTAAATCTACTCTAGTTAGCAACCTCTCTCTCTCTTCTCCACTGGAGATCTCTTTCTCCACTTTGGGGGTTTGAGTGCAGTAGATTATTAGGGGGGGCGAGCCCAAGGAACACATTATTTAGTGTGTAATTGAACTTCCTTTCCCCACCCTACCTTAATATATCTTGTACTTCAGCATTCAACTCAAGCTCTTGGTGTGAATTCCTGGAACCTGGAACCATGTGCCACCGTGGCACATGGTCAACCCACAGAAAGCATTCCCCTCTCACAAGTCCCCAGAGACACATGCATTCAGAGACTCCAGCATTCAAACTGGAATCTGATTAAGAACTTTCCCCCCAGGAACTAGAAGTTATCATTTATGTATAAGAACTTGCAAAAGACTTTATTTAAACAGATGTTTTACCAGTGATCCATAGTTGCTGGTATTAATTGCTACTTAACACTTTTGCACATGGTTGAAATCTTATTATTAGTATAATATACCGTAGGTTGTATTTGGATATTATTAGGTCTCTTTATTTCGTTGTGCAGAAAATACATTAAGCCTATGCCTGATGAATGGCAATTAGCTATTCATAAACAGTGTGAAAAAAGCCTCTTCCTGGTTTGTTTGTTTTACTGGCATTTGCCAAGTTGCTACAAACTGAGGAACATCTGCCACGTTCCCCATACACATTCTTTTGGTTTAGGGCCTTAAGAGCTTTCCTCAAGCCATAAAAAATCATTAATTCTTATTTACTTATAAAAATTAAACAGGAAAAATAAAGGGCTCCATAAAGCTAAGCAGAGTAAAGGTCAATGATAAATTTCCAAATGAACCACATATAGAAGCTTTGGCACCTTGAGGGTCCCCAGGAAGCATCACATAAATAGCTGTCACACGGCCTGGAAATTTCTTAACTTGTCTTATTATCGCCGCCTCTAGGCTGAAGCTCTGGAAACCAGTGTAGCTGGTTGTTAATGTCAGAAGGGCAAAATCATAACTGAGTAATCTTATTAGTGCTTCATTAAACTGCTCTAGTGAAATGACTTATTCAGCGTGCCGCTAAGACTTCAGGCTCCTCTGGCAAGCTGAAACACAGCAAGCATATAAAAGTTTATTAGGCGTGACAAATCACTGTTCCTCATTTGGCCTTGAAGAAGCACCATTTCACCCACGGAAATGCCCACCTGCCCACATCCCCCCCCAAAAAAACTTCACAATTCCATGAATTTGCAAAGGGGTGGTGACAGCTGCTTTAGTTGTCTCAGTTTCTCAACGAAGTGGGCTAAAAAGGATTCCCCCTGAATGTATTCAAGCCCAGATACCTCAGTGGAAGGTCACATCCTACTCCAACATCTCTGGTTTCTACATCAGTCTTTGACTGTGACTCCATCAAGTAATCCAAACGGTCTTGTAATTCTTTATTCTGAAACATACAAAATCGACAACTCAATTCTTCAGTTCAATATCCCAGCAGGCCCTGCAATTAATTGTTACACATGCAAACTGTAAAGCAATGAAGTAATTTTCTTCATTAGTATCTTTTTTAATTCTTGAGAGAAGCTCATGATAGTGTACATGACTCATCCTGCTCCAGGCCCCACCCCTGTTGCTGAACCCTGTTAGCCATAGAGATGGTGACCAGTCCCAAGATCACCCAGGGAGGGCCTCGCAACAGAGTCTCCTCCCCTGTCCTAAGTCAACACTCTTAACCACTGCCACTGCATAGCCTATCATTTAATCTCTTTAGATTAAGAGAGGCTTGCTTTATTTATTTTTACCATTGAAGGAGAACATTAAGACAACAGAGGTGGGGGAGCAGGAGGTGTTTAAAAGGAAGCTTATAGGGAATTTCTTAAACTGGAGGTGCAGAAAGTGAGAAAGGAAAAAGATGAAAGCTGGCATGGGAGAGGAGTGGAGAGTGTTGGACTTAGGACTCATCCTTACTGTCATTCAGCGTGGATAGTAAGCTTCCTGTACTTCCATTAATTCTCTGTCGTTCATATGACATTCTCCTCCAATAGCTGCCTTCCCACACATTCTCCTCTCTCAACCTGGATTTTCTCTTACCCTCTCCTTTTTTGAGTGATTTGGAGGAGAGCGTCCTATGGACAGGAGAGACTTATCCAGTGCTTCGCTCCCTTTCATGTCACAGCTCCCATGGGTCCTGACAGGTTTTGCAAGCGGGAGCAATGAGAAGCCTAGATGCTAACACTCTGATCTAGCTTCCAGGGTTTTCCTGGAAAAGCTGTTGCTCAGCAGTAGAGCATCTGCTTTGCATGCAGAAGGCCCCAAGTTTAGTCCCAAGCATCTCCAGGTAGGGCTGGGTGAAACCTCTTTCTGAAATCCTGTTGAACTGCAGTTAGTCAATGTAGAGTGTAGACCAATGGTTCCCAATTGGTGGTCCACGGACCACTGGGCAGTCCGCGTAACTGACCCAGGGGGTCCGTGGCACCATTCACGTAACACAAACTACCATAGTCAAAAACACAGAGTCCATGGATCGGCTTTTGAAAAACAGGAGGCCCACAATACTTAACCAGTTGGGAACCATTGGTGTAGTAGACAATACTGAGCTAGATGGAGGAATGGTTTGACTCTGCAAACGGCAGCTTCCTGTATTTTCCCCTCCCAAATCTAACCACAAATGTGAAAAGACGTTTCTATTAATTTTCACAGGCTTCTCTTTACATGTTACTGCTCATCTGTGCAAAATATAAATATATTTTTTTATTTGTTGAGTGCCTGAAAAATAGGTGTTTCACAGAACATGTAGGAAGATAGGTGCTGCCTAAGTAGACTTGCTATCTAATACAAACCACAAAACCAACCTACAAATTAATCAAAAAGTAGGAGGCAGCACACACCTTAATTGAAATCTAACAAAATTAGTTGTAATATAATGTCTAGGAATATTTTAGCTAGACATTGGAAAAATATTTCAGGGTAAACATAGATCATTCGTACAAAAGTGTATGGGATATTGGCCTAGTGGAAAAAACTAACTAATAAATTATGGTTGTTGAAGGAGCAGAAACAAAAGGATAACTTCACAACAGTTTGGCTTAATTTATTATGTATGCAAGTCTTCCAGACAATAATCAATCCCCCTTATAACATATAGCTCTACATGGCTACAAGAGTGGCGTGTGGCAACATTTTTTGTAGGAGAACAGTTAGGGCCAGAGGCGCCAGCTTGCGAGGGTGATGGGGCAATGTCGTACACGTGAGCATCACACCTCCCTCCCTAAGCTGGGCAGAAGCTTCCCGGGCTTTGGGAAGGAGGCACCAGGCTTTAATACTTTAATTTAATCGGAACATTTAGGGGGCTAGTCTAGTCCCCTAACAGTCCATTGACTGCACACCACTGGGCTACAGTGATCCTATAAAAGGAAAAAGTATTGGATTTCCATTTCCTCTGCCCTTCCCCTCACATTCACATTCACACGAACACATCCTGGTCTGCATTACCTAATACAGGAAGCACTTAGTTCATTATCATCCCTGCTCCTGACTCACTCAAATCTCCAGACTGCCACTCAAATACAGCTGACGAGTGTACTCAATTAATAGTGTATTGTTTTCTGTTTATACATTTTCTATGGTTCCCCCCTCTTTTTTCTTCTTGTTGACACTTGATTCTTACTAGTCATAATATTACGCTGCCTCGATCAGAAATGTTCCATATTTGTTTTTGAATTTTCCAGATTGAGAGTATATAAATGTTCTGCATTGTTAAACTTTTATATTATTAAATTTGTATTTATATTTGTACTGGGCTAACAGAACTAGCAGAGTTTTGAGGCATTTTTACACTGGGAAAGATAATTGGCTAAGTATCAGTTAAAAACAATAACTTTCAGTAATTAGCCAAATATAATCCTTACCTCTCCTTCAAGGAATGATATTTTTTCTAAAAGTTGTAATATAAACAGTTCCTTTTGCTTCATCTTTCGCTTTTGCAGCTCAATCTATGAAGAAAAGAAAGAAACAATGTACAGTAAATGCAGATAGGAGGGAGAAGCTCTGTTACTGAGTAAGTTTCCTACCCAAAATTAGATTGTACATATCCATAGGAATAATTTCCAGAGGGATAGCTGTGTATCAGTCTGTTGTGCAGCAGCAAAAACAAGACCCATGAAATACTCCATTCATTGGAACATGAAATTACTCATCTCAAACTTTATAGCTAAGCCTGAATGTTTTTACAGAATGCAAAAAGGTCAAATTGTGATTGCCGAACACATAAAAATGTAACAAATGGCAGCAGGGAATAAGTTTCAGGGTTCAGAGCACTAATGTTACTTTTTATTTTATTTGTTTAAAATATTTTTATTCCACCTTTCTGTCATTACAATATTCAGTGATGTATAAAAATCAAAACTATCATGAGATAAATCCTAATAATAAAACTGAACTCTCTCACACCTACAGAGTTGTTATATATATGTTTGGTATAATAATAATAATAATAATAATAATAATAATAATAATAATAATAATAATAATAATAATTATTATTTGTACCCCACCCATCTGGCTGGGTTTCCCCAGCCACTCTGGGCGGCTTCCATAAAAACCAAAAATACATTAAAATATCACAGATTAAAAACTTCCCTGAACAGGGCTGCCTTAAGATGTCTTCTGAATGTCAGGTAGTTATTTATCGCTTTGACATCTGATGGGAGGGCGTTCCACAGGGCAGGCGCCACTACCGAGAAGGTATATGGTAGCCCCATATATGCTGTCTTGATCTCCTTGTGGTGAAGGGGGCAAATACAAACATGTTTCTATCTCATGCACAAGCACACCCCCTCTCACCCCAAGAAATCAATTTGTTATACCCATGTTGTGCTGCTGACAGATTATACCCCATGTCTGCACAAACTAACCATGTGCTCATGGGCATAGCCAAGGGGGGCAGGGGGGACAGCTGTCCCCCAATCAATAGGAATCAATACAAATCTGAGGTTCTGCCCCCTAACAAAAGCCTGCCCCTCCCAAAAAAACCATGCATGTGTTGCTACTGCACAATGTGAGACTCCTCCAAGGCTCCTAAGTCTCCCCTTTCATTTGTGCTGCTCTGCCACTGCAGATGTTTTCTTTCACTTCTCTGCCGGGCAAAAAGTCGTTGGATACGGAGAAGGGGAGACCTAGCAGCAGAGAGGGAACTAAAGGCTACTAAGATGATGCAGAGGCAACGGGCAGAGGGGAGGGCTCATGATGGTGGGCAACAGGGACACCCCAAGTTATTTTAGTGCCTGCATCAGCAGAGAAACCAAATGGCACCCTCACGACTCACTAACAATGATTACACCGTGAATTTTTAAGGGAAGTCAGGACATAATTGAATAAAAACCCCACACAACCAGTGAAATGAGCAGGAGTTGCACAACGGCACTGCTCTGCGCCCGTGCATTTCAACTGAGCTCACGTCTTGGTGGTTTCCACCTCAAGGCTCTGGCTGGCACTCCCTACTAACATATGTAAAAATGTCTAGGAAAATGACATTCTAGGGAATTAGACAAAGGAGGAAGGGTGTGTGTGTGTGTGTGTGTGTGTGTGTGTGTGTGTGTTTAAGTCCCTGGAGAATTGCATCAGTGTATGAAGACAGGAGAGGCAGGCAGCATGGCAGGAAATGTGTCTGCGCATGGAAGGAGGCAACCAAACAAGATAGTGCCTCTTGTCAATACCTGTTAGGGCTGGTACACAACATACCAGGATGGGTCCGGAAAACCATACCATGGATGACTAGACAGTAATTATCTTATTTCATTTAGATTAAAGGCAATTCAGGGCAGCTAGGTACAATTCCTTATTTGCTCCCACGACATTACAGTCATCACCGTATTTGTTTACCTTCAATCACAAACAACAACTATTTATATACCTAAGTAAGCAAGCAAATAAAAACAAACAAATAATAGGATGAAAATCAATAGAACTTTAAAAAGAATCCAGACTAAATGCCAAAATATTTAAACTCTAAATTAACTGAAGATAAACTGACCTGATTTGAAAATTGTAGCATTCCAATAGCAGCAAATGCTTAGCAAGTTTAAAGTCTGGGTGAATAAAATTGTATTTACCTGACAGCTAGAGCTAAGAGGAGGCACTAGGATTGTGGACCAAGGGGGGTGTTCCAAAGAAGGGTGCCAACACTAAAAAGACCCTGGTCACCACCTATCTAACAGCAGGAGACCACTGCAGGCAACTATTTGGAACTGGGGGGTGGGGGTGGGGTGGAATACTTCCTTTATATCTGAGAGGCCTATTTAGTATTTTCTTTATATTTCAGAAACATTGCCAGTCCAAAGCCAAGAAGCAAATCCAGGGTTCAGTTGTTGAAGTATGTTTAATCAATGGAATTCATTATCACAAGATGTAATGATGACCACAAACTTGGATGGCCTTAAAACAGGATTAGATAAATTCATGGAGGGTAGAAGCGATGTCAGTGGCTACTAGTCATGATGGCTGCTGTACTGCTTCTTTGCTTCCTAGAGGCATCTGGTTGGCCACTGTGAGGACAGGATGGTTGGGAGTAGATTGGTGCTGGGTCTGATCCAACAGGACTTAAGTTCTGGGATTTTTACAGCAAATGCCTTAAATTGCCCACAGAAGATGCAGAATTAAGAATAGGAGGACTGGTTTCTTTCTACAAGAAAGAAGATTCCACCTAAACATTAGGAAGAACTTCCTGACAGTAAGAGCTGTTTGACAGTGGAATTTGCTGCCAAGGAGTGTGGTGGAGTCTCCTTCTTTGGAGGTCTTTAAGCAGAGGCTTGACAACCATATGTCAGGAGTGCTCTGATGGTGTTTCCTGCTTGGCAGGGGGTTGGACTCGATGGCCCTTGTGGTCTCTTCCAACTCTATGATTCTATGATTCTATGATTCTATGGTTAGACACCCTATGAGCACAAATGACAGCTATAAGCACACTGCACACCTTTTTTATCCTTTAATGATTATCCTAATTTTTTATCCTTTAGTGATAGTATTTTCTATGTTTTTAGCTTTTTCTAGTTTATCTGTGTAAACCACCTAGCATCCCAGACTGGGAAAAAGGCAAGAAATAATAAATAATAATAATAATAATAATGATGATGATGATGATGGAACATTAGCAGACTATGTGCTTTATGTACCATCTGCCACTCGTATTGAATGTGAGGTAACAAAGACAAGTGCACCTATAAACTTCCCTGTTTGGGCAAATAAATTCAACAACAGGGACTGTGAGCCAAAGAAAAACATAATAAATAGCTTTTACTACGTCACTGTAAGAGAATGGTAAAATAAAATCACAGCAATATAAACAGGAATTTTCTATAAAATGTACACCTAATTAAAAAGATTTCTGAATGGCACTCACCTTTGCTTATTAAATATGTTTTAAATAAATAAGATAAACTGCAGCAAAGGGATTGTTTATTTTAATTAGCTCTTGAGAAATTTTGGTTTCTTATTCAAAATAAATCAAATTCCCATCTAAAACTATCACTACACTTACACCCACATGCATAAAATGTGTTTAGAATGCTATGATTGTGTAACTGATCTTTTATTCAAGTTAATACTTTTAAAATATATGTTTAACAAGTTCACTGATTGCAGATGTATATATATATATATATATATAACAAATAGTTTGAGCCAAATGAGAAAAGAAGAAATGTAAAAAGAAGGACATTGATAAAATGAGAGTATTTGTCAAGCAAAATTTTCTATCAGCATTGTTGCTTCTAGAAACCTAAGGGAACTACCACTCATATGCGTTTATCAGCTACCACTGAAATGCACTTACAGAAGATCAACTGCTGAAGCTTTATGTATATAATGTGTGCTATTTACCCATTTCTTCTCAAACAGCAGAGCTTAAAGCAACATGCAAGCAGCCACTGAAATACGATGAACGTGATCCAGCAAAAGTTGAGCACTTTTAGAAGTCCCCCTGATTTTATTTGGAGAGTCAAGGATTACCTAGCCGCACTGCAAGATATCATTTTTATTGTGAATTCATAATTATTTGTGCTCATGATGGCATTGGGACAGTAATATGTGATCCCACTTTCAATATACTCTTTGTGCACACAAAATTTCAGAGTGGACAGGCTGCTTTGTTTCAATTTGGTGAATGTCTCATAGCTTCCTGCTGAAATTCTGTAACTTTTTATACCACAAAATTCATATTTACTTTTTGACCTGTTTTTGTTGTCAAAAGCGCCCTTCCAGACAGCAGTAATGTAATAACATTGGGGAAACATCACAGAACAAATAATAAAGCAGAATGATGCACCACTGATGCTCTAGAATGGGATCATTGACATGTTGCAGAATACAATGCCCAAAACAAAACCAGGAGGGACCCTTAAATATTTGGGAGGATCATACCCAATGGAACCAGTGTAAAATCTCATGGCTGCAGATTGAAGAACATTAATACAATTCATAGAATTATGGAAGAATTGCAAATAAACATATTGGGAAACATCCAGTGATGTTAGTGCAAGAGCAAAAATCATGCCGTGTGCAACAAAAGGGTTATATTCTGTTAGTGTTAAAGTCAGCTAGCCAAGAGGGTGATAGGGGGGGTGTTACTTAGGGCATCATGCCACTCTGCCTGGTTGCTAATTGGCTGTGTAGTTCTGAGGGAGTTTTTCTCTATATGTTTGGTTGACGTTCTCCCTGTTATGTACTAGGCCTGACCTAAGAAGTCAAAACCTTTCTGTTTATTTCTTCAAATTCATCAGGAATTCTTTTCTTTCTTGATTTTGCCAACATTATTTAAGTGACCTTGCTAACAGTCCACCACTTGTGCAACAGTGGACATCTAGTTTCTATTCTCCCCTCTACAGCCTCCAGATGCCCCCAAAATTTGCTCTGTGTGGTCCCCTAGTTCTCCAGAGCAGATTTTGGGGATGCAGGGGGGAGGAGAGAAAGAAGAGGGCCCATTGGGTGAGCTGATGCCGTCTTGGGCCATGTTGGAAGGACCTCACCTTCTGTGATTGGGAATCCCTTTTACAGCGTGATAACAACTAATGGAATAGTAATTGTCTAAAGCATTGTGCACCAGAACCTGTCACTCGACCAGGGGATGCGGTCAAAGAGATGGCAACATAGCACCAAAGTCAGCTAAGAAGGATTGTTTCTCAGCCTCACAGAAACACGCTTTGCCTTCCCAAAAATGACACATAGCCTGGGTTTTAAAAAGAAAGAAAATGGAAGCAGTTTAAAAGTATTATAAAACATTTATTAAAATTTGTACTCTTATAACACAAAATGTTGCTGCTACATAATAGTATTTTTATGCAGTTAACACTGCATAAAATAAAAGTGCACTGGTTGATAAGGTTATTGGCTCATCTTTGCATTGTTTTGATAAAGCATTTTAAAAACCAGATTAATACTTAAAACATTTGAAGGAGCTTGACACTTTGCAAGATCTATTAAAGTGAAACAAGCAACCCATATTCCTAACACATGAAAAGATAATGCTGCATTTAAGTTCTATCGACAAGAGTAAACACCAGCAATGGCAGGAGAGAGTGCTATTGGACACTTGGCATAACAGGGCTCCAGAGATTTCAAGCCACTCATCACCAGCATCAACTATGTGCCTTCAGTGATTCAATTGAGCATATGGTACCATCAAGCACATTTCACAGTATAATATGAAACAGGTCCAATTTTCAGGATTAACAGAAAAATGGGGTTGCTGCCATTCGAAGTGAGCAGAGTGATTTGTGAAATTATGTCCATGTAACTTGTAAGAAGAAACAAAAGCTAATTTAAAAATGAACATGATTTCACTTCTATGTCCTACCCTCAAAACACATCAATTTTCATGACATTAGTTCCTTATCATCCATTCCCATCATCTCCTGTTATTTCAATACCTCTCTTGGACAATCTCTAATCCTCCTTTCCCTTTAAGGCCAGAAGTCCCTGTTCTTCAGGATGTTGTCCATAGGCATTTCCTATAGACATTTCCTCCTTCTGGTTATTCCAGGAATTATAAAGCAATATCATTGTCATCATACACTATGCAGTATAACAGAGACAAACAATATTGGCTTTCACAGAAGAGGAGCATAGATGAAGCTGCCTTATACTTATAGAGGCTTTCCAGGGTCTTAAGCAGAAACAAACCCAGTATTTCATACAGAGATCATTTTAAATGAAGATGTCAGGAATTGAACCTGGGGCTCTCTGCACACTGTATCGCTAAGCCAAGGCCCTCCACCACATTGTTCATTCGCTTTTTGTGTGAATATGATGTTAGATATAAAAGACCCCAGAAACATGAGTGTATGCAAGAGACAGAAAGTGCAGTTACAGAATGGACAAATTATATGCAAGAAAGATCAGATTTCAACCTAAATACATTCCATTGTTTATTAAATCCAGTAAAATAAGACTGACTCAAAAGTAGGCTTTTAAATAGTGGAGCCTTGGAGTCTGAATGTTTCTGTTTGTGCCTACTCAAAAGCTGTCTAGAGTCTAACCTAACCAAACAGGAGTGGAGTTTCCCCAAGAGATTCACAAAATTCTCATTGCCCAAACTTTCCCACTGAGATTTATGATTAGAGTTTAACTCCCTCTTATGCCCTTTGAAAATTCCAGTCCTTTACTAATATTATTATTTACTTTACATAAACTTTCAGTAAAATTGTCATTTTGCTGAGTTTGTTTTTACAGATACTATAATTCCAGTCAATTATACAACAAGTTAGTGCTTTACTATAAGTACCTAAGTAATTGGTTTTGGGAATATATTGCACAAGCGTTGGATTGGAATTAGCAGCTGGTATAGTTCTGAAATTTGCTTTTGTTCCTGCATTACAGGTGCTTAGAACTGACATCCCTGCCACAACGTAACTGTTGTAGTTTATGGCACACATTTCTCAGATCCACCAAAAAGTTGAGCCCATGACCTCTTTGGTTCATTGTCTTCTTTTTTTAGTAGTTCAAGTAACTTTTGTGGGATGGAAAAATATGCAACCTCGCACAGCTTGCAAAAGCTTGAGTTTGTATGAACAGGGCATTTAAGAACTGCTTCTTCTACAGCTGGGTTTTCAAGTGCCTGCTAAACAAACATTGTCATCATACCACACTGGAGTTTTCGAAGTAACTACAGGAATCAAGATTCAGTTTGGCCTGGGTATATGGGGTAACTTTACAGAGCAGATCAGAGAATATTCCTTGGTTGTGATGCATCCATGTTATTTCTCTCCATCGTTTTGTTTCAGGTAGTCACCATTTATCATCTTCCAATGAATCTGAGACTAAATGTGGAGAACAGCTCATGTGCCATGACCTAGAGACAGTTCAATTCAGTTGGTTAGGGGAATGTCACTCTAAATCTGTATTCTGCAAACAGCTCCTTAACCAAGGGATATATTTCCTTTAAAAAAACAACCCCACTCCTTTTTGGCTCATTCTGTAAATTCCCATCTATCAATCAGCACTGCTTTGACAATTACCCTCTTCCTATGATGAGAGAGAATAGATGGCTTACTAATGAGGGTGTTAAATGTGGTTCTGTGTAATCAGCAAAACACTGACTTTTTTTTTGCTCTTCTCCTTTCTATGCTATTTTGTAGCACATGATTAGCTTTTTACTTAATGGTTTGTTTTACTCCCATTTATTTCGCATGGGCTTGGGTAAATCTAGATTAACACATTTCCCAAGAAATATCAAGAGAACAATGCTGTCTTTTTCTATTAGAAGTATATTTTTGAGCTCTCCAAGGGAACTAAGTACAGGAGTGGCCTGGCAGGGTCACCAACACCAAATCCTGAAAGAGCCTAACACTTTGCTATCCTATTGTAAACCTCCACTCATCTTCCTGATCCTTCCAAGGAAAATATGAATACAGCTGGGCTTCCAACTAACTACTAATCAGGATGCTCATATTTTAGACAGCTGTTTCTATATGAATTTCTGTAGAGTTAATGTAAAGTGTATGAACAAGAGAATCATATTTGTGTAGCTTGGCAGTGGCTCCATTAATTTCCAGATGCTGTATGTGCAGGCAACGCAAAACAATTACCACAAATTATACCATGAAAATAAAATGTTTGGCCACTGTAGAGGGGAAACAGAATTTCTCACACTTAGAGCTTGTTCTTAACAGAGCCGTTGCTACTTCTCTGTAGTTCCTACCTATATCGTTTCAGTAATGCCTGAACTAGGGAGGTCACACAGATGAGATGTATTATGTCATTACTTTCCAGCCTTCCAAGAGGTTGGCAGGGAGAGACAAAGAGTTAGTACTGGCACTGCAAGTAACAATGTTATTTGATCTCTGCATGTAATCTCTCATATCCAAACCTTACTGGAATGGTGTAGGAAAGTAACTATGATAAACAGCACCTTCACTATAGGGGCTGGTCATTCCCTGAAATGGAACTTCTTGAAGATTGGGCCATAAATGACATTTCTTCAAGGAACACAGACCAAATTCATACTCTGAATTTCTCTTTTTAAGGTCTGTCAGATCTGTTTCATCATCATCTGTTTCTTCATCCATCCATTAATTCCTTATTATTCACAAATGGCAGGTTACAACAACATTTCCTACAGTGAGCTAAAACATTTCTATCCCTGTTAAATATCACACATTCAAACATACAATTATTTTTTCTAGTCTTGGCATAGTGCTTGGGTAGGGGCTGGATCCAGTTCAATCGCCTTCTAAATCTGGCCCACGGACGGTCCGGGAATCAGCGTGTTATTACATGAGTAGAATGTGTGCTTTTATTTAAAATTCATCTCTGGGTTATTTGTGGGGCAATCCATTCATTTTTATTTATTTTTTCAAAATATAGTCCGGCCCCCCACAAGGTCTGAGGGACAGTGGACTGGCCCCCTGCTGAAAAAGTTTGCTGACCGCTGGCATAGTGCATGCAGCTTAATTCACTCCCTTCCTCCTCTATGCTACTTGGCTTTCTTCATTTTAGAATGTAACTGACAGCAACACCTGCCAGAAATCCTAAGAGATTTTACATATAAATTAGTTCCTATAAACTAGTTTTTCAGGTTTGTTATTTGTTTGATTCTACTTACATATTTACAGCCCTGTACAAGCATTAATTATACACAACTGCTCAACATAAAGACAAAGCTGATGCAAATTATAAATCACCTAATATCGTTAAGAGGTAAACAAAAATGCTAGGAAATGAAACTTGGAGCACAAAAGTGAAGAAAAGGGTAACCACAAATGTCAAGGGTTACAATACTTGGGAATTAGTTTAGAAAAAAGTGGGAATAAAGTGGGGCATGATAGATGTGTATAAGATTATGCACAGTGTGAAGAATGTGAACAAAGAAAAAAACTACCCTCTCTCATAATACTCTGATAATACCTGAGTTTTAACTCAAGGCCATCCAGTGAAGCTGACGGTTGGAAGATTCAGGGCAGAAAAAAGGAAGCACTTCTTCACACAGCAAATTCACTTCTCCAATGGTCACAAAGTTAAATTATTTAAAGGGGGATTAGACAAATTAATGGAGGATTTTCAGGCTATCAGCGGCAACTGGTCATGATAGTTGGGTAGCCACATTCCATGCAGTTGGTGATTCTTTCATTTTAAAAGCAAACCCCTCCAGTGCTACCAAATAATGAGAGAGAAGGAGAGAGGGAGAGGGAGAGGTTGTAGAGTTGCTGGTACATAAAGAACTCACATCAGCATCTGATGCCATTTTTTTTATGCAAAGTGTGGTATAACTGACTTCATTTCCTCAAACCATCCTGAGAGATAGAGTATTAACATTCTCATTTTGCAGATACTGCAAGGCTCAGGGCAAAACTAGGCATGACATTAACTGCATGAATGTTATCAGTGCTTTATCAGTGTGGATTTTGTTATTTAAATAGCATGACCATGGAGGTTGGTGAAGGTTCTGCTGAAATAAAAATAGCAGCTTCAGAAAGTCATTTTTTTGTTGGGACTGTGGCACGGAAGAGAACAAGGTTGCTCAAGCTTCTCTGGGGCTGCTATATACTATTTACTTCTACTTGCTCTCTCAGCGGCTTTTGATACCATTGGCCATGGGCTTGTAAACTGCTGTGATATATTTTTTATGATACAGCAGCATATAAATATTTTTAAAATAAATAAACTGCAACAACAATGTATTAACTGAATCTTTACAATTAACATAATGCAGTGGTTTTCAACCACTGTGCCTTGGCACCCTGGGCTGCCTTGAATGATGGTCAGGGGTGCTGTGGGCAACACTGTCCTCTGTCCCTCCCTCCCTCCTCTGATGCCCTCTCGCATCTCTACCTCCCCACAGCTGTTTGTTGAAGCCCTGGCTACAAGCTCACAGGGCAAATGCTGCCTCTGGGGCTGGACAGGGGGTGCTGGTTGCCAGGAGCTGAAGTAAGCAAGCAAGCGGGCAAGAGAGCCCAGCCAGCCAGTCCACCAGTCCTTGCTGTTGGGAATAGACAGACAAGTCCCAGGCCCCTGTGGGGCAGTGTGAGGAGGCACCTCTCTTTGGGGCAGGGAGGGCAGCTCAGAGACAAGGGATGGCAGCAGCAGCTGCTTGGAGGACTCCCAAGGAGAGGAGGGAGAAGAGGAGGCTGAGGGAACACTGCACAAGGGAGGGTGTTCGAGAAAGGGTGAGAGGCTGCCAGCTCTTCTGGCAAGGGGTGGCATAACTGCACTCCTGAGCTCCACAGGGGGTGCCACAGAAAGAATGTAGTTGGTCAAGGGAGCCGGGGACTCAAAAAGGTTGAAAACCACTGACATAATGTATGGTTTGGCCCTCAAATAAGTATAATGGCTTGTACAAAGCCAGACTCAGTTAAGATTCCTGCTTGGCAGGGGGTGTTTCCTGCTTGGCAGGGGGTTGGACTCGATGGCCCTTGTGGTCTCTTCCAACTCTATGATTCTAAGATGAAAATCTGCTGGACCATATCAGCTTTCAATACTTTGAGCGTGCATTTCTGGGAGGGTGGGGGATGAAGGTGGAGGAACCACCTTCATGTGTGGCTGGGCTTGATATGTTAGAGCAGAAGCAACGGTGGAGAAATACACTGAGTTCCAGGTGGTTTCCTGGGACCAGGAGGATTTCGGAGTCTTTGGGTCCAAGCCGCTTTGTGGAACACCCAACATGCCCCCTTTTTGGCCCTACTGACTGATGCTGGGTGGGCCAAGGCGCACCTTGGTGACTAGATCCAATCCTATTTTGAATCTTGGCACATCCTCCAGGGACCATAAGATTGTGCCACTGTTGTATTTTGTAATATTTGTCGGTGTCCAATATTTATATGTTGCGTGAATTAATTTTATTTGCACTTTTGTACATCACCCTATAACATTTTGATTAAGGGTGGTTAAGCAATATTTTAAAGAAATAAAAATGCATTTCCTTTTTATCATGAACCAGAGTTAGCCACAATCTCTGAATGAGATTGCTAATCACATCATGATTATATAACAGGACAGGATGCATAAAGTAGATAAAATTAACTCTGGTTTAAATCCAATCCAAAGAATACTTGTTTGAAATAGAAAAAAAGTAATGACTAGTTGGACACTACTTTGTGCTGGCATTTCTTATCCAAAAACCCACCAATGCAGAGATCCCAATGCAGAGAACCCATTAGAGGTCAGTTTGGCTCTTACACACAACCATGTCAATTCAGAGAAAATGGACACAGAAAAAACCATGATGCACAACATGAAGTACATTTTCAGTGGCAGGGAGTATGCCAACCCTTTCAAAGACAAGCACAAAGAAGCCTCTACAGCAGGAAGCAAAGGGAGGTGGGAAAGCTGATTTGCTTATACTAGTATTTTTGAACATGGCAGATAACGGGCTTACAAATAGGAGAATGTAACAAACAGATATCTTTCAGTTGCTTTACAATCCTCCATAAAGCTGTGTGAGCCTTAAATGTACCTTTGTAGTGTGTGATTTGTGCTCAAACTGTATTGTGATGGCCATTGGCTATAAACAATAAAATCTACTGACATTACCTTCATTAGCTAGAAATTATGTTTGCATTTCATGTTCCAACTGCCACATTGGCCAAGAACATTAAGAAAACAGCAATATTTTTAATAATAAATAGTGATGATGATGATAAGAGGAGGAGGAGGAGGAGGAGGAGGAGGAGGAGGAGGAGGAGGAGGAGAAGAAGAAGAAGAAGAAGGAGGAGGAGGAGGAGGAGGAGGAGGAGGAGGAGGAGGAGGAGGAGGAGGAAGTAGTTCACAGACCGTATTGTCTGATTTCTGGTATAACTGTGATGGGTCAAAGTGAAAATTTAAATTAACATTTTAAAAACATTTTAACATGTTTGTTCTTGAAAAAATATTTATGATCATTACATCTATTTGATAATATGTTTCCAATCTCTGCCTTAAGAAAACCTTCACATTAGGTTATTCAGAGTAAAAAATAAATAAAAATGCCACAACTTACTTCCTCAACCATGTGCTTGACTTTCTTCTGTTGGCAAAGAACCATGTCATCCAGATGTTTGATTCGTTCTCGCAGACTAGCTGTAACCTCCTCTAACTGATGTGACCTAACAAAAGATGTGAATACTAAATTAGTAAATTTAAATTAGTAAGATATAAATCTGTAGAATAGCTGCTTCCCCAACACTGTATCAAATACTTTAAGAAAAAAAGGTCTGTCAATGATAAAACCAATGACACATAAATGGGAAGTACAGAATCATAGAGTTGGAAGGGTCCCAAAGGTCATCTAGTCCAATTCGCAACATATATCTACAAATTCATAATTGTCTTCAGTAAGCCAACTACCACCTGCCTTAGATGATCTTTACCTTATAGAAAGGAAGCTTTTCATCAGTTGCAAAGTAATCTATTTTAGAGTATGAATCAGAGGAGGTGGAAGATTGAGAAGCAATTTAATTTGAAAATTTGTTGGAGATTTTAGAATTTAATTTTAGAAAATAATTTGTTAAATGTATGCCTGGTACATTTTATAGGTAAAGGTAAAGGGTAAAGGGACCCCTGACCATTAGGTCCAGTCATGACTGACTCTGGGGTTGCGGCGCGCATCTCACTTTATTGGCCAAGGGGGCCGGCGTACAGCTTCCGGGTCATGTGGTCAGCATGACTAAGCCGCTTCTGGCGAACCAGAGCAGCACATGGAAATGCCGTTTACCTTCCCGCTGGAGCGGTACCTATTTATCTACTTGCACTTTGACATGCTTTTGAACTGCTAGGTTGGCAGGAGCAGGGACCGAGCAACGGGAGCTCACCCCATCATGGGGATTCGAACCGCTGACCTTCTGATCAGCAAGTCCTAGGCTCTGTGGTTTAACCCACAGTGCCACCTGCATCTCCTGGTACATTTTATACTTGGCCACAATCCCTGGAAGGTTTTAAGTGAGACATATCAATAATCCTATCCGTCAGCATTTCATTTGGGGACAAAACAAACTCACTTCACTCCAAGTGAAAGTTCTAACTTATGTATGTACAACAAGGCCAGCCCAGGACATTTGCTGCTTGATGCAAAACAGAAAATGCCCCCCTACCTACATCTTTTTTGCTGCCTGAGACAACTGTAGACAGCCCAAGGAAGCCCTGGCATACTGAAGGTAGCAAGGGAGAAAAAAGGAGGCTGGAGAGGAACAAGTGGTAGTGGTGGGGAGTGGCAGTGGAGGAGGAGCTGATGTAAATAAGAACATCAAAAGAGCCTGTATGCAGCTGAACTGGTCAAAGGACCTGTCTAGCATTCGCTTCTCGCAGTAGCCAACCAGATGCTCATTATGGGAAGCCCATATAACCTGAGTGTAACAGCAACAATACTCTCCCCATTGCTTTTTACATCATTTGGTGTCAGCCACATTTTGTTGACATGCCTTTCCTGTTGAGAGGTGTGTGTCCCCAATTTTAACAGAAAAGTGACCATACAAATGAGGGAAACTGAACCCTCCCCACTTTGCCAAAGGCCTTTCAGTCAGTCATTTTTCTCTCAGCACAACTCATTTCTGGTGCTGGAGCCTGGCCCAAAGATAGGGAGATGGAAGATGGGCAGGTGTGGCTAGGGAGAGTTGGACTTCCCACCCACCCCGCTTGCATACCCCTTTTAATGTTAAAATTAGACCAGTCTATCTATGCTCCAACTACCGCACAATTGCACTCATTTCACACGCTAGCAAGGTTATGCTTAAAATTCTACAAGGAAGGCTCAAACAGTATGTGGATCGAGAACTCCCAGAAGTGCAAGCTGGATTTAGAAGAGGCAGAGGAACCAGAGACCAAATTGCAAACATGCGCTGGATTATGGAGAAAGCTAGAGAGTTCCAGAAAGACATCTACTTCTGCTTCATTGACTATGCAAAAGCCTTTGACTGTGTCGACCACAGCAAACTATGGCAAGTTCTTAAAGAAATGGGAGTGCCTGATCACCTCATCTGTCTCCTGAGAAATCTCTATGTGGGACAAGAAGCTACAGTTAGAACTGGATATGGAACAACTGATTGGTTCAAAATTGGGAAAGGCGTACGACAAGGCTGTATTTTGTCTCCCTGCTTATTTAATTTATACGCAGAATACATCATGCGAAAGGCTGGGCTGGATGAATCCCAAGCTGGAATTAAGATTGCCGGAAGAAATATCAACAACCTCAGATATGCAGATGACACAACCTTGATGGCAGAAAGTGAGGAGGAATTAAAGAACCTTTTAATGAGAGTGAAAGAGGAGAGTGCAAAATATGGTCTGAAGCTCAACATCAAAAAAACGAAGATCATGGCCACTGGTCCCATCACCTCCTGGCAAATAGAAGGGGAAGAAATGGAGGCAGTGAGAGATTTTACTTTCTTGGGCTCCATGATCACTGCAGATGGTGACAGCAGCCACGAAATTAAAAGACGCCTGCTTCTTGGGAGAAGGGCAATGACAGGCCTAGACAGCATCTTGAGAAGTAGAGACGTCACCTTGCCAACAAAGGTCCGTATAGTTAAAGCCATGGTTTTCCCAGTAGTGATGTATGGAAGTGAGAGCTGGACCATAAAGAAGGCTGATCGCCGAAGAATTGATGCTTTTGAATTATGGTGCTGGAGAAGACTCTTGAGAGTCCCATGGACTGCAAGAAGATCAAATGCATCCATTCTTAATGAAATCAGCCCTGAGTGCTCACTGGAAGGACAGATCGTGAAGCTGAGGCTCCAGTACTTTGGCCACCTCATGAGAAGAGAAGACTCCCTGGAGAAGACACTGATGCTGGGAAAGATGGAGGGCACAAGGAGAAGGGGGCGACAGAGGATGAGATGGTTGGATAGTGTTTTCGAGGTTACCAGCATGAGTTTGACCAAACTGCGGGAGGTAGTGGAGGACAGAGGTGCCTGGCGTGCTCTGGTCCATGGGGTCACGAAGAGTCGGACACGACTAAACGACTAAACAACAACAAAATCTATGAATGGGGGAGACGTGGCTGTCACCATCATGTATGCTTTGGGCCAGTACTGCAGCTTTTCAAATCTTGTCTTGCCTGCCCTTGAGTACATTCTGGAGCATCTGGGCTGGGTGATGTCAGCTTTTCAACATTGCAATGTATCACCAGTCAAACATTGCAATCTGGTGATACACCACAAAGCTGAAACAACAAGAGCTGCATTGGTCCCAACCCACAAGGCACGGGATGAAACTGCTTTGGCTCTCACCGCAGGAGCTGAGGCACTTTCATGAGGCACCCCATGAGGTGCTGGGGACCACACAGCTTGTTTGTGCTGCTCAACTGGGGGGGGGAGGCTCCTGCCCCCCAGCTGAGCGGGCCCCAAAGTCCCTCCTGCTTGCCTGCAAGCAAGCAAGCATGAGGAACCTTAGGGCTTCTTTGTATACCTCAGCTGGGGGGTGAGAAGTCTTCACCCAGCAGTATATCATGGGTGAACCTGCCACTGCTCCTGAGTCCCTCTGCTACCAGCGGCCCAATGTTGAAAGCGGCACTGGTGGCAGAAGGACTCAGCAGCGGCATTGGTTTCTCCTGCAATATACTGCCGAGTGAAGTTGCCATCATGGTCTGCCCCTCATACCGGTCCTGGGCGATGCATCAACACATTGTCCAGGCCTGCTTGACAGAGTTATGTAAAACTGTGCTCAGTTCAAATTTCCTCACAGATTTTCTCCCCGTGGCAGATTAGGTGCTCCTCATACAACAAATGCTTCTGTGCCCACCTGGAGGGGCTCCTGCATGAAAGGCCCCTTCAACATGTGGATGCACAGACAGACTGAATCCCTAGGGACTTTGGTGTGTCTGATCCAGCTCTTCTTATCTTCCCATTATAAATATTTCCTGTCAAATAATTTTCCTGACTGGAAGGCACTCCTCTGAATAGTTTTCTTAATTGCCCTTCTCTTTCGCCATGTTTTCCAGGAGTTGAGCTCCTAATTGTTATCGTCACCATAAAAGCTGTTGGGCAAAGAAAGTATAAATGGTTCTCAGAAAATAGCCCACAAGGTATCAAAGAAAATCTGGATTTTTAGGGAAGAAAGAATGTACATAAATTTCTCAAAGGAAATACTAATGTTAGTGATGCTCTTCTGCTCAGTAATGAACATTCTCTAAATCAGAAGATGACCTTTAGTCGGGTCCTGTAGACAAGTGAAATGCCTGAGACATTTTAATGCCTTGAAGAAACCTTTAAGGTCTTCCACACAATGAAGACTGAAGGAACTTTTTTTTTTTTACAACTGAGAATCCATGCATGCATATCACCAGTAACAGCAGGTGGGGTGGAGCCACAAAGACACCCCACCATCAACATCACTACAGCTTACCTGGATGGCACTGGGGGATGGCAGTAAGGTCAGCGATGCACAGCAAGAGCACTGGATTTTCTTTACAACATAACCTCAATTTTGCAGTCACCCTCCTCCCCACCAGCCCTGTCCAGGTACGCTGCAGTGATGACCCCACCAGGCCAGTCACCACTGCAAATTACTATGGAAGAATTGTGCAGGGCTCCTTCTCTATAAGGAATGCAGATAGTAGCAGTATATATGGCATACTGAGAATTTTTTTTTAAAAATCTAACATTATATCATTCAAAGTTAATTATCAACTACAGTTAGGGATAGTTTATGAGCATCAAGAATCCTAGAAAGAATCAAGACCTCACCTTTGTCTGCCTGACTGACTGTGAAGGTTTGCTCCGTTAAGTTGTATTTCATATTCTATGAGTTGCTTTTGCAGTTGATGGCGTTCCTATGTGGGAAAAAACATTTTTATATATTTCTGTCTTTTAACATATAATAAATCAACTACAGTATACAAAACACTTTTCATTGGAATGTACACACTGCTCATAGAGATCCAAACACTCCTGAGCCTAGTTCTTAGTGCTTGTGCTTTACCTTTAAAGCTGTAAATGGTTGGCACAGGGCAGGTGGGGCTTTCAGCAGCACAGTAGAGACAACACAGATAAGGCTTCAGTTGGTGCTAAGGGCTGGTAGAGACAACAGCTAGTAGAACTACCATAGCAAGACCCTGGGAGCTCTCCAAGATCCTGCAAGTGCTCTGGGCGCCTTAGACTCCTGTCATGGCCTTTTGACAGGACACCATCAAGCTTCCCCCAACAGCCCCAAATTCTCACAGAACAGGAAACCTTTACGAATGGCTACTTTTCATCCAGCCCTTCCAAATTGATGAAAACCACCAGAAAAGGTTGTTCTAGTTTCAACACTGTTACTTCTACCTCCTACTTGGGTTGCCCAGTCATTCATGCCTTCTTTCCCTCTGCACTAAACACTGTACCTGGATACAGGTAGTTGCTTGGCCTCAAAATTCATATTGAAGAATGAGACCTGGTCTACATATGCATCAGAATGAGGTGATAAGAGTGGATTGTACCATTCCAGACTACAAGTGGGGGATATAATTTTTGAATAAACCCTTACATAAACACCTCCCAGCACTGCCACCTTATCCTCACCTCAGGGCCAAATTAGAAATGGAACCAAAATAGAGCCCAGGAGGAAAAGGTATCCATACACTTAGAGAGCCTTTGAGATCTTTGAATGAATTGATGTACCGTATTTTTTGCTCTATGACTCACTTTTTCCCTCCTAAAAAGTAAGGCGAAATGTGTGTGCATCTTATGGAGCGAATGCAGGCTGCGCAGCTATCCCAGAAGCCAGAACAGCAAGAGGGACCGCTGCTTTCGCTGCGCAGCGATCCCTTATGTTGTTCTGGCTTCTGAGATTCAGAATATTTTTTTTCTTGTTGTCCTCCTCCAAAAACTAGGTGCGTCTTGTGGTCTGGTGTGTCTTATAGAGCGAAAAATATGGTATTTCGTTCTGACCAGAGTGCAAACATATACAATATAACAGAGAGCATACAGATAATAATAGATTAATACACGATAAATAATTCAGATACAAAACAGCTAAAAGATTTAAGTTAAAACCTTAACCACTAATTTAAAACATATTAAGACACTGGCCGTTAGATTCATTCAAAGCTTATCCCCTTAATTTTATAGCAGCAGCACAGAATTTAGCCACTTTTAAGGTAATCTCTGGTTCCCTGTCCTCTACTAAGTATTTTAAGTAGCAATCATCAGTTCTGCTTGCGGTTTGCTGCATGATTGGAGTGATAAACATAGAACGTACAGTATAGCCTTCTAATAATGACAGTGTAGTAGGGCATGAGTAGCAGTTTTGACTTCCTTCAAACCATATAGGCATATTTGCTCTGAATATGGTTTGCCTTCAAATGTGCCCTGCAGTAATGCAGATGGAAGGACATTGAATCTGGCAAGGGCAAAAGTCTTCTTCATTCCCTCTTTGAGTTGTTATTATGTCATAATTTTCAAAAACTGCACACTGCCAATGCACATTAATGGATCAGGTATATAGGGATATGTTACCAGCATAAGGTGGGTGTTTCCCCCTCTCAGCTATGTGAACACTAATCTTCTCTTCTACGGAAGAAAATTCCTATGCTCATATTAATTGCCACTGTGGTGTTCCAATATTAATTAAATCCTTTGCTTGATGAGTCGTCGTCTTCCCCCGCATCTAATTGGAATTGTAAACTAGTCTTCCAACAGCAAAGAAGTCAGTGTTTCGGAATGTGATCCTCAGCAACAACTTCAGGCTACAACCCCCCAGCTTTGAGTGGATTGTACAATACATCAATGAAAATGGATGAATTGCACTGACCATGAGGACCTTCTTCATCTTCCTCCACCATCAGAGATGCAGCAGCTGACCACAAAGGAAAGGAACTTTTCCACTGTGGACTCTGGACTGTGCAATTATCTCCTTAGAGAGGCATGTCCTCCGCCATCATTGCCTGCTTTTAGATAGGCAGTGAAAAGTGTACTTTCTAGAGAGTTTTTTTTTTAGAATTGTTGCCTCCTTGAAAGATATTAGCTTGTGGCAATTTGTTCATTTTGATATTGGCCTGGTTTGCACATAATGCTAACTCAAACCATGGTAACTCAAACCAAATGCTAGCTCAAACCAAGCCCCACTGCACTATATATAAGGGTCTGGTGACTTCTGTTTCAGTGTATCTGATGAAGTGTGCATGCACACAAAAGCTCATACCAAGAACAAACTTAGTTGGTCTCTAAGGTGCTACTGGACAAATTTTTTTATATAGTTTGACTGTGTCAGACCAACACGGCTACCTACCTGAATCTAGAACCATGTTTTAGAATGAACAAGCAAACGTGTGGGCTCCTGGAAAGGAAATTGCAGCTGCTTTGCTGCTTCCCAGTTATGTTGTGGTGCTATGACATGGCTTGAATGAGCATGTCCTCCAAAACTGAGCTCATGATTGAGACAGCTCTAGCCAACCAGGAGTTGTAACCAAGGCTTTCCTATGGTTTACTAATCATGGTTTGCCTAGAGAGCTAAACCACAAGCTTGGGTTTAAGCAATACATTAAGGCAGACCACAACTTAGTGCACCACCAAAACAACTGGGGAGCAACAAAGTGGCTGCAATCCTGTCTCTGCGTGGCCACACCTTTTGTCATTCATGCTAAGGCATAGTTTGGCTTAGCAGCATGCATGAACGCTTTATCTTATCTATTATAAGTATGTACAAAAAGGTGTGTGTCTGAATCAATAAATTAAACTAAACTTTCAAAAATATGGTCACGTATGGGAATGTGCAAGTCTTGTAAAGTAAATAGTTTTGGCATTTGGAGGATCACTAAAATAAAATGTTTAGATGTGTGAGAAGATAGGTCTACTTCATAGATTTTCTAGCTTACATTAAATTCAAAATAAAATCTTGTCAAATCACATTGAGATATAGCCATCGTCTCAAAACTAGCATGACATTCACCCGGGGCAAAGTCCATGAAAAGAAAAGGGCAGGGCAGGAGACGCAAGGAAGCAAGAGGAAATCTGCCACAGCTTGTTCAACAGCAGTACTATGAATGTCACAAGAGGTATGTGGGCAGCAGGCTTAGAATCATAGATCATAGAATCATAGAGTTGGAATAGACCACAAGGGCCATCGAGTCCAACCCCCTGCCAAGCAGGAAACACCATCAGAGCACTCCTGACATATGGTTGTCAAGCCTCTGCTTAAAGACCTCCAAAGAAGGAGACTCCACCACACTCCTTGGCAGCAAATTCCACTGTCGAACAGCTCTTACTGTCAGGAAGTTCTTCCTAATGTTTAGGTGGAATCTTCTTTCCTGCAGTTTGGATCCATTGCTCCGTGTCCGCTTCTCTGGAGCAGCAGAAAACAACCTTTCTCCCTCCTCTATGTGACATCCTTTTATATATTTGAACATGGCTATCATATCACCCCTTAGCCTCCTCTTCTCCAGGCTAAACATGCCCAGCTCCCTTAGCCGTTCCTCATAAGGCATCGTTTCCAGGCCTTTGACCATTTTGGTTGCCCTCCTTGCTCCAGTCACTTGTAAAAACATATTCAATGCTTGGCTGTGATTTTCAACAAACAAACTCAATATTGAGCCAGTTGCCCTGTGGCTGCAGAAGTAAAAGGAAGGGCACCCTAACCCCTGTGATGGGCAACCTATGGCTCTGCAGAGGTTCTTGGACTCCAGCTTCTTTAATCTCTCACCATTAGCCATGCAGGCTCGCTGCAGCTGATGGGAGCTCAGAGTCCAACAGCATCTGGAGGGCTACAGAACTTTCCTCCCCCTACTCTACCCTCTGCCATTGACTTGGAGGACTATGGGCCACGGGAAAGCTATGCCTCCTCTTGCTCTCTTAAGAAAATTGCCACAGAAAGAGGAAGTCTGGTCTAGACTCAGACAAAGGGCAGGGAATGAGTAGATGTAGGAAGACTGCTTCTTCCGCTCTCTGCCACAAAGGAACTGTGTCAATTGCCCTATGACAGCCATTGGAAGAAGAAAGTTGACACTAAAGGGCCTCAGCATTGGGGGTGGTATTAATGTGCTGCAAGTTGCTTTGGATAACATTTAATCAAATAGTGGTATATACAACTATATTTACTTATTTTTAAAAAAATTATCTGTGCACACAGAAATAGATGATAAGTGTAAAAACAACTGTCCCCAATTGCTATTTTATATATGAAATACTCTCTGCACCACAACAACTGAGGAAACTTAAACCATCTGTGTATTTTTGTAAAATGGATGAAGCAAGCACACAGACAATTTACTGTATTGAGGAATTTTAGTGTACACACTTACATCTTCCATGCGCAAAATAAACTGATCCAGCTCGCCAATTCTTTGGTCTTTTTCTTGTAAACTCATCTCGGTAAGTCTCATCTTCTTATTTGCATCTTCAATGGCTGTAAGTAGTCTATTTGTTTCAGACTGTGAAGAAAAGGTTAAAATAGGCAGGATCAGCAATACACTGTATAAGCGGGGTAATGTCCTAAAGCAATGTTCTATCAGGAATATATCTCTGCTTCCAATTCTCTTGTCAGCCTCATCCCCACTCTGAAAATCTTCTCTCCCAGATCCGGGAGAAAGATTGGAGCACAGGAAGCTGCTCTATCCTGACTCAGGCCATTGGTTCACATAGTTCAGCACTGCCTATTCTGATAGTAGCTCTCCAGGGTTTCCAGCAAGAGTCTTGCCCAGCCCTACCTGGAGATGCCAGGGATTGAACCTGGGAGCCTTCTGCATGCAAAGCAGGAGCACCTTCACTGGTCTACAACTCTTCCCCAGAAGGGCAGTAAGCATCAGCTACCAGAGGCCATTTTGCAGTCACAGTCCCCCATGATCCCCAGAAAATCCAACTATGTGAAAAGCTATAGCTACAACAAACACACCCACTTTGTTCCTTCTGACTCTAGACCTACAGGTATTGAAAGCTTAATGACAGTAAGCATTTTGGAAATAACATTATTAACTTACTTTTTCTTAGCAAAGTCAAACAAATGATCTTAAAAGTAACCTATTATAACCCAATCTTGTACATGTTTATATGGAAGTAGAGATGAAGGAGAAATTAAAATCAGTTCACACATTTAAAGCCAAATCTATCAAATTTGCATGTTCCCAGACAATATGAAAACCAAAATGCAGACATCGTTCAAAATTTGCACATCCAAATTTTGTGATATAGTTCTCCAAATAACCAACATTTACAATAAGGCAGTGGAAAGTGTGCATAAAAATGAATATAGTAGTGAAATATTCATTATATTAGGAGAAATTGCTTGCAAAAATATGTACATTAGTCAAACGACATACAAAAATATGTTTATTAGGAGAAATTCACACTAAAAACTGAAACAATTTCATGTGGGCTTTTTAATGGCAAACTGCTGCAAAAATGTTGAGAATTGGTTTTAAGATTGGAAAAATGAGAAACTGAGAGAACCAATATTAACAAATCCTTCCATCCCTATTTGGACACAAGTTCTGCTGAGTCAAATGGAATTAAATTCCAAGTAAATGTGCACAAGACTAAAGGCATTTCAATTTTCTTCCTCTGAAATATTTAGGTTTATTTTTTTCCTTTTTATTGATTTTACAACATATCCTCACACCACAGTGTACACTGGAAGATGACTTGGCTTCCTGCTACTACACTAGTTGGTAAACTAGTCTGTACACATCACGTACATGTTCAGTTGAAATCAAAACAAAACAAAAACTATAAAACAAAGCATGTGTCCATCACTCAGCCTTGCAGCAACCCATCAAAACCATTTCCTCTTTACAAGTGGATGGACTAGGCACAGCTACGCAGCAAGAGGCCTGCTGAAACTCACAGCCTGGGGTTTCCATGTTCTGTTTAGTGTAAGACTCTCCCACCACCACAATAATACACAAGACAGGAAAAAGCTTCCCACGTACTATTAGAGTTTCTTTCTCAAGTTTATGTTTTTGTTCTTCTTCTCGTAGCTTCTCTTCATATTGACTGTATAGTTTTCTGGTCATCTCTCTCATTACTTCTGCATTTGCTTCCTGTGAACATTCTACCTATTAAAAAAATGAGGACATTTCTCACACCCAAATGAAACAGGTAAGACAGAAAGCGAAAGGAATATATTGGCAGAAGAAAATCAGATGCCATAAAGCAGAAGCTCAAGAAGTTGTCCTAAGACATATTATGCCTGAAGCTGAAAATCCAAACCCCCTCCACCCCCCAGCCTTTCAACTGAGGTTGGTTGGCCATCCATCATGGATGCTTTACTTGAAATCCTGCACTGCAGGAGATTGGACTAGATGACCCTCAGGGTCCCTTCCAAATCTATGATTCTATGATCCAACCTGGGACACAATCCTGAAACCACCAGAGAGTTGCCTGGCACAGGCCTCTTTCAAATTAAAGGGACCTATGCAGGAACACAGCTCCTGGTCACTTCAATGGGACTGGCACCATATATATATTACATTTTACCTTACTTTTCGGCAGAAAAAAGGCTCCCAGACCAGCTTACAAATACCAAGACTATATATACTAGGCTTTCACTCTCCGCTTTCTCAGCCTACACAGCTGTTCCCCATCATAACAGAAAACAGAGTTGCAACTAAAATTCATGAACACTACCAACAAAAACAAGGGGCAGGAGAATAGGCAAGTTTTGAGGTAAACACATCCTGAATCCTGTGTCAATAAATGAGTAATGATATAACATTCCACAGATACTGCCTTTCCAACCAGTCACTGTTTTGAAAAGATTATCACGTTCCTCAGGCTGGGAGGCACTGCAATTTCCTTTTCCAGGCGTCGTCAGCAGTAGGATCCTCCACCACCAACCCATGCATTGTATTGCCTCAGCTTACCTTGAGTTTGAGCACCTCGTTTTCAACTCTGGCAGTTTCCAGCTGTTTCTGCTTTTCCTTCAGTTTTTCCATAGACTGTTCATGTGTTTGTTTCAGATTTTTTATTTGGTCTCGTATAACTGTATTCTCCAAAGTAACATCAACTAAAGTTTTCTGTGAATATAATTTTTAAAATACAAAATTAATTCAGTTGTTGAAAAACTGGGGAATCTTGAAAAAGGCATTTTTTAGTGGCTGGGGAAACTCAGCCAATATTATTATTATTATTATTATTATTATTATTATTATTATTATTATTATTATTAAAAGCTTCCTGTTTTTTTCTCCCAGCATTCCCTCCCCACCCCCCGTTACTCCTTTGAGAGGGATGCAAGGACCAGACTTTCTGAGTGCTCCTACCAAGCAATACATATTGAACAAACTTTAAGATCAGACTTACCAAGTTTGTGCTGTACAAGAGACCCACAAATACAACAGATTATTTGTAGGACCCAGTTCTATGTAAGATTTCTGAGAGCATGGGTGGAGAACCTTCAGCCTCTCCACTTGGCCGGCAAAACCATTTTGGCCAAGCCATACCCCTCTGACCTAGGCTTGATGTCATATATAACGTCAGGTTTGAGGCAAGTGAAGCCCTGGCTCAGCCTAAAGGTGTTTGCAAGCACCACACACCAGCAGGGCTGGGCGATATCTGGTTTTCAATCTCATAATATATCACCAGCTAAACATGATGTTGTAGTGATATATCACAATGTCTGGAAAGAAGGAAGAATGAGGAGATAAGGCAGGGAAGGGAAAAGCAAGCAGCCAGCGTTAATTCCTGGATGTGAACTTCAAAGCGGTTTGAACTGGCTCAGTAGGCAGCCCTTCGTAGGCAGCACAGGTGATCAGTGACACTGTTCACAGGTTCTGCCACTTCATGGCGAGGTTAGGCAGGTAGAATGTAACTGTCGGGGTGCTGCAAGGTGCCATACATGCCAAGTAGCCACAGGGCACTGCTGGCCTCCTGGGGCACCAGCCTCCCTGAAACCGAGGCCATTCGCGGCACAGCCTCTCCCCAAAGCCAGTCCAGGGCTGCTGCCAGCTCTGGCTCATATTGATGGCCCCTCCAGAGCGTTGGCTCATGCCGTGCAAGGCGCCAGAAGCAGCTCCATTCTGCCTTAGTGCTAAGGTGCGGTTCCTGGCTGCAGCAATCACAGCCACCAGCACATGCCAAGAACACAGCTTCAGAGGCAAGGAAGAGAAGCCACGGATGCTTTCCGTGTGCTCTTACCACTGCAGGCAAGCAGGTGGGTGAGGGAGTGAGCACACGCAAGAGGTGGGCGCAGGTACAGCTGCCACCCCCAGACCCACTCAAGTATCTTGGGAGGGACCTTCAGCAAAACACTGGTGACACCCAGGAGCGAAAGGCACGGTGCTGGCATTCACAATTTATTGCTAGGTCAGAAATTCCATAATTGTTACCGCAATAGAGACTTCAAACTGGTTTTGTGCAATGTATTGATAAATCGCCTAGCCCTACCTACCAGTTTGGAACACTCCTTACAAAGCACTCCTCAAGACTTGAAGAGTGCTTTGATAGGGGCCTTGCATGCTGTGCATTTGCCCTCATGGTTTGGTTTCAAACCCTCTCAATAAAAAGGGTTCTCTGATGTCATTTTGATATCAGGTGATTAAAAGGTGTGTGGTCCCTATCCACTTGTCAAACTTTGCCCACAGAAAGTGGGGGAATCCAATAAACTTTCTCTACCCCTGCCCTAGAATTACTAGTGAATAGGGAATGGTGATGGAGAGGAGAATCTTCTGGTGCAAATCCATCCAAAAATAAACCAAGAAGCATTGTAGATTACTGTGAAATAACAGACTACCAAGCATGAAATGCTGGCTTTAAGACCAAAACACAATACATTACAACACAATACATTACAACACAATACAACACAATACTTTAATACAGTGGGCTCACCACTTACACGAGGGTTAGGCTCCCGGGGTCAACATGCAAAGGCAATATTGTACAAAGTCAGGAACCCCTTAAACTGCCTCCCTGGGAGGCAGAGCACTGCTTACTGGGCTCTGGAAAAGCTTCCAGAGCACTCTGGGACACTCCCAAAGTCCTCAAGCAGCCCAGGCTCAGAGGTGCGAGGGAGGTTCCCAAAGCCCTCGCGCCTCCTTACCAAAGCCTGATAAATGAGGTGGAAAGCTGCTCACCAGGCTCTAGGAAGGAGGCACATGGGCTTTGAGAGCTTCCCAGGACCCTCCTGCAACCTTCCCAGATCCCTGTAAGCAAGGAAAAGCCATTGGGAGTGCAAGTGGGTGGAGAAATAAATAAATGGATAGCAGCGAACATCGAGTTTCCCCTGCTCTTCATTTATTTATTTATCCCCCACCCTCACACCCACACATAAGGTTGCAGTAGCATAAGTAAAGCAAACTTAAGTTGTGGGCCCACTGCATTTTATATTAATTTATCTTGCAGAAAATGATGTAAGCACTTAACTCTAAAATGTAAGTTATGTGCTTTAATTCACAATGCTTTTCTACCACTGGATATTTAAACGAACAGAGTCCTAGCTCTAAATGTTTAACTAATTGTCATTTTGGCCTACCGATGCTTTATACAACTGACGTAAGAGTAGTGATGTTTGCCAACATAATCATGTATCTATGGTGACCATACTATCAGCAATTTACCTGCAACTCAATTGAGGCTGAGGTCAACGAGTTATTCATTTCACTGAAGCTATTCAGAGCTGCAGAGTGCACTTCTATGTGATTGTCCAATGATTCTTGTTGAGCACTTGATACCTGAAGAAATATAAGCAAGATTTCCCCCTTAACTTAAGATAGCAGCAACTGCAAGCTTACCAGTTGTTTTGTATTAAGGTTACCTGTTTATACAATGTGTTTTACAGGCATCTATGGAAATACATGTGCTCCATCATTACTTGTCACAGTTCACACTTTTGCAAGGGCAAGTAAAGTTGTGTTCTATGCTTGGCAATGAAATATGTCCTGGCTGCCGTTAAGAGTCCACTAAAGCTGTCCCAATGCACCTTCCTCAAAAGAAGTGCCAAAGGCATGAATCATCTTTGACTTTGTGGTTCCTGCAGAGTAGTACCCCATGTTGTATGGCAAAAGACACTTGAAACTTGAAAGCTTCAGAAATGATGTGTAATAATTCATTAGTGTGTGGCTGTCCTAGAGGTCACATTCAAACAATATTTGCACTTAATACTGCTCTCTGTATTGCGCCCCTAATATCTATTTTTATAATATTCCTGTAAAAATGCCCCACAATTTACAGATGTTAAAATATTGATCACAAGGTGCATTAAGCACCTGACCCAGAATATCTTCAGGGCAAAATACAAAATGGCACTATACTGACATTGCAGCCAGATATATACTAGCATAGATGTATAGAGAGAGACTAGATAAGGAATCCAGGTGGCCTGTGCTTAATGCTTTGAAGGGAAAAAACGACAAATCCAAGACAAGAGTGAATGTAGAGATCTGCTTCACTGAAACAGAAGGGAGGATAGTGCATACAGCAGCAAAATCTGAGAGAGGGATACAGCACACTGACCAGCATGCGTAATTTTGATCACAAAAACACACCACCAGAAAACGCCACAGTAATACAAACAATGCCAAGTAAGATGAAAGATCTAGACTTGCCAACATCCAATGAGAGCCATGTCTAGATGAAATGTGCATGGACTGGGGGCACTCCTCCATAAATATGTGAATTATTCCACAAAAAGTTTACTAACCAGTGGCAGCTAGGCCAGCAGGGTGTACTTTGGAGACATATGCAGGACAGAGAACCAGAGAAACACAGACAGATTTTAAAGGGTGGATTAACCAGGGAGGACAAAGAAAATGGAAGCGTGAAAGCACCCTATAGCATGTATTTCCACGCTAAGCTAAAAAGAGTGAAGGAGCTACATTAGGCAGAGACACACTGGTTGTGGAAGTAGTCCTTGCTTCTGACTTATTCATGTTTTATAAATGTAACCATCTTTGAGCATCAGACCAATGCTGTATCCAATGTTGATGGGAATAAAATATTCTTATTCATTCCACCTAAACAGCATCAACGTACTGAGAATTCAGTAATTATTAAGCTTATCAATTTTGCCATCTTTAAAGTACATGAGTACTTACTGCCAGTTCATTTGTAAGCTCTTGGATTTTGCGTTTCATTTCATCATATTCGCCATACATTTTCTTTCTTACTTTTTCCAATGTTAATCTCACCTAAGAAAATAAAATATATAAATCAAAATATTGAATCTTGCTTCCAGTTCTGTGTAGATTATCATTTCCACAGCCCAAACATATTGATCTATTTATAATGATAACCAGTGCTTTTTTTCGGGGGGGAAGCAGGGGAGATGCATACCCCTAAACATTTTGTGAATCTAAGTTTGGTCTCATTGAGGGGCAGTATTTCAATATGAGTAGGAAAATGAGAGTACCCCTAAAAAATTTTTTTAGAAAAAAGCACTAGTGATAACCAACTAAATCCAATATAACAAATCCTATTTTTATTTTTAATGAACAGCATCCTGTACAGAAAATTCAACTCACATCTCTTATATATTTCATTTCTTCTTTCAGCTGTTGAGTTGACCATCCATAAACCACCATTTCTTTGTTATGATTATCATCAGATCTACGCACCACACCATACACCACACCGTGCGATAAGTTCCCTGCAGACAATCCATTGGGAACCTGGTAGAGTTGCTATATAAAAATAAACAAACTTGTGTTACAGTCACTCTGAATTTCAAAATATTTTAACAAATCTGGAGCAGCTAACAATTCCCAAATACTGGATGCGTTCCTTCACCATTGTGAACTCAATTAAGAATAGTTATGTGTATATTTTCAAGTAAGTGCTTTTAGAATTCTATTTTTAGGGTTCCAAAAATCCCATGGAAAATAGAGATGGCGACTACAAAGGTCAATTAAGCTTGGTACTGATCATCTATCTAAATAACCAGTAACTTCTTGCAGCCCTTGCGCTAAATGGTTCACATCCACAGAGGCATTTTAAAACCAATTTAAGTATATAGCCTAAAGTGTCAAATAATTACATAAAGTCACGTT
This sequence comes from Podarcis raffonei, assembly GCF_027172205.1. Taxonomy (NCBI): domain Eukaryota; kingdom Metazoa; phylum Chordata; class Lepidosauria; order Squamata; family Lacertidae; genus Podarcis; species Podarcis raffonei. The sequence continues at coordinate 6,053,485 of NC_070615.1, forward strand.
GTAATACATGTGTATGACCAGACTGCCTCAGAATTCTGACTCATCAATAAAAATACACTGTTTTGTTTTGAAAGGAGGGGGAGCAAGCATATGCAATTTGAAATGGGTGTGTCGCCACACTGAAAAACAGTTTTTCATTTCCTGGGTTAAATATTTCCTTTGTTGCTTTGGTATCAACCACTCCCCTACCCTCATTATTCATATTGAAACATTCAAGAATTATTTCTGTGAAATACCAAAGAGCAAAGTAGTTTGAACTGGGAACAACTGTTTTAGAAGTATGTACTTTTCCAAGGACTTGAAGACTGCACACAGAACAACAAGTTCTGGCAGAATTCTAAGTGCCACATTCTCCCCACATGCACAAAATGGGGGGGGGATGCTCTATATTAGTACAGTGGTACATTGGTTTAAAGGGACACGGATGGCGCTGTGGGTTAAACCACAGAGCCTAGCACTTGCCGATCAGAAGGTGGGCAGTTCGAATCCCCGCGACGGGGTGAGCTCCTGCCAACCTAGCAGTTTGAAAGCACGTCAAAGTGCAAGTAGATAAATAGGTACCACTCCGGCGGGAAGGTAAACAGCGTTTCCATGCGCCGCTCTGGTTCGCCAGAAGCGGCTTAGTCATGCTGGCCACATGACCCGGAAGCTGTACGCCGGCTCCCTCGGCCAAAAAAGCGAGATGAGCACCGCAACCCCAGAGTCAGCCACAACTGGACCTAATGGTCAGGGGTCCCTTTACCTTTACCTTAATCCGTTCTTAAACCAAAGCATTCTTAAACCAAGGTGTGCTTTCCCATAGCAGTGGGGGACTCAATTTACAAATGGAACACACTCAACAGGAAGCAAAACATGTTCTTATTCCAAAGCAAAGTTCACAAACCAAAATACCTACTTCCGGGTTTCCAGCGTTCTTAATCCAAGTTGTTCATAAACTAAGCTGTTCTTAAACCAAGGTACCACTGTACTGTCATGAAGAGTGTTCACCTTTTACAGTCGTACCTCGGAAGTCGAACAGAATCCATTCCAGAAGTTCGTTCGACTTCCAAAACGTTTGGAAACCAAAGCGCGGCTTCTGATTGGCTGCAGGAAGCTCCTTCCACTCTGCAGTTTTAATCTGAAATCTTAGGTGCAGTACTGCACTCAGAGATCAGAAACTGCTCACGCTAATGAAATTCCCTGTTGCAAAATGCAACTAGAACAATGGGAGTTTTGAACGCTGACAGGGAGTAACAAACAGGGGGAAATCTGTCAGGAAATAACTTCCAAGGATGTGTGTGCTAAATCAAACACAGGCATATTTCTTGCACAGCACACCTTAGAAATCATACTTTTCCATGTCGAAACCCTAGGTTTTGCAAAAGTCCAGTAGACTGCCATTTATCCTGCTTAAAGCTGCAATCCTTATACGCAATAACCTTGGAGTAAGTCATTGAACTCAAAGGTAGTACCCCTTTGAGGGGTGCCCATTGCTTGCACAATGACATTCAGTTTCCCCCCCCCCTCCCCATGGCCCCTATATCTGTTCTGGGGATTATTCCAACCCTCCAGAGGGGATCTGGAGAGGTGGGGGGAACATGAAGAGGAGAGGAAGGGGAAGTGCCATTGTGCAAGAAAATCAATGTGCTACCAGATCTATCTACTTGGATTCTGCCCAATGGGACTTACTATTGAGTAGACATGTATAAGATTGTACTACAGGTCCCTTCTCTTTCCAAAGAAGTTGGTGAAAACTGAGGATATTCAGCCCAGCACAATGGCTACCTCACTACAATCCTGACTTCAGATCATTTCTAAGTTGAATAGCACTGGCCTTAGCACTAAGATCCCATGGGAACTCTGCTGTTTACTTCCCTCCATTGTGAAATGTGCCTGTTTATTCCTATTCTGCCCTTCCTGTTCTTCCAACATCTGCCATTTCTTCTCTTCTCTCCCCTCCCCACATTTTGTTTACCATCTAGACTGATTAAGAGTTCTGGAAAACTTGAAACTTGTAAACTTTTCTGTAACGTTTTGATTGATTTAATAAAGGTATTGCCCAAATGTGGATTTGTGAGTTTTTCCTATGGACCAACGTTGATCCCTTCCTCTTTTGTATATTTTAAACTAGTTACTGATCCCTCGGAAGACTTTCACTGCTGCCCTGAGTGCTGAATGTTTGACAGTCACCTGGTTCACACGTAATGCTAACCCATGGTTTGTTAAGCCAAAATGTGGTTAGTTTTAACATTAACAAAATGTGGTTTGTTTCCAAACCCAACAGCATTCCTTAACCATGGCTTGTTTGTCCACCTCATCCCAGACACTCACCAACTTACAAAAGCATGAGACATCAGTAGCTGGAAAACCAGGCAGATGGCCTTCTTGGTAGTGGCACCCTCCCTTCAGATGTCAAGGAGATAAAGAATTAAACAACTTTTAGAAGACATCTGAAGGTAGCCCTGTTTCAGGAGGTTTTTAACACTTGATGTTTTATGTTTTTAGATATGCTCTAAGCCACCCAGAATGGCTGGGGAAACCCAAGCCAGATGGATGGGGTGTTGTTGTTGTTGTTGAAACAAACCAATTTGCCTATGAAATGACTTATAGGTTATTGAATAAACCATGGCTAAAAGAAACCATGGTTTATATGCAAATACAGCCAGTAGTCCATAAGGGCCATTGTGAAAGCTTTCCAACTATGCCCATTAGCTTACATCTACATTTTAAAAATCATGCTGGCCCTGAGCCAAAGAAGCGGGAAAGGAAGACCCACATCCAAAGTTAACATTTTTCTTTATCACTCTTATAGACACAATGCCACATCACAAACAGAGTTTTCAGATACCTACAAATATAAAGGCAGCTGAGCTGCAGCTTGGAAAAATAAGCAAAAGCCTTGTTCTATGCTTACAATCACTGACATACAAAAAACTAATCAATGGAAGAGAGTTAGCTTTCAAGCCACAAGCTTTGAAAAATACTGTTCAAAATGAGGCATATAAGCTTTAGAACATTTGTGAACATGTACTTGGCAATAACTGAAACAGGTTTTAGAGGAAGCTTCCCAGCCTTGCCTTATTAAAAAACTAAATTCTTCAAGAGCAGATATTAAGCAGAGCAAAGGCATATCTTTTTATGCGCTAGTAACTGCCACTGCACTTTCTTTAGCAATGTCACACTAAGCATACATAAAACAATGGTATCTTTCTCTGCCCTTTTTGCTACCTCTCTACTGCTTTTCTCCCAGAAACAGAAATTAGTGTCCTGTCCCGTCCCCAACCCATGAAATGGAACAAAACTGCCCCCCTTTCCTTCCTTAGCACTCTGCTACTCAAAGCATTCTTATTCATTTTATATTTAGACCACCCTTTATTAAAAATCACAATTTTCTTCCAGCTTAGCAGCATCCCCAGAAATGAGTTATTAATTAACAAGATTTTCAATTCATTTTTTTAAGAACCATGCTCTACAAAGTGCCTCACAACACATATAAAATATAAAGACACATTCAAATATTGGGGAGAAGACCAGTGAGAATATTCCTAGATGCAACTGAGCACAAAAAGGTAAGACAAGGGCAGGGGCAAGTTTCACCCAGGTTAAAGATCCAGCTTGGCGCATGTGCACGAACAAACACACACACCACACACACTTGCATACACACAGATACAGGCTCGGAGCCTCAATCACGCCGTTATGGAGGCTTCACCTGGGGCAAAAAATATGGCTAGCCTCCCCTCCCCCAGCTATGGCTCTGCCTCCCACACATTCCATTTCATGTTAAAAGCAAACAACACATAAACCCTTCATATGTTCACAGGCCAGACTAGTGGATAACAATGTTGCTGCCTCATCACATTTAGCTTGGCCTATGTGGCTTTTTAGTAACTTCTTGCCCATGGCAAATAAGAATTGGTGACAAGCATAGAGCGCGGGTGGCGCTGTGGGTAAAAGCCTCAGCGCCTAGGGCTTGCCAATCGAAAGGTCGGCGGTTTGAATCCCCGCGGCGGGGTGCGCTCCCGCTGCTTGGTCCCAGCGCCTGCCAACCTAGCAGTTCGAAAGCACCCCCAGGTGCAAGTAGATAAATAGGGACCGCTTACTGGCGAGAAGGTAAATGGCGTTTCCGTGTGCTGCGCTGGCTCGCCAAATGCAGCTTGTCACGCTGGCCATGTGACCCGGAAGTGTCTCCGGACAGTGCTGGCCCCTGGCCTCTTAAGTGAGATGGGCGCACAACCCCAGAGTCTGTCAAGACTGGCCCGTACGGGCAGGGGTACCTTTACCTTTACCTTTATAGAGAAAGAAAGCTGGTTCTTTTTTGTCCTGGCTGTTGTTGTGACACATTTACATGGACAGACAAGCTAGTCATTGTTTTATCTGAGCTAGTAGTTTCTGCGAACTTATTTGCAAGGCTGTCTTCCATCACAGACAACTCTGGCATCTCACAAAACACATTTAGTCATGAAGACAATGAGGCATGTAATGGTTAAATAAAATGTGCTGATCAGCTTACAACAGTTGTTTGGCAGGGTCATCCAGTTAGTGCCACTGAACCACCAGCCTGACACTGTGCCTCAAAAGAATGAAGCCCAGCCCCATTTCAAAACCTACCTTGGCATTTATAGAGCACAGCTATTTCCATATGGCCTCGTGAAATTGTGGGTGTGATGATAATAGAGCTATTACTAAGCTTTTAACGTTGCTTCACCTCTTTGTGAGCCTCACTTTGCAACGAAGGCCATGGGGGCAGGGAGAGAAGTGTGTCACCTGTGCCTTGCACATTCAGCACCATACCCATTTCTGCATATAAAAGTTCTTATACACAAGTTCCCACACTGGATCTATGAGTGTAGGATTAACTCTTTCCTTCATGCACCCCAGTTTCAATTACACCCCTCCAGCTACTATTTTTTTCATTGCAGGGAAATGCATACAGGTGCATATGGACACCTACATGTTTCTTCCCATGGGGCAAAGGACAGATGGAGAGGATTTAAACCAGGAAAGCACCACAAGGAATAAAAGTAGGGGTAGGAACCAAAAACCTCCCCCAGATCCAATCGGAGCTCCCACAGGAAATCCTAATTACCAAGATCCTAATTACATATTTTCTGAGTTGCAATTAGTTGTGCCCAAAAAGTCAGAAGATGCTGACTGAAAATTTATGCTACAGTATTAACACTGGTCAGGGCCCTAACTGTAAACTCTGAGGATTTACAGCTGTCAACTGGCCAACACCAGCAGAATGTGTAGCACAGCACTTATCTGACAACACAGCACTGCAGCCACATCTGAAGAAGAATCGTGGAATTCACAGCTTTTAATTAATGTTTAGAGACAACACAGATACGGGAGGGAATTTTTAAATTGCTGACTGAGCTGGGGGCACAGATTGGCTTTTCTGAGCAGTTAAGTAGATGGCTTTTATCAGAATATTGTTTATTATGATGATTTTATATTTTGCTGTAGAATGTTTTGGGATTGTTATATTTAATTTTGGATCATTGTATTTATGTATTACTATTTATAAGTGTAAATAATAATACTTCATGCTCATGTAACATACAGTGGTACCTCTGGTTACGTACTTAATTCATTCGGGAGGTCCGTTCTTAACCTGAAACTCTTCTTAACCTGAAGCACCACTTTAGCTAATGGGGCCTCCCGCTGCCGCTGTGCCACCGGAGCACGATTTCTGTTCTCATCCTGGAGCACGATTTCTGTTCTCATCCTGAAGCAAAGTTCTTAACCCGAGGTACTATTTCTGGGTTAGCGGAGTCTGTAACCTGAAGCGTATGTAACCTGAAGCGTATGTAACCCGAGGTACCACTGTATTAACATTCTGTAATATTTACAACAGTTCTATACTATAGAATCATTATCCCCACATTTCTAGTCAGGGACTGGTGCGGAGAGAACAATAGCTCTCTAAGGTCACTAGTAGATTCATGATTTAACCACATTTGAACTAGCGGTGACTCAAATCCCACTATTAAGACAGCCATAACACTTCTGAATCCTAGGTCTTAAAACCAATTACCCTCACTCCCTTGCTCTTTCATATGCCTAGAATTGCTCCCATTACACAGGTGTAAGTCTTACTTACTTCACATTCCTCCTTAAAACCCACTATTTCCATTGGCATAACCACCTAGTTCCCATGTCCTGCTGCAGCTCTGCTTCCTTTTCCTTCAGAATAAAGTTGGCCAGCTTATGCGTGCTTTTTAAAAAGAGTGAACAATGTAATATGGATATGCACTTTGGTCTTAGTTTTGCCCAAAAAGGAACGGGGGGGGGGCATGCCTTCCAATAAAACAATTGGTAATTTTGTAAAGCACCAAAATGTACTCCATTTGCAAAATCTGTGATGTGTAGTGCAGATTTCTAGAACTTTTTTTCAGTGCATGCCAACAGACTCATCTGAATTTTTTTTAGATGGATTAATATTTACAGGGTGAAGCAAACATCAGCAAAATTTCGTTAACTTACCTTTTTTGTCCTTTCAGTCTTATTTTTAATTTCCTGAGAAAGCGAGTTTTCTTCGGGGGGCAAGGTCAAGCGTAGCCGACACACGTTTGCCTAGAAGAAAGACAAAGCTCTTCTTTCAGTATATTAAAAACATTACTGTCTTTGTGAAAAGAATGAAAAGTAACTTTCTAAGGGATAGCTTGTTTACTTCAGGGAACAAGAAAAACAGACGTTTTTATAACAGAAATTATTAAATACTGTTGAAAGACAAGGGAGGGTTAAAGCAGGGCTATCTACAAGCAACAGTTTTCTCCATAAGTCAAACTCATTCAATGGCAAATGGAATTATTACTATAACAATATTCTCATGGACAACAGGTATTTGCAAATTTGTTTTAAAAATTGAATAAATTTTATTAGCTTTTATAAAGAGCGATACAAAGATAATTATCAAATACCTTTTTCTCCAAACTAAAAAGTTAATCTAAGTAAAATAAAAACATAGATCCAGAGGAAAAGAAGAGGAAAAGATGGAAAGAAAAGGAAAAAAGAAGAGAGAGAGATAGAAGGATTAAAACAGAGAAAGAGAAAAATAAAGTTAAGAAACTAACGAACTCCCCATTCTTCTTCTGTCAGCTATATATATACATTATTCAATTCATCCACTCCAATATAACACCCAGCACAACTACTTTCTATAAACTTCAGCCTTTAAATCCAAATGTCATTATTTCTTTTTCACGCAAAAAGTCTATGAGAGGCTTCCAGTCTTTAGTAAATGTTAACAATGACTTTTTTTCTGATTAAACATGTTAATTTCACCATCTCAGCTAAGTCTAATAATTTTAATAACCATTCCTCCATTGTTGGTAATGATGAGTCTTTCATCTTTTATAAATAGAGACTGAACTAGGTGGGGGGAAAGTTAATTACAGTATACCAGAGAAAATACATTAAAAATCACACAGCAGTCTTACTCCTCTGAAAAACGTAGTTTCTCACTGCTTTCACTTTGGTGAGCAAACATTTTGAAATGGTTGTCAGTATATTTTTTCAAGACACAATAAAAGGAACTGAGAACACATATTGTGATACTGTAACACATGGGTAGGCAAACTAAGGCCCGGGGGCCAGATCCAGCCCAATCGCCTTCTAAATCCAGCTTGCGGATTGTCCAGGAATCAGCGTGTTTTTGCATGAGTAGAATGTGTGCTTTTATTTAAAATGCATCTCTGGGTTATTTGTGGGTCATAGGAATTCGTTCATATATTTTTTTCAAAATATAGTCTGTCCCCCCCACCCCAAGGTCTGAGGGACAGTGGACCGGCCCCCTGCTGAAAAAGTTTGCTGACCCCTGCTGTAATATTTACATATTACATATTTACATAAAATAACACAGATAGGGGTGAAGGAACTTTTTCACACTGACAGCTAAATTCCCTTCTAGACAGCCTCCAAGGGGCAACATGCCAGTGGTGGGTGAGACCAGAAGCAAAAGCGGGAAGAGCAATGAATGGAAATTTTACCACTGTACTGTAAGTAGTTTTCACATACATTCACAAAGCTCACTCTGTCCTCCATCCAAATAAGCAAGAGGCATTTTGAGAGTTCAAGGACATATTCCAGGCAAAGACATTAAAGGGCAGTGCAAAGTAGGGCCATTGAGTGGTGTGGACTGGAGAGAGGGGCTGTGACTAAAGAGATAATGTAGAGGAGAAAGAATTGCAAGTGCCGGATTGGAAGGCCTGAAGGGCCACATTTGGCTCCTAGGTCTGAGTTTTCTTGCCCCAATATTAAGGCTTATTGGGATCAAATTTTGCTTGACATTACGTTACTGATGAGACGTGTTAACATTCCACTATTTTTATTAAAATTGAACCTATGAGTGTTGCTTTGCTACATGAATAGAGATAGCAAGTGTTCCAAAACATAATAATGGCTTTGTAATAGCAAGTGTTATCAGCTGATCTCAGTTTTCTGTCCCCTACAGCATACAAAGAATGTGCATCCTGGAATGATAACAGCCTACACTATCAAATTAGTGGAAAAACTATTTAGAGGAGGATGACTGTTTTAACAGCCCTTTCATTAGATCTACCAGTGTTTTAACACAGCATTAAAGAGTCAAGATCTTAATCTGGTTTATGAAACATTTCAGAAATAATTTACATAGTTTTAGTTAATGTTTCAAAGTGATAATTGCCAGTATCCAAGATAGCAGCAACATCATCCTTGTTACCTCATTCCTTTCGGGCCTTTTCATTCATTAAGCAGCAGCAAACCTGGGTTTATTTCTGGAAGCACACTTCACAAAGAGCTACAACCAAGCCTAGATTCCTGAGTGTGCAAACACATGATACACTTTTATGCCAACACAAGTTTTATCCCTCTAGTTCCTGCTTGTTTCCACTTCAAACTTCTTAGGTACACACTTAAAAAAACCCATAATGTATGAATAACAACATTCTTGGTGAAGGACCCAAGCTCTTAGTAGCTAAATCTAATGCCTCTATGCTGACCATTCTCTGTTAATGTCAATCTTACAACCAACTTCTCTTCAGACTCAGGAAAATACTGTACGTATTTTGGACCACACTAAAAATAATAAACTGATGCTTCAACAAAACAAATGTGTTGTACCTGGCACACATCATAAGCAAACATTCTCAAGCATACAGGTACAAATTAAATCCAATCAGGTTTAAAAATGTGCTGTGAACCCAACACTTCTGCATTTCTAGTCACATTAAGTCAGGGGCGGGGGGCGGGGGGGGGAATAGGATTGCAGCTGTGGTCAGGTTACCTTGATATGAATCCAGAAGTATGGATGCATAATGGAGGAATGAGTAACTCTGGAGAAAATTTACAGTAGTCAAAGTACTTTTAACTAACAATTTATTTTACATTTGCTTTACTGAACAGGCGCATTTTGGGTAACTTCTCTCAGAAGGCTAAAGGCAGCCCTCCAAATTCTTTGACCAAGACAGTAAAAGAGACACGCAGATTAAGGTATGTGTGGTGGAATTTATCACTGCAAGATGGGTCACTGGTTTAGGCTATGTTCACATTTGGCCTTAAAATGCAGCAAAGTTGTTCCCCCTTGCTGCATTTCAAGTTGTATTTTTACTTGCAGAACACACCATTACCTGTTTTGTTACTTACACACACACCAAACTCCTATTCAGTAAAGCCATAATCTGTGCATGTGCTGTCATCTGCGCATGTGCAATGGATATCTAAAATGTACACACCTCATCTTAACAGGAGTTTACATTTTCAAATCAGATGGAAGTTAGTTTGAGGGAAAATGTATCAAACAGCAATATTTCTCAACAAACTATATGAAGCCTATGCATTGTGACTAATGTCATACATACTCAGATTCAAACATTAGCATTGGGAGCGCACTGGAGCCAGAGAAAGCAGTCATGTGTTCACAGCCTTAGACAACTTGAAAATGGGCTTAGACAATTACATAAAGGAAAGCTCAATCAATGGCTACTAGTGACACTGGGTTCATGCCTTTCAGGGTGGAACTAAAAATGTAACTACAGTACACAGATCCTTTTCATTATTACTTTTTAAATCAATTCTTCCACCAAAGGGCCTAAGATGGAGAGCACATGTTATCTTCACACCAGTCCTCTGAGATAGGTAAAAGTGAGAAAGCACACAACTGGCCCAAGGGCACCCAGTGAGCTTCATCATTAAACAGGGATTCCAGCATAGGTCTCCCCTACCAAAGTCCAGCACATAATCCACTACAACACAGATTAATAAAATATTTGCATGGCACCAGGATGGTCCAACCACATCAGCTGCTCAAAGCAACACTTTGGAATAGCACAGAATCAGACTCTCGAATCCAAACATCTTCAGTGATGCTGCAATAGATCCTGGATTGCAGCCACTTAGCAGGTTTCTCAAGCCAACTCACATGCATTCATGTATACTTCCTTAGATATATGCTGACCTTTGAGGTTAATCCTCTTCAATGATACACCCATGCCAACCATAGTAAATTACTTTCTCTACAAACACATAGTTTACACCTTCTACATTTTAGGGGAGGTTGCCAACAAGCCAAAATTTTACAGGAATGGCCATTATTTTGTTTCTTTGCCAGAATAAATGTAGAGAGAGAATGCAAAATTCTGAGTTTGACTCATTGTTATTTCTTTAAAATGGTACCTTTCGGAAGAAGGCAGAGCAGTCTGCACATGCTCAGAAACTGACATGCTGGATGAGACCATGGTGAATCCAGCCGTCTTGTCCAGCATCCTGCTTCCTACAACAGCCAACCTGATGCCTCAAGAAAACCCACCAGCGCAGCATGAAGACAACAATGCTCCCCCACTGTTGCTCCCTTGTATTTGGTAATCAGTAGTAGACTGCTTCAAGTTTGGAGGCTCCAAATGGTCATCCATCTATTATTAATTTACAAAGCCCTAAACAACTTAGGTCCAGGTTACCTCAGGGATCACCTGCACCCTTATATCCCAGCTCGATCATTGAGATCACCTACAGGAGCATCGTTGTCAACGCTCAGTTGACAAGAGAAATCAAGCCTTTGGTGTCACAGGCCCAACCCTGTGGAACACTCTATGAGATTCAGCAGACACCTTCTGTGCCAACTTCTAAACACCTACTGAAAACTTTTCTATTCCCCCAGGCCTACACAAACAGTTAAGAATGCCTCTCTCCGCAATGGCTAATTGATCTCTGTTTTTAACATTTTAATATGGTTTTTATTGTACGGTTTTGTTTTACTGCTGTAAACCACTTTGGGCTTTGGTTTGGTTTTTCACATAGTGGTATATAAATATTTCTATAAAATAAATAAATAAGGCATTTCCTCCTAGGCCTCTGTGAATTTGTCAAATTGCCCTTCAAAGCCATCTGAGCCACAGACCATCAGCACACCTTGTGACAGCGTCCTGCTTTGTATGTCATATAAAATATAGTTTAAAACAAGCTATAGACCGTTTAATGTGAAACAGCAGAGTTCTGGGGCCAGAAGTCCTAAGACGCTCCTCCCACTGCTCAAGCCTGGAAACAAAAAGAAGCCAGAGTCTGGTTTGTGCCATCTGAGGCAAGGCGTGTCTTGAAAGAGAGGGGGAAACTTATCTGTATCCACTTTCTCCACAAAAGGCATAACATATTATACACCAATATCCATATTTCCATCTTAAAGCTGTTGTGAGGGACCAATACATTCTACTACTTCTTTTCTTTTTTTGAAAGTAACTATATTATGATGCAGGATAATTCAATCCATAGAGCATGAGACGCTTAATCTCAGACTTGTGGGTTCTAGCCCCACGTGGGGCAAAATATTCCTGTGTTTCAGGGGGTTGGACTAGAAGATGACCCCTGTGGTCCCTGGCGCTGCAGTCTAAACCACTGAACCTCTTGGGCCGGCCGATCGGAAAGTCAACAGTTCGAATCTGTACGATGGCGGTGAGCTCCCCACTGCTCTGCCCCAGCTTCTGCCAACCTAGCAGTTCAAAAGCACACAAGTGCAAGTAGAAAAATAGGTACCACTGTGGCAGGAAGGTAAACAGTATTTCCATGCACTCTGGCACTCGTCACAGTGTCCCGTTGCACCAGAAGCGGTTTAGTCGTGCTGGCCACATTACCCGGAAAGCTGTCTGCGGACAAACACCGGCTCCCTCAGCCCAAAAGAGAGATGAGCGCCGCACCTCATAATCGCCTTTCACTGGACTTAACCATTTACCTTTTACCTTACCATACCATTCTATGATTCTAGGGTAAAGCAAGATTATCCCTTCTATGGAGCAAGGGCATCTTGGCGCAGGTAAGGGGTACAGAACAAAACCACCTTGGCCTGCCCTTCCTCAACCTGCAGCCCTCCAGATGTTGCTGGACCCCAGCACCCCATGAGCCATGCTGGGTGGGGCTGATGGGCGTTGGAGTCCAGCAACCCCTAGAGGGCAGGGGCCCTGCCTTCAAGGCACCCAAGCCCAAAACAGTGTAAGGAAGGCATCCCATTTCCCCCGAGGTTTCGCCTCGATTTTCTTCCCGCCTTTTTTCACCCCGAGGGAACTCGCTTCGCGCATGCGCCTCCTGTTCCTGAGGTAAGTTGCGCCCCTGCCTCCGACACCTCGCAGAGACCCGCTTTGGGGTCGCCGTCTCTGCGCCCGAGGGTGCTCCCTTTACCGCCGTGCGCTGTTTCGTTGCCCCGTCCCGGCTGCCCACAAGCGAAGCCGCTCACCTTTCTCTGAGCAGGGCCGCCCTGGCCGTCGGGCTTCTTCGGCGTGGTGGTGGTGAGGGTCAAGCCCGAGCTGTAGCGCAACATCTCGGCCGCCTTGGAGTTGTGCCTCGCTCCGCTCCTCTCTCCGCCGCCGCACACGCCCCGCGCCGCCTCCCTCCCGCAATGGCCACGGGCCACTGACAGCCTCCTCCTGACCCGGCGGGCGGGGCGGGCAGCCGCCCGGCCCGGCCAGCCTCTTCCCCGCCTCCAGCCCGCCCGCCCGCCTGCTCGGACGCCCGGACGGACGGAGCGGAGTGAGGAGGCGCGCTGGCTCAGGCGGCCGAAGGGCCCCCGAGGGAAGGAGAGGCGAGTCGACGGCGCCTCAAAGCGGCTCCCGAAGGAAATCCTTCCTGCGAGGCGGAGGCGCCTCAGGCCTCCTGCGGACACGGGGACAGAGGGGGGTGATCAGTCGGCTATTGGGTTCGATAAATCGGTTTTTCAACTTTTCATTCCACTTAAAACGGCGTCTCGCTCTTCATGACAAACGTAGAGCTCTGGGGGAAAAACCAGAAGTGGGATTCCTCGGTGAGATTCCAGAAAAACCCGAGGGCCTTCTGGCGGTTCCCTCATTTCGAGAAGTGAGCTTACAGGGGACCAGGCAGAGGGCCTTCTCGGTAGTGGCGCCCACCCTGTGGAACATTCTCCCACCAGATGTGAAGGAAATAAGCAGCTATTCTATCTTTAAAAGACATCCCCTGTTCAGGGAAGTTTTTAATATTTAATGCTGTACTGTTTTTAACACTTGATTGGAAGCCACCCACAGTGGCTGGGGAAACTCAGCCAGATGGGTGGGGTATAAGTATTATTATTATTATTATTATTATTATTATTATTATTATTATTATTATTATTTTGTGACACAACGCAGCTAGGAAATTTTAATCGACTCAAAAAGTTGCTTGTCCTTTAATCAGGCAGGAGATTTGTGTTGTTGTTGTTGTACAAGCTAATAGGTTAAAAGGTCTGTAAAAACATAACATTCACAAACAGCAATTAAAATAACTTCTCCCAAATATTCATGAAATAACTATTATTTTTAATCATTCCTGTTGGTAGCCAACAGGAATACATGGTCAACATAATTCCACCCTTATTCTCTTCACTTTTTTGGCCAGGCTGAATGCGTTAAGGGAGCTCACACAAATGTTGTTCCTCTACTAGATTTTAAGAAGCATTTAAATTTGGTTTCAGAGCCTCAAATAAGGGGGGCATAAAGGAGTGTATAAGTACTTTAATCCAGTACTTAATCCAGTACTGCAATCCAGGAGCAGTGGGGCAAGACAGCTACCTCGGCATTCAAAGTCCTTTGGCAGGGGTCAGCAACTTTTTCAGCCGTGGGCCAGTCCACCGTCCCTCTGACCATGTGGGGGTCCGGGCTGTATTTTGAAAAAAAAAACCCCAAAAAATGGATTCCTATGTCCCACAAATAACCCAGAGATGCATTTTAAATAAAAGGACACATTCTGCTCATGTAAAAACATGCTGATTCCCGGACCATCTGCGGGCCCGATTGAGAAGGCGATTGAGCCAGATCTGGCCCCCGGGCCTTGGGTTGCCTACCCATGCCCTATGGCTCCTGGCCAGAGCAGAAAGGGAGGGCAATAAAACTGATTTTGAGCAAATCTTGGCTCACTAACCTTTTTAGAGTCAGGTGATCTCATTGACATTAGGTGGACTTTCAAAATGATTTTGACAAAGTACCTCACCAAAGACTTTTGAGTAAAATTAGCAGTCATGGAATAAGAAGTCCTCTTGTGGATCAGGAATTGGTTAAAGTAGTAGGAACCAGAGATAGAAAATCATTTTCCAGGGGATGAGGGTGGGGAGGAATGGCTGTGCCATACCAGAAAAGGTAACAAATATATGTGTACCTTTGGATGCCATGTTGAGGACCCCAGCCTCAACTGAAGGGTTCTTGGTATCAGAAAGATGGAAAAGACTGAAGATCCAAATCCAAATGAGACAAGCAACAAGATCCTTCATTTGGTGCATACACAGTCTTTTGATATCCAGTCTAATATTTTCTGCAGCCAGATTGCTCTGAATGAAGCTCTATGATAAATGCTAGAAAAGCATTGTGTTTCTAGCGGTCTTATCATTCTTCTCCAATCTTCGCCAATAAAGTAAATAGACAAGCAACCCTAATTCCTTCTGTTTGGTGCTCATTGTGACTTTGTAGTCTAATTATAGATTTCGTTCTAGTGTTACCAGATCAATTTTTTCTCTTTTTGATGTTCCACACACTGCTTTTTTATAGGGGTTAGAAATGTCTTCTTCCTCAACTCTGTTCTGGCACAAATCCAACATTTACTCAAAAAACTTCACAATACGCAGAGGCAGACTGCTTAAACATATGCACGTGTCATTTAACAATGTGCAGTACAGGAATAGCAGCATTGCTGCATGAGGGTTAAGATTCACGCTTACAATATACATTGAGTAATTAAGCCAGATGAAAGAACAGAACATGGCACACCCTGTATCACAGTTAACAGTGTGTGCAACAAATGAAACGGATGTCAATCATTTAGGCTATGATTTCCTATTCTATCAAATCCAGAATGTGATGGCCAATTACTGTTGAGGAATGAGAGGAAATTGCAGAAGAATAAGGGATCTGAACTTTGATGGTTCTGTAGGGCACATCAGAGTATATCTTGGATGAGACACAGTCAATATCAAACCACTTTAGTGCTTAGTTGCAGATTATATAATCAATTGAAGGGGATAGATTGTGGGTTAAAATATTTATTATTAATAATACTTTTAATTGGACAAAAATTAATTGTGGACAAAAATATTATTAATAATACTGTCTCCCTTAATCTGAAACTTTCAAATTTGCTTCAAATGGGCACATTCAGAACTTAGACATGCTCATTTCAATAACACTAAAGGTGCTTCCTGGTTGGAGTGTGTGACACAGATCCAGTTTTTCTTTGTGTACACATGACAAATTAGCTTTCATACATTTTTGTCTACTTCAGTCATGGATATTCATTTTTGCTCTGCAGCTTCTGTCGACAGTAGTGGATGGGACTTGATGAAATGAATTTGTAGGTTTCTTTGTATTTCAACCCCGCAAACACTTCTTCCACACCCTCCACTTCCTTTTTTCTGTTCTGGGTATGTACCTGTGCACATGAACAGTGCCAGATCTGTACAAATGTTTGCTGTAGGGGGTAAGAGTGCCCTGCTGCTGACTCTACCTGGTTGTGAACTCCAAGCAACGAAGAATTTTATATAAATCCTCCCATGAATTTGACTCCCATTAATCCTTTTAATTAACGCAGGTGGCGCTGTGGGTAAAAGCCTCAGCGCCTAGGGCTTGCCGATCGAAAGGTCGGCGGTTCGAATCCCCACGGCGGGGTGCGCTCCCGTTGCTCAATCCCAGCGCCTGCCAACCTAGCAGTTTGAAAGCACCCCCGGGTGCAAGTAGATAAATAGGGACCGCTTACTAGCGGGAAGGTAAACGGCGTTTCCGTGTGCGGCTCTGGCTCGCCAGAGCAGCGATGTCACGCTGGCCACGTGACCCGGAAGTGTCTCCGGACAGCGCTGGCCCCCGGCCTCTTGAGTGAGATGGGCGCACAACCCTAGAGTCTGTCAAGACTGGCCCATACGGGCAGGGGTACCTTTACCTTTACCTTACTAATCCTTTTAAAATCTATTTGAGCTAGAGGGCATCATCACATCCTTTGGCAGTGAATTCTGTTAGCTAATTGCACAGCATGTGGATAAATTATTTAATTTGTATACTGCCCTTAGGAGTATATGGGGCCTTAGGGGAGGGGTAGTACTTCTGGTGGAGACATGTTGTGTTCCTGGGGTAGTTTGCCCATCTTTGGTCCCCAACCTGCACTCAGCTCTCACCTGTGGCTTCTAGAAGCTGTCAGCATGTGACAGAGGTCACACCCTGGGAAATGGCTTTGACTGGCCAGCTAAACCAGGTGAGAGTAGCCAATGGATCTCAAACCCTTGGTGTATTAGGGACTTCCCATGCATGCTAAGACAGGCTCCAGCAGATTGAGTGGATGAGACCAAGGTGGGTCTAACAGCCAAAAACGCAGTTTCTGCATGTGCTGTAGAGGAAAGTGAGGGGCAGATTGGGCTCGTCAACGTGGGAGGGTAGCCCATCTAGGAGAAGGAAAAAACTGATGTGAAACCTCTGCTGCCTTGTGAGATACCTCCAGGATAAGAAAAGTTGTTGTTTAGTCGTGTCCGACTCTTCGTGACCCCATGGACCAGAGCACACCAGGCACTCCTGTCTTCCACTGCCTCCCGCAGTTTGGTCAAACTCATGCTGGTAGCTTCGAGAGCACTGTCCAACCATCTTGTCCTCTGTCGTCCCCTTCTCCTTGTGCCCTCCATCTTTCCCAACATCAGGGTCTTTTCCAGGGAGTCTTCTCATGAGGTGGCTAACGACTGAATATCAGCATGGAGAATATGCTTAGAAGGAAGAACTAGAGATCTGGTGACCAAGTGACTTACAATTATTCCAACAGGAGGGATCATTTTGTGATAAGTTCTGTAGCATGTAGCAGCACCCATCATTTAATGAGAGGTCCTACTCTGGAGAAGACATGGAAACACACCCAGATTTCTTAGTTAGGTGACCTCCTGAGTAGCTCTTCCTAGTATTTTCAAGTATCATCCATTCTGTTCTACAGTTCAGTAACAACCAATATTCTTTTGCATGTGAGCTCTTTAGTAGTAGTAAACGGAAATTTACTCCTGTAATTTCCACGGAAATAGGCTATTTCACATAGATCTGATTCACATACCAAGTTAAACGGTCAGACCAAAAGCAATCACATAACCAGCCTAACAAGATTTTCCGATTTAAATATGTCGGAGAGATGCTAAGATCCAGATAATTTTCAGACTAAAGCTTTCAGAGTTTGAGACGGACCTTCCAAAGCAGACACAGGCAGCTCTGTCTTCCCATGGTTAAATTGAAATGTGTTAACTGAAATGATCAAGAGGTCCAGCATCAGCCTACTATTCACACAACACGGATCCATCCTTCTAGCCACTAGTGTTGGCTTCAAAAAACTGAGTCCAGGTTCAGACATAACAATGTTAAACCATGACTTAATGCTCAACAGAGCAGCAAGGTACACAATCTTATTTCCCGGAGACCACACATTTGTCATGTTATGGCTTAGTGTGATGTGTGAAAGGTCATGTGTCATTTTTAGGAACTGGCCACAAATCAGGCTATGAAACTGATTTCAAGTGAGGTTTCAAACCATTCTTTGACTTAACCATGGTTATGTTACCACATAGGTTGTCTGTCCCGTGAAGGTGGAAGCCTTTGACAACTGAGGCTCCCTGTAGCTTATCCTTATTTCAAGTATCCTTATTTCTTTTAACAATAATTTTTATTAGTTTTTAATTACAATAATCCAATGATAGCCTCATTATAACAATGCCAAATTATAATACAATTACTAATCCCAAACATTCAAATGCCAAGTTAACAGTATATAATTTAGGTGGCCCGCGTGCTAGCATCAATGGTTTGATTATTTACTTTGTTTCTACATTCCAAAATCTTATTCATCTCAATTACATTCCAGTCAAAATAACAATCCCTTATAGGACAACTGCAATGTTAACGCCATCTGTTTGTCTTGACACATTAAATGATTTTTAAATCTATAGGTGAAGCATTCAAACTATCTTTATTCCTCCTGTGTGTGACAATTATTCTGGTCATAGTGTTCCTTACTGTCCTTGTAAAATGTTTTATCTATCTTTTCCCAGCCGTTGCTGCCTTCCATCATTCCTTGGGCAGAGCTAATATCCCATTGTTCTTTCAGAAGTCAAGTATCCTTATTTCAAGACATTGTTTTAAAATAAAATCACTTACTTTATACTCAGTGATATGTTGCATAGTGGGTCATCCCCAGAGTAGACCGACTGGAATCGATGGATGTGACTGTTTTAAGCTAGTTGACTTAAATACAGTAGGTATATTCTGAGGCTGATTTAGTTGGAAACAATATTTTGCATCGTATTGTTTTATATTCCATTTTCCCCCTTTTTTCTTTTTTTGCATTTTCTTTGGCCAGGAATTATGTTCTCTTGTTCTCACAACAGCTTGCCAGCCAACTGCTGTAGTTGCACAGCTGTCTCAGTTGCCATGTTACCGCCAACCAATCTGCATGCACAGGTATGCCAAATGGGAGAAAAAAGGAACCAAACATCACATGAAAAAAGATGGTCCATTAAGTGGATCTCATTTTGAAAGGCCTCATCAATCCCCCTCTCCACTTTTGTCACATTTTAACTATTACAGTGGAACCTTGGTTTTCAAACGCAATCCATTCCAGAAGTCCGTTGACTTCCGAAACATTCGAAAACAGGATCAAAGGGCTGGCAGCAAAGTCAATGGGGGAAAATGAAAAATGCACCTCAGAAGTCATTCGAAAACGGAAGCATTCACTTCCGGGTTTATAGCATTCGGCTTCCAAATTGTTTGGCATCCAAGACATTTGAAAACCGAGGTTTGACTGTATTAAATCTCTCCTTTGACACAGGACATAGTGTTTTATGCAGTGCTATTTTCTGGGGCTACTCAAGGCATGTACTGGCATGTTTTTTTCTAGAAGAAAAGCACTGCTTTGATGTAGTGTTATGACAGCTCCACTGCCAACCATGCCTGGTTTTTAAACAAGTTTTTGAAAAAGAGGCTTGTAGCTAGTTTGCTACTGGATTAAAAAGTTACCACCATTTTTGTTAATCTCAGTGCAAACATAACATGGCAACATGCTTAATACTAAAGAGGGAAGGAAAAAGCGCAAGAACCCACAGGATGCTTCCATTCTCTCATTGTGAAGAGATGGAGGGAATATTATTCATCCATTAGGCCTATTCCTGTTGACCCATTTCCACGGGGCTTATATAAAAGTTCCCACTGAACTGTCTTCCACTCTGCCACCCTTAACAATGTTCGAGATCCAACTCTGTTTGGGCTACCACTGGGTGCCTCTACTCTTGAGAAAGAGGGTGTTGGAACTGCACAAAGAGACTCCAAAATTGGATGATATTTAGCCAATGTAATTTTATTTCAGAATGACTAGTCCTTTACAGTTTAAGCATATTTGGAGGTAGCTGCCAAAATTACTTGATTTCCCACCTCCCCACACACAAATGGCTTGAGTGAATCAGTTTATGGGCAGAGTCCACAAGGAAATTTCTCTTGCATGAATCCTTGACATGAACGGGGACTTTGGAAGGGAACCTCTTGGTGGATTCTGCCATATATTTCTGGAAGGACAGCTGAACACTAGTGTAAAATAATGTCTATATGATAGTTTCAGAACAAACATAAAACCACAAGAGGTAGCCTCTATTGATTGTCAACACAATAAACTTCCAGTTTCTTTTTCCCTTCTAAAAATGCTGTCCGAGTATGGTGCAATCTGCCTCCTACAGATATTAGTGACAATCCTCTCGTAGATGCTGATGGGCTGGAACAGAGAGAGAGAGAGGACTAAAAAGAACATTGTTTGTCAGGAACCACAATACCTACTGGAAATCCTGCACACTTACAGCACAAGCTATTCCTATTAACCAGTATGCGCAGATTTCTCTTTGACTTGAGGTAGAAAACCCCAAATGCCACCTTGCCTCTCACTCATGAACATCAGGCACCAGCCACTAAGAACTTTTCCTATGCAGTTACATGAGATACTGTGCTGTTTCATAATTCAGATTTGTTTTCCCGGGATTTGCACAGTATAACTTCCCTATTTGAACAGAAATAGTTGCCTCATATTGAGTATCATCTAGCTTAGTATGAGCTACTCTGATGGGTAGTGGTTCTCCAACATCTCAGGTGGGTCCGTCCCCCCAGCATACCTGAAATACCTATAACAACTATTTTGAAAGTTCTTTACACAGTGCATAGTTAAACTGTGGAATTCACTCCCAGAAGAGGTAGGGAGAGTCACTAACTTGGATGGCTTTAAAGGAGGATTGAACAAATTTGTGGATGATAAGGCAATGGTTCATGGTTCTCCCTCCACCGTGGGGAGCAGTGTGCCTCTGAATTCCACTTGCTGGGGATCACAAGCGGGGAAAGTGCTGTTGTGCTCAGGTCCCACTTGTGGGCTTCCCATAATAGGCATCTGGTTTATCCCCATGAGAGCAGGATGCTGGACTGGAAGGGCCTTTTTGGCCCAAAGCAGCAGCGCTATTCTGTGTTCATATGGAGGGGTTAGGGACTGAACCGGGGCCCTTCTGCATACAAAGCTGGTGTTCTGACTGTACCTAGAATCCCCTTTCCATTCCCTATAGCTGCTGCCCTATAAGATGGACCAGACTATTCTGCCAATCAAACTTCCACAGGAAAGCCACTTGGGTGCTTTCAGATTCTTTCAGACCTCCATGGCACCCCAATTCCAGTTCTCTCGAAGCCTCTACCTGCCCCTAGGAACTCTTAGCATGAATGTCAGGCTACAAAGTCAGCTGCTGCAGCAGCAGCACTCCAAATGACTCATTTGATGCCCAGGAGCTGCCATTTCTAAGGGGATCTTCAGTGCCTGGATTTGATTTTGCTTAGATGATCAAACAAACTTCACAGACTGATGTCCTCCCCTGCCCACTTTCCTTATAGCCCTGCAACTCATCTAAGGCTTCTTCTATTAAAGGGTACTGCCAATTTTGGGGCTGTGGGGAATTTATTAATGTATGCACAATGGGAGGCATTATGGAGGCTTAATTGCTTTTGTGCAAGACTCAAGCCATACAAACACTGCTCTACCCATTCCAATACAGAAGCAAAGTTTCCTTCATCAGGAATGGTTTCTTACCCTTCATTTTTAATTGGTATCTTTGTTCCCTTAACAGTGCTACTGTGGACCCATATGCACATTTTTTTACTTCCAAGATTCTCATTGTTATTATAACCATAGTTACTTAAAATCCCAAGTACACTTGAGACATACTTGTTTTTGTTGCTAACTAGGCAGCATTCAACTGGAGTTCATTCTCAACATCTTGAGCAATGGATTTCCAAAACTGATTAACTCCTCAAAGTTGGCCACCTACTATAATTAACATAATTCTCATGTAATTCAGCATTCATCAGTATAGCAGTTTGATGAATCAGGATGCTTCCTTTTGTAGAATACCAACGCTGCATAGATGGCAATATGGCATTGCAATAAAACCTCTGTGTGTGTGTTTAATCCTCACTAATCTGTTCCCCTCCTGACGATGTGGGACTGCAGCTCCCATTAGCTCCAGTTAGCATAGCCAATGGTCAAGAATGGTGAGGGGAGCTGTAGTCTAACATCATCAGAAGGGCCACAGGTTAGCCTCCCCAGTGTACATAAAAGCATGTTTATAAAAGCCTGTAGATAAAATGCAAAGTCAGGGTGGGATACATTTGCATGTTGCTGTGCACACCAGAAATGGGATGGACCTGATGCACATTACCTGTTTGGTTTTCTGTGCCTACAACCCCTTCTCCCATCCCCAGAAAATCCTAGTCATGAAGGTGTCATCTGCACATGCACAATGACTGTCTCAAATGTACACACCTCAGCTTAACTGCAGCTTAAGTTTTCAGAATCGGGATGGAAGCTGGTTTGAGGGAAATGCATCAAACAACAGTATATCAGTTTGGGCAAAAACTCTAAGACTCATATAGAATATGGCTAACATCATGTGTACCCAGCCTAAAACACCAGAAGTGGGAGTGCACTAGAGCTGGAGTAAAGAGTCGGGGATTCTGTACCTGGCTGTAGCAGGAAATCACCTGGTTCTTTTGCTCTCAAGGGCTTTGCTGGGTCAGAATGAAACAGACCAATTGAAAATAGGGGGGCTTAGTTGTGGAAAAAATAAGTTGCAAATCCAGAGGAGAACCGTTTTTTCTCAACTCATTTTTCATGAACAGCAGAGGATTTAGATGTGAGAGAAGCTCAAGGCACCACAAACTGCTGTACTTCCATATGTCAGGAAAGCCTTGCTGAGATCCATGGGAGCTCATTCCTGTGGAGGTCATTGCTCCTGGCATGCAGACCTAGCTCCCAAAATTCTCTTTCTTCACTGAAACGGCAGGATCAGTATGAAAGACACAGTGAGTGCATCCACACACTCCTGAAAACCAAGGACTGGGAACTGGAATAGCAGCATCCATTGCTTCTGGCTCAAAACTTGCTCTTTATGTTCTATGAGCCCTGTGAATAAAAGCTTTTCTAACCCTCCCACAGAGTCTTGCTTGCTTGGAGACCTAAAACCTTGCTTGCTGAATACTTGGAATGTAAGGCTTTTTCAAGCTGAAAAATATTATGATATTTCAGCAGAGATTTCAGTACTTTGCATGTGCTCTATAAAAACGGGAAGCTTTACAAAAATAGCTATAGTGTGATCAATTAAAACATCTAATTTAAAATATGTACATTCTATACAGTTTCCTCTAGTTACATCAGTTAAATACCCTTTTTCTCTCTTTTAAAAAAATCTAGCATCCATGTCAGATGGATGCAGTTTAACCATGCTTAGAAACAGAAGGCGCTGGCTCCTTAGGACACAATTTTAGCAACCATCCTATTTCTGCTGAGAAACATCATCCTAATTTAGTGGTGTACTCTCTATGGCTGCAGGCAGCTTTGGGTTTGGAAAGCAAGTCCTTCGTGTTTTAGGCTGTTTATTTCTGAAATATCTCAAGTCTGAAAATGGCACACTGTAGAGAGAGATATAAATGCCAACCAGCACCAATATTCCTGCAGCCATTGCCTTCCAGAGTCCGTAGCTCATTGCTTTTCAACAATGAAGGCTGAACATCCACAACTCATGGAACAGCTGAATTTTTAGCTTTTGATATCATCGTCCTTTAAGAATTTAAATCCTGAAGGTGCTTCGTAAAGGCTCTCCCCATCAGTGCTGAAGTCGTCGTCGTCATCTTCAAGGTCATTCAGCATTTTACTAGAGGTCTTTTTGTGCCTGCTAAAGCAAAAATATATAAACATGTTAGTGTGGCTTTATAAGCTGGCTGTCAACATTTGGAATGCTTTCATGATGTATTTTAAAGACGCTGGTTGATTTGAACGAGCCATTCCAATGCCCACAAGGCTAGGAAAATGGGTGCAACTGTCTCCTCCACAGCCCTGGGGGGAAACACCAGAATGAGCACTGCAATCTTGGGCAGGTGCCCCTTTCTGCAAAGTTCCTCTTTCTCCGAATGTTTACACAAAAATAAGCTCCTTGGAAACTCAGCAGTGAAGGTTCTGGCATGACACTTAAGTCCTACATTTTTTCTGGAAGGAATTTGAGGGAAAGCTCCAAATCTGGACATTTTAAACTAGTTCCCAGCAGAGGGCTGAATGTTAGGGTAGGGGGAAATCCAATCCAAAGTGCCACGGAGCCCCAAAATTATAAATTGGAAGGGGCAGGGACAATCAGCTTGGTTAAGGTTTCCAAACAAAGATTCTTAGATCCAGAATGAGGAGAATGAGTTGGGTCATACACCCCATGAGCAAGGAGCCAATGTGGCAAGTGGAGCTGTGACTTTCCAGATCTTGGGAAGGGTTGATGAAAACCTTTCTGGGTCCCAAGGCTCTTCCTTTCCCACCTGAGTTCCTTTTTGATTGCATTCAGCTGTCCTTGCAGTTGGTCATTCAAGTCAACTTGCTCTTCCAGCTCCCTCTGAAGCTTTTTCTTGGTGCTCTCAAGCCTATCTATTTCTTCTTCTGCTCCCTCCACCTGGCGTTTCATTGCTTTCAAACGCAAGCTCAGCTGAGAAATGAGAAGAAAGGGGCCAGTTAGAGCTTGGGAGGACAAGGGGTCATTCATCCTCAGCAACCCTTGATGGAGGGCATGGAGCCTATGTGAGCAATGGAGTAATCATGGGAAATGCTATTTTTATGGACTAGAAAGCTTAAGCTCAAAGCCTTTGCCAGAGGTTGGGAATTGGATCCAGATGAAGGACCTGCTCCAGAAGTGACCAACCCTCCATGGGGTCCCTTTGACCGAGTATGTATGAATGTATGCATTTTACCCTTTGGAAAATAAATGGGTCACTAAAGTGGTGCGTATCAGATGCTGCTGGATTGCAACTCCCATCATCAACATCATCACTGGCTGGGCTGGCTGGACTTGATGGGAGTCCCAGCCTCTGAAGGACACCATGTGGGCAAATCCCTGCTTTAGAACAACAGAAGGCATTGGATGCAACATACAAGAAAAAGCAAAGGTGTACTCAGTGGTTTTTTCTGGGGGTACTGAAGGGTATGAGAAGAGAGAAGAGTACAGAAGAGAGCCAGTGTGGTGTAGTGGTTAAGAGCGGTAGTCTCGTAATCTGGGGAACTGGGTTCGCGTCTCCGCTCCTCCACATGCAGCTGCTGGGTGACCTTGGGTTAGTCACACTTCTTTGAAGTCTCTCAGCCCCACTCACCTCACAGAGTGTTTGTTGTGGGGGAGGAAGGGAAAGGAGATTGTTAGCCGCTTTGAGACTCCTGAAGGGGAGTGAAAGGCGGGATATCAAATCCAAACTCTTCTTCTTCTTCTATGCAGTACTGGCACACACACACCCAAAATGCTAAAAGTGTAGCACTTACTGTAACAACTTCATGGTGACTACCAGCGCCCTTTTTTCTTAAAAATGGAAGCCATTTCATATTGTGTAATATTTGTTATGGTTTTAGTGTCTTTAGTGAGTTCCTGGGGAGGCTCACAGTCCCAAGATGAAGGGTGAGCTATAAACTTGATAAAAGTAAATTTGGGGGACAAATCCTTGGTAACCACAATAGCCCAAGAGATGCTTTTCTTCCTTACCTGGTCCTTCTGATCTGTCAGAGAGAGATGCTCATCGTCCACTTGCATCATGACCTCCTTAACTTTCTTTTCAAGCCGGCGGTTACTCAGCTGGAGGTTAGCTCGATCCCTAGGAAAAGAGAAGGGCATACTCACAGACAGCAAGGTAAGAACCAAAAAATGTTCCACTTACCTGGGAGAAGGACCTACAACTGAAAATAGATGACTCAGAGTAGAATGCAACATGGGTACTTAAGCCCTGTAAATCAAGCTCAGTTTGTGTAAGGGAATGTTCCTTAAAAATTCTGCAAGGTAGCATCGTACTCCTGGGCAGCTTTCACACATGACATCAATTGCCCCACAGGGCTGTTGGTGCAGCTCCAGTAGCAGGGGGACATGTTTCCATTTTTGTGGGAATGCCCCTGACATCCAAATTTTGGAGTGGTGTTTTTGAAGTATTTTAATTTTTTTAAAATACTGTATTTTTCGCCCTATAGGACGCACTTTTTCCCCTCCAAAAATGAAGGGGAAATGTGTGTGCGTCCTATGGGGCGGATGCAGGCTTTTGCTGAAGCCTGGAGAGCGAGAGGGGTCAGTACGCACCGACCCCTCTCACTCTCCAGGCTTCAGGAAGCTATCCGCAAGCCTTGGGAGCCCGCAGGAGTTCCCGTCGGGCTCCCTAGGCTTGCAGATAGCAGCCTGCATCTTGAAGCCTGGGGCACGCTGCACAGTGCGCCCCGGGCTTCGGTTCCCCGACCTGGTTTGGAGGCTGGCGGCGGGGAGAAGCGTGCTTCTCCCCGCCGCCAGCCCCACAAGCTTGGAGGACAGCGGGGAGGTGCAGCGCCGCCATCCCGCTGTTCCCCGACCTGGCTTGGGCTTCAGGCAGATATCCGCAAGGCGTGGGAGCCCGGCGGGAAGTCACTCCGGTCTCCCAAGGCTTGCGGAGAGCTGCCTGTTCTGGGGGCTGGGGGGGAAATAATTTTTTTTCTTTATTTCCCCCCTCCAAAACTAGGTGCGTCCTATGGGCCGGTGCGCCCTATGGGGCGAAAAATACGGTACTCCATCCAAGCTTCCCCACAACTTGTCATTTTGAACTTATGGGATGATCAAACAGCAATTTTCAGATCAAATTAACTTCTTATATGGATGCCGGGTACAAAAAGAACTTATTTGGCCCAGAAATGAAATATATTACTGGACTTAAACCTTTCGTTGTGGAAGAAAAATATGTCGACTGGCTATTGCAGAGAAAATAATCCACGAATTACATTTCTCTAAGGGTAAGGAAGACCTGGAACACTTCTGTATCAAAGGCCTGTCTAGACAAGTGGGAAAGTAGGAAGTCTGCCAACCGGGCATAGAGACAACAGCCCTTCCTTATGGTGTGTCTCCAGCATGAGATATTCTGATGTCCACTGCCAGTAAGTATGGATGGTCTGCTTCTACTACCTGTTCTTCTTATATGTGGCTCTGCAGTTGTGTTATTTTTATTGGATGGGTGGATTATAAACTTTATATTGATTTGAAATATTGTAAGCGGTACCAATTTTGAAATAGGTTCAATTCTTTTTTAAGCTAACAGCGGTGGTGGGTCTCCAGTATTTAGATGAGAGGCTTGTTGCGACTCTTAAAATAGATGAATATCTGACTGGGACATGGTGTTCCCTGGGTGGTCTTGCAGTCTGCTTTACCTCTCTTCATTCTCCAGCCGCTCCTCCAGTTCCATGATCCTGGTTTCCATCTGAACCAGAAGCCCTTCTTTGCTGGACTGGTAAGAACCTTCAAGATGAAAGATCCGGCTTTTCAGGTCTTTGTTCTAGAGTAAGAATATGCAGAGCTTATTGAGCAGGTAAGTCTGTGGACAAATCAGCAATGCAGCACGGGGCCTGGGCAGTTGCATGCCCTAGACTTTTTGACTGGCGAATGGCATCCATCTCTTTTCCCCAGTTAATATGAGTCACACTCTGTCAGAAGAGTCTCTCATGTTGATTAATGGAAACCTCTGAGGGATTGTGGCCCACTGCTCAGATCTGACCTTCGTACCTTCCAGGTCTGATGTAAAGTGCTGTGATAACCCTGAAAGCCCTTAAGATTCCTCAGAAAGGATCAACAATTCAGATCAACCTGCCTATGCCTCACAATCTGCTTCACAGGCCCTGCTTAGGTTCCTGGGCACACAGAACAGGCCCTTCTCTTGAGTGACTCCACATTTGTGAAATTCAGTCCCACGGGAAATCAGGGAAACTTCACCCCTTTATATTTTGAAATGGGCCTTAAAGACCAACCTCTTTTGGTGGCTTTTACTGGCTGGCAGAAACTGTTGTGGATATGGAAGTTATAGATGTGAAGTTTCTGTATTTCACAACATGTAGTGAAAGTCTTGCTGAAGATCATGGGTGCCGACTTGAATAAAATATTGGGGGGGCCTAGCTAAGCCCCGCCTCACATAATCAATCACAATACACAGTGCACACAAACCCTATTTGAATAGCAATGGCCATCAACCTGGG
Organism: Podarcis raffonei; assembly: GCF_027172205.1. Classification (NCBI taxonomy): domain Eukaryota; kingdom Metazoa; phylum Chordata; class Lepidosauria; order Squamata; family Lacertidae; genus Podarcis; species Podarcis raffonei. The sequence continues at coordinate 6,081,481 of NC_070615.1, forward strand.
GGGGAAGTCAAATACTTTAGGGGGGGCGGAAGGGACCTTGGCGCCTAGGAGTTGGCTTCTATGCTGAAGCTACACAAACACAAAGAAAATAGTGGATCCTTTGGAGAAGGAAAAACACACACGTAGGGATCATCCACATTTCAGATACTGCCGCACTTTTCAGGCACAGATCTGCACTTTAAAGCTCTTTGTCCAAGCATTTTCTGTTTTTGTTTTTATCCCAGCGCTTTCCTCATGAAAACCCATGTTTTACCACTGAACTGGAGCAAAATGACAATCTGCAGAAAACTCCATTGCCATTTTCTCCAATTCAGCAGGCAAACGCAGGGAAAGCGCTGGGCCAAAAAAGAAACCGAAGCTCGGACACAGAGCTTCAAAGCCTGGACCTGTGCCTGGTGGGACAAAAAGATGTCTGGCTGAGCCTTTAGTTTTGGACAGCTAAGATGCATGTCCACCACTAGGTGGCACTCTGCTCCTGAAGTGTTTAAGCTGGGATGACTATGGGTGGATTTTTCCTGTGTAATTTCCAAGAGAAGAGGCACTGGTGTCGAACCCTGCTAGGAGGCAGCTCTGCTCCTTAACCCCGAAGGTGTGGGCCTAGGCAAGCCTTCCCCAACCTGATGCCCTTCAGCTGTTTTGGACAACACCCAGCAGCCCTGGCCAGCACAGCCATAAGATTCTGGGAGTACAGCTGTGGGTGTGGCAGCCCAAACTATCTGAAGAGATCTAGGCTGGGGGAGGCTGAGCCAGGCTTTGCCCACTCCATGGCACTGGGAGTGCACTCAGTACACAGTCTGGGGCACTGCCTGCTAACATCCATATTTCCCATTGTCCGGTCCTGGCATCAAACACCCCAAGCCTGAGCACAAAACAAGCCGCAATCCTTGCCTGTCTCTCCAGCGAAATCTTGTCACATTCCAAGTCTTGCCTCGCAGCCCTTTCCTGAAGTAGCTCACTCCGCATTTGCTCAATCTGTAGGTGATAAGCAAAAAAGAAAAGAAAAAAGGCTGAAACCTCCAAATGGTAGCAACCTAACAACACGTCTTAACACTCTCCTCTACAGCTCCAGGCAATGCCGTAGAACTGCAGGCACTAAAAAGAGACCTGCAGGTGAGTCAGACCCAAGCAGGCCTATCCAGTCCAGCTTCCCACAGGGGTGAACTAGGGGCTTCCTGAAAGCCCACAAGCAAGGCACAAGGGCAACAGCATGTCCCTAGGTGTGATACAGTGGTACCTCAGGTTACAGACGCTTCAGGTTACAGACTCCACTAACCCAGAAATAGTACCTCGGGTTAAGAACTTTGCTTCAGGATGAGAACAGAAATCTCACGGCGGCGGCGGCAGGAGGCCCCAGTAGCTAAAGTGGTACCTCAGGTTAAGAACAGTTTCAGGTTAAGAACGGACCTCCAGAACGAATTAAGTTCTTAACCCGAGGTACCACTGTAATCGGCAGCTGGCCTTGCCTTTGATCCTGAAAGTAGTACACAACCACCATGGCTAGTATTCACCCACTTGGCCACAGCTAAGGGAATTTCCAGTCTGAAATGGGCAGAAAGGGCACAAGTGGCGGGAAGGGCAGCATGAATATTAGTACAGTGGTACCTCAGGTTAAGAATTTAATTCGTTCTGGAGGTCCGTTCTTAACCTGAAACTCTTCTTAACCTGAAGCACCATTTTAGCTAATGGGGCCTCCTGCTGCTGCCACGCCGCCGGAGCACAATTTCTGTTCTCATCCTGAAGCAAAGTTCTTAACCTGAGGTACTATTTCTGGGTTAGCAGAGTCTGTAACCTGAAGCGTATGTAACCTGAGGTACCACTGTATGAGGATGGACGAGGATGGGAAAGAAAGGAGCATCAGGCTTGCTCAGGGACTGCCTTGTAGAAAAAGAAGCCAGATGGGAGGAAAGGAGAAACTGTAGTTCAATGTAGCCCAGGACATATTTTGCAAGAGGTCCCAGGTTAATCTCCGGTTTAAAAAGCTCAGGCTGCAGGTAATGCACATGGGACTTTTCTCTGTATGTGCCACCACTAGAGAGATCCTCCCTGCCAGTCAGAGTGGGCAGTGCTGAGACGAACTAATAGTCTGGCTCGCTGTAAAGCTGCTTCTGAAGGAAGGGAGCTATTTCTGACCCAAGGGAGCAGTGGGGAGGGCAAAGACCAAATGGTGGGTTTGGGTGAAGACAAAGGGGGCTGGCAAAGGAGGAGCTTAGCCACAGAAGGGGGGTCAAGAAGGGGCATGAAGTGGGGGAAGTAGAACTTGGGAAAGCAAAGTCATTTTCTTAGGGTAAAAAACACAGCCACACAAACACCGCAAGAGAGATGGAATGAGATACTAGCCAAAGATACCAGCACCATTTTATAGGAAAATGAGGTCAAAGAGGATCCCAGTGGAAGGTTCAGTTTGGCATCATATCCAGGACACAGGGTCTGGGAAGACCATTGCAAGAGCTCTGGACAGTGTCCAGGTTTTAAGGATATTTAAACTGATTTTGGGGCAGTTCCCTACAAAGTGTCCATCCCAATGTGCACCAAATTCCAAATGACAGCATATGCACACACATACGCAGCCCAAGCACCATGAACTTCTGAAACCAATGTTGTTGTTGACATTGGAAGATCTTGCTATGGACTGCCCACCATCCCTACATTCATCTTTTACAAGGCCCTTTTATTGGGGTCATGCAGAAAACTCTGCTATAATTGCTTCAGGAGGCCCAGACAAAATGAAAGAAAATTCTGAAGGAGAGGGGGCAATTAATGAGCAACTAATTAAAGATGCAGCTTTTAAATGGATGATGTTTGTCAGTGGGCTTGGATGTAGCTGGTCACAGTGAGGTTCCAGACACTGAGCTATTGTGTCCTCTGTGTGCTCAGAGGCTGTGAAAAATGTGGGCGGCCATCTCTGGGTCTCACATTAGGGATGGATGTAGGACAGCAAGGGGCACTGAGGTGATGGATGCTGCTGCTGCTGTGGTGGTTGAAGGATGCTTCTGTGTAGAAGGGTCAACACAGAATTGTCTATTGGACATTTCCCCAAGGGCTGCCTGTGGTGCCAATCTCACTGTGCCCAATACTGGGGGGTCTGAAGCAGGGGTCTCGTCAGGGTTTGCTGGGCTTCTCTGAATTGCAACCTTTGGGCCACGGAAGACAGTGCTTTTGGGGGGGGGTACGCATACCCCTAAACATTTTGTGAATCTAACGGGAGAAGAAACTAAAAATGTTTTTAAAAATTGTTTCTTCTCTAGCACTGTGAATCGTCAGTTCCATTGCTACCCCCGATGGCAGCCTCATTTCCTGTCACGGTGTTTCCCGAGTCTCACGGAAGCGAGCGTTTAATGTGTGAAGTAGGAGTTGGAATCTAGCACGGTGATTGGTCAGTTTTGTTGTTACCACCTCCAACAGCAGCTTCATTTCCTTTCCTGGTGTTTCCCGAGTCTCAGACAGAAGTGAGCGTTACTGTGAGCTGTGTAATATGAGGTAATGCATGTTCTTTGTACTTTTGTTCATTTACTGTATTTATTTCCCCCAATTTGCACTATTAAATGGTGACTTTCTTGAGTCAAAATGAGAGTACCCCTAAACGTTTTTTAAGGAAAATAGATGTGTGGAGAAGATCAAGTTTAGTGAAGGATCTAGGCAGGGGTCAGCAAACCTTTTCAGCAGGGGGCCGGTCCACTATCCCTCAGACCTTGTGGGGGGTCGGACTATATTTTTTGGGGAAAATATGAACAAATTCCTATGCCCCACAAATAACCCAGAGATGCATTTTAAATAAAAGCACACATTCTACTCACGTAAAAACACCAGGCAGGCCCCACAAATAACCCAGAGATGCAGTTTAAATAAAAGGACACATTCTACTCATGTAAAAACATGCTGATTCCTGGACTGTCCGCAGGCCGGATTTAGAAGGCAATTGGGCCGGATCCGGCCCCCGGGCCTTAGTTTGCCTACCCATGATCTAGGGGCAGGTTCCTGATAGCCCCAGACTGGCACATCTTGGCCACTAGGACAGAAGAGACATGGGCCCTTCTGCATTTTTTATCTTCTCCTCCCCAATGCATCAAAGATGTTCTAATTCTATGACAAGCAGAAGCATGAACTGCACGGCTTCAGGTAGCAGCTGCTCCAGCTGGAAGGGAGGCCCATTGAAGAGCAAGCACGTCCGGTCCAAGGGGCCTTTATTAGAGAGCTTGGTGCTTTGGGTCTGTTTCTGGACAAGGCGCAGCTGCGGAGTTTGTTGTCATGGAGAAAAGTAATTTGATTTCTAATAATAGCCTAAAGACGGCTGCAGCCGCTGTCTTCCGTCTCCCACTGGACACACGCACGTCTCACTAGTCCTCGAGAGGGGAAAGCCAGGAGAAAATAAAGCCTCAGCCCTCCCTGTTTCCTGGGCCGCCTGACTCAGCAGAAACACTCAGCTGCTCAATAAAGGGAGCTAATGGAAGCCTGGATGCCTCTCTGGCCAAAAAAAAGCCGGCACTTCCCACATTTTTATCTGCCTGCTCCACGCACCTGCGTCAAGTGAGGAGCAGGTGTGCAGCATCCACTGGGACTGCTTTGCCAAAAGAAGTGAATGACAGCCCTGCCAATGTAACTTCATCCTTTGCTCATTTACTGTGCCATCGCTATGGAAACAGGCCCCTCAAGAGAAGCTGCTCCGGAGTCAATTAATTCATGTTCAGTCGGCTTTATTTCTTTGGTCGTGCGTCCCCCAGCCCCAGTTGTTAGTTGCTGCAGGACGAGAACACATCCAGGCAGTAGGGGAAGAAGGGCTACTATTGAATGCCGGCCACTGGCACAGTGGCATTGCCAAAGAAGGCTCTCTCATATCCACAGCTGGACTCGGGTTCAAGTCACCCCTGCAGGCTTTGCAAATAATAATAATACAGGATTTTGTTCCTGCTGATAGTGCCATCCTCAGCATTGATTCTGGGTGGTGTCCCTTTAATCAAGGTTTAGGGACTGACTAAACAAAAAGACACATAAACACAACTGGTTCTCCCATCTCCTTACATTTTTGCAAAAGCAAGTCGCCTGTTCCCTTCTCTTCTTTACACCCCAGCTCGGATGCCAACAACACAGTGGGCATAATCCAGGGAACACAATCCAGGGCCCTGGAGTCCCACAATCACATTTCAATTATTTCTTTCCTCTCAAAGCCACTTGAAGGATGGGCTCTGAAGAAGCTGCAACTCTCACCTGCTGAGCTGGAAGAGCTGCCATTAACTTCAGAGCAGAAATGTGCAGCTTCTCAATCATGACGAACAGCAGTTTAAGGAGTTAAATGCCCCATAAAACTTAGGCAATATTTTCTATTTAATGCCGATCACTCTACAGATTAGTCTCCATTAACTTCATATTAAGGGAGCTTGCCAGCAATAGGGGAGGGGAGTTTCCTGGGTCACCCAAAGGTTTGCCAACTTTTCAGTCAGCCCCTGCTGCTGTCACTTCAGCAGCAATTAGCAAGTGGTAACAACATTTAGCTTCATCCATGCCATGGAAATGACACCTGCACATCGCCACAGCCCAAATCTTTGTTAAAGGCACAGGGGCAAACCGGGCTGGGTCAGTTGGCACCCTTAATCAACGATGTTGACCAAAACAAACCCATTATTAGTCCTTGCTTTATTGTGAATGTTTAGCAGACCCTGAAATAGTCTCCTGGGAATCCATCCTTTGGCCATCCTAGTGTTGACTCAGAACAAGGAAAACTTTGTAACTCGTATAAAATTAGGGGCTCCAGAGCCTTTGGGACGAACATCTACTTTGCCCTGACCCAACACCCCGCCTCCCAACTTACATAATATGCTGCTGGTCAGAAAGTTGGTGGTTTGCGTTTCTTTTAAATCTTCTGATTAAAAACTACAGCTACATCCCTTGAAGGCAACCTCTGCTCCATGATCCCAGGCACCGAATGGGCTACAGCATCCCCAGTGAACACTGGCATGGTCTGGCATGGTTGTATCAGCTAATACCGGGGGAAAGGCCATGGACTCGTTCAGCGAGTTATTAGCAAGACTAAAGACCTTCATAACAACTGAGATACTTAATTCTGTTACAAAGCGGGCAAAGGATCAAGAGAGATGGTTTGATTTGGAGTGTAGACAAGCAAGGAAACGTCTGAGATCAACCTACCGGAATTATAGAAACACCGGAGCACCCTCGCTATTTATGGCTTACATCTATTTAAGACGAAATTACAAACAGCTATTAAAGGTAAAAAAAGAAAAAGAAAAAAAAGAACACTGGCATGGTCTGTGGGTCCAATAAGGCCAATAAGGGCCCCCTTGCTCTACCCCCACAAAATGCTGCATAAATACACACAACTTTTAAGCAGGAGAGAGGAAGGAAGAAGAGAAGGCTTGTACATGCCCAATTCAAACCAACAAGAAACAAGAAATCAGCCAGCTGCTGCTGCTGACAGAATGCTGGACTCACATTCCTGGCACGGCCCCCAAACTCACCCTAGGCCAGTCCTACTCTCCCAGTGCCACCTGCCACACAGAGAAGCTGCAAGGATGACACAGGGCAATCGTCTTGTATGCTGTCTGAAGGAGAATGGAATCCCTAGAAACAAGGCTGAGTAGTGGCTGGTGGGTTGGGCCCAATTAGAGAACTCCAGAGGATGTCAGGAATCTTAATGTGCTCCCTCCAGCCAGAGCTGCCCAGTGGAGAATTCCCCCTGCTCAGGTACCTGCTCTCTGCACCTGCTGATCCTTTCAGACAAGATGTCTGAATTGTTCCGCTCCTCTTCAAGCTCGAGTTCCAGCTGGGACATCTTGTACTAAAAGAGATGACACAACATTGGCTCAGTGGCTGAGAGTGGGAAGAAGGAGTAGCAGTGGGTGACCAAGGCAAACTCTGGAAGATAAGAATTCAGGACTAGAAACTGGGTGAGGACCAGTGTTTTTTACCAGGAAAATGGTGCTGGTACTCACCGTGCCCCTCAAAGGTGTGCCAGCCTTGCTCCCAAAAGAGGCGAAGTCCCACATGCGCCCCTACAGCAGCTGCAGCACCTCCACTGGCGACACAGCCACATGAGGAGACAGGCGTTGAGGCAGGAAGAGGAGAGGGAAATGGCACCTGTGTGGTGGGACGAGGCACCAGAAGCGCCTTCCCTGCATGGCTTCTTTCCCTCAACCCCTTCCTTTCTGTTCTCAAAGCTCATTGGCTGCTGGCGCTTCCCACCTTTGCAAATCATGCCCCCAATGGCTTGCTGAGTTGCCGGTCACTGCTCCCCACCCACCCAGAAACCAGCTGTCAGTCACCTTCCATATAACAGTCTCTCTCATTGGTCAAATTGGAGTGGGCAGAAGAGGCAGTGGACTCAGGGAACAGCCGGGGTGGAGGTTAAGTTCTGGAGATGGGATTGGCTGAATAACCTGCCATGATGACAACAGGAAAGACAACTCTGATGTTTGTCACTGGCAATGCTAAGAAACTGGAGGAAGTGGGAAGCAGGGAAACGGGATCTTGGAAACACTTCCAAGGTGCAGAGGATTGAGCAGCCCTCAGTCATTGCTCTCCTGATTTAAGCTGCTGGAAAACAGTGCTGGTGCTGCATACTGGCATGGAGCAACAGGGGGAAAAGCACTGGTGAGGACTGTGCGCTCCCAAGTGTTTATCTTCGGAATGGGGAACAGGTGGGTCTCCAAAGGTTTATTGGGCTCCAACTCTCATCAGCCCAACAAGCATGGTCTATGGCCAGGGATGCCGGCCATAGTCCAACATTAACTAAAGGGTCACAAGCTCCCCATCTCTGGCTTGCATTGATCATCATTCAACATCTCTCAAGCTTAAAGGAATCAGCAACTGGATGTGAAATCCCAAAAAAATTCTCTGGGGAAGTTCCTTAGGGCAACCAGAGTTTCATTCCCCTCAGCCATGATGGCAGCATCACATGAAGAGCCCCGGAAAACCAGAGGTCCACATCTGGCACAGCCCACAGAGTTGACAGTTCCCCTTCCTGGAAAAGGGGTCGGTGATGCCTCGGGGGGCTTCTACATACTTCAGCAGAGCTGTGAGTGCCAAAACATAGCTTAGCTGCTGTTTTATGATTCTACTACCATTTTACAATTCCTTTTTGTTTTATATTGTCATCTTTTTGTAATACTGCCTTGGAAACAGTCTTTGAAAGGAGGTGTGGAAATGTGGCAGGGGGTGAGGGGGAGAGAAAAGGGCTGGGCTGAATGTACCAGCAACCTCAAGGGGCACTTAGAGGGGCAACATTTGATGGAGTGTAAATGGAGCAGGGTGAGATTTGAAACATGCACTCCCTTGCAACTCTGTGTGTAGGGTGTGTTTCTGTGGGTGCTCTGTGTCCCAGTGCCAGGGACGGCCTGCTCCAGTTCAAATAGCCAGCTGATCATGTCTGGGCAACATGTCTTTCCGTCTCCCGAGAGAAGGGAGGAAGGAAACATGTAAGCAAAAGCCAGGCAGCTAAATAGTCTTCTGTGAGACAAGCGAGAGAGCCAATCAAACCGAACCTCATTGGCCTCTGGTGATGCTTATGGAAAGGAGCTGGAGCTGGAGTCAGTCCCCCTCCTCGTGTTCATCTTCCTGGTGGTGCCTGAAAAGGTGACTCCGCTCTCTCCCACCTTCCACCCCACTCATCTCATCTACCTCCATGATCTTGTCCTGTCTTGCTCTATCTTCTTTCAAGTGATTTTTGGCCTCCAGTTCATATTCCAAGGCTTTCAAAGTCTGTTCCAGAAGCTGTGTTTTGGTAATAGCCTCATCTTGAGCTCTCTGGTGATCTCGTAATTCCTTTTCCATAAAATGCATCTGAAAGAAGAAGAAGAAATTGTGGGCTAAAGACCCCCCTGGGTAGGAGGCAATCACTAGTCTGGTCTGTTGTGGACAGAGAAACTTATAGGGCAAAGTAAATCCATCTTGCATTTTCCAAGTACAGATTCATGGGCCCATCTGCTTTTATAAGCCTGACGTCCCTCCAAGCCTGATTCAAAGGTGAGAAGGGGCAGTGGATCCCCATAAGGCTAACTGCCCATCCCTTGAACAAACCACCTTGCCCTGTGCAGGAATCCTGGCCTAGTGTAGCAAGCAATCCAATTTGGGAGGTGTCTTGTGAAAATTCACCTGTCCAGCCAACACTGAAAGCAGCTTAACCATTTTGGGGTCCCCACGCCAGTTTGAGAAGAAGAAAGTGATTGTTGAGATATGGAGAGAGCAAAGAAAGGAACTGGTTACAGAAAGAAATACCAAATAAGGCAATATCAGGAATCTGTGGCCACATTTGTTAAGCAAAGGACATTGCCCAGATCAGCAAGTAAAAAACTCACCCCAGCCTCCTGGGACAACCTTCCCCAAACTGGTATCTACCAGATGTTCTTGACTACAACTGCCATCACCCTCATCCAGTACAGCTGTATGGGAGTTGTAGTCATAGAATCATAGAGTTGGAAGGGACATCTAGTCCAGCATCCATGGCAGATGGTCATCCAACCTCTGCTTAAAAACCTCCAGCGCATCTCAAGGGGACTGGGTTGAGGAAGGTTGTCGAAAGGAAACGGGAACATGGAGCAAGAGAGGCAAGGCAAATGAAGATCCAGCTGTTTGTGCAAAGCAACAAGATATCTGGACGTGGTGGCTCATTAAGCAAGCCGAAAGAGAAGCACAGCTTGGTACAAATTGCCTTTGGTGGTGTGCTCTGTGCTCGTGGACTTTCTTGGGTGACTTTGTGAGCACCTCATGTGGAAAAAGATTATTTTAGTACAATACCACTTCCAGATTCAGAATCTTGGATTTCTGCAAGATCCTGTTCACGGATACAGCTCTAGATATAGTGTGCAGATTAACAATCTCCATGTAATGTTTCCACGTGGAATCACTCATGCAGAGACTTTTTTTAAAGTCCAGGCTCTTTCATGAGCAAAGTCCGTTAAGTCAGAACTTGCACTTCTTAACTGTTTGCATCAGTGATCTTGCATGATTTCCTTCCAGCCACAAGATGGCAGTATGCCAATGGCTTTTTGGGGAGATAGGTGTGGGATGGGATAAAAAACACTCTAACGAAACCATCTCCTAGTTTAGCAAGCCTTAGATAATAACTCTGTAACCCTGGACAGCAAGCCAAACCCTCCCTTCTTCCTGGAGCTTGTTTACATGATCTGTGGCCCTTTAAACTCATTATAGGCTTTACAGTCAGTTACTGAATCATGCTGGAATACAGGTTTCTTGTTGGACCACTTTGCCCAGGGAGGTTCCTGTGTAAATCATAACATAGAAAATGGCCCATTTTCAAAGATGATGAGGCCACATTCTTTTATATCCTCCACTGATAAGTTCTCAGATTTTTGTAAAACACTGAAGCTTGCCCAGTGTGTCTGTTCTTACCTCTCTCTTGACCATGGGAGACCAAAACAGGACACTTACTGGCAAGGACTTGGATGGAGCTAACTCGGGTGAGATTGGGATTTCTCTCTCTCTCTCCCTGCCCCCCCCCAGCAAAAGTCCACATTGTCCCAGAGAATCAGGATGATTCTTCCAGGCTGAGGAGCCGTTACCTCCTCTTGCATCTTGAGGGACGCCAGGTGGGCCTTTTCCAGCTCCAGGTTTTTGTCTTTCAGCTGCCTGTGTGTCTCGGAAAGCTCCCGGCGATTCTTCTCCTTGTATTCATCAAGCTGGTTTTGGAGCTCCAGCGTCGATGTTCGTGAAACCTCAATGATTTCTGCCATCTAGCAAAAAAGGAAAGGAAGCATTAGCAAGAAACAAAAAGCAATCAAAAGTTGCCCAAAGCAGGCTCCCATCATCACTCCAACTACGAAATGGCCTATCCAAAAGCTTTAGGCCAGGGGTCAGCAAACTTACCGCGCCTTGGGCCGGTGTCTCCAGCGCTGATCACACAGCAGGCTGGAGGGCGGGGGAGCATGTGCCCATACACGTGCACACACGCTATTTCCGGTGCACTTCCGGGTAGGAGGAGCACCAGAAATAGCTTGTGCGCATGTGCACGGGCGTCCTCCGACCCGGATGTGCACCGGAAATAATGCTTGCGCATGCACACAACGCTTGTGCATGCACACAAGCTATTTCTAGTGCTCCTCCAACCCAGAAGTGGGCAGCTGTGCAGTGCAGCACCGGTAACAGCGGGCAGCAGGGGTCGCTGCGGGTCAGATAAACGAGTCCCTTGGGCCTTATCCGGCCCACAGGCCTTAGTTTGGGGACCCCTGCTTTAGGCTGAACACAGAAGCCCAAAGAGCAAATCACAGACTGATGGTTTCTCAGCTTGTGTTGCTCACAAATTACAATCTAAAGTGAAAGGTGGGTGGGGAACTTCTCTGGTTCTCCAGATGCTGCTGGAGCCCCAACATCCATCAGCCAGCATGGTCAAGGATGATGGGAGTTGCAGTCCAAAAGCATCTTGAAGGGCACCAGGCTCCCCACCTCTGCTATAAAGTCTTTGAATAGTGTTTTTAGAAACACAGTGGCTACTTAAACCGTGGGGACTTGGCCTGGCTCTCAGCACTGGTGGGTGGGCATGCAAGTGGCAGTTCTAGGAGTGCTGGTTGGCAATGAGAAGGGCGAGTGAGTGGCCCAGGAGGCCTGAGACAATGGTCTCATCTGGCTTCATGAAATAGCTAATATAATAATAGTTCATCTTGCATTTTTAAAGATAACTCTTATGGTTACACTGAACACTACCTTCAGCATACAAGCAGAAAAGTGGTTCTAAACATTTAAAAAATGAACCCGTAAGTAATTATATTAAGAAAAGGAGCAGCAAAGAAGGGCTGTGGGTTGGAATGAAAAGCCGGGGGGAGGAGAGAGAAGGCAGTCATTCTGACTAATTCATGTTTAATCTATGCTGCCTTTTTAAGAGATGGCATAGGTGTGTTTCTTTGGCTGTGCTTGCTACAGCCAGCCCTGAGGCCGCTGGGTTTAAAAAAAACAAACCAGCAACGAATATGTTGTTCTGAAGTTTTGCTGGAAATAAATCACCAGGTTTGCTGACATTTCAGGCCCCAGATGAAGTGCTGTCCGTTTCCTGCAGTTTTGCGCTTGGGATAGATGCCTGTGTTCCTGCCCCAGCTACAACTCCTGCTCTAAAAGTGCCTATTGATCTTCCCTGGGTCCCAAACATTAAGTGCAAAGTTCACATTTCACTTTCATTTGTACCTCTTTCTCTCTTTCTCTCCAACCCTTTTGTACAATTTGGTCTTTTATTTTCTCTCCCCCTGCCCTTGATATTTAATCTCCAGCCAGCTCATACCTCCTTGTGTAACTTCTCAATAGTCTTGTCCAGTTGCCACCTCTCATTCTCTAATTCACTCTTCATCCTCTTTAACTGATCCTTCTGGTTAGCTTCATCTTTCAGCCGGTCAGTTAACTGTTGCAGCTCCTGGTTCAGCCGGCTGACGTCCTTCTGCAGCCATGAAAAAAAGCCACCGCGTGAGATGCTCTCTTGCAATTTTTTGATCCCATGCACTTAACATTCTTCCAAGAAATGAGAGCAAATGGGGGGGGGGATCCCTGCTGTAACAAGAAACTTAAAAAAAAATCAGAGAAGCGGTCCTTTGATTTAAGTACCCTGGTGCAGGGACCTGGGCTTTTAATGTTGCTCCATGGGCACAATCAGTATTTTAAAGGTTAAATACAGAGGTTACATTGTAAGTAAAGTACCGCCAAGCACATATCATGCCCAGAAGCACACCTAGCATTTGACTGTGCTGAGCACCAGGGAAGTGCAAATTCAGTGTGCAAAACGGACAATGGTGGATCAAGGGCATTTATGTAAATGTGGGTTCATGTGCTGCACACCCCTGCACCTAAAAACCTCACCCTGCTCAATGTGTACAGTTCATATTCTGAATCTGATTGTTTAGGTCCGTCCCCACCCCACCCCACCCCAGTGTTCACACCAAGCATGGGGCAAATGAGACAAATCAGCAGCACAAGTAAAGCTAGGAGGGGTCACTCTTATGTCTTTAAAGGTAAAGGAACCCCTAACCGTTAGGTCCAGTCATGGACGACTCTGGGGTTGCGGTGCTCATCTCACTTTACTGGCCTAGGGAGCCAACGTTTGTCCGCAGACAGTTTTTCCGGGTCATGTGGCCAGCATGACTAAGCCGCTTCTGGCGAAACCAGAGCAGCGCACGGAAACGCCGCTTACCTTCCTGCTGGAGTGATACCTATTTATCTACTTGCACTTTGATGTGCTTTCGAACTGCTAGGTTGGCAGGAGCAGGGACCGAGCAATGGGAGCTCACCTTGTCATGGGGATTCAACCACCAACCTTCTGATCGGCAAGCCCAAGAGGCTCAGTGGTTTAGAACACAGTGCCGCCCGTGTCCTTTACCTTACCATAAAAAGGAGTTCTTACAGCTGAAAAGTTTCACACCAGGATTTAAATAGAGAAGAGGGTGCAAAGAGTAGCACGATCCTTGAATCCTCCTGAATAAAAAGAGCCTAGCAGGCAATGTAGCACTTAACAGAATACAATATGATGTTAAAAGCTACCACTGTGTATTCTCTCTCTGTGTGTGATTTTAAACTAAATCTGCCAGCCATCTCCATTCCAAAACACTCCTGCAGCCCCATGAATCCATCTTTCACAGGTCATTTAACTTCACCATTTGTTTACAAATCCTTGAAAAACAACCAACACCAACTCAGATCAGACAGAGATGGAGGCTGCATGGCAAAAGCATTAAGTGCTGGAGAATAAAAACTGCATGTTCTGCCTGTAGCCCAGACTACCAATGAGATAAAGTTGGAGCAGTGGTGGCAACAGATCCAGCCCGTTTCAAAGTCCCCTGAACCAGCAGTTCTGTTGATCTGCTGCTCACCATTTCATGAGAAGCATGCCAGCTTCGTGGGAAGAAAATGACAGCTTAGAATGCTGCAAAGCAAGTCGAAGGGATACAAACTTAGAAAGCAAAATACGATGCTGATGTTCAACAACAGTGGCAGGAAAGCAATCCACCAGGGACACCAGTAAAGGCCAGAGGACATGGAAGCCCAAAGACTCTGCCGGGAGGGCAAAAGGGGATGAAGCAGGCCTGATGCAAGCCTGAGGGTCAGGTTTTCCTTTACCTGTGCATCCTCCAGCTGGGCTTCCAAAGAGGTTTTGGCCAGTGCCAGCCCCTGCCTTTCCTCTGCCAGACGTGCCAGGGCCTCTTCCAAGTGCTGCTTCTCTTTCTGCCATAAAAGACAAGGTTATCTTGGAAAAAACGGAGGAAGCATTCTCCCCACGGTGTCTCTCCCAAAGATACAACATTTCAAACTTCTGCCCATTTTGGAGCTCCAAAGCTTCTGCTCCCGTACAACAAATCTACATATTCACCTAGTTTGGCTCTCTTTCTTGTTGGACCAATTCTGCTCTTTTTTTTACCCAGCTCCTCAAACCAAGTAAAGGCAGCCCTGTTTAGGGAAGCTTTTAATGTTTGGCGCACTATTGTATTTTTTTATGCTTCTTTTTTTATTAAAGAGTTTCTTGTTTTACAGAAGTATGTGTAATGTCTCATATTTTTTCCATGTAACATTTTTACAAATCAGTTTCATTTGTTGAGACATTGGGGGGGAGGGGGGAGATGGGGGTGGGGGGGTTGGGTGGTGATGTTTCTATTATGCTTAATGTATATAGGGTTTGGTGTCAGCGTTGCTTGTGCTGTTCACTTGTGTTCCTTTGGTGGTGAGAGAGGTTGGGGTTGGCCTAGGGTGTGGTTGTTTGTTTGTGACTGGCTGTGGTGATCTTTGTTTTTGTGTGTGGGTGAGGTGGGTGGGTGTTTTGGATCAGGTTAGCCATATTGATTTGTATGCTGTTGGTGGATTATTGTCATTGTCTTGTTGGGCTGTGTATGTGATGAAGGGGAGCCATACCGGGGTGAAGGCGTCTTCTTCTGTTTGTCCCCATGTCAGTTTCAGTTTATTGGTTAATTTTTCTAGTAGGGCTGTTTGTATTTCAATATTTTGTTGGAAGCCACCCAGAGTGGCTGGGGAAACCCAGCCAGATGGGTGGGTATAAATAATAAGTTGTAGTAGTAGTAGTAGTAGTAGTAGTAGTAGTAGTAGTTGTGTGGGCTTAGGGCCTCCCCACCGTCCCTGCATGCCCCATGAGGGCCAAGGGATTGCCCTCTGAACCCTGCTATTGCAGCTGCACACAGAGCTGCCTGATGCCAAGTCATGCCATTGGCCCATCTAGCTTAGTACTGTTTACACGGGCCAGCAGAGGCTCTCCGGGGTCCCTGGCCCCACCTGGAGATGTCAGCAGAGATTGAGCTGAGGGCCATCTGCATGCAGAGCTACAGCCCTTCCCCATTTGTCTTACTCACATCCTTTGAAACCCTCCCTTGACACCTCCTCCCCCAGCAGAAGTCAAGCGGGAGGGCGGGGGTTAAAGGCACCACATATTTGGAATATTTTCTATGAGAAGCTTTCCTGGAGTCAGTGGTGATGTCATCTGAGTGATGGGCAGATTTTTTCATTTGCCCAGGCAGCCCAACATGATGACTAGGTAGTTTTAGTGTTTTTATGCCCTTTGTTGGTTATGGTCCACTACTTTTGTTACTTTGCTTTCATTCCATGGTATCCTTTGGGCGGTTCACAATTTAAAAATCAAATGAATTTATTATTACGGTCACAGACCAATTCCGGCTCACTTACAATATCAGGAAAATCATAAAACACAACAGGAATACATTGAATTGCAATTGGGTATAACAGAGACAATTCCGATATAGTGGCAGTTAAAAATATATATTAAATCTTGATCACTAAAATATAACCTAAAATTGTCATTTAAAACCTTAATCATTTTGGTGGTACAGCTTGTTCCCTAAGTTTTATGGCAGTCGCACAGAATTTGGCCACCCTTAGTGTGATCTCTAGATCCTTGTCCTCTACCAGGAGTTTTAGACATTGAAGTTCGGACCCATTTGGAGACTTTTGTATAACAGAAGTGATAAATACAGAGCATATATCCCCGTAGAAACAAAATCAAATAAATATACAATCCACAATACTGTAAAAAACCAGAGAGTGATATTCAACTAAGTTTTACTCAGGGCAGACCCGCTGAAATTAATGGGCCTAACTTAGTTATGTTCAGTGGGTCTACACTGAGTAAAAGGTGAATCTCACCCAGTGTGTGTGTGTGTGTGTGTGTGTGTGTGTGTAGGCAATAGCAGCACAAAGTTAATTTTAAAGTGTGTATCTTCAAGGGTGATTTTAGTTATTATTATTGTGTTGGCATGATTTCTGTGTTCAACCTGACAGTCTTATGCAGAAGAGTGACTTCTGTACAGTATTTACAAAATAAAGCAAATAAAAAAGAAACCATCTTGTTCAGACTTCACCTTCCTCACTCGGCCCAGCCCCATGTTACAAGGCCTGCAAGCCATACTGGCTGGGGCTGATGGGAGCTGTAGTTTGAAACATCTAGAGGCTCCAGACCGGCAAAGGTCTCCCTAAACCCTTCCACTTGTGCCTTTGCTGCAGCTGAGCATTCAAAGCCACAGGTTTCTTTTGGTTTCTAAACATGTTGGCTGTGGCTAAGCAGTGGATTAGTGGATTTGGATGATGAGCAGATTTTTTCATTTGCCCAAGCTGCCCAACATGATGACTAGGTAGTTTTGGTGTTTTTAGTGGGGTTTAGATAATAAAAAAATATATCCGTTATAAAACAACTAATAAAAAGGAGTAAAAATAAACAAACATCAGGTAAGGAGGGGTGGGAAGTCAAGAAGAAACTTCGGATGTTAAAAAAATTGTATATGATGATAAATGCTTTGAAACATTTTTGGAGACTTAATAAATAGGATATAAAAATACCACACATGCTGGCTGTGGGTTGTGCATCAATGCTCACCTCATAGCTCTTTATTATTTCCTCCCTTTTCCCTCCTTCTCCTCTCATGCTCTCCAGCTCCTGCTGGAGTTCTTTGCTTTGCTTCTCCAGCTCTGCAATGGCTCCTTCCAACTCCTGGCTCTGCTCCACCATCTTGGCCACTTGAACTTCCGCCGTCCGCTGCATCTTCTCGGCCGCAGCCTTGGCACTGGACAGGGAGCCCATTTTCTAGGAACACAACACACAACATGGGTCAGAAGACGGCAGCTCTGAGAAGACAGACCACAAGATTTTGGTCTGGGCTGTACAATAAGACAGTTGCTGCTCGGTGCTCCCCCCCCCCCACACGGTGTATAGCATGTGCCTCCATTGGAAAGTCACACTGGCCTGTATCTGAAGAGATGGGCAACACTGGCCTGCAACTCTCTTGAACCTCAAAGTACAGTGGTACCTCGGTTAAGTACCTAATTCGTTCCGGAGGTCCATTCTTAACCTGAAACTGTTCTTAACCTGAAGCACCACTTTAGCTAATGGGGCCTCCTGCTGCCGCTGCGCTGCCAGAGCACGATTTCTGTTCTCATCCTGAAGCAAAGTTCTTAACCCGAGGTAATATTTCTGGGTTAGCAGAGTCTGTAACCTGAAGCGTATGTAACCCGAGGTACCACTGTATGTGCCTTTACTTCACGGGGTTGTAAATGGAGACTGGAGGGGGCAGAATGGCTCTGGATTTAAAGTAGCAGAAGCCAAAGTCCTGCTTGCTGATGTATTTAGATGGTCTGATCAATTTGCTCAAAAAAGAGGCAACTTAAGCATTTGCGAGTGGGGAGGAGAGGATATGCTGGGTCATTACAAAGTAGAAATCAGGAAGCTGTTGAACCCTCTCAGCAGGTTGCTGGCAGAGGCTCCATCTGTTGTCTGCTGGACTTTGTTGATGTATTTGCTTAACACGCGGGCTTGGAGTTAGCAGATGGCCAAGGAGGGTGTCCTGAACCTTTAAACGCAATTCCATCTTAACAAACACTGTTACAGAAGATCCTCCACCAGCAGAGCTGCATCAGCAGAAACTCAGACTAGGCAGATATGAACCAGGAGAGTCCGTGCTTCCCCCCGGGATTCATCATTTGAACCATCTGCCACGGAGAAAGAGGAGACCATCGCATGACATATCTTAGAGAATCAGCATCAAAGCAGGAATGCCGTGAACAGGGAGAGGCAGTGAAGGAAGTGGCTTTGGGGCTCACACAGTCTGTCTTCTAAATACAGTGGTACCTCAGGTTAAGTACTTAATTCGTTCCGGAGGTCCGTTCTTAACCTGAAACTGTTCTTAACCTGAAGCACCACTTTAGCTAATGGGGCCTCCTGCTGCCGCTGCGCTGCTGGAGCACGATTTCTGTTCTCATCCTGAAGCAAAGTTCTTAACCTGAAGCACTATTTCTGGGTTAGCGGAGTCTGTAACCTGAAGCGTATGTAACTTGAAGCGTATGTAACCCGAGGTACCACTGTATAAGGTTTCTCTTCTCAACTCTGGTTTGCTGCAAGTCTACTAGGAAGAATATACCAGAGGGCAACAGCTTTGGACATCACTGGATCCCATAGTGTGGAAAGGCAGGATTTAACAGGAATGGTTCAATGGGCAGCACTAAAACAGCTTCCCTGGGCATTCTCTCTAACCAAAAACGCACAATGGACACTGGGAATGGAGCTGGGGTTGAAGAACTGGAATTAATTGACAGGTATGATGGCTTTCCTTCCTTGGTTTTTTAGCAGAGGCTGGATGGCCACCTGTCATGGATGCTTTAGCTGAGATTCCTACATTGAGGGGTTAGACTAGATGACCCTCAGGATCCCTTCCAACTCTATGATTTTATGATTCTCTCAGGTTAGAATAGACTCTGGGTTCTTGCCAGCATCTGATGCAAGGGCCTGTCCCACTGGCTTGGCTAGCACCACTGGCCATTTGACTCCTCCTTTCCCAGAACTGTTCCCATTGGCAGCCTGCCACTCCATCATCTAATACTTTCTAAGAGTTGCTACACAGATTTGCCTATTTTGCTTTTCTCCTCCTCGTTCCTTTTCCCCGCTGTAACATGCCTATCAGATTGAATGTCATTTTTTAAATTGCATGATTTGTTGGAAAGGCTGTAGCTAGCAGATAGCTAGCAAGATAGACAGATCAGGTAGGTCTGCCTCTGCTGTGGCTGCACAGGTTTGTTCCAAGTTCTCACAAAGGAGAGCCGAGAGTTTTCTGCTCATTAGCAAACCCTCCAGAGAGGGGCCTGCCTTTCCTTTGGCCTCACGCTGAAAGGACCTGCTGAGCCACAGAGCTCAGTGAATACAATGCTGAGGTCTCTCATAACCCTCCAAGTGCTGGTCACACCCACGTTTAGGGACAACTCGAGTGCAACTTCCAGCGCCATCAACCTGGCACACAGGCTCTTGTCATGCGGGCAGCATGGCTTTGCAGCTCCCATGTGGTAGTGGGAGAAACGGGAGGAAAGAAATAACTCTCAGGGGGGCTTTCACAAGGTTCTTTGGACGTGCATTCTGCCATGTGGCTCCGTACAAAGATGCCGGTGGCAGTTTTCTAGCCAGACTACAGAGAAGGCAAGGGCCATTGGGAGAAGTTGGCACAGAGATGGTATTAGAAGCACCAGTCTTTCCAAACTCTGTCTTACTTTCCATGGAGCATTTTAAATTGGATTAATTGAAACAGAGCAGAGAAGGGAGGTGTGTGTGTGTGTGTGTGTGTGTGTGTGAGAGAGAGAGAGAGAGAGAGAGAGAGAGAGAGAGAGAGTGTGTGTGCTCTCCATCCCCAACGTCCTTTGCACAAAACTGAACCCTTTTGGATGGGGAATGACTTTGGGCTGCTGCCTGCTCTCCCTAATGTTTATCAGCAACGCGATGCCAATTCTTCTGCCCCTTTCGGCTCCCCAGAGCATTTCCAGCACAGCTCACCAGTAAAGAGCCATGCTATGAGAACCTATTCCAAGGATTTCTGCCCCCCCCCATGTTATTTAGAATCACGAGGCTGGCAGGAAGGGGGGGAAGGGGGTGTATGAGTAAAAGCTGTTGAAGGCTACCCAAAGCTGTGTGACCGGCACTTAGTCACCAACCGCCACAGGTCTCCAACGACCTTGGCAGCTATGCAAAGGTTACACTTTCGCTCAAATGAGCTGCCCTTTAACCAGTTCTCCCATGCATTGCGGTACAAAATGTTTTAAAGAGGGATTTGTCCCACTGCCACCATCCTGTCATCCTCGGACCAAGCACTGCTAAAGGAATCCCATTATGCACATGAAAGTGAAAGCTGAGGGAGATTATGTTGTTCATAGCTCAAGACTGAATGGCGGGGATGTGGGGATGTGATATTTCAAATTAATACTTTGCAACTGTGCATTAACCAACTCCTCACTGATCACTCTCAATATCTGCTGCTTATTATAGGGTTTAAAACAAGAAATCCATAGAGGTGATCTAGTCTTCAAACAATATCTCTACCCAAGCTTTCCATTTAAAAAAGAAGTTAACTGTACAAGCAAAAAAAGAATATGAGGGAAATATGGGATAAGGAGGAAAATGCAGCACAGCAGAGTCCTGTGCTAAAAACCAGGAGAGGTACGGTAATAGCTGAATACAGAATCATTGTTAACAGGGCACCTCCCTCAAACAGCCTTTCTTGCAGTAGCCTCAATGGAGCAGGATAGGCCTCATTCTGAGGACGTCCCATAGTTCTGGCACCAAGACATGTCTTATGTGCCCACCCACAGGACCTCAGGTGGTGGGAGAGAGAGAAGGAAGGGCCTCTGATGTCCATTGAAGAGTCCAGGTAGAAAATTTGTGGGTGGAGACAGTCTCAGGATTGGAACCAATAAAGATGTTACAGAACTGGAGGATTATCTTGCTGCAGCTAATACTCTCTGGCAGCTGCCATTTCAGTCTTACGTTTCACACTAGACAGATAAGACACCTCCTGCGCTATACAGTGGTACCTCTGGTTGCGAACAGGATCTGTTCCGGAGGCCCATTCGCAACATGAAAAGAGCGTAACCTGCAGCTGCATGTCTGTGCACACGCGGGTTGCAATTTGCCGCTTCTGTGCATGACGTCATTTTGTGCATCTGCGCATGCGCGAGCGGTGAAACCCAGAACTAACCCTTTCCGGTACTTCCGGGTCACCGTGGGATGTAACATGAAAGAACGTAACATGAAGCAGATGTAACATGAGGTATGACTGTATATCAAAGGACTACAGGATTTTATAATGCTATCTCTTTCCAAATGTATCACCTATTACAGTACATGGACTCTCCTTGAAAGATCTGGTCAGTGTATATGGAAACTGCCTCCTAAGGATCCCAACAGCCTCAATCTGGTCTGTGCACCTGCCTCATCTCCCACGGCTGGAAGAAATGTGGGCTGCATGAGGTAACTGCTAGGTGGATTTGTAGCTGGCTGATTGAGTACTCACTGTTGGTTCCTCGTCATCCTCGGGAAAAGTGACACAGGGTTCTGTCCTGGGCCCGTTGTAGTTCAATGTCTTTATAAAAATGGGCCGACATAAAGGAGTTCCTAAGAAGGATAGGATAGAGTGGCGCTGTGGGTTAAACCACAGAGCCTAGGACTTGCCGAGACAGGGTGAGCTCCGTTGCTCGGTTCCTGCTCCTGCCAACCTAGCAGTTCGAAAGCACGTCAAAGTGCAAGTAGATAAATAGGTACCGCTCCAGCGGCGTTTCCGTGCGCTGCTCTGGTTCGCCAGAAGCAGCTTAGTCATGCTGGCCACATGACCCGGAAGCTGTACGCCGGCTCCCTCGGCCAATAAAGCGAGATGAGCGCCGCAACCCCAGAGTCGGCCACAACTGGACCTAATTGTCAGGGGTCCCTTTACCTTTAAGGAGGATAGAGTTTGCGGCTGCAACTCTGCGTCATAACTCATGTACTCCTTGGATGCCCATTTTATAACGATCTTAGAAACAATTACATCTACCCATTTGTTAAGATCGCAGAAGGGAGGGACGTCTCTTGCAAAGACTTGATTTTTGTTGTCTGATGTAGAGAGAGAGATATCCTTTAGAACAATTTTTTTGCCAAGGCTTTACAAATTTGTGTAATAAAATTTAAATGAGGAATAGGAAATCATTTATCCTCTAAAGGTCAGGAAATAGAAATGTAAGCCGCTATAAGCAGCAGAATTCTTGTTATTATTATTTTTATGTGTGTAATGTAAACACAATAAACTGAACTGAACGTCTTTATGACTTGGATGAAGGAATTGAGGGGATGCTCATCAAATCTGCAGATGACACCAAACTGGGAGGGTGCCCCGGGATGTGAGTGAAAGTCACGCGCTAGCAGGGCGGCAGGTGCCATTAGTGAAAGTGCGCCTCATGTTATGAGCGGCTTTGGGTTGAGAACGGACCTCCGGAACGAATTAAGTTTGTAACTGGTGATACCACTGTAGAAGTAACTCTATTAAATATATTCCAGGACAACAATGCAAACGTACACAACAAGGAACTCATAAGTCACTTACTCTCAGCAGCTAGAAACATCATAAGCAGACCCTGGAAAAACCTATCAGGAGCAAACATAGACCACTGGAACCAAAATGTATGGGAAACTGCCCTACTGGAGAACTTGGCCAACATACTTAAACTAGCACGGGGACAAGCAAAGGAAGACACCTTCATCCCAGTGTGGTTCCTCTTCATCACATACACAGCACAACAAGACAATGACCTACCCCCCACAACAACATACAAACCAATATGGCTAACCTGGTGGTTGTTTGAACCATCCCCACATATAAACAAGCCATACTGCAACCAACTGAACGCAACCAAGCAAACTCTAGACCCTCCAACACCTCGCAATGCTAATGAAGATAAATATAGGCAAAGGTAAAGGGGCCCCTGACCATTAGGTCCAGTCGTGACCAACTCTGAGGTTGCGGCGCTCATCTCGCTTTATTGGTCAAGGGAGCCGGCGTACAGCTTCCGGGTCATGTGGCCAGCATGACTGAGCCGCTTCTGGTGAACCAGAGCAGCGCACAGAAACGCCGTTTACCTTCCCGCTGGAGCGGTACCTATTTATCTACTTGCACTTTGATGTGCTTTCGAACTGCTAGGTTGGCAGGAGCTGGGACCGAGCAATGGGAGCTCACCCCGTTGTGGGGATTCAAACCGCCGACCTTCTGATCAGCAAGTCCTAGGCTCTGTGGTTTAACCCACAGCACCACCTGCATCCCTAAAGATAAATATATAAATATTGGACCTACCCATCTCTTCCCCCAACCATAAGATGTCTATGACATTAGTGTCTCATACTGAACATTAATGAACCGCGAAAAAGACTCTATGAATCAAAAGTGGAGGTGCTATATGTACTTTCCCTTGTGTATTTGCCAATTTAGTAAAACAAAAACATCTTTAATAAAAACTAATGGAAAAAAAGAAATAGCATGATTTTTTTGAAACAAAAGCAGATGACACTTTAAAAGAGATTTAATGGTTTGTTTGTTTATTTATTTAATGGTCCTGAAAGCCTCAAAAGTGCTGCTACTAATCCCAAATCTAGGCTAAGAAAAGATTCAGCTGCTGGAGTGAAGCGGGGGGAGCATCTCTGATTTGTGGTGTGGCCAGATCCTGGGGGTCTCACTTGAACGGTGTTCCGTACCTGAGAAACAGATAGCTTCTGGATCTGCCCAAAAGCACTGTTATTTCCTAACAACTTGGGTTACGTATATCAAGAATTGCACATGGGGGAAGCACTGTGTAAGGAACACCATATCCTCTCCCTACTCCCCCCTGCCCTACTCAAACACACAGAGATACACAGCCTTGGGATACAGCAGCAGCCAGGTTAAGCCAGGTTGACAACACCGATTTGTTCCAGATGCCCCCAGACCAACAGCAGAGTGTTTAAAGGCTACACAAAGTTTGGAGTTAGATGCCTGTGCTGGACTAACCTTGTTTTACTGTAATCCCACCCCACCCCCACCACGCTCTGCCCTCCTTCATTTGTGATTCACAGCGGCTCTCCCAAGGGTTAAAACGTGATTACTTGATTTAACACAAAGCACAGAATACAAGCCACAGAACCGGCTGTGCAAGATTCCTGCAGGCAAAGGCCAAAATCACCTGCTCACTTATCCAGATAGGCTGAGAATATCTCAAGAACCTAGGTGGGGAAAACCCACTTAAAAAAGAGCCTTCAGTGGCCGGCCGGCCTGGCCTTGAACCTGAGCTCTTCACTTCTGAGACTAATTCCTTGCAACACTCTGTGTGTGCCAAGAAGGCATGGGAGGGGGGCACATGGCCTGGCTGGTTTGCCACAACAAGAGCAGCGCACTGCACTGGTTTGAAGGGTGGGTTTCTTTTAGCACAGCCAACGGCAAGTGGTAATTTTGTTAGGCTTGGTTGCATAGGGCTAAATGCAGCAAGTATTTCTTAGGAAGGCACCTGGGACGACACAACCTCCCACCCCAGGAGCTGATGCCAATCTGTACAGAAGTCAGCCAGTAGTACACTGAGAAGGAGAAGATGGGGAGGTGGGAAACCCCCAGGCCAAATGCTGGCTCAGCCACAAACTTGTCAGGCTGCCTGTGGCAAATTGCTGCCCTTTCAATCCCAGTGCCATTGGTGCCACACTAGAGGGCAGAGACTTTGGGCCCCATGCGGCAGGAAGGCTCTGAGCACCGCAGGGCTGGCTTGCCACATTGAGACGTCAGCCAAGCACGAGACATTGTCCTCTAAAGAGAGAACCCCTCATAAGACCAGAGCCTTAAATTGCTGCACTGCACCCCTGCTCAGCCCCACCCACTCCATCTGCAAAACGGAGATAAAGATGACCAAGTTGATGCGTTTGCCGAAGCTGGTGCCCTCCAGATTTATTGGACTACAATTCCCATCATCCACAATCACTGGCTATGTTGGCTAGGGCCAATGGGAGCTGTAGTCCAACAACATCTGGAGGGCACCAGACTGGCAGGTCAACTTCAAATTTTCTCCTACATGTGCTTCTACTTCGGTGACCTGGGAGTTAAGAAAGAGAAGAGCCTCGTTAGTGGTGGCCCCCGGTTAAACTCCCTTTTTACAAATGTATACCCAGCACTTTTGCTGGCCCTAGGGAAAGTACTTGGCCTATTCATCCTTTAATTACTCAATTCAGCTGTTATTTTTAAGTAACAACGTTGTCTTGCTTCCATTTTTATATTTTGCTACCGCTTCAATCCTTCTGCTAGAAATATTTTAACAAAATACAAAAACATAAAATGTACATAAGAAGCACACAGGGCAGAACTAGGCATTTCTGACCACCTGGGCCTATAGCCAAAGCCAGCTTCCCAGCATCTCTCCCCACCCCCATCCCATTCCAGGTCCACTATATAAAATGTACCTTGGATGATGCAACTGCAGAAGAAGCCCACAAGACTCCCTAGTGGAGGGCAATATTTGCAGGGGCACCAATTCTGAGGTGCAGCCTAAGAAGCACATGCTGCTCAAATGGCCTAGCACAGCAACCAAGAAAGCTATCCACTTTGATGACCAAAACGGATCCAAGTCTCTCCAGTACAAATTCTTCCTCTCCTGCTTCCAAATGCCGCTTTCCAATGTGTCAGAAGGACAACTCTAGCTGCTACTGCACCCTCACCTCAAGTGCACAAATCAATCTGGGCAGATCTGCAACATGGCTCAAAAATTGACTCCCTTGGGAGGTTATGGACTCTCCTTCCTTGGAGGTTTTTAAGCAGAGGTTGGAGGGCCATGTGTCATGGAAGTATAGCTGAGATTCCTGCATTGCAGGGGGCTGAACTAGATGACCCTTGGGGTCCCAGCTCGTAATTCTAGGATTCTGTTGCTAAAGTACAGCTAAGTCCTTGCAGCTCAGGGGGCCCATTTAACTACACAGCTAAGTGTGACTCACAACATTCCCTTCATGTCAGAAGAAAGCCAAGTTCAAAGCAGATTTTCAGTTTCTGGTCATCTTGGATGGGCCCAAGAGTTGCCCTGCAATCCTGCTGATGAATTTACAGAAAAGACTTAGTGCTGAATGTGGAATAAGCTGGTTATCTTAACTGGATATAAGAATATCACCGTCTGGCCAGTTTAAAAAACAAGCATATTGTGGGTTGGGAAAACAACCCCTGCCCCACAGGTCAAGCCAGCAGTCTGGCCACACAACAGCAGTTTAGAGAGGTTGCTTAGCTTAAAGACAGTGGGACGAAAAACTGCATCAACAAATGAAGGTGGAAAATGAGGCTGGATTTTGTTTGTTTTGCTTTAACTCTCAAAGCAGTTCTTATAGTAAATAACCTTTCCTCCTTTGGGTCAAAGGATAACTGGACACAATGCTGAAGGAGACCCAGTGACTTATCTTCCAACACCTCAGTTGTGACCCACCTAAGTTATAGGTCAAGTCCCTTCCAGGGATACAGTGATGCTGTAGCCCCAAGATAATGGATCTGAATTCTGACTCTCAGTACTAAAATCCTAGAAGGAATTGGGTGCGTACATCGCCTGAGAGATTATTGTATACTTAGCCTAATTATCAAAAGACATGCTAATAACAGACAGTGGGGGCTGGATTAACCCATTTTACCTTGGTAGTTTATCACTCAGAATTAGGGTTTAGTTGAAAGGAAGATCACCGGACTTCCTTCTGAAGGCTTCTAATCTAACATCCAAACTTAAATTTGAACTCTAAATTGAAGGCTTCTCCATTTGGGATGCCATTAAAAGCTGAAAACTGGGAGACAGGCAAGCCTGACTCATTAGAGATTTCCACTAGTGGCAGGAGGCTTCTGTAGCACAGAATAGCTTTAGGGAGACTTCAACAGGTAAAATCTCCATGTAATCACGATCTGTGTTAATTCCAGAAGAGGCAACATGGGCATAAAAATTCCTTGGGTTAGCTCAGCTCCTGTCACTCATTTCAAAGTCCCCACCCCATTTTCTGACTTGGCAACAAAACTTGGCCTGACACAAAACTTTTGGAGATAACACGTGTGCTGGAATTGCAGCTTTTCTGGATTTCAGAAATTTCCCCACCCAAGTGGGGGGAATGTGTGCAACGTCAAACACTACTTTCTCCTCAACTCCATGCCACCATCTTCACACTTTGCCTACAAATATGAAAAAAATGAATACCTCTAGTGTGGGCTTGCTGTGGGAACGAACCATCCCAGTGGCAGCCTGCTCCTCACTTGAGGGGCTACAACATCATGTGATGGCTTGTCTGTGTTATGGACCATCACCACAGACCAAGTGTCACAGGCAGACTGTTCACATCGCCTGACATCACCCTCTTGGACATAGAGCCTTTGGTGCAATCCTTTCACATGTCGGATCCCTGCCTCGCAGGCCTTTTCCACCTGCCATGGGAGGCTGACGCCTTGACTGACTCCAGCTACCAAAGCTGAGGTGGCTGAACAGACTCTTGGGTTGTGGAATTGTTTGGGGGGGGGTTGTTGCTGTTAGGGGGGATTATGTTGCTGTTATTAGTGCCCTAATTGTTTAAAATGCTTTAGTTGTTTCTAACTGCTTTTTAACTTGTGTGTTTTTTAATTTGGGGGTGTTGTTGTTTTAAATCAAGGGATATAAGATGTCCCTGTGAAGAGAGGAGCTGGGGAGAGCAGGGGCGACTGGAAACTGGTATATTTAGCAGTACATCCAGCCTCTGGATATGGAGGGTCCAATGGAGCCACAACTAGCTTTCTCTTTGTCCATGAATTTGCCTAATCTCCTTTAGTCATTGCTAGATGCTGCAGCTATTGAGTGACGGCTTGCTCTGTGTGCAGTTTGAGTCAAAAGAGGATTCCAGAGCCTTGTTCCTGGGTTAATAACAGAGTCTGTCACTCCTATCTTTGATTACCACGTACAGTTCACGCTAAACAAGCCACTTCATTCACAGCATAAACACAGCTAACGTGGCTACAAGCAGCCAGAGCAGGAAAAGGATTAACCTATCAACAAGTGGTTATTTCAGGGCTGTGTTATCCTCTTAGCCGTACATTGCTTCTGCCACACTCTGTTTGCTCGGCTCTCCAGCACAGCCAAGGTCATACCAATCGAGTAGAAGATTAACTCGTGTTCCCAGCAATGGCCTGGGTCTCGCTAGATGGGTGGATTGTTTTCCCTCAGGGCCTCAACCTGTGGACTTGTTAGGCTTTAAACAGGGAAACCCCGAAGCTCCCGCCCTACCAATATAGGTTTCCCTGTTTCAGATGTGACACCATCAGACAGAAGTATTCTGCTTGCTTCTAGATAGCCTTAGGAAAAGAGCGAGACTAGACTGCAGCAGAACTGGGCCAAGCTTTGAGAACTAAGGCAGTGTGGCATGTCTTACACCTGATACCAGGGGCAGCATGAAAACGTTTTGGTGTCCAAGACAGACCAGCTCACTTCTTAAATCCACTACTGTACAACACAGAGCACTGGGAAATTCTCCTGCACAAGCCCCACTGAAATGAATATGCAAGAGTACAGCCAAGCTCTTTTTCCATCTCATGTTCAAGTCAGTGGGGTTTGTGCTAGAGAACTTCCTGATGGGCCGGGCCCAATCTCTCTCTGCATCCCTTCATAGCACCAAAAATTCAGCAGCAGAGGGAAATCACATCACATGGCCTCTGGCCAGGAAGTGCCACATTGTGCTATGCGCTGCTGCTTCATGGGGCCTTTATGGCCATAATTAGTGCTGCAGCCAAGTAGATAAGAAAATGATTTTTAAAAACCCAAACACAGAAAGGCAAACAGACGATTCAGTTCAAATAAATGGAAATAATGGAACAGCAGAAGATTTTGACACCTCTGCCAAACAGTAAGCTGGTTATATAAAGTTCAGTTAGGCCAAAAGAATTAACATGGGAGGGTTTTAACGAAGTGTCTCAAATGAAACCTCCAGATATAAATAATGTCAGCTTGACAAACAATAAGAACCACATGATTACCCTTCTGTGCAGAATGATGGGTTTTTTAACCACATGGTGTGTGTGTTTTTTTAACTGCTAATATAAACATATATTTGCCAGATCTTTCAGCCAATTATTGACAATCAAGCAGAACATCCCATTGGGATATGCAGTTATCTGTATTCAGGGGCTTCTCTGCAGCAGCAACTTGACTATATAATTCCCTCGCGCTAGAGGTGTGATCAGCACTGATCAGGCCTCCAGGTACCAAGTTAAAATGTCCTTCTTCAAGCAGACTTGCTCTTGGTGGAACTGATCAGTCTCCAATGTTTTGGAATCCAGGCAGATTATGCCTGCTGCTGTATTTTGTCTCATTCTTTTAAACTGCTCTTTTACTCTTCCATTCATAGTTTAAATGTTACTCATTTTGTAAACTGACCTGGAATTTGTTTGAATGAAGGATGGTTTAGAAATGCAAGAAATAAGCTACAAAACATCTAAAGGAACTCCTTTTACTTCCAATATCCACCCACCCACAAGGCAGATTTAAGTAGGCTTGAGTAGGAGAAATGCTCAGTTCTGCTAAGTCACCATTTCCACCACGCAACCAGAAAAATCAAGTGAAATCACTGTGCAAAAAGCAGGGACAGTCAACAATACCAGCTGTCCCCAACCTGGTGCTCTCCCAGCTGTTTCCAAATACCCACCAGCTTCAGCCAGTGCAACTGTATAATGCTGGGGCTGATGAAAGTTGCAGTTCACAACAGCTAAAGGGCACCAGCCTGGGGACATGTGAGCTATGTAATGCACAAAAATACACCAGAGAGGTAGAATGCTGGGAAGGGACGCAGTGAAGGGCCAACCCTCTGCCCCCTCACCAATATAAGCATGACAAAGCAGGGGGTGGCTGTGGAAGCCACAGGAAAAGGGTCAAATTGGCAGCAGAACTGGCTCCTTCCCACCAGCTCTTGCTACTGAAGATTGCTGGTGAAATTCACCCAAAACATCGGTGGCCTATGCCTAAGCCACAGGCAGGAAGCAAATGAGTGCTGCCTGTGTTAACATATCTTATTGTTATTACTGCAATATGATATTCACAATGGAAAATGTGGTCTGGTCAGATTAAAAACTGAATGAATCTAGCACACTCAAGATTAAAGGGACTGACCGGGGAGGGGAAGGATGACGGCATCAGAGCCTTTGAGTTTCCACAAAGTGTTTAAAGGGATAATCTGTGCCTTGCAGGCTTTGTCTAATGACTTGCCAAGACCATTAAATAGATTTTTACATGTGCATGGACTCAGCTTCACAAGGATGCTCTGTGGAGGCCAAAGAAGTTCTGCTACAGGATGCAGGTTGGCTTTTACATTCTGAACATGCAGCAAGTAAACAGAGCAAAGTATCTGAAATGGGAGGCAAATGTTTATTCCATTTTGTCCAGTTGGCCAGGAAGCAACAAGCGAGTGGTTTATATGTGCCACTCAGTATGGCAAAGTAGGGGGGACAGGCAAATGTGGCCCCCATTTGGGCTACAATCCACCAAGATGTATGAAGCTGCTTCATTCCCAGGGCTGGGAATACATTTTGACACCTTAGGTTCCCCCTTTACAAACAGAGAAGTCCCTGGGATGGGCACTTAAATCTTATATCAAAGCGGGCAATAGCACAGTAGCCTCCACTGCACCAGCAGAGGGCACCAGGCAAGCGGGGGGGGGGGGTGTTTGCACAGTTCTGTCCTCTCTGCGCTCCTCAACAACAACTACAGGAACCAAAAAAGAAAAACCTGGGCCAGCACAAATCTTCCACCAAAGGAGAAGGGAAGAACATGGGAACAGCCTTCCACCATGCCACTTACCATATTTTTTGCTCTATAAGACTCACTTTTTCCCTCCTAGAAAGTAAGGGGAAACGTGTGTGCGTCTTATGGAGCGAATGCAGGCTGCGCAGCTATCCCAGAAGCCAGAACAGCAAGAGGGATTGCTGCTTTCACTGCGCAGCGATCCCTCTTGCTGTTCTGGCTTCTGAGATTCAGAATATTCTTTTTCTTGTTTTCCTCCTCCAAAAACTAGGTGCGCCTTATGGTCTGGTGCGTCTTATAGAGCGAAAAATACGGTAATTTCTCCAGCTAGCTGAGTTCAGTCTCCCAAGTGGCAGCGCTTTCCAGGTTCCCTGGGATTGAACCTTATACATGCAACCCGGGGGCTCTGCCTCTGCGTTCTGATCCTCCCCCTCCCCCTCCCAGAAGGGCTTATGGGACCCTAAAAAGGACCTAGGTCAGGACAGGAGAGCATCCCATAATTGCCAGGAGATCGTCTTGCTCTATTTCAAAGGCCTTCTTCACTCCTCCCCACCGATCTGCATCCTCCTCCTGAGTCTGAACCCCAATTTTCTACCCCTGCTCCCCCAGTTCCTATTAAGGGAAGTGGAGGTACAGGGAAGAGCCTTGGGCTTCTGAGCGCTAAAGCAGGGAGCTGTCTGAGACCATGGGCAGCCGCCTCTGTTCTGACTGCAACTGCTCTATAAGACTCCTCTTGCTCAACCAGACAAAAGTCTCTTTAGGGCCATGTTCTGGTGCCACCCCGCCCTCCACCTTGTGGTCAGTATCCAGCTGCAGAGATAAGACTTCCTCTGCAAATGGAGGCTCCATTCAGCTCACAGCTGTTGGAAGACCTGCTCTGTTCCCAATTCTGTCCCTTCGCTTTCAGGGAGCCATCTAAACGAGTACCGTCCCAGACACATCCTGAAGCCCAAAAGTTTTATTATATGCTGTCTGAAGGAGGATTTCTGTACTTTGGAACTGGGCCTCGCTCAAGTGTCATGGCTGGGTCTGAGGTGAGCCAGGAATTAGGAACCAGGGGGCAAGCCAGGTATCAGGACCAAAGGAACACAAGAAGAGTCCAGAAAGCCTTTGTTGCCCCCACATAGTCCTTCCTGTCTAGCTGGGTTCAATGCCCAGCCTGGAAGGAAGGGTGTCAGCCCAGGAACCGAGAACGGCGAAGGCAGGTGCTGCAATACATGACTCAGGGACATGGCCCCAGCCGCACCCCAGATGACTCCAAGGGTGTCAGAAGGACAGGAGTGACCAGGCCCAGGTAGAAGGTAGAGGCTCATTTCAAACAGGCGCAGGGGAGTAACCGGGTGATGGGGAACCCCAGGATGAAAGCTACCCCAGCACAGAAACCTGGCTCAAAGAGAAGCAGAGTCCTGGGCTGAGTGAGTCCCCTGCTAGCTGCTGGCTAGTCCCTGCTCCAGCAAACCAGTTGTTCACCTCCAGGGTCTCCCAATGAACAATAGCCTTGGCTGAATGTTAAGTCTGGCTCTGCACCACACTAACCTCTGTAACTTCTTCCAAACTCTCTCTCAGGGTCTGGAGTTCCTGGCTGTGTTGCTCTTTGAGCCGGTCTATCTCCTGGTCGTGGCTGGACACTTCTTCCTTCAGGGCCCCCTTCAGGGCTGTCAGTTCACGCTCTCGCTTCCTCAGGATGTCTTCCTGCTGTTCTTTGACCCTCAGGATGGCCTGAAGATCCTGCTTCAGCTGCATTAGCTCCTGCACCAATAAAAAAAAGAAGAGACTTGTAGCCAGCACTGCTTAAAAAGAGAGGTCAAAACCACTGAGAGCAGAAGGGACATTTCCAAGGCCCTCAGAAACTCAGCACCAAGTCCTCGCTTGAAGAGTTACCTGAAACTGTTGGTGCTCAGGCCGCAGAGTCCTCTTCAGCCACAGAAGAGGATATAAGTGTAGAGCATCAGCAGGGCTGGCCCACCCATGAGGCAAGGTGAGGTGAATGCCTCAGGTGGCAGGATCCACAGGGGCAGCCTTCAAGAAATGCACCATCTGCCACTGCCACCACAGTGGCAGTGATGGTGCACTTATTAGAGGCCAAATCTGCCTCCTCCTCCTCAGGAGTAAACCCACCCCATACCACCTCTACAGCAACCTCTCAGCAAATAGGTGGTGCTGCTGGTCTCCTCCCATTCCTCGAGACGAAATGGCAGGGGCTGTCCTCTGTGGCCTCTGCACCTGCCCAGCCTGATTCAGAGGGGGCCCCTTTCCTCCCCACGGTGGCCTTTCAGTCTCACTTCAACTGTTGGGCTAGGTCAATTTGATTCCCCCGCCTGTTCTCAATGTAGATTTTCAGGTGGTGAAATGCAACAGGCCACCACCCCGAGCCTCAGCCTCTATCACTGGCAGGCAGCAAGAACTCTCTGGATGGGCCAGGCTTGGTACAGAGACCAGGAGCCCAGATTTCCTCCCTTTGCCCAAACAGATGCACTTTTGGCTTTGGCTCAGATCCATCTCCTTACCCAACTCCAGCTCAGGGCCCGATGAGATGAAACACAGTCTTCTGAAGATTTTGTAACCTTAACACAGGCTCAAAAGGCCTTGAATATGACTGTAGCAGCAGGCAGAGGCTGCAGGAAGGAGAGTGCTTAACCATTCTCGCAACCCAAATCACCCCAGCTGTTTCTCGCTTTGCAGAGGAGAAGAAGAAGAGGAGTTTGGATTTGATATCCCACTTTATCACTACCCGAAGGAGTCTTCAAGCGGCTCAAATTCTCCTTTCCCTTCCTCCCCCACAACAAACACTCTGTGAGGTGAGTGGGGCTGAGAGACTTCAGAGAAGTGTGACTGGCCCAAGGTCACCCAGCAGCTGCATGTGGAGGAGCCAAGACGCGAACCCGGTTCACCAGATTACGAGTCTACCGCTCTTAACCACTACACCACACTGGCTCCACACAGAGGAAAAAGATACTGGGGACAAGAATTCCCCTCTCCACCTGTCCTATGGGATGAAAAGCAGTGTCCCACTGCTTGGTCAGTGACCAGGAAGAAGTCGATATCTTCCAACATCTCCTCTTGTTTGGCCCTTAAACTGAACCCTTTGCTCTGGTGGCACCAATTCACCTCAGGGACCTTGGATAGGAGAACACTTCCCGCAGGCCTGGACTACCACAGTGGCTATTTCCAAGACAGCGGAAGGCCTGCTGGTTCCTGCCCCTTCTTCCAAAAAGAACCAGGGCCCCTCCCCCAGGTCGTATTCTGCCTCCCTGATGACTCACCCCAAGGAGCATCTCCCTCTCGCCATCCTCCGTGTGCTTCGCGTTGTCCAGCTCGTCATGCATCTCAGAGAGTTGGTCCTGCAAGTCCCGGATCTCCGTCTGCTGCAGCTCCTGCTCCATTTTCACTTGAAAAAGCCTCCATAAGGGAAACAGAATCATGTTTTCTACCTATATTTGGTCATGTATTGTTTCATGTATATATTCTTGGTTTCTGAGGAAGGCCAAAGGGGTCCCCTCCTTTCAGGTAATGCCAAATGGAAAGTTGGGGCCTTCATGGTGCTGGAGACCTCCCAACCTCTTGCCTTGGGAACTCATTCCCCAAGAAGACGCTCTCAGCCAACTCTCTCCAGAGTCACAGGAAAAGGTTCAAGGCTGGTTTATTTGGGAGAGCTTCTGGTGAGAACAGAGGGAAACCAAGGCCGCTGGTGTAGCTGGGGGGGCAGCTCCTACATAAACATAGCAATGGAGGAATGCCTCAGCCACAGTTTTGGCAGTAAGAGAAAAACATCTGGTGAAACCAAACTGTGTTTCTGGGATGTTTTCCTCTGTTCTGGCCACTCCCTTTTTTCATCATTTCTGGAAAAGAATTGCAGTCAGTGCTCAGCTTCTCCCTTTGCCCTTATCCCTGACCATTGGCCGTGCTAGTTGGGGTTCCTGGCAACATCTCCCCCCTCCCAGGTCCCCCACTCCTGGCGCAGAGCAGAGGCAGGCAGGGAGAGTAGCAAGAGAGCCGCAAAGAAGCAAAGTCTGGAGGGTGGCTTTTGAGGGAAATGGACTGAAACCGTAAAGGGGCATGAACATTGTGCCCCTAAGCCAGGATCCCTATCAGGCTCCTGATGGAAGGCTGCAAAGGAGGGAGGGAGATTAAGATGGGATCTGTGGGCTGAGGGGGTGATTCCCAAGAGGGTGGACAATCACGCCCCACTATTCACCCCAGCAGGCAGGCAGGCAGGCAAGTCCTCCTGCACAAAACTCACTCTTCAAGGTGCTGCCTGAGGTCTTTCTCGCTCTCCTCCAGCTGCTTCCGGAAGGTGTCTTTATCTTCTATGGTCTTTTCCAGCTGCTGCTGAAGCACTCGCAGCTCTGCCTTCACTGCATCTCTTTCATCTGTAATGTTCTGTTGGTTCTGCAAACAGGAACACAGAACACAGAAACACGGGATGCTGGAAAGAGGCTGGGGCGGGCCCTTTTCAGAAAGAATGCTGCACTTTTGAGAAAAGGGGCAGGCAATACATTGAGTTACTATAATAAGAGGTGCCCCCCCTTTTTAAATAGTAACGTTTGCAGAAATTCACTGTACCCAGCAGCTGGGCTCAACACCAGCAGCAGCTCTAGTTTCAGGGCTCGGGGCCACATCCACAGCCAGCCCCCACCAGCTTAGGCTGCTTCTGTATTCTGAGAGGCCTTTGGTCCAACTAGGCCAGCATTGGCTCTCAGGCAGACAGGGTGCTACCTGGCCCAGGGTGGAGAAATATTACCAGATTTTTTTTCAATGAATCTGGCTAAGTAGCAACAGGGAGTCAGTAGTGGGGATGGTGAGGCAAAAGACCCTGGGCCCAAGCACACATGCATATTGTATAAAGGTGCAAAGCCCTTCTTTCGCACACCGCCTACCCATGACTCCCGAGCCTTCCCCGATCTCCTGCCCACTTCCCCCTTTGTTTTGACAAATCAGGGGAGGCTCAGGAGTCGCGGGCGGGCAGCTGTTGCCCAGGAGGGGCCAGCCTGGTAGTGCAGTTGGCTCCGGCTGGCTTCAGGAGCTGCTCGCTGCCCGCTGCCGTGGCGCAGGAAATATGGTGGGTGCCACGGCAGCGAGCAGCTCCTGAAGCCAGCCGGAGCCAATTGCGCTAACAGGCTGGCTCTGGGCTGCTGAGGCTGCGGCTGCCATGTTTCCCAGGGACAGATTTGCAAATCTGGGGACATTCTGAGGACAGAATTCGTCCGGGGACAGATTTGCAGAACTGGGGACTGTCCCCGGGAACCGGGGATGTCTGGTAACCCTAGCCTAGGCCCAACATAGAGCTATGGGCTCCCCAAAGAAGGGCACTCTGATGCAAAGGTGAAGCTGCCCTGACAGTCCCTGGGCTTTCTGCCCATGCAAACAATTTTGCTTCTCCCTGAGAAAGCAGTACAATGTGCAGCACACAGCACTGATGCAACAACAGGGTGGATGGGGACCTACCTTGACTTCCAAATCCAGCCTCCTCTGTAGATCAGAAACCTCCTTTTCCAGCTCCTTTGTCTGTTCCATCAACGCCTTGACTGAAGCAGATGTATCAGAGGCCTACATTCAAAGAACACATGCTTGCTCTGAAAAATCTATAGATTGTTTTGTTCTAAAAGAGCCACCCAGAGTCAATGCCTCAGTTCAGAGCAGGTCTGATTATCCCACGCTGTCCCTGAAGGAGCATCACTGTACTACAGTGGTACCTCAGGTTACATACGCTTCAGGTTACATACGCTTCAGGTTACAGACTCCGCTAACCCAGAAATAGTACCTCGGGTTAAGAACTTTGCTTCAGGATGAGAACAGAAATCGTGCTCCGGCAGCGCGGTGGCAGCAGGAGGCCCCATTAGCTAAAGTGGTGCTTCAGGTTAAGAACAGCTTCAGGTTAAGAACGGACCTCCGGAACTAATTAAGTACTTAACCTGAGGCACCACTGTACATCTAAATAATGTCTTGGGGGGGGGGACGAAAACACACATATCACCAGGGAGTCCTGTCCTTTGTGTGCACCACAGAGAAGGACCACTCACATTGGTGCTACCCACCATTCCTAGGTAAGCCCACTGGGTCCAACTCAGAGCCAGTGTGGTGTAATGGTTAGAGCCCTGGGCTACGACCTGGGAGATGCGGGTTCAAATCCTGACTCAGCCATGAAGCTGAGTGACCTTGAGCCAGTCACCATTTCTCAGCCTAACCGACCTCACAGGGTTCTTGTGAGGACAAAACAAGGAGGGCAAGAACCATGTACATCACCTTGAACTCCTTGAAGGAAAAGGTGGTATATAAATTAAACAAATGAATAAGCAAACAAGGAGCCACTTTGCCAAGGGACCCCCTCAGGCCGAAGCCGAACCTCTTAAACTAGGCCTGAAACAAAATTGTCCATTCGGTTTTGCTTTTGTTTTCACCAGCAGATTTCACTCATTTTCCATCCAGGTTCTGAATCTGTTGCAAGAGCTAAACTCAGGGGATCTCAGTGAGCAACAGCTCAAGGACCCCACGTAGGCCCAGCCCTAGTCCTAATGATCAAAGGGAGGGGCTTCCCGTGAAGTGTAGGAGGGTTCAGTCATGACTGAGGCTGAAGTTCAGCTCAAAAGGATTTATTGAAGCATCAGGAACAACCTAAGAAGGGCAAAGCAACTATACTTCTGGAGGCCTAGGCCACACCCACTCTCAAGGTGATTGGCTGTCTAAGCCCCCCTAGCAGCGAATCGTAACTCAGAGCTTAAGAGCCAGTGCCAGTAGCCCAAACCCTAATGCTATGTGATTGGATAGCGTGTATCGAATCAGAACGCAGGGGCTCAGGATCCTTAGTCCAGACTCGAGCTCAGGTGAACATAGATCACTGAATACATAACATCACCCCTCCCCTGTTTCACCGCACAGCATCCCTTTTCATCTTCAACACTGAGTACCAATTAGCAGAAGGATTTCCTGTATTAATATCATACTTAACATAAGGCAGGATCACTTGTGAATGGACCTTTGGATCATGTTTTTACTTCAATGGAGTTCAGCCTAAATTTGAAACTAACATTTGAACCTGATGGTGCTCAGCTAACCATTGATATCTACATAAAACAAAGAACAGGCATAAAAAGTGTGTGTAACAGTTACAGAACACAGCTTGCCAGCTTAACAGTGCGCCAACGCACTTATGGAGCTTGGCATGGTCTGAAGCTTCATTATTCTCTGAAGTTTACATGCTGAAAAAGGACAGAGATCCAAATAGCAGAATCCCTGCCAAGTTACTAGATCTTATAGAGTGAGGAGGAATTCAGACTGTCCCTCTTTTGCAGGATGGATGCACATTCCAGAACTTTAGATTTGCTCAATTAAAGTAGATTAAAGTAGCGTCACCCTAGCATGAAAAATCCACTTTTAAAAAAAGAAATGGACTTTGTAGTTTGAAAGTGACAGGAAAATGCATGGAAACATGAAGAGATATTTAAGGGGAAGGCATGCAAACATCCTGCAAGTAAATCAGGATGACTGCAGGATGAACACTCATTGCCATCTAACTGCCCTGTAAACAAATCAGAACAATAAAGACTGGAAGCAAACCAGAGTGGGTGCTCAAGCGTCAGGCTTGCCCAGAGCAGCCCTAATCTTTTTTCGTCACACAACAAGGTGAGGGATGTGGATAAACACAAGAAAGTTGAAGAGAGAGACAACCTTGTTTTCCTCGTGTACTTTACCTGTGAGTTCCCTGCTGCTCTGGACTTTAGAGTCTGGATTTTCTCAAATACCAAATTGACTTTCCTCTTCGTTGCATCATCATTTTCGCTGCTTCTGAAATATGAACAAACGTCAGCCAGCAAGGCAATGACTGAGATGTCTCACAGTCACCTGAAAGCCCCCAATTCCTACAGTGACCATCTTATGAAAAGACACTCAGCCACAGATGTTAGTAGGTTAAAATCAGAGTGGAATTTTACCTCCTGGTAGTAAATCAGAGATGCCTAGCTAGACCTCAAGGTTGCTTTAAGGACTGAAAATCGGGGGGGGGGGGTTAGGGTGCGTAATGTATTAATTGGAGATAGCCACCATATCAGTCCCAAATATCAAATATTCATCTGCTCAAGTCCTCAACGTAATTCCATTTCCACAAGCTACAAGTTTGTGCAAGCCCACTAACCCTTCCTTGAGATAGTTGTAGAGAATCTGCTTAGCTGTTTCCTCGTTGCTTTGCTGTGCAAGTTCCTGTTGGCCCTTCAGCAGATCAGGAGTGACCTGGAAAGACAAAGCCAGGTATTAGTCATATCCCTTGCAATGAAAGCCTTCAGCTTCAGACAGAAGAACCTCTGTGCCACAAGCAGGGTGAGCCCAAAGGGACTTCCGGGTTAGCGCCATCGGCAATGGCAGAGTTCCTCTGACTGAGAGGAAACTGCTCCGCGAAAATCGGGTCTTGCCGCCGCAGCGAAGGCGGAGACCCCTCAAAAATCCCAGGCGGAGGAAGCCTGGGAACGTGGGATTCGGCTGACACCAGGAGCACCTCCCCTACTCGCAGGGAACCCCTTTTTTGGGGATCCGAAGCGACGTGGGGTGAGCAGCGCGGTGTTTTGAATCGACCGCTACTTTTACGGAGTGAAGCTGCACAGCCGTTGCTGGAGAGCGCTGACTTTTTCCTGTGGACAATTGGACTCTAAACAAGTACCCGTGAGTAGAACGGAAAATTGGATTAAGAAACATTTTAATTTGGTATCGAAGCGGGAAGATCTAAACAGGAAGTCCGCCTTCCGCTTTTGTAAATAGACTAAAGCAAAAATTGTGCAAGCTAAAGCCTGGAAAGTTGTATATAAAGGTCTAAATTTCCTTCAGTTTTAACCACCAAAACCCCTCTTGGAAGCAGGAGAAAAGAGGGGGAATTTTGATTGTTCAAGCTTGCAGAGAGAGAGTAAAGAAAGATAAATTTCCACCGTCTCAAACCTGGGAACGGGGTGTCAGAGACAGAAATTTTTGTGGAAGTTCATTGACTGTGAACGGAACGTCTTTTGACAGATAGCTGAAGAAGAGAAACAAATTGATTCCAATGTTGCCTTTTGCATTTAAAAGAAACAAAAAAGTTGAAAAATGCAAGTAATTTTCTTTTGTTGGACCTGCTTTCAAAAGATGGATACAAATAGAAATTGTCTCCTCTAGAGGGAGCTTGTTAAATTGTTGCTGGAGTCGATCTGGGGATTTCACAGCTGTGGAGATTAGGATCGTGGGACCAGACTCTGACCTTGAATAAAAACGTGTTTAGAAGAAGTTTTGGTGCTTGCTTTCTGCAAGACAAGTGCTTTGTTGGAGCAGATGCATGAGAAGATGGATTTGATGACTGTTGCAGTCAAAAACTTTGGACAAACAGCGAATACTTCTATAGAAACCATTCAGGAACCAACCCAGGAACCTGTTTTGACAGGGCAAGTGCAAATGCAGAAGACAATGGAGGAGGTTGCTGTTGAACCGCAAGTAGCACAAATGGAGAGACGCGAGGCCCTGCAGGAGCACAAGCCGCTGTCCTTGAAGATTGAATCTGGAGCGGGCCAGGGGGGGTCTGGAGTCATGGGGGCTCTTAATTTTGGAGGGACTTTGAAACATGCTCTTAAATACTTTCTGGACTACACT
The DNA here is from genome assembly GCF_027172205.1 of Podarcis raffonei. NCBI lineage: Eukaryota > Metazoa > Chordata > Lepidosauria > Squamata > Lacertidae > Podarcis > Podarcis raffonei. The sequence goes on from NC_070615.1 coordinate 6,121,591, forward strand.
GCTGACTGTGGGAAATGGGACTGTGGGGAATGGGCTGATCTGCTGAGGGGAGATGGAGATATCTTTGGGTTGGAGTTTCCCCGAGACCTACTCCTCAATGAGAAAGGAAAGAAACTAAGAAAGAGATCAGCAAAAGACAAGGTAAAGTGCAGGTATAAACAAGAAGAAGATCTGCAGAAGGGACATGGAAAAGACTTAAGAGCCTCGGACATAAGATTGCCAGGTTGATGGACTAGATGGAATGGACAGTAAGGACTGATACAACCCGAGACCAGGAAGAAGAGACGTTGGAGGAAGATTGGAAGAAAGTTTTTAAAAAATTTATTTTGGGAATTAGTGTAAAATTAACGAGTATTAGGAAAAATGTTGGAATGAAACTATTTGGCTTTAGTAGAAATGATATAAGGAGTTATGTATAAATAAGTACTAAATTTTAAGCTTTAAGGTATTTTATGGTAAGTTAAGGTTAAAATAAATTAAGGTAAACTGAACGACAGAATATAGTGAAAGATGGAAAGGATTTGCTGAGTTAATTAATAAGTTAGACTGCTAAGATAAATTACCCAATAAAAATTGAGAAAGATGGAAAGAATTTGCTGAAACAAATAACTAAACTAGAATACAAAAAGGGAGGTGTGAGGAGGTCAATGAAACAAGTAAATGAAAGATAAAGATATGGAATTATTGGATTTGTGTTTTTTATTGTTATTGTTGTATTTTTATTTTTTTATTTTTCTTTATGTATTTTTTATGTATTGTAACGTATGTTTTGTTAATTTTTTTGTTGTTTCTTTTCTCTTCTTTTCTCTGTAATCTTTAAACTTCTAATAAATATCATTTTTTTAAAAAAACAAAAAAAGGAGGGCGAGCCCAAAACAGTGCTATAGGATGGACTGAGAGGTGTGCGGCAGGAATATTTGCAAAGAGGATTTGCAAATGACTGCCTTGATGCCAAAGTCAGGAGGGGAAATGGACTTCTGTGTCCGGAGAGCTCTGTTTATTTGATACTTTGCCTTCAAAAAGGTAATGGCTCAAAATCCAAAAATGTGAATTATTCCTAAATATGTCTTAACTTGCCATCACCACCTTGCACTTCCTCCCCAGAGCATGGAAGCTGCTTAGCTGAACTCCCCCTTCCTGTCTCTCTAAGTTTTCCATTCAGCAAACTCACCCCCGAGCGGCTGAGGCCACAAGGTGCAGGGATAACCAGCTATTTCATTCATATGTCCAAAACTGCATTTCTGTAGCACAGCATCCTGTCACTGGATCAGGTCAACAGATCACACTCTGGCAAACATACCTGAGCAGCTGAAGTAGAAGCAAATGTTTTCACAGGCAGTTTCGGAGTCGCAAGACGGTTTGGTAACAAGAGAGTGGAAGTCACCATTTTATTTTCACTTTTCTTGGTCTGGCCTGGAAGTGTGGATGATTTATAAGCCGAACTCTCGCTGACTATTTTACTTTGCTTGTGATATTGCAAAGAGTTGAAATGCTTGCTGGGAGAATCTCTTGCTGCTGCTGTTGCTGCTGCCTGGAGTTTGCCCACAGACCGAGGAGAAACCTGATCCCCAAAAGACACTGACTTCTGATCTGGAGAGAACACCTTCTGAAGGCAAACTTTAGAGGGCTGTAGTAAATGCTTGGATGACGTTGCCGAACTTTGACTAAATTCATCTGAACAACTGGAGTTCACCTTGAGCCCGCAGGGAAAGGCACTGTCGACGCTCCTTGACCGCTTACGGTCGTCTGGGTGAATCCTGCTCCTGATTCCCAGCCTGCCTCTTCTCTGAGGACCTATCTTCCGGTCAAACTTTTCAATGAGCTGATCAACTGCAGGAATTGAACCAGTGTCAATATCGCGACCAGTCCCAGGCAAAAATGGGATATACCTTCGGTTTTCATGCCTGTTAACATTGTCAGCATAGATGGCATACTCTTGGTCATCAAGGAAGAACTTATACAGGGAAGCAACAGAAGTTGGGGTAGTTGATGATGACGACGACCTCCGTGAGCCATTCAGGACTGATCCTGCTGAATCTTGCCTGCGGAAAGGAAGGAGATCAGGTCTGCATTTCCTTGTTTCCTGATAGGTGGGCGGACTTATAGCAGATGGAGAGCCATCACTAGAAGAACGTGATCCATGCATTCCATTGGGAGTGTCAAGAACGCTGGGGTATTCCAATTCCTGCTTACTTTGGTCTGCCCCTACTGCAGGCATGGTCAAATTCACAGTTTTTGGTTTGGGCTTGGCCAGTTCTACACACTGGAGGGTCATTTTATCTAATGAAGCAACCTTCAGTGGTGAGCTCCAAGGCTTGCTGTCTGGTTTCTCTTCATCTGCAAGAGATTTGGATTTACTGGATGGGGGAGCCTCAAAGCCTTCCAAATTCAGGATGTTCTTTTCAGGGTCATAGGGCTGCAGAAGCTCAGGATGCCTCTGGAAGTTCAACAGACTGGGCGACTGGGCGAACCCAGCCTTGAAATGCAAGGTGCTGCTCTCTCCCTCATCCACACTGGCCTGCAGGCTTTTAAACTTATTTGGCAATGTGCTGTAAGTTCCCAAACACTGTCTTTCTTCGCCAGTTTTCTTCCCCAGTTCAGGAGCAGAACTGGAGTCCAGCACTGACCTATCAGGTGTCTCGGTTGCAACCTGTGGGCCGTTTGCAGGTGCTACGTGACTGTCAGGCAAACATCCCTCTGCATTGTTGAGCACAATGTATGGATGCCCGTCAATCCCTTGGACTCGGATGCTGACTCCATAGGACCCATCCTTTGCATTCAGTGCACTCTTTGCCTTTGGAGGCACATTGCTTGCAAGCTTGAAGTGGATCCCACAGTCCTGCTGCTGCTGCTGCTGCTGCTGCATGTGCCTGAAGCTGCCCACATAGGACTCCATTCTTCACATGGGTTTAAGCACTGCAAAGAGGAAAGAAACAGATACGTGAGTAGAGGAAATGAGCCACTTTCATCTTCATCATACCATCATTTTCTTCACTGACATATGGGGTTGATCCAAGACAATTGGGCATCTGCAGAGGAAAATCCAAAATGCATCCACCACATACAGTGGTTAAAAGGAAGTTCAGTCCTTGAACAGAAATCAGGGCACTAGCCTTTGCCTACCTCACTGTGATGCTATTACTACTACTACTACTACTACTAGTAGTAGTAGTAGTACATTATTGTTTGCCAGTGCTGCCAAAATTAATAAGTGTCTTGGTGGGCCAGAATAAATGGGTGCTGGATCAGGTTTCCAAACTGTGGGTGAACCACTGGACAATACCGTGAGTTCAAAGGCCACTGGCCTAACCTGAGAAGGGCCTCCCCAAGTGGACTCTCAGTCTGTGGAGGGAACATGTTGAGAGAGAAAGTCCCCTCAGAGGCCCTAGGCCCAGATCCTCTTCCCAGCTTCCAAACGCCCCACTTCCTCCCCTCTTCATGAAGAAGCAAGCCCAAACCAAACCATACAGAGAGTCCACTCATGTTTCCAAGCTGAAAGCTCCTTCCCTAAGTCAGGTAATGCTGCCTTCACCAACCTAGCTTTAGCCCATCCACTTTACATATGATGAAAAGTTTAACCATTCACACATGCAAACCTGCTGCACTTCTCAAGCAATACAAGGCCAAAAGAAGGATCCCACTTCCTGCTGGATGTGCACTTGCAGCCTTATTCCATTTTGCCATGAACACATTCTGGAGCTCCATGAACAAAAGTTGGCTGTTCCACTTCTTCTAGTTGGTGACCTCCTAACTCTGCATCCCAAGCCAGACAGGAGTGTCAGCTGGCCATGAAAGTAAGGCTGTAGCAACTATGTGTGGCACAAAATGGGAAAAGGCCCTTCCTGTGGCCAATGTGCTTCTGTAGCACCATGCATGCCTCACTTCTTGGCACTTGATCAAAGACCACCTTGGGGCAAGAGTGGCCAAAGGGCAACTCAACGTTTTGCCCATATCAGGCTTCAGAAGGGTGAGGAACCAGGACACAGCTGCTGCTTGCCAACAGTCGTCACTGAGAAGACCATGTGGCCATGCTCAGAGCTCTCAGAGCAGAACACGCCAAACTACAGCATCATGCCCTGTCCCAGCTGCAGAACGAAGAGCAGAAACTCAAAAATGCACAGGAAAACACAGGTGGACAACGAACAACTGCAGGAAATGACATTTGCTGCTCCCAGCCTCCATTTCTCAGTTCCCCAGAACTTCCCCACACTTCCAGCTTCCCTTTGTTTGTTCTGCACAATCACATCTCCCACAAGATCTCCAACTTCCAGGTATTATGAAAGAAGACAACACCGGAAACTGTGCCTCCAATCTAATCGCAGTCAGACAGATCCAGCACCCTTGGATATCCACAAAATGTTCTGTCCATTTTGACAGATTTTGAAGCAAGATTGTAAAAAAGAAACAATGCATAATTTATATTGGCTGGGTATGGGGGGGGGATGACATCATAATACTATTAAAGCAACAGCCAGTAAGGCCAGAATAAAGAGAATTCTCCATTTCTAACATTTTAAAGCAACACCCATCCTGAACCTTCAGCATCTGATTAATGCTACAGATCAAGGTGAGCTCTTCCTATGAAAGTCAATGCTATAGTAAGATTGCAGCTCAATTCACACTCACCTGAGCATAAGACTTAAGTAAACATGCCCACATTGGGCAAAATATTTCTGCATTGTTGGACTAGTTGACCCTCATGGTCCCTTCCAACTCTACAATTCCATGAGTCTGTGAATATGATTGTGTCATGAATCTGTTATTCTTTAAGGTGCTAGCAATGGCTTTTATTGCAATAGAAATAATCATCTTCTGGAATCTGGCCAGTGAGACACTATAGGGAGATTTTGAATCTGTTTGGGAATTGTTTTCCCCACCTCTGACCTTCTTTTATTACACACAATACAGGCACACAAGCATTGGCATCTGTATCAAATATATTTTAAACGCTGGAAACTGAATTACGAGCCTGAGATTTTCATCCAATGGCTGTGGAATTTTCCTTTTTTAAAAACATGGCCTTCTGTTTTAATTTGCCCTTTTTATTCATTGTGCTAAATTTCAGTAATGTGTTAATTTAGAGGGGAAATTTATTTATCATTGTTCAGTGTGTTGATGCAAATAAAATAGTTTTGCAAATAAAATAGAGGCATAACAATATCAATTTTGAGTGGTAAAAGCATAAAGTAGACAAATTATTGTGTTGTAAATCTTGAGGGCATGCCTAACGCAGATTAATGCACAGTTCTTGAAGTTATCTACGGCTGCAGTTTTATTGACATGGACCTCTTCCAATCAGATACAAACAGGCACAGCCACTTTGTATGGTCCCATCAAATAATAAAAAGATAGGAATAGTGGTTGGACTCACTTCAATTTTACACTGGCTCACGTACTGTTTTCTTAACAATCACATCCTAAAGTGGAGAGGAAAAAGCTGTTTCACCAGGGACATCTTCAGGATCAAAGAATTTTTCCAAGCCCAAAGGCATCTGGTCCAAATAATGTATCACATTCCAGCTATTAATGCAGCCAGTCTTGTCAGAAATGAAACAGAAACCATTAATCTCTTAGGAAGGTGCAGCAAATGTTCTTCAAATGCACAAAACCAATCTGGGGCTTGTTGAAGAAAAGAACTGCCTCTGCAAAGGATTTTGCAACCAAACAAAGCTTCTCTCTCCCTTGGAATTATTTTGACATTCCAGAAACATGTCCGCTTTGCAAAACAGATATATCACCCCTGGGACAGCAGCCAGGGGCAGACTTTGGTAGTCTTTCGTAATGGCGCCCTGTGTGAAGCCAAAATTTGGTGCCCCCAAATGAATCTTTTCTATTATGGGTCTTCTTGATTTTGTGCCCCCCACAGCTTGGCACACTGGGGGGGGGTGGAGTGCCCATACCACCCTAAATCTGGCATTGCAGCAACATGCCCCTGATCGGCAGGTGGCAGCTTATTCCTCATAAATTAGTTGGAACAAATTGCTTCCTCTACTGTCAGTAATGCGCCTGAAGACTTTGGAGGCCAATAATGCAACTCCCAGGATCTTCTGGCACTAAAAACCGTCAGCTGCAATTTAGGAAGTGGGGGGCAAGAAACACTTTTGATGTTCTCTGTCTAGCAGGACAACACATCCACTGTTTCATACTATGCCAAATTTGACAGAGAAAAAAACCAAAGCCTTTCACCTGGAAAGTCTGAATTCAGTCCAAGGAAGCCACAGGCTGCCTTTTTGTAAGCTGATTGTATTTGATGCAACAGCTGGGTTTTGTAAATGTTTGAGAAGGTGGCACCCTCCGGCTGGTGAGAGGGGAGGGCAGAGCAATGGCCTGGAACCAGTTTTGCACCTTAAATTTAAAGAGAGGCAGGCAAAGAGTAGAGAGTTCTGCTGGAGCTGACTAGAAACCGGTACAAGCTTAGGGGCTCTGGGAATCTAACGCAGGCTTGGGGGCTCTGGGAATCCTATCTTTTTGCAAGCTCACTAGCTGTAAATAATACAAAGACACTTCAGTTTCCACTGTTCTCTCGGCGCCAAAGAAAACAAAACCCTGGACTTCTCACCACTCAGGAAATGAGGGAGCTCATAACAATCCAAAACAGGTGGATGTAGCAAGATCTAAAGCAGGGCAGGCAGACCCTTTTCAGCACAAAGGCCACATCGGCAGCCTTTCAGGAGCGACACGCCAGTGGTGTGTGGGGCTAGAGGCAGAAGTGGGTGCAGCAACAATATTGCCCATTTCTTTACAGGAAAAGTCAGAGCGTTCCCACATGCAGATGGCCACACCCCTCCATCCAGGTAAGCGCCAGGCACAATCACAGTGCGAAGAAACATTCTATCCAGACAAAAGCACTTGAGGAGGATGCAGAGAAGCCCTACGCAGAGGTGTCGCAAGGAGCATAACTCTGAGGGCCAGACAGAGAAGTCTGGAGGGCCGCATGCAAGGTTCCTCGCCCTCTGATCAAACAACTGCAGTTCTCCATTGGCAATTAAGATTTCCCTCAGAGGTTTCTCCAGGTGCTTAGAGGTCTGCCAGGTGGGAAACTGGAGAAGGCCTGCCATGACACCCCCTCCCTTGGTCTGTCCACCTGGCACCTTTTTGTTAAGGAGCCAAGCTAAGGCTATACCAACATTGCCTACCTAATTTGGTACCTTCCAGATAATTTGGACTATGACTCCCATCTACCCCAACTAGTGCTGTCCAAAACATCTGGAGGGCTCCAGGTTGGGGGAAGCTGCTCTGTACTGCTCTCTAAGCCATCCATTGACATCCCATTGGCCCATAAGGGTATTCACTCTCTGTTATTGTGACAGGAGTTTTCTCCAGCTTCTGGTATATTTTACTGATTCTTCTGCTGCTCTTGCATTTTATTCATATTATTAGCAACAATATTTGGATATTTCAATAATTAGAATATGAATCATTATTCTTTTTTATTAATCATATTTGAAGAAAAGTGGATATAAATCCATAAATAAACTAAAAAGATTGATACTCTAAAGGAGTTGCAGAATATATTCTACTAGTTCTGGAGACACTTTGAATAACCAGTAACTGGCACTGACTTGCATTATGGCCAAAAGGTATATTTTTTAATCCCCAAATCTAGCAAGGAAGTACTGTCTCTGGCTCATCTTCCAAACAGAAAGAACTTCCTTTCTCCCCAGGTCAGTCCGGGCACCACATCAGTCAGGCCGACCCAAACCAACCCAGCTACTACTTTGCTGGCTGGAAAACTGCAGGCCAGAAGGAACATCACACAGCGGCCACACTGGGAGCACTGTTTGCTCCTGGAATGCTTATATGTAGGAAAAACTTGCGCAAGATGGAGCATTTAAGTAGCTCTTAAAAATCTGTTTTATCAGCTGCTCGCTTGGGATCAGCTGTGTCAGAATCAGCATTCAAATCCAATTTTCTCAAGTACTGAAACCCAGCTGCGAATGTTTCAGAGGCCCTGTTGCAGGCAGCCAACATCTTAAAAAGAGGGAGGGAGGATGCAGTTACAGTTCTTTCCTTACATTTTTCTACCTGACTGAATGGATTTAGAAAAGGGGGGGGGATCCATTGCTGTCCCAAAAGCAAAGAACAAAAATAGGCTACTTCAGGAAAAAGAGCTTCTTAGGCAAAGTTTCAGCTGCTTCCTACAGTACTTCTGGGGAGACGTATTTGGGGAAAGAGCACCACAGAGGAGGAGAGTGGGGAAGAGGATGGTGCAGAATGAGATCCCTTGGCTGGTCCATTTATGTGATTCACTGTCACAAATCATGGAGATGGCTAGAAGGGAAGGAGATGGGGCCAGCCCAAGAGGTTTTGGCACTGCAGGCAGAATGCCCCACTGCCCCTGTCCTTGATGCCCAGGCCCCCTCCTTTGCACTCATCCCTGCCATTGCAACTGGCCTACAGCTGTGTCCAGACTGCTGCCAGAAGGGGAATGGTGCTGTGCCAGGAGCCTGGGTGAAGCCATGTTCCAAAGGAAACATCAGCTCCCCCATATCTGCACCTGCCCTGCCTTTTTTCTTTTTTCCTCTCCAGGGCTCAACCCTACTGTAGAACCAGAACCTGGGACTTGGCGGCCACCAAAGCAGGGCTGTAGCCACTGTTCCCCACCACCACCACAGCTCTGGCCGAAGGTGGGAACTGCAGCCTGGGACACCTCTTTCCGCTGAGAGGCTAGAGCAGGTCAGGGGGTGCTCCTCCTGAACCCCAGATAAGCTCCCAGGTTGGGCCTGTTGAACATGGGAGATTCTGTTACCAGAGACAACTTGACACATTCTGATGCCTCCTTCAGGCCATCATAAAAATGAAAGAACTGGACAATTTGCAGCTCTTTTAATGGGGCTTCTGCAAGCGCTGCCTGAGGCAAGCAAACCACTTTGCCTTGGAGACTCCAGGTGTGTCCTGCCTTGGCCCATGCTGCCCAGACTCTGTCTCCGTTTGCAGACTTCCAACACAGCAGGAGCCATTGCCAAGCACCAGGAGGCAGTTTTATTCTACATACAGTGGTACCTCGGGTTACATATGCTTCAGGTTACATACGCTTCAGGTTAAAGACTCCGCTAACCCAGAAATATTACCTCAGGTTAAGAACTTTGCTTCAGGATGAGAACAGAAACCGTGCAGCGGTGGCAGGAGGCCCCATTAGCTAAAGTGCTGCTTCAGGTTAAGACCAGTTTCAGCTTAAGAACAGACCTCTAGAACGAATTAAGTTCTTAACCCGAGGTACCACTGTACATTTCTTTTTTCTGGTCTGTATATGTACAAATATCTCACTGCCACCTTCCAAAATGAGGCAATGGAATTCTTTACAGTACTTCAAAAAGGCCACCAAAGCGACGTTCTAAGCCCATCGCCTAGCCATACCAGTTTCCTCACGGCCGCCTCTCCTCAGGCCCTGTGGCGACCAACCAGTGTTGGATTTCCTCTATGACTGAAAATTATTTTATTTATCCTTCCCTTTTAAAAGAGGAAACACTTCAGAACAAGCGGTCTTTGGCAGGCAACTATGGGGAGGGGGGTGCAGGGGGTGCTCTTATTCCAGGCCCAGCTGTTGGATGAGGGAGACAGAGAAACCAAGGAACTGAAGTGTCATATCAGATCACACAAACACGAAAATGGACCACTAGGTTTGTAAGTAAAGGCGGAATGAAGACACGAGCAGACGGCCAATTCATGCTCACTTCTCCAGCATCAAAGGGCAAAAAAAGAGAACCTGGCAAGGTCCATTTGTATTTCTGCCAAAATAGCTCCCACCAAAAGGCGCACAAGGGGCCCCTTCAGAAATGGAGACTGGCTATTAACAATTATTAATTGCTAGCATATGAAGTTGCTGCCCAATACTCAGAGCAGCACTATTTGTTCTGTGGCAGATGTGCCTCTAAAGGGGGGTGTCCCTCATGAAATGCAGCTGTGAGAGGCTGTCATTTCAAATAGATGAGCAGGGGGCTAATAACTTCAGTGGTCTGATTTTCCAGTCAAAATTGCCTCTCCAAAATACTTTGCTACCACTTGGGTGGGGAAAGATGGACAGGGAGGGCAGTTTTCATCAGAAAAATGGGCTGTGTGGAAAGGGTTAAGGACCCCCCCCCTTAATAGAGTCATAGCCACTTGTGGCTTCTTTTCCTTGAAAGAATCACCCTCTTACAGCTACCTATGGATCTGAAGGGACCAAATCAATGGTTGGAGGGTTTTGGATATAGTTTTCAAAGACCTCCAAGGATCTGCACAGGACCCCATTCCTCACAGCCACAGAGGTTACCAAGCCTCTCCTGCAAAGACAGAAGGCCACACTTGGGACAGTAAATTATCCCTAAATATAGCAAGACTTCCTGTTTGGCAAGGTTTAATGTCTTCCCTTCCAACTTACTAGAAGGAAGATACAGCAAAGCCCCAATGAACAACAGATGTTGCCCTTGTAGCAGCACTGAGGTGTCTTCCAGGTTCTTTTCTACTGTTCTTCTATTAGGAAGACCTAACAGATCCCACTATACAGTGGTATTCGGTTTAAGTACTTAATTCATACCAGAGGTCCATTCTTAACCTGAAACTCTTCTTAACCTGAAGCACCACTTTAGCTAATGGGGCCTCCCGCTGCTGCTGCGCCGCCAGAGCACGATTTCTGTTCTCATCCTGAAGCAAAGTTCTTAACCTGAGGTACTATTTCTGGGTTAGCGGAGTCTGTAACCTGAAGCGTATGTAACCTGAAGCGTATGTAACCTGAGGTACCACTGTACAGTCCCTCCCTGGATTAATGAGAGAGTTTAGCATTATATACCTGTGATTTACAGTTGTATCCATGCACTGGCGTACGGAGGGGAGGAGCACACCGCCCCAGGCACCATATGGGGAAAGGGTGCCATCGTGGCTGCCCCACCGGACGCACGCCACATGGTGCGCAACCCTGGCCATGCACCAAGCCCCCATGGGCAAAGTGCCACGCCCCCCCCTTTTCCGCTCCGGGGACTGCAGCATGTTGCTCCACCACTGTATCCATGTATATTTTTATTAGTATTATTAATTGTTCTACAGCATTTAAATGGAAAAATAAAGAGTTTCATTAGAAGAAACTCATGGGCTTTGGGAGACCACGTGTCTTCTGTAGAATTTCCAGCTTGACTCTGGCCAGTGCTGAGCCTGAGGCAATTTATGTCAAATCCACCCTGTACCAGACCCCACAGAACCCTACAGAAAATTGCCACATCCTGTACTTGTTGCTGAGCCCTGCCCAGGTTCCTCCCACACAGAGGCTTGCACTGCACTCCCAGGAATGTGATCTGTTCTCTCTACAAATGAACTTCAATCGCATTCTGATATTTCGCAACTTATGCAAGCAGGTCTTTCCAGGCAGCAGGTCAGACTGGAGAGGCAGCCGGCACCAGACTCAAGCTTCTCCAGAGCAATCCTGAAATGACTGTAAAGTCCAACCCACCCCTAAAGGGAACCTAAATGCAAAACAAGAAATGCACTATCAGCTCTGTGGCCAATGATCAAAGAGCTCCATGCTGAAGACATCCACTTCAGCACTGCCTAAATTGTTTGAATTTTCCTGGACTCCCTGGCTGCAGCCTCAAGTAGCTCCCATTCAAAGAAACCTCTGCTGCTGTTTTCACTCTGGTCATCAGAGAAGGGGCATAGCTGAGCAGTGCAGCATCTGCTTTGCATGCAAAAGGTCTCAAGTTCAATCCCTGACATGGCATCCCTGGACAGAGCCGGGGAAAGGGATCCTGCCTGAAACCCTGGGGAGCCACTCCCAGCTTGTTAGCTTAGGCAGCACTGAGCTATCTGGGCCAGTGGTCTGACTCAGTGTCAAGCAGCTTCCTATACTTCTACCTGGCTGGTCCCCTGAGCCTGCCTGTCTTCATCCTTTGCCTCCTTCTGTGACATGAACTGGCAGGACGCAGAGGAAGGGGAACAGGATCCTGGCAAGGGCTGTAGCCGCCACGACTGGTACACACCAAGGCAAGAAGAAGATGGGGAAGGGGAGCTTGGGGACTTAGGAGGTACGCACAGGACATGGCGTGGGGGCAGCTGACAGTTCACAGGAGCCAGGAGAGGGGGAACATATCAGCAAAACCAGAGACAGCCCCTTCTCCACAGACATGGCGGGCTCTGAGGCGCTGGGAACAGCGGGAAGGGCGCTCTAGGAAACTGAGGCAGGCAAGGGAACACAGCCCAGCTCACTAGTGGACCAGGTGGGGATCACAGGGATCAGTAGGTCTGGGAGAAAGTTTGTGGTCACACAGCTGGATTAGGTGAGGATCACATGCCTTGTCGAGTGCAGAGACACAGCTGCTCAGCTAGAGCAAACCCAGATGTGTCAAAATTGGAAGGATAAAAGGGAAGCAAGGCAGTGAATCTGTGTCTGCTCAGCTTTCCATGTTGATAGACCACGGCTTGGCTGCTTCAGAAGCTCCACTGGACTGTGACTTCGGGACTGACCACAGGTTTTCTGACCGCAGGTTTTCTGACCCTGGATCTGCTGCAGAGGCGGGAGCCTGGCCTAACTGTTTGACTTTGGACTTGGCCTGGTCTTTGACCTCTTGGACTGTCTGACTACTCTCTACCATTTCCCTTGGGAACTGTGTACACCAGTGGGACTTATCTCCATGTACGTTGGGGTTCAGGACATTCTGCTTCTAAGTTCCTTTCCCCCTCAAACCTGTTGTCTAGCCCAGTTCAAGCAATCTGGTTCACCCTTTGTATATGCTTCCCATCCTTGCACTGTCCCGTCCTGTCATGCTGTGTTAAGTCAGGAAGTCTTTAATTAACCATAGATTCCCACTGAACCTAAACCTAGAGACAGGTTGCCATGTCTGGAAGAAGCCAGGGTCTTAAACTAACTTCAAACCATGGACTGAGGTCTTGGCTTGGTCTGAGTCTAATATACTTTTCCAGTTTGGAATGAGCAGGAAATGATGCTTAACTAAAGACTTCCAGGCTTAATCACAGCACACTGAGGAGGGAAGAGACTGTATGTGCAGGCACAAAGCTCGTTCATTGATTGAGTTTACTAAGTTACTAAGTGGTCTCTTTCTGGCCCATCTCATCTGCTTCCTTTTCCCCAGGTAGCCAGGCTGATTTCTCTAGTCCAGCCTCCATTGTGGTAAAGCTCCCCCAGAATTTCAAAAAAATGCAAACATGGCTGGACTCGAAACAAAAGCAAAAAACCCAATTCTAGTGAATATAGAGCAACTGTATTTTTAATTACACCAATCATTGGGTTGGAAACAACCTTGCCAGTTCACCAACATACAATTTCCACAGTATTCTTATAATGGTTATTTATATTGAATCCTGATATAATTACTACGTTGGTTTACAGCAGGGGTGGCCAACTCCCAAGAGACTGTGATCTACTCACAGAGTTTAAAACTGGCAGTGATCTACCCCCTTTTCGGGGGTTCAGGTCAAGGCTGTTGAGCTTTTCTTAGGAAGGAAAGCCCTATTTTGGGGGGTTCAAGTCAAAGTTGAGCTTTTTTTAGGGGAGCCAAAGTTGTTGAGCTTCTTTGCGGGGGAACCAGTGATCTACCAGTGATCTACCACAGACGTCCAGTTATCTACCGGTAGATCACGATCTACCTGTTGGACATGCCTGATTTACAAGAAAACTTCACCACCGCCTCACAATCCTAGATCTCACAGCCTCCCAAAAGCAAAGGAACATTTTCTTCCTGCAGTTTAGAATTAATTCACTGTCCCACATGATGTAAGGATGGCTACAAGCTTAGATTGAGTTTTGTTCTTGTTTTTTGTTTGTTTGTTTAGAAGAAGGAGTAGACCAATTAACACCGGAGAAGAGGTCCACCAATGGCTACTAGATTCTTGGGTACTAAATCTTAGCAGGTTAGTCGTAAATTTGGAATTCAGAAGTTCATCATGACAGCCCCATAGGAAAATCCAAAAATGCTTCACTGATCAGTTACTGTACCCCACCAAAGAGGAGCAGTATGCAACACAATACCCAGTTTACTGGAATCAGCTTGACTATCCATAGTTTCCTTGAGTCAGTTTGTCCTTACGTCATAGATTCAACTTTCTAAAACACATTCGGCTTTAGCAACTCCAGCCAGTTGAAATACAACCTCTAGCTTTGAATCAGAAATGCAAGCAATCTTGCAAAGAAGGGTTACCATTTTTAATGGCTAGCATGAAGTAGGAGCTTCTTCTTCCTAGCCACTTCAATGGTAACACTTCAAAGAAAAGGAGGCAAATATCTCTGCTTATTTTCCTCATTCTCTTTCCTCTATGCTAATACTGCACAGACACAGTAAAACCCAAAAGCTTCAGTATCAGCTAATTCACTTGCCACAGCTGCACCTGCTCTGAAAAAGGTCCCAGAATTGCACAAACCCACATTCAACTCCTTTACTGAATCTCAAGAGGCTAGCAATGTCTGTTTGAAGTCGCTGCTCTCGAGGGAGTAGACACAATTAGCTATCCCTCCAAACTGAACCTGAACAGGTCCCATTCAGACCCAGCAGAAGGAAATGTCTATATAGAAATGCCCATCGCTGGTGTCTGCATGAGTCTCACACTTGGAATGTCGGGTATGAGCCATTTTGGCACTGGATTCCAGATTCTGAGAACAGGAGAGGCAGATTAGTGAACACTGGCAGCAGAACCAAGTACAAGAACCATACATCTTCCTCTGGAAAAAAAATGAACAAGCTCAACAAACTACCCAAATGAGAATCTCAGGTCCAAAAGAGCAATGCTCCTTTCACAAAAGAGATCCAATTGCCATGTTAGAAGCCAGGGCTCCCTTCCTGACTCTGCTGCGAAGCCACACGATGCAGCCCCTGGACCTTGTACCTGTGACCACCCTTGTCTCTCCTCCAGGAAAACAGAGAGCCTTTGAGCCACAAAATCTAAAGCAGCACACAATCACCTGCTGCAGAGAATATTCCTTTAGGCTAATGGGCTACAAGAAGCTTCATTAAGGAGTGTTAATCCATCTCCCAACATTTAGCATTCAGCAAATGAAAGGCTAGGCTAAGGAAAGACAGCAGGCAGGTAGATATTAATTCATACATTATCATTTCTTAAATATTAGCATTCCATTGTGGAATGCCTTCCAGGGGAGACACGCCTGACACCCGGGTTACTCAGTTTCTGGCACCAGTTTAAGCTTCTCATTTGCCTAAACATTTTGGTGATGGTTTTAATTAGACTGCAAATGGCTGATTTAGGGCTGAAAGGGTTTGATCTGCTGTTTTGCTGTCTATAGTATTGCTTTTTACACTGCGTCTTTTAGATGGTTTTTATCATTACCCACATTGAGAATAAGTGTCCAAAATAACATTTTTTAAAGGGGCAGGCAATTCATTTTTATAAGAAGCCAGCAGTGAGTCTGCCTTACCACCAGCCCAGTCCAGTCCAGTCTGGCTGCCAGGAACGCTTCAAGGGGCAGCGTCTTTCCCAGTCCTGGTCCTGGAGCACCTGCTGGCTAAGGTGCAGCTGGTTGTTTCAATAATAATAATCACAATAATGTTATGTATACCCCAGTCACTCAAATCAAAGCTCCCTCCTTTGAGCTGCCTCTTCCAACCCTCCTTTCTGAACCCTAAGCTCTTCCTTCATGGCCTGCCTTTCTCTAGCTCAGGGGTAGTCAACCTTTTTATACCTACCACCCACTAATGCATCTTTCTTGATGCTAAAATTTCCTTACCACCCACCAGTGCTCGATGGAAGGAGAATTCAGCTTGTGCTGTAGAACCCCCTACCGCCCACCTAGAATCCTGAAATGCCCACTAGTGGGTGGTAGGGACCAGGTTGACAACCCCTGCTCTAACTAATGGCACAGACCCTTCTGTTTCACATTTTAGCAATTTTTATCTGGCCCATAAAATAAAAATAAATAAAAAACAAGAACAATATTTTTGTCATTTTGAGGAGCTAGCCTGGATGTCATCTGAGGAGGCTCTTATAGGTCCTTAGATGTAAGACTGGGGTCTGCAGAAAAGCTGGTGGCTAAAGTGAAAAGCTGGTGGCTGGTGGTGCTGTGGTCTAAACCCTGAGCCTCTTGGACTTGCCAATCAGAAGGTCGGCGGTTTGAATCCCCGTGATGGGGTGAGCTCTCATTGCTCGGTCCCAGCTCCTGCCAACCTAGCAGTTCAAAAGCACGCCAAAAAGTGCAAGTAGATAAACAGGTACCACTCCGGCGGGAAGGTAAACGGCGTTTCCGTGAGCTGCTCTGGTTTCAGTGTTTCGTTGCACCAGAAGCGGCTTAGTCATGCTGGCCATATGACTTGGAAAAACTGTCTGCGGACAAACGCCGGCTCCCTCGTCCTGCAAAGCGAGAGGAGCGCTGCAACCCCAGAGTCGTCCGCAACTGGACTTACGGTAACTGTCAGGGGTCCTTTACCTTTATCTTTAAAGTGACCAAAATGGTTTCATTTTGAATAGCCCTGGTCTTGTCTATTAACTATCTCCTTTGTTATGTAAACTAGGGGCAAGTGTTGCTACAGAAATGAAACAGCTGGAGACGCTTCCTGATCTGCAGCATGACTTTCTTTCTCTAGACTCCCCATCTGCACCCTCCTTCAGGTAAACATGTGAGGCTAGATAAGAGATGGGGAACTGAGCCTTGCTGGGGGGCTGGATCTTTTATCTCCCCCACCCCATCCTAGTGGGCCAGGTGTGACAGGCGACCAGGGCAGCTCACCTGTCAATCACATCAGGTGACCCACAAAGTTTGAAATTAGGCAAAGGCACAAGGGCTACCTAGTCAGCTTGTCAAGGGCTGTGCAGAGACCTTTGCAGGTCTAGCCAATCAGCTAATCAGAGAGGCCCACATTCCCCTTGAGGTCCAGTTGCATCTTGATCCACTTTGTACGAGAAAATTGCATGTGGCTTTCTCAAATAGTCTGATCTGTTTCCAGGTATGGAGTCTCTGTTTTGCCAGTCTAAGCCTGCTGGCTGGAACTGATGAGAAAGGTAAAGGGATCCCTGACCATTAGGTCCAGTCGTGGACAACTTTGCGGGTTGCGGTGCTCATCTCGCTCTATAGGCCAAGGGAGCCGGCATTTCTCCACAGACAGCTTCCGGGTCATGTGGCCAGCATGACTAAGCAGTTTCTGGTGAACCAGAGCAGCACACAGAAATGCCATTTACCTTCCCGCCGGAGCGGTACCCGTTTATCTACTTACACTTGACATGCTTTCAAACTGCTAGGTTGGCAGGAGCAGGGACCAAGTAACAGGAGCTCACCCCGTTGCAGGGATTCGAACCGCCGACCCTCTGATCGGCAAGCCCTAGCCTCTGTGGTTTAGACCACAGCACCACCGGTGTCCCTGGAACTGATGAGAGCTGTAGTCCAAAACTTCTGGAGGGCTTCAGGTTGGGAAAAAGCTGGTCTAAAAGGTACAATTAACAGGTAAGGCCCCGTTTCCTCTTTTTCCTCCTCGGTGTTTTCTTGCCCCATTGATGCAGAGCCCCAAACTAGACTATGGTAGAAACATGTGATTCACTTTTTGGAGTTCTTTCTTGAACATCAAAGCAGCCTTTGTGGAAACAATGGCAAAGCAACGATGGCTGAGCTACCACTGAGAGCCAGGAGCCTTCGGTGCCTCTAAATGCAGTTTGCGCTTTCAAGCACAATAGCTGGTTTGTGTCCAAATATCTGATAACAACCAGCCCTTTTCTCCACAGGAGGATCTGGCTTGTTTTACTAAGTTTTCCTCCAGCCGAGACTCCAGAAAACCTTGTGTCTCCGTAAGGCGGGACTCCCAACGAGATCATTACTGCTCTGTTTCAATACGGAAGGCACCCCGGACGGATTTCTGATGCAACAGCATTTAAAAGGAAAAAATGCTTTAAAATGCAGTTAAAACATAAGACGCTAGGATGCTCCACTTGTTTAGGACCCAGCTCCATGGCTGGGGGGGGGGAAGGGGCCACAGCCTTCAATCACCCCCGTCTCAGATGTGGCCCCCCATCCAAAGATGCCACTTGGAAGCAGTTCCCACCCTGCCATGGACTGTATGAACTGGGCCCCATTCATGTGCTCCTCATGGGAGCCAGGATTCTGTTTGTGTGGTGCATAACCAGTGCAAGCTGGCATCATCTCATGCAAGGCAGGTGCCCCATAAGGAGGCCTCCTAGGCAGTGGCCTCATTTGCACAATTACATACACTCAACTCATTCACTTGCTACTCTACCATCCCTATCAAAACCCAATTATAAACAGGGGTGCTTCTCTCCCTCCCACCCCCAGCCGCTTTCTGTGTCATGTATGCCTTCCTTCTTGGATGCTTTGGCCGCCCTCCCAGCATTATTGCAGTCCTTGCTTCCTTAATTATCATTCCATTCTCTGGGAAACTGGCCTCCGACCAGAGTCTCCTTTTTAACTCATTCCTCCGGGCAGTCAGATGTTTAAATATGCAGCCAAGGCTGCGTTCAGCACAAAGAGACCCAAGCAAAAATGACATCACCCGGGGGGCTCAGGCCCGCAGAAGCCGCTGCTGCATCCAACCCCAGCAGCAACTCCTTCCCCACCCCTGAAACTCCCAGTGTACTCTTGGGGGCCAACCCTGAAGAAGAAGCAACACTCTTCCCCTGCCAATGAAAAACCTGCAAGGAAAAGAAAGTTGCAGCTGAACCCTGGATGGCAGCTGCCAGTCAGCATCACCAACCCTAAGTTGGGTGGACCAATGGCCTGGCAGTGCCTAAGGCTGTTGCTTCCTCTGTTCCTCTGTGGGGTGGGGGTTGTGTATGGTCTGCCTGGGTGAGTTCAGGTGTGCTTTAGGTGTGGTGAATGGGTTTGTGTGTGTGCCTGCAAATGGCATGCAACCCTCAGAACACGGCCAACCTTCAATGCAGGCTTTGGGCCAGAGAAGGTTAGTCACACCCAGACTTGACCCTGGACCTGCCTCCTTCATACGTGATGTCTTCCTCGTCACACTTCGCATCAGTCTTTGTCCTCTCCAGTTCTGTCCAATAGTTCTCCATCCACTTTCATTTCAAATCTTTCCAGGTCACATTCCACACAGAGCCATATATATATATATATATATATATATATATATATATATGTGTGTGTGTGTGTGTGTGTGTGTGTGTATAGTATTTAAAAGGACGCACTTTTTCTCCTCCAAAAATTAAGGGGAAATGTGTGTGTGTCCTATGGAGCAAATGCAGGCTCCTTGGCTTCAGCGAAAGCAACGCGAAGCCTCCAAAGCGCAGAGGGAGCACTCCCTCCGCGCTCTGGAGGCTTCGTGTTGCTTTCACTGAAGCCTGGAGAGTCTTGCTCTCCCGGCTTCAGCAAAAGGAACCCGAAGCCTGCGGAGCGCAGCGGAAACTCGCGCTGCGCTCCGAAGGCTTCAGGGATAGACTCTCCTGGCTTCAGCAGAGAGGGAGAGCTGTGCAGCGACCCTTCAGCCAAGTGGGAGGAGAAATGGAAGGGGCTCCGTTTCTCCTGCCGCTTTGCTGAAGGGGCGCTGAGCAGAGAGGGGGAGAATTTTTGTTTCTTGTTCTCCCCCTCTAAAACAAGGTGCATCCTATGGTCCGGTGCGTCCTATAGAGCAAAAAATACAGTATATAAAGTAAATTTATTCTCCTCATCCATGGGTCTTCCTTTTATAAAACATCAGTTATATCAGTGTTTCCCAATCCATAGGTCACAACCAGCAAAAGGGTTGCAGGCTTTATAAGCAGCAAACCCAGTGCTTTTTTCTGGGGGGACGCAGGAGGATGCATACCCTAAACATTTTGTGAATCTAAGTTTGGCCTCATTGAGGGGCAGTATTTCAATATGAGTATGAAAAGGAAAGTACCCCTAAAACATTTTTTTAGGAAAAAAGCACTGAGCAAACCCAAAATAAACACTGCTTGTCACCCTAAACTGCTTTGATGAATACCTTTCAACTTTTTGTTTAGTTCACATTTTATAATGCTGTTTTGACACTTGTAACTGAACGTCAGAAAGGCTTACATTTTAACACTTTGGGAACTGCCCTGACCCAGTGATGGGCCACCACAACGCAGGAAGTCACAGCTCACCTCCAATGTGCATCAGAGGCAATTTGCAACCATCACTCAAAACACCTCCCTGCACAAGCACCCTGTGGCAAACCATTACTGTATTTGCTGCCAAGGTTAGTCAATAGTTAATCCAGGGGTGATTTGAAGTTCATTATATTTGCTCATGCAGCCGTGCGTTTTTAGAATAATTTTTTATAGCTTATTAAGTACAATCCTGCAATCAGATGGTTCTTACATTCCCATGAACAAAACCAAATAACTCTGTAAGTGCTACAAATAGTCCAACAAACTCCACTTTAATAAGTGTTAAGCAGATTTTTTGCCAGGTTGCCGCAAGTAATGTTAGAGAATGGGCAAAGTTGCAGTTAAAATACACGAAACTGACAGCTGCCAAAGGCCTGTGGTCCAAACCCCATGTGACAATAAACCAATGGGTCACCAAAATAATGGGTTATCATAATAAGCATTGTGGGTTACCATACCAAAAGGGTCGGGAACCACTGTGTTATGCCAAATTTATCTTGCACCCAAGTTTTCCATCTTGGGCTAGGGCTTGCTGATCAGAAGGTTGGCGGTTCGAATCCTCGCAATGGGGTGAGCTCCTGTTGCCAGCTCCTGCCAACCTAGCAGTTCGAAAGCACATCAAAGTGCAAGTAGATAAATAGGTACCGCTCCGGCGGGAAGGTAAACAGCGTTTCCGTGCGCTGCTCTGGTTCGCCAGAAGTGGCTTAGTCATGCTGGCCACATGACCCTGAAGCTGTACTCCGGCTCCCTCGGCCGATAAAGCGAGATGAGTGCCGCAACCCCAGAGTCGTTTGTGACTGGACTTAACTGTCAGGAGTCCTTTACCTTTATCTAGTTTGTTAGTTTGTTGTTGGTCTCCCTCCATTATCTGCCACTTAACTTCACTTTCTGAATTGCATCCACTGTAAACATAGTACCGGAGACAAAGCTCACCTGACAAGCCACTGTACGCATTTTGGCTTTCGGTTCAGCTTCCTGTTTTCTTTTAACAATGTACGTATTCTTCTTCTGTCATCATAGCCTGCTCCTGTCAATAAATGCTCTGTAACTTAGTTGGCTAAGGCTGATGCAGGAGGGCACCAGGTTGGCAAAGGCTGTGACCGTATTTCTGAAGTGTGGCTTAATCTATTTATTAACAACCCTGTCAATATTTGCCTAATTTTGAGGGAGAGGTACTAACAGGTGTATTTTTAAGTCTCTGCCTGCTTGCTTTAGGAGTTGAGCTGGGGTTTTCTATATCCCTGCTTGTTCATTTTTCAGTACTTCTAATGCTGACTGAATCCTAT
This sequence comes from Podarcis raffonei, assembly GCF_027172205.1. Lineage (NCBI taxonomy): Eukaryota > Metazoa > Chordata > Lepidosauria > Squamata > Lacertidae > Podarcis > Podarcis raffonei. The sequence continues at coordinate 6,142,875 of NC_070615.1, forward strand.
CAAAGAATGCACAGAGGTTGTCTTCTCTGTGTCACATTTTACCTATTTTTCTTTTCTGCTCATTGTCTGAAAGCTTTTTTACTGAATAGTTTCTTTAAATATTGCTACCATTATATTTCTTGTAAATTGTGCGATCTTCAGCCAAATTAGAAATTATTCAAGGGAGTCAGAATGGTAGTGGTGGTAGGACCTGTAATTTGTCTAGTTGGTGAAAGCTTTTTTAAATATTTCTCATTGTCTGTTCAGGTTTTTAAGTGTGTGGATGTAGCTGCTGAGAATCTTCTTTCATCCTTGAGCTTGATAAGGCCTTTCTGGAGCCCTATTTTGTTGCAATGTATGGCATTTTGTATTATATTCTGTTGTTTCAATCTGCTATTCACTACTTTGGGGAGCTTTGGACTGGAAAGCAGCATATTGCAGTCATAATGGTATTTCTCAACGACTCTCCTCTTATTCCGATTGGTTAGTTCTGGGCTATTATGTCAATGGAACCTGGGTCATTTGTGAGATTTTAATGTTGCTAATAATATCATCATTGTGAATAATAGTGATACTTAGCATGGAAACAGTACTTTTGAGTGTTCAAAGTATTTAACATACATTATATCTTCATGTGACCATTAACAACAACTGTGTAAAGAAACAAAATAAAAAAAATTCTTCCAGTAGCACCTTAGACACCAACTAAGTTTGTTATTGGTATGAGCTTTTGTGTGCATGCACACTTCTTCAGAAAGTTAACACTATCCTATATTGCAGATCTGGAGGGAGGGAGGGTGTGTTAAGGCTTAAGGCATGGGTAGGCAAACTAAGGCCCAGGGGCCAGATTTGTGGGGCATAGGAATTTGTTCTTTTCCCCCCCCCCATAAAATATAGTCCGGGCCCCCATAAGGTCTGAGGGACAGTGGACCAGCCCCCTGCTGAAAAAGTTTGCTGACCCCTGGTTTAAGGCTAGCTGGGGAGTGTATAGAGCAGGCCTAGGCAAACTCCGGCCCTCCAGATGTTTGGGACTACAATTCCCATCATTCCTAGCTAACAGGACTAGTGGTCAGGGATGATGGGAATTGTAGTCCCAAACATTTGGCGGGCTGGAGTTTGCCTATGCCTGCTATAGAGGAGTTGACAGTCAAACTGAAGACCTTGTTTGCTTTTCTTTTAGTCACCGCTGTTGCTTACAACCCGGAAAATTCTGACAACTTACATGAGCAGTTTGTAAATATTTATACTGAAGGCAAAGTATCTCCAATTTTTATGGTAAAGTAAATTTTAATCAATATACATTCCATTCCGGCTAGAGTAGAATAAACTCTTACTTCCAGGAATAACGCAACAACCCTTTCCTTGCGGGTTCTAAAGGCTTCCCTCTGAATCACGGCCGGCATGCAGATCCCGAGAACATCAGGAGAATCAGGAAACTGCTCCAAACTGCTGGGCAAAGCCCTGCAGGCCACCTCTAGCCAACCCAGGCATACAATGCGGGGTTTACTTAGAGGAGGGTGGTTGCAAGCACGTAGCATGCAGACAAACAAAGTCAACTTCCGCTGTGCCACTTTGTTTGTTTTCCTCTCTAAAATTTGCCAGAAGAGCCTTTGGACTTTCAATGCAACGCTATCCATCAAAAGCAAAAGACCGCCGACACACTGGGTCCACAGTTCAGTGCCTACAAGCCGTTGGTCAGCAAGAGCCAGGCACCTCCCCCCCCCTCACCTGCACCAGCCTTAGCTCAGAAGATGCAAAATAAAGAATCAGACAGATTGGAGGGGGGTGCCAGCAGCTTTCTGAGCTCCTGTCTAGCCAAAGAGCTCAATTATCTGTGCATCACTTCAAGGCCTGACAGAGTTGTGCTGTTTTCCACAAGCCTGGGGGGGGGGTCTGGGAGGGACAGGTTCAGTTCAGCACAGGGTAGTTATTTGACCCTTCCCCCCACCTCCCCTTTTCCTGTTTTGAACTCTTCCCCCCAACCCAGCTGTTATCAGCCACCGAGGGAATGAAGCAGGGCATATAGCTCAGGGGTAGCCAAACTAAGGCCCAGGGGCTGGATGCGGCTCAATCGCCTTCTCAATCCAGCCCACGGACAGTCTGGAAATCAGCGTGTTTTTACATGAGTAGAATGTGCCCTTTTATTTAAAATGCATCTCTGGGTTATTTGTGGGGCATAGGAATTCGTTCATTTTTATTTTTATTTTCAAAATATAGTCCGGCCCACCACATGGTCCGATGGACGGTGGACTGGCCCACGGCTGAAAAAGGTTGCTGACCCCTGATATAGCTTGTTAATTGGGGAAATGGCAGAGTGAAAGCGTTCCCCTCCTCCAGCATCAGTCCTACCATTGGGTAGGGTGAGCCTGTGGCCCCAGACAGCAGGTACTGCTTGGAGGGTGGCAGAACCCCATCCCTTCTGGGTTCCCTAAGGCAGCCTGCTCTCCTCAGATATTGTGGTGAATAAAAGCTTCACCTGCCTGTCTAGTAGGGTTCTGCATGTGGGATGGGGTGAGCCCCATGTGCTCCTCCACTAGCCCTGGACCCCCCCCCCCAGCTCAGGTGATCTCGTCTACTGGGGAAGGGCAACAGCTTCTTTCAAGTCAAAAGATCCTATAAACCAGCCTTTCTCAACCTGTGGGTCCCCAGATGTTGTTGAACTACAACTCCCATCACCCCTAGCTAGCAAGGCCAGAGCTCAGGGATGATGGGAGTTGTAGTCCAACAACATCTGGGGACCCACAGGTTGAGACACCTATTTTTCATGGTGCAAAGTTTGAAAGAATTCCCATGAAAATCTATACATATCCCTACCTATCACAGAGAAGAGTTTCAGCCTAGCTTTCCAAGCCAGAGGATCATTTTCTATCAGTGGGGATACTTTTTATCAGGGAGCACAGGGTTCCTTCTCTGAGGCTCAGATCCTAGATTGCTGGTATTAGTGGAGGCCCAAACCAACCCACTGGGCCAGGCAGCCTTCATCCCATCTCTGCTCTTCCTCATCCTGGGGCAAACTCTGCAATCTTCCAGTTAGCAAATATTAATGATCGTCTTTTGCATTTTTGTTGCATTTCTGGAGGGTTCAGAGCCCTTTGTCCCAGCAACATGTACACTTGTCTCTGAATGACTTCCAAACCTCATTTGAGCCAGTTCACACACTCCAGAGCGCTGGGGTTTTTGAAGAGGGTAGGGATCCTTTGCCAGCACCAATAAAGCGACAGGAGCTCCCGGGGCTCTACAGGAGGGTGAATTTCCGTGCCTTTCAAACTTCTGTTCTCCAAGGGCACTTTTGGCTCCCAGCAGCTGTTGGGTAAACAACTCTTGCAGTACAGCAAAGGGGCCAGAGGGAGGGATCCAAAAGGAGGGCTTCCTGGAGCAGGCAAGTCGCTGTGCCCTTGGAGCAGCTCCACAAACAATTCACCTTCATGCATGACAACCCTCCAGCCAAGCTAACTTTTTTTGTGGGGGGAGCTTTCTATTCCATGCTCTGGTAAGGAAGAGGTAGAATCAAAGAGGAAGAGAATTATAGCATAGCATTGGGGGGGGGTGTAAGCCCACCTTCCACCAAAGCCGCACCTGACCAGCTGTACCTGATGCAGATAAGTAGGAGTCATGGTGACAACCATCAAGCTGGAATACCCTTCCCCACAAAGGGGCTAGGAGAAGTGAACCAAAGAAACTGAGCTGGTCAAAAGCTGCCTTTCTGGAAAAGATGGGTATTTTCAAATAATCAGAATGGGTATTTATTGTCTTCGTACCCCACCGAGAGCAGCACTCGCACCTCACGACAGCCCTCTGGGACAGGTCAAGTCACCAAGGGCTTGATTCCCATTTGTACAAGAACCACAATTTATTCTTGTTGCCATTAATGAGAGGGAAACAGAAGGGAAGAAGGGGAGGTGTTATAAAAGTTATCAGTTATCAGTTCTGTGGGCAGAACCACCTTAGTTATCAGTTCTGCGGGCAGACACTGGACGCTCCTGATTTGATTCACTGGTAAGCATCATATTCCAGACCACAGAAGAGGTCATCTAGCTACTTGAGGCACCCTTCACCCCTTCCAGGTGATAGATTAAATTTGCATTTATTGTGGAAATTTCAGATTCTTTAAATAGGAGACACAGGGATCTCCTGAGCAGGATTGGTATTACGGTGTGCAGAGAGATGGAGTGAAACTTTTCCCTATTTTTCTGCCAAATCTCTCTCTCTCTCTCTCTCTCACACACACACACACACACACACACACACCCCTAGCCCCAAGACAGAAGCCTCTACTGAAGCCCAAACAAACTTTCCCTCGGAATTTTGGAAGGAGAAAGAGGCAATCGTTGGGATACCCTCCAGACCCCAGCTGTAATCTAAGCCTATTGCAGAGTTTGGTTTTGTTCCAGGGTCCTATCAGACTCTGGTCTCCTCCAAGGTTCCAGCAGGGCTGCAGGGGGCCCAGCTGGAAAACCAATGACTGACCCCTGAGTCACTGTAGTGCCTGACTACCTAGAGAAAAACCTGGAGATGGAAACATCTGTGCTCTGACATCACTTCCATGTGGGAGAGACAATGGAGAAGCAGCCAAGAGTGGCTCACAGTGAAAGTTGGACAGAACAGGCTCTCCAGGGGAGGGGACAAGGGTCACAGGTACAAAACAATGGCACAAGAAAAAGTTTCCCCAACTACAACTACCAGCTTTTTCTTTTTTCCTTTTGCAAGGGGTGAGCCAAAGTTTTCTTCTTGTTTCCCTTCTGAGTTACATTCACCCAGACCTCCCTCCCAGCCTGGCCCCCATTTCTCAGCACACAGGACATGCCAGAGTACAAGTGTGAATTAAAAACAAACTTTGCACTCATTATTTCTGGTGCCATCCTCCAGGAGCTCCCTCCCCCACACCTCCAGAGTGTCTCAGGATCTTGGAGATCTTGATGGATCTTCTACAGTGCAGGTCTATACATCCAGTAGCTCACAAAAAGCTAACATTGCAATAATTAAAATAATTTAGAAGCCAAGGAGATGGTGCAGCTGTCTCTGCTATTGCAGCAAACACCGGAGCTTGAAGGAATGACGCTTTAACACGCTAATGTGTAGTAAGGTTTCAGCTACTTGTCAAAGTTTAACATTAATGTTAAATGTTAATGCTGGGTTAGCAAATCAACACACACACACACACCCCACACACAACAAGCCACACATTTCTGCAATCAAGCATGTTGCGCCCAGTTTTTATAAACTTTCTGCACTAGCTCAGCCTAGTTCTATGGCTTTTCAGCCCAACCCCTAAGGAAGGTGGAGAACAGTTCTTCTCATGCTAGACTAAGATGGAAAGAAAGTGCCCTCCAATTCTCTGACAAGCAGCAACAGAGGGCTTGCCAGGGGAGCACCTCCCGACAACCTAGGTAAAGGTAAAGGGACCCCTGACCGTTAGGTCCAGTTGCGGACAACTCTGGGATTGCGGCGCTCATCTCACTTTACTGGCCAAGGGAGCTGGCGTTTGTCCACAGACAGCTTCCGGGTCATGTGGCCAGCATGATTAAGCCACTTCTGGTGAACCAGAGCAGCGTAAGAAAACACCGTTTACATTCCCGCCAGAGTGGTACCTATTTATCTACTTGTCGCAGGGATTCGAACACCGACCTTCTGATCAGCAAGCCCAAGAGGCTCAGTGGTTTAGACCGTAGTGCCACCTGCGTGGTCTAAATCCACTACAAGCAGCAACAGACAGCCTAACCCATAGCAGTTTAATTATTTGAAAGTCTCAATTTTTGCTGCTCAAAGTCAACACACACCACACACACACACAGAGAGAGAGAGAGAGAGAGAGACTTTTCTCCTTAATACTACAGCCTCAGACAAAAGATGGACAGGATTTGCTCCCCAAAGCCCTATGCATGTTTTTACAGGAGTTCTGAAAGAGATGCTTCCCTTTCCATCTGCTACCCCAACATTGTGGTAATGACAGGTCAGTTCAAACCCTGCCAACATTTCCATCCTGAGACCCAAAAATGTCAGGCCTTTTCCAACATCAGGTGGCTTAACTTCGCCCTTTCTCACGTGTGAGTTTATTTCAAAGGTTGCTTATCAAACAAGCATACATTAAAGAAATCAAAACTCCACAAGAAACAACATAGCTATATCTGCTTCATAGCTGTCAACTTTTCCCTTTTCTTGCAAGGAATACTATTCGGAATAAGGGAATTTCCCTTTAAAAAAGGGAAACGTTGACAGCTATGATCTGCTTTTCCACAAGCAAATGTGGACAAAAGTTTCCACCTTACATTGTTCTATGATCAGGGAAGATGAGCCAAGGCCAGAGAGACTGGCTGCGCTCAAGACACACAAGCCTGTGAAATTCTGTGGGTGGCTGATCTTGGGTGAGTTGCTGTTTTTCAGCCTATCCTACCTTACAGGGTTGTTGTGCTGTGGGTGCTGTGGGTGGGTGTGGGGAACCTGTAAGCTCCTTGGAGAAAAGCATAGTAATGTAGTAGAAGAAATAAAGTAAAATATACCAGAACCTGTTTTTCTGAAGCAGGAATGGGGAACTTTTATCCAGCTGGAAGGCTGCATTGCTTTATGGGGAACCTTCTGGCAGCTGCATATCAGGGCAATTTGGCAGGACCAGATAGCAATGGACAAAACTCTTTCTTTCCTGCAAGAGGCCACATTCCAGCCATGAAAAAGTGTGTTTTTGCTACACACACACACACACACACACACACACACACACTCCTCTGGGTCCAGGCAAGCAAGTGGTATTACCATAAATCAAGGACACATTCCAGCCAGGCAAAACGACTTAAGGAAGGTGCAAAGCAGTGCTAGAGACTGGTGTGAAATACCCCCTCCCCAGACCAGCTGCACAGCCTCCAGGTAAACCAGCAAATCCAGAAAGAACCAAGGACTTGTTTTACGTGTCGCAAAATAGCCTTAGAGATCACTGCACTCATTATCGCCTCACAGCTGAACAAGGAATGCTTCTGGTTACAATGGAAAGCAAACACAAACATGTCCTGAATCCTACCTAGCCTTACACATTCATTCATTCATTTATTTGCATGCATAACATGCATCTCAACCCGATATGAGTTATTCAGACAAAAGAGACATTAATGGTGGTGTCAAAATCTCATCAGGAAAATGAAGTTTCCTTCCTTTTTCCCGGCGTGCCCAACCCAAAACAGTCCCACGTCTACGGCCAGAGCCAGCACAACAGACAGGAGTCCTGTTCTTTCCACACGCAGCCCCAAGACATTTTAGTCTCCAGTCTCAACTTTTAACCAACCCCTTGCCGCCTCCAAGTTCTAGCCTAACAGTATGCAAACACCAGAAGATCCCTCTGTAGTTGATGCAAGACAAAAATAGGGCTGGGGATTCTGTCTCCCAAGTGCACAGACATCAACATGAGGAAACCATACAATTCACTCTGTTCTCAGACCCCTTGCTTCAAATAGGACCATTTGGCATATTCTCCAAAAATTTAAACTGACAATCAGCACAAAGAGCAATGGTTTAAAAGACAGTAGTAACATTATTTAAATTAAAAAGCGAACCACCCACAGAAGTACAGGCAACTTTAAAAGGGAAACAGGACACACACACAAAGGAAATGTCCTGGCCAATCTCCACTCAGGAGTCTGGACATATTACTGATTTTTTATTTTTCAGATGTTTATGTCACTGTTTGGCTGAAGAGGATGGCACAGATGAGAATCAAGACTGAAGCTTACCACAAAGCCAGTAAGCCATTAACAACCTCAACAAAGCAACAATAAAAATACATAATCTTAAAGTCAGCAGCTGGAAACTAACACCAGCAAACTCTTTAGCAGCCCTCCAAAGCCTTAGGAAGAGAAGGGCAGTTTTACTCTCTTTCAGTGGCTTCAGCCCTGCCCTGGAATTCCTCCCCAATGAGACTTCCAGCAGAGTAGACATGTAAGGGGTTGTAGAGTCAAAGACCCAAGAGATTGCGCAGATGGGAAGGCACCAACATCAAGGAGTCCTGCTAAATACTGTGCCAAACAGAATTGGGAAGAACATTCAGAGTTGCAGGGCCTCCTCAACACTCACGTTACCAGACAGGATGCTCTCCACATTACACAGATCCTACAGATTGCATTCAACCCAAGATGTCTACAGCTCAAGAGTCAGCCTAAGATATTTTTGCCTTGGTCTGTGCAGCACAGTCATGGCAGCAGCTCTCCAGGGTTCTAGAGGGGCAACATCCCCAGCCCTACCTGGATTTAACCTGGGGCCTTCTGCACTACTGAGCTATGACGGTCCTTTCCCAATACAGCTACTGCTCAGAATGAAATGAGTTAAATTTCCCCAAAGCATGGAACAAAGCAGTCCTACAACAGACAAGGAAAAAGGACAGGGAGTTTTAAGCCTGTTGTCCTAGGCTGGTGCTGCAACAAGGAAAGAGGGTGGGCAGATGGTTCTAGCAGCCCATCATGAAGTCAGGAATAGAGGGGTGGAAAAACAATAGTGAAAACCTGAACAGTGTGGATGGTGAACATGCTGCTGACCTAAACCTGTTTGGTTCTTTATTCACCTCCCTCCCTCTGCTGTCAGTCAACAATGGGATGCTCACCCCTCTTGTCTCTTTCTCTCTTGGAACAGCGCTTAAGCATCGCGCTTAACAGGAAGGTCGCTTCCAGACAACTTCTTTGCACAAAGTTTGTGGGTATTTACTGAGCATTTATTCTATTTGTTTGAGAGGAAGTTCGACAATGTCGTGCCAAGAAAATGTTATCCCAAACTTTCTAGTGCATCATTATCCTTATTGTAAAAAGTCTGATTTGGGAGAGAATAGAGCTTGTTGTGCAATAACTCCAAATTTAATAGTGCTTGTATTTGGCAATATTCGATTGAATCCCACCCCAAAATAGTGACTCTCTGAGAGCTCCCAAAGTTGTTTAGGCCATTTAATTTTACCTTCCCTACCAGCTACAGATGTGTGGCCCATCATTAAACTGTCTACCTCTCTGCTTATCCCAGATGACATCAACAGACATTGTGCAAAAACTGAAGTACTCTGTGACACATCAATCACCCCAGAACCAGCGCACTAGCTTACCATCCCTGGCTCTACAAATGGCCAGAGGAGCAGACATACCATCAGGGAAAGAGCCATAGAGGACAAACCTTTCAATGGTCTGAGGGGAGCGAGAGACCCCAAAAAGAATTTTTAAAAATAGAAAATAGGAATTGGACTATTGGGGAAAATATCATTGATTGTAGCAAACCAAGCGTCAGCTGATGCTGCTCCACATGTCTCCAAGCAGATCAGGGTTCACCAACATTTTTGGAACAGGGAGCACATTTCAAATTTTGAGAACGTGCTGTGGACGCCAGTCATAAAATGGCTGTCATTGGTGCATGGCATAACACAAAATCAGACAGTGGAGTCATGGTGGAGCTTTCCCCATAACTGTATTTTGTTACTAGAAAAGGTTTAACCAGCTGAATTTATGTTAAAGGCACAAAAACTCTCCCTCAGTGCCAACCCTAAACCAAAGCTTAGGCTGCCCCATTAAACACAAGGAGACTTACTTCTCAGTAGAGAGGTGCAGTATACTATTTTACTGTACAGTGAATTCTTAATGAGTGCCTGGTCTTTTGCTCCTGCACAGCAGGAGTCATGCCTAAGCCTCTTTGCAAAGTTTTCACATCCACCCACACTTATTGTGCAGTAGTAGCATTTGCAGAAAATAACATCTAGGGACTACAGTGGTACCTCAAGTTACATATGCTTCAGGTTACACATGCTTCAGGTTACAGACTCCGCTAACCCAGAAATAGTGCTTCAGGTTAAGAACTTTGCTTCAGGATGAGAACAGAAATCAGGCTCCCACAGCGCGGCAGCAGTGGGAGGCCCCATTAGCTAAAGTGATGCTTCAGGTTAAGAACAGTTTCAGGTTAAGTACGGACCTCCGGAACGAATTAAGTACTTAACCCGAGGTACCACTGTATCTGATCTCAGATGAACCCACCACAAGGAAAGAAGTATCCTGATTGCTAAGGACAAACTACAGAGGTTCCAAAGACTAGAAAATAAGATAGAAGCAGGAAAAAATAAAGGGAAGGGCAAATAATGAAAGATTATTGTGTCCAGTGAATTCACTGAAGACTGTGGAGGAGAGAAGCCCTTCTTGCACAGTACAGGATCCTAACCCACCCTAAGCATCTCTCCTTCTTTTCCTCCTCCAGTGCCACCGGCCTCCTGCTGCTCCTGGGTTCCAGAAGCCCATGAATCCATGGGCTGTAACGGACAAATTTCAGAGAAGCAGAACAGCCTAATGGGCGCAAGCGCATGATTCCCCACTCTCTTTGCCCAATGCTGAGATGTCCAAACAGCATCCATTCATGTATAAAATGAAAAATCAATAAAACTGTTTGTTTTTAACAGCATCCATTCGTTGGGAGGCACTTGAGGACCACTGAAGGAAAGCAGCCTTGCCACAAGGCCTGATCCTTGAGGATTTTGGGAGACAGTCTGACCCTCAGGACACAGTAGGAATGTAAGAAGAGCCTGCTGGATCAGGCCATCTAGTGCAGCGTCCTGCTCTCACAGTGGCCAACCAGACGCTTGTGGGAAGCGCTCAAACAGGCCACAGCAACTCTTCCCACTTGTGGATCCTGGTAACTGGCATTACTAAGAGAGGCACAACAAAGCCGCCTGGGCAGCAGTTGCTGATAGCCTTGCCCTCAGCAAATCTGCCTAAACCCCTTTGAAAGTCATCCAAGCTGGGGCCCATCACTGCCTCACGTGGGAGCAAGGACCATAGCTCAACTCTGCACCACTCTACTCCAGCCTTCCCCAACTTGGGGGAGGGGGGGCGACCAGATGTTGCTGGACTCCTTTGGCTGTGCTAGATGGGGCAGGTGGGAGTTGGAGTCCAGCAACATCTGGAGGCTGAGCTACCCTAATTTATTTAGCTGCCATGCCTCATAATTGTAAACATGTAGTAATTCTGCCCTTCCTGCTGGTAGGCAGTGAAATCCTAAAGCGGCGTTTATTCTGACAAGGCAAGAGAGGAGGGGGAGAGGCCGGCTGGGGAATGATCCTGCAAGGAAGCGAGTGGTATCTGGATGCTGGGAAGCGTTAGTCTGGTGGCAGGGCAGGCCTAGGCCAAGATGCTGGTACCGCAGGTGGCAAATCCAAGCGGGACTCAAAGAGATGGAAACCCCGAGGGCAGACTCCCCTTTAAACGAATGGGAACTGTGGAAGACAGCAGAGCCTCCCGGTGGATCGGTCCCTCTGCTCTGCCCTGGCTATGCGGGAGTCCCGCGCCCTCACCTGGACAGGGCAGCTCCCCTCCAGGGGTCCAGAGACCCTCCTCCTCCTCCTCCCGGGAACCTGGAGCTGCAGGGGGCGCCGCGCAGGGCTCTTCCGACGGCGCCGAGCCCTTGGCGGAGGCTGCGTTGCCCGTACTTCAGCAAGCGGTGAGGGAAGTCTCCCGCAGCGGCCAGCCGGCCCCGGAGCACGTGCAGAGCGCCGATTCCCCCGGGCGATCCCGGCCGGCCGTCCAGTCGGCGACAGCGCCGGCGCCGCGCTCCTTCCTCCCCGCGAGCGCCCCGTCGAGGGAGGCTGGTCCTCCGAGCCAGGCACGGCCGAGCGCGACTGCCCGCCTCCTCCCGGCCATCGGGGGAGGGACCCGAGACGGGGAGCCACCCCGGGCGGGGGCGGAGTCGCGCAGGGGAAAGGCCGCCCGCCCTCCCCGCGGCCCTCTGCACATGCTCGCGGGCGCCCTCGCTCCTCCGACGAAGGAAGCCCCGCGCAGCTGGGAAAGAGGCTCCGCGAGCATGTGCAGAGCGCCCGCCCGCCCGCCCGCCGGGACTGCACGAGGGAGCCCACAGGCAGCCGGGGGAGGCAGGAGGCGCCCGGGCTCCCCGCTTCCCTCTGGAGGGGAGATGGCGCTCGCCGAACCCAGGGCAAATGGAGGAAGAGAGTTTCTTCCCGGGTCCTTCCCAATATTCGATTTTTGAAACCTCTGTCTAGGGCGGGCATAGCAGCGAAGAGCGTGGCGGCTCCTTCAAGGGGCCCGAATCTGGAGACTGCAGGCGAAGCCTCCCCAAGGCCCAAAGGGCGAGGCTGATTTTAGTGCTATAAAAATCCCAGGCTCCTAGCCCACCCTCCGCTCTCCGTTTTGAATGGCCCGGTGCCTGTAAGCCGCCCTTTGCTGGACTTTGAAACCCTCAAAGGGGCGAGGGAGCAATATTCCCAATCAATCAACAGCCCACCTGAAGATGGGGGAGGGATAACCTGCCTCCCTCCCGCGATGGGAGAACTGGCAAAGGTTCCTCTGCTTTAAGTGAATCAGATTCTAAAGGGGGGGGGGTGTTGTCCCTCGCAGAAGGCGGCCTTCCTCCTCTCGCTAAAACGAAGCCGCGAGGTTCCAGATTGTCTGGATGGCCAACACTGCGATCCTAGAATATATGTAAGTCGCCCAAGGTGTTCCCAGAATTGCAGAGGAGTGTCCTGGCTGGAGAGTGAAAGACGCAAGTCCTGCGAGCCTCAGGAAACAAATCAAGAGTCAATAAGAACCAGGGAAGCCCTTAGGCGTAAAAAGAGGATTAGAATAAAAGCCTTTACAACAATGAAGGCTATGAATGAGGTGGGGCGAAACCCAAGGAAATGCTGATGGGCGACCTTGCTTAAGAACCTGAGCCTGGCCCCATCAGGGCTGCGTGACCCTCAGGCGTTCTGTGTGGGAGCTGTTTTGGAAGACACTAAAATGCATACGTGAGATGCATGAGCATTGAGCTACAGCCCATGTCCAATTGGAGGATAAAGATATAAATACTGTAATCATAAATGAATGGATCTCCTTATGCTTCCTCTTGGGTCTCAGGGCAGTTCACTTTCTGGTCAGTCATGTCCCCTGTCAATTGGGGACCTGCCATTTTGGATTTTACACCTCTGTGTATCAAAATGCCAATTCCAGCAGGAACAATTTGCAGCACGGAAATAAAAAGGTAAAGAGACCCCTGACCATTAGGTCCAGTCGTGACCGACTCTGGGGTTGCGGCACTCATGTTGCTTTATTGGCCGAGCCGGAGCGGTACCTATTTATCTACTTGCACTTTGACGTGCTTTCGAACTGCTAGGTTGGCAGGAGCAGGGACCGAGCAACGGGAACTCACCCCGTCGCGAGGATTTGAACCGCTGACCTTCTGATCAGCAAGTTCTAGGCTCTGTGGTTTAGACCACAGCGCCACCCGTGTCCCAGCAAGGAAATACTGGGCAAATAAAGGGTTTGGCTCCCCCCCACATGCCTCTGCTCTGCTCCCGACATCACCACCACTCCACAAAATGCAGCTTTCCTGATTGGAGGGGTCTGCTGGGTGCCTGAGTCATATTTGCTGTCTGAAATAAAGCTTGTCTTCTGGTTCTTATAACCTGCATTTTGCAAGGCCATTTGTGTTCATTCTTAATCAGATGCACAGGGACATCACTGCCATGAAACAGTTTATTATTCTACCCAAATATCAGTAAGACGGGCCAAAAATAAGTTATAGATGGAGTCAAATGAGAACAATAATCAAACAAATCTCAAGGTGGCATGAATGCAGCCACTAACCTGGCAAGATCCAAGAGGAAATGAAATGAACAAGGAGAAGCATGAAGAGAGGATGAAGGAAGTTTAGCTACTTCCTCTCAACGTTGTGGGGAGGGAGGTTACAGTGACGGTCTCCTTCCCCATTCAGCCTCCTTCCCAAAATTTTAATTTCCTAAATTACTTGGATTAAATTGTGTGTAAGGTTTGCTTCTGCATCCCACAGAAAATCAGAGACAACCCCAGGGTCCTAATTTAGAAAATTCAGTTGTTGGCTTACACAAAATGGGCACTCTGTGATCCCCCTGAGAACAAACCTTCAGTCCAGGCGTGTGGAAAATCCAAAACGGCAACACACACGCCCTGCATCAAGATGGGACATGACCCACAGCGAAGGTCTCCTGCAGAAACGAAGGGAGATGCAAAGGGGCAAGTTGGACCTTATAGCTGGAGGGCGCCCTTCTTGGCTGCATCTCTCTGCCTCCCAATGTGCCATCTCTCTGGTCTGGTCTGGTCTTCACAAGGTGGCAAGCATCAAATGGAGCTGCCAGGAGGGCTTAGCCACCCTCCTGCCTTGGCTGGCTGCCTCAGGTGGCAGAAATGGAGGAGTGGAGAGCTGTAGGTTTGGTGTAGTCCAGGGGTCAGCAAACTTTTTCAGCAGGGGGCCGGCCCACTGTCCCTCAGACCTTGTGGGAGGCCGAGCTATTTTTGGGGGGGCGGGGGGAAATGAGCGAATTCCTATGCCCCATAAATAACCCAGAGATGCATTTTAAATAAAAGGACACATTCTACTCATGTAAAAACACACTGATTCACAGACCATCCGCGGGCCAGACTGAGGTGGCAATTGGGCCGGATCCGGCCCCCGGGCCTTAGTTTGCCTACCCATGGTGCAGTCTGTGCAAGTCTGCCACAGAAACACACAGAGACCAGGCAAGTCGACTGTGCAGTGGGATATATACAGCACAGAAGGATGTGGTTTTCACCCTAACATGTAATCATGTGAGATTGGGGTTATTTTACATTTTGATTTTTTAAAAAAATCATGTACCACTCAGTGCTGATACTGCGTACCCTAGAGTAAAAAAGGTACTGTAAAGGTAAAGGTACCCCTGCCCGTACGGGTCCGACTCTAGGGTTGTGGGCCCATCTCACTTAAGAGGCCGGGGGCCAGCGCTGTCCGCAGACACTTCCGGGTCACGTAGCCAGCGTGACGAAGCTGCTCCGGCGAGCCAGCACTAGCGCAGCACACGGAAACGCCGTACCTATAAAGCGGTACCTATTTATCTACTTGCACCTAAGGGTGCTTTCGAACTGCTAGGTGGGCAGGAGCTGGGACCGAAAGACGGGAGCTCACCCCGTCGCAGGAAGTACTTACAGGAAAAAAGCTCTGCTACCACTGCTCATCAAATTCCACAGCTGCTCACACACTGGAACAGGCAGCTTACAAAACCTTCAACAACCTTATTGGAGTGGTCTGTGACAATACCAAACATTAAAACCAAGCTACTGAGCAGTGAAAAAGCAGTGCGATCAAAAACAACAACCCAGCAGGCTGGAGCTGGTTAAAAATCTTAATCAGCAATTTCCAAAGACTTTAAGAACACAAGGAAGAGGCAGCCTGGACGCCCCATAGGTGGAAGTTACAGAGCATATGGACTGCCTGGAATAGACAAGGCCCTGGGCCCACAGGAGGTCCATCTTGCATCCACACGCAATGGAATTTGGAGCAGAAATTTTCAAATGCCAAGGGAACTCATTCAGGAGGAGATTTTTGGTAAATACACGCATCCTCCAAATGGAGCATTGGGTCAATGGTCATCTTAGGAAAGCTACCACTACTCAGTTTCAGCACCCCCACCCCCAACAACAATCCTGCCGTGTCTTACAGAGCTGACTACAATACAATGGTAGTGCTTGAAACATAAAAAGTCATATAAACAATAAGTAGCATGGTTAACACTCATTGCAGTCATCCTAAGAAATTAATTGGGTATCCCTTTCCCCCTCAGTCTACCTAATGACCAAAGTTGGTATAATTGCATAGTGATGTAGTTTCCTAGGTGAGCAACTGAGGCTGAGACACACAGGTGGTGTGTGTGTGTGTGTGTGTGTGTGTGAGAGAGAGAGAGAGAGAGAGAGAGAGAGAGAGAGAGAGAGAGAGAAGTGGGGCCCTGCTGCCTCCCCCCCCCATGAGGTTCTCCATCCTCTCCCTTTCATGAGCCAACAGTGTGACGCGGCAGCTAAAAAAGCCAATGCAATTCTGGGCTGCATCAATAGGAGTATAGCATCTAGATCAAGGGAAGTAATAGTGCCACTGTATTCTGCTCTGGTCAGACCTCACCTGGAGTACTGTGTCCAGTTCTGGGCACCACAGTTCAAGAAGGACACTGACAAACTGGAACGTGTCCAGAGGAGGGCAACCAAAATGGTCAAAGGCCTGGAAACGATGCCTTATGAGGAAGGGCTAAGGGAGCTGGGCATGTTTAGCCTGGAGAAGAGGAGGTTAAGGGGTGATATGATAGCCATGTTCAAATATATAAAAGGATGTCACATAGAGGAGGGAGAAAGGTTGTTTTCTGCTGCTCCAGAGAAGCGGACACGGAGCAATGGATCCAAACTACAAGAAAGAAGATTCCACCTAAACATTAGGAAGAACTTCCTGACAGTAAGAGCTGTTTGACAGTGGAATTTGCTGCCAAGGAGTGTGGTGGAGTCTCCTTCTTTGGAGGTCTTTAAGCAGAGGCTTGACAACCATATGTCAGGAGTGCTCTGATGGTGTTTCCTGCTTGGCAGGGGGTTGGACTCGATGGCCCTTGTGGTCTCTTCCAACTCTATGATTCTATGATTCTAGGCTTATGAAGGCAAGTGGGGAGCATGATTTTCCCTGCATGGGACAGCCCTGCTAAGACATCGTTGGCCAAGCTGGGGCCACCCAGTGAAATGGAATTTGAGCCACACCTTTTGGTCTGGTTCCTTGAGTCACGTTCAGCTGTAGAGTTAGGAAAGAACATAAGCTATTATTATCCCCTTAGCCTGTAATTAACCTTGTAACGGAAATGGTTTAATTGCTTCCCAACTGGCAGAGTTTCTCATTCAGAAGACAGTCTTCCAGTTGGGCAAGATGTTCAAAGGGCTGAGGCAGACAGCCTCCAAATCACACTTTCCAAACCCAACATGGTGCTCCACAAAGTTCTCTTGAATCTATGCTCAGTTTCAAAAGCAGATTATCTCCATGCAACTTGGGGAAGAGAAAGAACTGCTGTTTCAGAATCGGAAGGGCACAGTGCGGCCCCAGTAGCAGGTGGAGTTGGTTGCCCAACCCCTTTGTGCAACACAGATTACCTTGTTCCAGTCTGCCCTATCAATGCCTCTGATAGTTCCTCTTTCCCCCCCATTCACTGTCTTCCTATTGAAACTGCCCCAGAAGCTTCCCAGAAGTTCATGGCTCTGCCCTTCCTGTGGAACATTAACAGCTATTACTATTGTAATCACCACATATATTTTTTTGTTTTGTTAAATGAGTGGATTACCTGAGTAATAATACAAAATGAGTATTTCTTCCATTATCACATAATAAATGCTCCTTTACCGGAAAGGCGGTGCCTGCTGCAAATGCTGTTTAGGAGTTTTTGTTTTTTTTGCAAATATGTGGCTTTCACAAGAGTTCTGAAGTATCTTTTGCTGTGTTCTGCCCCAATGGGTTCACAGGGCTGAGTCAAAAGAAGAATGGCAGTAGAAAGCTGCAATTTAAATGTTTTGCAGCAGATGGCCAAATTGTTAGCCTGTTTCAGGCCACCCTTTCAAAAGAGGCATTGATTTCTTCTTAATAGCAGACTGTTATCTTGTCATATATAGCAAGCACACTTATTTATATCAATTCTCTATCCTTATATTCTTATATTTATATCGATTCTTTATCTTGACTTGACAGGCAGTAGTAACAGAAGAGTCTAGGCAATCCTTTGCCAACCTGGTGCCCTCCAGATATTTTGGCTATCAACTCCAACCAGCCCCAGTTAGCACAACGGTCCAGACTCCAAAGCTTCTGGGGTGCAGCTGGTTGGTGCAGGCTGGCCTAGGTAATAAGGACGGATGGAAAAAACCAAGAGTCTTGTGGCAGCTCAGAGACCAACATGTTTACTGATGCTGCTAAGTCTCAGGCAAAATATGTACTGTACATCATTAGATCTCTATGTGGTGATGTTCTTTTTCCTGGAGTAGGCTAACACAGCCATAAGAGCCAGGTCCTGGGGGCCGAGGTCCCTTCACCCCCCCAATAAAATATTTGAGGGGACCACCCCCCAAGTTTATGGGTATTACTGTGCTGCTGTGTGCTGTGCCATGTGATTAGTTATGTGGGGTGGGGCTTACCAATATTTTATTCAAGTTGGCACCCCTGAACATAGCTGAGAGATGATAAAAAAGTGCTAAATGCTTTGCACACTGAAATGTGCACTTTGAAATGTGCGGACAACACTTTGCTGAATTCCTGATATCTCTGGGTCTTTCAACACAACTACAGTTAGTTGAGAAAGAACTTCCCAACTGACCTTCTCTCTCGAAGAGAAAATGTGCCTCGTTCAAAAAGCTTCTATACTGATCAGTCAGTAAGAGCATGAGATTCTTAATCTCAGAGTGGTGAGATTGAGCCCCACATTGGGCAAAAATATTACTGCATAGCAGGGGGGTAGACTAGAATAATGACCCTCGTGGTCCCTTCCAACTCTACAATTCTATGATTCTATGACAGGGGTAGGCAACCTTAGGCCCAGGGGCTGGATCCAACCCAATCGCCTTCTCAATGCAGCCCGCGGACGGTCCAGGAATCAGCGTGTTTTTACATGAGTAGAATGTGTGCTTTTATTTAAAATGCATCTCTGGGTTATTTCTGGGGCAGAGGAGTTCGTTCATTTCCCCCCACAAAATATAGTCCAGCCCCCCACATGGTCTGAGGGACGGTGGACCGGCCCACGGCTGAAAAAGGCTGCTGACCCCTGTTCTATGATGACCTCATGGCAATTAGGAAGGCCAGACCTCAAACTTTGTCAGTTTTAGGGGTTGTACAGCAGTGAAGTGATGCAACACTGCCATCTGGTGGGAAAGTCCATTTTTAATCCCTTTCTCAAATTCAATGCATTAATCAGCGCCAACATAAAGCCAGGGAAAATTACATACGTAATGCAATGGCAGCTGGTGCCCACGAGACCCAGTGGGGTTGCTAGGAGGTCACGGGCATGTGGCCAAGTTTGGTTTCCTCCTCCTCCTCCTCCTTTGGAAAGCTACTGTGGGCATTTAACAAATACAATTTTGCAAATAGCTAGCACCCAGCTAAATTTAAAAGTGTCTTACTTTGGTTCAGAGTTTGCTATCAGAGTTGTTTCTGTGCTGGGATAAAAATTGTGTGGCCCCCCTGCTTTTGTTTTCTCCCTACCCTCTTTCAATGGACAGTTAAAACACCGCCGTTTGGGGGCCCCTGCTGCCACCATTTCCAGTGTGAACGCAAGCCAAATAATCTGTACTTTATTTAGAAGTAAGCCCCACTGAATTCCATGGGAATTGCTCCCTGATAGATATGCACAGGATTGCAGCCTGAATTGGTTAGTGTTAAAAGTGGCACACAGGACTCTTAGAAGGGATCCTAAATATCCAGACATGTGGGAAAAGATTATTCCCTTTCCCCAACTTATTCCCTTTTCTGTCTTTTTTTCCAGGATGTAGAATAAGATGGCGAGTTATTAAGTGGAGAAGGACCTGGGAGACCAGGGTTACAATCAGCCAAGAAGCTTATTGGTTGCCCTTGTGCCACTCATTGTCTCTCAGACGCAGGATAATAAAAAGGGGAAACGGAGAGCATGAATACTACCTTGAGCTCCTTAGAAGAGAGGTAATACTCACGACCCAGTTTTGAATTGGGGAGGGAAGCCAAGTTTGAAACCATGAAAGAAGCCTACCCTAAAAATCAAAGAAAAAAGAATCTGAGACACAACCAAGGATATTCAGGCCTACAAACAGCAGACTTTATGCAGGTGTCCTTGGCAAATCCAATGTATGGCCGTTTGCTAGGACAAGCTTGCTTGGGCAGGGTGTGTAGGCAGGATGCAACCCATGTTCCTGTGCTGCACACCCAGGCTGTGCGCACTGAATTCTCATCTGAACTATCATCTGCACCATGCTACTTTTGTAAAAGCATTTTAAGTTAGCTGGAGGGTTTTACGGTCTTTTTATCTTCACAATAACTGCCCAGAGACATATGGGAGGGTCTATCTTCTCTTTAAAAGACATCTGAAGGCCCCTGTTCAGGGAAGTTTTTAACATTTAATGCTGTATTGTTTTTAACACTTGAAGCCGCCCAGAGTGGCTGGGGAAACTCAGCCAGATGGACGGGGTATAAATTATTATTATTATTATTATTATTATTATTATTATTATTATTATTTGCCATATCTATAATTTAGGATTAGGATAGTTTAAGTGTTACAGAGACCACATTGACAGAAATGTTTGCAGAGCTTCTCTGAATTCAAGTAGAAGTATAAAATGTGTTTTGAACATGAAAGAATGTGTGACACCGATTTTTTTGGGTTGGGGAGAATTTATTTTAAAAATGTGTAACATGTTATGTGAGAGAGCTGTGCGCCTGTTGCCTTAGTGAGGCATCTGATCAAGATTTGTATTTTAAAATGAGCTTAAAAAATATATATTTGTAAATGTTTGTATCTCTCATGCCAGGTAGAAACCATACTCTGGCAGCTGTTTATCTTCTTGATCAAGGGCCCCCCTGATCTATAGCAGTGCCTCAGGGTTGTAAAAGGAAATTACAGGCTGGGAACAAAAGGTCACACTGACCATACAAATTACAGAATACAATCAAGCTGCAATTAAGAGTTGGTAAATAGTAAGAATTATTGTGCCTCCCATTAGAGACTTGAGCCACATTTTCATAAGGTTAAAAGGGCAAATAGAAACAGCAGCTGGACTAGGCAAAGCAGCTCTCTGAAACTGCTTTGAAGCTTTAGAGAACTTAGAGAGAATTTAGCTTAGCTTTTACTAAGTTCCCTTCCTTCTAAAAAGCTATATATGTTAATGTATGAAATATATTGGCTTAAATGTAATTATGCAAAGGATTTAGAAAGTAAGAAATGTTAGATTCTTATGTTAGATTCTTATTTCATTGATGGTGTGTGAGAAGGTGAACCCTGTTTAAGATAAGCCATCTGTTTTAGCCATCTGTTTTGCAGTGAATAGGGCAACAGGGGCAAAGGTTATCTGGTAATTAAGGTGCCTGGTCGAGGTAACTGTAAGATATATGGCTACTTGTCTGCCATTTATGGATAGAAGGAAATATAGCTCTTTGTCTCCCATAAAAGGTAATAGGAAATGGGTGTATCTTTTATGATTGGTTCTAGCAAACAGCCAATAGGAATTTCAACCAGGCTGATTGGACAGAGGCAGCCAAAGGAGGAGCAAGGGGGCTGGGCTGAGGGAATATAAGTGCTGGCCATCAGGGCTGGAGGGGGCAGAGCTTTGGTAACCATACACCACTGTGTCTCTCATTTATTTGTCTGACAAATAAATTATTATTTTAATTTCTCTATTGCTGCGTTTAATATTTCATTCCAGCTAAGCGTTAACCACAAGCAGGGTGCTACATTAGTGGACCATCATCCACTGTGTAACCCCTGTTTAATACGTGGCAATTAAAAATAAAATAAAATCCCGTTTTCACTCGTGCTTATGAAGAAATTAAGATCCAAAAAAATTAGTTTCCATGTTGTCTGATTTTGCAGTTTTGTGTATGCCAAACCCTGAATTATTTAATGCCTGCAGTATGTGAAGTTTCTTGGCCTGGTAGATTAAGTCACCCCAGCAAGACTGAAGCCAGCCCATCTCTGACATCTCTTTCTTGCAACAGCAAAACAGCTGTTGGAAGAAAGCCTGCTGTCTGCGATTTCAGCATTGTTTCTTTCACTTCCAGTTTGGAGCATAATGTGGCAACCTGGGAGATGGAGGCTGCGTTGGAGCTATGCCCACATTAGTCTAATAATCCCATTTCTGGGGAGTCCGACCCATTGAGTTGAACTGGAATTAATTTCAATTGTTATGCACAGAGAGTCAACCCTGGCGGTTTTTAGGAATTTTTCGGTGATTGCTCTTCAGAGAATATTATTTCAGCAGCCACTGGGGCGATTCTTTCTCACCAGGAGAGGCAGCAACAGGGCCAAGGTGTTGTTCTTCCTTCTTTAAAGAACCGCTTGCACTTCTACGTTGGAACTGGGTAAATCTTTGTTCCTAAAAATACCCTGGGAACTTTTCAAGAGCTGGCTTGTTTTCGCTTGCGTTTGTCTGCCAAACCCCAAATGTTATCTTGTGAGAAAACCAATGTTTCTGTCTAGCAAGTAAAAGGAGGGTTTAAAGACAGAATATTTTTAGCTGCGAGGCCACAGTGGAGCTGGATAAGAGCTTATTGTTTTCCACAGTGATGAAAATGCTACAGTTTGATGAAGCAGGTGTGAGAGAGCAGGTTTGGGCTCTTGTGAATTGCTCCTTTGTCTGGTGTGGAGCTCAAAGCCAGTTCCTTCAAAGTGTCTGCCACAGTCAGGCCAGAAGGTCTCGTGATCAAGGCAGCAGCCAGCCTTAAGGAAACACATTGCCTTTTCAGAGTGCGTGCAGTTGATTCCTGGGAGCCAGTCAGGAGCACCTTGGGGAACGCTGGGGCTGGGAGCTAGTTTTGCACCCTTTGGCCTCATCCTGCCGCCACTCGCAGGTCTTGTCTGTTAGCTCCCCCTCACCTTCCTGTGGCCTCTTGCCAACTACGGCCAAAGTTACTAATCAGAAAAGTCTGTCATAGAATCATAAAATGGTAGAGTTGTCACCTGAAGCTCCCATGGGGAGAGCAGGAACAATAAGCAAATGTTCTAAATCTCCCAGGTATTTAGAATGCACCATTTGAAACAAAGCATTTTAATGAAGACTCTTCCTCACCACTCAAAGCAGCATGTTCTGGCAAACAGCAAACATCTTGCATAAAAACTTGAAAGTTTACCTAAATTTTCTTTAGGCAGGCTTTTTATTAGCCTGGGTGCTTTTTTATGCACTCTGATGTTTTAGTTATCTGCCACACTATTTCAGGTTTTTAATTGTTTTATTTTGATTTATTTTAGGGAGGGAGTGTTGCTAACAACCTTGAGTGGCATTTTATAGTGGAAAGGTGGGGTGTCATTTTTTTTAAAGAACCAAGCAAGCAGATAAGTCAGTTAGTGATAGGAGCTCTGGTAATTCACTGCCCAAGTTTTTGAAAGAAGTGTGATACTATTGTGAGTGGTTTTGCCTACTATGATGCCCCAAAACGCTTAATGTTACTCTTAATGGTTGAGTAAGATGTTACTTGAGGGACGTGGGTGGCGCTGTGGGTAAAAGCCTCAGCGCCTAGGGCTTGCCGATCGAAAGGTCGGCGGTTCGAATCCCTGCGGCGGGGTGTGCTCCCGCTGCTCGGTCCCAGCGCCTGCCAACCTAGCAGTTCGAAAGCACCCTCGGGTGCAAGTAGATAAATAGGGACCGCTTACTGGCGGGAAGGTAAACGGCGTTTCCGTGTGCGGCTCTGGCTCGCCAGATGCAGCTTTGTCACGCTGGCCACGTGACCCGGAAGTGTCTCCGGACAGCGCTGGCCCCCGGCCTCTTGAGTGAGATGGGCGCACAACCCCAGAGTCTGTCAAGACTGGCCCGTACGGGCAGGGGTACCTTTACCTTTAAGATGTTACTTGAGCTGTCGATTCATCACACAAACAGTGCTCTGGACTCGGTGTGTATGTTTGTGTGAGGGAATGAAAGTGTGTGGGGTGTCCCTTAAGTGACTGCTTCCCAAGTTGATCGCTGGAACCTCAATGCCTGTTTTTCAGTCTGATCCCCTTTTCAGTAAACTCTGATTAGACACTTTGAAATAAAGAAAAACATTGGAAACCCTTGATAAATCTCCAGCCATTTATCATTCAAAGGAAACTAATGGAAACTAAAGCTGCACTCCTGGTCACACATACCTTGGAGAAACTCCCACTGAACAGAATGAGATTTACTTTGGAGTAAATGTATAGGGATTAACCCTGGAAGCAGAGTCTCTGGGACTTCTCATTCACCCCTGACTTTTGGCTGCCTGGAACTGATGGGAGCTGGGAAGTCAAATATCAGCTTGGAGGGCACCAGGTTGGGGAAGGCTGCTCTAAAGGCTATCACAGACTCACATACCGACAGAACAATAGATAGGAATTGCCACAGTATCAATGCCAATAACCATAGGAGCCAACTCCCAGGGGCCGAGGGATATTGAACCACACCAATAAAATATTTGAGGGGGGCAGGTTCCCCCCTCAGTTGATGGGCATTGACATTCAAGTGGTGTGTGTGCACCGTGTCATGTGATTAGTTATGCAGGGTGGGGCTTACCTGCCCTCCCCCCAATATTTTATTCAATTGGCAGTCAAGGACTGAGAGGGGAAACCCATGGCACCTTTCTTGACTGCTTTTGTTCTGCTGTTGGGGCTCCTCCAACCCTGGTGGGTGAGAAAGTGCTTCACCCAGGGCTGTGCAAAAAGAAATTCAAAGGCGAAGTTGTCATAAGGAGTTCTGATTGCAGGAAGGTGCATTTCCCATCCCTGCCTAGTGGGGAGGCCAAGGAGTTAAGGATGAAGAAACCCACTCCCACTCCCCTAATTAGGAAAAGCATTTTAGGCCAGAAAAATAAGTAAAAGTTTAATGCCAGTTCTTGTCAGACTGAGATGTTTGCCAGGAAGAATTAGGGCAACAGTGGATTATTATTTCCTTAAGCCTTTGATTGAGATTTCAGACTTTCATCATGGCTTCTGTAGTGATGTAAGGGGGAGTCCAAAGACTCTGCCAGGAAAGGGAGACTCCCGACTGAAGGCCAGAAATCAAAGCAACTTTGGGGAGCAGCTTAGGCAGGTGGGTATTTATCAAGCCGCCTGCTGGAAGAAACAAAAAAGCGGGGGAGCTATTTGCCTGTTGCTTTGAGAAATGTGCAGTCATAAATGCTTTCCCAGGGGAACACAGCAAAAGCAAAAGCAGAATTAATTTTGCAGTTGTTAAGCAGAGAAGCTGACAGGATCTGGAAGTCCCAGAAGGAATTTCTCTCTTTGTCTCTCTCTCTCACACACACAGTCTAGGGTTGCAATATTTTGAAGAACAAAAAAGAGGACACATTTGCCAACTTCTGCTTTTAACTATGGATCACCATCATGACTCTCATTTTACATACCCATGAAAAAGAGGACATGTCCTGGAAAAAGAGGACATGCGTGCGCGCACACACACACACACACACACACACACACACACACAGTGTTGGCACTGGCTTTTTGGTGTCATGTGTTATAAGAATTCTAAGGTCTCAGATATAGAATAAATGTTCATAAATGCACAAGGCAATCACACATACATGAGTATATAAACCACATGTCTGAAATAGTACAAGAGAGCAATCCCGAAGCCATTTTGGCTCTCCCAAATTGACCTCAGATATTCCTCTGCAGTAAGGGAGGCAAATGGGCTCAGCCTTCCCATTGTCTTTTCGCTTACAAATCCTGTCTTAAGGGCGTATTTGTGCATGAAAAGGGTGAGCCTGCGACCTGAATTCAGAAACTAAAGCATTCAACCATCACAAAAGAATGGCCAGACCGTCCAGGTAATGTAACCAGTGACCATTATCAGGTCTCCTCTGCTGTAGATCACCTCCTTCTGTGATGTACCCTATGTATGAAGTTTTTTTGGGGGGGGTCTTGGGCTACAGGGTGGGCAGTTTCAAAAGTCTATATAAGGGCTTGCGCACCATTGTTCTGGGTTCAGCCCGCCCTCCTGCATGTGAGGAGTAGGGACCCTGTTGCAACAGTTAATAAAGATCAGGCTTACTAGCCGATTTGCTTCTCAATATACCATACTCTGGTTGGCCTCTGTTATTTTCTCCTATCAATAGGGAACCCACTTAAGGACTCTATAACAGGCTCTTGGATACCCCTTAAGGGAAAAGGAGTTTTTTCTTGTAGCGCATGAATCCGATTCTCACTTTTGACATAGAAGCCTGTCAAAGAACACAGGAATGTCTGAGTCCTTTAGCTCTCCATCCACACAGGTGACATAACAAGAAGAAGAGAAGAGTTTGGATTTGATATCCCGCTTTATCACTACCCGAAGGAGTCTCAAAGCGGCTAACATTCTCCTTTCCCTTCCTCCCCCACAACAAACACTCTGTGAGGTGAGTGAGGCTGAGAGACTTCAGAGAAGTGTGACTGGCCCAAGGTCACCCAGCAGCTGCATGTGGAGGAGCGGAGATGCGAACCCGGTTCTCCAGATTACGAGACTACCGCTCTTAACCACTACACCACAAAAGTGTGGCCTTCCATTTTGTGACCAATAGCTCCTGCTGCATAATGTAACCAGTCTTCTCTGTCGTTTAGCACATGGTTTCACATCACTTGTATCTTTTTTTTAAAAAAAGAAAAGCAGGAAGAGATCGAGATAATGGCACATGCAGAGGGTTTTGAACAGATTCCTCCTCTACTTGAGTCCCAGAGAATATCACCCCCACCTTCGTAAAGCTGCTATTTGACACAAGAGGACTCTCCTCCCTGGGATAACAAGGGCGTAGCCAGGATTGGGGGCGGGACGGACAGGCATTATGGTGGGGGGCGGGAAGAACCGAGTTATCTGCAACGCAGTTGGTCAGTCAGTTAAGTATTAAGAATAGCCCCTCTTTATGTTTCATATTTCCAAGTGGAGAAGGGCTCAAGCAGTAGCTGGCCTCATCACCAGTTCCAGAATCCAACAAGCTCAGAGCCAGCTCTAGGGCAGGTTGCCCCATCCTGCAAGGGGTCCTGTGATCTGCTGAATGTGGCTACCTGTAGGTTTTAACCTGGTGGTCTTGTTCTGGCAGTTTATAGGCTTGTGGGGGTGTTAGTAAAAGCTAGCAGCACAGCTGAAAAGATATACAGTTGGTACCTGATTCTGTAGAATGAATGCTGATTTTTTCCCCTTTTGGTATGTACACCCTGTGCTGTTTTACAAACAGTGGCTCAGGAAAAGGTCTTCCTTATTCCCTACAGAACAGCTGTGAAGGCTGCAATTGACAGAGAACTGCCCTCCTCCATTCTAAGCTATTGCTTTGGATGCTATGTTGCTAGGATCAGAATTCCAGAACTACACTGTCCCGTTGACTTCAAGGCTCCCTGCAGCTTCTTCATTGTCTGAATCAGTTCACCGTTCTCTTTCCACTGAGCCCCCCCCCAAGTCATTCTCATTAGTAATCAGGAGCTTGTCTGTTTACATTAAAATCTGTTGTGAAATAACAAGCAACAGTCATTTGAAGAGAGCAGCAAGGAGAAGATCAAACATCATCGGTATTCTTTAACCCTCCATAGTAGAGCTGGTGGCAGGTTCACAGGGTGTAAATCCATCACCAGTGGGAACAGGATGCCCCAAGGCTTGGCATCTCCCAGGGGGCCAGACCCCAGCAGGAGCTCCCCTTACAGTGAGGAGGTAGATTCACAGAGGGAGGGTGTATTCTGAAAGGCCCATCGAAATCTAGAGCTGACAATGTGGCAGAATTTCAGATACCCTTGCAAAATAAACAAGTTCTAAGGCAAACAAGCTGTCCGGGAAGGTAGCCCTCTGGCCCCACTTCCTCCTCATCCTTTCTGTGGTCTTAGAGCAGGTGGGCAGACAGGGTGCTCTATCGGTGCAGCACCCACCAAGCCAAGCTGCCTGCCTCCTCTTCCTTTTTTCTTTAATAATTTTTATTAGTTTTTCATTAATAACAATCCAATATAGACCATATTAATACAATACCAAATCATAATTCAATTAAAGAAGCCAATTGTCAGATTCCAAATTAAACATTTTGGTTGACTTCCCATGTTCTGATTTTAGTTTTTTAGGACTGCTCCAATTCCTGCTCCAATCCGCTTATTTAATCCAAATAATACAGTTCCGATGTTGATCCTTTATTTTAACAGCCATTGATGTGTTGACTTTCGTTCGTTTTAAATTGTTCCATATCCTTTAATTTGCAAGAGGAGTTTATATCTGGTAACTTTCTGTGTGGAATGTTTTTTTTTTAATGTTTGACTTTCCTTTCTTGTTGCAATCAATCATTTTCAACATTCCTCCCCGCCCCCCACTCCAAGGACTCAATTTTACTGCGTAGTGACCTTTCGCCATCTTGCTTTTCTCAAAACCGAAAGTGGTCTGGCGTCTGGTGAATGGCCATTACTCCGGGCAGACTTCCAGAGTTTTCTTTGAAAACTTTCCCATCCGATAACAAGCTGATATCTTGCCAACACCATAATAAATCAAAGTTACGAGTTCTCCGTAAGAGGGTATTGCCACAGAACATCCCAATATTTTCCACACAATTCCATTGTTTCAGTTAATCCATAAGCATTATAAAGTTCTTGCTGATTCCCTCTTGCAGTCCATTAATAATTGCAATCCATTAATAATTACAATCCATTAGTAGCTAATTTTTTCTTCGGTGAAGAGCTGCCAAATCATAAAACAGCATAGTGAATATATAAAGAGAAAACAAAGGCTTCTCTCTACCACATACCAATCCAATTATGACAAAAATCTTCTCCAGATAGAGACCTTGGCACTCAGTGGCTGATTCATTTAGCAAGTTAACTTGTCTCCTTCTTCCAGAACATGCCTGTTTCTTAAGTCCAAATTCTGATATATCTTAAAAAACAGAAGCATCTCTGCTCACGTTTCCGATGTGTGCAGTGCTATGCACTCAGCGTCCCCTCCCCCCTGCCTGCCTGCTCTTTCTGAGACGCTCCAGCCTCATATGTGCGAGGGCTGTCCTCTGGGCCCACATTATATTCAGCAGTAAGTAACAAGACATGGGCTGAATATGGGTGTTTCTGAGCACAATAAGAGTTCCATTCCCCACTCTGCAAGCAGCTCCGGGAAGCCCCAGGGTTGAGAAGTTCTGGGAAGCTTTGAGCAAAGAAGTGTAGCTTCTAGAAGGCCCTCTGGAGTTGACTGCTAATCGAAGGATGCAGGCAATTTCATTTCTCAAGGTTTTGTTTTTCTTGCATATTGTAATTGTTGTTAATAAATTATTTTTATTTTTATTATTACTATATGACTTTCTTTTGGCACCCTCAAAGCAACCGTTCTAGCTAGCTACAAAGTACCTCAGAACAGGCTCCCTGGTGGTGCTCACATCTTTTGAAACCCACCACAGAGAAGCCAAGAATGCAGGGATATTTTTCATCGTCAAGAACTTTGTGGTTCTTAATAGCTGCCAAATGAGTTCTGCTTGCAGTCCTTTGATGAAGGTGGCCTTTTGCTATGAGAGGGGTGAGGAAGGGGGCTGCACATTTCTGCTGCTCCGGAACCTGTTTCTTCTGGCCAACCTTTGCCTTTCCTGATTCGTGCAATGAAAAAGCACATAAAATAGAAAAGCTAAACTTTTAACTGTTCCAGGATTCAGCTATGCTCTCTGGCTAGTTGCTGTTGCTACAGAACATTTCACAGAGAGCTGGCTCTACATCTGTGCTTCTAAGATTCTCACCCACCTTAATCTCAAACACTTTTGCCCATATTTCAGTGAGGTTGGGGCCCAATCCAACCTTTTGTCATATGTGGTGGACCTGTAGAGTAGCTGAGGAATATTGGGAAATGATACATAATGAGTTGAAAAAAATATTTAAAGTGGGGGTGGAGGTTGTTGGGTCAGGTTAGCCATATTGATTTGTATGTGTGTGGGGTTTTTTTTGGGGGGGGAGATATGTCATTGTCCTGTTGTGCTGGGTATGTGATTAAGGGGAACCACACCAGGGTGAAGGCATCCTTTTGGCTTGTCCCTGTGCTAATTTAAATTTGTTAGTTACCTTTTCTAGTAGGCAGTTTCCCATACATTTTGGTACCAGTGGTCTATGTTCACTCCTGATAGGTCTTTCCAGTGTCTAGTGTTTCTTGCTGCTGAAGAGTAAGCAACTTATGAGTTCCTTGTTATGTGTGTGTACATTGTTGTTCTGGAAGATATTTAATAAGGTTAGTTCTGGAGTTACGTCTATTATGTGTTTTGCTATTGTGGAGATTTCCTGCAGCTCTGATATCCAAAAGGATTGAACTTTGGGGCATTCCCACCACATGTGGAGGTATGTGCCTATGAAGGTGCAGCCTCTCCAGCATTCTGAGAAACCCATGGTGAGTTTTAGTAATCACAGCATCCTGACTGACCGAACCCAAAGGGTGCTCATCAATGGTTCCTCTTCATCCTGGAGAAGAGTGACTAGTGGGGTGCCACAGGGTTCTGTCTTGGGCCCGGTCTTATTCAACATCTTTATCAACGACTTGGATGATGGACTCAAGGGCATCCTGATCAAATTTGCAGATGACACCAAACTGGGAGGGGTGGCTAACACCCCAGAGGACAGGATCACACTTCAAAACGACCTTGACAGATTAGAGAACTGGGCCAAAACAAACAAGATGAATTTTAACAGGGAGAAATGTAAAGTATTGCACTTGGGCAAAAAAAATGAGAGGCACAAATACAAGATGGGTGACACCTGGCTTGAGAGCAGTACATGTGAAAGGATCTAGGAGTCTTGGTTGACCACAAACTTGATATGAGCCAACAGTGTGACGCGGCAGCTAAAAAAGCCAATGCAATTCTGGGCTGCATCAATAGGAGTATAGCATCTCCTATAGCATCTAGATCAAGGGAAGTAATAGTGCCACTGTATTCTGCTCTGGTCAGACCTCACCTGGAGTACTGTGTCCAGTTCTGGGCACCACAGTTCAAGAAGGACACTGACAAACTGGAACGTGTCCAGAGGAGGGCAACCAAAATGGTCAAAGGCCTGGAAACGATGCCTTATGAGGAACGGCTAAGGGAGCTGGGCATGTTTAGCCTGGAGAAGAGGAGGTTAAGGGGTGATATGATAGCCATGTTCAAATATGTAAAAGGATGTCACATAGAGGAGGGAGAAAGGTTGTTTTCTGCTGCTCCAGAGAAGCGGACATGGAGCAATGGTTCCAAACTACAAGAAAGAAGATTCCACCTAAACATTAGGAAGAACTTCCTGACAGTAAGAGCTGTTCGACAGTGGAATTTGCTGCCAAGGAGTGTGGTGGAGTCTCCTTCTTTGGAGGTCTTTAAGCAGAGGCTTGACAACCATATGTCAGGAGTGCTCTGATGGTGTTTCCTGCTTGGCAGGGGGTTGGACTCGATGGCCCTTGTGGTCTCTTCCAACTCTATGATTATATGATCCTTTTCTAAGTGCTCATAGTCTGTCTAATTATCTGTTCTAGGATCTTTCCTGTATTGTGTCAAGCCCACACTTGAGACTGCTCTTACATCCATCCCCATGATGAATGCCCTCCATCATTCATCATTCTTAGGTAAAAGTGGAAATTGGTCTTAGCATGAATTCTGTTTACTGAGAATGATGAATGACATTCCACCCACCTCTCCTTCTTCTGTTGGCAAGCTGAGGGGTGTGGGTTTTGACTCTTGCCACAGCCATACATATGGTTAGGAGTTTTGCCTGTCAGTGTATGTTCCATTCATTGGGGGGGTATCTGTTCTACTTTGCTGTGGATAAGCCCTTTTTATGCTTCTCTGTTTAGCGCTGGTTTCTCTTTTGCTGTTCAGTACAGTTTCTCAACTGCTAGGTTTCAGTCAATGGCAGAGTTAAAGTTGAAATGTTGGTGTGGGGTCAAGTTGTCCGTTCTGCTAGGCAATCTGATGTGAGGCATAACGTCTGCCCCTGGGGAGGAGGCAAAAAGCTTCAGTGGCCCCTGCCTGTTCCTCCCAGGAGGAGGCATGTCCCTTTGAGGAATGTTATCAATCATTCCCAGTAAACAGAAAAATTCAGGGTAAGACCAATTTCTTTCTTTTTCTTTCTTTCTTTCTTTCTTTCTTTCTTTCTTTCTTTCTTTCTTTCTTTCTTATAAATCAAACACACAACAGCATAAGAAAAGTGTTAAAATAACTGATTTACAAAGGCTTTTTTTTAAAAAAAAGATGGCACATTTATTGCTACATAAATGTTATATACATAGTGTTTTCTGTTACATTTGACAGAAAAAATGTTGAACTTCTTTCTGCTGGTTGAAAAAGTTTATCAGTAACATCCTGAAATTTGACACAGGGTACAAATTTTCAATAAACCAACAATGGAAACCGGGTAACAAGATGAGAAGCAATTCATCTCGGACAAGTAGCTCTTACAATACTCCATAAGGTACTACACAGTATGCTAGAACCCTACTATGCTCTTACAATGCTATTGTAAATTTATGGTATTAATGGACAGATTACGGTAAATAACCCTACATTTTTTACTACCTAATATAGTAAAATAAAGTAAGAAATTTTTTTTACTGAAAACTTTTTTGATTTCAAAAATCTAGAAAGAGTAATATTTAGAATTCAAGACACTTTCTTACAAGATTATTGTATAAAAGACTAGCTACAGTGAAAAATAAGCCAAATGTTTTCTTTTTCTCTCTCTCTTTCTATTTTATGAAGGAAAGCTTCTGGGCATACCACAAATTCTAATACAGCCAAGAGACAACAAGCTTGGAAGGAAAAAGGTCAGGCAGCGGCAGGTGAGCACTTTCACATGTCATCATAAGCAGAAGTTCATTGAGACAAGAAGCACTGAAATGAAGAACAAGGCCACAGAAGTTGGGTCAGGTGTTACTGGAGAACTGATAAATAATCCAGTCAGTCACTTCACAAACCAGTTGATTTTCTAGGAACCATCTAAGACGTGATCTAAAATTCTTAAGCCTGTTGTAGCAACATTTTTGTTCTTTCAAATGTGGTGAGATTATTCAGATGGCTAGTTGATCTATTTCTTTAGTGAGTACAAGCAGATGGCAGCCAGGAAGAGAGTTAGGAAAGTTGTGTTTTGATTGTCCCTTCCTCTCTGCCACACTCTGGGGTGCTACAGTGGAAGACAGCTTTTATGGAAGTTCAAAAGAGCTGGGATATCCCCAAAAGAGGGAGCAAGAAGGGAAGACTTAAGGACCACTCAGGTCAAGCTGCAGCATATTCTGAGATTGCTGTTGCAGCTTATTTTCTAGGACAAAGACGTATGGCAAGAAGTTGATAGGATCCCATCCCAACCTTCTCTGCAGGTAAACTAGATGATAATTTTTAAGCTAAAGTGTAAGGACAGACTGGCTGTTGCTCTTGTATCCCAGTGGTCAGATCCACTCACCCTACTCCTGCCACAACAAACTTCAGATCGGACTGCTCACCAGACTTTACAACAGGTAAGTAAGTCTCCTTTGCATTTTAATATATTTTATGCTTACAACCATTTACTTATACTTACTGCTTAGAAAACAAAGCAGTTCTAAGTTGGTTGTCCCCCCCCAATTTACACATTGTAAGTTATACTAGGAACCCCAACTGTCTAAAGGGTTTGAGAAATCAATAGTACATCACTTCTTTTCATTCCAAGAATGCTGTGACCATAGTATGGTTCATGCCTTGCACTTGGAACAGGAACACCTTTGCAATAAGGAACTGTGCCTGAGAGGGCTGGCAAGCATTTAAAAATAAAAAGACATACTAAGGAAAACATGCACCAAACAGCCAAAGGAATGGGAAGAATGACAGAAGCCCTTGTCCCTTCTTTCTTTTAAGACATTCACAAGTATGCTGGGAATGTGAAGGGTTAGAAGTTTTTGTAGTTTTGCTCTCTTAACACCAACCTCTCAGCTGAACTCCCATCAGCTTCGAACAGCTTAACATTTCCCTTCATATGTAGACCTTCACAGTTCCATTACAAATAAATAACAATTTGTAGTTACAATGCATTTGTCAATTCAGTTTAGGCACAAGGCAACTTCCACGGCGAGTGGAGGAATCAAAGAGTCTCTGATTGTGCTGGAGCGGCATGCTGCTTGCAAGAGGACAAGGAGGAGGAGGAGGAGGAGGAGAAGCACAGAATATTTCTGGTGCTGAAATTCTATCAGGAGGAGATGCTGTTGGCATCATCACACTGACGCAGTTGGTCACCAGTTACTTTAACCATATAATTGCGTTTGGGTTTCTTGTGTCTCCTATCAGATGTGTCTTTGTTCAATTTTGAGTCTGTGTCCTTGTGAAGAAAAGCAGGTCACCTTCTAGGTTTCCTCCCCATGATTCTGGAATTCTGGTGTGAAAATCATAGAAAATATTAGCAAAGGATGGTGGCACCATGAATGTCTGCTAAATCTACTAATAGTTACTATTTTCACCAGCAAAGCCTGGCTGATCTGCAGCTGGCCGAAACACCAGCCAGCCCCAGCAAGCCATGTAGGACAGCATCCAGTTTTATGTGGAAGATCAGATTCTGTTTCTCTTGAAGCAGTTTATCCCATAGCACTGAGGCCCAATGGCCCCAGCCAAGAAACTAGAGGCAGATCTACACTAAACATTAAAACCATATCCAACACACATTTAGCCCCCCCCCCCAAATCCTGTGAACAGCTCCCATGATTTGGGGGGGAAGTCATGTGCTTTGAAAGTGCACTGAATGTGCTTTAAATGTATAGTGTGGATCTGCCCCGCATAGAAATTGGTCTATTGCACTAGCCAATAGATCAAGTAGGACTTGAAATGGCTTGACTTCCTTCCATTTTGTGTGGAGGTAGAGCAAAGTCAGCACCAAAGCATCAACTTATACTTATACCGACCTGGCCACAGTGATCCATGCGACGGTCATCTCCAGGCTTGACTACTGTAATTCGCTCTACGCGGGGCTGCCCTTGAAGCTGTCCCAGAAACTCCAGCGGGTACAGAATGCTGCAGCGAGGCTCCTCACGGGGTCTCTGCCATGGGAGCATATTCACCCAGTGCTTTTCAAGCTGCACTGGCTCCCGGTGGAGTACAGGGTCAGATTTAAGGTGCTGCTTTTGACCTTTAAAGCCCTTCACGGCCTAGGACCCTCGTACCTACGGGACCGCCTCTCCCGGTATGCCCCACGGAGAGCCTCAAGGTCCATAAATAACAACACTCTAGTGGTCCCGGGCCCTAAGGAAGTTAGATTGGCCTCAACCAGAGCCAGGGCCTTTTCAACACTGGCTCCGGCCTGGTGGAACGCCCTGCCTCACGAGACCAGGGCCCTGCAGGATCTGATTTCTTTCCGCAGGGCCTGTAAGACAGAGTTGTTCCACCTGGCCTTTGGCTTGGAGCCAATTTGATTCCCTCCTTCCCTCTCTTTCTTTTTTCTTTTCCTACATTTTAATATTTTAATGTTCCATTATTTTAATGTTGTATTTTATTTTTGTTTTTAAGTTGTAATCATTCATCTTGTTTTTATTATTGCTTGTAAGCCACTCTGAGCCCGGCCTTGGCTGGGGAGGGCGGGGTATAAATAAAATATTATTATTATTATTATTATTATTATTATTATTATTAATATTATTATTAACTGTGCAAAGGAAAATACTCTACTCAAAAGAATCTCTCTGTCATGACAAGCTCATGGAGAAAATATGCCCAAGAGCCCATTTGCATTACCAGCTACTGGTCTATTTGCAGATGACCCCCTCAAAACTGGATGGACCACCTGCTGTAACCAAGACAGGCACACAACAGAGACCATTCCTATACTAAGCAATCAGTCTAGTTTGCATGGACAGAATTTTAGCCTTGGTCTACCCTCTTCAAAACTGTTCTGTCTTCACAATATATACATACTTTGTGGTTAATCCTCACAATGAGTTTTACAGTAGCACAAAAGAGCCAGGTGACAAAATGCTTGGCACTCAGCTACTTTTGTGCAAAACTGATGTAGCAAGGGGGAAAGTGAAGGATGCCATAATAACAAAACAGCTACATCAAGTCATGAGGGCCAATCGGGGAGCTCACTTGGATGTTTCTTCCACAAAATTGGTTCTTTTGTGATTGTTTTTAGTTGCGTCTCTCATCTCTCCCGGCTAAAAAGTGGTACAAGTGACTTACGCAAACACCTACACAGGCTGAAGATCCGGTGCTTCTTAAGGTGAGCTCTCAGTAGATTTTTAGTAATGGCAAGTCCTAAAGGTTTTTGTTGAGTATTGCTATTCATTTTAACAAAACTATATTAGATGTGGTAAAATGGTAAAGGACTTTATAGCATTTGAAAACAACAACTAGATCTGGGTCTCATGGCAATATTTAAAACAAGCACAAAGAGTAGTCAAATCATTTTCATACTTTAACTATGTCCTGTGTCCTACACCCAAATTTCAATTCTAGATATTCAAAAGAGCTTTCTTTAACTCACACAGATGTGCAATGTTTCACTTACCTGGCTGGTGTTTACATATGACCCATAGGGTTGGTAGTTTCACTAAGTCCAGGGTGGCTTCCTGGATGTGATGCTGGTGGCTCTGCCGATACGGCAGAAACTTTTTCTTCTTCCCTTCTCTTAAGGCAGGCTGCTTTTGGGTTTAGGTTCCTCTCTAAGAGTAACATAAAAAACACCACCTCTGTTAATGCATGAAAGGCATGGTTTTGATTGGTGACTAGTTCTCAATATGGAAGCAAACCAAAGATCTATCTACCTGGCATTATCAAGCATGCTGAACTCCACAGATAGTTCTTACAGATGTTTATTTATTTTAATCTAGATATGCCATCTTTCTGAGCCAAGGCATTGCAAGGCAGCTTGTATAATGGCATTTGAAATACATTGTTTTATGATTCACCAATTTTGCACAAAACAACAGTTTCAAAAATAAAAAATCTGTTTCTTTGCTGTACTCAGCCCCAACCAGATAGAGAACCAGCAGTCCACCAAGAGTTCAGAGATAGCCTGGGAAGTTTCCACAGAAGCTCTGCACATTTCTAGTGGCATCTGATTCTGGTGTGGAAACTCATGGTGCAAAACAGAAGGACCATGTTGATTTACTGTTTTTCACATTTATACCCCAAATATGGTTTCAGCTGGTCCCTGAGGCAGTACAAGTCACAACTAAAAACTTTTAAAACAGTATTTAATAAAACAAACAACACCATGTTAAACATTTTTCATAAGATACTCCAAAACACAATGGAGACATTGTGACGTGTTACTGGGTTGTTGTTTTAATTTTGATTATATATTATATAGTTTTGCTAATGAAGCTTAAATTCACATTAGCTTTTTTTGCATCTGTATCACACTAGTGACTCATGTGCAGCTTGTGATTGATTAAAACCTCAATAACCCTTTCAGATATACAGTGGTTAAGTACTTAATTCGTTCGGGTTATACCTCGGGTTAAGTACTTAATTCGTTCCTGAGGTCCGTTCTTAACCTGAAACTGTTCTTAACCTGAAGCACCACTTTAGCTAATGGGGCCTCCTGCTGCCGCCACACCGCCAGAGCCCGATTTCTGTTCTTATCCTGAAGCAAAGCTCTTAACCTGAAGCACTATTTCTGGCTTAGTGGAGTGTGTAACCTGAAGCGTATGTAACCTGAAGTGTATGTAACCCAAGGTACCACTGTACCAGTGTCAAGATATTCTCCAATCTATATATCTGTGTATTTTATTGATTTTTGTCTAAATGCAGAAGTTTGCATTTGGTTCTGTTGAATTTCATTTTGTTAGTTTTGGCTCAGATTTCCATTTTGTCAAGATCAGGACTGTTTTCTACACTTGATCTTAGCTGATAGGCTAGGCGATTCCTGTTTTCTGAGATATTACTGATTCCTCCCAGTTTCATTTCTCATGTACAAATCTGCTAAGGATTCCATTCACCTGTTCATTCAAGTCGGCCATCCTCAACTTTGTGCCCTCAAATATGTTTGAGACTACAACTTCCATAAATCCCAACCAGCACAGCTGTGTGGTTCATCTGGAGGGCACCAGGTTGGGGAAGCCTGATCTAAGCCATTGATATAAATACTGCTATTGAATATTCCATTTCCATGTTCAGCTGTTAATTCCGTCACTTCCAAGATAAACACTCTCATCCTTGTTTTCTTACAACGTAACAGAAAAAA
Organism: Podarcis raffonei; assembly: GCF_027172205.1. Taxonomy (NCBI): domain Eukaryota; kingdom Metazoa; phylum Chordata; class Lepidosauria; order Squamata; family Lacertidae; genus Podarcis; species Podarcis raffonei. The sequence goes on from NC_070615.1 coordinate 6,180,391, forward strand.
AGAATACAAAATGAGGCCCAAGTTGCTGGCATAAGCAACAGAACAGATGAGATGTCACTTGGTGATTTAGACCACTGAGCAGATATTAATGTTGACACCTTCTGCATCTCGAAGACATTTATATGTACACCCTGGAAATGCATCAGATGAGAAAGCACAATACAAAACACAGCTGTGTCCAGGCGGCCCACAAGGAGAAATAAACAAGGGAGGGAGAAACACATCCTCTTTAGTGGGAGATGGTGTGGCTCTGATGTCCGTTTCATCATTTCTTTGACACAGATATAAAAGGAGTTGCATACGAGAGGTCAACAGTCGCTCCAGTTCGACAGGAGAATGTGATTATAAAGAACTGTGCTTATTTTATAACCCAACCTCAAGAGAGGACTTTTCAAGGTTGACATGGATATGGATTTGTTGCTAAGGGTTAACTCTGCTTCCAGTGGCAGCTGGTGCCCCCTCAAAGTCAGGCAAACCCCATAAGGATTATGATAAATGGACTTGACAGAATGTAATTTAAATAAAAAATTATCGCCTATGGTTAGGATTTAAAGCACTCAGGGCATTGGTGTGCACACAGAGCTCAGCAGGAACATTCCTGACACGGAAGACAAGGGGACAGCCCTTCCTTGCACAGAGCTCCAGGCACGCAGTGGATCCTCCTCCTATGAACCCGCACTGCAAACACCACACAAGCTGAATTCATGATCATTAGTGAAGATTATCAATGTATTTTCAGTTGCATCTATCCTTTGCTTTCTTTATTCAGCTTTAGTATTTCGATTTGTAGATATAGCCAAACACCCAGAGGTTAGGGAGGACTTGGACCTGAGAGAGGAAGCTTAAATTCTCAGTTCAGTCATGAAGCTCCTAGCCTGCCTTGGGCAAGTAGATCAACATCTAAAATTGCCTGCCTGCATCATGGGAACGGTGGTGGCTGGCACAAGAGTGCTGCTCACCTGCCTTCCCAGCATGGAGGTTGCTGCCAGGAGCTAAGGGAGCAGGGAGGTCGGTGTTGTGGGGGTATAGCTGCAGAGCCAATCAGATAATCCCGGGGCCATGTTCTGCACCTCGCCGCCACCCCCCCGCCCCGGTTACCAGCAGTGACCTCTGCATTGGGCAGCCAGGTCAGCAATGGTGCTCCACCCTGTTTTGCCAGCTACTCCTGCCTGGGAATAACAACTGACCTTATGTTAACTTACGTTTACTGATATCATGCCTGCAGTAACAATGAAATAAGCCCAGACAGAAAATCACCACAGAGTGACTGCATGAAGTAACTGTGAAGCCCTAGCACACACTTTGAAGGAAGAATGAGGTACACAAACCAAAAAAATCACAAATGGACCTACAAAGACTTTATGGTAAACATAAATTGAATTATAAAAGCAAAACAATTATACAAAACACACAGCACATAAATAGTATAACACTAATGGAGAAGAAAATACATGCTCCCCCCGCATGGCACTTTACCCCCCTTTTCCTGAAAAAGAGCCCCAATCATAACTGATAAAATGCTACCGCCTGCTTATAGAGAAGGGGAACTGAGGCAGGGGGCTGCTGGCCTTGGCTTAAAGTTACTGCGCTCTGCCCCAAGCAGCACCAGGCCAACCCCAGAGGGTCCAGATGCCTGTGCTGAACTGTGATTTATTTATTTAAAAAAATTATATACCACTTCATTGTTAAAGAAATCTCTAAGCGGTTTACAACAATATTAAGCAGTATGTGATACATGGGCATTTTCTTGCCTCTGTGATATTTCTGGGGGACGGGGTGGGGTTTGGGGGAGAAGCAGATACAGTAGCCTGGGCCCTTTTGTTAAAAAGCAATAAAATCTGAGTGCGTTCCCAGGTTTATGTTGCATCTTACTGAAAAATGGAACTCTTAAAAGTTATACATGCTCAGTTCTCCCACTAAATATGCTGGAACTCAAAAAGGGTTAGGTCTGGCCATCCTAAGTTTATACACAACAAATGCAAATTTGTTACACAATGCAAATTAGAACATGGCTTAAGGAATGACATTCAAACTTGGATGAAGAAGGCAACACAAAAACTGGGACAAAGAAGGAAAGAAGAGACACACACTGTGCCCAGCCAAGCTCACCTCTGACTTGCTGCTCGAGACTGAGGATGACTGCCACAGCCTGGTGAAGAATAAGCAGCTTGGTCTGAGGTTTCTCACTCTTCAGATGAAGCTGACACATCCGGCCCAGCTCTTTGAATGCTTCGTTAATATCTCGGACCCGCAAGCGCTCACGAGCGTTGTTGGCCATCCGCCTCTCTCGCTCCCGCTCCAGCTTTTGTTCCGGATTTAAGTCCTCATCTTCATTAGTGCTGCTGTTGAAACACAGGCAGGTAAAGTGCCTGGAGTAAGCACCCTGGCAATCATCCCTGTTCATATCATATCACAGAACTTTTTACTGCTGCCTGCATTCCTCCTTTTCAAGTGTCTTCCATGCAAGGAATTGGCCTCTGCAAACCAGAACAATGAGCCCTAATTTCTCACTCTAACCCCACCCCCACCCCGCTTTTGCACTTTTGGCCAACCTGTCTCTCACACAAGTAGAACATTTGCATGAATAGTGTAGCCTGCAGTGAGGTTATGGCAACCTGAAGACAGTGTTCCAAAAATGTTGCCAGAGTTGAGATCTGTGAGCAACCTGGCTTTTAGTTTATGCAAGCATGTTGTGAGCAAGTTCACCCCAAAGTAATTAACAAGAGAAATTACTGCCGCCAAGGTGAATTTGCTGAAGTGATCCTTCTTTTTGCCTTACTAGTCATTCCCTCCAAACCAGAAGCAGATCTTTCAGAGGTTCACGAAGCTCACATGAACAGTTCAGGATGGAAGGTATACACAACAAAGACTCAGGGCTTACTTAAGAATGACAGCTTATCAGGAAGAGCAAAAAATACCTACACCTGGCAACTCACTCCTGACTTGAAAAGCTGCCCACTTCTCCATGTGTGGTGCCTGTCATCCTTTGTGGTGTTACCAGAAATAGTGGACCTTATTCTGAGGGGTCAATAACAGTTTGCATGAACTACTGAGCCTTAGAAGACACTGAAAGAAAACTTCCATATTGAACTTTCCGTTATTTGTACACTGAACTGACACCTGAAATCATATATGCTCTTTTTGATTATGCCCCCCAAATCACTCTAAGAGTTTTTCTCACCCCAGGCAGAGGGTACTGACAGAGAACCTGACCTCTGAGGAGTGGGCTGCTATACCTTGTTCTTCCTCTTGATGAGATTTTGATATCCTTTTGGGAGGACTCATCATCAGATTTCATATCATCAGAGGAGGCAGGTTCATGTGTGTTTTCATCTTTCTCCTTGTGCTCTGACTTGATCTCAGCCGGACCTAATGCCACTGAGTGGTTCGGCAACCCAGATGACAGCACTGCATGCAAACACAACAAAGTGTAACTGGCAATAAGAAGACCACCACCTCCCTTATTTTTGTCCAAAGACAACCTGGCTAAGAAAATGGGTAGCAAGTGGCTCCCACCCAGATAGAGAAGACATAGGAAAATGTTGAAAAAGGAACTAAGCTCAGGAGGAAGGTCATAAGGTAGTATTAGAAACGCCTCCCTTCTTTTGCTCCAAACTAAACATAAGTGTTTCAAGGTGACAATGTGGGAGGCTCTAATGTTGAGTCCATTAGCGGTCTGAAATAGCTACTTGATGGGTTGGGTGCATTTGTGTTTTGTGGGGAAGATGATGCAATTTAATATAATAGATACAAACAGTTTGCTTTTTCACTTGAACTCCAACACTGATGCTTTTATTGGCTGCTCAACATGCCACCCATTAGACTTTTTTCTTGATAAAAAAACCCCCAAAACTTGCAGCTTTTAGTTAAGAGTCTCTCACAATTCCAGAAAATCTTTGAAATGTAATTGCTGTCTACAATAAATTAGAGGTCCATTCCAGAACAGAAGAAATTTAAGACCGTGCTTATTTCAGCAAGTGTCACTAAAGACCAGGACCAGTTCACAACAATTCTGAAGTGAGAAAAAGAGCCTCTAGGAACTCTGCTGGATACTTCTGGCTTGCCCCTGTTTTGGCTTCAAATAAGTGATCATGTAAAGCCCTGGGCAATAATAATTCTCCTTGCAAAGACAAAAGCAAATTGCTTTGGGAGGGGGAGGTAGGAACTTTCCCAGATTCCAGTCGCCTTGCCCTGCTAGCATCATGGGCACGTCTCAAGTGGAACTAAGTGTGGCTCTCATCCCAAACCCTTTTCAGTGCAACATGAATGGTTCTCATTTCCCCATATCCCTACTCTTGAGAACCTGAAATACATGGCACAGGTCCATATGCACCGCCTCCTGCAGCAGACTCATATTAAGTGATCCTTGAGGGGATATAACCTCTCCATAGTGCCCTACTGTCTATGAGAAATGTTGAGAGAATAAAACATTTTTGTGATGTACCTAATAAATGATTACTGCAGGTTGAAAGGCAAAGGGTAAGAAATTATTCAGTATTTACATGATATGGGGCAGCGGGTAGGGTAGGGAACAAGCAGAGATCTTATTAGCTGTAAGAGTAACGACTCTTGGTGTTGACCAAGCACACAGACTATCGTTCTTTTCAGGACCCACAACCCAAATCACTGTGCTTTGGATTTATAAGATGCCATTCAAAGAAATATTATTTTAAGAGACCATTTGGAGAATTGTTGGCAAACACCATATGAATAAATCAGGGACCAGAATGGGCAGTCCTTGTGCACTGTGGCTGTAAGTTCCAACTAGTCCAGAAAATGACGCATTCTACCCCCTCTGTGCATAAGACCTACTCAAAGAAGCCATCTGTGGTACTGCTCATTTTACTGTGTGATCTAAAGGGAAAAAGGAGGGAATCCATCCATTCAGGCCAGCAAAACTTCTCATGCCTTAGCTTGTTTCAGCTGAGAATTGAAAGTGCTCTTAAAGGTACCTGCTATGAATGGGTGTGTTCTGCCAAGGCTGGGATATCAGTTCAGCTTGTTACTGTATAAACATCATTTTTAAGAACAGGAAGTCTACACAAGTCCATTTCAGTTTATAGGGAACCACTTCTGCAGGTGGAAAACTATCTCCAAAAGTGGTTGTGCAGATTTAATCCCCTTCTTTAAAAATTTAATAGATAGGCTGACACATGCAGTTTGGAATGAAAGACAGACAACTATTATGGGGAATGCTACATTAATTTACTAACTTGCATCCACATGGCCGTGTGTGTGTGTGTGTGCGCGCGCGCACTTAAGCAGAAGTGGGGAACTTCCAGCATGCACATCAAACTTAGCCTAACTAAACTCCCCATTTGGCCCCCAAGGTCATTTTGGCCAAGCCATTCCCATGTGCCCTACACCTGATATCATATAGGATGTCAGGTGTGGAGCAGGTAACGGTGGGGTTAAAAGAGGCATCCCACAATCAGCTGGTTGTTGGGCTTATTACTGATTGAGAAGTATGTGCAAAGTACTTATTGAGCTCAGCACTGCCCAAACACCAACTAGAGCAGAGCTTTCCAAACTGTGTGTCTGACCTGTTAGTGTGTCGGCTGCAATGTGAGGTGAATGCTCTTATAAGGGGTTAGTTTAACCTCCGGTTTGCTACTAAAACTGAATCACTGTGAGCGAAATGAAACATATCTAAAAAGTGTCACCAACATGAAAAGTTTGGAAAGCTCTGGACTAGAGGGTTTGCAAAGCACCTTGTGCAGCAATTCTGAAGCAACCAGCTGATTGTTGGGTGCTTAGTAAACTCTGCACAAGGGTTATGCTTTGACAGGTCCTGTCTACTTGTCCAAGATGGCCTGCACAGGTGGAGTGGGGAGAAGATACAAGATCTGGCTTACCGGGACAAAAATGTTTCCCATCACTGTTTAAGACAGGTATACAAAGATTGCCAAAGCATGCCTGGGATCACAACAAACAGCAACCCAAACACAAGTTTTTAGGGAGAGGAATCAGTGGGGTTTACATGAAGAATTTTACTGCATATCACAAAGATTCCTCCAGCTACAGTATATTTCTCATTCATGAAGAGACAATTAAATACAGGCAAGTTTGTAGATTAGACTCCATAGGATGCTTAGATGGACTAGTCACCCAGAGTCCTGGGTTAGGAAAAATCCAGCTGGAATTCATCTTACCTCTGTACTTTTCTTACCTCTGTAGCTTTCTTGTGCTTTGTGGTTTAGTTCAGAATTCTGAGCAGAAAGGGCACTGGACAATCCCGAATGACTGCCACTGAGGCTGACACTGTCTTCTCGGTGCGCACTGACCTAGGACAAAAGAAGCACAATCACAGATAATCAGTCAGGCAATAGAAGCAGTCAACCCAAGGTCTTTCTCAGTGGCAGTGGCTCCTAGCACTGCTGACACAGGTTCTTCAACTAGTGGAACGGGGAATGAGTAGTGAGGTGGTTATGTTTGCTGATGATACTAAATTGTTCAATAAAACAAAAAGTGATTGTGAAGAGCTCCGAAAGGACATATCCAAACTGACCAAATGGGCAGTAAAATGGAATTCAGTGTAAATTCAATGTAAACAAGTGTAAAGTGATGTATGTAATGGCGGGGGGGATCATAATTGCACAAACAAAATAATCTGAACTGCCAGTGACTGACCAGGAATGAGACCTTGGAGTAAAAGTAGATAGCTCAACAAAGATGCTGACCCAGTGTGCAGCAGCTGTGAAAAAGGCAAATTCCACGCTGGAGTTAAGAAAAGAATTGAATTTGGAATACTTTGTACAGTTGCAGTCACCTCATCCCAAAAACAATATTGTAGTTGGAAAATGTTCAGAACAGGGTAACAAAATGATAAAGGGATAACAACTCCCTGTGAGGAAACATGGGAGGATTTTGGGCTCTTCAGCCCAGAGAAAAGGCAAATAAGAGGTTACATGATAGGTGTTTATGAATTATGTATGGTATGGAGAAGGAAGAAGAAAAGTTTTTCTTCTTGCATAGCACTAGAACTTGTGTACATTCAATAAAGCTGAATATTGGAAGATTTGGGACAGAAGAAAGTACTTCTTCACATACTGCATAGTTAATCTGCTATTGAATTTACACAACAAGAGGTAGTGATGGTCACCCAATTAAATGGCTTTAAAAGATAAATTCACGGAGGACAAAGCTATCAGTAGCTACTAGCCATGATGGCTATGCTCTGCCTTCACAGTCAGAGGCAATAATGTTTCTGAATGCCAGCTGCTGGAAACCACAAGAGAGGAGAGTGCTGTTGGGCTTGAATCCTCCTTGCAGTTTTTCACAAGTGTTTGGTTGGCCACTGTGAGAACAGGATGCTGGCCTAGATGGGCCATTAGCCTGATCTAGCAGGCTGTTCTGATGTTCTGCCAATGCAGAGTTATGGCTCCCCTCCTATGACACAATGCTTCTACCATTAATTGAAGAAGATCCAAGAGAAGTGAAGTTAAAAGTACCGTAAATGGGAAGGGAAATAATATCACTTCTCACAGCCAAGGTCCTGTTCTTATTCTTATTATAATTTATATACCGCCCTATACCTGCTGGTCTCAGAATATAAAACCACAAGGTACATAATCAAAATAGAATCATAGAATCATAAAAACAACAACCCCCCAACAACCCCCCCAAACATATTTTAAAAGGGCATAGGCTGTCAATCAAATAAACCAAAGGCCTGGTTAAAGAGGTGTATAATGAAGGCTCCAGGCCAACCTCCCTGGGGAGAGCATTCCATAGACGGGGAGCCACAGCCGAAAAGGCCCGTTCTCGTGTTGCCACCCTCTGGGTCTCTCTTGGAGGAGGTGGGTTCATATGGAAAGAGGCGGTCCTTGAGGTATAATGGTCCTGAGCACTTTAAGGCTTTATAGGTCAAAACCAGCACTTTGAATTGGGCCCGGAAAATAATTGGGAGCCAGTGCAGTCGACCAGGATTGGTGTAATACGCTCAAACCGTCTCACTGGCCTTGCAACAACAAACATTTGATTATTTGTACCCCACGCATCTGATGGGGTTGTATAGGCAGCTTCCACCATATACAAAAGCATAATTAAGCATTAAAAGCATTAAATATTAAGCACTTCCCGATACAGGGCTGCCTTCAGAGGTCTTCTAAAGGTTGTAACATATCTCAAGGGTTGAGAGTTGGGTTGGAACAGTTTGCCTCCTCACCCCTCATGAGAGATCCCTTCTTGCAACATCAGTGTCAATATCATACATTTTTTGCTGATTTGATGCCAGGATTGATGACGTGCTTCACAATGAACCCTTGGTTGCTGGGACTGGAAGGCCTATGCTAATAAGTTTGGCAGGTCAAAGGTCATCCCCCTCCTCCCCTTTAACACACGTATTCATGGGAGAATGAACAACAAATGCAAACCTGAAAGGTGGGGCATGCAATCAAGCACTACTATAGAGATGAAGCTTTTTTATAGGAATAAATAGCAGAGAACAGCAGCTAAAAGATTAAGCCTTTAATTAAATAGGTTTATTGCCCACAGTTACACATGAGAACCCCTGCTTTTCAATAAATCCTTCAAGCCTAGTAAACTGCTGAGCTTTGAATCCCTCTTGAGTAATTAATGCAGCTTTTCTCTTTAACATTTAGTGTGGGTTTTACTGAGACAGAGATAAATACCCTTATGCAAGTTCATGCTTTAATTTACTGTTTCCTGTGAACTCCAATTCATCCTGATTTGTTGTATTACTTTCCAAATGCAAGATTCTTCCACAAAGACAGATGCATACTAGTCAAATATTTTCTAGATGCTCTTATTTTCCTTTTAACATAGAACCGTGCCTCAGGTTAGTGTAAAGTTTCACAAGAATATCAATAGTCACCAGATAGAAATAGAAATACAAACAAGTTTCTATATGAAGAAAGTGTGAAACTCTCCGGGGGGGGGGGAGGGTTAAAAATAAAACTTTGTTAAATTCTGCCCTAGAAGTTTTGTATATCTTTATTCTAGTTGTGCTCAAATCCAAATAACATTCAAGCTGCTAATCATGAGATGTCTTAGGGGCGAAGTAGCTACAAAATATTATTAAATTTTTATTCTTCAAGCAATGTCCAAACCTAACAGCTACCAGATTCTTGATAATGTTAAAATCTAAGACTAATCCAACAATGACAGACAGATCAAATCTTAGATTCAGAAAACAGTCTGGAAACTTTGAAAGTGAAGTTGAACTTCTAGGAACATATGATAGGGGACTCAAGAAAATAATTTAGATTAAATATTTTGCCAGGAATGTCACTACACAGCAATGTAAGACATAGAATCATAGAATTGTGGAGTTGGAAGGGATGCTAAGGATCATCTAGTCCAACCCCCTGCAATGCAGGAATATGCAGCTGTCCCATATGGGGATCAAACTTGCAAGCACCATGCTCTAACCAACTGAACCACCCAGGCATGTTAACCAAGTACAATATCAAATCAACTTAAATGAGTTCTCAGGTTGATAACTAAACCCCATTAGATCATCAACTGAATTCAAACAGTTACTTTCTTAATAAGATACTTCAGGAAATACTAATTTTTGGAATTTCAAAACCTGGCCAGAATGTTAACTTTGCAACAATACTGGCAGTGTTTAGACATCACACTAAGCCACAGTTTAAGGTAAAGGTACCCCTGCCCATACGGGCCAGTCTTGACAGACTCTAGAGTTGTGCGCTCATCTCACTCTAAAGGCCGGGAGCCAGCGCTGTCCGCAGACACTTCCGGGTCATGTGGCCAGCGTGACGAAGCTGCTCCGGCGAACCAGCACCAGAGCAGCGCACAGAAATGCCATTTACCTTCCCGCTGGAGCGGTACCTATTTATCTACTTGCACTTTGATGTGCTAGGTGGGCAGGAGCTGGGACCGAAAGACGGGAGCTCACCCCGCCATGGGGATTCGAACCGCCGACCATGCGATCGGCAAGTCCTAGGCACTGAGGTTTTACCCACAGCGCCACCCGCGTCCCATAGTTTAGAGCAAACTTAGTCTGGATTACTCAGCTCTCACTCTAATGTAGCAATCCTAAAGTAACTGACACTGAAACCAGTAGGTTTCACATCTGATCAAGCTGACAAAAAGAGAGAGCAAAGGACAACTCCCCTGTTGAAAACAATCCTGGCATCCAACAAAATGAGGGCCCATTTAAGGGGGCACTTCCATGTAGGCAAAGCCAAGCCTATGAACACAAGGATCAAGCATAAAGAACCAACTGTCTCCCATGCATCAGAGATTTTTGAGGGGATATTTACTGAAACCTTATCAGGTGCGACACGAAACACCAGCAGGAGCACTAGCACCTGTGGGTGCTGCACTGGCAACCCCTGCACTATACATTTCTTGCAGCGGACTGAGAAAAGTACAGCATGTCCAAGCAGCTTGCAAAATAGGACTCTAACTTGTTATTGAGTACCGAGTACAAAAGGAAATACGTCAAAGAATAGAGAGACAGCCAACTTACTTGAAAGTGCTCAACATGTCTGGCAAGAGAGCTAGTGAAGGACTCTGCTCCCTACTTTAGCTTAAAGTTATTGTAGTTCATGCCAATGCCAGGCTTCTCCCAAAAAGCACAATGGAATCTAACAGTAATGTATGCTTCAAAACATGAAATAGAATGCAAAATGGTGGGTTGCTTTTAAGATTTAAAATGTTCATTGAGTAAAGAGCAGGGAAAGTGTAACAGCCAGCACAACAGAACACACCAAAACAACAATTAAGCAGAGATGCAGGAAATGGTTTTTTTAAAGCTGGCAGAAAACTTAAGCAAGTGTTACAATAAAACCATGCCTGGTTATGCAAGTCATAAAAAATAAGACTTACATTACTCATTTCCTTGTTTCTTCTGCCAAGGACATTTTCAAGGAAATTTAATTATTTTTTCTAAGAGTTAAGAAGTTAAAATGAGCTGCAATGGGATGTCCAAAATATATTGCTAAATCTTAATGAACTTTTTTTGGCCAAGGTTTACTCAGAAGGGCAAACTTTCCTACTTCATCAGTGCTTCAGTCAACATACATGATCTTCCCCAACCTAGTGTTCTCCAGATGTTTAGAACTGCAACTCCTTTCAGACCCAGCCAGCATAGAAGGCTTTGTCCTATGCATTCTATCGACTGAGAGCAGTCAGAATTCCATCAACAAAAATTATATGGAGAAGAAACTACTAGGCACCCATCCTTCACTCAGGCCAAGGGATTCAGATTGCTCAGCTGTGGATGCCTCCATATCCGACTGGTGAACCCTCCACAGTTTCTTCTTAGAGAGCAAGCTAGAATGAGAAAACCTTAGCTCTTCCTCCCTGGTGCTTCAGAGGTGATGAGAGGGGCAAGGAGGTTTGACCTTATAAAATTATTACTTTCATAATGTTATATTTGATTAAGAGCTATACTCGTAATGTTCACCAATTTTAGCATGTCTACTTGCACTAGTCAGCCAGCCCAACAAATCTGAGCACATTTTCTATCTCACCACTGAAGACAATCCTATACCAGACCCACCAGTCTGTTTCTCCCTTAGTACCTATGATGTAGAGCCCATCATTTCTGAATTAAATGGGGATTCAGGACAAGTTTCCAGTGATACACACAGACCATGACTGCATCTTCTACATAAATCACAATCTCTACACCCAATAAGTAGTTCAAAAAAATGAAATTGGTTCTTACTATTTCTATTTGCAGATTAGGTTGGAAGACATTTTATCTTGAGTATGCCACTTCCTACTGGATTTGATAGGCAGGGACCTAAGAATCTTTTGCCTCTTCCAGGGGGAGGAGTCATCTTGCCCCTCCAGATCAAACTGGCAGAGCAGAAATAACTCCTCAACCCTAAAAATCAAAACACAAAAACAGAACCATGCAAGGGAATAGGAAAGAGAAAACAATAACAGAAAGAAACAAGCTGAACAAACAGCATCACTAAGCACTGTGTACAGATTGAAGGATGCAGGTTGCAGCCATGATGCCCAAACACCGCAGAAGAGGGATGCAAAGTGTTTGCGAATATGGCAAACACTTACCGGTACTCCACAAAGACACCTTTTATAAGAATTACACAAAAACAAAAATCATCTGAATTAGGACTTTGGTAGCAGTCCAAGAATATCAAGTTAGAAGAGTATTAAAATTTAATTGTCAAGGGTAAGAAGCCTGATATCCACAAGAATATCAGAGTTTGACATTTTGCTCTTTGCTGACCACAACAAATGCAGCTTCTCTCTCTTCTTCTGTATTTCAGTGATTAGTTTGTTCCACCAGAGCACATCTGCAATGAATGGATACACAGCTGGCTGAGTTCCAGAAAATCTCAATATCCTTTCTACAAATGGCCAGGACAACATGGACCAATAGAAACAAAAAGGAATCCAGTTAGGGGTACCAGAAGAAACAAACTCTTAGGATATATGCAGAGAGGGGCAAAGTGGAAGGCGAGAATATACCCAGAGCCTTGCATAAGATTAAGAACAGTCTTTTACTTCCCATATAAGCCTGGTCAGTGAGTTTCATAAACTCAAAACCAAGTCCCCCATTTAACCTACTTTTCCAGTGTGAAGTGTTTGGTTCGCCCCCCCCACACTTTATTTCCTTCTTCATTATAGCTTCTCTCTGCACCAAAATGCATGAATAACAAAGGCATTCTAGTTTCAAGACAATCATACAGGAAGGAGGGAGGAATGGCATTATATGTACAGGATGTGTACACCTGTGAATAGATCCATGACCTGGAGCATGGAAAGCAGATTGAGAGAATATAGGTAAAAACTGTAGGAGAGAGAAACAACAGTGACCTTACTGTGGGTGTCTGCTATAGACCGCCAAGCCAGACTCAAGTCTTGGATGGTGCCTTTCTAGAGCAGATTACCAAACATTTGAAAAGGAGAAATACAGTGGTCATGGTAGACTTCAACTTCCCCGATATTGTTGGAACTCAAACACTGCCAAGAATGTAAGGACTGAAAAATTCCTCCATTGCCTTGCTATCAATTTCATTTCCCAGAAGGTGGAAGAAGCAACAAAGGAATCATCTATCTTGGACCTGGTCCTCACCAACAAGGAGGAACTATTCAACGAAATGGAAGTACAGTGGTACCTCACTTTAAGAACAGTCCGGTTTAAGAACGATTCGGTTAACAAACTCTGCAAAACTGGAAATAGTGTCCCGGTTTGAAAACTCTACCTCGGTCTAAGAACGGAATCCAAACGGTGGGAGGGCACCAGCGGCGGGAGGCCTCATTAGGGAAAGCACGCCTCAGTTTAAGAACCGTTTTGATTTAAGAATGGACTTCCGGAACAGATTAAGTTCATAAACCAAGGTACCACTGTACTGGGAAACTTGAGAGGAAGTGATCATGTCCTCCTGGGTTTCGTGATACAGAGGCAAGGAAAAGCTGAGTGTAGTTGCATGCACTCTGGACTTCAAGAAGGCCCAATTTCAAAAGCTTAAGGAACTACTGGATGAGATCCCATGGTCAGAAAAGAGAGTCCAAAATGGATGGGAGCTTCTTCAAGTTGAAATATTGAAGGCCCAAATGCAGACAATTCCAACAAGAAAGAATATTGGGAGGCATCTAAGGAAACCAGTGTTGATGTGTAAGTTTCTGACAGTAAGAGCTGTTCCGACAGTGGAATGGTCTGCCTCGGGTGTTTGTGGTCTCTCTTTCCATGGCGCTTTTTAAACAAAGGCTGGATGGCCATCTGCCAAAGATGCTTTTGTTGAGATTTCTGCATCACAGGGGGTTGGACTAGATGATCCTCAGGGACCCTTCCAACTCTAGAATCATAAATTTCCAACTCTAGAATCATAAACTTAGCCTGCTGATAATGTCTATCATGAAATTATATGAATGCCTGAAGCCAAACATGCCACTGGGGGGTGGAGTTTAACAGGAAACCAGCTAGTCTCCTTGATGCTTAACAGTATTAATATAAATGGAAGTGAAAGCCGTTCTGTTTTATATATTGTACCCCTTCACCAACTACTTTGATGGGAGGTGAAATCCTGCCTTCATTAAGAAATACCCAGCTGTGAACCTGTTTAAAAGGAAACATTCTCAGAATAGCCAGCAGCTTTGAAAACCAGACTGTAAACAAGCCACCCTAAACTGTTTGAGGGGAGAAATGAACAGAAGCAAATCTGCGATATCATTTTCTTACACAATGATTTCAGCGTCTCACTCTCATTCATGGCTGTCTTAAATCCATTTATGTAGAATGATTCATATATGTATTACTGACAGTGAGATATTTCTCTCTTCTGGGGATGAGGGAGAAGATTAGTCTAAGGACTTTGCTTTCCCATTGTTACATAAACTACAGTTGTGCTCAAAGTCATTACATTTACATTCTGAGTTTGGGCACAACCTGGTTTCACATACCAGCAGCTTCTTTCCAGGCTGGTTTGCCAGCATCTGTTACTAGAAGCTGGTTGCATTTTATAACCATTTTCCCAACCCAGAACACTTGAGACCAATTCCATCCTCCTTGACTGCTTTCCCAGTTCAATCTCCATGTTTGCTACTTCAAGCAGAACATGGCCTGCCAATTATTAAACATCTGGAAAAATCATATGTATAAGCTCAAGTACTATTAGCAAAAGTCTCCGGTTTCTGTATCGGTCAAAGCAGCAGGATTTTACGGAGCGTTCACCAGGCGAACCACTTTAGCTGTTCCCCTCTTTCTGCCCTCCCTTCCCCACCCTCTACATTCCTTCCAAATGGGAACTACCAGCAGATGCATCAGGCTGCCATTTCTTCTTCCACAATCACTATCACTAGTTTGGTTTCTGACAGACATTACTGATGCATGACATCAAATCTTCAAGCTTCAGTTCTACTAAAAATTAAATCAAGAGTCAGTCAGTTTAACACATTCAGTAGATTAAATAGCTACTTACTATTGAGGCTTGCCGACTGGTGGTTACAAGGCTGGATGCTCCATAATTTGAGTTCAAACTACTAACAGGCCCATTGTGGGAAGATCCCAGTAAACTATGTATCTCTCCATGGGCGCTCGGCAGGCTCGTTGAAGGCCCCACCGCATGGCTCCTCAGCACATTGATGGCATCATCGAGTCTGTCCAAGCGATCCTCCATCCGGGACTGCTGTTAGGATTTAGAAGGAGCACAAAGGTCATTTATTGTACACATCTGCTAAATCCATTATATACTGTCATGCTTTCTACAATGGAAGACATGAAAGGCAAGTGAAATGCAATATCAAAAGGATTTCAAACGCAGCTAAGCAGCACTATAAACAAATAGGTGGGTAGTGGGGGCAGGTAGCTGATCGGAGAGGATGTGGAATTACTTCTGTCTAAAAAAAGAAAAGGATGTTTTTCAACATTCGGTTATTTGTAAGATTAATGCTATTTGATATTTTAGGATGCAACTTGAAGAAAGAAAATCCAGCAAAAATGTCAAAATCCCAATTTGGATTTAAAAATAAAATTGCTGCATAATTTTGCTGAAATGAAATGTTGGCCTTTTCAGTCAAATGTTGGCCTTTTAGTCAGCAAATGACTGGTGGAGTAGATAAAATACTGAAGACCCAGGTACAAATCCTACCCACCCTACAAACTCCCTCCCAACTAAGCCACAAAGATCAAAAACCGTCCTTAAGACAACTCACAGTCCTTTAGCCCTAAACCCCAACTCATTTGATAGCTATGATAAAGCAAACATTTTAGAAATTAATCTGAGCTCAATCCAAATACAATTTACATACCAGAAGGAAATTTGGATTTCTCCCCCCGCCCCTTTTTTAAAAGGAAGTTTGGATTTCTTATTTCAATTTATCACTTTCCCAAAGAGCTCAGTATTTCAGTATTTCAAAACTACCATCCTGTAAAGTAGGTGAGGCTGAAATAGTAGCTTGCATTAGGCTAAGTGAATTTTGTGGCAGTGTGGGGATTTTGAATCTAGATTTTCTGTATCGAAAACCAACACTCTAGCCACTGCACCAACTATGGCGTTTTACTGTCCTTAACTTAGGTTTATTGTTTATTTAAACAGAGTAGACAAAAATCAGCTTAACCTTGGAAACTCTCTACAAAGTGACATAACAAAATGGTTGAAGGAAATGTGTTATCTACAGCTTTCACCAAACTAGCACCCTCCACATGTTTTGGAGCACCAATTCCCCAAGATGGCTAGGACTGATAGGTGTTCTAGTCCAAAATATCTGAAGGGCAGCTGGTTGGCAAAGGTTACCATACTATACTATATGGTATTTACTGCTACTTTAGGAAAGAATCTGTAAGTAGTGTTAACTGGAAAAATAAAAAGGCACCATCTAAAGAGAAATAGTACCTCACAGACATCCTTTAAGAATGACATAGCATCTTGCAAATGCTCGTGAAGTTGTTGCTCAACTCGATTTTTCTGGCAAAGTCAAGACAGAACAAGAAGCAAAGCACAGGTTAAGTAATTTTAAAGAGGTGAGATCAACAGCTAGTATGTGTGACAGCCTCAGTGGTTAGTTAAGTTAATTCAACAAAGATTTAAATTATACTGAGAAATGAGAAGATACAATACTGAATACTGTAGTAACATTGGAAACCTAATTTCCACATACTGCTTACATTTATTAGTAAAACGTATGGCAGTAACATAATACTCTTATTTGTTAGTTGCATGGAAAATGTTATTATTATTTTTTATCATTGTAGGTCTTTGTTCCATCCCCCCCCCCATTAGGAAATGGTACAGTGGTACCTCAGGTTACAGACGCTTCAGGTTACAGACTCCGCTAACCCAGAAATAGTACCTCGGGTTAAGAACTTTGCTTCAGGATAAGAACAGAAATCGCGCGGCGGCAGTGGGAGGCCCCATTAGCTAAAGTGGTGCTTCAGGTTAAGAACAGTTTCAGGTTAAGAACGGACCTCCAGAACGAATTAAGTTCTTAACCCGAGGTACCACTTTACTTTCAGCTAGACTTGATTACTGGTTGCCTGCAAGTGAATGTCCTCAGAATCCCGACCAAAGGCTATGTGCCATTTCTATGTAGCACACAACACAGAAGAATAGATGAGAAAAAAGCCCTACTCATTCTAGCAATCTGTTTCTCACAGGGCTAAACAGAGGCCTATGGGAATCTCCAGGCAGGCAAGGGAGCAATAAACTGCTCCTGATGTTATTCCCCAACTAGTATTCAGAAGTAGGCTGCCTCTGATCTTGGAGATAAAATGTGCCATCATGACTTGTAGCCACCGATAGTTTTATCCTCCATTAATATGTCTAGTCCCTT
Source organism: Podarcis raffonei (assembly GCF_027172205.1). Taxonomy (NCBI): domain Eukaryota; kingdom Metazoa; phylum Chordata; class Lepidosauria; order Squamata; family Lacertidae; genus Podarcis; species Podarcis raffonei. The sequence continues at coordinate 6,197,629 of NC_070615.1, forward strand.
TTAAAGCCATTCAAGTTGAAGGCCATTACCACATTGTGTGGTAGCAAATTCCATAGTTTAACATTGTGTTGTGCAAACTAGTGCTTCCTCTTTGCATCTTCCACTATTCAGCTTTATTGGATGACCCTGGATTCTAGTTTCAAGAGGGAGGGAGAAAAACCTCAACAGCCACTTTCTTTACTTTTTTTGTTTACCATGGCATTTGCCTTCTTTTCTAAACCAAAAAACTCTAAATGCAACTTTTTCTCATATGAAAGTTGTTCTCATCACCTAATCACTTTGATTATCCATGTCCAACTCTATATTATTCTTGTTGAGATAAGTGCTCTGTAGATACGGCAGGTGATAAAAAAATATCAGAGATGGAAGTCACAGCAGCAGCGAAGGAAAGTTAGAATCCATCATCTCTATACCAATTTCCATATCAAATTATCAAGCCCTTATTTCCTAAATAAAGAGTTATCATACTTTTTTGTAGCAAGATGAGCAAGACATATTTTAATACTTTTCATAGAAACACAGAATAGTAGAATTGGAAGGAACTCCAAGGGTCATCATCATCTAGTCTAATCCCCTGCAATGCAGGAATCTCAACACACAGTTCCCCATCCAATTTGAAACCATACCAGACCCTGCTTAGCTTTGCAAATGTGCTAGCAGTTTTACTGCTGCACCACTAGTTCCATTGTTATGACAGTTTCATAGTCAAACACTGAAGACAAAAACAAAAAATGCAAGAATTTTTTTTTTTAATTGTGAAGTATTTGCACACCTTTTTTCTTGCATGAATTTGCTGATGGGTTACAAAAAGGTAGCATAATTTCTAACAAGACTATCACATAAGCTGTCTTTAATACAGAAGCTTGATGCCCAGCAAACAGATGGCCAAAGACCCACCCTACATATTTGGTATTGTTCATTTAAAGACAGCCATTTTTGTTAGCAAAAAATCAATTTGTAATGCTGTACTACTGCTTCCTTTAAGGACTGTAGAATTTATTAAAATTAAAGTGCTATCTTTTGGCAATGAAGTCATAACTAGCTTTAAATAATTCTTACCAAAGAGTGCAGAGAATTTTCATAGTTTGGAGAGGAAGGGGCTTGTCCTCCAGTCCTTGACCACTGACTGGCACCTGTCAAAATCAACCAGAAGTAATTCTGATGCAGGCAGGAGAAACAGGAAACAAAAAAGGCAATTTACTGTAGCAAAGTGAAGTTCCACATCATTTGTAACACAAGACTTCTTAGCTTCTAAAACTTGAGCTTTGGGAAGGACTGTAGTTCAGTGGCAGAGCACGTGCTTTGCTGGTAGAAGGTCCCAGGCTCAATCACCAGTGGGATCTCCAGGTAGAGCTTGGATATGCTCCTTCCTGAAACCATGGAGAGCTGTTGCTGGTTTGAGTACACAATACTGAGTGCTAGATGGCCTAGTGGTCTAATTCTGTATGACGCAGCTTCCTATGTCCTAGAATTCTATCACAGATGCTAGGAGTTTCCTAGATAGTATGGTAGTTTCCCAAGAGAGACAAATACGCGCCAACACAAATGTTATTTACTTATTTAGAAAACAATGGATGCTGCACATCGAGAGGGAGGGAGGAAATCATATAGAATCATAGAGTTGGAAGAGACCACAAGGGCCATCGAGTCCAACCCCCTGCCAAGCAGGAAACACCATCAGAGCACTCCTGACATATGGTTGTCAAGCCTCTGCTTAAAGACCTCCAAAGAAGGAGACTCCACCACACTCCTTGGCAGCAAATTCCACTGTCAAACAGCTCTTACTGTCAGGAAGTTCTTCCTAATGTTTAGGTGGAATCTTCTTTCTTGTAGTTTGGATCCATTGCTCCGTGTCCGCTTCTCTGGAGCAGCAGAAAACAACCTTTCTCCCTCCTCTATGTGACATCCTTTTATATATTTGAACATGGCTATCATATCACCCCTTAACCTCCTCTTCTCCAGGCTAAACATGCCCAGCTCCCTTAGCCGTTCCTCATAAGGCATCGTTTCCAGGCCTTTGACCATTTTGGTTGCCCTCCTCTGGACACGTTCCAGTTTGTCAGTGTCCTTCTTGAACTGTGGTGCCCAGAATTGGACACAGTACTCCAGGTGAGGTCTGACCAGAGCAGAATACAGTGGCACTATTACTTCCCTTGATCTAGATGCTATACTCCTATTGATGCAGCCCAGAATTGCATTGGCTTTTTTAGCTGCCGCGTCACACTGTTGGCTCATGTCAAGTTTGTGGTCAACCAAGACTCTTAGATCCTTTTCACATGTAGTGCTCTCAAGCCAGCATCTCAATCTTAGGGCAGTTTACAATAAAATAATAAAAGCAGATGGGGAAGCAATGAATATTCTAGTAGAGTTAGCAACTGAACATCTAGTGATGTTTCCCAAATGCTGGATACTCTTCGCTATGACCCTAAATCGAGGCAGATGAAATAACCTCCTGAGAGCCTAACATGGAATAAGATCAGATTGGCATGAAATCAGGAGTTCCTTTAAATAGCATGAATTATTTTAAATGAACGCAGCACTCAAAGCCAACATATTACATCAGAAAAGTTATGACTCTGCTGAAAACAGGAATCCTATGTAGAAATTAGCCTTGTCAAAAGACTCCCCCTTGCAGCCTCTTTCTTAGTGGTGGCTGGAAGCAGAGTTAAGGAGGATGCTACAGAATCCTCAGGACTCAGCGACTGAATCCTTCTGAATAAATGAAACAAAAACATTTTCTACCCAGACCCTGGAAAACTTCTCAACAAGAGAGATTCTATCCTCTGTCCAACTTGTTTAATTACTGCCACATTTTTATACCCATAACACCATTTGGGGGGAAAGACAGGCAATATAAGAAGAGTAAAGCAATCTATTACACCCCACACCCATAATAGATCAGGATTATTGTTAGGCTTCAGCATAGCAGACATCAGCTATTTTGTGTGGACATTTCACCAAGCAGCAAATGCAATACAGAGATTGCTATAAATTTTTTTGTATAAATTGTACGGACTATATACTTTAAGAGTTACATCATCCTGCCATTAGTTCTAATTCCTTGTTAAATAACAAATTTAAGTAAATTGGGCTTTCATAAGTATTCTCTGTGTGTTGAACAGCTGTTCAACATTTACTTGGCAGCTGAGGCCCTAGTATCAATGGAAGCAATGGTATCTGCTAAGAATGATGCAGCTGCCGAGAGTACCTCTCCCACACTAGACAACACTCAACCCGCTCCTGCAAGCAATTCACAAAACTCCTTTAGAGTATTTTGTTTTAAGGGCACAATAATGTAACACCCACAGCATTCTCTCTTCCCTTTCCAGAACACAGCAGCAAGGAGTAGAAATTAAACACACACACACATTTCACAGAAACACTTTTTCAAAAGGAAACTCAAGGTTTGTGTAGCATTATTAAAAGCAATCTCACCATCTTGTGTTGTTTATGCAAGGTTTTCCTGAAATGCCTCTAAATTCAAACAGGAGTAGTACTAAGTGTTAGTCCTACTCAGGGTAGATCCACCGAACATGACTAAATTAGGTTAATTTCAATGAGTCTACTCTGAGTAGGACTAAGTTGAAGATAATTTTTGATTTTTGTAAGTTACTTCATTATACAGCAATTTTAAGCAGCCAATGAACTAAAAAGTAGCTAACTATGCTATCCTAATGCATGCTGACTCAAAAGTAAATCCCATTGAATTAAATGATGTTTACCCTCAACTAAGTGTGTTTAGCACTGTAGCCCCAAGGTCTTTAAAATGTAGGTCTTTCTATTATCAAAAACGGTCATTATGACAGTTACATCTTGATTTTGCTTCATTTAATTAAGATTAGGAAAACTGTGAAAGAACAAATCATACAAACAAAAAAATCCATCAGCACAGAATCTATCAAGTCAAACTACCTAGGGTGAAACCAGAACCCTGGAAAGCAAGGTTGTTGCAATGGCCCCATTGTGTTAAGTTATGCCTGGGCCCCTTACAGTCTGGCTGAGCATGGCAGATCTCTGGGCTCTCCTTGTCAGGCTTGCGTCTATGGCTGTGATATCAGCAGAGAAACCAAATCAGCTGGCAGCCTGTCGGAAATTTGGCACACAGTGTAGCTCTGTGAAACCAGACTGCAACATCCAAATTTCTCTTAAGAAATAAACATATACCCATCCTTAAGAAGGATATGCAGAATACAATAAAGAGTAAAATGGGTAATCTAATCAGGAAGACATTAACTAAAAACTGTGAGCAGGGCTGGGCGATATCAGCTTTCCAACATCGCAGTATATCTGGAGATAGACCACAATGTTGAAAAAACAAGCTGCATTGACCCCTGCCCACAAGGTGCCGGGTGAAACTGTTGCAGCTCTCACTGCAGGAGCTGAGGCGGTTTCACCCCAGTGCTTCGTGGGCTGGGCAGCTTGTTTGCATGGCTCAACTGGGGTGCAGAAGGGCTCCGGATCCCCAGCTGAGCCAATCTCAGTGTTCCCCCTGCTTGCACACGATCCAGTGCTGGGCCGGGGGCTCCTTGATCTGCTCGGCTGATGGGAGTGGCAACCACGCTCCCCTCAGCTGAGTAGTTTCACGGAGCCCCCACCCAGTCGCCAGCCCATGCAGATGGGGGCTCCGTAAATCTGTTCAGCTCAGGCAAGGACAGCTTCACGTTCCTCAGCTGAGCAGTTTAAAGATGCAGAGGGAGTAACAAGCTGTATCACACTGTATGAGGGCAGAGTGGTATGGCGGTTACACCCAGCATGAGGAGTCAAGAGTCTTGACTTCCTCCAGTGGGCATTGCTAGCAGAGGGACTCAGGAGCGGCGGTGGTTTCACCAGCGATATAGCTGAGTGAAGCTGACATTGCAGTCTGCTCCTCATACTGGTCCTGAGCGATATATCACCCAGACCTAGCTGTGAGAGGTGACCTTACCTGTGAGAGGTGATGGTGATCCAACAGGTGTTGAAGGATTTGAAGGGAAACTACTGCTAGTGTGGTCAGGCGAATAAATCTAAAGGAGAAAAGGCACAAATGCAGTAATCTGAACTAATTATTATACATTAGCAAACTGTCAGTACATACAAGGTCATAGTTTCTGTTTGAACATTTTTGAAAGCATGTATTGATATATCACCCAGCCCTACCATGCAACTGATCTAGCACAATGAAGTGAATAACCAGAGTTGCACCATAGCTCTCATTCACTGAGACAGAGTCAGAATTTTCTAGTGCCAGTGTTCAAAACTCCCATTGTTCTAGGCACATTTTGCAAAGGACCAGACCATGTGAAAAATGAACATAATATTTTAGCTGCAGTTCATTCATTTTCAGCTTTGTATTCTTGTTATTAAAAAAGCGCACATAGACATTCCATTGTTGCGCCCAAAAACTAGGTTTAAGGTGCCATTTAGCTCCTAGCTTTCATATCTTGGTTCTTATCTCTGTCTTAGTGCATAGTGCCCTGTAAGTTTCGGATGCATAATACTCACTTTATAGTCTTTCTAATAAGCATCTAAGAAACTTGGGAAGGCAGAACAAAGCCTAATATAACCACAATCGGATAAGACATGATGCTTTTAAAAAATAGAAGAAAGAAAATGTGTATTTTTAAAAGCCCACAGTTAAAAGAGACCAATATTTCTTATGCAAGTGAGGGCTGCTACTTTTGCTGCTGATGACCAATGAGGAGGAATTTTCTGGGGCATTCTGCCTCTAACACCTTTTCTTGCAACAAATAAGAGCCCTCTTTTGATTAGTCATGGTCCATTCTAACCAGTGGGATGCCAATATGCCTGGCCAAATGAAAAGCCCTGCACACAAAGCCTAAACAACTGAGAGCCTGCAGCACCAAGCCTTAGAGCTGTTAGCACACTGTTTTAAAACACTTCAGAGTACATTTCAGTTAAGCTTTGTCATGCTAATGTCACTGGGCCTCAAGCAACAAAAGCCATTCAGGAATTACTTGGAAAAGTCAACTTCCAAACATTTTCTCCTCCTTTGTTCAAGGACTACTGGCCATTTAGCTATCTAAGCGGCACAAAGGCTGTTTCCCCCCTGGTTTGGAGGTAGGAATCAAAACACAGGTTCTGACAAAGAGATTTGATATAATCAACAAAGTTAAACAGCTCTCCACTTTGATCTCCTTTAAATTAAAGACCAAGTGTTTTGATTTGGCATTAAGCACTGAAATAAACCAGATGTTTCTCCTGCCATATAACCCTCCATGGGCACAATCTTAAAAAGGTTATTGTTTGGCAAATGTTCAGGGAAACACATTACAAATGGCACAAATACCCAGATTTTCTTTGCTTTCTATCTACACTGGTTCATTATCCAAACCAATGCATAATCCGTTGGGCTTTGGGAACTTTGTGTAAATACTTTCATGTACAATTCTCTTTCTTGCCTACTCTGAGATTAAGACCACAATTATCCAGGCTTAAACCTAAAATAAAAGAACCTTTGCAAACGTATTATCTGGCCTTACATGTTTAATCACATAGTGGTCTGTATGGTCTTTAATACTTAAACTGAGGGAGAATGTTGTATCTTCTGATGATTCACACATGAAAGGCTTTTGTTTTTGAAATGATGCACACCACCCGAATTTTACAATTAGACACTCTTTTTGTTGCTACTAACAATATTCAAAAGCTAGTAAAAAGAAGCAGAATTTCAAGAAGATTTAACTACTTCAGCAACAGTTCATAGTGCTATGAACCAGGTTAAAAAGAAAACTCAAGAACAAACACACCGTGATCCCTTTATATTACTATCTACTTCCTGAAGTATAGCTTGCATGACACTGTTTGGGTCAGTGGGAGCAGGTGGAGAAATACCAGAATTCCAAGTGTGCAGACGTTAGCATGAACTGTTGGAGGAGATGGAATGCATCACCATCAGCTATGACAGAAATGGTTTATGGAATGACCTACCAAGAACAGCACAGGATGGGAGACCTAAGTTACCACGACAACTGAAGTCCACCCTTCAGTTACATATACTTCTTCTTTCATCCAAACACAATAAATCTACACCCCTGCCACCTCCTGTCCTCTGTCCAACTGCCTAACAATACAAGCTAAGGTTACTTTGGGGGTTTGGGTTAGGAACTTGGCCTACTCCCTCCCATTTTTCCCCCAGAGGGCCTTGTTAGCCAAACTAGTAGCTGGGCAGGGATCAAATTCTGACCAACCCAAGCAAAAATGGCCTCTGTCAGAATAGCTAACTGGAGCCCAGGACAGCAAACAACAGGAGATAAAACAAGAAAAACAAATTTAAACAATTTCAATACAAATGCAGAATAAGAAAGATATCCACTTCAAATGCTTGCTGGAAGAGGAAGGACAACAGAGATGGCGGCAGTCTAATATTCAATGCATATGCCTGATATAAACAAAAGGACAAGAACTTGCATGCAGCTTAAATTATTCCAGAAAGTGCTTCAGATAGTATTGCTTACAGATGCCAAGGCTTTTCCAAGAGCATCCCCAGTCTGTGAGCTTCCGGCAGCATTGCCTCTGTTGACTGTAAAGAAAACACAATGTGAATGTGCAGAAGATAATTGTGGTATGCTGCTATTTAATACTCATGCTCTTTCAAAAGGATTACTATGATTTAAAAAGCAAAAATATGGGGAAGACCATAAGGGAAAATTGGATTCACTGGTGAATTGTTCTTCTCAGTGGTACAGGGGTGTGGGAGTCTTAATATTTGGGAACATACCTCATCTTAGTTGTGTTAGGTAGATTTAGGCTGTAAATACCAAGAGAAGGTATGGAGAGCTTTCCTTACCTATACACAAAACCCCAATAGGATTGACAAACTTCAGAATAGTTATAAAAGCCACCAGACTGTGTCAGCAAGTGAAAAACCATGAAGAGGATAGGACATATGGCCATCCCCAGGACTCTTAGATAGTTAGCCTATAACCCAGAGCCAGGTCAGTTCAACTTGGGTATTATATTCACTGTTATGTGGGATCAGGTGGCCTCCACCATCCTGATTCTACTGAGAACAGAAATTCAAATGCAAGACCAATCTTCCCTTTCTCCAGTGGTGCAGTCTTCATATCTGGAATATACTCACTCCTTTAGACAGCTAGAAAGCTACGTTTTTCCAATTATTAGGAGCCAGTCTTTGCAACATTTTCCTCCCAAATGCAGCACTGTAGACAATATACCTTTTAATGCTTTATACTTGTAAGTAGTACTAGCACCATGTAGTGAACACTGTCCAATAGCATTGCATGCTCAATCAGATTAAAATTTCCAGGAGATTGGAACTGTAGACATAATACCATCTGAGTAACTTGGAAAGACAGGCGAACTAATGTCAGTGTACTGTAAGAAGCAAAGATTGCCAGTGTTGAAGCAATGATTCTTCAACATCAACTTCATTGGACTGGTCATGTTGTTCAGATACCTAATTATTGTCTTCCAACTACTCTACTCCCAATTTAAGAATGGAAAGCATAATGCCGGTGGTCAACAAAAGAGGTTTAAAGATGCTCTCAGGGCAAATCTAAAAATGTAATATAAATGTAAAGGTACCCCTGACCGTTAGGTCCGGTCGCAGACGACTCTGGGGTTGCGGCACTCATCTTGCTCTATAGGCCGAAGGAGCCGGCATTTGTCCACAGACAGCTTCCAGGTCATGTGGCCAGCATGACTAAACCGCTTCTGGCAAACCAGAGCAGTGCGCGGAAACACCGTTTACCTTCCTGTCGGAGCGGTGCCTATTTATCTACTTGCACTTTGACGTGCTTTCGAACTGCTAGGTGGGAAGGAGCTGGGACCGAACAACGGGAGCTCACTCCGTTGCAGGGATTCGAACTGCCAACCTTCTGATTGGCAAGCCACACTGGCCTGTAAGCACTCCAATTGGAGAACAGCCTTTACTAAAGGTGTCATGGACTTTGAAGTAGCACGAACTTAGGGTGAAAAGGAGAAATGAGCTAAGAGGAAGGAATGTATGGCAAACCCTCACCGTGATCAACTCCCACCCAGAAACCCATATCCCCACTGTGGAAGGACGTGTGGATCCAGAATTGGCCTCCACAGTCACTTACAGACTCACTGTCAAGACTGTATTCATGGAAGACAGTCTTACTCAGCTATGAGGGATTGCCAAAGGAGAAGAAGAGTAATTTAACCTCCACTGCAGTTGTTGTTCAACACCAGACTGTTAATAGCTGAGAACTGCACAGTATTTCAGAATGAAGCTGTAAAGAATGTTGCTGACAAAGAAACCCTTTGTGTAAATCACCTTTGGGGAATGTGTGTGTATAAATTACTGTTTGGGAATCTCAGAATCTCCCACCACCAGATTATTTAGCAACCAACACACTGCTTGTGAGTTCAACAATGAGACCTACAATACAGCCCAAAGAGGTCTCTAACTCCTTCATTAAATCTACTCGAGCTGCCTTCAGCACCATTTGGTAAAAAGGTGAGATACAAATATAACAAATAAGCATTTTAATGCATTTCTCACAGAAGTTCTGTAATAAAACAAGTGTATTCACCAAGTTGGTCTACAATCTGACATTACAAAAAAAAAAATCCTCCAAATTGGGTACAGACAGCCACCATTTTAGGAGTGTCTGATATGTGGGCAACTGTGCACACATGCATCATGCCAAACCAGGAAGTGACCCCAAAACATCACAAAACCGTAACAAAAAGGGGAGGAATGAGGACTTTGCAGGCTTTTCCGATGGTGTTTCAAATATATGTGATCTCACTTAAACGTGCAGAGCGCTGGAACGTAACCCCTGCTTAAATATGCAGTTGTGTGTACTTTAGAAATAATGCCCACATCAATTAAACAATACTGTCAGAGTTTCCTCACCTTTAAGAATTATACACTACATTCTTGAATGAATCCATTAGTGGGGCGGGGGGGGGGATAAATTTTGGCTGAGCTCTCTCAGTGAAAAACAAAGTAATGAATTGGAAGCCCAGTTCTCACTTTGTATAATAATTCGCCCAGCACTAGAAAGTACTCCATACTACCAAATATACCCACCCACCCATCCTGCCCTGGAACCATCTCTTCAGGCAAAATTCCAGCAGTCAGCACTGACAATGCTGTAACCCCAAACGATGCAACAAAATCTTGTGAAATGACACATTCACTTTTACACTCCACATGGACCATTAAACAGCATCAGCTTGGACATACAGATTTCTAGATTAGCCATAATCTTCCCATGATGCTTTAGGGATTAAAAAAATCTCACCCAGTATGATGTTGTTATCTGATCCATTGACAGGTGGAGTGTGTGAGGCAACATACGACGAACTGCTGGTACTGCCCCGGTGGAAGCTGGACATTGGAGGAAGGCTGGCGTTTATATCCGATGGTGAGACTGAATGTGGGGGATAGCTCTAGGAAAAAGCAGAAAACGGGGATCACAACCGAAATATGTACCTTTGTTATTATTAACAAAATAAAAAGTAAACCAGAACATGCAAGTTAAGAATGTCAGAACTGTATATCTACAACAGACCAAAGTTTATCTAGCTCAGGAGTGGCTAGAAATGTGTCATGAATATCAAGATTCTATCCTCAGCTATTAGGGCTAACAGCCACAGATGGATTGAGAGACAATTCAGACACAATGCTTCCTGCTAAGTGAATGAGCCTTATGGTTATGTGGTCCCCACCCCTTCCTAAGCTATGAGGTGAAGTCTAGAAGTTTCCACTTCTGGCTGTAAATTAACCCCAGCTCCTCACTGGTTGAATTCAGATTATAAAAATCTTATGGTTTAAAGTTGGCTTCTGTCTCCCAGCTTCTTTGAAAGCCATTAACCAGTTCCCAGCCAGGACATAATGGGAGAATATGGTGAACTGCAACTTTCTGGGTTGTTTTACTAGTCACACAAAATGAGGAGTGATATGGCAACATGAGGGTGACTGAAGCTTATGCCTTAATTTTGGGAACTGTGGTATAAAAACAACCAGGATCCAAAACGATGGCTTGAGCCTGGCATGCTCTAACAAACCACCTTGATATAAGAGGAAGCTGAGGTTATATTAAAACTGTAAGCAAAAGCTTCCAATCTCCTCCTCTTCCTGTCAAGGAGGGTAGGGCACAAACCTAGGGCTTATGTAATCTCATTCATGTTTTGCGGAACTATAATTTCCTATAAGACCCAAAGTGATGTTTCCTGTTCTATTAGAACTTCAAGATAACTTATTGGATAGTCACAGCCCATTCGTATCCAGAGGTACCACTGTAAATATAAAATTAATGGGGAATATCATTGCTTACATCCCTTTAATGTGAAAACTCTTGGTAGAATGTAAGCCACTGCTTCCTGTCTATTTTATTATGAGTTACAGGCTCCTCAGACAAATTGCCATCACCCAGGATAAGAATGTGCAGGAAGACTGAAGAAAGTGAGACAAAACTTACAATATTAACAAACAAGAGCTTCCCCCAAGATTAAACTATTTTATTATTTATTTTATTTATTTCAAGTATTTATATGCTGCTTTTAATAAGAAAAGATCACAAATCAGTTTACAAAGAAATAGCAAAATAGGAGTATGTACAATATTAAAAATGAAATTCAGTATGGAAAACATCAAAACCCATAAATAATACCGTATGTACAACACCACCTCCATAACATAGAATTATATTCATTCAATACACTTACTCAATATCCTGTTTGTTTTTCCTTTTCCATTCTGTATTACAGCAACATACAAGGACCTAAGGAGCTTTTTAAAAAGTGAACACCTTTGTCCTTTTGTGCAGATTAAAATTTGTTCATGCTTGGCTATCATAGATCAATCAGCTAAAGGTTTAAATGACAATTTACTTATACCCATAATCCAGCAAAACCAGTCTCTTAAAGGATAGTAAACTTTAACAACTGTGTTTCAACTGACCAAACTGAAAGATCAAGAGTTACTGTCTTACCAAGCGGTCATGTGTGTGTCGACTGCCATAGCTGCTGGACTGTGACATGTGAGAGGAGGAACTTTCTAGCATTCCACCAAAGGCAGGCTGGCTCATTCCATTGGAAGGGCTCCAAAGGTCTGAAGCACTGTGAGTCCCATCTTTATTTGTAATAAAAACAAAATAGAAAAAGAATGATCTTAGATTAGTAAAACAGCACATGCTGTACCGGCACTTCATTCCTCATGTCATGTACATTTTATACCCTAGCTAAATTTTATTCTGAGTCAGTGGAGGCTGGTCCACGGGGGCTACTGGGGCACAGCCCTCTCACTGAAATAGTCCATTTTTTTAAAAAAAATCCTCAAAATCTCAAAGCCACACACTCTTTCCTGTCCCCCACATATTTTATGCTTCCTTGTATTTAGAGGCACTCCTGTCGATCTCCTGTTCCCTGGCCAATCAGCTCTCTGCACCACTCAATCAATCCTAATCCAAAAACATAGCTATGGCAAGAAGAGAGGGAACTCATAACTGTGATGTATGTCGCTACAACCTCCTGTTTAAAGAATAGCAACAGGCTCTATGTGAGGCAAATGAAGAAACATTCAGAAAGTGTAACTAGTAGACAGGTTGCTATTGCTGTCTGCACAGAATTTAGAATGTCAATTTCACATAAGCTCCATTTGTTGCCTGTTTCCAAACCAAATTGTGCTTTCAAAGTGGGTCTGGAAGGACCTTCTCAATTATGTAACCTCTTCACTTTCACCCATGAGAGGTCTAGTGGCAGCAGTTTACTGCAAGTGCCTACTGCAGTATTAGTGGGAGTGGTCCTGAGGGCTTTTCCTACTAAACTCGGAACCCACTGAACCATCTCCCCACAAGGAATCTGTCAGAGCCAGGAGACGGGTCTGCTTAAACAAGCCTTGTAACCTTTTTTTCATTCAGAATGGCTGGATCTGCAGCCCAGAGCCTGCAGTTGCTACTTGTCTCCATTCTTTTTTCTTCTTCGATTGTTGTATTAATTTTATCATAGCTTTTCTCCACCTTGGGAACATTTTATCGAAACATTTACTGAATAAATAAATCTTAGCCAAGGACCCTGGGGAGGGAAAGGGAAGATTGCCTTTGCATGGGACAAGAGAAAGGTATGGAGTGTGTGTCAGTCCTCTGGATGTACGGCTGTCATTTCACATTTGCTAGGAGAGAGGTTTGTGGGTGATGTTATTGGTTGGTAGATGCAAATTTGCTATGCTTTTTGTGGGAGTGGCTGTCACTGCTGATGGAGTTTTGCTATTCTTGCTAAGCAATTGGCATGTGTCTGAGCTTGTGTTGTGAGCAGATGATACTACAGACTTCACCAGCACCTGCACAGGGGCCAGCTATGCAATAGGAATGATAACTAGGCTGTTTTTAAGCTTTTAACCAAAACATGAAATTATAATCTGATATAGAAGAAGTGGGCCCTGAAATAACATGACCTATGAAATCCAAGCATATACTTAACTTCAGGTTAGCATAATGAAAATGAACCAGGAAGAAGCAATAGAACAATTTCATTTCCCACAAACTCTCCTATCATGTATGAATGTTTTCTCCCTCCCCAAATTCTAATCTCACTCAATAATATTTGTTTACTTGCTATGCTAGTCTTTTAAAAAGTTGCTCAGTTCACAACATCTTACCTTGCAAAAAGAAAGTGCTAGCGAACATACTGCTTGGTGGTTTAGGAGACGGGTAATTTGGAGATTCTCTATTAAAGTCATCTGAATTAGATGGCGCATAAACCTAAACCAATAAAATGGAAGGGAAAGGAAAGATAAACATGTAATTGTTAAAAGTGAAAATAAAGGTTCTAGTGGAACACAGGATAATTAAACAAGCACAGCCAGCTCTGAAGCTAAAACTTAATTCCTCAGTTGCAAATACCTTTCCTGGAAGTTAGAAAGTGACGTGAGCAGGCTTAGCTCCACCCAGCCATCTCCCCCACCCCTCCAGGGTACTAATTCAAAGAGGCAACCTGATAAAAGTCCAAACATGAGCAATTACTTAAATTAAAAAAGAAAAAGGAAGAACAAGCAGCAGGCTCCCTAAACAATATTTGAATTAGAGGCATTGAATTTGTTCATTGTTTGCTTAAGTTACAATTCCAGGGGTCAGGTAAAAATACAGAGTATCAAAGGGTAAACTTTAATGGACCATCATCTACTACATCAGATGCCATAATAAATTATCTAGTCTAAGGTGTCATAAACCTATTGTTGCACCACATTAAAGTGGCTACCCCTCTACAACTATTCAAAAGAGTACATGTGCAATCAGAGAGAGTAGACTTCAAGCTTGTTGGGTCTTCTTTTCTTTTTAGACCTCTGAAGTCCAAAAACCAGAGCAAGGTACAAAACACAAGAGAAGAAATCTAAGCCCAATAATTTGTTCTGAGTATCAGAATGGCACAAAGCTCACATGGAAAATATAAATTTATGAATATACAATGAAAATTTTACATGTTCTATCATTCATAATAGACAACCAATCAAAATTCTCGAGAGAATGATGTGTTTTTCTAGGGAGATTCAGAATTTAAGCTGATTTTGGTTTACACTATTTTATTCAAATTGTATAACATTTTATTTCATTTTAGTTGTTTTACTGTTTAAGAGTAGTAATCTTTTCCTTTTTAAGAGGCAAAGTTATGATTTTCCAAGGAAATTCAGCATTCTAAATCTGTCAGGTTGTAGTTTGCATCCAAGTTAATTTCTGCTACATTGTCTTACTTTCATATTGCTAAACTTCCAGAATCATCTAAAAACAACAAAGAAATTACTCTGAATCTTCTAAGCTCAAAATCCCTCCACACATAAATTCACTACCGCACCCCACTTCTTCATTGCAGCAGTGTAATTTGTAAATAAATTCATTTTCTATTTGCTCCTGCAATATACCACACTTCTGCAAGTAAAACAGAATTTCAACAAGCAAATTCTTACAAGTCTGGAAAGGCTACACACACACACACACACACACACACACACACACGGCTTACGGCTTCAGAATGTCATGCTTTAAATATTTCATGCTAATACAATGAGGAACATTATCATTTGAGAATCAGCCAGATACTTTCAACTGCAGTCAACAAGTGAACAACTGTGTCGTATAAAGTGAAGATATTTTGCTTACAAGGTGTATAGTAATTAGTGCTGCAATTTCAAATCTAGTCCAAAATGTATTCTAAAAAAACTTTTAATTATTGTGTGTGTGCACATGTACTACATGTTTTTGTTTAAGTTCTCTTACATACAACTTACATGAATCACTCAGTTACCTACTATTCGAGGAGCTCAAACCACTTCAAAATCTGGCATGTATGGCTTAACGTCATTATCTCATTCTGATAGATTCTTAAAATGTGCTGTGCTTTGAAATGCAATAAATATTCACAATGAAGGCTACTAATGACATCTCACAATTCCAATTACTTTTTCCTACCTGCATTTAAGAAGTCAATATTTGGCAAGCTCAAGTAATACATAACCTGATACATCAAAACAAAACTATTTCTTAGAAGATTAATTCATTAACATTCTATTAATTTATTTCACAATGAAATATCAATATATCAATTAACTACATCTTCCTACTAGAGAACAAAAAGATTAATAATAATAATAATAATAATAATAATAATAATAATATACTGCCCTATACCCGGAAGTCTCAGGGCAGTTCACAGAAAAAATCAACATAAAAATCACAATATATATGATCAAAATTACCCAATGCCGACTGAACCTTAATCACAGCTGTCTTCACTTTAACTATAATCCACGTTTCCTTTCTTGATACCAATCCACATTATTCTTATATAATTTACGTAATGTAATTGAATAGTAATTCCTTCCTTTTTATTTTTAAGAAGTTGTAAATATTTTTTACTTTTCAAGAAATTGTCAGGGGGGGAATAATCCTATGTAATGGCTGTTGAAACAGTAACAACTGCTAAAAGTAATATCTGAGTGTATATGTAGCAATATTTTGGGGTTTAGTCTACATCTGATGAGCTGCTGTGATCAAACTGGAGACTGTCAAATCCACCCATGGACTTTCCTGCTTATTTCCAAGTGTGCCACGCAGTCTGTTTGCCTGTGGTTTCTGCATCGTGTAATCCAAGAGTCTCTCTGCATCCAGTCTGCAAATGGCAATAACTTAAAGAACAACCTGCAACCTCCCTGACAGGGCTGCCCTCCCCTCACAGCTGTGGATCACCATTCTGACTTTGGAAAGAATGATTTTTCCTTGCTGGATAAATGAGAGCTGACAATAATGACACAGTCATCTTAGTTACTGTCTTCTTAAAAAGACTATGTAAGATCTTCTGCTTGTTTTACTGTTATAAAAGTAATAAAAAGGAACTGCACAACTGAACATTCTACACAGTAGTCAACTGATTTCAAAACTGTTTTGTGCACTTGGAAGAGGAGGATGACAGAAGCCACCAACTTTTAAAAGCAATTTAAAAAAACTCTGCAGTGGAGAGCCTGACAGATTTAATTTTGTACAGTACAGTTTGCTGCACTTTACAGGAAGTACACTAGTACATTCATAGCATGCATTGTATACACCCACACATATTTAGTAACCAAATGCCCAATTTTAAATCTTCAGAATCCAAAGACACCAGGCAGACAGAGAGAATACTTAATTTACAAGTTGAATCCTAAACATTTTAGCATGTACTGCAGTTCCTTCAATAAGACTTACAGAATGCAGAAATGGAGATGAATATTATTGTACTAAAGCCAACAGTGACAAAAACATGCTACTTTGAAACTGCACTGGGAAAATGCTCAACAATTCTTGTGAGCAAGTCTGAAGCTCAGTTTAATAATCAGTGCAAGGAGAAACTGAAAAGAAAAAAATTATCTGCAACAAATCTGTGACAGCAATATAATACAGACCACTTTTATAATAAAAAGTGGAGGAAAAGTGTCCTTTCAAAAAGGACCAGAAGTGTTCTAGTGCAGGCACACAACTTTATATAGTTTTGCTGTGTTCCAGTATCTTAAGTATAGCTTCCAAAAACATAGCTGCAGTGATATCAAGCTGCACTTCTTCCAGTCTGGATTCCGAAGATCAAAGAATTCTTGCAGCAGAACACAAGTGATGTGGTCTCAAAAGGCTTCATTAATTCCAGATGTGGTGAAAAAGTCTGCCAATTCCACAAAAAAGAGCAAGCTTTCCTTTGTTACAGTCAGAACTGCCCACAAATTAAAACCAGGTCTCTTAAGTCATTTGATCACCTGCAGATGACTGCCAGCTCACCCCCGCCCCACCTCTCAAGCTAAAAGCAGGTTTTATTTTTTGTTACTACAAACAAAAATTTTAAAATACAAGAACAGAAAAGAATTACTGGGATAGTGAGATTAGGCAGCCTATGAGTAAACAGATCTGCGCTTATAATTGCAACTTGACAATGAAGGTATTTTAGACTTTAAATATAGGCAGATGCTTCACTTTAAATAGAATCAAGGCATAGGTCCCAATCCAGCACAAAGTAGGCTCAGGTGAACAGATCCAAAGCCTTGCTCTTAAAGTTCTGCTCTCACCTCCTCATGGACTATTAATAATACAACTATTTCCCTTTTTTGCCTCCTATCTTCTGAGCACTTAGACCAGGACCCAGAAAAGGAACTACTGGGTACAATTCAGCCTGATTTAAACAAGCAAGAGTGCCAAGCTGCCAACTGATACTAGGCAGGCAGCCTCACTATATTGCTATCAACACCTGCTGCAAAAGTTTTTGTTTAGGCATGTGTACTCAGAAATGTAATTTTGATACATATTTTTAAAAAACTGCTGGCTTTACTTTTCAAAATTTTAGGTGAAGTTGTTTGCAACTTTTGAGTTTATCTGTATTTTAAATACCAGTATACATTTTATATTGTTTTTTGTAAACTGTTTAGATGTGTTGAAGATCCAGTGATACATAACTCTTCTTAAATAAATCTATGCTGCAGTACATTATTAATAAGATGTATGACTCTGAACCCTGAGATTTAATGAAAAGACATTCTCAAAAGCCAGTTCCCAGTTTGGGGGCTCCCTCATCCAGACATCTGGAAACGCCCAAGCCTCAGAATTTTTCAGAAGAAATGCCAAATCTTTTTTACTCAAGCACACACGCACAGAGGCTGTTGATAAACAGAGGAGCCTTCAGGGGGTAGCATGCTCTTTAAGTGTTTGGAGTACTTTCAAAATGGTAAACTATTCAAAACATTTGTGAGCAATGACCCACCTTCTGAAAATCATGTCTCTCTTACCCCTTTCAGAGGCTGTGCACAAGGCTCTACACTCACAGCTCTCGAAGTCTGTGGATTGCAGCAAAGCATATCTCAGAGCCCAAGACAACATCAAACAATGTTTAAACCCTTCTCTGGGAGGCTGAGCTAGCTCAACTTTTTTGTTTACAGAAAGCTGACCAGGCTTTCCAGCCTGCAATAAACAGCTAACCTGACCTCCCTGGCATCCCTGCAAGCTCTGAAGTGCTTAGCATCTCTTACCCTAATAAATGGGTATGTAAGAAAGGGTGACCCCCACCTCCCCACCCCCACCTCTCCCTCTCTCTCTCTCTCTCTCTCTCACACACACACACACACACACTTTATTGTCTTTGTCAGACCACAACAGTCAAGTTAAGCTCTGCCACATGCATCGTATTCCTTGGAATAATTACAAATCCAATGAACCCATCATGCATGACTTTGTATATAGCAGGCACAGCATTAAGAATTTAATTTTTTTATGAATTAGGAAAGCACCTCAAGCATGCAGTGCAGCAAATAGCTGGAATGCCAGGTAAATTATTTGGAAGGAAAATATTAAATATTCAGCACCTTCACATATAAAGAATATGGAACAACCAGATATTAATGCTGTCTTATCTGATGTCAAGAAACTACAAAAGAATACAAAATGTTCACTGAAAATTATCCATTCTAGAACACTGGACAATGAGGAAGCAAACCTTTAAATACCAAAAGAAATATAAGTTCTTTCGTGCTCACCCTTACAGGAGAGAGAGGAACACTTGAGTGCCCCGCTTGCTTTACCTGTAGATGGGCTTGGGAATGCAAAATGGGAAAAGGAAGCCAACAGGCAAACATTTGGGAGTTAAAGGCAGGTGGGAAGGACTGGTTAAGAAATGCAAGCAGGTTCTGTACTCTCAGACACTACCATTAAAGATAGACTAAATTCAGGAAAAATGTTCTGAAACAAAAGTGCTGAAGTCACTCTCCCCATTCCTAAAGAAAGGTCAAGGGCTGCTGAAGCCATTTAGAAAACAAGAACATGACTCTGCTCTCTTCTTCATCCCTCTCTTTAGTGTGGTCAATTGGTTTAAAGTCAATGTTGTTGCAGCTGCAGACAATGACAAAATGTATTTGAGGTAATGCAAGAGAGGGCAGGCAATGGGTATTTCTGACAAAATGGGTATTTCTGCAAAATGGGTATTTCTGCAAAAAATGCGGTACTTTAAAAAGAAGTTTGTGCCCAATAAGTTCATCTTTAAAAGCAGCAAAAAATATTTTCAAATTTGTGCTGTGTAAAGCCTACCTAATGAATTAAGTTCTTTTGAAATAACTAGCCCTGGCCTTATGTACTTAGAGGAGTATATATTGACAAATAGGGGTGGGGTGGATATATATTTCATGCAGCAGAACAGAAAATTGCAGTTTCTCTGGAAATTTCTCTCAAAAGTTTCTGACAAGGGAACACATTTTTTAAAAAATGCAGCTCTATCATTCTGTAAATGGCCAGCAAAAGTGAATTGTCCACACTATCTATATTTATACATCGTCTCATCAGTTTGAAAAGATCTGTAAGTCAGATGTCTGGAGCAGAGATAGAAACATTTTCCTGGGCTACTTCAGTACAATATCTACTAGAGACAACACAGCAGAGAGAATAATCAAACAGTGTAGTGCTACAAGCAAATTTGCTTCTGGAGATTCCTGGATGAGCCCCTTCTTAGTCTTGACTTGCAAATGTTTATTGTGATCCAGAGTCAGCCAAACACAACTGATACAGACGCTGAGTTCAGACAATCATATCCGATTTTCATAAGGCGATGAATGAATCAACCTTTTGCTCATACACTGAGACCCCCTGCTCTTCTGTTCACCACGATTAAACAAGGAAATATCTAATTAAGCATAGCTCCCTGTTTCAGATGGACTGAGAAACCACTGTTCCTTTAGCCTTGTAACACACCAAGTTCTTAATCCCAGCTGGTTCCAAATCTGTTAACCATAGTTACTTGATAAATATAGGCTGCAGTACTAACTACACTTACTTAGGACTTACTTGTGAGTAGACATGGTTAATATTGCACTATATGTTATATATGTTATGTACTGGTAAAAGAGGACACAAATATTTCTTGCAGCAATTGCATACGGCTGCCGCAAATTTTACTCCCCCTCCCCAAATCTACACATGAAGATATTTTCTCCTATTTCAACTTAGCATCTGTATAAGGAATTATGAGGGAATATGGCATACTAATAATTAAAAAATGTGAGATATCCAGTAATATATTAGTAAATCTAAAATGAAGATTGTTTTCTCTGCTCCCCACATGCTGATAGTCCTAGAAAATTAATATAATGTCTTTCTGAAAGCATGCCTTACCTTAACTCAAATTAATGGAGTTATGTCTTTTAAAAGAAAGAACAGGGTGGTGCTTCGGGTTTCTGAAACTTTCCCCCTAAAAATTTCAAGTATTTACAGTCAATCTGCTATGATGACTGTAGGTTCTTAAGATCGATCATGGGTGGTGTTCTCTTAACGAGTCCCATCAGCGTAGCAATTTTTTGCTTCTGCAGCAAGACTTTCTGTCCCTCTTCTTCCTCCATGTACACCCTAGGCTCTCTCCAAATCTGTTCTATGGGGTTGGTGATACTCCCTGAACAGATTTAAGGGGTGTGCAGGGAGTGGCGAGGGGGAAAGAACATTCTGTTGTGCAAGCCGAACTCCTTACACTGATGGAATAATTGCCTTGCTACTATGTTGGATTCCACCCCTTACCCTTGGCTAAGAGAGGCGTAAAACAATTTAATTTCAAAGGTCAAGTTTTTACAATCAGTCAAAGTGTTCAAACTTCCATGACTGTACCACTTTAGCCTTCAGGTGTGGGGGTGGGCAGCCTCCTCTCTAAAAATTTCCTTGCATACAGAAAAGAGAAATCTTCAGCCTCCTCTTTTCCTTTACATGCTATTTTTCTATATGCAGGTGCCCCCCCCATGGGAACAATTCAAAATCAACAACTTCTTTGCAGTTTACAGTTCAAGAAAAGCTTGATCCCTCCATCCCACTGATTATATAAATTTAACCCCAGTGTGTCTGATTCAGACTCTAAAGAACACTTACATTCATCATTAAAAGACTCTGATCCAAAATGCACAAGTGGCTCCATGACGGTGATGCTTGCCAGTCAACTCTTCCCTATTTACTGATATGTTAGGTACATCACCATAGTGTGTATGGATTCACTTTCTCAGATTTAGAATGTGTTTGGCCCAGTTGTCAGAAAGCTGCTCTCTCACCAGGGTTTGACAGCTGTCATGGGAATATTTGACACAGAGCCGGGGCAAGATATTACCTCAACTTCAGTTGTTAAAGTGGAATGAAGTGGCATACAACGAAGGCAACACAGAAGAAAAACTGCATTGATACAGTGATATTATTCTCTAACCACAACCCATTGTCTCCAGAATGTCAACAGGTTATTCTGTTTGGTAATTATTTGGTAATTCTTCACAGAACTCTAGCCCAATGGTTGCCATCAATTTGATTTGAACTGATTTTATAATGAATTGATTTTAGAATGCTGTATTATTTTACTGTTGTTAGCCGCTCTGAGCCCAGCTTCGGCTGGGGAGGGCGGGATATAAATAAATTATTATTATTATTATTATTATTATTATTATTATTATTATTATTATGAGACTGCAGACCACGGACCTCTTTATACAGTACAACAGTTCTTTCGAAAAAATAATCTGACACAGGTTGCCTAACAGATACAGACAGTGCAACACACTGTGATAGCATTTTACCTATTTCTGTAAACTGGCTTACCTACACTCACAATGCACATTTTGTTCCCAGAAGATGGATGCTTACTTTTTAAATAGGTAGAGCAAAATGTAAACAAAATTCTGTCTGAAAACTAGCTTGATAAATTGCTTGCATTGCATCTGTTTTCAGGGAGGGCCTTACTCGCCTTTTCATTTTAGAATTAAACTACTCAAAACTACCGTACTTCTTGTTCTATGGTTAAGCCACAAGGCTTTAATATGTTATGGCTTAATGAGGTATAGTTGATTTTTTAAATACCGATCTGTAGCAAAATATAAAGAGGCACATTTATTTCATTCTAACAAAATCTGATTTTTACTTTATTTCCATCCCAACACATTAGAGCCTATAAGGATTGCCTCCTTCATCTTATCCAGAGATAACTGAAAGAATCCCTTTCAGTTTTGTTCTTATATTGCATCTATTAGTTAACTTGATAACCTTTTGTCCTCCTTTAAAGATCAAAAGGGGACAGGTCAAGGAGTGCTACTGATTGGAACAGCAGGCCTTCCCATGGGCTCCAAAAAGCCCTAGTAGCTTTTTCCAAATCATACACTGCCACAGAAACTTTCAGTTCCTCACTGCATGGCGGAATCTTCTGATACTTAACAATTAAAACTGTTATTTATTTGAAGTTCGGAAACACGTAACCAGACTTTATTAACTATAGATTGGGCAAATACTACAAAGAAGGTGGCTGGACATGATTCAGTCTGATACAGTTTTAGGAGTGTATTAGCTATTCTTGACAAATATTAAGGCAAAAACATGCTTCAGAATGAAGCCCTGAATCAGAGCAGAAGAGAAGACAAGCCAACATTTTCCACTTAACACCACAAATATGAATTCCCCAATGAATCAGAATGATTTAACCTTTCTCTTTCCTACCCCCCTTTGAGTTGCTTCCATAAAGCCTAAACGCTGAAGTGTCACAACACAGAAGGGGCACCAGGATATGGAATTGTTATACAATTTCTAGCTCTTCAAGTTCATGAGCGTCACCCATGAACCATAACAAGCAGATGCTATCAATTCTTGAGGCTTGCTTCTTTACAGTACCAGCACTTCCATCCATTACAAGCCTGGAAATACTTAATAAGATCAAAGCTTTCCCCCTCGCTGCAGAACAAAGAGGAATGTTCAGAGCCAGAGAAAGAATAAAATCAACACTCCATGAAAGCCAGACTCCCATTGCTTCTGGAGAACTGCAGACTTCATTTTACTTCTTTCCAACATATACATCTTCACACAAAACTGCAAAACTACTTAAACTTAGGAGGCGACATAAAAAGAATCATTTTCCCATTTGGAGGGCTTGGGATGTTGACACCAAAGAAAATAAGTTTCCCTAAAGTTGCCTGAAACTCAGATGCACTTTATAATGATTTAGATATGTCCAGAGGGCAATTTACCAAACCTTTAGCATTTTGCAATGCTACTGAAGTTTGACTATGCTTTAAAAGACTAAAAACAAAACAAAACTGGATCACATCACTCAGATTGCTAATCAACGGCAATAAAATATGAGGCAATACTTTGAGAGGCAGAACATAGAAATGCCTCAACATTAATTGCAACTTATCTCTTCTAGTTAATGCCATTTGCCAATGTACATCGTTAGTAAAATCCTAAAAAAGACTAAAGCTTTTAAGTACTTTGCAGAGTGAGCAGCAGTCATTACATGACACATAACACGACTGGATTAGTTTTCTGCGGTGTCTAAAATCAGTTTTGATTACTATCAAACCCATAAAATGCACTTAAGGCTCCTATGAAATGTGGAAGGTTCAGTCTACATTACACAATAGCCATATGGACAAAACACCAACGCACAACACAATACTTATCAAACTCTAAAACGTACATATTGCTCCAGAACTTTACACATCTGAAGAGATGCAGATTTATAAACCATTCCTAAGCTATAGAAAGTATTTTTGTATAAAGGAGGATTCAACTTTATGGATCAGATTGAAGATTTTCAAAATGAAAACACACGGTATCACTGGAAGGACAGTATCTGAATGAAGCACAAACACTTAAGTGCGAAACAGCAGCCTGGTCAGCCAGTTGCTTTCTGAAATATTCCTCGCTTTTTGTACTCACTTTTTTAAAGCAAGTAACTGGAACGGTTTCAATTTCTTTCGCTGCTGCATGAAGCAGCAATAATGCCTTTCACATTTTCAAATGCATTGCTACATGAGTGAAATAATGACATTCTCAAGGCAACAGAACAGCTGCATAAAATAAAAGCAAGTTATGTGCAACGATCATAGCACTAACTGAAGCAATTTAGTCTAAGTATTCTAGTCTATACAAGTATATCTAGCTGCTAGACCAGTCCAGAGACTACAAACAACATTTCCAGCCACACTACTTTGGAAAGTATCAGAACAAAAGGAAAGTCCCCTTACCGTTTTTCCATTGTAGTAATACATCAAAGAGTTGCTGCTCATTCCAGGTACAGGATACGCACAATACATGTTCACTCTAAAAACAACACAGCGTGCAGTCTAAGAGCACAGCTTCCCTCCAAGACATCAATTCACCAAATGAAACACAGCAATTCTTCAGTCAGATACAAGCACACATGCATCTACTCAGAAAGAATTTATGCAAAATAGGACTGAACCATCTAATACAGGAGAATAGGGTGTGTGTGTTAGAAACTATGCTGTAAAATCTTCCTTCAAAAGTAATCCAGTTTTAGTTGTAATGCAAACAAACAAGGACTTCCATAAAGGATTTAAGAATTTACACCTTAGTCAAAAGGGCAGTAGTTTGCAGCTGCACTCAAATAAAAAAGCCATTTTTTCAGAGCCAAAAAGGGAAGCAATGGTAAATCCTTAGCAATTCAATCTTTTTTTTGTTTTAATTAAATGAGAGCTTTTGTGGAAGCAGAGACCAAACTTCATGCATCTCTAGCCATACTTCCATCTGGTTCTCTCTAAAGCTGCTTCCAACTTTCACGAATACGCCACTCACTGGTTTGAAATGCTGAATTACACGCTGGGAGAAGGAGGAGGAGGAGGACCTAGACAGCTAATTGCTTCCTGGACCAAAAAAAAGCAATAAGCCCTTCATCATTAGGTGCCTGTTAGAGCCCAGGGTCAGGGGACATCCAATGTCCTTTCAAAGAGCTGAGGGGGGGAAATGTGGTACTTTAGGACACAGAATTCACACATCAGTCTAATAGTTATGAACATACAAAAACAGACTATAACTAATATTTAAATTGACATAACAAAATAAGCTTGGCCTTGTAGTTGTCTGTTTTAAACATATTTTCCAATTCATTTTAGTGACATTTTTACTTTAAAATTTTTTAACGTTGGCTAATATTAAAATTAATATTTCTTTTCTTTTCTCCCTGATGTAATTCAGACCTTAAGATTTCATTTCAATGCACCCTTACAAAAATAAAGCAAGGTATAATAAAATAGGAAGGTTAAATGCAATCAATAAATACCCATATATCAGTCTTACTAAGAATTCTCAACTTGGGTAAACAGGAATTTATGTTGTGGGGGTGCAGCCTTCATGTTGCTGGGGGGGGCAGAACCTCAGTTAGTTAAGTATTTTTATTGATTTACTTGATTTGGGGGAGCAGCTGCCCCCCTGCCCCCTGGCTAGGCCCATGACTCTGTCCAAAGAATCACACAATATACTCAAATGCAGCTAAATGCTGAACATTTTAAAAACTATTTTTACTCATTTTATTTTAATAACATACATAGACTCAAATACAGTGCGTAGGCAGGATGGAGGGTTGCAGGGGGGAGTTTGTTCAAAATAAACTTGCATCCTTATTTTGTGGTTTCTTTCAGGTCATTTCTATGTTCTGATTTACTAACAGTTTTGAGCTGAAATGTGAATATTTTACCATGAATATTATGAACAATCAAGAACAGAAATGTATACATTTTAATGTTTATATTATATGGCAGGTTATATGGCAATATTATATGGCATCATAATTAAATGCAGACCAAAGGGATATTGTTTAAAAAAACTTAATATAGGTTGTTAGATCAGCCTTGAAGGCCCTGCTGTCAAGCCCATGCTAACTGGAAAGGAGTAGGCACAGGGCTTTCTCTGTGGTGGCACTACAGTTGTGGAATTCCTTCCATGGAAACAACCAATAGGCTCTGTTGCTTCCTGCTTTTGGATGGTCTTCAAAAACATTTTATTTCAATTAGCATTTGATGTACGATTTCTGCCATTGTGATCACTCTATGGCAGGGGTAGGCAATGTAAGGTCCATGGGCCGGATGCGGCCCAATCGCCTTCTCAATCCGGCCTGCGGACAGTTTGGGAATCAGTGTGTTTTTACACGAGTAGAATGTGTGCTTTTATTTAAAATGCATCTCTGGATTATTTGTGGGGCATAGGAATTCTTTCATTCCCCCCCCCCCAAATATAGTCCGACCCACCACATGGTCTGAGGGATGGTGGACTGGCCCACAGCTGAAAAAGGTTGCTGCCCCCTGCTCTTTGGTGAGGTTCATTATTAATTGTATTGCCTACATTTGTAGATAAAACAGAAATTACACTCAGGAAAGACAACAACAGCAACAGTATCATCATCATCAACAACAACAAATCCCATCTTTACAAGCCTTCAATTTGGCTTTGTAGATCTTCAAGTTGCTTTTTCCTAAAATTTACTATGCTGCTCTTTCCTGGATTGGTGCTAAAACATTTTTCTCCTGTTAATGATACTGTGCTGTTGAGAGCTATTCTTAATGCTGTTTATTGTTACGGTGATAATTATATATTTTAAGTGTTTTGATGAAGCATTTTGTGTTTTCATATGTTGGAAGCTGCCTAGTGAGGCCTTGGCCCTAAAGGGGGCCTAAACAAAAACAAACCAACTGAACAGGCTGAGGAACAGCTGCAAAACAGCATCAGGATACAGACTGCCAAGCGCAGGCGTGCCAAGCAGCTTGCAACTCTCTCTGTCCGCCCTCAGAGGCCACATGGATCCTCTTGGGTTCTCAAAGCACTGGCTAAGATGGCTTGATTTACAACAATGTCACTCTAGTGTTTTACTTCTGCAGGCAAGATATGTTAAATCTCTCTTTAGATCTTACTCAGGCTCTCCCCCAAAGGTTAGCAACTGTTCTAGGATTAAGATGTTTTTCAGAAGAATATACTCTATGTCAAAGTATGACAGAATGTTTAAGACCTACTTGACTGACAAAGACAGACAAATGTAAGAATTTCCATCTGGAAGAGTTCACAGGAACACTATCAGTCAAGTGATCCCTGGCAATCTCAGTACACTTCATGAAGCCTTGACAGATATTTTGCAGGGGTGAAAGAGTTCTTGCCAATCTTGACAGACTTTTTCGAGTGTAAGCATGTCAACCTGCTGTGTGACATGGCAGGATGTAATACTTAGTTACACGGAGATTCCCTTGCAGTTTGGGTTTCCTAGAAGCTACCGATCACAAAATGTGAGTAATTGTGTTGGCCACCCAACAAAAACCATTTTTGTACCTACAACTTTTAAAGTGAACTTTTAATCTGTGCAACAGCTACATCATACTCATATTTTTCAGGAACAGCAGAAACTGGAGCAGCAACCAAATTGGTGAACATGTTATTTTTAAAATACCTGTTTTGATATATTTTTTTCCACTATAAGAAACAGCCACCACATATGAAAATCACTTTCTTTCTCCCCCCACCTCTTTTCAATGCTTTTTATGCCAACTGTAACACATTCCTCTTCATTTAAAGGGTGCTTGAGACCACCAGCATATTTTCAAGCTCTCAAATGTGATGAGTACTGACTACTCATCACATTTAGAAGTCCTAAATCCTTTTCACAGGCTCCCATGACATGAAGCCCCCCCCGCCCCCCCATACAACATAGCTATTAAATTATAAAACCCTTATGCCTGAGAGTTCTATGTGAGATAGTGAGGCAAAGTAGAGTCTGGAAGGATGCCTTGATTATATGAAATGCTGCTATGGCAGACACCCCACATATTGCCCAGGACGGGAGGTGTCCAATACTTTGTTCTAAGTGGTGCCCATTTATTAAAAGACACCTGCAGATCCTATCTGAGTGTCTGGTGTAAAATGAGCAACAGGAGACAATGGAATATATTTGATCTTACCCTTTCCTGGAAAATGCCATGAACAAAATTAAAGAGCATCTCTGAAACAGCAACAGCCCAAGCCTACAACCAAGTAAAAACCCACTGAAGTGAATTAGCATGTATCCAGTATACAATGGTATTGAATATAAGAGCATATGTAAAGCCCTGCTGGACCAGGCTAGTGGCCCATCTAGTCCAACATCCTGTTCTCACAGTGACCAACCAGATGTCTGTGGAAACCACGCAAACAAGACCTGAGAGCAACAGCACTCTGCAACGATTTTTCAGCAGCTAGTATTCAGTAGGAATTTGCCTCCAACAGCGAAGGGAGAACACAATCATCATGGTTAGTAGCCACTGACAGCCAAATAATAGTTAGTGGTCACCATTGCCTCTTGCGTAAGCTAATTCCATAGTTCACCTGTGTGTTGAGTGAAGCACTTTCTTTTGTCTGTCCTGAATATTCCAACATTCAGCTTCATTAAAGGAAAAGGTAAAGGTACCCCTGCCCGTACGGGCCAGTCTTGACAGACTCTAGGGTTGTGCGCTCATCTCACTCTAGAGGCCGTGAGCCGGCGCCATCCGAAGACACTTCCGGGTCACGTGGCCAGCATGACAAGCTGCATCTGGCGAGCCAGCACCAGCGCAGCACACGGAAACGCCGTTTACCTTCCCGCTATAAAGCGGTACCTATTTATCTACTTGCACTTTAAGGGTGCTTTCGAACTGCTAGGTGGGCAGGAGCTGGGACCGAACGACGGGAGCTCACCCCGCCGCGGGGATTCGAACCGCCGACCATGCGATCGGCAAGTCCTAGGCGCTGAGGTTTTACCCACAGTGCCACCCGCGTCCCTCAGCTTCATTAGATGTCCCTGATTTCTAGGGTTATGGGGGGGGGGACTTTTCTCTATCAACTTCTTTCTCACTATCCATAATGTCTCTCCCATCTTGGGCTCTACAGGCACAGCAGGTGCAGAAACTCTCCCAACAGTTTGACTTATTCTATAATATTCAAGACAGACTGATGCCACCATCATCATGTCTCAGCCCCACTAAACTAAAATCATCCAAATATGACAAATGCACGCACCCCAACTAAAATAAAATCTTAAAACGTAAAGGGGAAAACAAATCCCTCTGCTAGCTCAACTCTGTAACTTTAGGTTTTCCTGTTTAAATCCTCTTAATAAACCATTGCATTGGTTACATGCCAAGATACATTCATTGGGTATCAAAGTACTGCTGCAGTTTCGGAAGTTTCCTGTAGATGGCTGTATAATCTAATCCTTCTCCCTAATCAGAACACCATACTGTACTTTTAATCAAAAGTATACCAAATCAAAACGATCATGTAGCAAGTTTTAAAGCAAGCAACAGGAAGTCTTATTTTGCAGAGCATTCTAGTGGCTTTTGGAAATCATGGCAATGGGAAGTGCTATGCTCAAATGGCATGAGGAGAGAAATGGAAAATGCAAAAAGGGGCTGCCAGGCTTCAAAGACACGATCGTCCTGGCACACTGGCACACAAATTTGAGACTGCTGGAAACTGGATATTGGCAGACACTAGAAAAGCCACTCAGTGTCCTTCCTCTTGCACATCCCAAATTTATTTTGGCATCACAGCACTCAGCAAACATAGTACCCCCCCCTACAAGCTTTTCCTTTGATGAAAGTCCTGGCAGCAGGACTTATGCCAGAGTCTGATGCAAAGTCCAAGGCCTTTTGAAATTATTTTAATCACATGAGTTCCTTCTATGTATATTCCTGTGTGCAAATGTTATCTGGCTAGAAGCCACCATCCGAAACACGATCTACATAATGTTCCATCAGCTTCCACATCTATTATCTGTCTCCTTAGCCAGAACTGCTTTAATGGGGCAGATAGAAGGTGGAACCCTAGAAAGCTTAGTAATAGTAGTAGTAATGTATTAGGCAAACATTTGGCTTTCTTAAAAAGGAAGTGCTGTGGGTCAAAAAACCCTTAATGATCTGGGACCCTGTTACTTAAATGACTGTATTTGCTCATATGAACCAACTAAATTTTTAAGGATCTGCTCTCCAGGCTTCCACTAAATTGAATGTGTTTGAGGAATATCAGAGACATTGCCTTCTCTGAAGCAGCAACAATTCCTTATCTAGGGAAATTTGCCAAGTCCTAAATGATTCCCCCCTCTTAGGAAATACACTGGAGAAAGCCACAGCTAAGATGAAGGCTTAAGTACCTTTGTGACGTCAGTGGCCAGTAGCCCTTCATCCCATCTTAACTACACGGGGCGTCCTTCTTCATCCCACCCTTAATTAAATGATTAGGGCACTGACTAGCAATAAGGCATTGGACAATCCTTGTTGATACTTCAAGAAGCTGCAGAACAACCAACAACATCACCCATGCCTCACATGAAGGAAGTTGCAAGTTCCATGAAGGAGGCAAACATTACCTTGCAGAACTGACATAGAAAGAAAAGACCATGGAATAACCAAGAGAGCAGCTTTCCTGGACACTCAATATAGCAAAGCAGGACTTTTACCAGGCAAAAACCATTGAGAAAACAGGACTTGAGAAGGACCCTGAGAATGCACACGCCCCTTGATGTGAAAGTCTCCCTTTCCTCTGAACAGCCTGAATGTTCTCAATTGGAGCAGCATTGAGAGACACCAAGTAAAATCAGGATGCTTACTGGTGAGTAAGCACCACAGAACAGTTAGGCTTCCTTTATAGTAAAGGTGCAAGAGACCAAAATTCTAAAGCTGCAGTCCTATGCATATCTACTGTTGGTGGAGCTTACTTCTGAGTAGATTGGCTGCTTGATGAAGTTTGGGGAGAGAAAAAAATGAAACTGTAGTTACATTTGGGACAGAAAGGGTTAAGGAGAAGGAGGGGAAACATTGTTGTAGATAACTGAGATTATGTCTGTGGAGCTCTTTTGAATGCAGGTGCCTTTTGCATCCAACCCTACCTACACACACAAATCCCTCAGTAATTCCCTCCTATTTCTTTTCCACATGCATCATTTGTATTAAATATTGACACTGATTTTTAATTGTATTTTCATTCCTTCTTTCATTCAACGAGGGGATTCAATGTTAACTGCTGGTCTATTTTTAGCTCCTGCTTGGGAACTGAAATGGGGGAGGGGAAGATTCCTGAGGTTGCCATTGTGACCCTGAGTTTACTGGGCAGCTATTCAGCCCATGAGCTTATGCAAGCAAAATCTGTTAAGAGTCTCTCCAGCTGTAAGCTGGCTTCCAGGTAAGCTGCAAGTTCATAACACAGCTGCCCTGCAGTCTGCCCAACATACATCTCACTGGAAGAAGGAGGAAAATGAAAACAGAAGCTTGGATTCACTTGTTTTGTGAAATACAATGGAGGGCATAAACAAACCAGAGTACCAGCTCCACTTCAGAACTAATGCCAAAGAAGGAAAGATCTGGCCCATTTTGCATCCACAGCTTTCCTCCTGCCTTTGCAACAGCAGCAGCCCATTCTATTCAGCCTGCACAGCTTTGAGTTATGACTCATCCAAGTGCACCTGCGCCATGTGTTAAGTACTGCTGAATAAAAGCCCAACACCTCCATTTACACAACAAAGAAACATGTTCTGCATCTCTCCCTCCTTTCTTGTTTCCTCTGAAAGGGAGGGATGGATGGAAAATCCTGCCTGCATTTGATGTGGATTTTAAATACAGATTAATGTATTAACCATTTTCTTTACAGAATAAGACACTTTTAATACCACAACACAACCAAAAAGCATTAGATTATCACATTTATTGATGATTTTTTACCAAGCCACGCCAACCAACCCTCCCAATTAAAGCCCTTTATTCTCAAAGGACACATTTTGGAGCAAGGGAGATGAACAAACCGGTTGCTTGAAAGCATTCGTGATGTTAGGCTCAAGTTAGAAAAGACTTAATGAAGGCATGAAAATCCACAAGGGCTTCATAAGGAACATCTGACTTGGTGATTTATGCATATTAATAACAGTCCTATTGAGGCAAGCCAAGCTGCACATGTCCTACGAATCTTAATGTCTTCAGCTCCACTGGGATTATTACCAATGTAAATTTCTAGGATTCTCAGCTATTAATCTGTCTGTCCTCCTGTTCAGCAACATAATGACTAATTAAACATCAAAAGACATGAACAGAAGATAGTTCCTGGGTCACCCCTCTTCCCATGAGAGAAATGTGCATGACAGGGACAAGCAGGTAAAAGTGTACAAATATTTTACAAATCATTGCTATCAGATGTTTAAAAGCACTACAAAGGTGTAGCTAAACCAGGGGCAAAACACTCACTTCACCCTAAAGGCCACTTTAGCATTATTGATGACTCAAGAGGGATAAATCTAAGTTACACATAGAAAATCACTACCACAATTTTAAGTTTGCATTTTGTGTGTTTGCATTCTGTTAACTCCCCTTTACTCTGTGCATGATCACAGGTCATTTTGAAGCCCTTTATCCATGCTCATCTCTGCTTCCCATTCTTTATTTCACGAATCGTGCTTCCCATCTCCTCCCCTCTGTGCGTGCATAGGACTGGTCTGCAATCTGCATCCCAGTTTGTCATTTTTTTTCTGCTTTCCTGCCCACAGATGTTTCAACAGCTGCAGTCCCTTCTTCTCTGTGCACCCCACAGCACACTCTTCTCTTTTTGTCCAATCCATTTGTTCCTTACTTCTTCCTCCTCCTCCTCCTCACTCCATTCCTTAGATTCCAATTTTCCTTCAATCACTCTTTCACTCTTTCCCCTTCTCCTCACTGACTTGGGTCACAGCAGCACAGAAGGCTTTCCCTCTTCCAACAGTTCATGGTAAGGGAGACTCAGGACTCAGCAACATTAGTAAAGACAGTGTTTTATATGCATTATAACACTGTGACACCAGATGCTGCTGTGAAGTCCTGTCTTTCTCCAACATGATTTCCCACTATGAGGTTTACAAATCATTTTCCTGAATTTTTTTTTAATGTGTCTAGATCCAGCCTAAGTAAAAGCGGACTGTTCAACATGTCCGGCTAATCACAAGAGGATGAAAAACTTGACCAACTCCAACATGTCACCTGCTCCAGAAAGAGGAAGAGCAGTGCAAATAATTACAGAGATGGCCACAATTGGTTGGTAGGCTTATGCTGTGCAAGCCTCAGTTAGATTTTCAAACAGCCCTCACATCAGCACAAGCCAGGTTGGCCACTGGTCAGGACTGATGGATCTTGAGTCCAGCAACTTATGGAGAACTACAGGTTAGTTATCCCTGCTTTATAACTTATTGCTGCTCAATTTTACTGTTTGTAACCGATACACAAAGAAAGCAATCCAATGGTAACTGTTTCCTGAAAGATAGAACAACCAACAATACTTACAGATGAAGGCAAACCTGGGGGCACTTTTCTTACTTTCTTGGTCTGTAGAGAATCTGCATATGAAAAGCCAAATTTTATCAACCAGCAGCATTAGTAACATTAACAGAGTAAGTAGCATTGCTGAAGAAAAACTGCCTAAATGAGAAAAGAACTAGAAAAATGTAGTCCTAAAGAGCAGAATAGTAGCAGGTGCTGTTATAAAACTCTTTTGCCCAGCTACTTATCTTCCAGATTCAAATACAAATTGTTTTTTAAAAGGACACCAAGAATTATGAATTAATTTCCAGGATCTAGTTTAAGAGTTGAACCCAGTAAACACACCCAAATAGAATTCACCTCCCAAAAGAACAAGGGATGGAATATCATACAAATGCTTGTATTTTGAAAATCATCACTATATAACCAAAGAAGGAAATGGCTCATATGCTAAGGAAAAGAGACCTAAGTATGTGGCTACTGTTGCCTATTTGAAATGAGACCCTTTGCATGGAATAGGTAATTGAACAAAACAAACTGGGAACAATATACAGTGGTACCTCCGGTTACGAACAGGATCCGTTCCGGAGGCCCGGCCTCATCCTGAAAACTTCGTAACTGGAGGCGCCCTTCTGCACATGTGCATGGCACAATTGAGCGCTTCTGCGCATGTGCGCACAGCGAAACCAGAAAGTATACATTTCCGGGTTTGCCGTCTTTGCAACCCGAAGTTTACGTATCCAGAGGGATATGAAAGCAGAGGTACGATTGTAGGGCGTTATGACTCAAAAACAGTGGAGATCAGGGCCTCCAATTTGGGCTTCTGCACTGTGGGTGCCCAACGTCACAGTGAGCACTGAAATAATGGCGTTGCGACATGACATCACATGTCGCAATGGTGGAACGGCGCACACGCTCCGACGCAGCAGTAGCAACTGTACTGGGGCCTGCACCTCTCCGCGGTGGGGGCCCACAGCAGAGGCGCAGACCCGGATCCAGTTGACACTGCTGCGCTGGAGTGTCAGAGGTAAGGTGGTGCTTGGCGGTGGTGGGTGGTGTGCAGCTGCTGTGGAGATGGCTGCGCAGCCACTGTGGGTGGCGCACAGCGGCTTTTGCAGTGGCAGCAGCACATAGAGGCAGCTGCAAAGGGTGGAGGCAGCCGGGCACCCACAGGAAAACCAATTATGGGAGCCAGGGCACCCAGGGCCCCATGAAGATGGCGCGCTTGCTGGAGATAGAGTGATAGATATCTATTGTGTATGGTTTGTACCTAGCAATTTTCAAGACTCTTGCATTCCATTTCCAGTTTTTAGCAGTGTGTGCCTGCACTTATATAGCCAAAATGGCAGCATTAATGCACAAGCACATATGTTTTCCAGTCACAAAGGTAACATTTCTTGATACCCTAAACAATTGTGTCCTCGAACAGTTGGTCACAGAACCAACCAGGTATATAGTAGGACAAGCTCTTGGTAAAGCAGAATAAACATGGCTTCTGCAAGGAACTGCCCAGTCTATTAGTGTTCTTTGGATGTCAAGAAAACTAGAGGATCAAGCTGATGTTCTGTACTTGAACTTTAAAAAAGCTTTGGACAAAGTACCTAATCAAAGACTCCTGAGTAAACTTGGGAGTCATGGAATAAGAAGCAACAGCTTATTGTGGATCAGGAACTGGTTAAGACAAGGAACAGGAAGTTACAGTATTCCTGATATGAAGGTAGATGGCCACCAAGTATTGGTATTGGGATCTGTGCTCTTTAACTTGCTTATAAACGATTTAGAGTTGAGAAGTGAGGTGGCCAGATTAGCTGATAATACTAAATTCTTCGGGGACTAAATAGGCCATTAGCCTGATCTAGCATGCTCGTAATGTGTCCTTATTGGGGAATGTTTAAGTACATGCTTCTGGGACATCATTCTGCTCTTGCAACTCTTTTGGGGTGGACTGCACATTACATGGGAAATGGATGACTGGGGAGGAGTTACAGAAGGAAAAAGGCAGCAGATGCTACCTAATTTTGCACCCAAAAGGGAAAAATGCAATGTCAAGCTGCTGGCTCCCTCCTACAGCCACTTCAATGCTCTCCCACTTTCAACTTATGTGAGTCCTAAGCCGCCAGGTTAAACAGAATATAAAATTCACAGAAGATAATCTATAATTAAACACATTTATTGGGGGAAATAATTGGACATCTTCCTGAAAAGAGTGCTCTCAAGCTTAAAAATGTGATGTGGGGAAAGCAGGATTCGCTAACGTATGATTGACTCACCAAGAGAAGATGAATCATGAAGTGATCTTCGTCGTGGATTTGTGGTAGGAAATGGATAATATGATGTTCCGGCTTTTCCTGAGGACATCAGACCTGGACTTCCAAGCCCAATATCTGATCGAATCAGACTTGACTGCAAAACAAACCAACAGGAGTAGGACATTAAAAGTCTCTCTTTCTCTGTGCCTAAAGGACTGGTACACACTAAGCTTTAAAGCAGGCATCCCCAAACTTGGCCCTCCAGCTGTTTTGGAACTACAACTCCCATCATCCCTAGCTAACAGGACCAGTGGTCAGTGGTGATGGGAATTGTAGTCCCAAAACAGCAGGCGGGCCAAGTTTGGGGATGCTTGCTTTAAAGAGATGAAGTACAAGAAGCACAAGAAAGCAAAAGCCACCATGATTCTTTGGCTTGTGCACTCTCCCCTCCCCACCCCTTCCTCCAACACAGCTATGAGAACAATGTTAGCAGATTCATTCATCCCTTTCCCAGAATCCTTGACTTGTTGTGTTGCCTAGACCAGGATTATTGTTTTTAAGAATGGTGACTGGTGCACCCACTGGCACCAGAGCTGGAGTCAATGACAAGTGGAGCTACTTAATTCTAGTTTTGTCCCCATTCTCCTCCATGCTGAGTTTTACAAGGGAAACACTGAGACGGAGGAGGTGGCAGCCAGGCTCCCCACCCCAGCACTCAGGCCTGTGCTGAGCTTGTCTGAGGCTCAGAGCTGGAGTCTTGTTAGAATAAAATTACAAACTCAAACAAAAAATCAGCCTGTTCCTGGTGGAGCCCCCTAACCGACTTAGTCCTTTGAGGCCCAGAGCAAGTGTACCTGGGTGGTTGCCCCCTCTCTGCACAGGCTGGGCTGCTCCCATAAGTAAGAAGGCAGACACCTGAGGGCCTGCTGAGGGCAGAGATTCATTTGCCCTAAGGGCTCAGCTTTCCACTGGTTTTTAACAAACTCTGATCAGTTGCAAAACAACTCAGCTTCCAAGTCTTTTTTAAGGAAAGTAAAAGCCGCGAAGTCCATCTCCTGGCTGTGTTTGAAAAGGGCTGGGGAAGTGTGTGGCACAAGCTTAAGACTGCTCCTTCCTGCTTGTGAGGCTTTGCTAAACCAATATACTATTAGCATAACATATTAGCATAGACTGGGCCTAAGTCTCAAATGATGTGGTTAATGCATCAACCAATGACTAGTGAAAACCGTGTATTCAGCTTCAATCTCATATCACTGTTCAGAGAAATGTTAATTGTGGTTTGGGGGGGGTTTAAGCCAAAGAATTATTTATTATTTTATTTGTTTGTTTCACAACATTTATGTGTCACTTGACTGCAAGGGTACCAACTTGGACCCCCGACTGTGGGTGCACAACGCGCCAAGCAGCATGTCATGACATGACGTGACGCATTATTTTCCTGGGGCAGAGGTCAACTGTGCCTTGTGCATGCTCCCCCACCACAAACAATGGGGCTTGTACCCTGAGAACTACAACCAAACTCCACTTCCAGATGACTTTTTAAAGCCATTTGAGGAAAATAATTTCAAACTAGTGGGGTAGGGGAAACATTAAAACACAGAAATAAATCCTGGTGTGGGTCTCCATAATTTCACTGACGTGATAAATTTAACTCATTAACAATTAGAAGCAATGTTTATGTAGTGATTGAAGCTGACACCTCCAATCAATGGATTAACAGCTACTGCAAAACCTGAAAGTTGCCATAGTTCGCCTGTCCCCTTCTCTGTTTTCTTCTACATGGCAGGGAATGACTCCTCTGTTAAATTAGCATAGTGCCATGACACCTTCCTAGATTTTGAGGATTCAGGGTAGTTTGTACTAGTTTTTAAAAGTCATTCCTCTAAAAATGTGAGTTATTTATTTTCCTGTATTATTGCTAATACTTGAAAAAGTTTTATTCAGCTTATTTGAAGTACTTCTGTTTGCCAAATCAAAATCAATACAAATGTAATTAATACATCTCATTGATTTTTCTGCCTAGCAGAACCAAGCAACCTTAAGATCTATCCTACCCTGAGGGCATCAGATAGAGATGGAATACTCCAACTCCAAGGATGATCATAACACTATGAAATAAGCTTTGTATTATCAATACCAGGCTCGCTCTTGACCAAGTGCCTGGGGTCTCTTCAAAAAGATAAGTTTGCTGACATGATACATGTAGCTTAGTTCCTAATGCTCTTAAAACTGAATTGGAGACTTCTCGCAAGCTGGAACCTCGTCTTCTAAACTCACATCCAATTACTAAAGGATAATCAATAGCAGGCAATTCTCCTGGAATACTGACTAGCACTGCTTGGATTACTGTCCTCAGTAATAAGCACTCACTGCTGTAAACTAATTCAAATATACCTAGCTAATCCACAAATAACCTCCAACAGACACCCAAAGAAAAAAGTCAGTGACTACACAAATACTGTGCCAACTATTCACCAACCAATGAATGACCAGAAACTATTTAAAATACCTAGGTGCTGACATCCATTTCCAAATAAACACGTTTAATTGAAATGGCAAGGAGAGTAAAGCTATCAATAAATTAAATATTTAAAATACTCAGGATACGGGTTTGGAAATCCACAGAACCTGCAGCCACAGACGACTCAAGAGTACTGGTAAGGATTCTTCTGTGGACTGCAGGACTACTGAATTCATTCTATTAAGCAAATATTTATAATGATCTACTATTTTAATACTATTCCAATAGAATTCTGTTGTATTTTTGTCACGTTTTCTCACTGCATAAGAAAGCTGCCTTATGAGGCATACGCCCCAAAGAGGTGGCTAAGATACACCTGTCATTTGAAGAACACTGTGTCTTCTTTTTCTTCCACTGTAAAACACCCACAATGTCCACTGAGGTGCAAGGCTATCCATCCAGCACCAAAAGAAACTTCGTTCTATTCATTATTTTGCACAGAACTCAAGGGATACAAAATTTGGATATAGTTTTAGGGGTACAGTCACTCCTATTGCTCAAAAAATATATAGTTTGTTGGGTTTTCACTTGTTTTATGCTGTATGAAATCTAATAGGATGAATAAGCTTACATTCTGCTTTGTTTTAATGTGTAAAGTGGCTTACAATAATAGAGCATCATACAATATATAAGAGCATATACAGCAAGCCATTCATAAAACAGCTATCACAATGGAGCACAACAAAACAATAAAATAGGAAAATCATCAAGAGGGAGTAGCATTAAAGTAATAAATAATGAAGGGTGATATACATTGTTTTATATAAATATAGTGGGTTGCAGCCAACCAAGTTCTACTCAGAGTAGACCCATTAGAATTAATGGATCTGACTTACTCATGTCTATTAATTTCAGTGGGTCCACTCTGAGTAGGACTAACATTGAATACAACCCAATATATACAGGATATAAATGCTGCATTTTAAACTGTTGAATGAAAAATAAAAGCATGGGAACATCAAACATGGGGAATAATGACATTTAGAAATTATATTATATTGCAAATTCATTCTGCATGAAAATGTTAGAAATAGGCTCACAATTATCTGTAGGTTGTTAAGAATTCACTCTGGAGAATATCATTAGATAGTGAAAAACAAAGGAACCTT
This sequence comes from Podarcis raffonei, assembly GCF_027172205.1. NCBI lineage: Eukaryota > Metazoa > Chordata > Lepidosauria > Squamata > Lacertidae > Podarcis > Podarcis raffonei. The sequence goes on from NC_070615.1 coordinate 6,237,004, forward strand.
GAATGAGTAATCAATAGCAACTGCCAGAAAATGAGATAGATTAAGATTCTCTCTGGTGGTTTGTCTTAGAAAGTTTTCATTAAATGCATTGTGCTAACAAGTCATTAGATAGGTACATGATCGCATAGCACTTAAAAATAAATGGGATCTGTTGGAAATCAAACAGTGAAGAATGAAATGTCTAATAAATTCTTGATTTGCTGATAATTTCATCGTCCAGAAGAACTGGTTGATGAGATGAAAGGAATGGGGACCTTGGGTGGAGGTGACCACATCACGATACTGAGGAAAAGGAAATCTTGGTCCAAGTCAGAAGCGCCTCAAATATGCACTAAAGGAGGTGCCTCAGAGTTCTGCTCTGGGCCTGGTGTGATTTAACGACTTTATAACATGACTTGGATGGAGTGGAGGAGATGATCATCAAATTTTCAGTGGACATCAAATCTTGGGACATTGTGGAGGCGTTGCAAACACCAGACATGATCTAAGATATTGACAGGATGGAGAACTGGTCAAACTAACAAAAATTATTTAAACAGAGATCAATAAAAAGTTTGGTATTTAAAGTATGAAAAATCAGATGTGCAAATACAGTATGGATGACACCTGGCTTGACAGAACACACAGAAAAAGGATCTAGGGGTTTTAGCAGACCATAAAGTCAGCAATGGAATGCAGCAGCTAAAAAGGGTAATGCAAATCTAGGCTGGATCAACAAAAAGACAGTGTCCAGTATAGGATTTTTACCTGTCCATAAAAAATGGAATCGTCCCATTTTTTGGAAGTAAATAGCTGTGTCCTGTTTTAATTTGAAATGGGACGCAGTTCTTCCATTTCTGAAATCGTCATCAAACTGTGAGGGTAGAGGTTGGGTCCTGTGATAAGAGAGTGAGTTTGCACAAAGCAAAACCAAGATGCGCTGGGAAGGAGCAGAGTACAGTGAGGTTGCCATTGTTCAAACTCGCTGCCTCCCTCCTGTGCCTGCTTGAAATGTGATGCCTAAGCCACCAATTGGAAGAGGAGCAAGAGGAAGAACCGCATCTCAGAGGAGGCAGAGTGTGATGGTGCTGACTGCCTGTAAGCTCCAGTCCTATGCTGCCAGAAGCGCCTGTGGAGGGCAGAGGAGGCTTGGGGCCTAATGTTGCGCTGGGTGCTCTATCTTGGTTTGGGGCGGCAGCAGAGAGTGAAGGCGAGATGGGCAGCATACGAAGCACCACCTCACATGAAACAAACATGACGTGAAATGTCCGCTGCTGCAGCTGTTGGGCCACCACTTCCTCCTTGGTAGCAGTGGCAGCAGCTGGCACAGGGATGGCACTGGGCTTCGACGTGGCACTCCAGGTCTCAGCCACCCCCAGCATCAACCTGTGCTGGTTCTGGGCTATCTGTTGGGCTGAGGCATGCAATGGAGAGGTGAGGAACAGGTGGCCAGGTGCACGGGGAGGGGAGGGATGGGGAGTGGGAGAAGGCGGCCCTTGCTCACTCGTATGGTGGAGGGGGAAAGCATGAGTGAACGCGGGGTGGCAAAGATGGGGCTTGCACCTGACAGAAAACCAGAAGCCTGGGCTACCGCAGGAGACTGACAGGCACCCCAGGATTCAAATTGCTGGTGCTGCTGTACAAGTGAGAATGCTTCCCTACCTGACTCCTGAGTAAGTTTGCTGCTGCCTGAGTGAAATGCCGTTTCTCCAGCCACAGTGTGGATCATCTGGCTGGCACTGAGGGTTTGGGGCTAGAAAAGTCACCCTGCACTACTCCAAAATAAAAACTGCTCTTAATTTTTCCAATTCATTTGAATACTGTGCTGTTAGAACAAAGGTTGAGGAAGAGGAAGAGCTGTAGCTGCCTGCTGCCCTTTTAAATGCACTCCCTGTCTCCCCTATCTGTCTCAGGGTGTGTGTGGGCAAACTTTGAGCCCCTCATTTCAGGGACTGTTCAGTCTTATTGATTTAGATAGATATTTGCTTCCCTTTGCTGTTTGGTGCTAAGCATCATGTATTTGTCTATTGATGTAGGTGGACTTATGCAGAAAGCATATTGTTGCTACATACAGATCTGAGAAATTTCAGTGGTGCAAATCTGTTTTGGATATTGTAAAAGGATCTTTCAGGCGTGCCTTTTTGCACATGCTCACTCCAGATCCTTGGCAATGTACAACAAAAGGTCTCAGGAAGTGCCAGTTACTATTGCCTTGCAAACTGAGAGAGCCCGAAATGTCCAACACAGATCATTTGTTGACAGAAGCATTGCAAAGCAAACTTTGGAAGCATTGAACAAAGCTTTTAACCTTATGTTCTGAGGCAAACCTAGCAGTCATGGAATTGGAGAACAAGACAACTTGCAGATTGCCTGAACCATAATATTAAATTATAGTAATAAACTCTAATAATTATAGTAATAAAATATTTATTTAACTGATTTATAAGCTGCCTTCTAGTGTGACTACCCTCACAAGGTAGCTTTCAGTCAATATTAAAATTCAAAAATACAGATGACTGCACACATATTACAAAAGCTTTTTCACACAAAAAGATAATGAGATAGAGCAGGAGGACTGTAGCTTCACAGAGGGGGAGGAGCATAGCAGAAGACTGGAAAACCAACAGGAAGTGAGCCAGAGCAAATGGCAGGCAGAGCCACCCCTCATTGGTTGTAAAGGCGGGCAGGTGGGGATTGGCTCAGGGCAGACTGAGGTTGGCAGAGCAGTGCCAGATGTGTCCCAAGAGCCAAGCCTCCATTGCTACTTAGAACTGATACACATCATGGTTACATCACTGATACCATGGTTAGAGCAAACCATGGCAAGAAAGAGATACAACAAGAGACTTTATAGCATGTCCCCAATCTCCTAACCAGGGTTAGAAAATCAAGACCTCCAGGTGGAGCATCGTAGAGGCATGATATTGATATATTGATAAATATGTTGATATATTGATATATCAATATATTGATATATTGATAAAATGGGAGAATTGCAGAGCAGAAAACTAACTTCAAACATACATATCCAGATCCTATACAATCACAAGCCATGTGCATTACCTCTGCATGCCCAGAAACACTAACAGCATTAGTTCTAATAAGCTGCTGAAATGTTTTAAAACTAAAACATTTACCTGACAGCCTGAGAGTCCTGGTTCTCGACCAAACAATGGAAATTGAGTTCTTTCTGATGTCTTTCCTATAAAATTAAAAATAAAAATGAACTACCTACATGCAGAGAACCTCATAAGTAGAGATTTAACAATACATCAATACAGCATAAAGGGTACATAAAAGAAAACAAGTACAAATGTTTCATACTTAAAAAGGTTGGTTTTTTTTTATCAGAAGCAAAAACTACAATTATTAATTTACACACTTTGGCTTAAAATGAGGAACTTGAAAAAAATACATTTGATACACTTGCTAAACCTGTAATGGAAAATGCTAGCTTTTGATGCCTTCCAAGTATGAAATTATTTTTGCTGTTTGATATTGAAAAAAATGTTATTTACAAATTGCTGCTTAAGACTGCAAGGCATGCAGGGGTTGAGACCCAGATAATCTATCCCTCTTGTAACACAGAACTGGAGTTTCTTGGGAGGTTAATAAGACTGACACATATTTCACTATCGCTTACTTGAAAAACGGACACATTACTGTTAAAAAAGCAAAAGAAAGTTACCAATTTTCTGCTCAAGCAATTTGCCCCCAGCAACTGTCAAGAGACCAAGCAAATAAAATACCTAGCTTGCAAAATTGTTTGAAGCAGTATGAATCATGCTGTTCATGTTAACTGCACTCAGCATTTTCTTTCCTGTAAATAAGAAGCCCTATACCAAATGATAAACAGCTTTGACTAAAGTATGCAATATTCCAGGCAGGGTTTATAAACAAAATATTTGCACAAGACTAAATTACAAGTACTGAAAAATTGCTGCGGCAGAGGACAAGCTGAAATCTACATCTCTACAACTTTGTGGGAGAAGACCTTCCCAAACATATATTAAATAGTCACTTCCTTTATTTAGAGACTGCTGCCATTGGGCCTTTGAGCTCCCAGGCAGTACAGATTCACTCTGAAATAGGTAACTCCAAGGGCCAGAACAACTAGACCCATAACCTCATTGAAAAAACCAGCACTGCATGGCTAAATTCTAGACCTGAGATGATTCAGCCCAAACATGTGACATCAACAGCTCTTAGGATAGAATATACTTCTATTTCAGTAGAAGGCAAGGTCTGGCTTTGGGGTGGAACTTATTGTCTGCAGTTTTTACTCTTGGAAAAGTGTACTTCTAACTTGCTAGTGTGTGAAAACTCTTAGGAGTGGTTAGAAGAATTTCCAATTAAACAAATTTTGTTTGTGTGCTATGTTAGTACCCTCTTTTTTTCAGTGCCCTACAATAATGCAAATATCTGGTTTCTCTTAACAGATCAATTTGACATCAGAGCTCTGTAACAGGAATTAAAAATGCAGAGCCTTCTAGATTTTGTTGGACTACAACTCCCAATGCTGGCTGGGGTTGATAGGAGTTTGAAGTCCATTCAACAACTGGAGGGTCATCCATCCCTGCTCTATAACAGGCATGTTCTTCAATACATAGAAGCCATTTTAGCAAGTAAACAGTGTATAAAATAACAGCAGCAGCAGCAGCAGCAGCAGCAGCAGCAACCACCACCACCACCACCATCATCATCATCATCAGATCAGGGGGTGCTGTGAATCCACAAGGTGGCTGTTAATTACTTTAAGTTGTTACTTTTCCTAAAGTATAGGAAACCATTTGCATTAATTTCCTGCAGCATTTTCTTGCCAGCTATTTTTGAAGAAAGATTTAATGGCATGCCATATGTGAAGCATGTATGCCCATGTAAAAGGTAGGAGTTAGAAACTGCATTATACAAGTTACTATTTTGTAATTTTTATAGGGTCAAAAGATTTATTTGTTCTCTAATTGCTCCCTTCCCAGAAAGATCTTTAGAGCAGCATATGGCCTTCCTGGTCATGGATATGCAATTCCATGCAGCTGACCGCCAATGTTATATTCCAGGCTCTTGAGATTTGTAAGCAACGTTTGAAGAACTGATAACAAGTACTGGTTGTTCAAATCTTGTTTCCATTTTTAACTATCAGAAATATGTTGGTAGTGAGCTTTTCTGTATTTTGGTTTTCCCTCCCCCCATATTGTATGGAATCTTTTATTTTTTTAAATGAAGGTGAGTGCATTATTAATAAAAGAATGTGGAAAGCCAAAGACCCATCTAGGTCAGCATCTTGTTCTCACAGTGGCCTATGGGAAACCCACAAACAGGACCTGAAGGCCACAGCACTTTCCCCACTTGCAATTCAAGCAAGTGCTATTCTGAGGCATACTTAGTAGGTTAGTAGTTATGGTTAGTAGACACTATGAGTTTGTGTAAACCTCTTTTGGAGCCATCGAAGTTGGTGACCACCATTACTTCTTGTGGGAACAAACTATGTGCTGTGCGAAGAAGTACTTAATTTTGCTGGAAATTTCCAACATTCAGCTGCACTGGGTGGCCCCATATTCTAGCATTATGGGATTGGGGCAAACTTTTTCCTATCCACTTTCTCTGCAACATGCAGTTTTACACACACAGAATTGTGTATTCTCTTATTTGCCTTTGCTCTAAACTAAAATGTCCAAATGCTGTAACCTTTCCTTACGGAGGAATTGCTCTTGAACTTGAACTCAGGTTTATCAAGCTTCTTCTCCAAAGAGCTCAGGGGTGGTTCTCCTGTGAGGCTGAGAAATCGTGACTGAGCCAAGATCACCTAGTGAACTTTGTGGCTAAGGGGGAATTTGAACCCAGGATTCCTTGGTCCTGATCCACGCTACAAGATCAGGCAGGGTTTCATGGCAACCCAAGGCCTCCTGCTCCTGCTGAGCATGAAGCATTTCAAACCCCATGCTCACAGGAAGCATCTCAGGAGAAGACGCTGCTTACATCTCCATTGCATTAATACAAAGAAGGGCAGGTGCCACTGCCATGAAACCAGGTAGTGGCTTCATGAAGTGGGATCAGCTGGGGATAAAACAAAGAGTACATTGGGAAAACCTTCTGCCCTCAACTTCCACTGAGCAACAGGCTGCCATTGAGTGCTGGCAAACAAGTGGTGGGGCAGGGGAGGCTGCTCCAATATATTCCTTCCACTCCAACCCTCTCTTTCTCTCTCATCTGCTCTGATCTTAACACAATGCCTGGTGATTTCTGCCTGCACATGGAAAACATCCAAGCTGGTTGGAGCACTGATGCAGAAGTAGACAGCTGAACACTTTGATCTTTCTTGAATACAGTGGTACCTCGGGTTACATACGCTTCAGGTTACAGACTCCACTAACCCAGAAATATTACCTCGGGTTAAGAACTTTGCTTCAGGATGAGAACAGAAATCATGCTCTGGCGGCGCGGTGGCAGTGGGATGCCCCATTAGCTAAAGTGGTGCTTCAGGTTAAGAACAGTTTCAGGTTAAGTACGGACCTCCGGAACAAATTAAGTACTTAACCTGAGGTACCACTGTACCGTATATGTGAGCATCCATAGATATCTGGTTGGCCACTATGGATGGCGTTTGGTTTGATCTAGCAGGGCTTTTATTTTGTTCATTTGGCTTCTCCTAAACATATTCCACTTCACATACACACCAATAAGCATCTAGGAGCAGGGGAAAACCACATACCTTCCCCCCAAAGGCATGAGATCCTAAAGTATAATGGATTGCTTCAGCTAAGGTGGAGGGGATGGAGGATAACACACTGGACAGGTACCATGTGCAAAATGTCTGAAATAGTTTTCATTTTCCAATACCTGCTTGTTTAAAATTTGAGCAGCCTATTTTTTTCTAGCCAGTGTGCAGAAAATGCTAATCAAACAAAACTCAATAGCAGTAAAGGATCCGACTATAAAAAGGCATGTAGGATTGCATGTTCCCTTGCTTTTATTTCTGCTTAATGTTGCACCTTAACATAACTGCTTCTTCCCAACAGGATGAATATTTCAAAAGATTTGTTGTGCTGTTTACATTTTGAGGCATTTGTTAACCGGTACTCTTCCCCTGGGCCAAAGATGAGCAAATACCCTCTCTTCTCATTGGGCCTATTATCATTTTAATTACGTTCTCTTCCCAGGTGGTCATGTTCCTGGATTGCTGCAGTTTATAAGCAGTTACTAAATACATGCAGAATGTTAACTAAGGTATAATTATTTTTCACAGCTTAATAAAAATAATTATGGTTGTAAGCATATTGTTACTTGAATACCCTCCTTTTGCTGACCTTTTAGTTGTGTGTTGGTTACTTTTATATGTGATGATTTTACAAAAGAGATAACTAGTGTTCTACTTTGCTTGGTAGTTCAGAGGTCCACAATTCCATTTCCTCTAAATGTCTAGAAGAGCCAAGCAAATAATTTGCCATGAATAATTTACATAGTGAATTTAGTTTTAGTTTTCTTGTGGAGCATCTGTGAGCTGACTGCATTTCTTCCCAATCTGTTTTTCAGTTATTAGGCCATTTTTGAGCTTTCCCCTCTTATCATTGTAACATTTATTTCAGGGGTTGCCAACCATAGTCCGCGAAGATTTTCTCTGGTGCCTTCAGGTGGGGGTCCCAGATTCTGAGCTTCCATTCTGAAAGAAAATGAAGCTTCCAGCCCTCCTAGAAAAAAAGGCTACGAAACAAAATATATAGGTGCCCTTCTAACCAAAATGAACTGGCTTAGCTGCTCCTGCCTGTCAGTGTTTGTAGCCAATAAATGAAATCACAGGTGTGGTTGACAAGCGAATTATTTGGACAGTAGAAACCACTGGTGTCCTAAAGAGTTACTGTTTCCTACTTCACTTTAGTTTACTTTAACTGTTTTTGTCTTATTTTCAAGTCATTGGAGCCACCTGTTTATTGCCCTGTTTGTTTTGTTGCCTGCCATCCACGTGGAACAGGCAGCAGACAGCTGCTTGAGATAATTCATGGGTAGCCAAACTAAGGCCTGGGAGCCGGAGCCGGCCCAATTGCCTTCTATATCTGGCCCATGGACGGTCCGGGAATCAGTGTGTTTTTACATGAGCAGAATGTGTCCTTTAATTAAAACTGCATCTCTGGGTTATTTGGGGGGCATTGGAATTCGTTCATTTTTAAAATATATATATAGTCCGCCCCCCCCCACAAGGTCTGAGGGACAGTGGACCGGCCCCCTGCCGAAAAGTTTGCTGACCCCTGAGATAATTTTTTTGAAAATTGGGGTGGAGGGGAGGAGGAATTCTTGTTATGTTCGTTTTGCTGCCTGCCTCTACATGGAGCATGCAGCTGTTTGGGAAAAACCACAGTTGAATATGAGGGTGGGATGTTGCATATGGGAACATTTTCTCATTTCTCATTTCCGCTGCATACCCTGCAGCAGGGATTGTTTCACAGTTGTGGGTGCAGTCTAGTGCAGAGGCATGCTGATGACAATAATAACGATCACCTTTTTCCTGCTTGTTGTTGAGGTGTTTGGGGGCAGGGGAGCATTTCAGGGGCATCATCACCACCTTTTCCTCCTGCCTGGCCCACAGCAGGGCATGTTCCCAAGTATTTGGGGGTGGGGAAAGAGCTCAGTGCAAAGATAGAAACATTATCACCATTATCTCCTCTACATCCTTAATTCTGAAAAGCTTGTAGAGGACACTCAGCTTCAAGCATCATACTAGTCTGGGCCAGTATTGTTCAAGTCCTTCTTCATGCAGTGCATGGTTAAACTATGGAACTCATGTCCACAGGAGGCAGAGACAGCTAATAGCTTGGATGACTTTAAAAGAGAATTGGACTAATTCAGCATCCCTAGCTGTGGGCCACAACCTGATTCAAGTAATTTTAAAAATCATAAGCAGCATCTAGCAGGGCCGTCTTAAGCATATACGGCGCCGTGGTGCAAAGTTCCCTCCGGCACCCCCCCCCAGAGTTGTCCCTTTTTTTAGGGAGGACGGCACTGCCAGCAGGGCTGGAGGAGGCGGGCAGTGGCTAGAGGATGGCTCCTCTGGCGGGGAAGAGGCCGAGGCTGGCCGCGGCTCAGCTGGCCGCTTCGTGCTGCGGTGGCCACGGCAGACGGAGGCTCCGGGCGTGGTGCTGCTTTGGCGTGGGCGGCATCGCGGAGGCAAGCAAGGGTGGCGAGCTGATGCCGGGAGGTGCCACATCCAGCCTCTGCCTCTTCCCTGGCACCCTCCAGAACTTGGCGCCCTGGCGCCCTGTGCCACTAGCCTCTATGGGTAAGACACCCCTGGCATCTAGCCTTGTTTGCTGAAGCAGGCACTAACTAACCCTTTGCTACTGGATTTTACATGCAGCATTAACTAGTCTGTTTGCAATGATAAATGAATACACATGACTGTTGAACTGGGAATAACTAGTAACAGTATTCTTAAATGCCAATGTTTTTAGGAGTGATTGATGAAAGGCTAAAACTAGTCTAACTTCCGGACTTCCGGTCAGCGCCAGCGACAATGGCGGATTCCCTCTGATCTTTCGGAGGAAACCGCTCCGGGAATTTAGGGTCTGCCGCTGCGGCGAAAGCGGCGACCCGATAGAAACCACAGGCAGAAGAAGCCTGCGGACCTGGGATCCGGATGGCACCTCCAGCGCCTCCCTTGCTCGCGAGGAGACCTCTCTCTGAGGCTCCGTCGTGAGGTGGGGTGAGTGCGCGGTGCTTTGGATCGACCGCTTCGTTCCCGGAGTGAAGCCGCACAGCTATTGTCGGAGAGCACTGATTTCTTTCTTGTCAATTCGGATTACAAAAACAACTACCCGTGAGTAGAACCAATTGAAGGAACTAAGATTTGAACAGAGACTTAAAGAAAGTAAATTTTAATTGGGAAATTTCAAGGGAAAAAAAGCTAATTTGGCATAAATAGCGGGAAGGTCTAAAAAGGAAGTCCACCTTCCGCTTTTGTATTTAATTGGAAGCAAAGGCACTACAAGCAAAGATCCTGCAAATTTCTTTTTTTGCAAGTTTAGATATTCGCAGTTTTAAAGTTTTTGCCCCCTTTGAAGGAAGTAGGGGGAAACTTTGTTTTTGAATAATCTTGGACCTAAAATCTCCTCATCACAGACCTGGGAACAGGCTGCCTGGAATGTTTTAATAGAAAAAGGATTTGTAAAATCATTTTTATTTGGATAAATGGATTTGACAGACGTTTAAAAGATACAGTCTCCCCTTTCTCTTTACTGCTTTCAAAATGGAGTATTGTAACTTTGTCTATCTCTGTTTACTTGGAACTGAGCTGACACTTTGAAATAACTTGTATCCCTCTAGTGGGGAACTTGGAAACTTGGAAACGGCTAAAGGAGTTAGTGTCAGTGGAAAGTTACAAGTAGAAGGGTGAGATCGACCTTGAATTAACCAAAATGCAAACCTCTGAAGTAATAACAAATCTACTTTACAAGATAAACTGCCAGCTGGAAGGCCTCAAAAAGAAAATTGACTACATAAATGGACGGGACAGTGAACAACAGGAACAGAATCTGCAACTGGCTGAAGTATTGGAAGAAGAGGAAGAGAGTGGAGTTATACGTGAGCCACTTTTGATTGCACAATTGCAAACTGTGGATTATAAAATAGGGACATACAGCAAAGACATAGTTGAAGGACAGGTGGTGACATCAGGATGCCAGTTTGGACTGATTGAGTGGAAAGATCCCACTTTTCAGGGGTCTACGGACAGTCGAATTATGGGTATGGACCTGAGTTTGGAAATGTCAGATGGATTTGGGGCCTATGGATATGGAGGTAATTTGATATGCCTCCAGAAAGAAAAAATTGACTACAATCTTATTTTTGGAAACTTGGAAAGTTTCCAAACTATGGAAAGGTCGCAACTTTGATGTTAAAATGCAATACTCCAGAGATGTGCCAGTGGGAATGAAAGAGTCTGAACAAAATAGGTGGAGGGGGCGGGCAGGAGACTTGAGGGCCTCTGATATCAGATTCCCAGATTGAGTGAAATTAGGGAGTAGTCGAAAAGGTCAGGCAGTCATTGGGACCAGGGGGGTGCTGAGGGGGAAAATATGGGAAAACCAAAGTGTGTAAATTTTTATATTAAGTACAAAGTTAAAGAAAATCGCCAAAATATTTGCCAGATTGAACAACAGTGAATATACCTTTATTGGACTTTGTATAAATTTGGTGAGAGGATACATAGTTACATGTGGATAAACTTGAAGTGTAATTGAGGATAAGGAAAGCATTACAAGTATATAAGCTAAATGAAGATGGGAGGATTTGCTGAAACAAAATTTTGAAGTGGAATACAAAAAAGGGAGGTGTGAGGAAGTCAAAGAAACAAGCAAATGAGAGTGGGTTATAAATGTTTTATTCTGTTTTTAATTTTTTTATCTTTTTGTAATTTTTTGTTGTTGTATTTTTCTTCTTTTTCTTTTCTGTTTTACTTTTTCTTATTGTGGAAATTCAATAAATATTATTTAAAAAAAAATAAAAATAAAAGTAGTCTAACTTCCATACATACAGCAAAATCTCCCTGGAATACTATCTCCATTCCTTCAGCAATATTTCTGTGGAAACCTTCATGGAAAAAATGGTGGGTGCTCACCAATAGTGCTTGCGCACAATGTTTCAAAATCTCCAGGAACCTGCTTATCTTGAACTTGAGTTTGGATTAAAATACGACTAATTCAGATATAAGGCTTTACTGATGCATGTCACATACTAAAATGTAAGGATTTCACTACTTCTTAGGTTGAATGAAATGGATAGCTTTAAAATTTATAGAAACTGAAGCTTAGAAGGGTGTATATGGGATATACAGAAGCTTTACCTTATTGACTGGGCAGTTCAGACAAAAAACCAATCATAGTCTATAGCAGAGCTTTCCAAACTGTGTATCACAACACGTTAGTGTGTTGGCTGCAGTGTCTAGGTGTGTCGTCCAAACGCTCCCCACGCTTTTATAAGGGGTTAGTTTGCTAGTAAAACTGAATTACTGTGTCGCAGTGTGTCAGCAACATGTAAAGTTTGGAAAGCTCTGTTCTATAGTGACAAGTTGTGTGTATGCACTGCCCTCTGCCTTCAAGTGCTCTAACTTCTTACATCTGAACTGGTCAAATTATGGTTTGTGAGTACCACTGTTTGCCAGCAAACCAGACTGTAAGCTATAATTAGGTGGCAAACTATGGCTTGCATGACACAGTCTGTCCAGTTCAACTGCACCAACAAACTAAGGCTTGTCACTAAATCAGAAATAAGGAGAGAAAATTGAGCATGTGAAGCAAGGTGGTAAACACATAGGTAAAGGGTTGGCACTATATTTGATCTAATCCACTATTAGATAGGTATATTTCTTCCTCTCAGTGAATGCAATGTTTACTATTGGTGCTACCTTAAAACAGGAGGGTGTGCTCCAATTACATGGCAAAAATTAGAAGTGCAACTCTTGTCAAGCAAATTCATCTGCATGTTAACTGAATTCTGTACTTGTGGCCCCCAACCAGAATGAGTAATAGTTAAGCTGCAGGCAAAATTGTCTCCATATACTACAATGTATTATCCCTGTCAAGTTAATGTTCTGTGTTGAACCATATGGCATGGGTACATATTCAACAAAGAAAATTCCTTAAACTTGTTATAATCAGCATTTGCAGTCATCCAAAAAAACCTGACACAAACAATAGCTATGGCAAAAGCCATGAACACAGCACAAAAATGAAGAACAGAAGAAGTGAAACTGCTGTGAAATGACTATATATTTTATAATTTTCCTAAGCAACTGATTTTCAATTACACTAAACTCAAACCTCCCAACACAAAATCATTTTGTTGAACAAATCTGTATTTGCATAATATACTGCATGCAAATAATACTCCTAAATCAATATAATGTGGTATGTGTAACAATGCTGTTAAAAATGAGCACTTTCTAATTCTCATGGTTCCTTCTTCCCCATAGTTGCTGCATAATTACAGAAGTCTAACAGTGCTTCATTAGAAATAAGGCCATTTAAATCAAATTTCTTCATATGTATTGAGGGTAGGTCATAGATGAATTAAAAACTCCCCAAAGTCTCTGGTACCTGGCACAACCCATCATATCAAGTCAGAAATGAGGCTCAGAGAAGAGCAGAACTTTGTTCCAGCCCCCAGAGTAGTAACAATAAAATGCTGAGAAAACACACCATCAAATCCTGAACACAGCATCAATTTCGGTTAATTACAGTCTTGTAAGCAATGTGATTATTCAAACAGCTCGTGCAAATGTTAATGAGTTCTTATTTGCATATTTATTTTTTCCTTTGTTGAAATGTCATTATTACATTCTACAGTGATGAATACTGCTGATGAAGTGGTCTGATATGTAATTAGTCATTAGATGGAATGAATAGATCAATTATGAAAAAACTGAGATTAAGAAATAGCAAACAAGACTGCCCAATATTATAAATGAATCTTTGAGAGAGAGAAAACTAAGACAACCACATAATATATTTTTTTTGCTATTTAGATTTCAAAATCGTTAACGATAAATAAAACAACCAATTAAAAAAAGTGAGGTTTTAAGGATAATAAATTAATCAGACAGTAGAAGTGTTCTGTGGAAATGGGGGTTAGATCTCTGATGCTGGTCCCTTAAACTATTTTTGATATCAACTATTATTTACAAATGATTGCTCAGCCTTCTAAAGTGTGTGTGAGCATACTGTCGTTGGTTTCTTTAAAACCAAAAACCAAAAATGCATACCACAGAAATGGGAGAAAGTATGGTCTGAAATCCTAGTCTATTTTGAAAAGGAACATCTTCCTTAGCCTTTTGCGACTACTTGCTATAGTTATTAAGGCAGCGCTTGCTATTTGCTGGGGGTGGGGGAGAACACATTACTACGGACCAGATGGGAACATTCCACATGACCAAACCAATCAATCACCTTGGTGGGGCGCAGGTGCAACACAGCCGTGTAGCAACACACCATTTCACAGTCTATCGGGCACAAACACATGGTCACCAATCAATGGCACCCTAAGGACCTCAGAGGGGGGAGGCTGCCTCGAGTCTTACTGGTCCATGCCTGGTGACTTCATAATCACACATCATTTCATTCACTGAAGGATGCAAACTAGCATTCTAATAACCTTCTATTGAAAGCATTTTAGGTTGTGCATATTAATAAGAGTGCAGTTTGAAGTACAGTCACGGAGTTGAAACTGTACGGAGTGGAGACTAAAGCGACTTGAAGCTGAAAACTTCTGCCTTGGAGGATATTTTGCTCAGTCCAAGATCAGTGATAAGATCATTCATTTTGAAGCAAAATCCACATACAATTCCATTTTCACACAAAGAAGCCATTAAAAAATACTAGGCTAGTGGAGCTAAAGGGGCAAATTTTAATGTGTGAATACACAAACACACCTCCCCTTAGACTACTGCAAAATATTTATTTTGACAACTTTTCTAGTGTAGTACCTATGCATTTTTTTATTATGATATACGAAGATAATTGATTAAAGCTTTTCCCACTCGTCAGTGTAGCCCCATACTGCCACTGTGTGGCATCTTGCATTCAGACCAATCATTCCTGTGGCAGAAGAGCAGAGCGGGACAGAGAATAAAAAAGTAAAATCTGGCAGCTAGTCTACAGAGTGCAAGTACTTATACTCGCTGGACGATTGCTTTTATCTCTTTATATCCCCTGAAGGTTTATATTGTTTTCCTTTTTTGACCAACACATATATGGCATCAAGAGGCAGCATAATGGGAACATATTTCATATTTCATCCAGATAGAATGGCAAGTGTCCACCTTTGTTTTACAATTATACATTAGGTTTCTCCCCAGATGCTAGTCCACTTTTTGATTGCTGGATTGATCTTTCCAACTTTGTACTAGAAGCCTCTCACTAACCACCAAAACTTCCCCTAACAAATTATTATCTCCTAAATTTTATGTCCATGAAATCCTAGGACCATACTTAGCTATACCAAGTGTCGTGAGGTTACTAAGATTATAAACTCCGAATACTTCCACTCATTACTTGTATTAATCCAGTCTTATTTCCAATGCACAGAAAAAGATATGTCAAAGAAGTTTTATGTCAGTGTCATGTTCTGCATCTCCACACTGCATTCATGCCTGCTGCTTCTATAGAAGGTAACAAATAATTTACTGTAACTTATTTCAATTATTGCTGTGACATCTCAAAGATCTCCAGTACTCTTAACTTGCCACAACACCAATGGGCCTTTAGTATAACATAGTTTTATTCTTTATATTTTTTTTAAAGTAAATTTTCATTGAATTTTAACAATAAACAGAAACTGCAAACGGTGTATCTCTCCCGCTTTTGCCTACAGAACTAAAATGTAAGAAGTGACATAGTCTGTACCAGGTCAGCACAGTATTTTTTTCTACAAGCAAATCCATACAAAAAGACAACTGAGAGGCTGGGGGCTGCAGCACATTGCCATTGCAAAATATCCACAATATCTAAAGAGAGAGAAAACACATGTAGCTTCTACATGTCTGGAGAGACTTGCCTCAACAAAAACATTTTAAGCAGGTCCCGAAAAAGAGTACAGCAAACCTGCCTGGTGTCAATGGGCAGGGAGTTCCAACGATCTCTTAGAAGTGCGGAATGGCTAGAGGACAATGATTTCTGCATGGTTACGTATTCCTTCCCTAATAATCCCTAATAAGTAAAGGTAAAGGTACCCCTGACAGTTAGGTCAGTCATGGACAACTCTGGGGTTGCGGCGCTCATCTCGCTCTATAGGCCGAGGGAGCCGGCATTTGTCCGCAGACATGTGGCCAGCATGACTAATTCGCTTCTGGTGAACCAGAGCAGCGCACAGAAACACCGTTTACCTTCCAGCCGGAGCAGTACCTATTTATCTACTTGCACTTTGACGGGGTTTTGAACTGCTAGGTGGGCAAGAGCTGGGACAGAACAAGGGGAGCTCACCCTGTTGCGGGGATTCGAACCGCCGACCTTCTGATCAGCAAGCCCTAGGATTTGCCTTTCTGAAAGATACATGGAAAATGACTCCAAGATCTTCCTTGAATGAATGCAGCTAATATAGAACTCCACTGGTGTATTCTGTTTAGTGTGCACTGATTTGCAGTTTTCATTCGTCATTTCGCTGTGTGTTGTCCCAGCTTTATAAGATCCTTCTGAAATGTCTTGGCAGAGGGCCTTCTTGGTAGTGGCGCCCACGCCGTGGAACACCCGTCCATCAGATGTCAAGGACATGGGTAGGCAAACTAAGGCCCGGGGACCAGATCCGGCCCAATTGCCTTCTAAATCTGGCCCATGGACAGTCCAGGAATCAGTGTGTTTTTACATCGAGTAGAATGTGTCCTTTTATTTAAAATGCATCTCTGGGTTATTTGTGGGGCCTGCCTGGTTTTTTTACATAAGTAAAATGTGTGCTTTTATTTGAAGTGCATCTCTGGGTTATTTGTGTGTCATAGGAATTCGTTCATTCCCCCCCCCCTAAAATATAGTCTGGCCCATGGACAGTCCAGGAATCAGTGTGTTTTTACATCAAGTAGAATGTGGTCTGAGGAACAATGAACCGGCCCTCTGCTGAAAAAGTTTGCTGACCCCTGGGTCAAGGAGATGAGTAACTATATAACCTTTAAAAGACATCTGAAGGTAGCCCTGTATAGGGAAGCTTTTTAAGGTTTAATGATTTATTATGTTTTTATATATGTTGGAAGTCACCCAGAGTAGCTAGGGCAACCCAGTCAAATGGGCGGAGTACAAATAAGAAATTATTATTAAAATTATTTTTTATTTGTTAATACTCAGTATTGCACTAAAATATATCTCACCTTCAAACAAACATTATCAATATTCAAAACACTTCACACTACATACAGGGCATATACCTCAAGCGGTCATCCCTTGGTTCCTTCCTTCCTATAGCAGTGAAAGCAAAAACACGAAGCCAGCTGGTTTAGCGTTACATGTGAACTAGTGCTCATGTGGTTTGCTTCTCCATATTAAACAAAGAAAAAGTTTTTGCTAGTCTTGTAGTAGGTTGGCCTAATTTTAAGAAATTGAAATAGTATGCAGCATTCTGAGCATTTTTACTGTTGATATTCAAATAAAGAAAAATAATGTTAGTTCTATGTTTTAAAAATTAAATAGGACACTTTTCAAAACTATAGTGGTATTTTTCTCTCTGAGCATATGTAACTGGCAGATCAAAATCTTCACTTGTCTTTTCAGATTATCTGTATGCTCCCTTGAGTGAAAAAACCCCTGTATCCTTACACCTGCTCACTCCACAATTTCTTTGCACTTGACTTCAAAGGCAATGTCTCTACAGTGCTGAGAGCAGCAAGATGGTCACAGAGGATGACCCCCTTAGAGGATTTGTAGCAAAGACAGAAATATCAACGTGGCAACTTCTTGTGACCTGTGAATTATAATGTCCTACACCTGATGGCGGTTGCTGTTCCTCAGACTGCCACAGCTGCTAACACTGGAGGAGGGGGGGCACAAATGGACACCTGCTGCAATATACAGATACATTTGTATAAAGCCTTCAGGTATTACTGTACTTAAAGGCATCTGACTGAAATATTACCATAAACGTGTGTGTGTGTGTGTGTGTGTGTGTGTGTGTGTGTGTAAAACAAGCTGAATGTACTCTTAGATGTATAAAAACCCAAGGGTAAAAAGGCTCTGTATACACTACCGGCACTGAATTATCATGTAATTTAATTTTCCTGAAACCCATTAAGTTTCCATAAAAGGAAAATGAAAAATAGATGACAGCATGTCTTCATTGTGAGCAAAATTCAATTCATGTAACACTTGGGGAGAAATAAATTATATGAGCATATTAGGCCACACCACGTCATCCCTTTCATCAGAGGCAAGTATAATTATGGCAAAGGCTGCTTTATCCATTAACAATTCATTTGGACTTGACTTTTTAAAGTCAGATCAAATGTATAAATTCAGAGTTTGAGCATGCAAGATGTCAATAAGGAGCTTTAATGGATTAAACCTACCCTAAGTGATAAAGGAGAGGGATTATACACAAACCAATATGAAAAGTTACATTATCATTATCATCATCATCATGCTCCTCGTCTTGCCCTTCACCCTAAAGCTCCAGGGTGTGTTACAACAATTCAAGCACAATGCAAAAACAGTTTTAAAAAACTTAAAATTGCAGAAATAAGGTGGCTGTGATGCATCCTCAAGTGTCAAACATCAGAGGAAAGTGGTGTGTCTTCAGCCTTTGCTGAAAACTGCATAGTGAAAAAGCCAGGAACCTCTGTGGGGAGGGAGTTTCATAATAGGGCCCCCTCTGAAGATTTCAACACCCAAGAGCATCCAGTAGAGAAGGAGGCAATCTTTCAGATATCTGGGGGCTTTGTCGTTTAGGGCTTAAATCACTTACGTTAGCACCTTTAATTGGGCCCAGAAACAAACTGGCAACCAGTGCAGCTATTTTAAATCAGGAGCTGAAATCTAAATAGAAACCCAGTCTGGTCGCTGCATTTTGAACCTATTGAAGTTTCAAAGTCATCTTCAAGGGTCGCTCCGCATAAAACATATTGCAAAAATCCAACCTGGAAGTTAGCACTGCATGGCGTATAGTATTTCTGTCCAAAAGGCGAACCATAGCTAGAAATCACAGTTATAGAGTTATAGAGTGTGACAAGAGGAAACAAACAAATATTTTTTAAAAGTTGTACAGTGGTACCTCAGGTTACATACGCTTCAGGTTACAGACTCCGCTAACCCAGAAATAGTGCTTCAGGTTAAGAACTTTGCTTCAGATTGAGAACAGAAATCGTGTTCCGGAGGCGCAGCGGCAGCAGGAGGCCCCATTAGCTAAAGTGGTGCTTCAGGTTAAGAACAGTTTCAGGTTAAGTACGGACCTCCGGAACGAATTAAGTACTTAACCCGAGGTACCACTGTACCTGGGCTTTCATTTCTAAATGTCTCAAGGTACTCGACAATAGTATATCATTTCCAGCTCAAATTCAACCCCTCCCCTTATTCTACACAGCAATGGAAAACAGGATTAAGCTAAAAGTCAGCTTCTACTGGTAAATCAAATCACAGATAGAGAAAATTATAACTGCAGGCCAGAGTAATTAATGCAGTTCTTAGAAGAAGGTAATTTGGTTCACCAGGGATTCACACACACACACCCCACTCAACATTTCTTCCAAATTGCATCATCAAGACATCCACCAACAACAGTTGTCTACTACAAAAGCTCAATATTATTTCCCCTTCTTTCATGTCAAACAGCCTTAAATCAGAATACTCATTTCTAACTGTTTACGTTATCTGATACCCAATTACGCAGCTTTCAGCAATTTGACACCATCAGATGTAACCTTTGATGGAAAATAGATGCACTGCAACCAACCAGAAGAAAGCATACATGTATGCATAACCCAGAAATAGTGCTCCCATCAATAGTGTGAGCCACACACTTGTTCAATCAAAAAGTACTGCATAAGGATTCCTTAAAAGCAAGCTGTAGTATGACCTAATTCCAGAATCAGATTAAATATCAGAAGCTTCCTTTATTTTTTATTTTTAAATAATATTTATTAAAGATTTTTTAAAATTATAAAAAAGAAAAAAACAGAAAAAAAGACAAAACAGAAAAATAGAAAGAAAAAATACATCCATCATTCTCAAATTTTTAACTTTCATTACCTTCTTTCTTTGACCTCTTCCTCCTCCCCTTCCTTGTATCCTGGTTAATAATTATCACAGCAAATCCTTTCCATAGTTCATAATATTTTGTCCTTACATTATCTTAATCTATTTTCATCTTGTCTTATAGCAAACCTTAAAACTTAAAACTTAAATCTTATTTTTACCAACTTCTCATAACCATATCATTAACCTAATTCTTTAAACATTTTTACTAGAACCAAGTAGTTCCATTTCAACATGTTTCTAACATTCATCAATTATTTTAAAACAGTCCTAATGATAAAAGAAAAAAAAAGTAAAACAATCCAATCTTCATCCAGCGTCCCTTCCTCCTGGTCCCGGATTTTGTCAGTCCTTTTTGTCCCATTAGTCTAGCGCATTAACCTGGTATCCTTATATCCGAGGCCCTCAAGTCTCTTCCATGTCCCTTCCGCGACTCTTCTTCATATTTTCCTTTCACTCGTGGGAACTCCAGCTTAGTAATGTTTTTGACCCTTTTCAGCAGATCAGCCCCATTTCCATAGTCCAGACTAAACTCCATGTGATATTTAAACACCTGTTTCAGATTCCCTCCAAAATTAAGAGCCCCCACAGCTCCAAACATCTGATGGCCCATTACCAGACTCAGAAAGTCCAAACATCCCTGCATGGGAGGGTCAGTCCAACCCCCCATTTCCAAACCAAACCAAACTTTATCTTTCCAAATCTGGTTTTTTCCAAATTCATTTATCAAATCCAAAGGCTCATGATCCTGCAGGGCCGCAACTCCCTCCATTTCTGGCACCCAGGATTCAGCAGTATCCTCTTCTCTCATCTGTGCTTTCATAGCACACTCCTGTTTTAGTTCCTTTAGTGTTAAATCTGTCCTGACAAAAGCAGGGTTAATATAGAGCAACCTTGTATTAATGTAGGGTAAGATGATTATTTATCTGAATGGGCAAAGGACTCAAAGACTTTTAAGGTCATTGCATTTTGGATAAAAAGCTGGTAGGCTCCGTTCTGACTAGGAGAGTTGGATTTTGCATGGATCTGTTTCTATTCAGATTCTATGGAACAGGGCAGACCTTGGAGCACCCCTGCACCACAGTATCAGTAACTACCCATTTCTTTACCAGATTATTTGCTAGCACTCACCCTTCCATGCATCTCTCTCTCATATGTTCCCTATCTCACCAGCAGGGATCCAGGCTGGGTCTTCCAAACCACCAGGAAGCTGATGCTCTTCATGGTTTGCTTGGCCTAATGTTTAATTGTCCTATTCTGCCTACTTGTAAATAGACTAGGAATATCACATTGAAGTGCATAAATCAGGAAATGTGAGTTTTAGAGCCACAGCACTCAGATTTATTTTGTATTCCGTTTGGCCTGTTGCCTGCCTTTTCCCTACCTGCTATTTCTAATAAAGTTTCACAACTAGGCTAGTGCAGTCAGTGTGTTTGGCAGTCTTGGGATTTCAGAACTGCCATGTGCCTAGATCGCTTTTGGTTACATGCTACTGGAAGTCTAAAAGCAGAGTGGATAAAGCCATGAAGACGCCCTTTTCTCTGGGAGAGGCAAAGGGCTGGAGAGCTGACTTTATCCTCTGTATAAACTGTAAGTGATTGGCTGGATGAATGAGGCACGCTCATCCCAGGATTTAACAATTAACATCCTGTTTTCCTTCCTGTATCTGGGACGACAGGTGACCAAAAAGGGTGGGGGCAGCAACTACCAGTCAGTAAGACCCAATGGGCAGGACTGCGGGGCTGTCGTGTAGCAGCTCAGCAGGAAAGGGGGTGCAAGAAGTTCTCTGGAGCATTCCTTCTTCTCCACAGCTGTATCGCCCAAACCTGGACAGTCTAGTTTATCTTTCATGGTTAGTGGATACAAGACAACTTCAAAACATCGTTGCAGACCCATATGCAGTGTAGCTGTGAGGGGTGCAAGCAAGCAGCCAATAACAACATGCACCATTTTAGGTTGGATAAAAATAAGACACAATTTACAGTGCAACAGGGTTGGCGTAGACATTAAGCCTGTATCCACATGACCAACCAGCCTGCTGGTTGATGAGCTGACTTTCAACAGCTAGGGTCGGACACTGCTGAGGTTCCCCACAGCAGGACCTGCTTATAGCAAACTTCCCCTGTCATGAGCTGGTCTTCTGGATAAAAACCCTCCAAACCCTCCCCTGACACTTCCTTTCAAAGGATCCAACCCAATGTCTCTTCTGTCAAAGGAAAGATGTGACAATCTGAAAACTGATTCAAAATTTAACAACGTTAACATTATAGGGTGGGAAGCTCAACCTTAATACCGAAGTGGAATCAGCTGAGTGGGTCTGCCTCTTTTATGCTCCTGGGGCAGGACAGATCTCTGAAGTCTTTTCTCTCTCTGGTCCAGAACCTATGCCCCCTGGAAGGTGAACAACAAGGGAATTGAATCAAAGGTCCCAGTTCCTACCCTCTAACTGGCTGCAAGGTGTGCATATCAGCTTGCATTGGGCAGAAGGTTCCCAATGCTGCATGCTTCCTCCACAAGCTGCACCAGGCCACAATGCCTGCTCCCAGTAAGCTGTGTACAGGGTGATTTAGGGTTCAGATGACAAAAGGCAAACATGGGTGGAACAGATATGACTCTTACCTTTGTACCAGAGACTTTATTTTAGATGTGCAAAAGTTTTCTTTCTACACACGCACATCTCTCCATCAAGGAAAGAGGCATTAACATAGCTCAATAACACACTCCAGCCAGGCGAAAACATTCACAGAGAGTGAAGAGCAGGGCTGGTGAGGCGTGTGGTTTGGGGAGGGTTTTCATTCTGGGCAAGTCTTGAAGGCTAGATGGAGAGGCCTGGGCCTGACATTCCTCATTCCTAGTTCAAAAGGTACTCACTGTGAACATTAGCCACAGTGCAGTCATAATGGCCACATTTGGCCAATCATATTTTGATTTAATATGTCAAGATATGGATGAGCCTCATGGTTTAAAGTTGACTTTATTTTCTGGCTTGTTTGGAAGCCATTAACAACAGTTCCCCAGTTTGAATGCAATGGAAAGTTATAATTAACTAAAGACTTCCCTGCTTGTTTGCTCACTCCTGCAAAAGAAGGAGCATAGCAGCTGCGTATGGGGAATGACTCTCAGCTCATTAAACTAAAAAATGGTTTTTAAAAAACTATACCTATGTTCACAATGAAAAGGGAACAGGAAAGGAAAATTCATGTGGGAGGGAGATGGAGCAAGTTCACATTCAAGCATGGTGAGGTCTGGAAGTGGGGAAATTCACATGAAAGGAAAAGTGAAGCCATGAACCTATGGAACACTGGTGACTTT